>NW_026991720.1:64622500-65872500 GCF_029215605.1 Mirounga angustirostris | reverse complement strand
TGACCTCCATTTTCATGTGGAAAATCCCTTGAGAATCCTGGGTTTCTTGAGTTCATGACCATTCTTCCCTGTTCAGCTATCCCCTGTCATTGCCTTGTCTTAAACTTTGCCATAACCTGAAGTTATAAATTCAGGCATGCTACTCTTTAAACACAAAACTGTGTTCTTCCAATTCTTTCTTATCCATTCCCATGACACTAGTTCTTTGGCTTCAACAAAGCCACCAGTCTTTGAATCTCTTCACTTCCCAACTATCACCACTGTTTCCAGGTGAATTCTGTTCCTCCAAATTCATGTGTTGAAGTGCTACCCCCAATACCTCAACATGCAGCTGTGTTTGGAGATAGGGCTTTCAAAGAGGTAAACTGAGGTAAAATGAGGTCATATGGGAGGCCCCTAATCCCAAGTGACTGGTGTCCTTATCAGAAAAGATTGGGACACAGACATGTGTATGCACAGAGAAAAGACCTTGTGAGAACACAGTGAGAAAGTGGCCATTTGCAAGCCAAAGAGGGAGGCCTCAGAAGAAACCAAATCTGCTGACACCTTCATCCTAGACTTCTAGCCTCCAAAACTGTGCGAAAATTAATTTCCTTGTTTAAGACACCCAAGTTATAGTATTGTTATGGCAGCCTTAGCAAACTAATACAATCACCTTCCATATTTGCTTCTCTCTCAGTCTGATTTGTATTTCATGAGCCATCCACCATTCTCTTTCTACATCTTTGCTGCATTGTCCTTCCAGTTCATTGGCCTAGCAAAATCTCAACCCTGGATGAATTTAATAGTCTGCCCCATGCATGCCAGCACCTAGGCACCTTAATGTGGTTGGAGAGAATCACAACACCATGCTAACTAGTGAAACTTCAAAGCCATGGTCTCAGTCTCAACTAGATCTATTACCCTAGTTTCCCTTTTATATCTATAGACATGCAAGCTTTCCACCTCTCCTCTCACTCTTGACAAATTATTTTGCATCCTTCTTCTCATTTGAAAGGAGCCACCAGACAATAATTCACTCAACTTTCTACCACCAAATCAATACATTGCTCTATCTGCACACATTTTTTCCAGTTTCCTACATGTTGCAATGGAACTGGTATCTCTGGCTAATCCTTCCACTTTTACTGTAGATCATACGGTCTCCATATACCTCAGAAACTTCCTACTTTCAATTATCTCTTCTCTTTCATATATTAGACCTCTCCCTCTATATAGTGCTTTCCCAACATCATTTAAATGTAATCAAGTCTGTTCCATTAAAAACAAAACAAATATAAGAACCAGCCTTCATCCCATGTGATAGACTGATTGCCAAAAATGGCCCTAATTCTTTACCCCTACCAGTGGGCTTTGCAATGGAACTTTGCAGCTCCTCCTATCAAGAGGTAGATCTCTTTCCCTTTATCTTGAATCTTGGCTGATTTTGTGACTCACTTTGGATAGTCAGATGTGGCAGAATGGAGTGCCAATTCATGACTAGGCCCCAAGAGACCTTGCAGGCTCGTGTTCTGTCTTAGAACCCTGCCATTACCATGTGAGCTAGCATGCTGAGTGATGAAACATGGTCCAGGCACATCCCCCACCCAGATAACAGAAAACCAACTTTCTAAACTGTGAATAAGACCATTCTAGATCAGCCAGCCCTTAGCTGACCCCAGATGCATGAGTGGATCTAGCCAGGCCCAGCTCAGAAGAACCATCCAACTCACCCATAGACATAGGAGTGATAATGAATCCTTGTTTTAAGATGCTGAGTTTTAGGGCTGTTTGTTACAAAGCAGTAGCTAACTGATATAGCCTATATCCCTTTTCAGCTACCATCTAGTCTTTTTCCTCTGAGTTCCCACCTAATTACATTTTCTGCCTTGCTTCTTTCCCATTCTCTCCTTTAAGCACCTCAGTCTTACTTCAACCCTAACATTCACTCTTGTAAGGGTATTTTTGCCAAGATGTTCATGACTGTTCTGTTGTTAAATGTATTGGACACTTGATGTAAATCTTACCAAACTTTGTAAAGGCAGTTATCACCAGTGCCCCTCCTGCTTTGGCTTTTGTGCTTAGCCACCTCACTTGTGACTCTCAGGACTCTCCTTCTGGGTATCCTCAGCAGGCTTCTCTTTGATTTCCAATGCTCAAACATTGCTGTTACCTGAGAAGTGTGTCCTAGTGTTCTCCTCTTCCCACTTTATAATCCTTCCTGAAGATCTCATGCACTCATTTTCTTTCATAGAACTATTACTTCTTTTATAATTTTATTTCTATTAAAAAATTTTAAAAGTACACTATTTAATAACCACATGAGAATCACCCTGCTATTTTGCTTACCAAATTTAACTACATTATAGGTGGTTAAGAAGTGGCACATATTAATATAAGAAAACTGAATTTTTCTTGGCTTGTTGAAATTAGGTACATTTTTAATCTTGCAGATTGTTTCTATCATATCTATATGGACAGATACTTTCGGCATTTTGAAAATGTTGTAACAATGTCTTCTGACCCCCATTGTTTTTGTGGAGAAGTTAGTTATTATTAATCATACTGTTGTTCTGTATGTAATGTGACATTTTTCTCTTGTTGCTTTCAAGATTTTCCTTCCATTTTTGGCTTTCATCAGTTTGACTCAGTTGTGGCTGAGTGTGTTTTTCTTTGTATTTATCCCACTAGGGATCCATTAGCTCTGTAACTTAATTTTTGTGTGTGTGCCTAATTTGAGATTACCACTTCATCTTCAAATATAGAATATTTTCATCACCCTTAATTCTCCTTCACATCCCTTTACAGTAATTATCCCCTTCCTATTAAATTCTCTATCTCATGTGGTCCAGATATTAAAATATTGTCCCTTTCATTCTCAGAATCTACCAAAGCTAAGGTTTAAGACATTCTGAAATAAGTGTTACATGGCAAAACCAGCTCCAGTGTTTTACTAACATTTCTCATTTCTGCTTAGCTTTTAGCTTTGGTATCCCTCGATATCTCATTAGCAGTTTGATGCTTTTAAGAAGTTTCTTCTACTCTTTTCAACAATTTCATGGTTTCCAGCAAGCAGATTTGTCCAACTAAAGTAGTCCTGATTATTACCAGGAATAAAATTCTCTCATTTTAAATAGGTTCAAATGTTTTTTGATTTTTAAAAAAAGAACACATATTTACTAAGGAACTCTCCCAGAAAGACATGGATTCTTTCTAAAATGATGAGAATCTAGAGATTAAAAAAGCCCTGCCTGTCAAAGGCTGTACAATGTTGTTTGAATTGGAAAAAAAAAAAACAAAAACAAAGATTTCCCACTGTAGAAGTGGAAACTAAAGAAAGTATACAGAAAGTACCGGACTGGGCGCCTGGGTGGCTCAGTTGGTTAAGCGACTGCCTTTGGCTCAGGTCATGATCTTGGAGTCCCTGGATCGAGTCCCGCATCGGGCTCCCTGCTCGGCAGGGAGTCTGCTTTGTCCTCTGACCCTATCCCCTCTCATGTGTTCTCTCTCTCAAATAAATAAGTAAAATCTTTAAAAAAAAAAAAAAGAAAGAAAGTACCGGAAACCTACTCAAGGCTTTTAATGTGCTCATAACTATTTTATATTTTATGCCTCAGGAAATCAAACTATATCCATCAATATCCTGTAGTAATTAATTTGGGAGGCTTTTCTCAAAATAAAATAATGGAAAATTCATTTATTTTAGAAACTCACTTAAGCTTTATGTAAAACAGAATAACCAGAGGAAGGGTAGGATTTGTACTGGGAAAGATTTTCAAGGGGAATATTCATTAATTTGAAACTAACAGTTCTAGGAAAGCACAGATAACAAATATATCATGGAAAAACTTTCCACCTCTTCATGCCAAAACTCCACTTAAAAATCATTTGCCGGAGCGTTTTGATATTGGAAATATAAATATTATCTATAGAGTTGAGCTTCAGAGCTTCATTATCTTAAAAATATTTAAAATTGTTTTCCTTTATCAAACGAACCAGATAAATCTGTTGGAAATGTTTTTAGCAGAGATGAATTAAGATACTTGTCTCCTGATTTCCACTTCTTACACCATGTTGCTTTTCCCACAATGATGGATATTTATTAAAATGAATTGTAACAGTCACACTAACAGACGAGCATGTACACGGCTTTCAATTAGAATTTGGCCACACTGGCCAGTGGAAGGAAACGACCACTCTCCTTCTTGTCCCTGGTGTAGAGCCCCATTTAAAATGCCTGTTTATAGTCTCCTTTGGAATGACCCATGTCCCTCTGTCAGTAAGAAAATTATTTCTTTTTCAGGTGGGTGGGGTTAATAAGTGCAGGTTTCTAAATGCCCAGAACATAGATCTTTCCTCTTCTAATGTCTATTCTAAGAAAAATGGCTGCTCTTCATTTTTTATTGCTCTATTTCTATAAACAGTCCTTGTCTCTAAGTAGCTCCAAGAAAGGTAGTACCGCAACCTCTGACCTCCTTAGTCCCTCTTTCTTCCTTTTAGTTCTTTCTTTTTTTTTTTTTTAATTTTTATTTATTTATTTGATAGAGAGAGACACAGCGAAAGAGGGAACACAAGCAGGGGGAGAGGGAGGAAACAGACTCACAGCTGAGCAGGGAGCCCGATGCGGGGCTCGATCCCAGGACCCCGGGACCATGACCTGAGCCGAAGGCAGATGCGTAACAACTGAGCCACCCAGGTGCCCCCTTTTAGTTCCTTCTTATGCTGGCATTTCTGTGACCTCTCCCAGCCCAAACCACTGTAGAAATCCAAGTCCACTGCCCCAGGCTATGGTTAGTTACCATTTTACTTGTGCCATTAGTAGATGCCACTAGGGCAGTATCATTTGGGGGTCAAACAAAAGGGGACTGTTTTTCTGAGAAGTTGAGGAAGGCTTCATCAGAGATACAATGTTTAAACTAAGTCTTACTGAATATGTAGGAGTCTGCCATGCAGAGAAGAGATAGAGGAAACAGTAGCTGTGAAGGCACAAAGGCAAAAATACCAAAAGCAAACCCTACCTAGTCCGCTTGAGATTATTCAGCAGAATGGCTGGGGCAGAAGGTGGGAAGGGAATGATGGAACAGCATGAAAGCTGGACTGTGAAATGAATTTAAGCCTTATAATTATAAGGTTGGACCTCATCATGTAGGTAATGGGGAGTAGTGCTTTGAAAATAATCTGATTTGTATCTTAGAATATTTCTGATGATTCTATGAAGAATTAATTGACATGGCCATGAAAAAAAAAGTAAGGAGAACACTTAAAGATAATAGAAGTTAGCACGTAAAGAAGGGGGTAGATTTGAGAGAAATTTCTGAGGTCTGATTGGGAGGACTCAACAACTTATGGAATGGGAAAGGAAGGTATGAATTGAAAATAAATGCACAAGATTGGTGACATGGGAATGCCATTAACAGAGATGGAGACAACAGGAGTAAAGCTGGGGTTCAGAAGGACTTGGAGTTATCACTGGAACTATGCCAGGTCATCTATGGGTTAAGTAGTATACATGGAGCTTAAGATCTCTACCCTCCTCTCAAACCCCCGGCTTCTCCCCTTAAGAATAAGGGATGTGTGAGGCGCCTGGGTGGCCCAATCAGTTAAGCATCCCAACTCTTGGTTTTGGCTCAGGTCAAATCTTGAGGTTTTCCAGTCTGGCTGGTGTGAGTGACAGGCACTGTTCCTGGCCCAGCATTAGCATCTGGTACTGCTACCTCAGATCCTTCAGCTGGTTCGGTTTCCAGGTTTAGGTAGCTTCCTCCTATGCATTCAGTCATCAGTACCTAGCTGAATACTCAAAGGGAACCGTCCACATATTTCCCAAGTTCTCACTCTGTGAACTTCTCTCTTTTCCAGCCTTCTGTCCTCATCCTCCAAATTCTAGTCACCTTGGTCTTCCTGGACTCAGCTCATTCACTCAGCCAGAGGAGTCTGCCAGTTTCTGCCTTT
Source organism: Mirounga angustirostris (assembly GCF_029215605.1). Taxonomy (NCBI): domain Eukaryota; kingdom Metazoa; phylum Chordata; class Mammalia; order Carnivora; family Phocidae; genus Mirounga; species Mirounga angustirostris. The sequence goes on along the minus strand of NW_026991720.1, from coordinate 65,866,572 downwards.
GCTTGCCCTCTTTCCACTGTGGCTTGGAAATGCTCTCAGAGCAGTAGGCTGGGGCAATCGCAGGGCTCGCTTCATTTTCTTTCCTGCCTGTGGGGACCACTGCTCTTCCTTGACTGATTTATGGTGTTTTGTAAACTCTTATTTCCTATATTTTGTCTGGTTTTGGTTGTTGCAGGAATAAGGATAAATCTGGTCACTGTTACTTCATCTTGGTTGGAAGCAAAGTTGCCCCCCTCCCCTTCTTCCAAGAAGCTGCAAGAGTAGACATGTCAGAGCCTCTTTCTACAAGGCAAGAGGTCCAGCCATCTCCTACAGATTCACTTTTCTCACTCATGTCAGACAAGTCAGGAGCTACAGGCTTCCATACACAGCAAGGACAAGCCTGGGAACAGGAATTTGCATTTGTCCACTGTTACCGTTGTAACAAACAGTCCAAAATCTAAGTAGCTGATGACGGCAAACATTTATTTCTTGCTTACATGACGTGAAGGCTGCAGTTGGCTCCAGCTCTGCTGGGCTCAGCTATCTTTGCTTGGTCCAGCTGGGCTTGTCTGGACTCATTTCAGCTCTATACATCTTGTTATTCCAGAACCCAAGATGAATACATATTTCCTTGGTAAGGGTCCAGAGCAAGAGACCCAAGGCCAAAGCATGCAACACATTTAAAGCTTTTGTTAGTTAAGCCCAAAGTTAAATGTATAGGAAAGTACACCCTACCCACAGGGAGCATGGCAATGATAGAGACAGAAAGAATAATTATGAACAATTATAATCTTCCATAGCATTGAAGACTTACTGTCTCTTACTGTAATTACCAAGTGTTCTAGCACAATGGACCTCTTTCATAGTACGGAGTATACATCATAATATTTCACAGATTAGTTTCAATTTGGCATTTATGTGACTCTTTTCTCTCTCCTCTCCTGGAAAATAAGCTTCATAAATGCAGAGATGGCTCCTGGTGCATATTAAATAGCTGTTGAGTGAATGAATGAATGAATGAATGAATGAATGAATGAATGAATGAATGGTCTTTCTCTGCTTACTTCCCCAAAACATTAAAAAATATGCTAGACAGCATTTGGTTAGAAACTGTTTAGGATGAACTAACCTAGGACCTGATGCCACAAGCCATGCTTGGCAGAGAGCTCAGCCCTGGCACCTGGCTCAAGTATAGAAAATGATGTAGAGCTTTGCTTTCCTTTGCTATTGTTCTCTGTACATATTCTTGTGGGCATGGGGCACTGCAGTTGGGAGAAGCACTCTCCCCAAAATGAAAGAGAAATACAGATTAAAACAAAAGTGAGATTCCAGTTTTAGCCATCAGATGAGCAAAAATCAAAAAAATGGATAGCACTCAATGACGGTGAGGAGGTGAAAAAGCAGGCACACTCGTATGTTGGAGGAATGTAAATTGGCACAGTCTTGAAGGAGGGCACTTTGACATACTTATCAAAAGTACATTCTCTCTGTCCTTACAATTTTCCTTACAATTTTGCTCTATGACTCTATTCTATAGATATACTCACACAAAGACTAATACTGTATACGAGGATATTCAATGAAGTTTTGGTCATAATAACAAGATTTGGAATGTTTAAAGGCCCAGCAAAGACGGATTGATTAAATAAAATGAGCAGCTGTGAAGCTCTTGAAACTAAAGTAGCTCTTTATCCACTGATATGGGATGAATTCCATAATGCTAAGTGAAGAAGGGAGAGAGGGAGGCAGTCAGGGAGGCAGTGAAGAAGGGGACACTCCAAAAGGAAATAAATGGTGTCCTCAAAATGCAGCAAATGTTTGAGTGTAACTGAATTGAAAAACATGTATAAGGACCTAGAGGGAAATAAGCTAGCCATGTAAACAGCGGAAAGGTCCTGAAGGCCCTCGAATACTATGCTGGAAGGTTTGCTCTGTGTCTTGAAGAAGATGGAGAGCCCCTAAGGCATTTGAGGGAGGAGAATGAGTGGGTCAGACTTCCTGGGACTCCACAGCACTGGGCGGACAAAGACCAGAGGTGAGGGATAGGATGGAGGCCAATGTGGAAGCAACAACAGACTCATGGTGGAGAGAGCAAGAAAGAAGATGGACCACATGCACTGACGACTGGATCTGGGGGGTAAGGGAGGAAAGAGCTGGGATGTTTCTCAGAGGCCAGACAAGGTCACTGACTGCATGATTGCAACATTCACAGAGACACGGAGCAGAAGGACTCCTGGTTTGTGGTGCAGGTGGAGGGTCCTATGAAGCAAATTTAATAGACTTGGCCTCTAACTTTCTATATGGGAACAAGTTCGAGTAACATTCTAACATTGGAATAGGCACAATCTTAGTCCATTTTACCATATTTGTCACTATTTTTCTAATAGCAAAGTATGTCATATACCTCAGGAAAAGTCTGTACAAATTCCAGTATTTATTTCTTGGAAGACTAGAACTGAGACAACAACATAAAGGCAGGCGTTGTTGGGTTTTTTGTTTTTTTCCCATTGGAGATGTGTTTTAAACAACTGAAAACAAGTTTGAGCGGAGATTTATTCAGAGTAGAATCAGTTTGAGAAAAATCCCAACCAAGTCACAGATACTGGCAAAACCATAGCATTTTTCATTAAAATGCAGGAGAGAAAAAACAGCCAAGTGATAAATTTAAGGTAGCACCAGCTAATATGCTAAGGAGCAAATAACTGGAAAATTCCATCAGTTCTTAAAAATGATGTCAAGAAACTGTAAGTATGGAGTTTAAGGGCAAATTTGAAGGATGATGAAAATAATAGCCTCTGTCTGGTCTATTGCAGAGAGAAAAAGGAAAAGAAGTCTTTAATTTTTCTGTCTTTGCAATCTACAGTCCTGTTTGCTATTTAGAATTCCTATGATGTAATTCTTGTTTCTTTTTGCTTCCAAGGTAGAAGGAAATTTTCCCATGTCTTCTTTTGACATGGTAGTCATCTTAGGTTTGTCATATTCCACAGCAATATAATATTTAGAATGAGGATGTGCTAGGAGTGCCTGGGTGGCTTAGGATTCTCTCTCCCTCTGCCCCCCCCCCAGTAAATAAAAATAAAAGGAGAATTAGAGAAAAATGATATGTCAATGAGTAAAAACTATCACTCTCTCATCCACTTAGAGGAGATTCAGGACCTCCTCCCATGATTAGCAAAACAAAGGGAAAAGTCAGAGGATCAAAGAGGCTAATTTAAAGATCTGAGAATTCTGGAGAAAAAAATGATGATTTATGTTTTCATGTTAAGCTAGGTAGCAAGCCAATAGGGATGGAGATAATATAGGACATTCTGTTTCTCCACTCTCAAATGAAAAATGGATAGGCTATGTATGTGTATCTAAAAAAGTCTTCATTTTAAATTAAGACATTAAGAATTTTTAGCATTTTATTAAGAACTAATGCTGTTCAATAATTTTAACAATGAAAAAAACTCTACCAAAATGTTAAAATAGATCATTTCTGTCATTTTCATTTAGTTGAAACCTCAACTTTGCTAACTGCAAAAAATGCCCTAATCCGGTTTTCGAAGACTGGTGATTTGAGTCTCAATGTTGATCGTAAAACATCAAAAAGTAAACAACACAATGAGAGAAAAATATTCACATGTAACCAATAACGAATTTTCACATCTCTAATAAATCAAAAAGAATAAAAAGGAAAAAAATAGGAAAATGATAGAGATTGGTAATTCAAAGAAGATGGCCAATAAACATGAAGAGATGCCCAGCTTTATTTAAAGATTTTATTTATTTATTTGAGAGAGAAGAGGAGAGGGGGAGAGGGAGGGGGCAAAGGGGGAGGAGCAGAGGGGGAGGGAGAGGGACAAGCAGATTTGACACTGAGCCAGGAGCTAATGAGGGGCTGGACCCTGAGATCATGTCCCAAACTGAAACCGAGAGTCGGGCGCTTAACTGACTGAGCCACCCAGGCACCCCAAGATGCTTAGCTTTATTAATGGTCAGAGAAACACATGCCAAGCAGGCCAGGGATGAGACTCGGGCACCCACAGGTGATTCTGCTCAGCAATCCTGGCTGAGAACAGTGAGGGGACATCTGAATTATGCCAATTTTGGGAGAAAATCTATCTGACTTGGGATTTTAGATGTTCAATTATTTATGCCTTTTCTCTCTGCAAATCTATAATTCAATGTCTTTTGGGGAATGACAATGAAAAGATGGATTAATGCTTTTGGTGCCTAAGACATTTCCCCCTCCTTATACCTTTTAGTAAAATGTCACTAAAATAACACATATTTTAGAATATTGTGTGTGTATGTGATCATCAAAACAATAGTCCCAAATCATATTTCACACACATATTTATGGCATTTGGTTTTTTTTTAAATATTGGATTGATTTGATTTCTAAAAGCATTCATTATATTTTATCATTTTACATAAATTAATCTTTGAAAAATTCTTCATTTAAACTGAAATCACACCAGCCTCTGAAATTTAGGAAATTTGAAACCCTGCTTTAATCAGGCTCTTAGAATTGCCAAGGATCCTTAGAGTCTTCTAGTCCTATGTCTCCTCAATTGCTTATATCCTTTAAACAAATACCCTAAGTCCCTGGGCAGTCCTGGAGTGAACATTTCTGGTAGGACAATTATCTCCTTCTGAGGCAGCCCATTCTTTAGATAACACTGACTCCCACTGATGCAACTTGACCTGGATGTCTTCTGTGGCTTCCAACCTAATGACTCCTACTCTGACCTTGTGGAGCCTTTCAGAATGGTTGTGCTATTATTTTAAAATAGTCGATATGTCCTTTTTCATTCTGGCTGCTTTCCGTAGCTTGCCCTACTTCCATGCCTCTTTTATCATTCTATCCTCTAATTCTGAGCATGTCCTTGAGCTTGGGATGATGGAGAGAGGTGAAAGCTAGCACGTCCCCATATTCTCTCTCTCTCTCTTTTTTTTTTAGAGAGAGCATGTGTCCAGGGGTTGGGGAGCAGAGAGAGAGGGAGAGAGAATCTTTAAGGTGTGGAACCTGACTCAGAGCATGACCCTGAGATCATGACCTGAGCTGAAATCAAGAGTCAGGACATTTAACCAACTGAGACACCCAGGCACCCCTCTAATTCTCCTTTTAAACTAGTGTGATGTTTTTTGATCCTTTTTCTCCCAAGTAGTTAATTATTTCCGTAATGACTTTTATAAAGTGAATTCTAATATTTTTTTCAAATGTATTGAGTTTTTAACTATGTACCAGGAACTGGGAACACAGAGATAAACAAGACCTGCCTTGCTCCTAAGCTCAGAAAGCTGGTAGGGGATATAGGTGCTATGGTCCATGGAATAATGACCCCAACCGTGCCTTTTCCCTGATTCCCAGAACCTGTGAATATTACCTTATATAAAAAAAAAAGGGACTTTGTAGATGTGGTTAAGGTTAAGGACCTTGAGAAGGGGAAAAAAATCTTGGGTCATCCAGGTGGAACTAGTCTAATCACATGAGTCCTTAAAAGCAGAGAACCTTTCCCAGCTATACTTAGAGCGTCTTCTCTACTGCTGGCTTTGAAAACAGAGGAAGGAGCCACTAGCCAAGGATTATGGGTAGCCTCTAGAAATTGGAAAAGGTAAGGAAACAGATTCTTCCCTAGATCCTCCAGAAGAAACACAGCCCCACTGGCACCATGATTTTTAGCCCAGTGAGACCCACATTGGGCTTCTAACTTACAGAACTATAGGATAATATATTTGTGATGCTTATACAGCCATATTTGTGGTGATTTGTTAGAGCAGCAAAAGCAAATTAATGCAGGTGCTCTCACTAAGTGCAAGGCAGTTCAGACTGTGGTCAGCGTAGAATGGAGGTGTAAGCAAGGGCTTTGGGCACTCAGTGCTGAGCATAGCCCAACTGAGAAAGAGTGCAAAGAAGACCTGCAAGCTGTCCTTGAAGTATTAGGAGTTGGTCAGTCATGGAAGGAGAGAAAGACATTTCAGATAATGGGATAAACACCCAAGTCAACATTACAACATGTTTGCGTATCAGTTTTCTATCTGGGTGAATTTGTGAAGAACTTGGAAAAGGAACATAAATACTTCTGCTTCTGGCAAAATAGCAGGCTGGATATTCCGAAGAGTCTTTCTACTTTCCAACACCCATATGGTGACTAATACATGCCTTTTAATGAATTGCTGAGCTTCCAGGAAATATGAAAATACCCGAAGCCCTCCATCCTACAACAAATAAATATGATAATGACCATCCATGTAGATCAGACCACTTTCATGCTGAGGACAGTTAAAAAAGATGAAGAAAAAACAACCACCTAGAAATTACCACAGTGCTAATAAGATCATAAGAAATTACCATGCATGCAGATGGAAATCCAGCAACATACACCTAGTACCCAGAGCAGTTTCTTCTGTCCTGGGGGAGTTCCCTACCTAGAAAGGGGGCTTAAGAGGCTGGGCAGCAGAAATAAGAAAAAAAAAGTGCTAGCCCCAGGAGAAAAGATGGGTAAATTTGCATTAAAATTGAGAACTTCTGCTCAGTTAAGAAAAAAAGAAAAGGTAAAAAGACAAACCCCAAAGATACAAGGACACAAATAATAAAGAATTCAATTTCAGAAATCTATAAGGAACTCCAGAAATTCAATATGAAAAAGACAAACAATCCAAAGGAAAATCTTCTCCAAATATCAACAGACATTTCACAGAAGGCTCAGCACAGATAGAGACAAATATGTCACCAGAGAAAGTTTAAAATAAGATACGATTTTCACCTACTATTAGCAAAATGAAGAAGTCTGACAATACTAAGTGTTGATAAGAATATCAAACAATGGAAACTCTTATACACGACTGGTGGGACTTTGTAATGAATTGGTTCAAACAGTCTGGGAAAAAAATTGGTATAATATACTAGTTTTGAATGTTTATATGGCCTGCAACCCTACAATTCCACCTTAGGGTATATATCCTGGAAAAACACTGGTACACATGCTCCCAAAAGTGCTTAAGAGTGTTCATAGCAGCCCTGATGGACCAGGGGGAGAAAATTAAATAGAAACAATTTAATCATAGACAAGGCAATGGTTAAATATATTGTGATATATTCACACAAATATGATACAACTTTGAAAGTAAATGGACATGTATGAATTATAATGTAATGACACACCAAGTTGCAAAGAATTACATATTATGAAACAAATTTTCTAAAGTTCAAAAAAAGCTAAATAATAAGTTATTTAGGAATACATTTAGATATGGTAGAACATATGGATTAATTATAACATTGATAATAGCAAGTTGCAGAAGACGAGAATACGACTCCATTTTTATAAAGCTCTAAAATAAGCAAGGCTATGTATTGTGTAAAGCTACATAGATATATATGTGATTTTACATGTAAGATTACATATAAAAACCCAATAGCAAAGTGAAATGGTAAACACAAAATTCAAGATAGGTTATCCCTGGCAGGAAACAGGGGCCTGGGATTAGAGAAGTCCGCACAGGAAACTTCAACAGAATTGATTGTGTTTGATGAATTGTCAGTATATGTTCACTTGTGTCTATCTTATCATCATGTCTGGTAACTTACAGGTATATTGCATATATTCTTTTGTGGTACCAAATATTACCTAATAAAATTTCAATTAAACCATACAAAATTGTTTTTGTTCAGATGGTTGTTCCTCCAGCTCCCTCTTCCTTGAGTGCCCTGTTTTATGCTGCTAAACTTGAATGAGGATCATAGGCCTGAAAGAAGAAAAAAGTGTGTTGAAGTTGATATATACAAATGCTGTCTGAGCACAGTTCAGAACTAATCATCTTCCCAGGCTGGATGTCACAAAATTATCATAAAGTGACAGAGCCAATTCTCTATTACTCTGTTGGATTGTATTTCAATATGGTGGCTTGTTTTTCAGTGGAAGTCTTGTCTTTAAAATACCCTGTTCAAGAGTGGATGTGAGCTTCAAGGAGTACCTATCAAGTACCTTCTCATTCTGCCCCCTAAAATTGAAAGTCTCACTTACATATCTTAAAGGAAGGGTGGAAAGAATTCATTTGTTTAAATTATGAGTTTTGTCTTAAATATAGAGTTTAAACACACAACAAAGCCTTTGTTACCAAACATGTTGGAGTGGGGAGTGGCAATTGTTAGTAAATTTGAGTTAAGTAATTTTCGTTCAAATTGGTTTCTCAATCACTTTCAGAGCTAGCAAGGCAAAAATCTAACTACCCTCAGCACCTCACTCCTATTCCGATGCCCCTCATCTCCCAGAATCACCATCTTTCTGGGTTTCCCCCAAGTAGGATGTCTTTCTTATCTCGCCACCTGCTATGCACAGACATGCTCCCCCCCACCATCCCTTCTAATTCCCAAACTCAAATCCTTCCCTACCATCTCCCTTCTGCTACAGGCAGGGCTATAAGGGGGTTGGGGACTGAGGCCAGTGAGAGGGACTGGGGGCTGGGGGTTGGGGAGCTTGGGACAGGACAGGAGTTTAATCCAACATAATGCACAGAATAAGAACTAATGCCGATCAGAACCACATTGCAGGCTGTGATGTAGCTGGCAGCCCGTGCTTTGAGGTTACATATCCCTGACTCAGACCCCGAGCTATGCCACTTTTTAGTTGGGTAACTGTTCAGGAGTCCCTGAACCTCTCAGAGCCTCCGCTTCTTTGCCGATAACAATAGTTAATACCTACATCCTGGGGTGGTATAAGGATTCAACTATGTTTATAAATTATAAGTACTCAGTATATACTCAAATACGGTGTTTTATTTGTATTGGGTGAGTATGTTGAAATTATAGAAGTTCTTTCTAGGTTTGCTGATAGAGATGCAGCCTTGACTCATTGGGGTTGGTTCACTTACTCATCCTTGAACGCAGGTTTCTTGACAGTCGTGTTCACTGTTGAATCTATTTCCTGAGCCATTACAGCCGCTGAACCAAAAGCGGGCACAGGAGTTGGCCTGTTTGTCATAATACCATCGAACCACGTAGTCGCCACAGTTTCCTGGCTTTAGGTCTTCCAAGCATCTAGGATCTAGAGTGAGAAAAGGATAATGTGTTATTATAGGTTTTACTTTCCCTGAAAAGATGAAAAGTGAGAGCTTTATGAAGTTTATTCTCCACGCACCCTAACATGCCAACTACGAAAATTTGGTTCCAAGTTAAAAATGGGTTCCCTAATACCTAAAATACTGCCTCCACCACCTGCAAGTCCACCATTAGATATGCCTTTGAAAACATAAAAGTTTTTGATCTTCACGAAACCTTATTAAAAGGGCTTATTTCCCTGAAAGCATAGCACTGTGAGCCTTCATTGGCTAATACCCTTGTGGGGATTAGTTGACAAGAGAAAAATAGGACTTCGTCATTTACTTTGGACTTGATTTAAAATCAGATTAACATTTGGAATAAAGATGATCTCAGCCTTCTGTGCACAATTCTTCCCAGTGTGTTCCTAGAAAGTGCCACTGTGATCACATGTAATTGTGCCTACTAAAAAAGGAAAATCCTTTTAAGTTACCAAAAAATAAATAAATAAAACGAAGGGCTCTCTTTATATCACAATTTTCTTTTAAAAAGAGCAGTTCCTGCAGCGCCTGAGTGACTCAGTCGGTTAAGGGTCCGAATCTTGTTTTCGGCTCAGGTCCTAATCTCAGGGTGGTGAGATGGAGCCCCGTTGTGGGGCTCTGCGCTCAGCAGGGAGCCTGCTTAAGATTCTCTCTCTCCCTTTCCCTTTGCCCCTCTCCCCACTCTCTCTCTCTCTAAATAAATAAAAAAAAAAATCTTGGGCGCCTGGGTGGCTCAGTTGGTTAAGCGACTGCCTTCGGCTCAGGTCATGATCCTGGAGTCCCGGGATCGAGTCCCGCGTCGGGCTCCCTGCTCGGCGGGGAGTCTGCTTCTCCCTCTGACCCTCCTCCCTCTCATGCTCTCTGTCTCTCATTCTCTCTGTCTCTAATAAATAAATTAAAAAAAAAATCTTTAAAAAAAAATCTTTAAAAAGAGCAGTTCTTGCAGAACAATAAAAACATGAACTTTTAATGTCCATTTATGAATAAATTTTAGAAACACTTCCACTGTAAAGAAAAAAAAACCCAAAGGAGAACTACCATAATAAAGCCACTCATTTAGTCCCTTTTTATTTCGTGGTTCTCCTTAGTGCCTTGATTAGTATTCCTTACCTGAAGAAGTGATTCCAAGGTGAGAAAAGCCACAACAACCAAATAGGTACTTGCTGCCTGAGGCTTGTGTTCTGCGAGACAGTTTATATGCCATAGCTTCATTTCTCAAATGAAACAAGCCTTCTTTCCATCTCCCAGAATCATTTCCCCAGATAGGGAGCATGTCTCGATTCCTTTTTTCCTGAAACTAACCTCCAAATCTACCTCTCCTCTGAAGACTCCTTAGACCAACTGGAAAGGAGTAGTAGACTTTCACTATCTCCACTCTTAAAAACAATCACTAAATATTGTATATTGTGTAACTTGTCAAGCCAATCTCAGAGCTGCTTTTTGGCAAGGATCTTGTCTCTCTGGCACGTCCTCTAGAAACTCTGTATATAATGATTGATTTCTGTAGATAGTAACTCCATAGAAAATACGTTGAGGAGGAGGAATCTAGATTCTCGCTTTTTTCTCCTCTACAATCTAGGGGTCAAAAATTCAAATGTCTACATGTGTCAAGGTCACATATAAGACAATAGGGAGTGGTAGGGGCTATGGGAAAATGAGAACACAGTCTTCTCTAAAGGCATTTACATTTTAAAAGACAATAAACATTATAAGAACCTTAAAATTTTTTATGGACCAAATTTGTTCTATAGCCAGTTTTCTAATTTGACATATAATAAAATGAAAAGTGTCTTTTGTCCTCCCTGTTTAGGGTCAAAACATGTTCTTTCTTTCTTTGTTTTTTTTTAAGATTTTATATTTATTTATTTGACAGAGAGAGACACAGCGAGAGAAGGAACACAAGCCAGAGGGGGGAGTGGAAGAGGGAGAAGCAGGCTCCCAGCTGAGCAGGGGGCCCAATGCGGGGCTCGATCCCAGGACCCCGGGACCACGACCTGAGCCGAAGGCAGGCGCTTAATGACTGAGCCACCCAGGCGTCCCCAAAACATGTTCTTTCTGAATGAGATTTTAGAGCCCACCCTTTCTGTGCCTTGACATTTTAGACGCAGCAGCTGATTGGCAGGTGTCTCTTACCTTTGTGCACCAGCTTTTCTGGCTGTAAGTCCAAAACAGGACTTGGAATTCTGGTTTCCAGACCCTCTGCCCCACCCTCAGGGTGGCCAAGCAATGGCCCCTCCGTGGTAGCAGCCTCAGGTGAAGGACTGGTGGTCAGGCGGTCAACCCAGGTAGGCTCTGGAGGCTCATTCTCTTTGTCCTGGGCTCCAGTGACACTGACCTACACAAAAAATTCACATTTTTGTTTCTGGTGATATCAAGTCAGAAAAGCTAGTTTGCTTTGGAAAACATTTAAGGAAAAATTCAGCATTGCTTCTTCTCCCCAACTCTCCAATATTATTTCAATCAAAGTTCAGGAAATGATGCCCCTCTTCTATGTCATGCATCCCCGAGTACCTAAGTTATGGACTTTCCCACTGCCAGGCATGCATGCTTTTGTGCTGGGCCTTCCAGAAAGATCCACATGCAGGGCAGGAAAGGTGTGAGCTTAGGAGGAGTTAATCTTCATTCTTTTCATAGTCACTGGCTTGAGGAGGGGTAATAACCACTAGTTTCTTTGAACTTTTTTTAAAATAGCCTTTTCTTCTCCATTTCTTAACACTAGAGAAATTAACAATATATTCTAAAATAATCTACAACAAACTCTCAGTCGATTTTGAGATTGGGAATGGGGGTGGCAGAGGACAATAAGACAGCTGAAATAAAAATAGTAGCAATCACTTTTCATCTCATCCTGTTATCTGGACCCCAGCAAATGCCAATGGTGCAGGATGCTTAGCTTCTAAGAAGTTCTAGAAATATTTGTTAGCTAATGAACAAAGGGATATAATTTCAAAAGCAAGTTTTCTGGACTCAACTTTCCATGTTTTATCTAAATTTATGATATGTAATGAGACAAAGAAAAAAGGTATTTTGCTTCAAAAAAAAAAAAAAAAAAAGCCATGTCAGTTATTCTTGATTACCATTGCCAGGAGCAAAGTCAATCTTTTATGGGACCAATTAAGTTCTTTTACTTTTTTTTTCCCTTGGATCCCAGCTACAGGGAATTGAATCCATCATTTATCTTGGTTTTGGCACAGGATGGTCATTTATCCTTTCAAGGCCCTCTTTTTTTTTTTTTTCTTTTTGTTTATTTATTTAAACAGGCAAATCTGTGAGCTAAGTAAAGTCATTTTTGATGCCTTCTTACCTGTAGTTCCTATCATCCTGTGACCAGAGCCAACTGTCATCATTAGCTGCTCTCTGCTGTCTCAGCTCTTCTACTTTTGATTTTGTGTACACACACACACACACACACACACACACGGGGAATAGCTAATCAATTCTGTTACTTATGTGTGTATATTTTTACAATGATTAAAGGACTACCAGTTAAATCAAAGTAAACATTTCCATTGGGACTAGTCTGGTCATCAGCCTGATAGAAAAGGCACTCAATTCAAATACAGTCATAACTTTTCACTAGCCCCAAAACTAAACTTTTGGGACAAATGGAGGTAAAACCGTGGGCCACTTGGCATTCGTCTTTCTTTGAGAATGATCTTGTGTGTACGTACATCGATTTGAATGGGAGCTTCTGTTATCATCATTGAACTGAAGAAGTTTAAGGCTAAAGGAAAATTTTGTGAGTACTTCATTTCCTATAGGGGAATCTAAAGCTCCAAATGATTAAAGAAAGAACTTCCCCCAAATCATTGGCAAGCTAGTGGTAAAATTTGAGAAATGCCTGTTTTAAGAAAGAAATACTGTTTTTTGGTTTTGCTTTGTTTGCACATATTTTGTTAAGGAAAAAATAAGTTAAAAGCCTGACCAAAGAGTAGTTTATCAAACATAAAAAAGCCAACAGCTATTGGGCTACACTTCAGATATCTTATCTATCAGATGAGAAAATTCCTTTGAAGAAGTGCACCGGACAGCAGTTTTCTTCAAGGAATTAACTTGGCCTTTAAATCATTACCTTGTTCAAGCCTTAAGGCCTCATAAGTTATTCTTGACCTCTTGTAAGTTTAGGAGTGTGTGTTTCTCAATCACCACATCATTTGAGAATTTTTTTTTAAGATTTATTTATTTATTTATTTGACAGAGAGAGAGAACATAAGCAGGCAGAGTAGCAGCGAGGGGGAGAAGCAGGCTCCCCACCGAGCAAGGAACCCGATGAGGGGCTCGATCCCAGGACTCTGGGATCATGACCCGAGCCGAAGGCATCCACCCAACAAACTGAGCCACCCAGGTGCCCCTCATTTGAGAATTTTGACTACTGCTACCTCAGGTTCTAGAAGAAGTGAAAATAATTTTTTTCATAAATGAGAATAATTTTATCTTTTGGTTCCATGAGATCTCAGATTATTTAAACAAATGCATAATTACCATGGTTTGCCATTTTTATAATTTTCTTGTTATGAAAACATTCATTGAAGGGAATTTAGAAAATCTGGACAAGCAACAAGAAGAAAATAAAAATCACAATGGATCCCACCTCCCAGAAATAATCATTGTTGATATTCAGGTGTACTTTTACCTCAATTTGTTTTCCTATGTGCATTTTTTTAAACGAAAAATATGCTGTAGTGTTGGGTTTTTATGTTTTTTTAAAATTTAATATATTATGGTTCCATATATTTTACTCTGACCATAAAATACCATTTAATTATATAACTATATTTAAATATATAACAACAATACCCTTTTTTAAACATTTATTTGCTTTTTTTTCATGCTGGAAACCATGTGGCTGATCCCTGGATTAAAGAACACACATATTCTTGGGACTCCTGGGTGGCTCAGTCAGTTAAGCATCTGCCTTCAGCTCAGGTCATGCTCCCAGGGTCCTGGGATCAAGTCCTGCATCGGGCTCCCTGCTCAGCAGGGAGTCTGCTTCCCCCTCTGCCTGCCGCTTCCCCCACTTATGCTCTCTCTCTGACAAATAAATAAATAAAATCTAAAAAAGAAAAAGGAACACACACATTTGAGGCTTCTGAGACAAAGTCTTCTCCAGAAAAGTCTTAAAATTTCCACTCTCACCGGTGAGTGTCTTTTCTTAAAGGATCGCCATTTACTAGCTATTATGATTGGAAAAGGAATAATTACTAGTTTAATAGGTGAGAAATTCTTCAACTGCTGTCCACAGCCCAACCACAACCTGTCTCCTACACACATGAACACCCTCGCCTGTCACTCCGCCCGGCACACCAAGCTACGACCTTTCATCCCTTCCTCTTCATTCAGCCTCAGGCCCTTAAAGTCAGCTGTCCCACCAGGGCCCAGGAAAAGTTGGTCCCCAGCAGCAAGACCTTGCCCAGTAACCGAGTCAGTCCTAACGCTCCCCTTCCAGTCAGTGCAGAGCACCTCCTAATGCTCCTCTTCTTGGCCCTGATCATAGAGAAGTTAGCCTTTACTCCGACACTATTTTCTATCATTTCCAATTTCACACGTGTAACTATCACCTCCCTGATAAGAGAAGCTAAACCACCTGGTGATGGGTATTAAAGAGGGCACGTTCTGCATGGAGCATGGAGCACTGGGTATTATACGCAAATAATGAATCATGGAACACTACATCAAAAACTAACGATGTAATGTATGGTGATTAACCATTAACCATTTAATAATAAAGAAATAAAGATAATATTTATAAATAAAGATAATTTAAAGAAATAAAAATAAATTAAAAAAAAGAAAAGCTAAACCATGCCATGTTTTCTTCATTTTCATCTCTTGCCCCCCCACCACTTTTTTCTTTCCTTTTTGTCTTCTTTTTAAAAATCTTTATAGAATAGAACAGCAAATAGTAGCCACTGGATAAATTCAGAATGTGTTAGAGGGAGAGAGAAAGAGAGAGGGGACTTTGGATTAATTATTCCACTCCTTTAGGTTTTATGTCATCATTTTAAAATAAAAGATTAGACCGTGACATGACTTCTGTCTCTAAAAGTGGGATTTAAGCAGCCCCAAACTTGACTGGCAGAATGCACACCACATTCATGACAGTCACTGCCTCTGGAGAGAGGAGGAGGAGGATCAGACTGAAGGACACACAGGAAGGACTTGAACTGTATCCGAGTGAGAGTGCGTGAACAAATGGGAACACTAGTCAGGTGGCGGTCACTCAGATGTTTGTTACATGTATTCTCTGATCTTTTCATAAATCTTAAACCTAAAAACAAAAGGCTGATGAGAACTGTTAGGGACATCTGAGGTGTGGGCCGTGTGCCTCCCATGATCACCTGCAGCTGTCCTAGAGGGTGGATGACAGGATTTTATTCTGGTTAAAACCTCTCTTCCATTTAGTATAATGCCTTCCATTCTGGCCACGCCCAGTAAATGTTTCTGACTGTTCTTTCTAATCACATATCTTTATAAAAAGGAAGAAGAGTCTAGCAATATTTCTTATTTTGTAAATGAGGGAACAGAAACCGCAAGAAATAGGTGATTCACCCAACGTCAGGCAGCTATCAAATTTCATTTCTAAGATGTCATTCACTGTGAGACACACTATAAATTTTTAAGATCTTCTTAAAAAGACCACAACACACTAAATGGATGCATCCCAATCTCTGAAATAATAAAATAAAAAATATTAAACTGGGGGCACATGGGTGGCTCAGGCAGGTAAGCATCCGACTCTCGATTTTGGCTCACGTCATGATCTCAGGGTCATGAGATGAAGCCCCACATCCACCTCTTTGCTGAGCGTGGAGCCTACTTAGGATTTTCTCTCTCCCTTTCCTTCTGCTCCTCTCCCACTCCTTAAAATATATATATATATATTTCAGAGCCAAGGAAATAAAGTATTTAGCTTCAGGACTGAGAATACAAGCCAAGTTTCCCGACTTCTAGGTCCAGAATATTTCTTTTAGATCAACCTGCAATGTGTTGTTGTTTTTTTTTTCTCCTTCATAAGATAGAAGTATCTTATATTCTAAGGGTAATAAATCTATTATTAGCAATATGTGATCCTTATACAGCAACTTCACTAAGCAATACTAATATTAGTTGTTATGCAGGGTTTTATCAAGAATTTGAGGGTTTTTTGACCACCACAATGAGAGAGTATTAATTTTATTTTATAAACAAATAAATTATAATATTGATCAATATAACCATATCTGTATATGTGGCTTACTCGAGGCCACTTACAAATAATTAGGTCTGATTGCAGGAAGTCAACTTAGTTTTCCTGTCAGTGGAGAACCTAAACTAACAGTAGTCTCAGTCCCAAGTTTTTTTTTTTTTTGAAAGTTTGAAAAGTCCATGTGTTTTACAAGCCTTGATTATGGCCTTGAATAGGATATTTCATTTAATAATGAGTGTAGTATGACCAGGCAACTTATAGAATTTTACTTGAATAGGACATTAGGAGAAAATATACATGTACTCAAATGTTTTTGTTATATTTCCTAATGTACTGTCATGGAGGCTTAATACCTAGTTAAAATACATGCCATTGTATTATACACAGGTTTTTTAAAGGTAATTCAGCCAAAATGGAATTATATATAGGAGAAATAATTCAATGATGTTATTTTTAAGAGTAAAAAAATAAATGAAATGATGCTATCAACAAGTAAAGAATAAACTGGAAAGGATGTAGAAAAGCGAGATAGGACAAGAATTTTGAGACCATATTAATATAGACAGGGAATGATCAGATCTCAATTCCAGACAGTAGAGGGATGGATGAGGAGAAAAGAGTTGATGGCATGGATAGAGAGATGATTATAACAGACCAAAGAAGACAATACCAACAATTGTGGAATATAAAGTAAGAATAGAGCTACAGATGCAGTCCAGGTTTCTTGGCCGGTGCCTGGCTGGTTGGTGGGACTGTACCCCTATGGAAGACAATCTGGAGGATTGCATTGTGAACATATTCCATGTTGAATGCCTGCAAAACGCCCAGAATAAGATCTTCACAATCAAAAATATGAATCTGGGGCCCAGGAGAAAGGTCTGGACGGGGGAGGCAGATTGGAGAGTTGTTAACATAAGAAAGAGAAGAAGGCTAAGGATCAATCTTAGAAAAGTGATGAGCTTAATATTTAAGGAGTAAGCAGAGAAAGTGGAACCCCAAAAACCATTGAGAAAGAATGCTAAGGTGGTTGGGAGGGGAACAAGGAGAAAGAGGACTCTCAAAACCAAAGAAAAGAGTGGCATGGGGTTCTATGCAAAAGAAAAAATAAGAGGATGGCAATAAGGATGTGGCAATTAGGGCGTTGTTGGTCATTTTTCCAGCAGAGTTTCAGTGGCGTATTGGAGGCAGTGGCCTGACGTCAGAGGTTTTCCCAAGTGAACAGAAGTGAGGAAGTTGAGAGGGAGGGAAGGAGAGTGAAAGGATTTGTGTGTGTGTGTGTGTTTGACAAAGAGGCAGAGACAGCAGAGACTGGCCTATGGGATAATTTTATTATAAAAAGATAGAGATAGGATAGTAAGGAAGAGGGACATGAACTAAGAGAGAGTTTGAGGATTTTTTTAGATGGGAGAGTCTGAAGCCTATTTACTAGCTATAGGGAAGGAGTCAGAAATATTGGCAGGAAAGGAAATAATGGCACTACAGTAAAGCAAGGTCCAAGTTTTGGAAGAGGCAGAAGGGAATGGGCCTCAGAGCAGAGGCGGGAGACGAAAAGGTATCACATCAGAATTGAGGATAGAGCCTAAGGTCATGTTTTAGGATGAAGGGACACAAGGGACACATCCAATTCCAGTATGAAGTCAGAACCTGCCCAGGGCTCTAGTTTTTTAAAAATTGCCAGGGGAGCCCATTTCAGAAGTGCCCTTCTCTAGACGGATCTCGGGGTGAAGTAAGAATGAATAAATATTGCAGGGAAAGGAGGGTGAGACATGGGAGAGCCAGCAAGTGACAATGAGATGGAGACCTTGGAGCAGCTGTGTGATAATGATAGGAGGGGAGAAATGAGGCAGGTGGCATGGGGACCAGGGACAGGGTCACACTAAATGAGAAGGTGGACAAAGAGAGGGTGGGACAGCCAGCAGTCAGCCTGCTGTATTCGTTTCCTGACATTTACATCAATAAGGTGTACATTTCCTCCATGGAAATGAGGGGCCGGCATCCTAGCATTGGACTGCATGTCCCGGGGATAACAAAGGCAAGGAGAAGACTCACAACTTACCACTTCCTCCACTGCATGTCTCCACCTGGTGCAGAGCTACCCACAGGGGACTCTTCCCATGCTAGCTTGACTCTGCCCTTCACTGGCTTGTTATGGAATCACTCTGCCTAGAAATCCCACAGCCTCCTTTCCACCAAGAGGAATATATCTCTGCTGCCAGTTATCTAAGTTATTTGCAATCAGGGAACAAATTTTCATAATACAAAAAGAAGCTTTATGGATATGGTAGACAGGGCCTCTTTCTTTTCTACTCTTTCAACTGGAAAAAAAACCCTAGAATATTGTTACAAGACACCAGTTCCGGTGAATAAGCCACCTGTGTGCTGACATGACTTTATTAATGTATTTAGAATGACAAAATGTTATTTCATGCAGGAAATTAATATGCTTATTTGCTTAATGGACCATTACTGGATATAACCAGTTAGTCTGACTAAGTGATATTTACTTGATTTTATTGCCCCACTCCCATTTATATCTTGGAAATCTTAACCTAACTGGCTAAACCCAGAAAGAATAAAGGAACGTGAGTGCCAACATTATTAGTCCCATAAAAGGTAAGGATTTTTTTTAAACAGTATAATTGATGCCTTTCATTGAAGAAAAATTTTAGGTTTCTTTTTTAGCCTAACATTTGGTATAGCATTCATTTGGTCACTAAGTATTTATTGAGCATCTACTGTGTGAAAGATGAAGCACATTTTTAAGTCATGAGTGGGACACAAAACTTAATCAGACACAGATCATGTTCTCAAGGAATTTAAATCCATTAGGAGAGTTGAGGTATATACATAAATTATTAACAATGTAAAATGTAACACATTCCAAAGCAAGTATAAATGATCCTGTGATTTCAGGAGAGGAACAGAGTAGAATGGATGTGCATGTTTAGCTTCCCAAAACTGGCCCGAAAGAGCAACAGAGCAGGGGGTTACCGAGGAGTTATGAATTTACTAGAACCTGGGAAATCCGTCTGCTCTCTGCATTTCCCAACACACCTGTGCACAGATGTTGAGTGTACCTCAAGTTCATTCCACAATAAGATAAAATGCTTAATATGTAAGTCTTTCTTGGAGGTGGAAACCCTTTGACTTAGATTTCACACAAAAGTATAAATGACTAGATTTTTCTCTAAGAACAGATTTCAATAGAAAGAAGAGAAAGAAGGAAGGTATCATTAGATGCTGTAAGGAGTGATAGAGGCAACAGAGAAAGGAAAGAGACACAGTAAGGGAAATAGGACTTCTGAGATGGTTTGTTTTGTAGTATTGCCTAGGGCAGGCTTGGGGAAAATCTGAGAATTGAAAAGTTTGGACAGATTCACTTTACAAGTTTGGATACTGTATATATACTTTTAGATAAAGGTTGGGTATGTAAGTATGCTTTCATATACATATGACAGAGATAACTGTGAATATTAATGCATATATGTTTGTTCAGACTAAAACCTATCAGGAACACTCATTGTTTAAAATTCAGTCTTGCCTTGGTGCTTCTGCAAAGAGAGCCAGCGTGAGAAGGTCTAGAGATGAGGACTATCCAGGAAGCTCGAGTCCATTGCATGCTTTGCTATCTCAGGGGCACCCGATGAGACCTAGCTGAGGCTCAGTTTCCTTCTATATGGCTTTTGGTGTTCGAAATCCAAACTATTTTGGATGTACTTTTCTTACGCCCTCCCCTCCATAGCTCCTAGAATGCTCCATCATTCATAATCTGTTCACATCGCTCGTCTCTCAGCGCCTTCTCGCCTCCTGTGCCATGATACCAGAGACAATGCTATTCCTCATTCCATGTCCTAAGTGCCTTGGAGGTCCCTCAGGCACTTCTGCTTGACCTGGTGCAAAGCAAGCTCAGTATTTTCCTTCAAAAGCCCCCACCCTGCCTCCTCTAGTCTCCATCTCAGCAGACAGTGTTTCAGTTCACTCCAAATCCGAGTTAGAAACCCAGCTGGCTAATCTTAGGCTAACCCTAAACTTCGAACCATCCAGTCACTAAATCCTGTTCATTCTACCCCAGAAATGGCTTCCAGTCCACGCCTGCTTTCATTCTGACCGCCCAGACTATTGCAAGACTTCACAGCTTGGCCCCAGTCTCCTGTTTTCCTCCTATTTATCCTTTGTACCGCAACAGGGTTATTCCTCCCACAAACCAAACATGACCATATGACCCTTGCTTTACAAACTCCTCTGCTTTCCCCTCGCTGCATGGCTTACACATGAAGTTCAAGCTCCTTCACTTGACCCATGAAGCATGTGACTGTCTGTCCACCTGTAGCATTCCCCGTCCTGCTACACATACCTTAGGCTCCAACCAGACTGAACTTTTCCCAATGTCTTGAAATGCCGTGCCTTGTGGAATCCCCTTTTGGCCACACGTTCCCTCTGCTGGAAATACCTTTCCCCTTACTCTTGTCATGACAAACTCCTACTTATTTTTAAAATTTAGCTCATTGCCACCTCTCCTGTAAAGCCTTCCTTGACTCTGAAATTAACTGCAACATCTCTTGTGCTTCATCCACAGCTGTTAAAGTTCTTAATTCTTGTATGCATCCATCTTCCTGAGAGGCCATGGACTTCCCCTGGACAGGAACTCTGTCATAAGAGCCACTCCCTAGTACGGCAGTAAATGATCAGTACGTAGTATGGAATGCACTGATTATAGGGAGAGCTCAGAGTTTAAGTGCCACTTGCCAGATGAAACCTGAGTTTGCTCTTGTCTAGGAAATCTTCAGGAAGGGACGGATTGAGTAGGAGAGGGACAGAGTGATAAGTCACACAGGCAGGCAAGGCCCCTGGAGCACTCCATGCTCTGGAGGAGATAAACTGTGTACTCTACTGTCTGTAATTTACTTTTAAATGCTCAGTGAAGACCAGGATCAGCAAACCCTATGGGCCAAATGCAAGCTTTCATCTGTTTTTAGAAACAAGTTTTATCGGAATGTAGCCATGTTTGTTCAGGTAAGTGTTGGCTGTGGCTGATTTTACACTTCAAAGGCAGAGCTGAACTATTGCAACAGAGATCAAATGATCTGCAAAACCAAAAAAAAAAAAAAAAAAAAAGTACTATGTGGCCTTTACAGAAAGAGTTTGCTGACCCCTGATACAGACCATGTAGTAAAAATGTACAGGTGAATTTCAATCTACAATCCAGGGGCACTCTGTTGCTCTAATTGGAATTACCCATCTTAGAGTCAGTCAGTATTTAATCAAATAAAAATATATTAGAGGCTTTACTACCCTTTTCTGAACGGAATATAAAAATCCAGTGAGTCCTACGGTCTATCCCCGTAGGAATGGCAACCTAGGCCTGATTCCTGAATGGTCCTGGGTCCAACTACTGATCTGGAGGTTTCTCAGGGCCTTAGTCCAACTAGACAGTTAACTGAATCCTGATGCAAGACTATTGTTGCACTTGCTCATAATGAATCTTTCATGTTCTTTCATAAAAGGACAGCACAGGGCTTCCTCGGGGAAAGGGCACAACTTACAGAAAAAGGGCACAGCTCCTGTGTGCCTGCTTGCCAGAGGATGTCCATATGTGTAGTAGAGATCAGTCTAGACCTGCTTGGCTTGTAACTTGGTGGGGAAGAGACCACAGCACTCCTTTACCAGTAATTATGGGAGGCTTTCCCATTTTCACCTAAAAGAACCTAATAGTTGTTGCTCTTGATCTGAGGTCAGTGCCCAGAAGCTTGCTATGAGGATAGTCACATTTGTCTTAACACATTCGGGAGGCAGTTCCCTCATGCACGTGTATTTGAGGAGCTCTGAAACAGAGCATCCACCTTGTACCATATGTGTGCATAGCCTCCCAGCCTGTCTCCACCCTGAGCACAGGAGGTGGAAGCTAAATGAGCAAGAACATGGCTTGGAATACGGAAAATGGCAGGTTGAGCATGTGCACACTTGGAAGAAACTTGAGAGGGTGCAAAGTGGGGAGCATGGACCCAGATGGATGAGGGGGAGTTGTGACCTTGTATGAAAGGATCTGTAGAGCATGGCAAGTGAGTGATTCAAATAGTGTTGTGTTAATCCGTTCCAGTGTACAGAATTCCTTTGGTGGTAGCTGGGCCTACTATAAAAGTATTATTTGCAACGTTCAATAAAGAATTACTTATAAAATATGGAAATATTGAAAAATCTCATATTCATGCTCACAAGCCCCAGAGCTATTTCAGAACTAGAAATCTGAAGACAAAAGTACTACTATTTATAGCCAAGGACTTGAAAATACACTTCTTTCAGTTCTTGACAGTGCAGGCCAAGACGGTCTTTGACATAAGACAGAATACACAATTTTAAGCTCATAAATTAAGCAAGACAGTTACTTACAGACTCCGAAATTTCTTTCTGAGGCTCTGGCATGGATTCACCAAGTTCTTCCCCTGATATCCCAAATCCAGGTTGAAGTGGCGGTGAACCCAAAATTTGAATGAGGTAGGAATCAAAATCCTCACATGTTTTTTTAAACAATTTTTGCTTCAGGGTGTCTTTTAAAAGAAAAGTAGAAAAGGGGAATAGTAGGGGCAAAACCTGTTTAAAGAGATCTTCCATGCTCTCCTTAAAATAAACAGACACTTTCCCATCGCTTGAGGTCAACTGCTCGGTGAACTAAGTTTTAAAGCATTTTGGAGATCATCTAGAAGAAGCCATCTAAAATAATTCAGTTTGACTTAATAGTGTACAACAGCCTATGGAGGCAAAAGAATCAATTAAATCCTTGCTATCCAAAGCATCAGTTAACTGAACTACTCTGTGGAAGGGGCGGGTCCCCACCCATAAGGAGTATAATGGGCAGTTACCTGTGGTTCCCGAGAGAGCAAAAGGTCAGCCAGTCCAAAAATATATCCCTCATTAGCTGGAATGAATTACTAACTCCTTTGGTTAAAAGATGATAAAGCTCTTTAGTTATTAAAGCATAATGTCTCTGAATTGTGTAATATTTCTGGCCATTCTAACACAGTAACAGCCCAGTGAGATACACTTTGTCCGATAAGGCCACCAGTTATCCTGCGGGGTGTTCAGGAAATGAAACCCCAGAAGAAAGGCCTGGAGAAAGGGGAAATAGAAAGTGGGAAGGTTCTGGGCAGGGCATGCTACCCTTCAGGCAAGCCAGGCTGGCAGCCAGAGTAGGCGGGGAGCAGCATGAGGGCAAGGAGAGGCTGTGCTAGGCCACGTCAGCACCCGCTCCCGGAAGGATGGACAAGGAATGATGGAGCCAAATGGAAGCCTGCAAACACGTGAAGCATACGTTTCACCTACTTCACAAGCTCCCTGGATGTGACTCCTGCCACAATGAGTTCTCAGTTGCCGAAGAATTGGAACATGTTTCACTGAGAAGCAATACTGACCACATTCTAATCACAGATGTGTCAGTGTCTTAGAATGCCTCTCTGGGAAACATCAGTTCGTGTGACAGGGCAAAGTAGCAAAGGGAAACCCACCAGATTAGCACTGACTGTAGGAAGAATAGGCACAATGTGGAACTTTAAGATAAACTCCCCACATCAACCTGTTTACTCTTCCTTAGTTTCATAGTCTATAAGAGCAGCAAATGGAGAATAGAAGAGAAATGAGAATTATCCCCGTTACTTGTGTTTCTCATCTCTCTAGATTACCATAACTTTTTTTCATTCCTCATACACTTCTTAATTCACTTTGATTCCATGGTTCTTTTCGGCCTTGCTGCTGGTTTCCTGCATCTCTTATGCAGGTTAGGTCACTTTTTGAACATTAACTAGGCTTAGCAGTACCCCAGATTCTACTCTTTCTTTTCAACCATGTCCTCCACCTTAGATAGCCCAGTTAATCAACTCCAAGGCCAACTCAGCACTTATTCCAAATGAATAAAGACAAGAGATTATACTCTCTAAACTGGATGGATGCTAAATGTTTTTTGCCTTCTGGGGTTTATGTGTTCAATTTAGTGTTGGCATAAGCCTCATTAGCCTCCTCCTGATTTCCATTTTTGGTCAGGATAATCCAGTGATGCAGTACTTGGAAGAATAACATAAATTCCTTTCCCCTGGCGCTGAGGCTTACCTTGCAGGGTAACGAAGTCATCAAATTGATAAACGTGCTCGCTATCTGGGTCAGTAGCAATGAGATTCATTTCTTTGTGGAACATTTCGAAGTTGGGGTCATTTTTCTTCACTACCCCAATCACAAATACTTCCACATTGATGTCACTGGCTTTCTTCACCACTTCCGTCAGATTCTTCTCATCTCGGGTATCAGTCTGCCCATCAGTGATGACCAAGGCCACCTTCTTTACACCCGGCCGTGCAGCTTCAAACATGTGGTTGGCCTCATGGAGCGCTGAGGCTGTGTAAGTGCCTTCCCCCAGGTACTGCATGTTGTCCACAGCCAACTTGAAGTCATCCTTATTGGAGAACTGAGTCAGATGAGCAACTTTCTCCACCTTATGGCTGTAGTTGATTATGCCTATGCGGGCCATAGTGAGGTCCAGAGCAACCTGGTCGGACAGAGTCTTCACGAGACTTTTGATGATCTCAAAGTTCTCTGGCCCTACACTTTCGGAGCTGTCAATCACAAACAGCAGTTCTAGAGGAGTCTCTTTGCATTTGGGCCCACACCCTAAAAGATGAATGTTGAGATAGAAACATTGCATGAATGAAAATCAGAACATCACTGATTGGCGCTAGAGTGGTTTGAGAGAGGGGCAGCGAACCACCAGAGACCTGGATCGTTACCTTCCCTTTCTGGGAGTGTTAACAGCTAACAGCTGTCCCCCTTCTGGTTTCTATATCTGACTTTTTAGAAAATAATATACTGCAAAAACAACCTCCCCCACCCCCACACACAAAAAAACCACCAAAGCACTGTAGAGGACACACCTATGTGCCAATTTCTCAGATTAAAAAATATGTATTTTTAGAAGAGTCTGCATCCCTGTGTGTCCCTTCCTGATTACATTCTTCTCCCTCTCCCTAAAAGATAACCCTAGCCTCAATTTGCTCTTTATCCTTCCAGCATTTCTATTTAATCTGAATCTGAAAGCTAATCTTCTAGTCTTCCACCATATCCTTATGTGGCAACTGATATTTCCTCATTAGCATGACAACTGGGTAAAGTGATGGATTGAAAATGGTTAATTGTGGGGAGAGGATTAGGGCCCGTAACTGTACAGAAGAACAGCTGCCCCAGACTCTAGTTTGTGTCCCCAATCGCTCACAATGAGGACAAAGGTGGCTCAGTGAGGCCAGCAGTCCGTCCATACTATGATACCTCTTCAGGAGAACAATCTCAGAATGCTGGTTAATAAACAACTTCGGTTTAGGGTTTACCATTCAAAGCAATCATTAGAGTTACCAGGAAATAAGACTTATCAGGGCTCCGTTGGTTTATTCATATCCTCATGTTACCCAACAGCCCTACCACAAAAAATATGAGGAAACTGGGTGCTATTTTTGCCGGGCTTCTAGAACTCCGAAGCCCCATCTAAATTGGCCTGTCACCATACAGAGTCCCAGCTGGGTTCTTAACATCCAGAGGTCTTTTGGGGGACAAGCCAGTTCAGGGGTTCCCTGTATGGAAGAACAATGACATTTCTGCCACGTTTCTCTTATCTCCATTATTTTATTAATCTCTTGCCTTTTGGCTAATCTCTTTTCTTCCTCTTTCTGCTAAGTCTATTTTAAGTTTAACGTATTTAGCCATAGAAGCATTTAGATAGAGCTATGAAGCACGATGACTGACAGTGTCCTCCTGTCTTTGAAATGAGATGCACTCTAGAAATCCTGCTCAAAACTCAATTCAGAAAGACTTCTTGCTTCAGGAAAAACACAGACATTCTAATCACCAGCCAGGCTGGATTCAAATGCCAGTTAGGCCCCTGTGGTCATACTTCCTTTGTTGTTTTTTCCCTTCCCAAGCTCAGGTAAATGTCACTGAATACAAATGAGCTCTGTGCTCACAAAAGGCCTGCCTGCCCACAGACTCCAGGGCCAGTGTCTTCACTCCTCTTAAGCACCCTGGGAAGATGATTTCCTTTTTTAAATCAGGATTCCCACAGCCCCTCTCTCTGCATCTTTCAGTTTCCCATTGACTTTCCAAACGAGCTTCAAACTTTCTCATGAGCTTTCTCCTGTATATCTCTGGGTGATCACATTTATCTTGACCAACACAGAACATAGTGGCTGTGGTACTTTAAAGGGATGGTTTTTTTTTTCTTGACGGTCAAATCTTACCACATATTTCAAAAATAATTTTGATAATTTCTTCTCTCTGAAGGACAAAAGGAAAATGTATTAATTATATGACCATAATATTTTTTTCCTATCATCATAAAAGCTGTGTCTTATTACAATCAGCTTGGAGCCGTTTGCTTTTATTCTTCAGCTGAAGAAAATAAATGGCACAGGGGTTAAAAGGTGGCTAGAATATATCATAACTGAAATGTGTTAGAGTTGTGAAATGTCAGAGCTCAGACTTCTAGAGTTCACAATTGCAGCTCCAGCATTTATCGGCTGTGTGACCTTGGGCATTAGATGACCTAACGGTATCTGTGTCTCAGGGCTGGGGTGCAGGTCAAATGAGGCTACGCACACAGAACTCTTAGGATAGGGCCCAACTCCATAAAGTATAACTTATAAAGGTGTGGGTGATGCATGCCATCAGTTACACAACTTAACCCACATGTGCTGAGCAACCAAGACAAGTACCAGGGCCAAAAGAGAATTCATTCTATGCTGTATTCCCTCCTTTTCTCTACCACTGTCCAGTTTTGCAAGTCCCCTCCCCAGGTTCCTGATACTCTCACTTCGGCACTTCCATGAAATGTCCCCATGTTCCTGAATGCTCCTTCCTGGTCCTGCTGCCATCAGCTCCAGCAGAGGAGCCCAGGGTGAGGTGGGGATGGGGAGTGAATGTGCCAACGCCCTGCCCTGAGTAGCACGTTTTCAAATAACTGGGATGGGACAATGGAAAACAGAATTCTGTATTTGCCCAAGACAGGAAGCTGATGGGAATGATGAACTTTATTAATAGAAGCCCAGAAAATCTCAACGGGAAGGAGGCAAAACTAAGAAGATCTGAGAAGATAAAATTTAACAGTTGCAAAAGTAAAGTTTTAAAGAAAAAATTCACAATGACAGAATTGGGGTAAAGATGACATCGCTGGTGATGGGACTTAAACATGTATGGAAAATAATCAGAGCATTTTAATTTAATTGTATTTTTTTGTAAATTGAGTGAAAGCCAGTGATTCCAAGTGGCTATTTAAAAAGAACTCCCAATACAATATTAATACAATTATATAACATGAGGAAGTCAATAGTCATCTTTTGGGGGGGGGCCTTGTCATGTTTTTCCACATTTAGAAAGGCATTTAATCTGAAACTAGGATGTGTCTAGAAAGGGAAAATGCATATATTTATATATTTACATTGTGTTTTTAGAAAGGGGAAATATATATTTATGTTTAATTTTTTACAAGTGGAGAAAATACTAGACACCAAGTTTATTACAGTTTTTCACTTAACATCGCTTCTCGGCCTTTTGGCTAAGATCAAGTGTAGTTTTTCACTTAACATTATATCATACTTAATTTCCCATATTATTAAGTGTTCTGAAAAACTTGATTACTGAAGTCAGATGCATGGCCATTTTTTTTTTTAAAGATTTTATTTATTTATTTGAGACAGAGAGAATGAGAGACAGAGAGCATGAGAGGGAGGAGGGTCAGAGGGAGAAGCAGACTCCCTGCCGAGCAGGGAGCCCGATGCGGGACTCGATCCCAGGACTCCAGGATCATGACCTGAGTCGAAGGCAGTCGCTTAACCAACTGAGCCACCCAGGCGCCCCGATGCATGGCCATTTTAAGGCTCTTGATGCATATTGCCAAAGTGACCTTCAGAAAGGTTGTAACTGACACCTCAAACAGCAGCGTATAAGAAAACCTATTTTATTTTAGACACATAATAATGGTTATTATTTTTACATAATCTCTGCCATTTGATAGAACAAGATATCACATTGTTTTAAATTATACTTATGCAATTCTTAGTGAGGCTAAATTTTATTTCATATGCATGTTTCCAAGCTGTATCCCCTTGTGCAAGTTCTTTGTATGTCCTTTGTCTATTTTTTCTATTAAGATGTTTATCTTTCATTGACTTGTAAGAATAATTTTTATATCAAAGTTGCTTTTAAATTCTTCTTAATGTGCTTTTATGGTCTAACCAGGTCTAAAAAGCTTTAGGTACTCACATATATCAATCTTTTCCTCCTCTTCTTTGCTTTTGCTTGACTAAAATAGTTTTATTTTTCCACTCAAATTGCTCAATGACTACTTTGGCTATTTTTGCCAATGATGAAGGCATCGAATTTATACCTATCAAAAGATTCATAGTCTAGTAAGCAGTAGACAAATAAATACTTTTGTAAGTGCTGTGCTATTGGATTGGAGTCAAGGAACTACTCGGGTCTGCTGGGAATTCCAGAGGTGGGAGCCTGAGGGTGGGGCTGCGGACCAGGAAGGTGGATTACGAGCAGCTTGGGGAGGAAAGAAGGAGAAGGGGAGGAAAGAGGGAGAATGGGAGGAGCATTCCAGGCAGGGGACAAAGTACACAAACACAGTGCCTTACAGTACTTGAGTAAACTTACGACACAGGGTACATGGCAGAGAGAATGACAGGAAATGTGTAAGACAGATGAACTCTAGAAGGTCTTTGTGTCATGTTGAAGAGTGTGAACTTTATCATGGGCGGTGAGAAGATGCATGGGCCCTAAGCAGAGAAGAGATCTGATCATGCTTTTATCTTAGAAAGGTGATCATGGCATCCAATGGAGGGGTTTGAGGTTCCTAAATAGTTCGGGGGGGTTGGGAAGTGACACCAGAAAGCAGTGGTGGCAGTGATAGGGAGGAAGGATTGGTCTAGAGGGAACTATCCGAGAGAAAATGAAGGGGTTGGTGGGTAATTGGAAGGAAGGGTGAGGAAAGAGTCTCAGAGGAGGCAAATGACGTTGGCCCACTCTCTGAGATTAGGGAGGAATGGAATAGGAGCAGGGTGGGGGCTAGTGAAGATCACTGGGCTCTGCTTGAGCATGGCTGAGTCTGATGCATCGATGGGACATCCAGCTGGGGATGTCCAGTAGGCAGTTAGACGTAAGGTCTGGTGCTCAAGAGAGCAGTGCAAACTAGAGGCAGATTTAAGGAAGGCCAGCGTACAGCTGGCTGTGGAAACAGCGATGGCAGATGAGATTTCCTAAAGCAGAGCTTTCCAGTCTGTTTTAATCCAGTGTGTCTCCTCACCTCCACTGGTTAAACATATTCTTTATGCTTACATGTTATTACAGAAATGCTAACATGTTAGGGACGGGTGGAAGAACAGTCTTTTTGAAGCAATTTGGCATGAATTCTTATGACACTGAACTCTGTCAATGGTATTTGCCTCTTAAAAGAGTAGTTTGCTAGTCTGGAATGAATCTACAACTGACAGCTGCTTGGGGATATATTTGATCAGGGAGAGAACATGGGTGGGGAGAGGGAAGAGGCCTTCTAAGAACAGCATTTATGGGGGAGCTGCCTGGATTTGGCAGCAGACAAGCCAACTCCAGCTACAAGGGCTCTGCTACTTGCTAGCAAGGCGACTTCAAGCATATTGCCCAGACTTTTCTGACTTAGCATGTCTTTCATGGAAGTAGAGATAATAATACCTACCTCATGGAGCTATCCTGTAGATTAACATGGACTCTTGGGCAAGGGAGGGCTGTGGTCTGCAGCCTGTCCCCTTCTCGTTGCACCCCGTCCCCACCATTTTTACACTGCACGGGGCTTGGGCCAGCATTCATGGCGTGAAGTCTTTACTTCTGAACTCTGTCCAAATTCCCTGAGAACACTTGCCCCTTGCCCACCCTCTGGGGGGACCCATGCATACAGGCCAGTGCTGTCAGCTTTCTAAATGGGCCATTTAGGCAGGCAATTTGGGGATCCTGTGTATCCAGTGTGTAGAACAGAGCGGGCGTGTGCTCAGGGTGCTCACTCTCCTCGACTCTGAGGACTCTCACCCAGGGGAAGGGGTGCGGCTGAAGAAGCACTATAGGTCCTGTGTGGGGGCTCTAAAACATGAGCCCTCAGGCACCCTGCAGTACTAGGTAAGGTGAAGGAGCACCAGAGGTGAAGGAGCCTAACGCAGGACCAGTCACAGACTAGATTCTTATTGCAGGCAAATTCGCTCTTCCTTCAGTCATCCTTCCCTGCTAGTCCCTCTTCTAGAATCTAGAAAGCCAAGGTCGGTAGAATGACATCCTCATTTCTAAGATCTCTGCCTCTTGGTTAAAAATCTTCTGCTCAGGCGCCTGGGTGGCTCAGATGGTTGAGCGTCTGCCTTCGGCTCAGGTCGTGATCTCAGGGTCCTGGGATCGAGTCCCGCATCGGGCTCCCTGCTCCTTGGGAGACTGCTTCTCCCTCTGCCTTTCTCTCTCGCTCTGTCTCTCATGAATTAAAAAAAAAAAAAAAACTTCTGCTCAAGCAATTAAAGCCTAATGTGGGCCCAAACATCATCGGACATCCTCTTGTCTGCTCTCGATCCACATTATCTACGTCTATCATAGCATTTATCAAATGACAGGTAAACATCCTTTGCTTGTCTTTCTTTCTAATGGGCTATGAGCTCCTTGAGTCCACAGACATAGTCTCTTAATCTCTACTGCTCCCCTGCCTATCTCAGAGCCTGACCCAGAATACGTACCCAATAAATGTTGGTGAAATGAGTGAACAGATGAATGGATGAAGGAAGGCAGGCCCTCTCCACATACTAGGATAGGAGGGAGGGTATAAACCTATGGGGATTGTTCCTCTGGGCATTTTACAGATACTCTTCCTGCTACTTTGGGGGAGGAATTGATGTGTATGTAGCTCTTTCATACGCCATAGGCATCTGGGGGGCTATCTGACTTGTGGTGAGGAAGAACGAAGAGGAAAAGGCAAACAGACCATAAAAAAGTGTGTGTTCTGTTTGTCACATGCTCAGCTCTCATGTCTCACCTTCACCACCTGAACTCCCACCCCTTACGCCTGGATTTGCTCAGCACAGCACATAGGGTCAGCATCCCCAGACCATGACCCACTGAAAAATCCGAAGGAGGATAAAAGAGAAGGTTCCCATTGCTTCTCCACTCCAGAAGATGTAGTGCCTTCCAATGAGAAAGGAGGAAATAGACATTGCTATAGAAATTCTAGAACTTTCCTACCCTGTGAGACTTTGAAGAGTTTCAGCTTTTTGTTTGCAAGAGTGTAGGGAACATAGGGAAAAGTTTGCCAATGCCTCATAGGTTTTGTTGAATAAGGGAACTAGTACATTCAAGTAATCTCCATTTTGTGATGACTCTTCTCCTGAGAGCACTTCCTAAAGGATCTACTTCAAGGAAACCGAATGCCCCATTTGGAAATGTGAAGGATCGTGTAAAGTAGAAGTCATTTGGATATTTCGCTTGTTTCAACAGCTCACCTCCTTGTTACCCTGTCTGCCAGGGGTCACGGGGGTCACACACCACCACAGGGCTGGGTGAGGGCTGCCTGGTGTTCTTTCTCCCTCACGCTCAGATCAATTACCTCATGCATCTAAGTCAACACTAGCTTGTAGCAGTGCTATCATTAAATAGCAGCTGGAACTCTGTGTCAAAAGAATTCATTCTTCTGAAGCTAAAACATGAATGGAATAATTTTGCAAGCACAAACCCTCAATTACCCTCTAGGATGGATACTCACTGTAAGTCCTACGTCTCCCTTTGGTCCTTGTAACCCCTGCTTAGGGGAAGAAGAGTAACAGTCAATATAGGCTGGAAGTAGTTAATGTATAAAATTACAGTAAGACTTTAAAAATCACTCCTTGCCTGTCTTCCTGGGGATCCGGGCTCTCCAATTTCCCCTTTACCACCTTTCTTTCCCATAGCACCCTGTTCTCCGTGCTCTCCCTTTAGAATATAGTGAAAAGAGAAGTTTAGAATGTAAATATTGAAGCCAAATAAGAAAAACTCTAAAATTTAATTAATTTCCCAGTGGTATCTCTTGAAGACCTGTGGTTCTGGTTGACACAAATATACTACAGGGAAAAAAATGGGGGTCATTATATTTACATTCCCCCCAGGTACCATGATCTAATTCATGATGAACCAGAGATCTCAAGGTGAGGAGACCTTGAGATATGATCAGAACAGCTCACTGTCTTCAGGAAGTTCAACTATTATAAAATTTTAGAGCAGTTATCTGGTGTCTTTTACAGGGTATGTTGTAAGGATTCACTCCTTTAGCAGCTGGCTTTCAAGGATGAAGAAAACAAGATTTATAAATTAAGCATGTTTATAGTTAGGAAAGGAAATCCATAAGGATTTGCTTCCAAATGGATTTTTTTCCTCCAAGAGCTATAAGGATATGAGAGCTCTCCCAAAGCTCACGTGAAGCTATTGAGATCCTAAACCTAAGCATCTTTCTAAGGTCCTAAAATAACTTACCTTCTGGCCAGGGAGGCCACGGCCTGTCAAGCCCTTTGGCCCTGGAAAGCCTTGGGGTCCTTGCTCCCCCTACACAATATGAAAAAGGGATCAGCCCATTAATTTCCCAAGATAACTCAGAAAATTCTTTGTCAGATACACACTTGCAATCCCAAAACTACATTGTAGCATTATCTAAATTTGGGAGGAAATGTATATGTCAGATGGGCTCATTGCTTTGCTAGTAAAAGTTGAACTTCTGAATCTGGGGTAGAAGTAAGGAGCTGGTTTACAGCATTTGCCTATTTCTGTGGTGTAATTACTCCCACCTTGGCCAATTTTCAAACTGTGAACATTATGTCAACCAGTTCACAAATAACAAGCAGCTGTTATTTCAGTTGTGATATTAATGGTGATTTTTATAATCTTCTCTACATTCTTCTGTATTTTTGATATGCTAAAAACATGTGTTGTCTTAATAAAGGAGGAAAAGGGGATATAACAGCATCTGTCCCCAAATGAATGCCAAGGAACTGTTTATATAATTACCATATACTGTTAGTTCCAGTCCTGCTAATTGGTACCATGAATCTATTTATTTAGTACCTCCTTAATTCAGAAAATAAAAATGTTTTCATTGCATTGTTTTTAACTGCCCCCTCCTTTACCTTAACTTTTTCTCCTGTTCCCCGACCCCTGCCCCCAAAACCACACTGATTTAAAGGGCTTTCATTATGTTGAGTGGGAAACAGAAATAATCCCTGTTGAGTATACGAAGTCATAGTTCTGACATGGCTTAACTCTAAATCATTGTTAGCAACAAGTCTGTGGCAAAGGTTTGTAGACCCATGAGCTACTGAGATTTCATTTGCTTACCTTGAACATCTTTCTCAAAGGTACCCTGACCACACCTACTAGAATCACTGGTATGCTTAATGAAAACCTCAGACAACGAAATGAGAATCCGAGATGGGGGTCAGGGTAAAATATGCATTTTGCCATAGGCCTGCTAGGGCTTGAGAGCCGCTATTCCAGAAGGCAGGATGGGCTTTTGAAGGATAGCCTGGAGGGGGTCGCAGAGGCCTGCTTGGAGACTGTTGTAACTTTGAGTATCCGCATTCCTCAGCCACCCCTTCCTAGTTCATTGGCTTTCAAACCTTTTTAAAATCAGCAGAACCCTTTCTTTTTAAAAGTATTAAAATGAAATATTTCAGACACATAAAATTTATACTGAAAGGCAAACACTCACCTATATACCACCATATTAAAAAAATGAAATGGTGCAGATACCCCTGTAACCCCTGATATACTCAATCCCCTTCCCCTAAGAAGAGGGGAAATCTCTGAAATTGACATGCATCACTCATATTCGTGTTTTTATGCTTTAACTACACATATATAGTCTAAGATAATGGACAGCATTTAATAGTTTAAACTTCAAATAAGTGATATATCTATGTATCCAATTTGTATTTTAAATCTCAGAATTATCTATTTGAAATATATCTGTGTGCATATACATAGTTCTAGTTCATTTTCTCTGCTGTACATTATGCCATTAAATAACTAGACTGTAATTTATCCATTATCCTAGTGATGGACATTTAGGTTGTTTCCAGTATTTCCTGATTACAAATAATGCTTCAGTGAAGATTCTCTTATATATCTTTGCACACTTGCACACATCCCTAGGAGAGAAATTTTCATTAAAACAAATCTTACACAGAAGGGTACAACATAGGATGAATATAATTGGAGACTCCTGTTGAAATGAAGTGCTCAACTCTTGCATCCATCAATAGCCCCTCTCAGTGGGTTGACTTAGCTGAATTTTATTTAGGTCCTTTTCATTTCTGCCATGTTTGTTTTTTTTTTTTTTTAAAGATTTTATTAATTTGCCAGAGAGAGAGAGAGAGAGCACAAGCAGAGGGAGTGGCAGGCAGAGGGAGAAGCAGGCTCCCCACTGAGCAGGGAACCTGACGCGGGGCTCGATCCCAGGACCCTGAGATCATGACCTGAGCCGAAGGCAGACGCTTAACCGACTGAGCCACCCAGGCGCCCCATGCCATGTTGTATTTCTAAATGGAAGGCAAGTATGGGGTTACAGTTTTTTGCCTCCTCAGTTCGGCTCTAGAGGACTCAGACCAAGTTCTTTACAAAGGTCAGATTGCAGAGAACTCATTCGCTGATGGTCTTTTTCACCTTGGTAACTCTTGAGCCAAGCACAATGCCATGGTACAGTGGGCCCACGGTCAAGGTTTATGCGGTGCTGTGCATGGATGTCTCAGGCCTATCTGAGGAGACTCACCCCTGAAGAAGTGCCCCCTCTATTATTTGCTTCAGTGGTGACAGGAGACAGGCAGGGATCACTGGTCTTCTCTATTCAGTTCACAGTCAAGAGAGAACAGTCTTTTCCCACCAGGAAACACAGTGGTACAGAAAGCCCCAGAACCTTGGATAGGGATTGGTGCCAGTGAAATATGCTGGAGACAGTACATCAACATGCAAATTCCAAGCTAGAGATTCAAGCAGGAGAAAGGAGAGGGGGAAAAATCTGTTCTGTTTCCAAAGATTGCCCAGCTAACATAGGTGTGAAGAGGGATAGACAGGAATATGTGGAACACAGACCAACCTCATTACACTTGCTGAAAACCATGCTCTGAGAGTGGGTGTGCAGCCTCATCTAGGATATGAAGGCTGGAAGGGTCTGTCTATATACAGACTGGGTGGCTAGCTCACAGAGTCGCATGAAGGATGATACCTGGGAGATACCTGCCTGAGAATTGGCCATTCTCTGTTCTAATTAAAACGAAAATAAAAAACAAAAATTATAAGAAAGTTGTCCTCTTAAGAAAGATGTGTCAGTAAATGACACTGGCATAAATTCATTTTCTCAGGGGTTTTTTGTTTTTGGGTTTTTTGGGTTTTTTCAGAGGTGAAGTAGGACATCTTTATTTGACCAGGTTGAAAGGTGGTGTGAGGTTGTCAGGGAGATTCTTGAGACCCCTGGGACCTGAGTTGGGGGGTCAGGAGGTTTTGCAGCCAGGTGAAAGGGGATTAAAGGTTCATAAAAGAGCACTAGGAGGGGCTGTATCGCTGGCTTTGTCCCCACCCACAGGACAGAACGGAGTGACAAACAGAGCAGCTGGGCCTGTGGTGTGATGGCGAATTGTCCCTGAGAATTGTCCCCTCAGACAAAGTAGGTCCAGAAAGAACTTGACACCGTTCTGACAATTATTCAGAATAATTGTTTCTTTTACAACCTTTTGGATCCTACAACAGCTAATACAGATGTCGAATAAATGTTTGTGACTAACTAGCTTCCTTTAAGAAATTAACAAATTTCCTAGCAAACTTAAAATCTACCATGGCTTCACTGCTGTGCCCTGAGGGGAAGACCTCAAAGTAGCCACTTAGCCTGTTAGGATCAGCTCCTTGGTCAGGAATTTATTTTGTATCATTTCACATTATAGACATTTTCTATATAATTGTTCGCACTGTAGCTATTCCAGGCAGCTGTGTTTCCCTTTACAAAAGCCTTTTTTTTTTTCTTTTTAATTGTCAGTTTCCCTTCAAAATACTTGGAAGTCTTCCTACAACTTTCAGGGTGTGCTATCTGAGTAATAGCGAGCAAACTCTTTAATTTTGCAGAGGTGATTGCTACCCAATTATACTTTTTTCCTTACAAGTGTCAGGAAGAGGAGACACAATTATTTCAGCCTGGGTCAGAAGCAGCTGCAGGAGAGAACCTGTCTATATGAAGGTATAATTAAATCCAAATTTCAAACCCAGCTTCTCAACCACTGTATCTCCCCTTAGATCCATCCTGCTGCAGATGTGATTATTTTCATTTTTCAGATAGTTACAGTAGAGTAAGGAAAGAAATCAAATTCACAGATGATCCAGAACTATAAAATGGACTTCTGCCTTCCCTTTAGGGTATAGAAACTAGAAAAGGCTGCTTTTATTCTTAAATCCACAACAAAAAATGCTAACCATTCTATGAAAGCCCAACTTTTTTTTGAGTGCATCATAGAACTGTGGTCACAGGACA
The DNA here is from genome assembly GCF_029215605.1 of Mirounga angustirostris. NCBI lineage: Eukaryota > Metazoa > Chordata > Mammalia > Carnivora > Phocidae > Mirounga > Mirounga angustirostris. The sequence goes on along the minus strand of NW_026991720.1, from coordinate 65,829,775 downwards.
ACCACGTGACTCAAAATCTAAGGAAACAAAGGATCCTCTAAGGAGAGACAGGACATGGGCACTTACTTACTTGCTGGAAACACTGGATGTCGTACAAGCTGGTAAGAAGAATTCAGCTAAAATTCTTAATTGCTAAAGGCTGAGTGTGGGCTTGTGTGAGAGGACAGGACCCCTGAGAACTTTAGACACAGGGGAATTTATACCCACTCATGGGCCCTTTGGAGACCTCACCAGTGCTCATAAGAGAGACTGGGGACAGGGCAAGTCCCAAAGCTTCCCCAGTGGTTTAGGTCCAGGGGAGGGAAGTAGCTAATCCCCCAGCGAAAGGCACAAAGCCTCCTATAGGACAAAAATCTTAAGCTGCTGAAAATGTACGGCAAACACTGTCAGCTTTAGGGCACAGATGACCCATGGGAGCTGGGGAAAGGAAACAGAATAAAACTTGCAGGCATGGATCCCAGACCTTTCGAGATGTCCCACTACTTGGGAAAGGAGATGTCCCACTACTGAGGAAAGGTCAGGAAATCTTCCTTAGCCCAGACCATTAGAGGCCTCTATGCATTTGCTGGAACTCCTAACAGTATACACTTAAAAGGGTGAATTTTTCTGTATATAAATACTCTCTTACTAAAGAATAAAAAAAGTATTTTAAAAAGTAAAAAGAATTAATAGAACACTTAGCAAAATGAATAGGGTCCATAAACAGTGTAGCAATGATAATTTTCTGATGTTGATAATTTTACTGTCATATAAGAGAATATAAATTTTGAAGGTAGGGAGTACAGGATTATTGAAGCAGGCCTTCGAATGAAAAGCAGCTCGAAGAAAGAAGCCAGTGCTGTATTAAGATGTTGACTTAGTGGGTAAATGGCAGAGTTAGCAAGCCATGGTGACCTGCCTGAATAGTTATCTAAGTATTTGGCCTCAAATCCAGGAACCCTTCTGTATTGAAAGGGATTATTTTCTTAGGCTTCATGGACACAGCTAATTCACTTTAGAAGGAAAATGGTATTTTCCTGGTGGCCTATGGAGTACATATAAATTGACCATGTAGATAGAAAGTGTTTATCCAGAGAACCCTAGAACAACGCAATGGTCCGGCATTTTGGCACCTGTCCCCTTCCTCCTGAGTTCCCATCATCACATTCTCCTGGTATAACTAGCAACTGCCATTGAGGGTGTGCCTATGTGCACAGGACTGAGCCAGGTAATGAGAGAGCTAGACATAGTTTTAGGAAATTGCTAGAATAACCTCGGGGCAAGTATGTAAATGATAAAACCAAGGCTTTTGCAATCCTTCCCCAACCCCTCCGATTGTATTTGATTTCAGAGCGAAGCTTTCAACAGTAATTCTCTCCAAAGGCAGTTCCTCCAAAGACTCTGCTGACTTTCTTTCCTCAGTTCTGTCTTGGCTCAGAGTAGAAGCCAAGCAGTTTCTCCATCTCTAGCCTGAAAATCAAGAGCCTCCAGTTTCTAAAAATCCTTTCCTTTGTGGAATTGAATTCCTCTAACTTAATGTCCCATTTTGATGTTAGCCTTTTCTAACGTGGGCTAAGGTGCCATAATGCTTGTTCAGTTAAAGTAGCCCATTCGGTTGGGAATAGAATCAATGCGTAGGTTATGTGTTAGTGGGCGAGACTTCCGCTGGAGTGTAGCCCAGGCTCACCTGGTACCTGGCCAGAATACAGTCCTAATGGGCTTAAATGGAACAATGTGGCTTCATTATTCTTGATTTTCATTCAAATGGTGATCCAGTCCCATTGTGCCCAGTGAGAGGCAGAGAAATGATTTACTTTTTACAGATTCAGGGACTGATTTTGAGTCTGTTCCTAAAAATGGTTTAAAACCTGCCCCATTTTTTCCTTTCCTCCTCTCCATGGCCTGCAACACAGGGTCTTTTTTAATAACCTAAGAAGTGTCAGCCATGTACGCCAAGGGTTTTCAGAACAGCTCCGATGGAAACTTCCATGAGCTGGACCAAAATTCTGCTGACATTAATATTGATGGCTATATTCATTTCCTATTGCCACTGTGATGAATTACCACAAATTTAGTGGCTCAAAACAACATAAAGTTTTTCTCTTACTGTTCTGGAAATCAGAAGTACAAAATCTGTTTCATTGGGCGAAAGTCAAGGTATTGGCAGGGCTGGTTTTCCCTGGAGCCTCCGAGGGGAGTATCTGTTTCCTTGACTTTTTCAGCTTCTAGTAGTCACCTGTATTCTTTGGCTTGGGGCCCCTTCCTCCATCTTCCTCCACTCCATCCCTGTTTCCACCATAACATCACCTCTTCCATAGTCTCTTCTCCTTCTGCCCCCCTCTTAGAAGGACGCTCATGATCATGCTCCGGGCCCAACCAGATAATCCAGAATAATGTCTCCATCTCGAAATGCTTAACTTAATCAGATCTGCAGAGTTTCTTCTGCTATAGAAGGCGATATTCACGGACTCTAGGGATTAGGACATGAACATCTTTGGGGGCATTATTCAATCTGCCACATTGGCTTTTTCCCTATGCATGCAAAAAGTAAGATAATTGTTATATTTTCTGTAATTTACCTTCATATGCTTTAGTTTAGACAGTATCATGAAGATGTGTATATGCAATTTAGTTTATGCTCTAGGGATGCTGAGGTAATATCTGAAATACCATGATCAGTGGTCCATACTTCAAAGACCTATGCCTCAACTCTTACCATCTGAATTTGCTCCAGAGGGATGATAGGAACAACTTATACTTGGGGAAATAAGAGGTATTCAAGAACTGTCATAGTTAGAAATGATATACAGGTACTTCACCCCCTTTTATAGAATCAGCCAAGTACTTTTATTAGAGCACCCTAATTCTAGAACTCATTCAGAACAGGTGCCTCCTCCCCTCAACCCATCATGAAGAGTCCCTTCACTGATCTGACTAAAAGGTTGACTGGTTCAATCATGAGGATATTGTTGTATTTGTCTCAGAGAAATCATTTTATGCAATGCGCTTGTTAGAGTGCTTAAAAAAAACCCCACAAACTGGAACTTGGACCATGCTTTAGTGCATGTTTTTGTGCCTTCTTGTTAATGAATAGCTGAACATCGGGCAGAATTCTGTCTGAAATTTGCTTTAATTAAAACATAACACCTGACGGGGTGCCTGGGTGGCTCAGTCGTTAAGCGTGTGCCTTCAGCTCAGGTCATGATCCCAGGGTCCTGGGATCAAGCCCCGCATCGGGCTCCCTGCTCCACGGGAGGCCTGCTTCTCCCTCTCACACTCCCCTTGCTTGTGTTCCCTCTCTCGCTGCCTCTCTCTCTGTCAAATAAATAAATAAAATCTTTAAAAAAAAAAATAACACCTGATAGCAAGGTTGCCTAGGAGGAAGCAAGTAACTTCTACAAACTTCTAATCTTTAGAGGTAACTGATAGTCACTAGAAAGAATCGGACAAATCTAAATGTCGGAATTGGCCTTGTTCAGCTCACCACAGTGACAGCCAAATGTGCTCAATTGGGGGCTTATTTTCCCCCAATCATTTTCCTTAAACTTTTAGTCTCTGCTTCCATTTTTGGTTTATATCTGCAAGAAGATATGAACATGGTTGAACAATTAGCACGTGAAGATTTACAAATAATCTCAGCAACGGTCAAGCCACTTAACTGGACTGTTTGATTGCTTCATGGACACATGTGCTTGCTGTTATGATCTTCTATCTGATTGCAGAATCTGGTCCTATTTTCCAATAATAAGGTTGTTCTTAGTATAAACGTTAGAATTAAATGCATTGATAGGTCATAGTGCAAAGACCATCATGGCTTCAAAGGGCTTCGCCAGCTCAACTCAGTTGTACATGTTAACTTTTTCTGCCCAAATAGCCTTCTGTCAAACCTGCCACATTTCATGACAATCTTGCGTGGCATTTGGATATACTTGCAGCACAAAGGATAGATACAAAGAGACAAGGTCAGCTTTATGGCAGTTGCCTCTGCTAGAGACAGGGGACTCTGGAATGCTCCCTTTGCTGGCCACCTGCACAGTGCAGGCTCCTGGTTTCCCTCCTGCCATTGTCACTTTTTGCTTTTTTTACTTCTCTAGTGACTTTCTCGGTGCCCTCTGTGCCCTCAAGTAGTCTGCCGTGGTCCTTACTTTTGTTTTGGTAATATCCTCTGTAATACTGTCCACATCCATGGCATCAGTGGTGACCTTCTAAGGATAATCTCCACTTCTCTAATCTCTAGTCTCACCCAAGTCTCTATGCTCTGGGCCTAACTTTATATCTACTTTCCAGAACTTTCCACCTGCTAGCAATTTCAGAACCAAATCCATCAAATACAGAAATTCTACTCATGCAAGCCTGCTTTGCTTTCTGCCTTTCCCTCCCTGACTCATCTCCCAGCTCCCTGGCTTGGAATTCTCTTTGTGTCCTGACCTTCTGTGTCCTCCCCGAACACCCTCATCCCATCTGTGGGCCAGTCCTAGCCCATCAAATACATCCAAGGAGTCTTGCCTGACCCAAGCTCACCCCAACCACGAGTAATACCCCCGTATCAGCCCACACCTCTCGTGTGGTGTATGTCTCCTCACGGGTTTGGTTGTGCACGTCTTTCTGTCCTACTGAAATTCTCAAAGTAGAGGCACTTCATCTTATTTGTCTTTCTATGTCCTGAGTTACCTATTTCAGGGCACTGCTTATCAAACTGAACTAAATGGAGTGGATGTGGAAGCTGGCCACCTTTTTGGTAGAAGTCGTCTAGACACTATGCACACTAAACTCGGTCTTATTTAGGCTTACAGCCCCCCACCCCCACGCCGACACACACATACACACACAGGCGAATATGTGCCTCTCTGATTAATATAAGGCCAATTCCATGATCAGCATTTGGAGATCAATATGTTAAAGAGATAACAGAGATGTGTGGAAGTGCTGGGAGAGATTTCATGAGTGGGGCAGCTGAAGGAGGCGCTTAGAAGCAAGGTGTCTGGCCTGGCGTCCAGAGCTGCTTCCCGGCCACTTCACAAGGTGTGGGGACAGCAGGAGTTGCTGAGCTGTGTGGCCACAGCAGCTGGACCCAGGGCCTCCTGCTTCGGGGCCTCCTAGCATGACGGTACAAGTGTCTAAGTCTGCCCAGCAAAAGGATGCCACGAAATGTATGCTTTTCCAAGTACGCTTCTCTTTTCCATAAATCAGTTCATTAATGCACAAGAATGGATCCAGAAGTAGTGAAAAGGGCAAAGCCTCTTTTCTGCTGATTTGATACTGGGGCAGGCTGAATAATGGCCCCCAAAGATATGCAGGTCCTAATGCCCAGAGCCTGAGAATGTCATATAGGAAAAAAAAAAAAAAAAGTTTAGGCAGATGTGATTAAGTTAAGGATCTCCAGTGGGGAGATTATGCTGGATTATATGGGTGGGTCCTAAATGCAATCATAAATATCCTTATATGAGGGAGGCAAAGGGAGAGTTGGTAGACAGAAGAAAGGCATGTGACAGAAACAGAACAGAGCAGAGTCAGAGAGAAAACATGCATATCACTGGCTTTGCAGACAGAGGAAGGGGCCATGAGCCAAGGAACACAGTAGTGTGGCTCTAGATACTGGAAGGGCAAGGAAATGGTTTATCCCCTAGACTCCCTGTCAAGGTTTTGGTTTTTGCCTGATGAGCTTCATTTTAGACCTCTGGGCTCCAGAGCTGCAAAAGAATACATTGGTGTTGCATTAAGCCATGAATGTGATAATTTGCTACAAAAGCCACAGGAAACTAACGCAGACACCAATGTTCTCATTTCTCCCACTTTTAGCAGACCGGACCACAACACATGGCAATCTTGCATTAAATTACCAAAAAATAATTTGTCTCAGAAATCATTTGTATTTCAAGTGTCACTAAGTGAAAATGCTAACGTTAAAATGAGGGGGCCATGAGCCATGCTCAGGGTGGCTTTTGGTTTTGCAGAAAAAGTTTGAGAAGCTGTGCTTTTCTGTAGCTTTTCTCCCTTCAGCAGAGGATCAGTATTGAAAAATAATATTTCGGGGCACCTGAGTGGCTTAGTTGGTTAAGCATCTGCCTTCGGCCCAAGTCATGATCTCCAGGTCTTGGGATTGAGCCCCACATCGGGCTCCCTGCTCTGCAGGGAGTCTGCCTCTCTCTCTCCCTCTCACCCTCCTCCCCACTTGTGCTCTCTTACTCTCTCTCTCTCTCTCTCTGTCTCAAAGAAATAAAATCTTAAAAAAGAAAAGAAAAATAATATTTCACACCAAAGAGAAGGTTGCTCTCTATATTACTTTGCCTTTGCAGTATAGTTGGAGACTGGTAGAAGAAGATTATGAGATACTAAGGATAATAGTTCAGAATCAACAAGTCATCCCTTCTAAACTTGCCCTGGTTCCAATTCACCTCACCCGTGGCCTAAATTATTATAATAGTTTAATTCACGTCTTTATTTCTGCTCATATCCATCTCTAGCAAGATTCTCAATTGTGGGACAAGAGAAAGAGATGCTAGCATGTAAGGAAGAGCGTATTTCCAACTATACAGCCCACCTCTTACCCCCACACCACTATCTAAAAGGGGAATCATGACAGTACAGTTGATGATGGAGTGTTCTGGACATGGGCATGGTGTGGAGGCAGAGGAATGAGAAGCACTGCCCCAAGCTGTCATGTACTGAAACCCTCAGCTGAGCAGGTCACTCCTGTCCTTAAAAAGGACAAGGTGTATACCCAAGACAAAAAAAAACATGTGTTCACACAAAACTTACACATGGATGTTCATAACAGCAGTATTTATGATAGCCAAAAAGTAGAAACAACCCAAAAGTTTATCAGTGAACAGATGGATAAACAAAATGTGGTGTATCTCTACAATGGAATACTATTTGGCCATACAAAGAAAATTCTAATACAACATGGATGACCCCCCTTTTTTTAAAAAAAGTTTTTATTTAACTTCCAGTTAGTTAAACTACAGTGTAATATTAGTTTTAGGTGTAGAATTTAGTGATTCAACACTTACATACAACACCCAGTGCTCATCACCACAAGTGCCTTCCTTCATCCCCATCCAAATGGATGACCCTTGACAACACTGCTAAGTGAAAGATACCAGCCATGAAAGACTACGTGTTGTGTGATTCTGTTTATATGAAATGTCCAGAATTGGCAAATCCACGGAGACAAGAAGTAGATAAGTGGTTGCCAGTGACTAGATGTTGGGTGACTATTATGGATAAGGAGTTTCTTTTGGGGGCAATGACAATGTCCTAAAATTAGGTGGTGTTGATAGTTGCACAAATCTGTGAAAATACTAAACATCATTGACTTGTATACTTTAAACAGGTGACTTGTATGATGTGTGAATTATGTCACCATAAAACTGGTTTTGTTTTTTTTTTAAAGATTTTATTTATTTATTTATTAGAGAGCAAGCGAGAGAGAAACAGCATGAGAGAGGAGAGGGTCAGAGGGAGAAGCAGGCTCCCCGCTGAGCCGGGAGCCCCATGTGGGACTCGATCCCAGGACCCTGGGATCACGACCTGAGCCGAAGGCAGTCGCTTAACCAACTGAGCCACCCAGACGCCCCTAAAACTGAGTTTTTAAAATAAACCCTTCCAAGGGTTTTCTATCACCAGAGCAATGGTTCTTAAACTTTGGTATATATCAAAAATATCTGTAGAGTTTGTGAAAACAAGGATTACTGGCCTCCACCCTAAGAGTTACTGATTCATTAGGTCTAGGTGGGGCCCAAGAACTTGCATTTTTAATAGCTTCCTAGGTGAGGCTGATAGAGCTGGTAGGGGGCCACACTTTGGGAATCACTGACAGCCTCCAGCTGAAACCCTTTAGCTTAGCGCTAATGTCCCTTCACAGTCTGGCCCTACGTGTTTTTCCAGCTTACTCCTCTATAGGCTTCCTGTCATCTTAACTTTAATTCATAAAGATCTAGTTCTTAGTGCCCCACCACATTCTGGCTCTCTATTAGACTTTGGGCATCGATTCATCCTGAGCATCAGGCCCAATGCCCAGCACATAGAAAATGTTCAATTAATGTTTTTGAACCAGTGATTGGTCCTAGACCACCCCAGTATCCTGTCATCTCACATGAACAGATAACTATCTTCTTCTAAAGCCGATGCTACCCCTCTGTTGAAATCCCCTGGGATAGGGACCATAAAGAAAATGAAATAAAAAAGCCAAACAATACTCATGAGGTATAAACCTTAAAATTCCAAATATACCAAAATATACAAGCCATGCATCCTTGGGCATGCAGCCAAAGGGAAGATTCTAATTAGAGTTAATTAGCCTTCAGTGTTCATGAACTTTAGAAACACCAAGTGGAGGAGTGCCTAGGTGGTTCAGTCCATTGGGTGTCTGCCTTTGACTCAGGTCATGATCCCAGAGTCCTGGGATCGAGCCCCGAGTCGGGCTCCCTGCTCAGCAGGGAGTCTGCTTCTCCCTCTCCCTCTGCCGCTTCCCACCACTCATGCTCTCTCTCTCAAATAAATAAGTAAAATCTTAAAAAAAAAAATAAAAAGAAACATCAAGTGGAAATGCATGGTGAGAGTCTGGTACATACTTGAAATGAACAGAAAAGTACAGTAGGGGGCGCCTGGGTGGCTCAGTCAGTTGAGCATCTGCCTTCGGCTCAGGTCATGATCCTGGGATCCTGGAATGGAGCCCCACATGGGGCTCCCTGCTCAGCGGGGAGCCTGCTTCTCCCTCCCCCTCTGCTGCTCCCCCTGCTTGTGCTCTCTCTCTCTTGTCAAATGGATAAATAAAATCTTAAAAAAATAAAAGTACAGTAGGCAGCTTTATGCATAAGCAGAAGGTAACAGCTCCGCTGTCACAATGAATGTGTCTTGACTGTCACACTTTTTAGGTATGAAGGCTGGTAAAGATGATGTTTATTTTATATCATCACCGTATGACTCTGGGGAAAGGGAAACTTATTTAGACTATATGTGACATGTTTAATTATATCAAAAAGAAGATACTGATGTGACATTCAGCCAGGTCTGTCCTTGGGCCCAATGTATTTCCCGTCAGTAGGTTTGGTGACAACTGTTAACTTGGGTGGTGCACCAAAGAACAGACCGAAAGGCGAATGGCCCCCACACTTTATCCCATGGTCTCCGGGGGCCACACCAGGGATGCCCAAGCCACCTTAAGCCGAGTGCGTGCTGTGCCAACACTCTCCGGGCTCAGGCCCCCAGCCACCCTGGCTCTTTGACTGCTGCTCCTCCTATGGAGAAATTCTGGAGGCATCATTGACACTGACATCAAAAAACCATAATGGAAATTCTGCTTTTAAATGCTTGTGTTTGAGATGTGAATTACAGGACCTACGCCTCTGTATTGTCCTCCTGGTTTTATTACCTGTCAAAAGGATGCTAGCTACTGAGAGACAGTGGCATTCTAGAAACTGATTTCCTCTATCAGGATTTAAAAGCACAAAAAGAACCAACAACTAATCACCCTCTCAGAGAATGTCTTTCACAAGAGGATTCACAACATGAGCTCTTCCATGTGTCTCTTTCTGGATATGCTCTGGGGATCAAAGAAGTCATATTTAGAGACCCATGAATTCTTCAAGTAAAAGTAGGGCAAGCTTATTTCACTTCTCATAATGTCCTCCAGGTGGATTCATGTTGTCGCATAGGGCAGGATTTCCTTCTTTGGGGGAGGCTGAATAATATTCTGTTGGGCGGCTACACCACATTTTCTTAATCTATTCGTGCTTTGATGGGCATTTAGGTTGTTCCCATATCCTGGCTATTGTGAATAGTGCCACAGTGGACGGGGGAGTGATAAGTGAAATAAGCCGGTCACAGAAGGACAAATACTGCATGACTGTACAATACGAGATGAGTCAGTCACGACTACGAATAGTCAGTCACAGAAGCTGGGTCGAATGGTAGTTGCCAGGGGCGAGGAGGGGGAAATGAGATGTCGTTCAATGGATATAATGTCTCAGTTATGCAAGAGGAGTAAGTTCTAGAGATGGGCTGCACAACATAATGCCTACAGTTAGCAATACCATATTTTACACTCAAAAATTTTTTAAGTAGGTAGATCTCATGTTAAGTGTTCTTACCACAATAAAAAATTAAAACAATAGCTGAAAATAATGAATTTGGTTTTCAAAAAATGGAAATGATAAAGATATCCAAGTATATTTTTAAAATAAAATAAAGAAAATTACATTAATTTTCCAGGCTGAAAAAAAAATAAAAGTACAACAGAGCCTACTTCTTATAGGCAGTTCTCCATCATTTATTTATATGCCCTGCTTTCCTTTCTCATTGCTTCCAACTTAACATGATAGGAAATATTCCTGAGGATTCAGACACCAGTTTCAGAGGCACAGAGCTTACACATATATGGAGACATTTCTCTTGATTTTTTTCCGACAAAACTCCTCTACACTGTCTTCACAATCAACTTAATGACAACGTAAAATTGACCTTGCTCTACCACAGAACGCACAGATTTGGTGGGCATCTCCCAGGCCAAGAAACAGAACTGAAGCAATGTGAAAAGATGCACAAAACCACAGTCTCCTATGAAAGCACCAAGTAATTCAGTTATTAACAAAGTTAACTCAAGTTTTAATTGCATTGTGCTTGCTTCAAGGATAAAGCAAGAAAACACGTGAGTTTAAGATTACCAGGAAAAGAGACACATATATGCATAATGAAATTGTATTCACACATTTTTATAAGCCTAGACTCATACTCACAGTGAAGTAGAAAACCACATCAAAGGAGTAGCAGCAACAGAAAAATTCACAGGTGGACAGATTTCAGTTCAACATGAAGAAGGAGTCTACCAATTATACCATGAATAAGCCTTTCAAAACACAACAAAATGGAAATACTAGCACAAGTATGGGAAAATACAAGAATGTTCTCTGCAGCATTATCTAAGGAAGGGAAATATATAAAGTTATGTTACATTCATGAAATGAAGTACTATGTAGCTGTTAAAAAGCATAGTAAATCTTTATGTATTGATTTGAAGGGCCGTTCATGCTCTATTAACTGAGGGGGAGAGCAAGTTGGGAAAACTACGTTTAAAATGATTTTAAAGGCTGTTGTGCTATATATGTGTGTGTTTACACATCTAGTCAAAAATATGGAAGCTACACATCAAACTGCAAACAGTGACAATCTCTATAGGATAGGACTGAAGGGAAAAGTGGGAGACTTTCACAACTTTGCGTGATTATGAGGTATTTGGATTTGACACAGTCTGCATTATTTTCTTTTTAAAAAGCAACAAAGCTTGAATTTGCTATAAGGCCATTGGGAAATATACAAGAGAGGTACAAAGCTTCCACTCCCTGGAGTGTCCAAGCAGGGTGTGAATGGCGAGATGCCCTTTAGAATGTTGTAGAATAGATTGTTTGAGATGGGAGAGGAATTAGTAGAAACCCCTTACAATTCAAAAAATCACAGGCACGCCTCTAATGACTGCTTTCTCTTTGGCATCATGAATATTGCCCTGTTCATGAGATCTTTTCCAACAGCATATAATATATGTACATACCTACATATATACATACATACAATCTCTCCTATCTTTAAGAAAAACTTCCTTAGGGCACCTGGGTGGCACAGTTGGTTTCAGCTCAGGTCATGATCTCAGGGTTGTGAGATTGAGCCCTGAGTCAGCGGAGTCTGCTTAAATTTCTCTCTCCTGCTCCCTCTGCCCCTCCCAAATAAATAGTTCTTTAAAAAGAAACTTTTTAATCACACATACCACTCTATTGCTCCATCTCCATGGACCTCATTTTCAAAAATCTTGCCGATGTGCTCTGTTTTCATTTTCTTTCTTACCATTGTCTCTTTTTTATGCTTTTTATCTTAAAGTAATTTCAGACTTACAGAAAAGTTACAATAATAAAAAGATATCCCATATTCCCTTCACCCCAATTCATTAGTAGTTAAGATTTTTTCCATGTTTTACTCTGAGTGGTGTGTGTGTGTGTGTGTGTGTGTGTGTGTGTGTGTGTGTGGACACATGTCTCTTGTTGAGGTCACCAGTGACTTCCATGTTGTCAAATCTAATGACCACTTTTCACCACTCAAACCATCAGCAGCATTGAAACCAGAGGACCATGCCCTCCTTGAGATACTTCTTCACTTGTCTTCCAGGAACCACTTCCTCTTGATTCTCTGCCTACTACTTCTCAGTCTCCTTTGTTGTGTCCCCTTCATCATACAATCCACCAAGTGCTGGAGGGCCCATGACCAGTCCTTGGATCTCTTCTCTTCTCTATCTACATTCATTCCCACATGTTCCCATCTACGCTCAAAACTTTAAATACTATCTATAGATTGTTAAACCAAATTTATATCTCCTGTGTTGATCTCTCCTCTGAACTCTAGATTTCTATCCCCAGATACCTATTTAACAGCCCCTCTGAAGATTTAGCTTCACATGTCCAAATTTAAATTTCAGATTTTGTGAATTGATTTCCTTTATACTTACCCATCCCCATTTTCCTATAGTCTCTCCCAGCTCAGAAAATGGCAACCCCATCCTTCCAGTTGCTCAGGTCAAAAATCTTATTCATCCTTGACTCCTTTATCTTACACCCTACATCCAGCCAAGAAACCAACAACCCCTTCCCATTTCTACCATTACCACCCTCGTCTAAACCACCACCAGTCCTCTGCCTGCACTTTGGCAATATATTCCTATCTCAACTCTTTGTCTTGGTACCCCCACAGTCTATTTGCCACATGCTAATGGAACCATCCTTTTAAAACATGATTTATATCAGGTTGCTCCTCCAAGCAAAGATTCTAATGGCTTCTTATCTCATTCATGACTCACTGCAGTCTGGTCATCCTGTCACTGATGCTCCTTGAGTATGCAAGGCCTGGATTCTTATTCTAAATCCCTAATTAAAAACCCCCAATTCCTCCTACTCACTGCCTAAGCTTCTATCCTACTTTTTTTTTTTTTAAGATTTTATTTATTTGCGAGAGAGACAATGAGAGACAGAGAGAGACAGAGAGCATGAGAGGGAGGAGGGTCAGAGGGAGAAGCAGACTCCCTGCTGAGCAGGGAGCCCAATGTGGGACTTGATCCTGGGACTCCAGGATCATGACCTGAGCCGAAGGCAGTCGCTTAACCAACTGAGCCACCCAGGCACCCTATCCCACTTTCTTTTTTTTTTTTTTTTTTTTGAAGATTTTATTTATTTTTTTGACAGAGAGAGACATAGCGAGAGCAGGAACACAAGCAGGGGGAGTGGGAGAGGGAGAAGCAGGCTTCCCGCAGAGCAGGGAGCCCAATGTGGGACTCCATCCCAGGACCCTGGGATCATGACCTGAGCCGAAGGCAGACACTTAACGACTGAGCCACCCAGGCGCCCTCTATCCCACTTTCTTAAAAAAGATTTATTTATTTATTTTGGAGAGAAAGAGAGAGTACACAAGCAGGGGGAGGGGGAGAGGGAAAGAATCTTCAAGCAGATATCCCACTGAGCATGGAGTTCAAAGGCGGGGCTGGATCCCAGCACCCAAGATCGTGACCTGAGCCAAAATCAAGAGTCAGCCGCTTAACCGACTGAGCCACCCAGATGCCTCCTACCCCACTTTTTAACATGGAGAATGGAATGTCAATGGCTAGGAATGCAGAGTGAAGAAGGACAAAGGACATGGCCCCAAAGAAAGTGTTTTTGACAAAATAAGCAAAAACAGGTGGTAAAGAGATTCTCCCAGTGGGAGACGTGTTGCCCTGAGTCCTCTGTTCCTTTCATTCATACTTCAGAATCTACCATCAATATAGCTGGTTCCTTTGAGGAACTGTGTGTTTTCCACATTGGCTACCATTATCAGGATTTACTTCCAGTTTATGATTTCATCAACAAAGTAAATAGAGTTAACCTTGAGGACATTTTGCTGCTTTTTGTCAGGGCTGGTTGCAATGTCATTATCTCATGCAATGAGAAGTGGGAAATTATAAATACATGTGTTCTCTGGCTCAGAAGAAATGAGCTCATTTGGGTGTGTAAGGGAAGACTTTTGGAAGAAGTGCTATCTAATATGAGCCTTGGCATAGGAATAAGAGTGAGCCTGTTTCCCTGATGGTTAGTAATGTCCAGTACCTTTTCCTCTACTTGCTAGCTATTCATATATGTTCTTTGGGAAAATGTCCATTCAGGACTTTTGCTTATTGTTTAATTCCATTACTTAGTTTTTTCTTTGTTATTGAATTATATAAATTCTTTCTATATTTGTGATATTAACCACTTATCAAATGTATGGTTTGCAATTTTTTTTCAGTTCTGTAGGATGTCCTTTCACCTTGTTGATCATTTCTTTTCCTCTGAAAATTGATATGTTTTCAGATTTATTTTTTTACTATTGTTTAGTCAATGGTAATTTTTTTATTCAGTTCTTAATTTTAATTCCAGTATAGTTAACATATAATGTTCTATTAGTTTCAGTTGTACGATATAGTGATGCAACAATTCTATATATTACTCAGTGCTCATCAGGGAAATGCAAATTAAAACCACAATAAGATATCACCTCACATTAGTTAGAATAGCTATCATCAGAAAGACAAGAGATAACAAATCCTGGCAAGGAGCTGGAGAAAAGAGACTCCTCATCCACTGTTGGTGGGATTGCAAATTGGTACAGCCACTGTGAAAAGCAGTATGGAGTTTCCTTAAAAAATAAAAAATAATACTATATGATCCAGAAATTCCACTTCTAGGAAGATATCCATAGAAAACAAAATGTCAAAGAGATATCTGCACTTCATGTCCACGGAGGCATTATTTTTAACAGCCAAGACATGGAAAACCTGAATGCCCATCAACTGATAAATGAATAAAGAAATTGTGTTATACACATGGGAATATTAATCAGCCATAAAAAAGGAAATCCTGCCATTTGTGACAACAGTGATGGATTTTGAGGGCATTATGCTAAGTGAAATAAGTCAGAAAGAGAAAAACAAATACTGTATTTTTTCACGTTATATGGAAACTTAAAAAAAAAATAGAAGAAAAAAAAAACTCATAGAAAAAGAAACCAGATTACCAGAGGCAAGGAGTGAAGGTAGGGAGATTAAATAAATGTGGTCAAAAGGTATAAATGTCCAATTATAAGATAAACAAGTATTAAGGATATAATGTACAACATGATGATCACAGTTAATACTGCTTTATGATATATTTGAAAGGTGTTAAGAGAGTAAATCCTAAGAGTATTGATCACAAGGAAAAATCTTTTATGTCTTTTTCATTTACTTTATATTTTTTATCTATATGAGATGATGGATTTTAACTATAGTAATTGCAGTAATCATGTATGTAAGTAAAGTCATTATACTATATACCTTCAACATAAAAAAGAAAAAAAGAGTGAGCCTGTTTAAGTAGGGAGTGAAAGGGATCTCTCCAAGAAGAGGGAGAGCATGTACAGAAGCACTGGGGCCAGGGTACACGGGAACTGAAAGACTTTCAGAGCTGAGGGGTTGAGAAGACTTAAGATTGGGTGCCCAGGTCATATGGAGTCTTGCTAATTTTTGAAGCTATCTCTTTGGGTATACATTAAAAACTCTTTAGATTTATTTTCTTGATATATATATGTATGAAGGTTTTTGTTTTTGTTTTGTTTTGTTTTCTTTTTTTATTATTCTTATGTTAATCCCCATACATTACATCATTAGTTTTAGATGTAGTGTTCCATGATTCATTGTTTATGCATAACACCCAGTGCTCCATGCAGAACGTGCCCTCCTCAATACCCACCACCAGGCCAACCCATCCTCCCACCCCCCTCCCCCCCAGAACCCTCAGTTTGTTTTTCAGAGTCCATCGTCTGTCATGGTTCGTCTACCCCTCCAATTTCCCCTGCTTCATTCTTCCCCTCCTGCTACCTTCTGTATGAAGGTTTTTAAAATTATAGAATGGGGTGTCTGAGTGGCTCAGTCGGTTAAGCGTCTGCCTTTGGCTTAGGTCATGATCCCAGGGTCCTGAATTGAGCCCTGCATCGGGCTCCATGCTCATTGGGAGTCTGCTTCTCTCTCTGCCCCTCCCTCTGCTTGTGCTCGCTCTCTCTTGCTCTCTCTCTCTCTCTCTCAAATAAAATCTTTTAAAAAATAACAAAATTATAGAACAGATTTTGGATAATAGTCACATCCACATCTTTACTATGGATGAGGGTTTTGTTTGTTAAGAAGTATATTCTAGAATGTTTTCTAATGGCAATAGAAGACAGAACCCTCTTTCACTGGACTTTGGCAGGGAAATCAGGCAACAAGTAGTACTTCTGTCACATCCATGTCCTAAACCTCATAATTTCACTGATCATGTTTTCAGCATATGGTTACCATAGACAGAGGAGAGAGCAAAAGAGGGAAGGGAGAAAGGCAAAAGGCAAGAGGAAAATCCCACCTTTGTTTTCCCCAAAAGTGCAATGAAAACATGTCTCTAGGTTTAGGATTCTTTATATTTGCACACAGTCCATATATAAAATACAGTTCAGTATGATTCAATAGCTTAAACTCAGTTGGTAGATATGCAACCTGATTTATGTGTCTGGCATCAACTTTGCCAGAATGTTTCTTGTCACATGTTTCTACTTTCAGATACAGGCAACTAGATATAAATTCTTTCCGAGGTAGTTAAATTTATGTGAACTAGATTATAAAACCTAGATTTTCAAATATCATTTGTAATTGCCTGGATTCTTAAATAGCCTCCCTAGTTCAGTCTTGTTCCTGAGACAGTCTATTCTCAGCCTACCGGTCACAGTCATTCTTTTACAAAATAAGTCAGACCAAATCACAGTGTTGGTTAAAACCCAGAAACGACTCCCCATGAGACTCTGAATAAGAGCCAAAGTCTTTACAAGGGCCTACCTGGCTAGACATGAGTTGGCCCCACTCCAGCCCTCCTGTCGTTACCTTCTGGACCTCACCTCCAGCCACATAGGCCCCTTCACTCTTCTTTTGAACTTGCCTGGCCACCTTCCTGCAACCACAGGGCTTTTGCACAAGCTCTTCTCTCTGCCTGGGATGCTCTTTCTTCAGAAATCCTCAAGAGCCCCTCCCTCGCCTCCTTCAAATCTTTGTTCGAATGTTACCTTCTCATGATTTCATTCCACTTAAAACTTTATCACATCCCCCTTACCCTGCTCTCTTTTTCTCTATCAGTTTCATCTTCAAACATACTATATAACTTATTTGTTATGTTTATTGCCAATAGAATGCAATTTCCATGAGTCAAGAATCTTTGTCTCTTTTGCACATGATATACTCCAAGCACCTAGAACAGAGCCTGGCATATTCAAATATGCTCAATAGATATTTATGGAATGAAATGCCAAAATAAAATTTTGTATAACTAGCTAGGACTAAATACTGGAGTTAGTATCCTTAATTTTGAGCAGAAAAAACATCTGATTTTATTTTATTTTTTATTTTTTTAAGACTTTATTTATTTATTTGACACAGAGAGACACTAGAGAGGGAACATAAGCAGGAGGAGTGGGAGAGGGAGAGGGAGAAGCAGGCCTCCCACTGAGCAGGGAGCCCGATGTGGGGCTCTATCCCAGGACTCTTGGATCATGACCTGAGGCGAAGGCAGATGCTTAACTACTGAGCCAGCCAAGTAAGTGCCCCAGAACTTCTGATTTTAAAACTTATGTATAAACTTATTTTCCTTATATGCAGAATAAAAACAGATCCTATTTGTAGGCCATGTTAGTATTACTCATCTCACAATCCTGGCAAAGAGTGTGTGTGCACTATTATTTAAGTATATGTGTAGCAGGAAAACACAGCAAATGTGTTAACTTCACAAAATAACCACAGCAAGGTAATTTAAGAAGAAAGGACAGACTGAGGTCTGTGGAAGATTCATTTCTTTCTAAAATTGGCATAATTACAATGGGAATTATTGACTCATCAGATTTCACTTTTCAAAACCAACAGAAGCCAACTGGAGACTTTTCAGAAGGCTAGTGTTCTAATAAATTAAAAATCTACTTTCTCCTTTGAAATTTAAGAGCCACTATTTAAAGGCATAATTACACATGCCAATAGTTTTCTAAAGAAGCTCACTGCCCTTACACTGATGAATAGGAATTGATAATGAATGTATTAGTATTCTTGAAATGTCATCTCTACGAATATGAACTCATAGGAAAATCTGTCCATTTTCTTTTTTTTTTAATTCCAGTCTCATTGCAGACTTTTATTTTTTTATTTTTTTTAAAGATTTTATTTATTTATTTGACAGAGAGACACAGCGAGAGAGGGAACACAAGAACGGGGAGTGGGAGAGGGAGAAGTAGGCTTCCCGCGGAGCAGGGAACCCCATGCGGGGCTCGATTCCTGGACCCTGGGATCATGACCTGAGCCAAAGGCAGAGGCTTAATGACTGAGCCACCCAGGCGCCCCAAAATCTGTCCATTTTCAAGGTTAAAGCTTCTGGTAAAAATTACTTCCTGGTAAAGTTGTGAAAATGTAACAACTGGATAGCAGTGGGTCCCTCATTTATTTCTAACTTGATTGTTAACTTAAGAGGACCATGGGAAATGTAATGATATTGCCAAGATTGTCTGGGCTGGTGGCAGGTAATGATGGGTTAAATTTGCTCCTCCTTACCTCCTTAATCTATTAATGAGAGTCTTTAAAGTAGGACCTAGATGAGATCAATCAAGACTTATTGAATATATACTCTGATTACCACTAGGCAGAACCCACTGAGCATACAGAAGAACCACCAGATGCAACACCTCAGGTTCCTTTGTATCAAACAAGTACTTTTACTTTGATAGCATTCCCTGTGATCCTCTTGTACCGTAGTAATATAATTTGGTCACAAAGATCTACTTTCAAGAAGTCAAATACAGCATTTCAAGTTAACTTCTGTTAGGCCAATCAAGTATACCAACCTTTAAGAGTAAGATACTCTCACTATTAAACACTAGAATTTTAAAAAGCATTTATCATTTCACAAGTTTAGAGTTCTCTTAATAATGGAATTTAGTAATTGTTTATTGAATTAAAGTATATATAAATTAGTCATTTTGTGGGTCAACAGTATGATTACAGGTGGAACTTTACCATCATCCACCATATAACCTTCATACATCCATTCGATTATGCATTATTTTGTTCATACATTAAATATTTTTTAATTTTTTATTGTTATTTTAATCACCATACACTGCATCATTAGTTTTTGATGTAGTGTTCCATGATTCATTGTTTGTGCATAACACCCAGTGCTCCATGTAGAACGTGCCTCTTTAATACCCATCACCAGGCTAACCCATCTTCCCAGCCCCCTCCCCTCTAGAACCCTCGGTTTGTTTTTCAGAGTCCATCGTCTCTCATGGTTCGTCTCCCCCTCCAATTTCCCCCCCTTCATTCTTCCCCTCCTGCTATCTTCTTTTTTTTTTCTTCACATATATTGCATTATTTGTTTCAGAGGTACAGATCTGTGATTCAACAGTCTTGCACAATTCACAGCGCTCACCAGAGCACATACCCTCCCCAATGTCCATCACCCAGTCATCCCATCCCTCCCACGCCCCCCCCCCCCACTCCAGCAACCCTCAGTTTGTTTCCTGAGATTAAGAATTCCTCCTATCAGTGAGGTCATATTCATTAAATATTTATTAAGTGCCTACTATATGTCAGCACTGCTAGGTGCTGGGAATTAGATACTGATGAAAGAAACAAAGTCCCTGCTCTCCAAAAAAAATTTCTTTTTTAACCAAAAGAAGACAGATAATAAACAAGAAACAAAAAACCAAATATTTTCAGATGATGATAGTGCTATGAAAACAATAAAAAGGGACAATGTTAAAGAATGATTGAGAATGGGATGATGAGAGTCTCCCAGAAATGATAGAAAAGAAAAATACTAGTCCACAAAATTAAAAATTCTAACAAATTAAGATTAAGCAAGATATATAAAAAAGAATCTACACCTAGATACATCAGAGTGAAATTGCACAACACCAAATAAAAAGAGAAAGCATTAAAAGTCACAGAGACAAAGACAAATTATCATCAAAGGAATAGTTAGAATGACAGGTAACCTCTCAAAAGCAATGATGGGGACCAATTGAGAGGAAAAGCTGTACTCAGAATTCTATACTCAGGAAAATATCTTTTAAGAAGAGATTAAGGAGAAATAAATATAGTTTGGGGGCAGCTGGGTGGCTCAGTTGGTTAAGCGTCTGACTCTTGATATCGGCTCAGGTCAGTTAAAAATGAGTAGGATGAGAGATTATTCTGGGACTATCTTTATTGCCTATCAGTTTGAGCCACAAATACCACAAACTCTGTACTCTTGTCTTTGTCAGAACTCCTCTGATCTTGAACAGGTAATCACCTCATTTTCCATCACATTTTATATTTAAAATGAGGTAGTCCTCTCTGCAACTAGATGAGCAAAATTGCTGATAATAAAAAGCCAATAATTGTAAAATCCTTAATATGTTTGTAAAAGCACAAAGGGAGTTTTGATTACATACTGGTTGGCCCTCACTGACTGGTCACAGAGGTTTGCAGTACGAAAGAGTATGTCCTTCCACCAACCAAGCCGGAAGGGACTCCATCAGCCTTTGAGTGTGTACGGGGCAGAGTGGTTATCACGGCCTCAGCCCTGCAGCCACCCTTGGCAGCCCAGAGTCTGCTGGGACTCCTAGTCGTAGGCCTGGCCACCGATTTCAGAAGGTCACTAAACCCAGTCCCCAGCTTCTGACGGAACTGCACTCAGGGGGAAAGAAATGTTTTTTAATACCTCTCTCTTTTAAAATATTCAGATTATCAGGAAAAAAGACCTCACTACATACATCTCCCATCTCAAAGGGCCAACTTTTAATTTCAAAATGCAAATAAAAATGTTGAATGGCACTTACTTCTGCAAGTCTCAAACTGATCATTTTCCTCCTTCTGACACCTACCCTGACTTGATTACTACACGTCACACAATTGCCTCAGGGAGGCGCATGAGGAACTGGGGTGAGTGACCTTGGATACGTTACTTAACATCTCTGTGCGTAATATGTGGAATATAATTTTTTTAATAAATATTTTATTTATTTGTCAGAGAGAGAGCGAGCACAAGCAGGGAGAGCGGCAGGCAGAGGGGGAAACAGACTCCCCGCTGAGCAAGGAGCCTAATGCGGGACTCGATCCCAGGACCGTGGGATCTTGACCTGAGCTGAAGGGAGACACTTAACCAACTGAGCCACCCAGGCATCCCAAACACATGGAATAAAAGAATGTAATATGGCCCTAGTTCTCTCCCTGAGCTCAAAGCCCTGAAGAATAAAGTTACCTCTTTGCTGAAAGAAGGAGAAAAATATGTACTGGTCTAACCAAGCATTGATGGGCGGGAAAAAGATAAAATACCTTTTATAAATGTTCAACAGTGAAATTCATGTGCTAAAAAGAAGGTAGCAGCAAAGTGTTAATTTATCCATGTCCTTCATTCAGCTTGGTTTTATATGGACACTATCTGTTATAAGAATGAAAAGGAATAGATAGATAACATTTACATCTTTATATATTAAATAGATATGAATGGCTGAGTAGGAAAGGAGAGAGAGGGAGGGGGGAGGAAGACACAAACGGAAGAAGGAAAAAGTTGGAACAATTTAAAATGGCAGCATGTTTGCCATAATTATAAATGATGTACTACGATAATATGAGTACTTTTAGTATATAACTGCTCAAATGAAATCATTCACATAATTTTCAAATATTTGATGATAACTTAAATCTTTTTTTTTTTTTAATATTCAGCATCAGAACATGGCATTGGACATTGTCTTACCTTTATTACCAAGTGTTTAGTCTTTTGATTTTTCTTTGGAATTGGGGAAACACTAGTAAAGCTTGGGGCAGGATACATCATTTACTTTGGAAAAAGTGACCTAAAAATTATTTTTTCCTTTGGGGTTCATGGCAGTATAAGGAGTGTGGTGGAAGTCAAGAGGACTTCTGAGATCATCGCTAGCCATTGCACAAGGCTTTCTTCATGGTAAACAGAGAATAAAGATAAACTGGCAATAATGATTCAAGATCACTAAATTGAGATCCTAAAATCTCCATTCCAGCTCTGCTTTGGGGAATAGGCTATTTACATAGGAAATTTTAATCATGAAATTGAGAAAGGAAAATACCCTACCATATCCTCAGATTCATATTCAGAAATAAAAAAGTAAATAAAACAAACAAAACATCCTTTTCCCTAACTGGCTTGAAGGAATGAAAACCACTTGGCCCAGGAGGAAAATGAAAGCATGAAGCAATAAAGGAGAAACGCAAATGGTGTCAGAGCCAGCCAGGTTAATGAATGCAAACTTTCCCTCACCCATACCACCAGGTAGAGAATACTGTGGGCTCATTGCTTTTAGTTTGGGTTTGTAGCCCATATAGTTGTTTTTAATTTGGTTTCAAAAATAATAAAAGGTATCAAGGCATAATACGGGTATAAAAGGATGCCTTCAATGTCTGAAAACTAGGTTTGTGGATTTTGATGGCCAGGATCGATTTTGAGCCACAGACTTCCCCAGACAGAGGCAATCTGGCAGGTGTAATCTCAAAACTCTCAACTATTTCAAGGTACCTCTCATGTGGTTCTGATGACTCCTTTCTATGTAAAGAAATCATTGTGGGAGTTTGAAAATTACAATACGGGAAAAGTATTAGGAGCTAAGTCAAAGATGGTTTTTGGCATCAGCTCACATACAATCTACGTCACGCTGTTAATTATATTCCTTATTGTTTCAATCTTTTTTTAAAGATTTTATTTATTCATTTGAGACAGACAGAGAGAGAGAGAGAGAGTATGAGCAGGGGGAGAGACAGAGGGAGAGGGAGAAGCAGGCTCCCTGCAGAGCCAGGAGCCCGATGTGGGGCTCGATCCCAGGACCCTGGGATCATGACCTGAGCTGAAGGCAGACGCTTAACCATCTGAGCCACCCAGGCGCCCCTTATTGTTTCAATTTAAGTTTTAAGGTGTGTTCAGGTTGAATGTAGAGAGTGTATTATGACCAAGGCTGGTTTGCTTTTTGGTTTTGATGCTGTTGTTTATGGTCAGGAAGGAGAAAGAAAACTTTAAGTTGAAACACCAGAAAGTCATCATATTAAAACATGTGTGTGTATATTGCTCTTTTTTTTACCCAAAGTGAAGTTGAAAGCTTTTTTTAAAAATATATTTTTTAAGGACTTTATTTATTTATTTATTTGTTAGGGAGAGAGAGAGAGCACAGCATGGGGAGCAGCAGACAGAGGGAGAAGCAGGCTTCCCGCGGAGCAGGGAGCCCGATGCGGGGCTGGATCCCAGGACCCTGGGATCATGACCTGAGCCGAAGGCAGACGCTTAACTGCCTGAGCCACCCAGGCGTCCCTTTATTGCTCTTTTAGTAGTATTAACACCATCATACACATATGAGTTTGGAAGACTAGACGTCAATACCTCTTAACCTTTCTGCAGGTATTTGCAACTTGGTGTATATTGAATCTACCCCTTTTATTAGGTCTAATTTTTTCCCTCTTAAGTCAATTTCATTTCAACAAATCTTTTCTATTTGGCCTTTAAGTGGGGGCAATTTTCCATTCAGTAATAGGTCCACTCTAACCAAAAATCTAGTCAAGTGGATTCTGGAAACACTTTCAAAGTGATCAGGTATAGGTAGGAGCCAAGCAGAAGGCTGCCAGGTTCTATGTGAGACTTCCACCACAGTATGCTCACATTTTTTCAAGCTTTAGCCTTTCTGATGAAGGGAGCTCAGAAGATGGCAAAAGTACTTGCTGCAGTTAAAATGGCGCTGGGAGTTTATAGAACCATAGTTACTTTGATGCAGCTGAAACAAACAGAAATGTACCTAAGGAATGACATTAACCCTCAACATTGAAGCAAGAATCTTACAAAGTTCTGGGTTGTATCCCAAATTTCTAATCAGAGAGCTTTGCAGGGAGAAACCATTTTCTTTCTGGCTGTCCCCATGCTGGGCCCCACCCCCCACCACACCCATGCTGAATCTCAGATGCTGTTGGCATCCTGGGTAATCCCCTAAGACACTGCCCCTTCCCTTATTCCTCACGTGAGCCTAATTGCTGGCTCCTCTTTATTCCTCACATCAGTTCTTCCTCTCAGCTCTGCCTCCCTGACACCATCTCTCCCGACTTTGAAATCACGGCTCTCCTACCAGGTTCCAGGTGGCCCTTGTCCTCTCACCCTGGCTTTGTCACAGACAGGAATGAGCTTTTCCTGGTCCTTTCCTTATTCCGCAAAACCCCAAGCCTCCTCCAGCTCTGTGGCTGGGACTCAGCCTGTCTACTCAAGACAAATTTCTAAATCATCCTCCGGTGCTCCTGATGCTGCGTGAAATAAGTAAGAAGATATCAAGGCTCTAAGGTTTTCTTTTGAAGTTAGGATAAAAGGAATGATGAAGCTGAACCCAATCTTTGTAAGCCCGGGTAACAGGGCCCTGCCGTTGCAGGAGAGTGACGAAGCATTCTGGAAATGGCCATGGAGACCACTCTTGTCTTCTGTTCACTTCTGGAAGCACCAATAGACTTCAGAACAACAAATAACTTTAAATTTGCCATCCTTCCTAGAAACAGGTTAAATTATGTGTGCCATTATGCCGGTTCTTCATCAAACCTCTGGTTCTTCTTCCTGGCACACAGCTGGACTGCCTTTCTATGACGCTGGCTCCAGCCAGTAAAATGGGGCAGAGGTGACATGTTGTCAATGCCCGACCAAGACTTGGGAGAAACAGGTGTGCCTCTTTCACACTCTCCCTGTTGGCTTGCTGGGTATAAGTGGTAAAGAGGCCCGGCACAAGGAGGAAGCATAAAGGGAGGATGAAATTCTCTGAAATTCTAAATGAAAGAAAATTGCCCACCAAAAAGGAACACCTACATTGGCCTGTTAAGTGAGCAAAAACCTCAGTTGTGTGTGAGCCATTATTCGTTTTGGGGTTTATTTAGTACTAGAGTCAGGCCTACACTAACTCATGTAACCAGTATTTTATGTTTTAGAGCATTGAATCATTTGAATGCCAGAATTCTGGGCCTTCATCCTGGAAAGTACAAGAAGGACTAGTGGAAAGGGAGGGAAGCAGGAAGGAACAATAATGTGAATAACTACAAACATTTACTGCATATGTAACCATGTGCCAAGCCCTGTGTTAAATGTGTTACACATACAGTCTCATTGAATTTCATTTATTTCTCATGACAACTTTAGGTAATAGTACTATTATTATCCCCATTACTCAGATATGAAAACTGAGGCCAGGTTATAGTACTCAGGGAGCCATGATTCAAATATGTCGATTCCATAGCCCCAGCTCTTGTTGAGTACTCAGTACTGTGTACTGGACACTTTGTACAATTTTATGTTCACAGTGCCTTGTAAAATAGTCTGTCTTTTTTTTTTTTTTAAGATTTTATTTATTTATTTGACAGAGAGAGACACCGTGAGAGAGGGAACATAAGCAGGGGGAGTGGGAGAAGGAGAAGCAGGCTTCCCGCGGAGCAGGGAGCCCGATGCGGGGTCGATCCCAGGACCCTGGGATCATGACCTGAGCCGAAGGCAGATGCTTAACGACTGAGCCACCCAGGTGCCCCTAAAATAGTCTGTCTTATCTCTGTTTTAAAGATGAAGAAGCTGAGGTTCAAGGCTTTATCCAAGCTTACAAGATTCAGGCCAAGGTCTGTGTGACTGTAAAGCTCATTTTCTTTCCATCATGATTGAGATCAGAATATAGAGGGGAGAGGTCATTTGGATTGAGTTTACCTCCATTTCTGGGCCCCACTTGTCTTAGAGGTTAATCCTTTAGCTCTAAGATCATGTGACCACTATAATCATCATTATTTATCCACTTTGGAGATACTGGGATTTCTGCCAGATAACATTCACCAGATTCCCCCCATCATGTCACTGTGGCTATTTTTCACACTGGCTTGGCCTAAATATCCGCTAGCCCATTTGTTAGCCCATCCGCTAGCCCAGCCTGACTACAGGGACAGTTCCTTCAGCCAGGGTTGGATCAGTCATGTTCAGGCCTAAATGTAGAATGGAAGCCAGTGGCATGGAAGCACATTTTTTAATGAATAAAGGGTTTATGCATAGTAGGAGTTATAGTAGAGACCAGTCCACAAATCTACCTCCTAAAGTCAAGGAGCGCCACCAGGAATCTTATTTTTATAAATACCTCTTGATCCTCTGAGAAAAAATACTATAGGAATGTCAGGGCTGAGCAGGACACCGGAACTGACTTCAACAAAGATGTAGAGACAGAAACTGGCCCACCCTCTCATTATATCCCTCCTGGCCCCTGGAAGGGCTAGTTGACAGAGCAAGGAATCCTTAGAGACCCCTCCCACTCCTTCTCCCCCTGACTTCACTTGGAAGATTACTGGTATATCTATAGTCCATATTTAGGGGAATGGCCAGTGTTCACAGTGGGACAAGAGGGTGGCATCAGATAACCTCCCGGCCTACACCATGAACCTGAAAGACCAAGGCCAAGGAGCCATAGTCCCATATTCATCCATTCAATCAACAGACATCTGCAGTTGAGAGAAACCACTGAAGTCGCTGAAAGAGCCAGAGCTTCTCTGCAGTGCAGAGCCTGCTGAGTCACAGTGGGGACTACAGAGAAACTGCAGGAGACTGCCATGGTACCCAAGGGGAGTGGGCCCATCATGTTTTTATGTTTCCCATGTATGGTCCCAGAGCTTCAGGAGAGGCGGAAAGAGAGGGTTGACAGAAGATCACACTCTTCTGCATGGAGAATCAGGAGAATACATTGGAGGCAATGGGGGGGCAGCACCCACATTCTTTGTAGTCATGCACATCTATTCTACAGATGGTAGACAGAGTGAGTCTTTTCTAATACCTGTCTGATCATGTCATCCTTCCCTGATTCTCAATTGCTCTTAGAATTAAGACTACACTCATTACTTTGGCCTACTGTAGGCCCAATTTATTCCATGTGCCTCCCTTCCATACTCTGTGGAGCTCAGAGTGTGATTATTTTATAGCCTATAAATGCCATGACTAAATTCATTTCTCTTCATTCACCGTTTTATATTGCACTTAGGTTATTTGCCTGACATAGATGGTGCTCAACCAGTACTGGTGGGTGGGTGGGTGGGTGGTTGATGAGTGACTGCCTGAAGACACAATATTCTAGCAACAAAGTTAGGCAAGTGCTAGAACAAATCACTTCTGTGATTGTAGCCCAAGCCCTTATTTTCCCCATGGTTGGGACAGCATGAGAGACAGGGCACAGATCAGACCCCAATGTTAAAGGTTAACAGCAACAAGGGCTTCCATCAAAGACTTACCAACAGACATACCAACAGAAGTGTTTTACTAATTCAGATGGCTTTTAGAAAGAGGTGGGAAATAGGTCAACAATTGAACATAAAATGACATTTCACTCATCATGTAGCCTTAAAATGACTCGGAGGAACACCACCAACTAGATTTTTCAGTTCCCTCCCTTTTACAGTGATGGTACAACCCAGGGTCAAGAAAATGAGGTGGCAGTCCTCAGCGAAATAGGCTTGCCCTCTGCCAACAGGATGCCAGGCAATCCAATACGTCAAGAGAGGTTTTATGAGACAGCCTTGGTCAGGGCTCACTGCCAAGTAGGTTCCAGTCACCGCCCTCAGTGGAAGAAAAGCTGATCTCATTTCTGCTACCACTGGATATGTGACAGTTTTCATTTTGGTTCTTTCCCTGTCGTGGTAGGCTTCACACAAGAGTCTCCCTTAAGATGGACTTTGAACATAGCATACCTTGGGGGAGCATAAAAAAAGGACAAGCGGTGAGAAAGGCAGGGCACCTGAGTCAGAGTTGGTGAGGATTAAGTGCAACCTTCAATGCTCCTTGGGAATAAGGAAGTCCCCCCCATTTCCCCTGATAATAAAAAGGACAACGTTGGCACCAGATTTAACGAGATGGCAATAAGGAACTACCAGCACCTGTGATCTGAGCTCCTACTGGTGAAAAGACCCATGGTCTAACATGGGTTCATTATCTAAACAGACTCATGCAAAGGCATCTAATAGAGCATTACCATCTTTTAACTGTAGAATTTTACGACTAAGCATGAGAGTGATGTTGTTTACAAGGAAGCAGTTTTTTGTTGTATTTTCCAGTGCTGGTACATCAGCAACATGCTAACTGTTGGGCCTCCCCTTGGATCCTCAGCCCCACAGATGAGCAAATGTTGCTTAGAAGACCAGCCATGGAAGCCCTAGCACTATGTGGTAGAGGGAAAGATTTAACCTATTTTCCATGAGTTTTGCTCTTGACTAAGCTCACTCTCTACACTGGAGTAGGTGGTTTATTTTCAACACAGGATTTTCACAATTATTATCTCAAGCTCTTACTGTCTCCTACTTACTAAGAAGTTCTATTTGAACAGAACTTTTTTCTTTTTTTTTAATATTTTATTTATTTATTTGAGAGAGACAGAGATAGCAAGAGAGAACATGAGCAAGCGGGAAGGAGGGAGAAAAGCAGACCCCCCACTAAGCAGGGAGCCTGATGCAGGGCTCAATCCCAGGACCCTGGGATCATGACCTGAGCCAAAGGCAGAGGCTTAACCAACTGAGCCACCCAGGTGCCCCCAAGAAATTCTGTTTGAAAAAGAATTTATTTTGAATGTTTCCACTTTTTAAGAGTCAATATTAATTATATAGGGGATGAATTACTCCATTTCGAAGCTTATGCATGGTAAAAACAATAGAATTTTATTTGGGAGAAAATAGAATGAGAATGAGCCAGTAAAAAAAAAAAAATTAAAAATCAGTAAGTCAACATAGGACATGTAGAAAAGGAAATTGTTTGAAATTGTATGGCAACCTTTAGATGTCAAATTTTGTCTACAGAGACCTGGGCTGTTGAGACAGAAAGAGCCCAGAATACAGGTAGTTGTGAATTCCAGTAACACACACTTGGGGCCTAGAGCCAGAGTTCTTATCCTAGATGCTCAGAAGAATCACCTGGGGGCTTTTACCAGTATTGAATACCCACAGTGTTCAAGCACTGGCGCCGGAGATTCAGATCTAGTTCTTCTGGGGCAGGTCATCAGTATTATTCATAAAGCTCCTCAGGCAGTTCCACTGTGAGCTAAGACTAGGAAGCCCTGGGCTAAGAATGGAAGATACAGGCAAGGAAGGAAGGTGAGAGATGGAGACAGAGACAGGGAGAGAACACACAGCGGGGCATACATTCTCCACTCGGCTCAGAGACCAGCAAGGACAACAAACCCACCGTAACCATTAAATGTCTCACTGAGTAATTTATGTAATGTCTGGTGTTCATGAAGCTAATGTACTTAGAGCACTTTTACACTTCTGGACTGTGTCTCTAAGTACTGGAGGTAATTTTAACTGCTAAGCCTATGTTAAATTCATTTCCTAATAGTCACGTTTGATATTATCCACAACCTCTTCTCTCATCATTCTGGTGAACTGAGAGGTGACGCAAGCGATCATATCCACTTACTTTAATTCCTTGTAATCCATAGCCAGGAGCACCAGGAGGGCCAGGCAAGCCTTTCTGCCCAATATCTCCCTGTTGGAAGACCAAGAGAAATTGAAGAGAAGTATGAGAAGATTTAGGAAGAAACAGTGTACTTCTGCTCTTGGCTTCCTTCTTACTTTGGTCTGATCAGGACCTAATCTATGCACCCCATGAAGTTATATCATATCTTATATAAAGCAGTGTTTTTCCCCCAATTTTAAGCCACAGAACTCTTGCAAAAATCTTATGCATAATCCAAATACAAGTAAAAAGGCAAGGCAGAGCTGCTTGGCCTAAGCAGAAGCATTGGCCCAGGAGCCTTGTCCCCTCTAGCTGTCCCACCACCAACCCCCACAACACCAGGGGTGTGAAGACCACTCACACATAATTCTGTGTAGCCTCTACTGTGTTTCTCCATTTCCATAGGGAGTGCTATTCACTGGCGTTGCAGCTAAAGATTCAGTGGATCAGTATTGAATTTTTAAGAAAATAGGTAAATAAAGCAAAAAGTACCTCATTTCCCAATATGTGTTTTCTACAGCATGAGTGAACTCCGTGCTTCTTGAGGAAAGACTTCTGTGGTCAAATGAGATTGGAAAGTGTTCTACACCATGTGTGTGCCTCTCCTTGGAGATCCCTAGTGCATACAAGCGTACCTTGTTTCCTTGTGCTTCACTATTAGGCTTCCCAGATACTGCTTTTTTACAGACTGAAGATTTGTGGCCATGCTGTGTTAGGCAAGTCTATCTGTGCCATTTTTCCAACAGCATTTGCTCACTTCCTGTCTCTGTGTCACATTTTGGTAACTCTCACAATATTTCAGGCTTTTTCATTATTATTGTATTGCTTATGGCAATCTCTGATCAGTGATCTTTGATGTTACGATGGTAATTGTTTTAGCGCACCACGAACAGCACCCATTTAAGACAGCAAACTTAATCACAAAGGTTGTATGTGTTCTGATTATTCCAAGAGCGTTCCCCTGTCTCTCTCCCTCCCCTCAGGCCTCCTTATTCCCTGAGACACAGCAATATTGAAATAAGACCAGCTAATAACCCTACAATGTCCTCTAGGTGATCAAGTGAAAGGAAGAGTCACACATCTCACTTTAAATTAAAAGCTAGACGTGATTAAGCTTAGTGAAGAAGACATGTCAAAAGCCAACATAGGCCAAAAGCTAGGCCTCTTGCACTGAACAGTTAGCAAAGTTGTGAATGCAAAGGAAAAGTTCTTGAAGGAAATGAAAAGTGATACTCCGGTGAACTCAAGAAGGATAAGAAAGCAGAACATCCTTACTGCTGCTAAGGAGAACGTTTTAGTGGTCTGGGCAGATCAAACCAGCCATAACTTTCCCTTAAGCCAAAGCATAATCCAGAGCAAGGCCCTCACTCTCTTCAATTTTATGAAGGCTGGGAGAGGTGAAGAAGCTGCAAAAGGTTTGAAGCTAGCAGAGTTTAGTTCATGAGGCAGGAAGTCCTCTCTGTAACATAAAAGTACAAGGTGAACAGCAGGTGCTGATGAAGCTGCAGCAAGGTGTCCAGAAGATCTAGCTCAGAGAGTAAATGAAGGTGACTACACTCAACAACAGACTTTCGGCATAGGTGAAACAGCTTTATATTGGAAGAAGATGCCATCTAGGACTTTCATAGCTAGAGAGAAGTCAGTGGCTGGCTTCCAAGCTTCAAAGGACAGGATGACTGTCCTGTTAGGGGCTGATGCAGCTGGTGACTTTAAGTTGAAGCCAGTGCTCATTTACCAGTTCAAAAATATGGGGGCCCTTGAGAATTACGCTAAATCTACTTGGCTTATGTTCTATAAGGAGAACAACAAAGCCCGATGATAGCACATCTGTCCACAACATAGTTTACTGAATATTTTAGACCTACTGTTGAGACTTACTGCTCAGAAAAAAAAAAAAAAAGACTGCTTTCAAAATATTAACAGTGCACCTGGTCACCCAAGAGCTCTTGGTGGAGAAGGATGACTAGATTATGTTGTTTTCCTGGCTGCTAACACAGCATCCATTCTGCAGCTGATGGATCAAGGAGTAATTCTAACTTTCAAGTCTTATTTAAAAAATACATTTTGTAAAAAAAAGGTGAAGAATTATTGAAATGACAACAAGGAATTTAGGATATTACATAAACTTAGTTGATAAAGCAGTGGCAGGGTTTGAGAGGAATGACTCCTATTTTGAAAGAAGTTCTATTCTGGGTAAAATGCTATCAAACGCATGCCACAAAGAAATTGTTTGTGAAAAGAAAAGTCAACAAGGTGGCAAACTTCACTGTGGTCTTATTTTCAGAAACTGCCACAGCCACCCCAACCTCCAACAGCCACCAACTTCATCAGTCAGCAGCCATCAACATGGAGGAAAGACCCTCCACTGGCAAAAAGATGACTACTTGTGGAAAGCTTGGATGACGGTTAGCATTTTTAGCAATAAAGTATTTTTAATGAAGGTATATTCTTTGGTTTTTTTTAGACATAATGCTATTGCACCCTTAATAGACTAGAATATAATGGTAACATAATTTTTATATGCACTGGGAAACCAAAAAATTCATTGGACTCTCTTTATTGTGGTATTTACTTTATTGTGGTAGTCTGGACCTGAACCTAAAATGTCTCCAAGGTATGCCCATAGAAATATATTAAAACCTCTAAGAAGTCCCACAATAGAGAGATTAGTTTAACTTTGTTTATTCCAGAAGTTCCTAATTAACATTTGATGGAACAAGCTTTGAGAAATGTTGGATTAATATGAGTTACTATATAAGTCAGCTTTTTCTTTCCACTACAGAAAAAAAAAGCTTTATTTTTTCCTAATTGTAAGAGGAACACCTGCTCATTGAAAAAAAAAATTAAAGATGACAACGACAAAGAAAAAAATAGACCCTTCTTTCCACCACCCAGTGATAACAACTACTAACATCTTGGGAGTATCTTCATCCATGTAAAGTGATCCACACAGTTAAGAAATCACCTACTGCCAAAATGAAGTCGATGGACAAAAAAAGATAAACTAAGAATCTTGGTAATTCTGGGATCCTCAGTAAAATCTTTGACTCATGGGGCCTTTGCCCTGTCCTCTCTGAATATGAGGCTCTAATTCACTTCTGTGCATTTTGGTCATGAACATATGGATTTGAAATTTGAAATGAGTGGCTTACTGACACCCATTTGCCCTATGAACATGCCTGATACTTCTTTACTTCGGTTTTTGAACAAATCAAAGAATTATTTGTTGAACACGTGAATCAACAGTTAAAACAGGGCTTCTCAACCTCTGCACTATTCCCATCTTGAGCTGGATAGCTCTTTATGATGGGGGCTGTCCTGTGCACTGTAGGATGTTTAGCAGCATCCCTGCCCCCTTCCCACTAGATGCCAGTAGCACTCCTCCCCCCACTGTGACACCCAAAACTGTCCCAGACATCCCAAATGTCCCCCCTGGGGCAAACCAGGGAAGACAAGATCTCCCTCATTGAAAAACACTGGATTATAAGAAAGAAAGGATGAATAATCACCAGATTGGAGATGACAAAAGAAAGAGAAATGGAAACGAAAGCAAAGGGAGTTCAAGAAAGTTTCTCTCACCTTCCATGGGGACAATAAATGTAGACCCTTGCCCTGAGGCCCTGACAGAGTGGACTATGCACATCTGACACAATAGTTTACCGGGCATTCTGTTAAAACACCAGCTGAGGTACATTGACCAGAGTCAAAATGTGTCCCCTTAATGATGGCCCAGCCTCCAAGAAACCTGGAAATATTTTGAGCATTTTGCAACCACTTTCTTAAGAGACACTTTCTAATTTCTTTTGGGGAAGTAAATGGCTTCATGCCCTTAAATGATCTATTTCACTGAAAGGTACATAATATGAGAAAATAAGACTTTTCGTCAGCACTCAAGAAAAAATAAGTCAACACTAAAATAAACATGTGCTGTGAAGTTAATGTTCACTCGGTTGGCACAGATGGTATCTGAACTTCACACAGAGCACAGACGTAAAGACTCACCTTTGGCCCTTGGGTTCCTATGCCCCGAGGCCCAGAGGGGCCTGGGGGGCCTCTGACACCAGGCTCTCCCTGAAAAGACACAATGAATGACAAGTTACTGATCTAAAACACAAGACAAAAAAAATTTTAAGTTGTATAGTTTATATAAAATGTCATATTTCATATTAAAAATATTTTATATAAACTTTCATACATAAAATTATATTTTAAAACCCAAGCCCTTGAATTTGACTAAGATATTAATTAAGCCCTTTTCTCCCAGATCACTTTCCTATACTTGACAAAGGGAGTGTTATTGCCTTTTGTTTTCATTTCTTATTGCCACTTAAGTAATCTTCCAGCCAACTGATATGGGTCCATTTCAAAGCAATCAAGTCAGTTAACTTTTGACAACCTTAAAAGGTACTTTTTGCAGAACTCCCTTTGCTGGAATTTGGAAAAGAGCTGCCATTGTGAGTGGAGGGAGAAACAAGGAACAAGAATAAAAAGAAACCATTGAAAGCTATAAGCCCATCCTGAACTAGTTGCTCTTACTGTTTCATGCAACAAAAATGATGCTACTTGGGGTTGAGGATGAGCTTTGAGATACTTCTTCCCTAAAAGCAGTTGCACCTACAGGATAAGTTCTCTACAAGCTTTTGAGGTTCCCCCAAAGTCTTTTGGAACAGGCAGGTAGCCCAGGAAAGTCGGGGGGGCCTGACTAGGGTAGCTCAGGTCCTGTGCTTAGATCTATCTATGTGAGATGTGAATGATAGGAAGAAGCAGAGAAATGAAAATCTCTTCACTAGCCACCTTTTATGTACTCGGAACTCTACTATGCATGTTCATACAGGCTATTGGACATAATTTAGCACTCACGACAACCCTGTGTTAGAGCGATGCCTAACTCACCTAATGTCTCTGACCCTCAGCACACTCATCAGATACATACAAAATCATACTTACATTTCCTGGGGATGACAGTGAAGTTAAGACAAAGAATGTGAGTGTCTCTGAAACAATGTCTATCACAATGTCTAGACACTGTGATAGACACACAATTTATTGTATTGTGACCACATAATACACAATACACAAATCTATTGAACAATGTGTAAACACAGTTCAGTAGATTTTGCCCAGAACCATTTGATGTTTAATCAAAAATAATTGTCTTCTTTGCCTGGGTGCTGTGAACCTCACCCCAGATACAATGGCTCGCTCTCTTGTGCCACTGTGCCTATCTAGCTGAGTAAAAACTTGGGAAATATTAATGCCTCACCCCAGCTGGTTTTGGGTTTTTTTTAAGATTTATTTATTTATTTTAGAGAAAGAGAGAACAGGAGCGGGAGGGGCAGAGGGAGGAGAGAATCTCAAGCAGACTCCATGCTGAGCACAGAGCCCAGCGTGGGGCTTGATCCCAGGACGCTGCGATCATGACCTGAGCTGAAGCCAAGAGTCAGATGCTTAACCAACTGAGCCACCCAGGTGCCCCCACCCCAGTTGCTTTATTAAAGAGGAAATTAAAGTTAGCCTAAAGCTGCACAGCTACTGAAAAGCAGGACTAGGCGGACATGGAGAAGAAGGAACACTCATAAGTTACTGGTACAGCCACTTTGGAAAACAGTTTGGCAGTTTCTTAAAAAGTTCCACATTGATTTACTGTATACTAGTAATTTCACTCCTGTACCCAAAGGAAATGAAAACATATGTCCACACAAAGACTTACATATAAATGCTCTTAGTAGAATTATTCATAATAGCTAAAAACTAGAAACAACCTAAATGCCCAGCAACTGATAAATGGATAGACAAAATGTGGTATATTCAGCAATAAAAAGGAACGGACCACAGCGACAAGCTACAACATGGATGAACCTCAAAAGCTTTATTCTCAGTGAAAGAAGCCAGATCTAGGAAACCACATATTTGATTCCATTTGTATGAAATATCTAGAAGAGGCAAATTTATAGAGACAGACGGTAAATCCATGATTGCCTGGGACCAGGAATTGGAATGAGGACAGGATTAACTGTAAATGGGCATAAGAGATTTTATTGGGGGGAAGAAAATGTTCTAAAACTGATTTATGGTGAGGTTGTACAGCTTGCTAAATTTCCTTTAAAAATCATTGAAATACATACTTGGAGTGGGTGAGTTCTAGGATATATAAAATATGCCTCAAAAAAATTATAAAGGAAAAGAAAAAAAAAAAAAAGAAAGAAATGAAAGCCAGGCTTTGAAGCTAAATCTCCCAAGCTCTTTGCCTGAGGTCCCATTTCATCCATGTTTTGTTAGGATCTAAATAGCTTCTAGATTGCAACAGTGCAAAAATCAAGGATTATAAGAAATGATGAAATTGTTTATCTAGCAAAACAGCCCATCCTTATTTAATTTTACTTTCTACTTATAAGTCCTAAAGAGAAAACAAGGCCTTAAAAGAAAAGGAAAAGATTTAAACTTTATTAACGACTTAATTCTTTTAATCTCTAATTTCATAATTACCTATTTCCCTTGTGCCTGCAAGCCACTTTTTAATTCTGGTCTACTGTCTCCATCTCTTCCACATAGTAGATAGCTGCTGTTGTGACCACAGGTACTAATTATCTCTCTAACACCTCTCTCCTTCTGATTACCAACTTGGACCCCAAGTTTCTCCCAGCTTAAATGATCACTCCTATCATCAAGAGCTCCAGGTAGAGAACATGACGTGTCCTGTACCACATACATTTCTGTTGTCTCTCTTTTCTTGAGTCTCTTTACTCAAGATACACCTTTAGAGGGAGTATCTGTAAGTTCACTGGGGGAGAGTTTCCAGCTATACCTGACTGATTCACACACTTGCTGCATTTTGACACCCACCAGCAGAACCCAGGTAAACACAGTTCGATAGATTCTAGCCAGAACCATTTTTTTAAAATCCACAAACAATATCCAATAAAAATCTCACCAGTAAAGGTAAGGAAAATCTGCCGTGATGTTCACCATTGATAAGGAGAAGAATACAAGATTTTAAAGATAGAAAGACGGGCAAAGGATGAAAGCACACAGGTGGATTCAGTATCATCAGATCTTACATGTCTTTCATGCATTCTTGGTATGTCCCAAATGTTACATGCCTTTTAAAAATTAAGACTACAGAGACAAGGTAGGAGATTTTTTAATTCAGTAATATTTCTTTTAAGAAAGAATTCGACACTCTACAATTCAATTCATGATATTTTTCTTGTGATGATTTTAGTTAAAACTTCCTTCTCAATTAGTATTAATCATACTAATACACACACACACACATACACACTGAGCCCAGATGGGAAAGCAAGTGGGAAAAACAGTTGAAATAAGTTGTGAGTGAGTGTACTTTAGGCCAGCCTTGTCCATGCTCACTATTGCTACTCATTCTCTCTCTTCCTCAGTTTCCCTAACGCTCATCACATAGGAGTGTCTGAGGGCCGAGTGTAGACTTTGTGGACACCTTACTGCCCTTTCTATCCTTGAACATTGGCCAGTGAACTTTTTTTTTTTTTAAAGATTTTATTTATTCATTTGAGACACAGAGACACAGAGAGAGAGAGAGCATGAGCAATGGGAGAAGCAGACTCCGCCCGAGCTGAAGGCAGATGCCTAACCATCTGAGCCACCCAGGCACCCCGGCCAGTGAACTTTGATAACATGTTTCTCACATCACCTGTGGTGCTACAGTGTTTTCCTCAAATAAGCTGTCCATCTTTATCCATATAATTGTTGACGTATAGCCATGTTTTATCTATCCAAATAATCTTTTGTTATCTTTTGACCTAGGCAAATAGAACCTGATATATGCATTTATTTATCTGATAGACTTTAAACTGAGTCTTAGCTTAACATATTCTGCAGACGTTACAGTTGGTCATAACATGGTTTTAGGGTTGTTCCTTGGTGTTTCTGTACCCTACTTTTTAATAGATGGGAATATCAGGCACTTAATGAGCTATGGAAATCCACAGAGACAGTGTCTCTCTACTATGGTGCGGTCTTGAAGATGTATTATGTCTTTTGTTCCACGGGCCGTGTGCCCGTAGAAGGCCACAACGCCAGGTGAAGGCATACAAGAGGACCATGGTCCGGACTCACTTCACCATCTGATAGCACCCGGTCTGCCACACGCAGCACCATGGGTACCTATGAAGTGTGTTCACCATGACACGTTCAGACATGTGGTTCTATTGTCAGTGGATGGCGTGACAATCACAAATAAAAGGAATTACGACAGGCACTTGCACAGCTGGGCTTAGCTTCCCATGCAGGAGCTGAGAGTTACTGGAGCCTGCAGAGGGAGCCCTTGCATTAGGAGATAATAGTCAGCCCTGAAAGCAAATTCTGGAGTTGCCATTTTTTACTATATCCATCAATTTCATAAGACCACATAGCCTAAATCCTACCCCTACCCTCCACAAAACAAACAAACAAACAAAACTATTTAGATTACCCAGAGCTTCCTCTTGGCCCACAAAAGGAATTCTAGACTTGAGATACTCCTTCCAGTTTTTCACAGGAAATGGTCACTTTAGAACTAACTCCCTGCAGTACTTGTATATGTGAATTTAACAAATGATTCAGTGAAGGTTTTACCTAGACTGTAACCTTGCAGAGTGGTTGATTTCACCCCCTTTAACATCATACATAATCTTATGATGGTCCTGGTAATCATTCATTGATTAATATCACAAATTTCACTTTTTAAAAGGAAGGAAAAGAAACCAAACACACTATCACATTCATTCTTTTTTTCTCATTGGTAAACCTTTGCTTTGGTTAACATTAAAATTATCATAATTAATAATATAAATAATAACATTTATTAAATTTATTATGTGGCATTTTTCATTTATCATTCGATCCTATCAATATCAACTTACTTCATTTTATAGCTAAGGAAACTGAGACTTAGAGATAAGGATACATGATTTCCCAGAAACCATGCAGCCAGCAGCAATTCAAACCCAGGTCGACTCCAGAGCTCATCTCCCTTCTTGGTGTTGGCTGGAGCTAGATGCAAAATGCTAATGTCTCTGTAGACTCTCTTCCAGCTACCATTTAATGCAGAGACCATGGGTCTGTGGCTGTGAGAGTCCTTTTCCTACATTCAGTCAGTCACGCTCTCTCAAGGAGAAGAAAGAAAGCATCCTTGTGACAAGATCCCTGAGAGGCTCTCACCGCCTGCACCGTGCCCGGCTGTCTAAGGCTGGCCTCTCCATTTCCCCGTCATTGCCACTGCTCAGTTTTATGGTTGACCCCAATGTTTTACTTAGTCTCATTCCAGATCTTCTACCTACATCAATTCTTATTTTCTCTGTGTATCCATGCTGCAATATACTTGATTTGGCAGACTAATGCATGTTGTGATGACCACTATGACGTTAGTGTGTTAGAATTCATTAAAATGCTTTATAGATATTATTCCATTAATTTCTCAGAATAACCCTGTGAGGTGGGCATCATTATTCCAGACCACCGATGAGGAGGCTAAGTCCCAGGGAGAGTAAGTAACTTGCTGAGGTCACATAGCTAGTCAGTAACAGAGGTCCAAGTGGAGCAGTGAAAAGGAAACAATCTATTATACCTTCTGCATATTATAAGATTTAAACACAATGTTTGAGAATATAGTGCTCTTCAAGACAAAACAGCCCAATGCGACTGTCTCCCCACCCCCACCACAACCGTAGACAAGGCTTCACCCTTGGTCTGTGCGTGTTAGGTCCCTGCCCCTCGTTGAGAGGATGGTGGAAGCAGGTTACAGTTGTTCTTAAACGGATTTCATGCCTTTCTACCAGTGGGACAATGAAAAGCAAATTGAATTCACTGTGAAAAGAATTAGCTGCTAAAAAATTTCCCAAGGAATAGTACTCAAGATCCTACTAAATGATGAAACCAAGAAATGACTGAGTTTCAAAATAAGTCATAAGTCAAAGTGATGATTAGCAACTGCCTCATGTTGCTTCCTTTCTGGCTTCTAAATAAAATTAAGCTCTAACTACAAAGGCTCCAGCTACCAGAAACATAAGCATCACTCTGGAATGAATCCTGTAATAAACTTATGCACTGGTCTAGTAACTCTGCTGAGCCTCCCTGTGGCTGCCAGGATGCCAATGGAAATTTAGCTTACTGTAAGCTTCTGAATACACAGCCTGATACTGAGAATGTGTATTGGTTGTTGACTGGCCATTGTCATAGCACTCAGTCACTTCTCACTGACACCCTTCAGTGTGAAAAGGAAGACAGGAACAGTTACCAGCACAATTATCAGGGGATGTGAAAATAATGAAGAAGGCGTTGGAAAACAAGCACTCAAATCATGATAACATTTGCTTTAGCATATTTTCCCAGCTTTAAATTCCAAAATATTTAAAATAATTTCCATTCTTCCAATTAATTTCTCTCCTAGAACTTTAATATTCACCCCCAATCAGCAGTGTCTCAAAGTCCATGATAATTTAAAAACTTGCTTTTGGATGGGGGGTGGTAAGGTTAGGGGAGGTGGGGATTTGTTGATTGTTTCTTTTCTCAAAATCAACTCACCAAAGATGAACAAAAGATTACCCTGTGCCAAGGTGCCGAGAATCTCAGTGGAGAAGGAGAGTCTTTCTTATTTAGCTGTATTAGGAATTTTGAGTATAGAAATACCGATGTTGTCCCTAATGACAGAGAGAAGAGAAGACTCTCTTGTAATGATATTCAATATAATTTCCCACAGGAGCGGGGAGAGCTCCTCTAGTCTGAATGACTGAAAATAAAAATGTGTGGATGGTGATTTGTGTGGCCAATGCTAAGAGGATTTAGTGTGTGTTTCCAGGGCTGAAGGGAGAGGAGGTATGTATGTACTGCTGGGGAGAGAAATGCAGAGCTAGGAAAGCAGCAAGGAGAGATGAAAGCAGCCTTGAAGGTCACAAGACAGACCAGAATACAGCTGTGATTTTAAAGAACATGCATGGAACTGAATTGGGGAAAAACCTTGAAAAGTCACCCAATCCAGTTTTCCTGGTCTTGAATGTGACCTTTTCTGAAATCTAAAGGTCAAGTTGTCTAGCATTTCAACTTGATATGGCTCTGGCTCTAATTAGTCCTGGTTTTGAGCTGATTGTCCTGCCTGTCACAATTTTGCAGTCCTATTATGGGAGGTGGGTTTCTTCCACTCCAACTTGGAGTCACAGACCCTTAACATCACTGTCATGAAGTCTGTATCCGAGGCCAGCCTCCTTGTCAGAGACTGTTCAAAACAGTTTCTTGTCCAGTCCATGTCCACCAATGGAATCCACAAATTCCTAATGCAGTTCTGTGTGAATTGCTCCTCTGTTCTGCCACAGCCTGTTGGTGGTGTGCACATATGTGAGCCATTGCAGAGAACAGAGGGGCAATTCAAATGCCGGGAACATTGTTAGAATAATGACACTTGGTGGAATTTCACAGAGCCTTGCATTTTAATTTATGACTATGGGCCACTTTTGTCAAATAAAGCATGTATTTACAATATTCAAACATTTAAAGCTTTTGAAAAATGTTTAACTCTTTTGGGTTTGGGTTTGTGCTTCTCGTTAATGTTGACATAATTTAAGTTTGGATGATGGGAAAGCGAGGCTGGAAAGAGAAACAATCCCACTGTACGCTAAGTGATGCCGAGATATCTGGAAGCTCGACAGCTTTGAAAATGAACATCTGCAGATCAGGGCGAGTCAGTTTCTCTGCTCTAATTTATTCATTCATTTCATTTGCATTCATTCATCCATATTCATAGTCTCCCTCTTACACATGAACATAATATAGTATCAACACCATTTCTATTGTAAAGGGACAAGGTGTTCAGCCTTTCTGCTTCCTGATCTCCTTACCTATAAAATAAGGGAGTAGTTTAAAATGCGATGATATTCTGGAAATATTTAGGTAGTATATAATGTCTATTGACATAGTATACAATAATAATAGCAACAACCCAACATATGCTTTCTGCCCACAGATTTTATTCCAACCACTTGATGGTGAAGAGACCCCTTGAGGGCTCTAACAGGCAGGTTAGAGCCCCTCTGTGCAAGGACTGGCCCCAGCTCACCTGCTCCAAAGCTTTAGGGAAGGAATAGAGCTGAGAGAGGTACATGACAGGATGCACTTGTCCTTATGGAGCTCAGGAGGCCAAGGATAAACTCTTACTCTCAGAGATGTCAGTGGATCAG
The DNA here is from genome assembly GCF_029215605.1 of Mirounga angustirostris. NCBI lineage: Eukaryota > Metazoa > Chordata > Mammalia > Carnivora > Phocidae > Mirounga > Mirounga angustirostris. The sequence continues at coordinate 65,788,035 of NW_026991720.1, read as the reverse complement.
CCTCTAGATCACATGCACCTCATGAGCCTTTGCAGGTGAAAATACTGGAGAAAAGAGTCAAGTGGGCTTCTCGAAGGCAGATGAGGGTCACATAATGATTGTCCCCAAATCACAAAGGGTCCTTTTTGTCTGTAGGGGTTCAGTGAAAAAGTGCAGGCAGCACTAAATAAGATCCTCGAGCTTGCCTTCCCCATCAACAAACAAGTCTGGGTCCGGGGAACAGGGTGCTAGATGAGTGCTTCCAACTCAGCAAGAAACCAAATCGTTAGTTTCTCTTCCAGGCATGTTTCAAAAGCAGATTTTAAAACTATATCTCCTATCTACTTGGAAGTATAACTTTTATAAGAATTTTAGAAATCTTTCAGACGCCCTTGTCAAAATTTGGATGCAATTCAAGGTAATTGTACATAGAAGTACTATAACCACTGATGTCATATGGAATTCTTTCACTTGGAAAAAAGCCAGAGAGCACCACAAGGGTGCAAGATGTCAGGGACTGCTTCTGATAGGTTTTGAAACATAGAAGCTTTGATTCTAATGTCTGTGTCATATGTTAAACACATGTGCCCTTAACTAAATAGCACAAAAACGGACCATAAATTGTCAACCTTAATGGTTTCCTCATTTCAAAACACATTTGTTTTGTAAGTTAATGCGCTAAGGCCAATATTTTAAGGTGACTACACAGAGTTTAAATGAAAAACATATCAGATATATATGTCTATACAATTATACACACACACAGAGATGCACTCCCACATACTTAAAATTCCTCTGTTCTTTTAAGTCAGAATGAAAGGAGATGAATTTTGTTCGCATTTGAAACCAGTGTTTTGCTACCATTGACACCTTTAGGTATTTTGAGGGTCTCACCTCCACTTTACCAAACCACAAGGACGAAGTTAGGTGGAATTAAACTTTTCCAAATATCTCTCTTTACTTGTGTGCGTGTGTGTGTTTCCAAAAGTTTTCTTCAGAGAAAAAGGCCACATAGAGACTTTAAGACCTCTATCAAAGATGAGAGATGACATTGAAAGTTATTTAAAAGCTGGTGTTTCCTTTATTTTCAAGTTTATGATCCAAGTTCTTTAATTCTAAGACCAGCTCACACGATTTTCAGGATAACACATTTTCCCAGCATCCACAGGAAGAGGTCAAAGAGAAAAAGAAAAGGCAGCTGAGAGTGGGGGGGCTGGGGGGGGGACAGGGAGACAGAGGCAGATCCTGGCCAATATTCTCTCCTCCCTCAGCCAGGAATGAGCTGTCAGCTGCCTCCTCCGCTCAGCCTCCCGTGTGGGCTAACAGAGATAATGAGTCTCCCTTAAGACACATCTCTGGCAACATGTTGGTTGTTTCAAAAAGTAAGATAGGCAGCATAAAATTTTGAAGGAACACGTTTTTTCTTGATTTTTCCCCCTAAAATGTATATGATAGCAAATATAGGGAACTTTCTGGGAAAACCAGTATATGGAATTATTTAGTAAATGTTTTAGCTTGTATGTTAAATAACCTGACATAGTGGAATATTCACAAGAAACAAATTTTAAAATGTTCTCTATCTGTGTGTAAGTGCCTGCCTTTATTATCATTGCTAAATGTAGAGCAGTAGCATAATAGTATAATTTAATATAATGCAATATATACTTATCTAAAATATAATAACCTATACTCAGTGGAGATGTAAATGATCATGTTTCCATTAGAATACAGATACATTCCAATATACATTTAATAGGTTTTATCTCATGCCATATATTAAATAAGTTTCTACTTTCCTACCTGAAGGAATATTTACATAATAACAAAAGATTTTACCCGTGCTCCACTCAGAGCAGCAAACAAGGTTTACATAGTGAAATGTCCTCCTACTTTTTTAATTGTAACATTTGACAAATGACTATGCTTTAAAGAAAAAAAAGAATACTTCCATACCCAAGTTCAGTATGGTTTATTGACACCATCAAGGTGTGTTAGAGGATTGGATTCCGTTCTGAGTCAGACCAAGCCAGAACCTTGATAAAAGTATCTCAGGTGTGGTCCTCTGTAGAGTTTACACAGTACTTTCAGACACAGCCTCTCCCTGGTTTCTCATGATTACGCTAACAGAGACAGGGAGGAGTCAAGCTGTCCTTTACAGACAGTATTTAGTGCCATGGGCCTCCCATCTTTTATTGTCCTGAGGAGAAGGCAAAAGGGTCCCTGCCCCATTGTACAGAAGCATCAGCAAGGTGTTGTCTCTCCCACGTGCTGGGGCAGAGACCAAAAACCAAAACAAGAAGTTGACATTGAACAATTAGAACGTCTCCCTCTAATGACCTGGAAGCACTTGAAAAACTAAGTAGATATGTTTCTAAGGACATATTTTCTCTTTAGGGTAATATTGATCATTCATTCACTTCCCATTCATTCAACATGTTATACAGCTCCTATTGGGTGGCATGCTTACTTCTGGTGCCAGGAATTTAGCAGGGATCAAGACAAAGAGCCTGCCTTCAGGAAAATGTACAGTCTCATGGAATACACAGAATAGTAAATGAGCAAGATGGCTTGAAAAAGTGATACATGCTCTGGAGGACATACACAGGGGGATGTGAGAGTGATAAGTGAGGGGAGAGACAATTGTTCTTTGTTTAGGCAGTCAGGCACAGGTTAGGCAAGATTTGAGCCACAGCCTTAAGAATAAGCCATCTTGACAGAGCCAAGACCCAGAAGCAGGAATGAGCTGAAACAGGGCAGGCCAGTGTCGCCGGCAAAAGGTCAGTAAGGAGAAGGGGCAAGAGCGACAATCAGGTCGTGAAGGGTCTCATAGGCCATAGGAAGTGGTAGGATCTTGTTCTAAGTGCAGAGAGAAGCCATCAGAGTGTTTATTGAGAAGGAAAGGGATATGATCTGATTCCTGGTTTTAAAAGACAGCTCTGCCTAGCAGGTGACAGAAGGGCTGAGGTAGAAGAGGGAAGGCCCCTGAAGGGGTTATTTTAATAGCCCAGACAAGTGATGATGGTGGTCTGCCCTGGTGAAGCAGAAGGAGAAAAGCAGCTAGAATCAAAATATATTTTGAAGAGAGAACTGACAGCATTTACCAAAAGACTAGACATGGAGGGAGAGGGAAAGGAAGGGGCAAGAATGACTCACATCTCCTAGCTTGAGCATGAGTTGGGTGGTGCCATTTATAGGCTTATGAGGTGAAAATTAAAATTAAATTATATTTTGGGCCTTAGGTTAGAGATGTCTGTAAGAAAGCCAAGAGAAGTTATACGGTAAGAAACTAGATGTGTGCAGTCAGAGCTTAGGGGGAAAGAGAAATTTGAAAGGCATCAGCACGTGAGTAGTAGTTAAAGCCATGGGGCTGGATGAGATCACCTAGGAGAAGAGAGATCTAGAGGAGGGAGGAGGGCTCTGGACCACACTCTGACTTTGGTACAGAAAACAAAGCAACAAAGGAACGTGAGAGTTGCGACCAGAGAAGCAGGAGAAAATCCACAAAATTAATCCACATGCTCAAACTAGTGCAAGTTCCCCCAGGAGGTCCATAGGTGAAGATAAATAACTATCAATTCTTTAGACTACCACTCCTCTATTATGTCTGATAAAAAAAAAATTCACCTTTACCAAAGTCACTTACCTATCAGACATCTTCTTAGAATCTACTATGTTACCTACTTTAAAATCTTACCTTTGCGCCAGTGTCCCCCACTCCACGTAAGCCCATTGGCCCAGGGGGTCCTGGTAGTCCCCGAGGTCCCTGAGATGACATAATAAGGAAGAGAGTGAGTGTCCTTGTCATGTGCAGTGTTTATCAAGAAAGAAAGAAAGAAAGAAAGAAAGAAAGAAAGAAAGAAAGAAAGAAAGAAAGAAAGAAAGAAAGAAGGAAAGAAAGAAAGAAGAAAGAAAGAAAGAGAAGGAGGGAGGGAATGAAGGAAATCACAGCAATGTCCACACTTACAGCCACACCAGGATAGCCATCCCCTTTGAGTCCTGGAGCACCCACTGGTCCGCGAGGTCCTTGGGCCCCCTGCATAAATTCAACACCAGGTAACATCATAAGACTAAACAATGAAACACCTGGCAAAACTTGAGCACAATACCAACTCTCTATGGCAAACGTGCACTTGGTAAGTGCAGAGGAATGATTTGAATAATTTTAGAAGGGAAGTCTACCACATATGGCAACTTGTTATAAGTCCCTCTTCATAAGTCTTACCCATTTGCGTTTGGTGGGAAGCGTGGAATAAATATAGGGAATAAATGGGAACCATTACAAAATCCTCCAGAGGAAACACATTAATAGGAATTAAAAATGACTGATTACTGATATTTTAATTTTTTTAAGACTTAATTTATTTATTTGACAGAGAGATCACAAGCAGGCAAAGGGGCAGGCAGAGAGAGAGGGGGAAGCAGGCTCCCCGCTGAGCAGGGAGGCCAATGTGGGGCTTGATCCCAGGACCCTGAGATCATGACCCGAGCTGAAGGCAGACACTCAACTGACCGAGCCACCCAGGTGCTCCTGATATTTTAATTTTTAAAATTACACTTTTTTTGTATCATAAATTATAGACAAGTATAAAAATGAGAAATTTTAATATGCATAGTGTGAGAAGAAGAGAAGGAAAGAATACATAACAAAATCTCAAGTGTAAAATTTTGAATGTCAAGATAACTACACTACCTACTGTTAGGTAAGATTTTTATTGTTATGTTACATCTATTGTCCTCTCTAATAAGGCCCAAATTACACAGGGAATAAATAAGCCCAAATGAAAATTAAAAACAGATTAAAAAAAAAACAAGTTATAAATAGATAGGACACAGAGTTTGTGATTCATATCTTGAGACCTAGAAAGAAGTCCTAAATATTGCTTTACATGATAACCTTTGGCATCAAAAACTTCAGTAGCTATAATCTGCCTCCTATATAGAAGATAGGGAAGCGTGATTACTGCCTTTTGAATAAAAATTTTCTGAGATGTGTTAACTCTCCTTCAGATGGAACTCAGAGGCTTTTTTTTTTTTTTTTTAGAGAGAGAACGCGAATGGAGGGGGGAGCAGAGGGAGAGGGATAGAGAAGGAGGGAGAGAGAATCTCAAGCAGACTCCCTGCTGAGGGCAGAGCCCCACGGGGGCTCCATCTCATGACCCTGAGCTCGTGACCTGAGCTGAAACCAAGGCTTGGTCACTTAACCGACTGAGCCACCCAGGTGCCCCACAAATCAAAGAAATTTCTGGCTAAAGTAAAATGGAGATAGAGGAAGAAAAAAAATGAGGGAGACTCTCTTAGAAGATTTAGAAAATATAAATCTATTACGCTATATTTAAAACATGTAATTCTTTCTGTATCACATTCTGTTACTGTGATAACTCTTATAATGGCCCTTGTCAACATATAAATTATTTTGATTAAAGGCTGTTCATATTTCTAAATATTTATGGTTGGGAAGAAACTGACAGTTGACAGAACTTTGTTTTGGAGAAAGTAACAGGACTCTCCATGCTTTCCTTGTATGCAAGGACCTCACATTCTGAGACCAAACTGCCATTATTCCAAGCCAAGTGCTGCCCCAAATCCAACTCCCAAAAGCTGTTCCTAACTCTACTTCCAGGAATGAAGGCCTGACTTGGGGGGGGGGGGGGGGGAAGAAAACCGCATACTCTTTAAGCAATAAAAGAAGTTAAGTTCGGGGTGCCTGGGTGGCTCAGTCGTTAAGCGTCTGCCTTTGGCTCAGGTCATGATCCCAGGGTCCTGGGATCGAGCCCCACATGGGGCTCCCTGCTTGGCGGGAAGCCTGCTTCTCCCTCTCCCACTCCCCCTGCTTGTGTTCCCTCTCTTGCTGTGTCTCTCTCTGTCAAATAAATAAAATCTTTAAAAAAAAAAAATACAGTTGACTGGGCACCTGGGTGGCTCTGTCGTTAAGCGTCTGCCTTCGGCTCAGGTCATGATCCCAGGGTCCTGGGATCCAGCCCCGCATCGGGCTCCCTGCTCCGTGGGGAGCCTGCTTCTCCCTCTGCCTCTGCCTCTCTCTCTCTCTCTCTCATGAATAAATAAATAAAATCTTAAAAAAAAAATTAAATTAAATTAATTTCTTTCAAATGACCATCAAAAATGAAACTGAGGGTGCCAGTGAAATTCTCAGAATGATGTATGTGCAAAATTATCGGACACAGTTTACCAGGAACAAGGAACACAAATCTCAACACCTTCTATTTCCTTTCAAGAAAAAAATTAAAATATAGAAACACTTTTGCTAATCTTTAACTGAAATACCCAAAGGAGTGAATATCTAAAGCTCACATGCTAAATCAGGATATCTGCTGGCAATCTCCATTTCACTTTTATAACATCTATATTAAAAGAAAATTTAAAAAAGAATTATCGTGGAAAGTTTTGGGAAGAAAAGCAGGAGGGAATGACAATAGCTAGCTAACACTTGACACTTACCATATGTTAGGCACTGCGGTAAGTCTGTGAATTCATTTAATACTTAAAACAATCCCTCCTATGGGCGCCTGGGTGGCTCAGTTGGTTAAGCGACTGCCTTCAGCTCAGGTCATGATCCCAGGGTCCTGGGATCGAGCCCCGCATCAGGCTCCCTGCTCTGCGGGAAGCCTGCTTCTCCCTCTCCCATTCCCCCTGCTTGTGTTCCCTCTCTCGCTGTCTCTCTCTCTTTCAAATAAATAAAAAAATAAAAAATCTTAAAAAAAATAAAAAATCTAAAAAAAATAAAAAAGTTAAGTTCAATTTGAAAACCAGGAATACAATAGCTGTTTTTTCCTATTAAAACTGAGACTGGTTTTATGTGATGAACCCTCTTAAGAATGATCTTTAGAAAACACTTGGCCACTTATAAAAACTTAATGTATTATTTGTCCTCAACAAAAACACAAGATGATCTCTTCCAGTTATGTGACAGCAAAAACAAGTTCTTCAGGAGAGGTGAATTTTGGCATACCCTCAGCCACAGAGAACTAACCGATCACTTCTCAGAAGCAATTTATTGTGCTATTCTATATTTCAGAGTAAAGCTCTAAACATTCCAAATAAGATACCCCTTTCTTTCCATTCTTACACGAGGAACAGGCCAACAACCAAACAGCAGTAACTGCTCCCTGGTTAAGTTGAAAGGAAAAGAAAACTGGAATCAGAATTCACTTTCAGTTTTTATTTCTAAGTTTTAAGACTATAACAGATTATCAGCAGCTGTTACTGTTTATCTTCTGGCACCCACATTGGAAGGAAAAAATGTTAAAACATTTATAGTTTACAACTAAACATTTTTTTCCTAGAGATCTTTGTCCTGCATCTTGTAAAAATTTCAGTTAGCTTGTTACTTCTCATGTTCTTAGGAAATATCGGGGGCAGGGAGAGGAGCACTGATCTGTCTCAGATTTTTATTCTGGACTCCTCACAATATTTTTATAGGTAGAATTTTTGTCACTTGGCCTTGATGCACTGGATTCAAGAAAATGTCCTGCAGAGTGATTCCCTTTGAAGTGTCTCTCTCATTCATAGAGTGATGAGGAATAATGGAGGTCAGGATCCTCCCTTGACCTTTCAAAGGAGCACTCCAACTTAACAACAGTATGTAGTAGGTTTTGCATTATATTTCAAAGATGGTTCTAAGTTTTCTTTTTTGAAGTTCTGAAAATCACTGATGTTGGTACTTGATTCCTTTTATCCAGAAGAGGCAATTTGATAGAACTAAAGCCAGTTTCAAGACTACATAAAAACATGCTACTAATTCAATACAGTGCTGATTATGGAGCCCCAAAGCCTGTTCTCATAAACAGGGATAGGATGTGTTTGTGATATTTGGAATGTGAAATTTTGCTGTGATGCTGGGTTTTGTGTGAGCAGGGAAATGGTGCTTTGTTGCCATGGAACATAGATATGATTACTTAAAACTGTCATCTCCTATAATTATTTGCGTTTTCACTTAAAATAACTCTGAAAGATGGAAAACAAAGCAGAGAAATTTAATCCAGTAAAGCTTCCAGACATGAACTTTTTGGATAATGTTTTGCAAAAGAGATACCTAGGCCATTAGTATGTAAATGAAAGAAGTTATGGGTCATATAATCTCTTACATTACAGACATTACAAAAGGAGCATTTTCAAACAACTGCTTAGTCACCCAAAATCTAACCATAGGAGCTATCATTCCTCTGCATTTATGAAAAATGAATGATCTGATGGCTTGATTTTTAAAAAACGATGGTAGTGTAATTTACATTCCAGTTCATCAATGGAGAGTGAGTAGAACAGTCCCAACTATCATTTTACTTTGCATTAATTCCCCTTTCACTTCCTTCTTATAGAGGGGGAAAAATATGAATAAAGCCTACCTTTGACCCTGAGAAACAAACTTAGGGTTCTAGAGGGGAGGGGGGTGGGAGGATGGGTTAGCCTGGTGATGGGTATTGAGGAGGGCACGTTCTGCATGGAGCACTGGATGTTGTGCACAAACAATGAATCATGGAACACTACATCTAAAACTAATGATGTAATGTATGGTGACTAACATAACATAATAAAATAAAATTTAAAAAAAAAAAGCCCACCTTTGGTCCTCGAATAGCAATTCCAGGTTCTCCTTTAAATCCAGGCAGCCCCGGTCCTCCTCTATCTCCCTGCACATTTCAAATAATGTTCAGTTTCAGGTCTTAGATGACAGGAGAAACCATAATAGCACGAAACACAAAAGAGATAGACCAATTTATAAAGGGTTTAATCTATCAGTCTCAGATCTGGAGGTAGTCGCTTCTTCTAATATATTTGAGGGGGATTTCAAATCCCAGGCAAATAAAACCTGTCAGTAAGGACCATGACAGCAGTTTATAGAAAGGCCACTGAAACAGGTGGCTATCTAGACTCAAATATTTAGACTATAAGAATGCCTGGGAATGCTCTTAAATCTGAGCAGTTTTCTTTTCTGCCAGACTTTCTGATTATTAATCCTACCGGATCCTTCTGAATAAACACAATAAATTTTTACCTGCATTAGGGTCTAGGATTTGGTGGAGGTAGTTCATGGTGAAGTGACAAGTTCAAGACCAGGAGCAAGAAATCTGATTTCTAATCTTAAATTTCCTGCTAGCCTTTAGTTTGCTTAATTATGAAATGTCAGGGTTGAACCAGATAATATCTTGGGCTTCTTCCAAAACTGAAATTCTAGTTCACTGGTATCATGAATTTTTTCCCCACACCAACTGCCAAAGATCCAAGTTATAAATCAATCAACCAATCATTCATTCATTTATTCATTCACTTCCAAGAATGCATACCTTTGGCCCAGGTGGTCCAGGAATTGATGCTCCAGGCATCCCAAAAGGGCCCATAATTCCTGGTTCACCCTAAGAAAAGAGCAAAATATTCATTACATTATAAGCAAAGAAACCATATATAGGAATTATATTAGGAAAAACACAGAAATGTATTCCCAGCATTTCAAAATATTATGACCTGCTTCACAAACCAATGTGAAAATATTTGAACATTTTTGCTAAACTACTACTAAAGTTTTTGATGACTAAGATTTCAGGGCCTTTAATAAATGCATTCAATTAGTTTCTGAATATTAGGGAACTTTTATCTCTTGTGCGTTCTTTTATTAGCTAATAAAAATTATGCAATTCATGGTGCTTTCCTTTTGTATTGCATGCCAGGAAGCTCAGAGGAAAATGTTTGTTCAATTACAACAATTTTCTTCAACAAAAGTTCTTGGGTATACTTGGTAGGTAAATAATGTTCCCTGTAGTTCCTCCTAACTTTTTCCTTTGTTATTTTATGTCCCATGGTATATCAGTCTTCTATTGTATCCTTGTTCACATCCCTTTTTAGAAGTAGGAGTTTATGGTAAAAACAATGGAATTTTGAATAGAAAATTTAACACATCTTTTTTTTTTTTTTTTTTGGTCTCAATATTGAATCTCAATAAAGACTCAAGCAATATCTCTGTCCCATCTGGCTCTAGACCAGTGATCCTCAAATCATCAGAGGAATTTGATAAAATACAGAGTCAGGTCTCAGCCCCAGAGATTTTAATTCAATAGATCTAGGGGCTGGGCCCAGGAATAGGAGTTTTATGAGGCCCCCTGGGAGGTCTGATATAAGTACAATTACCTCATTTAAAGACACTATGCAAAGCAATTGTCATTAAAAGAAGGTGCACAGGGCGCCTGGGTGGCTCAGATGGTTAGGTGTCTGCCTTCGGCTCGGGTCATGATCTCAGGGTCCTGGGATCGAGTCCCGCATCGGCTCCCTGCTCCTTGGGAGCCTGCTTCTCCCTCTGCCTCTCTCTCTCTCGGTCTCTCATGAATAAATAAATAAAAAATAATTAAAAATAATTAAAAATAAAAAAAAATAAAAGAAGGTGCACACACCCCACCAGGTGTTCAAAATGACCCATATGGGATACTAGAAGAAAATACTAGGGCTTCATTATAAATTTTTATCTTTTAATTTTTCAATTATTTATGTAAATTTCACAGCATATTAATACACTTTATGAGTAAACACTACAATTGAAGAATAAACCTATATTGAAGTGTGGTCAAATTTGTTTTGACTAGGAGGGATTTGTTATCAATCAGTTTGGAAACTACTGGTGTAGGACAGGTGTGGCAGACTGCGACCATCAGACCGAATATGGCCTGCTGCCAGGTTTCACACAGCCGTGGGCTAAAAACGGTTTTCATGTTTTGTTTTGTTTTTTAAGTAGGCTCCATACCCAATGTGAGCCTTGAACTCATGACCTTGAGATCATACTTTAGGTCTGATACTCTACCAACTGAGCCAGCCAGGAGCCCCGATTTTCACATTTTTAAATGATTGTTATTTAAGTGACGACATAATACTCTCAATTTTGCCCCTTGGCCACAAGGCCTGAAATATTTACTACCTGTGCCTTTCCAAGAGATGTGCCTCCCCCTGCCTTAGAGACTAAACTGTCTTCAGTGGTGGGAGCTGCCCACTTGGCCCCCCTGTTTCCTCCGGGAGGGACTCCATCAATCAGATTCACCACTAATGACTCTTGCCCTGGACCACAGTCGCCTTCACAGCTGAGGCCTCCCACTGTGCTGATCACCCAGTACGACCCAAGGCTGAGCACACCAGCCCACTGGGGCCCAGCTCATGCCACACATGTACATGCCAAATCTTTAATTCCAACCCATACGGCAATGACACATGACACAGTCGGGGCTCTGGCAACAGATAACCACCTGATTCAATCCCATGGTAAAGGAATAAAATATGAACCTGTTAAAATTCTCACTAAACCAGGGTAAGCAAAATTATGCTTCTAGATTTCCTCTATTCTATTCTTTTTTTAAAAAAAGTCAATTACTTTTAAAATACAAAATTATACATGTAGATAGTATGTAATTCTTTTAAAGACCCTGTATTAAATTGTGATTATGCTTTAAAATATGGCAGTTCTTCATCAAAAAAGCTGTATTTCAAAATACAGAAAAGTACTCTTTGAAGAACAGAGTAAGATATAAGGAAAAACCATTGTTATTAATACTAATATAATACTTTGCTTATATAGTGGCCTTTTTCATCATGTGCTCCTTGAATTACCTGTAGCATAGGGCACTTATTTAAGAAACGAAGATTTCTAGGACCCACCCACTTACTAAAAAATCCCGCTGTCTGGGCATGGCGCCAAGAAATACAGAGTTGTAACAAGCTCCCAGGTGATACTGATGGACACTGAAGCTTAATGACTTGTCGACAGAGGATGATTTGTTTTCTACCTGCTTTTATCTTGCCGGTACCGTTTTTGTGTGTTTGTTTCTTTAATAGTCTGGTCCTTCAATGTACTCCCTGCCTCCTTACAATTAGCATCTTCCTAGAAGCTTGAACTCTCTTAGGTTTGCAATTTCTGTTTCCTGACACATCCAAATGACCTCAATATTCACTCCTGCTAAGTCAGGACACACACCTGATTGCCTGTCTCGCAATTTCCTTTACTTCATCCTCAGCATCTGGTCCTGGTCAGTTTATCAGGTCATATATCCCCTACTTGCCATTGCACAGTATTGATTTTTGTCTCTCTGAATAGCTCCATGTACTGAGCACTTACTATGTCCCAGGAACAGTGCTCAGTGCTTTATTAACTCTTTCAGTCTTCACAGCAATCCTGGGAAAGAGATACTATTTTTGCTTTCTAGGATGAAAATGACTGACTCCAAAAGGTTCTGGGTAGAGCAGGATGAGAATCCTACACTCCTGCGTTCTGAAGCCCTGCTCCTCCTCATGCCTGTGTTACCTCTCTGTCTGGAACCATGTTGCTCAGCAAAACAAGATGGAAGAGAATTGGTATCTCCTACAGTCCTAACTCTATCCCAACTTCTGAATATTTGGTGGTCACTTGAGAGAATGGACATACAGATTGTCTCTAAGAATCATAAATGCTCCAAAGAAGATCACATATTTTATGGACTCTTCATTCCATCCTATTTCACCCAGAATAGCATGTTTTCTAAAGCCTTTTTCACTTGGATTTGTTGAGAAGGAACCAGGGAATCTAACTTGCAGTGGAAATTTAATATTATATTAAAACCAGACACAGTTACAATCTCCCCAAAGCATAAATGAGAATATAAGAAACATACCTTTGGCCCTTCGGGCCCTGGAAATCCCCTCTGTCCTTGATTTCCTTTGCTCCCTTTCCTTCCTTCATCACCCTGACAAAATAATTATAAAAATACAGTTGTATGAACAAACCCTCCTTGTTCTGACAACAACCCTATCAGGACCATGTTCTCAACTAACACTGATTTTCAAGCAATGTATCCTAAGTCCAGCTCAGTTTGTACAAGATTTGCCGATATTCTTGAGCAGACTGGGTGACTTCAGAATTGTTCAGTCTTTACCACTTATTCAATATGATTTGATGTTTTTTAAATCTAAGTTCAGTATCTCTCTTTGGGGACTTTGATTGGAATTCATAGTTCTTTGGCAGCATTGGTTTATTAACAGATGCTTCTGAGACATCTGCGGTTTCAGAAAAGACAGCTAGGTACCTGTGCTTTTTCAGCTTTAATGCTGCTTGAGTTTTAAAACATAAAATGAGATATTTTCCAAGATAGAGAACAAACGGATGGTTGACAGAAGGGAGGTGGGTGGAAGGATGGGTGAACTGGGTGAACAAGGTGAAAGGGATGAAGAGTACACGTATCTTGAGCACTGAGAAATGTAGAGAATTGTTGGATCATTATATTGTACCCCCGAAACTAATAAAACACTGTATATTCATTTAAGAAAAATTTTCTTAATTTTACATCCATAGATTGTAACGGTGGCAAAAAGAAGTGAAGCATGAAATAGCTAGCTATATAAAGTTACCACTAAAAAAACCCCAGGTTTTTCAAATCCAGCCCCATTTCTTCCTCAACAAGGAATCTAGTTCTGTCTCCCAAATGAGACTGGTAATTCTATAGGCAGAGAGACGCATCAGCATTAACCTGGAGCAGAGTAAGAAACTGCCGACTGGCTGTTCCTCAGCCTGGTTGTGTACTGCCCGAATGGATGCTCCTCAGCCTGGCTGTGTAAGCTGGTACTTCCCTGAAGGAATTTTGTTACATTCAACCAGAGCCCTCAGAGTGTTACAACTAGGGCTCAACTAGGGCTCAACTGCAAGGTACCATATCCAAATGTGGCTCAACGAAGGAATAACTTTCAAATTATTCCGGGGGTTTGCAGCTGAGGGCATTGAAACATTTATGACATAAATGACTCTACCACCATTTTCAAACCTAAGCGTGCATCAGAATCACGTGGAGGGCTTGTTAGCCCACAGATTGCTGAGCCCCACATTCAGAGTTTCTGATTTAGTAAGTCTGCATTGAGATCCAAGAATTCACATTTCTGACATATTCCCAAGGTCATCAGAAATGCAGACACTCCCTCAAGAAGAGGTGAATTCCTACCGCATCTATAGATTGTAATTAACTCCCAAGGTCCAAACTAATGAAGAGCAGTGACACAGGTGATAAAAAAATAAAACATAACAGTTGAATGTTATTGTATCCTTAACTTATCGTATCATTATCATTTGCCAACAGAGGCAAAATCTAACCCCAACTAGTTATTTTCTTCCATTTACTCCCAAATTTAATTTACTGCCCTAAATAACCCAGAAGACAACAGTAGGAGCCCAGTGAAAGGTAATAAAGTGCCAACACTGAACCATAGCATGTCTGGGCTATGTAACAGATTCCTACCTCTCTTCTCCCTAAACTTCCATAAGCCACAGAACCCCTCAGAGCTACAAATCCAGTGCCCTCTCTTTCCAATGCATTCTGCTCGCTCTATAGGTAGTATTTGACACCACCGATTGCTTTCCTCTTGAAACCCTGTCACCTTAGTTTCCCTAACACAGTAACTATTCTGCTTATCTTCATGCTGGTCTGAATGTTCTTTCTCCAACTACTGCACAATGTAGGATTCAAACCTCAGCTCTTTCCCAGAGACATCATTTATTCTTCCAGCTTCAATTATTATCTCCAAGGGTCTAGTTTCCAAAAGTATCTTCTAGAAAACTTCTGTTCTCCTGAATGTTAATAGACAAGCATTTCTTTTTTTTTTTAAGATTTTATTTATTTATTTGAGAGAGAGAATGAGATAGAGACAGAGAGAGCATGAGAGGGGGGAAGGTCAGAGGGAGAAGCAGACTCCCTGCTGAGCAGGGAGCCCAATGCGGGACTCGATCCCGGGACTCCAGGATCATGACCTGAGCTGAAGGCAGTCACTTAACCAACTGAGCCACTCAGGCGCCCAATAGACAAGCATTTCTAAAAGTATTTTTTGGGGGGGTTGTGAAAAAGGTATTCTCTGTCCAGGTTCACAAAAAAAAAAAAAAAAGAGAGAGAGAGAGAAAGAGATCTCATAGTCTGATATACCAATAAATTAAAATGTTTGAAATTCTGCAAATAATTTAAATTTCAAATTCTCACATTTAAGGTTAAGGACTCAATTTTAGCCAATATTTGCACAAGACGTAGACTTCTTAAGCTTTCACTGACCATTTTAATGCAATTAGAACACTAATAAATATACAGATTTTATTTTTACTTTACTCATACGTAATTCTCCAGAGTCTTTATATGTACACTGATGACTGTACATAAAAACTGCAGGAACATCTGGCATCTTAGAGGCCATAGGTTATGTCACTTAGTGGTCTTATTGATGAATTTGGATATTCTCATCTTTATAAAGATGTTACTCAACCAGCATTTCTACAATGTGTAAGATAAATGTGTGCCAAGTTGTGAAAATGAAACCTCCATTTGATAAGTGGTATTTCTTTCTTACAGTGTGAGATACTATAAGTATTTGAAGAAAATGTATGGACTTTCAAGTCTCAAGGATGTATCTCAAGACTTCTTTTCTATGTGTTTTAAAATGTCAGTCTGACCATTTATTGAGAAAACATGTGTTGAACTCTGCCTAGTAGCCGGGTCTTATGATAGATCTTAGGAAAATAAAAATGAATAATACATACTTCCTGTCTTCCGAAAACACACACGCTGGAGCCATAATTTTTAGCCAGAAGTAAACACATTTGACATAGCAAGAGTAACAATCAAATTTCTCCTAAACTGTCTCGTTGGGCAGTCTGCTTTCCCCAGCACCTTGTCAGTTCCATACCTTGGGGCCAGGTTGTCCTTTTCCAGGCGGTCCTTCTGGGCCTCTTGTTCCTGGAAGCCCTGCTTCTCCCTAGAGGAAATGACACTGATGTCTTAGCTAACCCTGCATGGACAGTTTGTATAAGCCCACCTTGTCTCCTTTTATGGCCAGTGGATTCTCTGCTGAGACCCTCCAGAATAATAGTCTTAAAATTAATTTGGGAGTTTACCAACTTTAATAAATTCAAATCAAACTCTAGCTGAGCTCAGAGCAGCTGAAATAGGAAAAAGTCCAATTTCTCTGCCAATTTTCAAAGAATAAGCTCACTTTCCTTTGGCTCTTCATTCACATTTGATGGTTTGGTAAAAAATACAAGAAAGACCTTCAGCCTTTCCATCTGCTGTTTTTCTCTACTTATCTAGAAAAATGAATGTTTCAAATGTCAAATCATAATACTTCAAAAACTCCTTATAATTACTTCCTGAATGCATTTACAGACTCTCTTGTTGGAGGAGAAAAAGTGTTTGCCTCATAGTTTCATTTCAGGTGCTTTCTAGGAATCCAAAGGGACTAGGTCACTGGGGGACACCATGGTTGAAATGCCAGAGAGAAAGCAGAGAGCATGAGACACTATCCAGCCAATAAACTGGCGCTCTTTCTATCTAAAGTAAGTGAAAAAGGAAATTGAGAGTTGTGAGACATTTACCTAAAATGACTAAGTTTGTCCTGGATGGTTTAATTTGAGGTCCTATAGCACCAAGGTATCAGTGTGGTTCAATAGTTTTTACTCCAGTAAACATAAAAAAGTGTTACCTTCTTCCCTGCAGCTCCGTCCTCTCCTGGAAATCCTGGTTGTCCTGGGAGCCCTATTGAGCCTGGCTCCCCCTGGTGGATAAGCAAAGATTTTATTTCCCAGAAATTCATATTTATCTATAAGTATTATATTTATCCTAATTTAAATTCATACTTATGCACAACCATTTTGAGGTACTTGCCAACAAGGTGTATCTTACAGTATTTGCAACAAGCCTCTGAGTGGAGAAATCTAAGTAGTAGCTAGTAGTAATGAAATTCTCTGACCTTGGGCAAGTTACTGAACTTCTTTGGATCTCAGTTTTGGATTCTTTTGTTATGGGTTGAACTGAAACCTCAAAAACTGGGTGTTGAAGTCCTATCCCCTCGTTCCTGTGAATGTAACCTCTTTTGGAAATAGGGTCTTTGTAGACATAACCGAGTTAAGATGAGGTGATGAGGGGGGGCCCTACTTCAACATGACGGCGGCCCTGTCCTTGTAAGAAGCAAATGCCATGTAAAGACAGACACCTGGGGGGTGGGGGGACTCCATGTGACCGCAGAGGCAGAGATCGCAGCGGTGCGGCTACAAGCCGTGGAATGCCAAGCACGGGCAGCCAGCACCAGAAGCTAAGAAGGGGCAAGGAAGGATTCTTCCCTACAGGTTTTAGAGAAAACATGACCCTGCAGACACTTTGATTTTCCACTTCCTCTAGAATTGTGACATAATATCTGTTGTGTTGAACGTTTGTGGTTCTTTGTTACAGCAACCCCAAGAAACCAACATGGAAGTGAAATGTCAGCTCTAATACTCAATAATGCTACTTGCTTTCAAGGCTGTTTGTATTTAAGAATATGCCCTTTAAAATGTTCAGAGATAATATGTGCTACTTTCAAATAATGCCAAAGTATTCTTACTGCATTTAAGAGCAAAAATATTAAAGATAAGTGAAAATCATTTCACCTAAACTCAACTAAAAAAACAAAACAAAACAAAACAAAAAACTAGTGAAAATAAAAGAACAGTAAACCTAAAAATAAGTAGAGGGATATGGTAAAGATGAGAGCAGACAGTAATAAATTTGAAAATCAAAAGTTAAGAAAAGTAACAAAACTAAATAATACCTTTAAAAAACTAATAAAATAAATAAACCTCTAACAGGAATTACTAACACTAAAAAAGAAAATTCTATTAAGAATTAATAATTAAAGATAAACACTATTAAGAATTAAAGGGAAATATAACTATATACATAGTAAAGATTTTTTTAAAATCATAGAAAATTTCCGTGACAATTTCAAACAAATATATTGGAGAACATTAATAAATAACTTTTAAGAAAAATATAAATTACTTAAATGACATAAGGAGAAGTGGACAAGCTAAATAAACCAGAAGCATTAAAAAATTGAATCAGCAATTGCAAGTCTCTAATTTCCTCTCCTTCCAAGATCACAGGCTCTGCTGGTTTTACAGGCAAGCCTTACAAATTCTTTATCCTTTGAAGAACAGGTATTCCCTATCTTATACAAATAGTTCTGAAAGACAGTAAAAGAGGGAATTCTACCCAATTTATTTCATGAGGCTAATAAAACCTTAATTAAAGTCATACAATAATAGGACAAGGAAACTACATTGTAGACCAGACTACCTATGAATGTAGATATCATGTAAGTTTCCAGTCAAATGGAGGAATAGGGACCAGATTTAATTTCCACCCTGACATAGCTAAAAAACAGACAAAATATATAAAACAATACCTTTCAAGATATTAGACACCAAATAATGAAGGATAATAATAACTGGGGGCAGGGAAACAAATCAGGTGAATACTGTAATTTCCCCAGTTTGTTGCCTGGGTAGAGTTTCCAGGCCACAATGCAGGGAGAGGGAACCCAGGGAAAGTTCAGAAATCTCTCTAATTTAAGGAGACAAAGGTAGGAGTCTAGGTAAGCTGGGTATCAAAAATTCGCAGAATTGATTACCTGATAGGAAGAAGGTACACAGAGAGAACGATGAAGCTCTGATGAGTATCCCCCTCGTGTAGTCAAATAAATACTGTTCAGCACAGTGTGAAGAAACTACCCAATGCCCAGAAAACAACCAACTTAAAGAATTAGAGAGAACTGGCAGCAGGCCAGAAATAGCGCCTGCTTCCAGTGGCAAGAAAGGAAATCTCAGAATTCTGAGGGCATAGATTAGAGTTCTTAAAAACGTCTTGCTTCAGTAGTCAAGAAAAACGAACCCTACACTAAACGCTCCTACCTAAGAAAGCTTAAAAGCAAGACCAAGAGGTACAAGCTGTTTTCAAATGACTTAGAAGAATCCAGGAACAGGATATGTATAGAAATACAAACTTATGTGTAGGAATACAAAAATGTCTAGCCCCCCAAAAAGGCAAAATTCACAAAGTTTGGCATCTAGCCAAAAATTATCAGGAATTCAAAGAAACTGGAAAAAAATTACCAAGAAAATGACAGAGATGATAGAATAGTAGATAAGGACCCTAAAAGTTATTATACTGCATTCCATATGTTCCATATATTCAAGAAACCAGAGGAAGGTTGAGATACATTAAATAGAGCCACGAAGTTATAGAAAGATACGAATTGAACTTCTAGAGTTGAAAATTGCAGAGTATGAGATAAACCAAACCCTGGATAAAATTAACAGCAAGTTAGACATCACAGCAGATTAATGAACTGAGAAACATAGCAATAAAAACTATCTAAAATGAAACATAGAGAAAAGAGACCAAAAAGGAATGAGTAGAGCATCAGTGAAGCAGCCAAATTTAAGTAACATGGAGTTGCTTGGGTGAAGGCAGAGAGTGGGAAATATTTCAAGAAACAATGGCCTAGTATTCCAAATTTGATGAAATCAATAACCCACAGATCCAAGAAAATCAATGAACCCTGAGCACAAGAAATACGAAGAAAACAAAAGTAAGGCACATTATAACCACATGGCTCAAAACTAGTGATACAGAGAAAATCTCAAAGATAGCCAGACATGGCTACAAAAGAGACATGTAGAGAAATGAATGTGTAGATGCTAACATATTTCTCATCAGAAACAATGCAAGTGAGAAGACAGTGGAACAACATCTTGAACGTACTAAAAGAAAGAAAAAACAAAATAAAAACAGCCATCAACCCAGAATTCCATACCCAGTGAAAATATAGACAAAATAAAGAGTTTTTTGGACACTAACTTGGCAGTTTCTTGAAAAGCTAAATAGATACCTACCATATGACCCAGCCATTTCACTTCTAGGCATTTACCCAAGAAAAATGAAAGCTATGTCCATACAAAGGCTTGTACATAATTGTTCATAATAGCCTTATAATACCCCAAAGCTGGAAACAACCAAATTTCCCTCAACATATGAATGGATGAACAAATGTCCATACAGTAGAATACTATTCAGCAATAAAAAGAACAATAAAAAAGAAGCTATTCCTCGTCGTTAAACGTGGGCCTCAAGGTAATTTTGCTGAGTAAAAGATAAGACAGAAAAAAAGGTTATATGACATATTATTCCATTTACATAAAATTCTAGGAAATGCAAATGAATCTATTATGACAGAGGGCAGACCGATAGTTACCAGAGATTGCAAAACAGATCAGTAGGCGAAGTTGGGGAGGGATGGAAGGATGGTATTACAAAGGGACACATAATAATTTGGTGTGTGGGGGGGAGATGATAGATACTTTAGTTATTTGGTTTTGCTGATGGTTTCAAGAACATATACATGTTTTATCAAAGTGTACAATTTAACCATGTGCTTTTATTTTATGTCAACCACATAATAAATAAAATTATTTAAAATGGACACAAAAATCCTGAATAAAAGATTAGTCAATTAAATTACTATCATAAAAAAGTTGTATATCATGATCAGTTGGGTTTATCTCAAGAATGCTAGGATGGTTCAATGACTAAAAATTCTAGAAATGTAATATACCATGATGAACAGGTTAAAAGGGAAACAAAACAATTATCTTAGTAGATGCAGAATCTGATAAAATCCAATATATATTGGATATATAAATCCATTTATAATTACTAAGAAACTCTTGGTACAATTCAAACAGAAGGTAATTATCCTAACCTAATAGAGATCGTCTAGCAAAAACCTACAGCAAATGTCACTCTTAAAATTGAAATTTTAGGGGCACCTGGGTGGCTCAGTTGCTTGTGTCTGCCTTTGGCTCAGGTCATGATCTTGGGGTCCTGGGATCAAGTGCCACTTTGGGCTCCCTGCTCAGTGGGGCATCTACTTGTCCCTCTGCCCTTCCTCTCTGATCGTACTTTCTCTCTCGCTCCCTTTCTCTCAAATAAATAAATAAAATCTTGTTTTAAAACAGTGAAATTTTAGAAGCACTTCCTTTGAAGTCACTTCTTTTAAGCATTGCACTGGAGATCCTAACAGTGTAAAATTTTTAAAAACAAATAGGAGAAAGAACTAAAAAGAAATATATAAAAGAGTTTTTATTTTCATACAATATGATTATGTACACAGGGAATAAAAAAGCAAGAGTTTACAAACAATTAGAAATAATAAGAGATATTATCAGGTGCCTGAATACAAAAATGACATACCAAAACAAAACAAAATACCACCATGAACAAAATAATACTTCTCCTAATTGACCTGTAATAGCTAATTAAAATATGTAGAAAAAAGAAAGCAATTCACAATTGCAAAAAATTTCTCCAATGTACCTTTTTAACTGAAAAACTAGAAGATCTTTATGGATAAAATGGCAAATATTTTCCTGAAATATTAGTTTTACACTACGGTTTGAAAGACTCAATATTTAATTGGAAGATTCAATGCAATCCCAATAGTATATCCCAATGGAGAAATTTTTTGCAATTGTGAATTGCTTTCTTTTTTCTACATATTTTAGTTAGCTATTACAGGTCAATTAGGAGAAGTATTATTTTGTTCATGGTGGTGTTTTATTCTGTCAAATTTGACAAGCCAATCCTAAAAGGAGTATGTTAGAATCAAGAGTAACCAGGAAAGAAGTTGAGAGTATTTTCCCTATTGATGATAAAACTTATTATAAATCTGTCATAATCAAGACAGAAGTAATAGCACTGAAAGATATAGACAAATGGAGCAGAATAGAGAGCTCAGGCACTGATCCTCACACAGAGAAGCTTGATGTACAACAGAGGTGGAATTACAAACCAGTGCAGCAAAGATGGACTATTCAGTAACCCACGCAGGGACATATGGTTGTCCATCTGGGGGGGGAAAAGATCGCTACATTGCACCACACACAAAAGGAAACGGTAAGTGGACTAAAGACTTAAAGTTTGAAAGCATTGTCACATTTTGCTAGAAGGTTGGTGAACGGGCAGAACCATTTTACCCATTGTCCATTTTGGACAGGATCTTCATGATACCAAAATTGAAAACTTGCCCATACCCTATGATCTTCCAATTCTATTTGTAGCATCTATCACCAACCAGTGAGAGAAACTTGTAGTCTGACTTACATAAGAGGAAACTCATAGAATGTTTATGGTAGCATTGTTGGCAAAGGCAAAAAATAGGAAGCAATTTAAATGTCAATCGATAGGAAAATGGATAAATTTTAAATGAGATATTTGTATACAATAGACTATCATAGAGCAATGAAAACAAATGAATTAAAGGTATATAAAAACAAGTAAGACATGAGGCTGAATATACATATGAGGCAGAATGATGCATTATGTAAAGTTCAAGAACACATAAAAGCTTTATGTGGTTTATGGATAAAAATATGTGGGAAAATTTTAAAAACTTCGAGAGAATGATAAATACCCAAGCCATGAAATTAGTTATGTCTGGTGGGGGAGTGGATGGTCATGGGATGGACTAGCAGAGGCAGAAGCCTCTATCTATATCTGTAATGCTTCTTAGAAAAATAGCTAGAATAAATATGGCAAAATGTCAACATTTGATAAAGCTGGGCTGTGAAATACTTGGGTGGTCTTTGTATTATCCTCTATGCTATTGAGTATGCTTGAAATATTTCATTTTCTAAAGTGAGAGAAGCTTAGGATTGCACATCTAGTTAATGGCAAAACTGGGATTTAGACTTAGGCAGTCTAACTGCTGAGCCTTACTACCCTACTATGTTGCTTCTCTGAAATTGGCACATATATGACATCATACATGTACATATGTATATGTACACTGCATATATGTATGGTGACATATATGTCATACTTAGCATATTGTGTGGCACATTGAAACCAACAAACGGCAGCTGTTATTACTACTTACGTTAGTGATTGCTATTTACATTAGTATATTTTGTACTCATTGTAATTATATGTCTATGCATATGTAACATGTCTATTCTTCTAGACCCACATCTTACATATTGTAATACCCAAATACTTGTAAGAATGACAACAATGTCAGCAGCAACAATGATGGAGCTGAACCCTCAGTGCGGCTTGCCAGATCCTATCTGACTTCAGGATTAGTTATAGAACTCGTGAAGGGTAAAGTAAGAATTCGCTCATTTACTCAACACATTTATTGAGTACCTGCTTGTCCCCAAAACTGGGGATTCGATAATAAACAAGAAAAAAAGGAAGCAAGGACCCTGTTGCAGGGGGGTAGCACGGTCCCATAGAAATAGAAAGCAAGCCGTATATGTCATTATAGCTCCTCTAGCAGCCACATTTATATACAAAGTTAAAAGACACAGGTGAAAATAATCCTAATAATGTATTTTACTTTACCTTAATATAGCTGAAATTGTATCATTTCAATATGTAATCAATCTGCAAAAGTACCAGGGATGTAGTTCACGTTCTTCGTGCCGAGCTCTGTAATCTAGTGTGTGTCTCACACCAACCACACATCTCACTTCACGCTCGCCACGTGCCGCGCATTCAGTAACCAGGTGTGGCTGGAGTGTTGGGCACTGCATTTCTCAAGTGATTAGGAAGATGAAACGTAAGGCAGAAAACATGCCCGTTGAGGTGAAGGGGAACAGCAAAGGAAACAGCATGCTGAGGTATAAAATCAGTGGGTAGCGGGAGTGGGGGAGACATACTTTAGGTTGAGGGAACCACTTTCTGAGTAGGTAGCTTTGGAGCTGAGACCTGAAACGTGAGCCCGCCGCAAAACAAGACTAGGGAAGTACCGTTTGCTGAGATCCTACTATCTAGGTGCTCTGTTTTCTAATATGCAGATAAGAATGTTCTTAAAGAATCGCTCTGTGCCCAAAAAGGGCCTCTGATGCTAATAAATATACAAACAAAAAACAGATAGCAGTCCTTAAAATAAACTAAGATTTTTGGTTCTTCCTAAACAATAAGAGTTACACTGAGCACCAGACCCTTTTCTGAATAAATACTCTCCTCTGATGAAATAACAGATGACACATGCATGATCTGTATTGAGTTTGGATATCAATGAAACTTTACATAATACAACACAAAATACCTAAACGCTTCTGATCGGCATGGTCAGCTCACCTTTGGGCCTTGTACGCCAACTCCCACTGGTCCTCTAGGACCCGTAGCTCCTGTCTGGCCTACTTCTCCCTAGTGAGGAAAGAGTATTTGAAGAGTATGTCATGGTAGCAGCAAAATAAAATATATTCCTTCCTTAAGAGCTAAGAGCTGTCTTGTATCAACAAAATAAGATAAAATCGAGCTTTGTGTGCTCAATTCATATATATGTGTTCAAATATATACATAGTGGATAGATGTTAATTATGTTATTAATATTAATACTCATGATATATTGCAATATAAA
Source organism: Mirounga angustirostris (assembly GCF_029215605.1). Lineage (NCBI taxonomy): Eukaryota > Metazoa > Chordata > Mammalia > Carnivora > Phocidae > Mirounga > Mirounga angustirostris. The sequence goes on along the minus strand of NW_026991720.1, from coordinate 65,763,828 downwards.
ACCTGAAAATGTATTTTTAATATATATTATTTCAATTTGTGTTTGTATATAATTCAAATATATATATATATTTGCCTCGAATCCCTTCAGGTGGATGGAGTTTTATCAAATTTGGAATATATAATGGTCTGGCCTAAAATATAGGCTAGGTAGGGGTGCCTGGGTGGCTCAGTCGGTTAAGCATCTCCCTTCAGCTCAGATCATGATCTCAGGGTCCTGGGATTGAGCCCCCTGTCAGGATCCCTGTTCAGCGGGAAGCCTGCTTCTCTCTCTCCCTCTGCCTCTCCCCCTGACTTGTGCTTTCTCTCTCTCTTTCTCTCTTTCTCTCTCTCAAGTAAATAAATAAAATCTAAAAGATATATATAGAGGCTACATAACATACTCAAAAGGTGGAGAACACCTGGAAGATAGGCAGTTAGATCCCATAACAACTAACTAAAATTGACACATGAGAAGCCAGAATGACTGTGAATCAAGAGCAACATCATAAGCAGAAAGAACAACCTGAGCTTCCAATGATGAACCCAAAGCAAAAATCTCAAGGACAGTAACTTTCTTCTATCGAGCTGCTTCTCACATGCCAATCTCTAAGGAATGTGCTGGAAGGTGACTACTCTCAGAGCAGTATTTATTTAACAATGATTAGTGATCATTCGAAGCAACAGTAAGGACAGCTAGTTAAATAAGAAGTGCCATGCCTCTCCCTAAGGGATAAATAATAGTTTTAATTTAGGACATAAAATGATTCCCACATTCATAGAAGATTTTTCTTTATTTCTGACTCCATATCTTTAATTAAATGTGTCAGGAGGTAGGCCTTCTGTGGGAGTGTTGGTGAGAATGGATTAGCCAGCCCACAGGTAGCCTCTGCTGTTTGAGCCGCTAGAAGAGGATCTCTTGAGAAAAAGTCATAAAGAAAACAATAAATTAAGATTGCCTAAATAAATGCTTCTAAAAGTGTAAGGAATACATATTACATTAACTAAACCCTCAGGAATATCAGTACCATTTTACATTAAGTAGAAATCTGATTTTTAAGTTCATTTTATCTATTGCTTTCCCAATGCACTGGCTGCTGACCAGGAAATAGCAACTAGACTATAGATATATTAAACTCTGCTCTCATTCAGAAAGTTACCTTAGCACCAGGCAAGCCTTGTCCTGGAGGCCCTTGTGGACCAGGTGGACCCATAGGACCTTGGATTCCCTTTAAAATAAAATGTTTAAAAATAGCATTAGTGAAATTAAGAAATTCGGATAAAAGTAGTTTCATACCCTCTAAAGTGAAAATTTAATTCTCATCCTATCATATATTAGTCACACTCAGTATTTGTTGAATGGCATGGCAGATGCTGTGAGTCAAACCATAATAGGCATTCTCCCCTTCTTCCATAGTAAGAGAATTGTAGCTGACCTGCGCGGCTGCCTAGATAACGACCACGTTTCCCAGTCCCTTGTGCAGCCAGGTGTTGCCAGATGGACTGGATTTGGGCCAATGCGATACAAAAGGAAGTGACATGTGCAATTGCTGATTCATGATAAAGGAAGAGGCATGCCTTTGCCTCCCCTATTCCCCTTCCCCAGTGGCTGAAGTGAAGACACAGTGGCTATCCCGGATCATGTGGGCGAGGAAAGCACCCTGAGAAGGGCAGACTCCCAAGAATGAAGACGGAACCTCTGAAGACCCTGACGAACAGAGCCACCATGCCAGTTTGGAGTTTCAAATCAGAGAAATAAAATTGCTTCTTGTTAACCTATTTCACATTTCAGTCCCATGCAGGCAAACCTATATTCTAGCTGTCTCGGTCACATTATATCAGGATGTTAAATCGAAGGTTTTGACCTTAGGCTCTAAGAAGCAAGAGTCTGTGGACACCAAACTGAAGAATGTCCAAACACTAGATTCTCACTCACATTGTGGGTATAAAAAGGGGAAGGAGATAGAATTAATTAAGTTCTTCTTTGGAGAAAGTAGTCTTATAAAGTGTTTTCTTTGAAGAACATGAGAGGGATTTGGGTTGCTTCTCTCTTTACCGCATTCTAGAAAGAGAGCTTCAGTGAAACCACTTGTTGACCTTGATTTTTGCCTTGCCAACACAAGGGACCTGTGTCTAACTCACACCTGGGAAGGCTAACATGGATGGTGATGGCCAAGAGAGGGCTGGGGTTGGATCAGCCCATCTATCCAGAGTTGGTCAGCGCAAAGGCCGTGCAAGTTTTTTCTGTGGACCAGATGTACTCTAGGTGAGAGACAGGGTTAGCCTTGAATTGTTTGGAATCCTGTCCAAGAGGACCTGGAGGAGCAATGGAATTCCAATGGAGAGAATCAGTATAGAATAAACCCCCAGAAAAGCAGAGGCTGATGGGGAGAAACAGCTAGAGGAAGAGAGTCCTTCATCCATGTCCTGAGAGTGGCAGTCACAGGGGCAAGGCAAGAGCCCCACAAGGAAACTCACTGTCAAACATCTGTCAAGACCAGAGGACCCAAACCACGTGACAATAGACCAGCCAAGAAAGAAACTCTGTGGCCTCCCTCTGACTCTCATCCTTGATTCGGCCTGGGAGAGATGAGAAGCACATTCCTTCCCATGGACCACAGGTTCTCCCTATAGCTCATACCAGATAAATGAAGATTAAAAGGAAAGTTAATATAGTGACTAGATACTTTTTATTACACAATTAAAACTGTGAGTTACAACTAAGAGGTGATACCATAACTTTTTATTACCTAAAAGTGATAAGAAGAGTTTGTAACTCATTGGTAATTTCTTCCTGCGGTAGGAAAAAGAAAAAACTTACCCCACCAAAAATATTTAAAGGGTTGGTGAGGAAAAACTAAAATTTTGTTTTGCTTATACCCCACAATCCATGATTGTGTAAATAATGGTTACAGATACATGATTATTTTATTACAAATGGTATCCCCTTTTTTCCAGCTGGATGATACAACTGCTTATTTATTTTTTAATTATAAATATCATTTTTTTTCTGGTTAATGAAGATGAAGCAGTCGAAACAGTTTAAGAAAGCTAAGGTTATTACAAGAAGGAATCATAATGTTATTAGGAAGAATCTTTTACAGTTGTCTACAAGTAGTATGATATGCCACAAGGAACCAAAAATTCAAAGAGATCCATGCATATATGTGTGTGTATACACGTGTAAATGTGGTTATTTGTATTTGCACTCCAATTTATAACAGAGTTGAAGTGGTCAAGCCTCCAAACATTTCATGAAAATCTGTAGGCCCCTCGAGGCATATTATCAACATGTTCTTGAAAACAGGAGTTTCCCAAAAACAGATGAGTGGGGAAATTCATTTCTATAAGAGAATTAGGAAGATCTAGTAACAACGGTAATTCAATGAGTAAACATGTCAAATTAAGGATAAGAAGAAAAATGAATAAATAGAGGTTACATTTAAGTAGGATTTAAATCATTTGTCTTAAAAGGGAAAACGAATTCCTTTTTTGTTCAAAGCAATTTACAAATGATGCATTCTATTCAATCTCCTATCCAGTGAGGGTCAGCTCCATATGGACACGTCTACCTTGAAAATGATTTTCTCTTGGAAATTTGGAGAGAAAGGGGTGAGAAAACAAAAGAAGTCAAAGAGAGTTTTTTAAGCTGAAGAACAACAACCCCCACCAAGAACCAGCATTAAAGGCAACAGGAAGTTGCAGGTGGGAGGTCCAGAATTTGCAGGCCACCTGGAAAGATTTGGCTTTCTTTGAACCTCATTTCAGCCTTTTGAACCTCATATACTCAGCACCGGGACCACAAGACCCAGGACTGTCCAGCCACTTCCAGGATCAGAATGTAAGCCTGGCTGAAACCAGCAAGTAAACTGCAAAGTTTGAGACTCCCTAGTGCTACAGTCAAACCACAATCCTTGTGTAATCAAAATATCCAGCTCTTCATTATTATATAAACACTTATATACAGACTTATCTTGGCTTTTCCTGCATCTTAATCCTCCTAATGTATTACCACTAAGATCTCTATCAAGAGAAAGGACATGGAAAAAGGAGTAATATCCAACTTTGGTGTTGCTTGGATTAACAACAACAACAACAAAAATACTAATTAATTTCAAGATGGTTAGAAAGAAACTCAGAGTTAATGTTAACAATGAGGTTTGGAATGATCTCCTTTTTTTATACTCTTCCCACTCTCCTAGATAAAGGAAGCAGTATTCATTCTCTAGGCAACAGAATAATTCAAACCTTAATCATAAATCTTAGTCAAACCGATTGGCTACTTTCTATGTAGGAGGACAGTCAACATAAATCTGGATTTGTGTGTCACTTTGATTAAATGAGATTCTGTAGGTAGATAGTACTTTTACATTATCTTTATATTATTTAGATCTAACAAAGGTGCCCAGCTTTTCCAAAAGTTATGGTCAGAAGATTTTGGAAGCCCTTAGAGCCATGAATGTGGAGACATCCTCAGAGAGCTTTCCTTCCTTCTGACCAAGAGAGGCCAAATGTCATTTATAAACCCTATCTGTGGTTTGCTTCTATTCAGGAACGGTGCCCTTTAAGTTAAATGGTTACCTCTGATTCTGGTCCTTGTTTTAAAACTTTTTTTAGATTGATACGTGGCTAGGGGGTAGGAGATAGTACTCTCCTAGCATTGGCAGAGAGTGAGATTTAATCATTTGCAAAGCCTCAGGGGGAAAACACGCAAACCAACAGATAAATAAACCACTGCTCCCAAGGAAAACTAAGAATATAAAATCACTCTAAAACTCTTATCCTGTTAGTTAGGCATTAATGTTAAAAGTCACAGCTCCAAGAAACACACATTTTATTTTTTTTAATCTTTGGAAGTTCTAAAAAATAAAATCTCACAGAACCATCTTTTCCTTTTGGTTGTATATTCCATTGCACTTTGACTATCAAATATATTCATAGGTGTTTGCAGGACTGGCTTTCAATGAACACCAGAATTGGGTCAGAGTGTTCTGTACCAAAGGGAAAGAGAGAAAGCTTTGATTACCTGTTCTCCTTGACTCCCAATTCCAGGGATGCCCATTAGTCCCTGGGGTCCCACAGGTCCCAAATCCCCCTGTATAGAAAATAAGTCAGAAATATAACAATAAGCCTCATTCTTTCATACTTTGCTAATCTTGAATTATGCTGAATTAAAATCTATACCATAAAAGGGTTCAACATAAAAAGTTAGAAAACTCTATCTCTTTTAAACAGTTTATAGTTCAAGTTTGCCAAAAGAGTGAATGATATTTTCACTGTGTAGTCTAAATTGGTGAATATTTGCACTAGTTTATATTTATCAATCATTTTTCTAACAAGGACCAAAAATTCCTAAATGGTTATTAATGATCCAAACACTTCCTGTTAGGATTACAATAGAAATATTTAAAAGTCTCATATTCACAGGGTCCAAGAAAATCAAGATTTGAGAGAGAAATTGAAATGTTTGAAAATTTTCTAAATACCTTTTCCTTCCACATCTTGCTAAAATACATTTTAAAAATTAAGAAATTATCTAAGGTAAATGCAACAAAATTAAAGAACCTCACCTTTTCCTTCCATGAAATAAATTCGGGAAACAGAGTGAGAGTTATCAGTAATAAGAACACTATCATTCATTCATTCTTGGTGTCTTTCAACAAATACCTGTGAGTGCCCATTATGTGCCCTGGATTGTTCCAAACACTGGGGAAGCAACAGTGACCTAAACAGCCAAAAAGCTCTCTCCTCACAGAGCTTACATTTTAGTAGGAAAAACAGAAGATAGTAAACAAGATAAATAGATAAAATAAGTAATATGTTGAATAAGGATAAGTGCTAAGGAGAAAAATAAATCAAGGAAGGGGGGAGACAACTACAGTTTTGCATGAGGTGGCCAAGGATGGCCAAGCAATTTAGAGAGAGAAAGAACCACGTAGAAACACAGGAAAAGTATTCCAAGCAGAGCAAACGCCTAGTGTGAGGATGATGCCTGGCACATCCCAGAACAGCAAAGAGACAAATGAGATGCATATTTTATTTTATTTTTTATTTTTATTTTTTGAAGAAGGCTCCATGCCCCACGTGGGGCTTGAACTCACAATCCTGGGATTAAGAGTCATGTGCTCTACCAACTGAGCTAGCCAGGCATCCCAGACATTTAAATGTCAGTTGTATTTAGGCTCCATCAGGATCCATGAACTTGTTCTTAAATAGCTGGACAGTAAACATTTTGTTCTTGAGGGCCATAGTCAGGTCCTGTCATCAGTAATGGACGCTGCTTTGGTTGTAGCAAAGCAAGCACAGACAATACCTAAATGCACAGATATGCCTGCGTTCTAAAAACACCGTATTTGTAAGAATAACAGCCAGCCCTATAGTTTGCCAATGCCTGGACTAAATAAGTGTTTTTATGAACAAAACTGTATCGTTGGATCATACTTCACATAATATTAGGGGCGCCTGGGTGTCTCAGTCTGTTAAGTATCCAACTCTTGATCTCAGCTCAGGTCTTGATCTCAGGGTCGTGAGTTCAAGCCCCGTGTTGGGCTCTACGCTGGGTGTGGAACATATTACTTATTTTATCAAGTTTGCCAAAAGAGTGAATGGTATTTTCACTGTGTAGTCTAAACTGGTGAATATTTGCACTAGTTTATATTTATCAATCATTTTTCTAACAAGGACCAAAAATTCCTAAATGGTTATTAATAATCCAAACACTTCCTGTTAGGATTACAATAGAAATATTTAAAAGTCTCATATTCACAGGGTCCAAGAAAATCAAGATTTGAGAGAGAAATTGAAATGTTCGAAAATTTTCTAAGTACCTTTTCCTTCCACATCTTGCTAAAATACATTTTAAAAATTAAGAAATATCTAAGGTAAATGCAACAAAATTAAAGAACCTCACCTTTTCCTTCCATGAAATAAATTCGGGAAACAGAATGCTGATCCTGTCATTAAGACATGCCCTGGAATATGCTTCTTAGTGTTTTACTTTGTGTCAACCCCCATTCTAAATAAATATCTTAGAGGGAAAGATGTAATGGACTCAAGTTCTAGTTCAGAGCTGGATTATTCTGATTCAGAATTGGATTGCTTGTCATGTGGCAGGCACTGCATTAAATGCTTTTCATGCTTTATCTCATTTAATCTTCACAAGAACCCTCTGAAAGTAGGCATCCCTATCTTCCAGATGAGGTTAAGTACTTTGCCCCAGTCATACAAACGTTAGATGACAGAGGCAAGATTCAAGTTCACTCTCTTTGACTCCAGAACCCACTCATAACCACTATTCTGCAAATATTCAATGAACACATAAGAAGCATCTTCTTTTGTGCATTATTATTTACATTTAATTTCTGTATCAAAACCACTTCTTTGTGTTTTACCAATTATATATTTGAGAGCCCTTACCATAGAGGTATTTATCTTATCACTTGAATTACAGACACAAATGTGCTTGAATCTAACATTATAGATAAAAGCTATGGTGAGCACTGTGAATCGTGTAAGACTGTTGATTCACAGACCTGTACCTCTGAAACAAATAATACATTATATGTTTAAAAAAAAAAAAAAGATAGTAGGAAGGGAAAAATGAAGGGGGGGGAATCCGAGGGGGAGACGAACCATGAGAGACTAGGGACTCTGAGAAACAAACTGAGGGTTCTAGAGGGGAGGGGGTGGGGGGGATGGGTTAGCCTGGTCATGGGTATTAAAGAGGGCACGTACTGCATGGAGCACTGGGTGTTATACACAAACAATGAATCATGGAACACTTCATCTAAAACTAATGATGTAATGTATGGTGTTGAACATAACATAATAAAATAAACAAAATACACCATATGTTAACTAACTTGAAATTTAAAAAACCAAAAAAATGGCAAATAAAAAGTTGAGACAAAAAAAAGAATAGGAAAGGAGGAAAGGGGGAAGGGTAAGGATTTGGTAAGGGAGTAGCTGATGAAAGCCTCGCAATTACTATGTGATAATGTCTGATATTTCAATGTATTTCCTTTGCATGAGCTCCAGATGTAAAAACACAAATGCCATGACAACAACACCTGAAAAAGTTAATTTACTGAACTCATAAAACAATAGATCTGTTGTACTCAGTTCTCACTGCTCCAAAGGAAGACACTCTTACATATTTTTAGGGTATTTTGGAGCTGGAGCTGAACTATTTGAACCAAAAACTGTATTACAACTAAAATTTGTATAACTCACTATTTACCAGTATCTCTGCTATTTAAATACAGATATCTAAAAGAGACAGCTACCAGTAAATAAAAGAAATAAGTCATTCAAAATTGAAACACAACACCTAAAGTAATCATGAACATAAATCATTATTCTAATATATAATGTGATGATATGCTTAGAGATTAACATATAAATGACTCCAAATTGATATGAGGTCTCTGTTTCTTGTACGTTTCTTATATCATCTTCACCTCTGGGAGCTTTCCCTTCCCAGTGGTCTGTAGGGCTTTATTAGCTTCCGGAGGTCCTAGCACCAGCCTCACTACCACTTCTAATCTGGGTATGATCTGTAGCTATTTTAAAGAAAACAAGGAACTAGTGAGAAAGAGAAAAGCAATGACAGGTTGACCATGGTGTTGAACATAAACAATTTTACAGAATACTGTCAGATATGGCCATTCATTGTGATAAACCAAGATAAAAGCAAGAGCACTCCATAGTTATGTCTGAGCACAGACAAAAACAAAAAACAGCATCCAAACCACCTATCCCCAGCAAAATGATCAAACATCCCCCTAAACTAGCTAAAGTGAACGACTGCTACTTCTTTACCAATTATAGCTAAGCCTGACTCCATTTTTCCCACCTCCTAGATAAGAGTCATTAAAATAGCCAGTCTTAAAATTACCTCACTTCCTGTACCCTTGAAACAAATAATACATTATGTGTTTTAAAAAAAAGAAGATAGCAGGAAGGGAAAAATGAAGGGGGGGAATCAGAGCGGGAGATGAACCATGAGAGAGGATGGACTCTGAGAAACAAACTGAAGGTTCTAGAGGGGATCGTGGTGGGGGGAAGGGTTAGCCCAGTGATGGGTATTAAAGAGGGCACGTTCTGCATGGAGCACTGGGGGTTATATGCAAACAACGAATCATGGAACACTACATCAAAAACTAATGATGTAATGTACGGTGATTAACATAACATAATAAGAAAAATTTTACCTCCCTTCCTAACAGCATCCAATCCAAAGTCAACTTCTTTCTTAGTCACTTCCCCAAAACACCTAACACAAGCCCAAATGCTATAAAAAATCTTTCATCTTCTTACTGAGTAGTAATGGGTTCCCCATGGTATGTGGTCTGCCTCACTGCAATGAATCTATAGACCTAACTTTGTTCAGCTATAGGTGGACCCCTCTTGGTCCTTGTTAGAGGGCTTCAGCACTAGCTTTTCTTAAATGAGTTCTCCTATTTTAGTCCCATTTTAAGGTAATATCTTTTGAGTGAGCATCTAAGGATGGACATGCACATTCTGTAATGGGGTCAAGTCAATACATTTTAAAACACTTTTTTACTAAGAAGAGGTCTGTTTTGCTAATGTTTGGCATTAAAGCTGCTTAGCTGAAGATAGTTTTACTGGAAGTCAAAACCCAAATAAATGAGACATTACTGTAAATAAACATGATGGGGTATTTCAGATAATAATTCCTCCTACATAATAATATACCTTGCATATACTTGATTTATAATTAACTGGATACCTGTGTGATATGGTCATTAGATTGAATACAGTTCATAAATGTACATGCATAAAGAACAATGAACAAAAATAATTCTAGTGGCATCTTTCCTATTGTATACACTTTATGCAGTACCTTGTCCCCTTTGATTGACAGGCCTTGTAATCCTTGTGGGCCAATTGGTCCTTCAGAGCCTTTCTCACCCTGAAAGTATATGGGAGAAATATCAGTATATTAATAAAAATCAGGATTTCAAAATAGTTGAAGCATCCAAAGCATCCAAATTCACTGCTCACTACAAATGGGTAATTCTAGCCCACCCAAAGATCTGTAACTTGCAAAAAAATACAGTTTTAATACTCTTAAATAAGAAGGAATCTGTCCAAACAGAACACATATACAGCATCACTAAAGTTGGAAAAGAGCTCCATTCCTGATAGAAATATCTGGAAATGGGGGACCTAACTAATCATATAGTACAACAAACTGAATCAATCCTTCATTTCCTTAACACTGCTCAACTAGATCCTTCACACAATGAAAATTCGTCTCTCATATTAGTATGTGAACTAATGCTTGCTAGTATTGAATTACTTATTAAATGTTTTATATCGTAATTTATAAATATTCATTGAAAATTTAGTTTTAAAATGATTCATAGAAAATCTTCTTGGAGTACTTCTATAGTCACATGACCTATGCGACAAGCTCTGGTTGTAATGTAATTGCAATGAAGTCATAACATTTTGTGCATTTGTGTGAAAAATAAGCCATATTATTAATTAGGAATAGCATTTATTTAAACCCAGAGTAAAATCAAAGAACACTTGCAAGAAACCTAAGAAAAGGGAAAATACACCTTTAAGTCCCTCTTTATTCATAATTTATTCTACGTCAATGCAAAGTAACCTGAGTAGCACACATAGAAAACTCCCCATTGACCCTGCTGGTTGGGGAATGAAGTATTCTGACTAATGGGTTCTTCTGATCATTACCACAGAGTGTAATTACATAAGTCAACCCTAAAGTAACACTGAATATAATGGATTCTTTCTGTGATGAGATGCAGGGCGATGCAGTGCCGTGGGTTATGATGAGTAAGAGTGTATCATTATAACATTGAACCTGTCACTAAAACTCACCCTGCAGTATGCTCCTTAGTGTTTCACTTATTCACTTCTCATTTACTTATTTATGTTAAAAACCCCCACAGGTTATAAAGAGAAATAACCCTGGCTATTTGAATTTCCCAGGTTGTTTGGACTACATATAAATAGAAATTTACTATATGACAAAAAAAAAACTCAAGAAATTATGTATTATAAAACTTTCTGAAATGTAGCACTTAGCTGTTGGCCTGACTTCTGAGAGTAATACTCTGGTTAAGTCAGGACATTAGGAATGTCCCCTTTCTCCTACAGATTATTTCCTTTGATGATGACAAATTAAAGTTTGTTAGTTATTGAGGGCCTCTTTTAAAATTCAACCCAGCAGTCATTCACAACTTAGTATGAATTAGGTTTTAACTACTTGATCTCCCTGTAGTCAAGATTCAGGTTTCTCACAGACAATAGAATATTGATCATGGCTGAAGAGGATAAGAATGAGATGATATTTTAGAGCATGAGGCTGGAGGGAGAAGGCCAGATCTTAGTGACTGACCAAATGGCTGAAGTAGAAGTTCTTAGACACTTGGAAAACAGCATGTGGTTCTCTGGGTGGTGTGTGTGTGCATGCATGTGTGTTTGGGGGAAAGAATTTAGAAAAGAAAGGAAAAGGACCCCAAAATGTATTCTTGCTTACTCTGAAATGTTGTTGATGCTGCCCAAAGTGTCTTGGAAAATCATTTCCTGTGTGGCCTTTGGTAGATGGGGGGAACCAGAGGTCAGCAAAGTACAGCCCATTGGCCAAATCCAGCCCACTGCTTGTTTTTTGTAAGTACAGCTTTATTGGAATATAGCCACACTCACTCATTTATACATGGTTGATGACTTCTCTCATGCTACACCAACAGAGGCTAAGTCGTTTTGACAGATACCATACTGCTCACACAGCCTAAAATACTTATTCTCTGGCCCTTTACAGAAAAAGTTTGCCAGCCCCTGGTCCAGAGGAACTTGAGTGCCAAGAATTATATATGGGAAGCAGTAGTAACATTTGAATTCTCAATTGCCAGGTAAAAGGTACGTTTCTCATAGCATTTTGCCCCTTATGATAACAAGGTAATCCTAGTTCTGTCCTCCCACCCGTATTTCTTTCTTATTATACTAATGACAGTATGATTACGAACTGGTTTAGTAGTTTCTTATCTGTGTTTCACAAAACAAAGCTGTGAGTAAAGTTCTGTCGTAGCTATGCTCAATAACGTCACTTCTGGACATGAAGATGCTATTTATCACTATGGCTTTAATGACTATAAACTAAAAGAGTTTTCTCCTTTCCTGTGCCATAATTACATGAGGTAAAAATCTGTCAATTAGTTATTTTTTTAAAGATTTTATTAATTTATTTGACAGAGAGAGACACAACGAGAGAGGGAACACAAGCAGGGGAAGTGGGAGAGGGAGAAGCAGGCTTCCCACCGAGCAGGGAGCCCGACGTGGGGCTCAATCCCAGGACCCCGGGATCATGACCTGAGCCGAAGGCAGACGCTTAACGACTGAGCCACCCAGGTGCCCCCCATTAGTTATTTATAATCACAAATTTCGTTATAGTTTCATGTTAAGGGAAAATTTACATATTCCTTTATTTAATAGGGTGAAGATAGGAAAATACTTGACTTCTGATAATTGGCTAGGCCACATTTTTTAAAGTTGTAAATCATGACCATGCAAGACAAAGCATTTTTTCATAGTACATAAGTATTGTTACCTTTGGTCCTGGAAATCCTTCTCCTGGTAAGCCCCTCTCTCCTGGTGCTCCCTCAGGACCACGGGGACCCTGTTTAGGAGAAGAGGAAATGAGGAGCAGGAAAAGAGAGAGAAGGAGAGAATGGGGGGAGAAAAAGGGGAGAAGGAAGGAAGAGAGAAAGGATTATATTTTGGTTCACACCGGCTGCGGCGATATAGTCCTACTTAAGTTATTAGTGAGAATCCTTCTAGTAAACTCCATACTGATTAGTAGAATCGTAGAGTGGTGAAGAATAATATTCCACTTGATTAGCAGAAGATGATCTATTCTGCTCTCCTCAAATTAGAGGAAAATGGAAATTAAGTGGTGCTTCAGAATAAGGATTAGGAAATAAATCCTATGAGGAAAGTCTAAAAATCTAGGACTGTGTGGTCTGGAGAAAGTTGCAGAGTGATTAAATAATTGAAAACTATCAGGGGAGCTCTGTGAAGAAATCACTGCCCAGCGGCTTTAAAGCACTGAATTCTGTTTACACGTGTTTTAATTTCTATCCTGATACATTTGGATTCAAACTTGAATTCTTTCAAGGACTGCTTGAATCCACTGGACGTTTATGTGCAAATGGGAATCCTGATAGCATCACATTTAGGTGAAGCATGGTTTTCGATCTCAGGGATTCAAATTAAGAAGTCCAGGTAACTATTGCTCAGAAGGGCACTCAGGGAGTTGCAAACTTCTCACAGAAGGAAAGAAAAACAACACAGTCTCAGGCTTTGAAGTGGGCTGGCAGGAAACATACTAATTGAAAAAATAAAAGGCAATAGCAAGATATTCACTTGAAGTAGGAATTTTTAAAAGGCTACAAATTCTCCCTCTCTTTATTCTTGGCCAGAAGGTCACAAAGTAAAAAAGGAACTAACAAGGATCTTAGAAGCACAAACTGGAGCTTTTCCCTCTAAGCCATCTAAAAAGATAATTAGGGCTTGCTTGGCAGGGAAGTGAACCTAAGATGATATAAAGTCGATTGAGTTGCCCAGAAACTCCAAAGCCAGCACACTGCAGACACTCTAAACAATCTGGGGGCTCGATACGCAATAATCCGGGGTAATATGAGAGGCGCTTTCTCCTGAAGCCTGGTAGCAGACGTAGGATGCAGCATTTGCTAATCAGTGACCGATCATAGTTATGGAACTGTAAACAAGAAAGCTAATTGTATCTCATGTCAATTTTTTTTTTGCCTTTCCCTAAATATTATATATTTTAAAAGACAGTCTTCTTCACTATTTATGCATCACCAATTTCATAAAGGCTTTAATTAAAGGGAAAAGCTAATATTTAATTCCATTTAAATTGCTATGCTGATGGGAAACCTAGCTTTTAACAACCCAAGACCTTAATCAAAGCACTAATATCCATGACAGCTTGCTCTAATGTTAGATTAACTAGGGGAAAAATAAATATAAGCATGAAAACTAGATTGCAAACTAAAAAGGCAAGTGCCTAGTTAACATCATGTAATTTAACAAAAAAAAAAAATTGACAAATTATTCCTCTTTCCCAATGATAAAACAAATGAAAATAACACAATTTACATTAAATGCAAAGAAGTCTTTTTCCAGTTCACTCAATTTTTTTTTTTCCCATTCATTCAGCAAATGTCTGGTGGGTGCAAGGCCCTGTGCTAAGTTCTAGGAACAGCAGATAGACCTGCTCTCTTGTCTCATAGAGCTTGCAGTCTTTCATGATAATTGAGAGCATATTATGGTGTCATATGGACCAGGGCTCAAGTCCCAGCTCTGTTGTGTGTTAACAGCAGGATCTCCAGCGAAGAATTTAATCTCTCTAAAGTTCAGCATCTTCATCATAATGGTGGTAACAATAGTACCTACCTCGACCACAGGAGTTAATATAAAGGTTAGATCAGAGAGACGTAATGTTCTTATATACTGAGCACGCAATAAAGATCTGCTATCGCTATCAAGATTACTTTACTTGAATCTTGTGATTGCGAAGAATGTCCTTTCAGGGCATGTTTATGAACAGGGTAGCTTCAGAGTGAATGGCTTACAGTAGGCAATATGACAATACAGAGAGAGGACTGCTGCAGAGCATGAACACCGAACCCTTCTTCCATCCCTGCATTTCTAGAGTCCGCCAGCCAAGGTGAGAGTGAAAACAATGGTGGTTTTGAGGAGCCATGTGTTTCAAGCTGCTGAGAGCCGAGAACTAATACTCGTGAGTATTCACTTAAAGGCATTTAAAAAAGCAGTGATTCAAGGTTTAATTACTACACACTGTTGGAATAATATTCCACATCAACAGTACATTCTCATATTTTCCAGCTAAACCGAATGGAAGATGAGAAAGAGCAGGTACTTGGGGTAGATGAACTGTACTTTATCACAACAGTACCGATGGATTATTTTTAAAAGACAGAACTGCTTCTATAAAAAACTCACGGTGTCCTTTTCAAAAGCCATGAGAGCCAATCATAATTATGGCATATTTATTTGACTTCTCATGAATGCCTCTAATCAAAAAAAAAAAGTGGAGGAATCTAATTATCAATTAACACAGTCTGATCAGTGAAATGCTTTATTTGAGACATTAATGAGATAAAATGTGATTGTCCATTATCTTATGACTTGTTACTTTTCTTAATAATCTCACTAGTGTGGATAATCAATAAAAGTGGTTTTGCCATACATTGTAAGCATTAAAAATAAATATGCTAAATAATAATAAAAATTTCCCATAATATTCAAACAGTACCATCTGTGTAATTTTTAACTCCAAAGTATTTACAGTTCTACTTCAGGGGGTATTTTTTACTAATAGTGCTATGAATATCCTTGTACAAAAACAAAACAAAACAAAAAACCCTGAGGGGCGCCTGGGTGGCTCAGTTGGTTAAGCGACTGCCTTCAGCTCAGGTCATGATCCCAGGGTCCTGGGATCAAGTCCCCCATCGGGCTCCCTGCTCTGCGGGGAGCCTGCTTCTCCCTCTCCCACTCCCCCTGCTTGTGTTCCCTCTCTCGCTGTGTCTCTCTCTGTCAAATAAATAAATAAAATCTTTAAAAAACCAAAAAACAAAAAACCCTGAAACCACTTGAAATCATTCAGACAAAGAAACAAACATAAAGGACTTTCAACAGAACCTTTTTCAGTCCCAAGGTAAGTCTTTATGTTACTTCTAGGTAATTAAAAAACTCACAACGTTGGGTTTTTATTAGGACAGTTTGGTGCAAAACTTTCATACGTTACTTGCGATCCACCCCACCTTTGTTATGATTTCAGTTCCCAGTTAAACCATAGATGTCACAATGTCACTCTGATTTGTGTAATTGTGGCTTGGAAAGCAAACAAAAAAGAACTTCGTGTTCTGGCAGTATTATGAAAACTCTCTAGCTACAAACAAAAAGGCAAGTAACACAAATTTTTCTTTAACACAAATTTTAAAGGAGGTCCAAAAATAAATAAGGAATAAATAGGAACAGCAGATTCCTATGTCTCAGTAAGGGAAATCACAGGGCTCCAGAACAAAAAGGGAGCAGAACGCTGGGGTGGTACACGTAGAAGCTGATGCTGTGTCTGTCCTGGGTGGAAGAGTGTGGCTGTGTGGTGGAAATATGTCTAGAAAAATCTAAGCTAGAGAACCAGAAGCAAGGATTTTGGCTCACTCAGTGGGAAATAAGGAGAGAATTAGAGCTGAGATAAAGCTCATAAAGCTAGGCTCTGTGCTGGGCATAGAGCATGCTTAAGATTCTCTCTCTCCCTCTGCACCCCACCACCCCCATGCATGCGCTCGCTCTCTCGCTCTCTCTCAACAAAAAAAAAAAAAGTCTACGGTCAGTGTATTATTTTTAGGGTCAGGTGCTGATACTGATGACATTTCAAGCTTGTTAGCTAAGAACACATGTTAAAAGTTCAATAATCAGGAGCATCTGGGGGGCTTAGTTGGTTAAGTGTCTGATCGGCTCAGGTCATAATCTCAGGTCCTGGGATCCAGCCCCTCATGGGCCACATCAAGCCCCCCATCGGCAGCATTGGCCCCCCATTGGGCTCAGCACTCAGCCATGAGTCTGCTTATCCCTCTGCCTCTCCCCCACCGCTCTCTCTCTCTCTCAAATAAACAAAATCTTTTTTTTAAAGTTCAATAAGCATATATACATGTAGATATATGTATACACACATGTGTGTATAAAAAGACACACATGTATTCTGATACATATGTGCTTTCTAATTAGATTTTTTTAATATTGAGTTTTGAGAGCTATTTATACAATCTCAATATAAATCCTTCATCAGATATGTGGTTTGCAAATACTTTTTATTGGTCAGTAGCTTGTCTTTTCATCCTTTTAACAGAGCCATGGAATAAACATTTTCCACTTTCCAGGAGTCCAACTAATCAATTTTTTTATTTTTTGGATCATGTTTTTTGTAACATGTCTAAGAAATTTCCACCAAGCTATAGTACCAAAGATTCTCTCTTACGTTTTATTCAAAAGTTTTATAGTTTTACATTTCACATTTAAGTCTATGAGCCATTTTGAGTTAATTTTTTATAAGGTGTGTGTGAAACTTACTTGAGGTTCAGTTTTTGGTATATGGATATCCAATTGATCCAGCACCATTTGTTGAAAAAGTTATCCTTCCTCCATTGAATTGTTTTTGCACCTTTATCAAAAAATCAGTGTGTGGGTCTGTATCTGGATCCTCTATTCTATTCCACTGATCATGTCTCTATGATCTACCAGAACTGCACAATCTTGATTATTATAGTGATGTGAATAAAACCCTTTCTTCAACTTTATTCTTTTTGCAAATTGTTTTTAACTATTCTAGTTCCTTTGACTTCCCATACAAATTTTTTTTTATTTATTTTTTTATAATTTTTTTTTAAGATCCCATACAAATTTTAAAATAATCTTGTCCATATCTATAAAAACATCTCACTGGAATATTTAAAAAGACTTGCATTAAACCTTATATCAATTTAAGCAGATTGACAGCTTTATGAAATCAAGTCTTCAATCCATGAACATGGTGTGTCTCTCAATTTATTAAATATTCTTTTATTTCTTTCATTGGTGTATTGTAGTTTTCAGGATACAAGTCCTACACATGTCTTAGTAGATTTTTACCCAAGTATTTCTATTTTTTAACGGCTATAGACGCTATTATATTTTAAATTTTTATTTCTATGTGTCTGTTACTAGAATATAGAAATAAAATTGATTTTGTCTGTTCTTTGTATCTATGGGATTGGTTTGGTTTTTGTTTTGTTTTGTTCTTAAGGTTCCACATATAAGAGAGATCATATGGTATTTGCCTTTCTCTGACTTATTTCAGTCAGTATAATGTTTTCAGAGTCCATCCATGTTGTTGCAAATGGCAAGACTTCATTCTTTTTTATGACTGAATAGTAATCCATTATATATATCGATACATATATCCAATAGTAATCCATTATATATATATGAGGTATATATATATATCTCAATTTCTTTATCCGCTTATCCATCAGTGAACATTTAGTCTGTTTCCCTACATTGGCTATTATAAATAGCATTGACCATGGGGGTGCATATATCTTTTCGAGTTAGTGTTTTTATTTTCTTTGAATAAATACCCAGAAGTGGAATGGCTGGATCATATAGTAGTTGTAGTTTTAGTTTTTTGAGGAACCTCCACATTGTTTTCCACAGTGGCTATGCCAAATTACATTTCCACCAACAGTGCATGAGGGTTTCCTTCTCTTCACATCCTCAACACTTGTTATTCTTGTATTTTTGATAATAGCCATTCTAGCAGGTGTGAAGTGATACCTCATTTTGATTTTGATTTTCATTTCCCTGGTAATTGGTGATGTTGAGCATCTTTTCATGTACCAGTTGGCCATCTGTACATCTACTTTGCAAAAATATCTATTCGAGTCTTCTGTCTGTTTTTTGTTATTATTGAGTTGTATGACTTCTTTATATATTTTAGATATTATCAGATATATGATTTGAAAATATTTTCTCCCATTCAGTAGATTGCCTTTGTATTTTGTTGATGGTTTCCTTTGATGTACAGAAGCTTTTTAGTTTGATGTAGTCCCAACTTGCTTATTTTTGCTTTTGTTCCTTTTACTTTGGGTACTCAAAACATCATTGCTAAGACCTATGTCAAGGAGCTTACTGCTTATGTTTTCTTCTAGGAGTTTTATGGTTTCAGGTCTTACATTCAAGACTCAAATCCATTTTGAATTAATTTTTGTGTATGGTATAAGATAGTGGTCCAATTTACCCAACATCATTTTTTTTAAAGATTTTATTTATTTATTTGATAGAGAGAGACAGATAGTGACAGAGATAGTGAGAGAGAGCACAAGCAGGGGGAGAGGCAAAGGGAGAGGGAGAAGCAGGCTCCCTGTGGAGCAGGGAACCCAACGTGGGGCTCGATCGCAGGACTCTGGGATCATGACCTGAGCCGAAGGCAGACGTTTAATGACTGAGCTACCCAGGCACACCTACCCAACACCATTTATTAAAGTAAGACTGTCCTTTCCCTGTTATATATACTTGGCTCCTTTGTTGTAAATTAATTGACCATTTACGTGTGAGTTTATTCCTGGGCTCTCTATTCTGTTCCATTGGTCTATGTGTCTGTTTTTATGCCTATACAATACTGTTTTGATTACTATAGCTTTGTAATATATTTAGAAATCAGAAAGTGTGACGCCTCACCTTTATTCTTCTTTCTCAAGATTGCTTTGGCTATTCAGGATCTTTTATGGTTCCATACAAATTTTAAGGTTGTTTGTTCTGTTTCCATGAAAAATGCCATTGGAATTTTGATAGGAATTGTATAGAATCTGTAGATCGTTTCAGGTAGTATGGACATTTTAACAATATTAATTCTTCTGATCCAACCCAGTTATTTTTATATGTATCTCAGTAAGTAACTTACTGTTCTTTTCTGGGAGAATAATGATTACTTGAAAAGTTAAGAGCATTTCTATACTAGGATAGTCATGTTTTATTCATTTCTTCTCCAGATCTCTTTTGATAGAGACACTTTTTTTTTTCTTCTGCAAAAATAGTAAACTTTAAAGCTACATAAGCTAGAAGCTGCAAATAACACAGGTATTACCTGTCTGCCTTCATCTGTCCTAGCTTTAGTGTATACTCATAAGCTAGGTAATGAGCAACAGCCTTATTCTCAATGATTTTCTCATGGTTCCAGGAAAGTCCTTAGGCCTGAATCCAGTTCTCCTATCTCCTAGGAGATTTTGACACATGAGATCTCTTTCCTTCTTGGACAAGCTGATTAATCTTGTAAGAGATTTCAGTAAGAGAGAGCCAGTTGTACGTATCATGTGTGGGGGGCTCTATTTCAAGTGTTATAAAAAATAACACTTGGATCTGGCCCTTGCATATTTATTGTCTTTTTTATCCCAAAAGATGCAACATGGGCTTAGTTTAGCCATCTAGTCTAACCACAAAGGGCACATAAGAACTATATTTGTCCTTTTTATTCCATCTAGAGTTTCTTGCTACTTACCGGCTGGCCTGGCTCCCCAATGCCAATCGGTCCTGGCGCCCCTGTTCTTCCTTCCTGACCTCTTTCCCCCTAAGAGAAAGAAATAATCAAGTGAAAGTTTGAGTTTTTAAATAAAGAATAAACATAGCACAAGATACTCTGGAGATTTCAACAAAGATATATTCCAAAATAGTCAAGCTTTTCACATTCATAAAGATAAAAAAAAAATTCTGGAGGAGGAAAAATGGCTTAAATTTCAGTGAACAAATTACTCTAAAATGCTCATCATCCCTTCTTGTGTAAGTGCAATACACCACTTTTAACTTTCAGAAGCTATTGTGTGTGTAGCAACTGGCAGGCTGGACTGCATGCAATTCATTTGGGTTATTGAGAGGACCAAGCTAACAATGCTTGTGCCGTTCCCTGCCCCTCTCACCACCATTCTGGAAGGCCACCCTCTCCTTGTCCCCACTCTGTTCCATTTTACCTCTCCTTTCAGTTCTGTTTCACCCTTCATCTCCTTCAGAATCTTTGTCCAATCACTCTGCCAATACAAACTCCACCTTCCCTGGAGTCTCAGTATGCTTATTGTTTCAATTCCATCCATGGTGATACTTGATGACACCAGAATTGCCTGTTTTGTTTAGTCCTGCACCAAAGTCTTATTGTCCCAATGACATAGAAAAGCCATTTAAAATAAGCACTTCTATTCCATGACATCCTGCATGATGCAGAGCACTCCAGGGTGTTGGGTGTTGCGGTACTTTCTAGTTCCCTACAAACCTTTCTATCAACACTTACCTATTCAGTGTTATGGTCCTTCTGGTTTCTGCCCCTCTCTGCTTCTTTAATGTGAACAGGTGATAGTTTATATGTTAAGATGTTTCCCATCCCGATATCATTTTTGCATGTTAGCATTTAAATTCCATGAAAACTCAACAGAACTAGATGTACATTTACAAAAGTTTGGCAATTGGAGGCAAGAAATATTTTTCATTTCCATCAAATAAAGATACATTGATTATTCTTGTGGTAAGTGCCCCAGTGTCCAAGCACCCACCCGGACTGTAAGTACCTTCTACAGGCAGCCTCCTTGTGTCTAGAGGGCAAAGCTGAGCAGAATTCACATCACAGCTTCCCCAGCCCCTGCAATAAATTCAGTACTCATCAATGAGGAAAAAGACAAGAATTGTTACCTTACTTCCTTGCTGTCCAATACCAGGGGCTCCTGGAGGACCATAAGGACCAGGGGGACCTGGTTCACCCTGGAGGAAGAAACAGTTATGCCTTAAGTCAACTCAACAGTATTTATTGAACAGCTCTTAGATGTAGAGTGATGCAGTAGGAGCTTTGAGGGCAACAGTGAAATCTAGGACATAGTCACTGCCCTCAAAGTGTTTACAATCCAGCTGGAAGGACAACATACATCCGGGGTTGAATTAACCACTGGACGTAGCAGGCACAATATCTAGGGTCCATGAAAATGTTTCCATGTTAATGTTTAAAATCAGAATAAAAAATAATAATAATGAATATATAACAATGTATCCAGTCTGGATTAAATTTGTCTTTATGCCAACTCAGTTGTAATATATAATTTTTAACGTTGTTTTATGGAAAAAGAGGCCCACAAAAACAAAAGTTTTTCGGATCCTGCAGCCCTCACTTGTTTGCTTAACAGATCTTTATTCTGTGCTCCTGACAGACACATTTGTTTCCTACCCAATAACCATTCCCTCTCCTCTTTCCTTCCCTGCTATTAGAACTTTGAACTGCTCATGTCAATGAAAAGCTATTCTTTACACTCAGGGCTGTAGGATGAATTGGTTCAATGCAAGTCTAGAATCTCTTTGCCACTGGTTGGCCCTTTGGCTTAGTTCCAACAAATGAGATATGGGGATGTTATTAGGTGCAAAGAGAAAGCTTTTGCCTCTGCCTCTTCTTTCCTAGTTGGAGATATGATAGCTATCTTGTAACCACAAGGTAACAGTCTCTTAGATGAAAGCCAGCCACTGAAGAGGATGATACAGAAAAATATTTTGAAGTGCCCTAGCTCCTGGAAAACCTCACTGAACTTGATCAAACAAAACCTCATTGAGCTACCTACCTTCAAACCTTCTGTTTACTAAACACAAGAATTCTTATGGTGCAAGCCACAATTAATCAAAATGTCCGTTACTAGAAGCCAGAAGCATTTTCAGTTAATAGTCTGCTATGTGGCAGGCCCATCCTAGAATTCAAGCATCACAGAACTAAATGAAACTGAGGCACTCAAATTTCTACATTTCACAGGTGAGGAACCAGAGTCCCAAAGAGGGGCCTGCCCAAACTCACACTTCACTATCACCCGCAGGTACACGGCTCTGCAGGTTTCTCAAATTTCCAGTCATGCGGCATATAGGTAGGGGAAAGGAGAGTGGCTATTGATTATAATTTCTTCTTTTTCTTTTCTGTTTACCAAAATACTGTATCTTCATTATAGAAATTTTGCCACATATTGAAAAGCATGCACATAGAGAAAATTTTCAATTAGCAATAATCGCGCCTCGGATAAACCTATTACTAATTTCTGGTGCATTTCCTTCTAGTTCTTTATGTACACACATACCTCTAATTTATGTGAAGGAAGATTTCTGAATACTCTTGTGTTTGAGTTAATGAATCCTTGGTATTTAAAATTTCATCCAGGGACGCCTGGGTGGCTCAGTCAGTTAAGCATCTGCCTTCGGCTCAGGTCATGATCCCAGGGTCCTGGGATCGAGTCCCGCATCAGGCTCCCTGCTCTGCGGGGAGCCTGCTTCTCCCTCTGCCTCTGCCTCTCTCTCTCTCTGTCTCTCATGAATAAATAAATAAAATCTTTAAAATAAATAAATAAATAAATAAATAAATAAATAAATAAAATTTCATCCAACTTATAGATTTCTCTCTTCTCTTCATCCTTGTATTAATCAACAGTAAAATGGGACAAGAAGTTGAGACAAACCTTCTCCAGATTGAGTGGAACAAAAGAATTTTCACCAAAGTTAAAGCTCAATTTTCCCTGGAGGCTTGTGATTTTGAAGAGGACTCTTAGTAATGAAAGTAATGCCCTGGGTGCCTGGGTGGCTCAGCTGGTTAAGCGTCTGCCTTCGGCTCAGGTCATGGTCCCGGAGTCCTGGGATCGAGTCCCGCATCGGGCTCCCTGCTCAGTGGGGAGTCTGCTTCTCCCTATGCCCCTCCCCCCTCTCATGCTCTCTCTATCTCATTCTCTCTCTCAAATAAATAAATAAAATCTTTAAAAAAAAAGAAAGTAATGTCCTATTGATATGGTAGGGGCATTACTTTAAGGAAGTCTGTGGACTTTGATCAATTGCAAAGGGGGAAAGAGGGGACAAGAAGAAGGGTCAGAGTCAAATCAGCTCCCTAAAATCATAACAAAGAAAACTTGTCTCAAAATCAGTTAATTGTGAGAGTTTAGGATGCCTTGGCATTTGAGTGGATTGGATCTAAAGGTAACTTCAGTTCATTCTTTTAAGTATAAGTCAATATGGCAGATAAATCAACTTGAATTTTCCCTTTAAAATTCAAAGTTGTACTTATTTTTCTATGTATATTAAATTTTCTGGAGTAGCCCGATAATTGCCCTTCTTATGTGTCACGTGTTCTTGGCCACAGGATTTCTCCACAAATAACATCAGACATAAAGGTTCTCCCAGATGTGAAGCTGTTTTCTTGATCTCAAAGTTTAAGTGCTAGAGAATATTCAGTTTCTTAATTTAGATTCCAAATTTTCACTTCCAAGAAACTTTTCCTTACAACTTTCTGTGCCACAGTCTCGTCAGTTATACTGCGTGTGGGTGATGGTTTCCATCGCTCAGCAAAGGAACACCAAGCACTTACTTTGTGGGCAGTAATGAAGTAAATACAGAGAAGTTTACGACATTGTCCCTAACCTCAAAGGACTAGTTAAAGAGATAAAACACACCATTAAAATAATAATAACATAAGACCCTAAGTTCCTTATTCTATTCATTCCCTGCCCCTTTTATATTATTTAGTTCTGTAATGGATCAGAAGGCTTTTAAATATTATGTTATGTTATATATACATAGTATATATTTGAAGGAGAATTTGAGTTTTGTTTTGTTTTTTTATTTTATTTACTTATTTGACAGAGAGACACAGCGAGAGAGGGAACACTAGCAGGGGGAGTGGGAGAGGGAGAAGCAGGATTCCCGCAGAGCAGGGAGCCCGATGCGGGGCTTGATCCCAGGACCCTGGGATCATGACCTGAGCTGAAGGCAGACGCTTAACAACTGAGCCACCCAGGCACCTCGAGTTTTTTAAGTAGTGGAAGCTCTGCCCTACTTGTACTTTTCTGTATGTTTGATCTAAAACAAACAAGAGCACAGGTTGGTAAGAAGGTTTCCTCTAAATGAGGACAAGGAATTGGTTCTCTTATTAACTTGAAATATGTGAATCAGGAAAATCAATAGGAGAAGCAATTGTCTTGCTCTCAAACCCATGAGCTTCCAAAGCAACTGTCTTACCCTTAAATCCATGAGCTTCCTTTAGCTTTGGTCAAGCACCAATAGTCACTGAGCAATTTCTCAATACTGCTTTTTTTAGAGAAGGTACAGCGATCTGAAGGTTATAGAGGGATCACTTTCCCTTACCTCAGCACAGCTCAGTAGTAACATATCTTTACCTTTCAGTTGTTTAAATTTATTTCTAAGGAGCTTAGCATCTCAACATAAGGCCTACAGATCACATTGGCCTACAATTAATGTTTATCCCATTTATATTTCTCTTTTCCCTTTCCTACAAAGATTCCCCAGATGGTAAAGGAAATGGTCTTGATTGTAACATACCATCACTGGGTAAGACAGAACAGGAAGAGAAGAATCAGCACTCTACTCACAATGATTTTTTGGAAGTTCACTAAGGCCACATAGCCCATTATTCCTACCCCAACATTCACCAGGAAGCAAAAGCACACAGAGAGAGGTTGAATGGCCCTAGTGCTACTTGTTATTTCTCTACTTGACTTTCTTTAACCATCAGAGGCATATCCAAAGAGGACTGAGTTAAAGTGGATGGCCCTGGGGGGGTCTGTTTCTCATGACCTCCAAATGAGTGTAAGAATAGGTAGGGACAAAAAAAAAAATAAAATAAAAATAAAAAAAAAATAAAAAAAAAATTAAAAAAAAAAAAAAAAAAAAAAAAAAAGAATAGGTAGGGACATTGAGGAAGTTAGGAAAACCACCATTTCCTCAGAAATTAAGGATGCCTATGCTATGGGTCTAACATTGAAGGAAACCAATGTCTAATAAAACCTAGTATTTCCAAGCACTGCCCTGACACTTTATATATATTATGTCACTTAATCTTCTAATAATCTTAGGGAATGGGTATTTTTTTCCCTATTTTATGATGTGGGATGTAATCACCACTTTTTAATCCATTCTTTCAGCATGCACAGAATCAGAAAAAGAAAATGGCTTTTTTTTCATTCAATCTAGTTGAATCCTGGCTCTATAATTTACTAACAGTTTGAGCTTTTGCAAGATCCCCATATGCAAAATGAGGATAATTATATCTACCTTGCAGGGCTGCTGAGAGGATGCAAGATATTGTCTATAAAACATCTAAGTCACAAGTAGTCACATGATAGCTGTTTAATATGTGTAGATTCAATTGTTATTCACCAGACTTTCATTGAGCACCACCCTGGCACTGAGTACCCAGTTACATAATTATAGACATAAACCAGATTACACCTGCACTTTGTAGACACTTACAATCTGGCTGGAGAGATAAGTGAATATAAAAGAAAATACAAGCATGTGAATTAGCTATAATAAAGATATTAAGAGAGGATGTATGATTCAGATGCAGAAATGTTTGATTCTACCTTAAGGAACTGGAAAAGTTTCATATAGTAGAGGAGATATTTGCTCTGAACAAAGAAAGTAGAAATCATATCTAATCTGGTAGAAAAGAAGAGGAACAAAAGCTCAGGAAAAGGAAAGAGTATGAAGCATAAAATGATGTGAAAATTTCTGGGGACAATAAGCAGCTCTGTGGGCTCAAGTGGACAAGAATAAGGCGACAATAGAGTCACTGTCTAGAGCAGCACCATCCACTAGAAATATACAATGAGCCACATATGTAATTTTAAATTTTCTAGTAGCCACATTAAGAAAGTAATAACATATTTTACTTAACTCAATATATCTAAAATATTATCATTTCAATATATAATATAAAAATCTTATTAATGATTTTATTATTTAACACATGTCTTTGAAATCCTATGTGTATTTAACAATTATAGCACATCTCCATTTAGACTAGCCACATTTCAAGGGCTCAGTAATCACATGTGGCTACTGTATTGAACAGTGTTTGAGGAGGCCAGAGGCTTAGGTCAGAACCATGGAGAGTACCAACAATTAAGTGGGGTGGGAGTAGAAGAACACACAAATGTCTTGTGGGGAGTTGAGGAAGGCAGTGGCTGAGAAAAAGAAATGGGAACTCCCAAAAATAGTGTGATAGAAGTCAGGAAAGAGAATTTCAAAAGGAACTCATCATCTCCAAAGACAAACTCCTACTCTCCCCCTCACAGACCTGATCATCTTCCAGCATTCTCTGTTTCAGGGAAGAGCACCACAATCCCTCCATGAGTCAAGACAGAAGAAGGAGTCATTCTTGACACCTCTCACTCCCTTACCCACCATGTGTAATGCATCGCCACCACTTTTCCATATGTCTTCTAAATCTCTTTCAAATCCATCTACCTTTTTATTCCTCTACTATGCCTCTTCAGTCTACCTCAAATTAATATCACCTCTTGTTTAGACAACAACAAAGTCTTTGTTACTGTACACACATCCATTGTAGCACACTTTAATTTATTCCCCCACTGCCGCCAGCGCAATCTTTTAATTTTAGTTTGATTTTATTTAAAAAAAATTTTTTTTAAGATTTTATTTATTTATTTGAGAGAGAGAGAGAGATCGCAAGAGAGAGAGCCCGAGCAGCGGGGAGAGGGAAAAGCAGGCTCCCCTCCTGAGCAGGCAGCCCAATGTGGACCTCAATCCCAGGACCGTTAGATAGAGCCCGACATGGGGTTTGATCCCAGGACCTTGAGATCATGCCTGAGATGAAGGCAGATGCTTAAACAACTGAGCCACCCAGGCACCCCTTAATTTTAGTTTTAATTTTAATCTGAGTGAAACCATTCAAGGCCCTTCCCTTTGTGCCAAGTGGAAAGACAGAGCTTCTTAAAAGACCTGTGAGCCCCTGCATGGTGTGGTCCCATGGGCTTTCCAGTCCCTTCTGAAACTAGTTGCTTCTTCATTCACCACCCTAGCAGCATTGGCCTTTCTTCAGTTCCTTGTACTTGCCAGGCTCCCTTCTGCTGCAGGATCTTAGCACATGCTATTCTATCTATAGCACATCCCTCCTATATGGGATGTTCTTACCTCCCTTTTTTCCTGGTCAACCCTTATTCATCCTTCAAATCTTACTTTAAGCAGCACGGCTTCAGAGAATGCTTCTCTGATCAGGTTAAATTCCTATCCTAGACATACTGATAGCACCATTTTCTTCTTTTTCTCAGTATTCATTATAACTTTGTATTTAGTTAATATGTCTTCCCCTAGATTGTGGGGAGGATGCCATGTGACTTTGCTCAGCTTTGCACTGTCAATGCTTAGCTAATTGATAACATTCACTCAACCATCCAGGCAGCAAACATTTACCAAGCAGCAACTTCGGAGCAGGTGCCAAGCTAGCTGCTGGAGGAAACAGGAAACAAAACAGGTCTTAGCTAGGGGGAGTTGAGAATCTGGAAATGCTCCTTTGGAGTTCCATCTGATTTAGTTAGGTTTTCAACCAAGAGCAGTTATATATAAATTACATAGTGATATCAAATACCTATTATACACAGTTTCTCCTGCAAACTTACCCAGATAAAATTAAACTTTTTTTTTTCAGCTGAAGGAATAATGAATTCCCAATAGATGGCCCAAGATTACACTGTATGGGAAGTTCAGCTGGAGAAACACAACATGCCTTATTCCTGGCACCAGCTCTAACCAAAGTCAACATCTTTCCTTGCCCTAAGATAACAAATAATGAATGGTTGTCCAAGACTCTGAATTTTTTGAGGGCAGAAATTTACCTTTTCTTGAATAATATGATTATGAACAATTTAATCATACTTTGGGGTCTTAACATTAGAAAAGACATTTTAGCAACTTCTTTTTTTTATCACTTCCCAAATAAGTATAGCATCAACTTTAATATCTTAAGTCTTCTGACAAATATTCTCATACTTTCAAAATGGAGGAAAATGGTGGATGATCGTGCTGCTTAAAATAAGATTTGAAGGATAGGTGCAGAATGATTCAAGTAGGGCCAAGATACAGTCTTAGCTGAAACTCAATGCAGTGATGACTTCAGACAAAGATTTGGGAGAAAAGTCAAGAAAGGTACTTTTTTAGGGGGGAGGGGAGAAAGAAGCCGGTGTTGGGAGGCAGGAAACTAACATCTATCAAATACTTGCTAAATCAAGCTCTATTTTTAGTACCTAATTTCTCTTGTTTCAGAGAAATGTTATAAGTGGCTTATTTTAGAAAACATTTCAGCCTAGACTTTTTCTACATTATAAAAAAGAGTTGTCAAAATACTTAGCTGCTTAATTATTTTCAACACATATGGCACTTACTATGATTAACTCATATAATCTTCAAAACAACTCTTAAGAGGAGGGTACTATTAACCCATTACATGAATGAGAAAACTGAGGCCTAGGGAGGATAAGTAACTTGCCCAAATCACAGAACTAATACAATATAGGGCTGGCTTTGAACCCCAGCTGTCTGGTTTTAGAGCCACTGCCCTAACCACCGTGCCAGACTGCCTCTTGAGACTTTTCAGTTCTTTTCTTGAATGAGTTCAAAAATCACTTGATCGCAGACTAAATTCCTATCTTTGTTATAGGATGAAAACACAAAAGTCAAATAGTTAGAATCTACCCACTGTGGAAGATCCACCATATGAAGACAAAGGAGATCTCTAAAATAAAATGCAAGCCGAAAGAAAATATACTTTTACAAGCCAATTCACATGTCATTTCAGGCATTTAAGTCTACCTGGATCAGTGTTGTCACTAAATTAGTGGTAATGATAATGTAAATTATAATCGTCAATACTGTGATCACATAATCTTGGTCTACATATTAAATCAGTTACTAACCAACTGCACTGAGTTTTAAACCATCATTATTTCAAATCTCCAACTGCAATCTGTTTTGAATACCATCTACTTGGGTAAGAGAAAAGACCATAAATCCACCTATTTACGCTTTCCAAAGAAGAAAAAACTCCATAATAACAAAAAATCAGTGAACATGTAGTGAAAATTGTAGTATTATACCAGATTTTAGTAACGCAACTCATTTTCTTGATTGTTATTAGGTTAAACCACATGAAGTTGATAATATTTTAACCCGTAAAAATGACATTCATATGGCCAACCTACCAGGAAAGTCATACTTCATCATATTTAATAAAATCTAAGGAATTGTATGTCATTATCCCTAAAAGGAAGGACTGCTTAGCAGCCCATCAGGAGAGCTTTTAAGAATCTCAGCTCTGGTCGACACTCCTTGGACTTTTACCACAATAAAAAAGCCTTACCCTTGGAATAAACTTAATATTCCCTGTTGTGATGCTATTGCAATTTACTTGAATTGGGGATATTGATGGGATTTTTTTTTTTTTTTTAATTCTGACATCCCTCCGAAGACCCTGCAGTAACTGATTCAGTTCCATTTTAGTGCCCAGCTTGACCGGGCGTGTGGGTTAGACTCAGCACCTTTACATTAGCAGCATTTTGGGGTTTCTTGATTCATCAGAGTTTTTACCTTGGCAGTCTTTGCTCACGTGTGCGCACATGCTTGCATGCACACACACACACAGTCTACCCCTCCTGCTGAGAACCATATGCATCAGAGATTTGGGAATGAAAATCATCTGCCTTGAAGCCATTGGCTGACATCCCACATGTTCTGGCAGCCACTTCAAGTTGTCACTATCAGTTGTCTCTTGTCAAATGAGTTAATAAGCTCATTTAGAGTCCTGGTGGGCAGATGCGCATGTAGGTCAAAGCCCTCTCCACAACAATTGCTGGATTACTCATGATTTTTTCCCTTTAATTAAGCCCAGGACAGAAATAACATTTAAACTTTGACATCTCTGAAGAGAAAACATTCACATAGTTTGGCAGCTTGGCTCCAATCTTCATTCAACCGATATTTATAATTAAAATTGTAAAGGGATTCTTCCCTTTACACCACTATCCACTGAGCAGTCACAACCTTGTTCAAAGTTGTTAGCTGCCCTGGAAACCAGAAGGCCCATCATTGGTTTGGGACCGTTGGAAAAGCTGACACGTTCAAGTACCCTGACTTAAAATGCTTTACGTGAAGCAAAAAATAGTCATTCTGTTAAGAGAGCTGTGAACTTAAAAAACTTTTCTCTTTGATTAATTATTCCACCCTAGGAATTGTTGATGTCTAGGTATGTTTCCCCCAGTTTGCTTCCCATCAAGTTATAAGGAATTATACCCTATTTCAAATCATGATTTTTTTTACAGTTGAAAGCAACATCATGATGTCAGGAGATTGTTAGGTTTTTGAATTGTGTGAGAGCTGAAATAAAACTACACAGCATGCTTGTTTGAGGAGGAAGTTTAAAATTCTTCATAGTTGTTTGTATGTGTGGTGTTGAATTATTTCCAAACCATAACTGAAATATCAGATACGTTTAGTAAGTTGACCTTCTAAAGCTGCTAAGCTAATGTTGAGTCGAATCAAGTATTTAATGAACAAAACAAGAATGTATTTTTAAAACTACTAAATCTTCGTTAATGATGATTCTGTTCCAGCAAAAATAGTGAAATTATAGAAAACATAAGACTCTAAGTTGTATATTTGAAACTGTAAAAAAAAAAAAAAGTCCCAAGTCTTCTTGCCTCTCTTAGAAAAAAGTGGAAGTACAGGGGCACCTGGGTGTCTCAGTCTGTTAAGCATCTGCCTTCGGCTCAGGTCATGATCCCGGGGTCCTGGGGTCGAGCCCCATGTCGGGCTCCCTGCTCAGTGGGGAGTCTGTTTTTCCCTCTCCCTCTGCCCTTGTCTGTCTTTAAAATAAATAAATAAAATCTTTTTTTTTTAAGTGGAAGTATAAGAACACATTAGATTATTAAATGCACAAGAAGCTTTTGATGGGTTATGTCAACACTGTCCTGTTTCCCTTTATTATCCCAATATCCTGGAAGAATGGTCAGAATTACTGGCTATTGTATCCTTCTCCTTTGTCACGTCCCCAATCTCTCTATCAGAACTGCTCCCTTAAAGATTTCCAATAACTTCAAAGTTGACAAAAAAATAAATGACTCTTTTAGGCTCTTGCCTGTTTGACTTCTCTACAGTAGGATACTGTCAACAACTCATTCCATTTAAATACTCATCCATCCATTCATTCAACAAATACTTCTTTGTTGCATATAATAATTTTTTCTCTCAGACGTGACAGTGGTGCTCCTGACCCATTGTCACTGGATCTTCTGCCTTGGATTTTCTTTTTTAAACAGTGAAGGACCTGCCCATATTTGTCCAATTCTCTTACCAATTGTTCATAGCTGAAACAAGGCTAGCAATGTTTAAAGGTATAATGCATGGAAGCTAACAGGAAACTACCAGCTACCAAAAATCTGTGCATGGGCTTTCGCAGTAGCTATTACAAAGGTTACAACAGCCCTCTTTTTAAAATCGACCTCTTTTCATAGGGCATTTTGAAGAAAACAGGATGTTTTGTAGAGGTGTTTACTAAGTTTCAACTTTAGGATTTGTACATTTAGTTCTTATTTACTTGACTTCTTCCAAAGAATACCAGCTACTTGAAAAATACATACTGTGCTTGGAAATCTCAAGAAATGAGATGAAACCTTGACAGAGTTGGAGAAGGAGGAATAGGGTGTCCAAGAATCATGGTGTGGTGCAGAACCATGGAGTGGTTTAACTATTTAATTTGCCCTCACTCCTCTTGAAGCATGGGTTCCATTTCTTCATGGATGCGAGGTCCTTTGTTCATTTTGGATGGATGGGTTAATGCTTGATTCACTGGAGATTATTTACCCTCACCATATCTATTTATTAAACTAGACAAGACTGGTGCTATCTCTCTGTGGGTTTGTTTTTGGTTTTGGTTTTTTTTACATCTCAGAAGTAAAAGTGAGTTAAGACAAAGTCTCATATATAAAAGGACTTTGAGTTTCTCACACTTGTGTGTAGTACAAGAAGAAAAATCTTAGGGGAAAAAAACCCTGTAGGAAATATATGAATGTCCTGGAGTAAAACAATGGAAGAGGTTATGAGAAGCGAGGTAATTCATCCATTAAGATGAGTTAATACAGAATATAATATCATGGTCTTTTTAATTGTTGGAGGATTAACATGTGGTACTTTGACTTGGGAAAGCATATCAGGGCTATTTCCTAGTGCTCTTTGGCCCTAGCACGAAAGCTCTTGTACTAGGATACTCCATGTAACAAGCTATTTTCTCCTCATGCCACAGTGAGCATGCCCTCCTCCCAGGAGCACAAAGAGGGTCTTGGAAAGAGCTGATGTGCATGAGATTTGAGAAGAAATACCCTTCCAAAATAACCTCAGAAAGACATCAAGAAATGGCAAAAATTACCTAATGTGGGTTTGGCACACCCAGCATTCTACTGTGTTTATTTGTACAAAACTAATTTTGTAACTTGTTCTCTGTGATTTGAAAGCCCTGCCAATCTTGAGCCATTTTTTCTAGTTATGAGAGGGCCCATTCTAGGACCAGATGGGATTGTAAATGACCCATCACAATAACCCTTGGAAGTCGGTGTAGGGCTCTTAGGTACTCAATTTTTACTCAGATAGAACACCGTGCTCTCTCCAGGGTTATAGCATTTTCCATTTGGTCCCAGGGATAAGGCCCTTGTATGATTATGATGCTAATTGGTTTTAGAGACTGATGGGATGTTCTTCTTATGAATGTCACTGCATGACCTTCATATATGGGGGAGGCTGAAGTGGCCTCAGAGCCACAACTTCATTCTGAGAAACATCTATATTTTGTTTCTAAGACAACTAGGTCATTCAGGGCAAAATAGGAGCTACTTTACATGTGGAAAATATTAATGACAGAAATGATTTGTGAAGCTGGGCTGGCATCACATTTTTCCTTGATTTATCACATGTTATTTTTTTCCTTTTGTTCTTTGACCACCTTTCTGCAAACGCTTTGATGAAGAAAATCAAACTACTAGAGCAAGAGAATGGGACTGTAGCTCATGAGAGAAACCATTCATAAATTCAAAGACATAGACAGGCCCCATCTAGAAACTCTTATGGAATCTTTACAAATGTTACAAGTCTAAAGGTTTCTGGATGAAGATTTCCTAAGAAACAAAATATTTGAAAATGCACATTACTGGTTTCTTTTTCCCATGCAATTCCCATCCTTCTCTTCCTGCATTTTCAGATGAACATTATAACCAAATAGAAATGCACTTCTCAACAGACTGTTGTTTCCAGCCAGAGTACAAGAGAAGGGGGACAGATGTAATTTCCATACTGTCCAAAAGAAATGCATTTATCTCAGGTCAACTACTCAGGAAATTCAGCAATATTCCTAAGGAGATAA
This sequence comes from Mirounga angustirostris, assembly GCF_029215605.1. Classification (NCBI taxonomy): domain Eukaryota; kingdom Metazoa; phylum Chordata; class Mammalia; order Carnivora; family Phocidae; genus Mirounga; species Mirounga angustirostris. The sequence continues at coordinate 65,730,006 of NW_026991720.1, read as the reverse complement.
ATATACTATGGTGGTTAAGAGCAGACTGGCTGGGTTTGAATCCTGGCTCTATCCCTTACTAACTATACAAACTTGAACCCATTGCTTAACCTCTCTTTCCTTGAGTAGCCTAATCTGTATCTTGGGGTTAAGACTAGATCATGCCTCAAAAGGTGGTATTATGTTAAGTGAGTATTTAGAACTATATATCTGTATATAATAAATACACAATAAATGTTATTGATTATTATAGAAGTTTCAAAATAAATAATCCTCCCTGTGCTCATTAGAAAATACAGAATTACTAGGTCTGAGGGAATTTTTTGCACAATTTGCAATAGCAATTTCTTAAAAACATTTTATAATAAAATGGTAATGTATGAAAAGAAATATCATTATAAACATATTATTTCCAGATTGAGGAAAAAAGAGTATACTAAGTCTTCAAGATGTAGAATTACATTCTGAGACCCAAGATGAAATCATTCTTGGAAACCTGGCTTTTAAGATGATATACTAATAAATGTATAAAATTTTAAAAATTTTAATGATCAATGCGATATGCATCTCTGGTTGACAGATCCAAAGAGAGGTAGAAATTAATAATAGTCTTGAAGTACAAGTCAAGAGACTACTAAATTTGTGAACTTAAACCAGAAATATTACTAGAAGGAAAAAGAAAAACCCACTCCCACTTCATTTGCTCCCAGCAACCCAGAACATTTTCTAGAAATTGACATCTTTCAATTCAATGAGCTTTGTGTATTCACCTGGCAGTGAATTTTGTGATTAAAACCCAAGTGGTAATTTTATATTATGTATCCTTTACCATAATTTTTTTTAAGGTTTTGTTTGTTTATTTTATTTGGGGGAGGGGGGCGGAAGGAAAGAATCCCAAGCAGACTCCATGCTGAATGTGGAGCCCTACTGGGGCTCAATCTGACGACTCTGAGATCATGACCTGAGCTGAAACCAAGAGTTGGACACTTAACCAACTGAGCCACCCTGGTAGCCCCTTAACCACAATTAAAAAAAAAAATTTTTTTAAAGAGGACCTTGGAAAATTCATGAAAAGTATTCAAATACTTAGGATGATGTGAAAGTCAAGCATGAAATGTTATTACCTCAGAAAATTGTAACTTCCCCTAAACACTCAACTATATTTATTCTAAGATTTAATGCACTGTTGGAATTAAAAGCTAAATTTTGTTTAAATAACCTTCTGTTGGGTGCCTGGGTGGCTCAGTCATTTAAGTGTCTGCCTTCAGCTCAGGTCATGATCTCAGGGTCCTGGGATCGAGCACAAAATTGGGCTCTCTGCTCAGCAGGGAGTCTGATTCTCCCTCTCCCTCTCTGTGCTTTCTCTAACTCTGGATCTCAAATAAAAAGAAAATCTTAAAAATAAATACATACATACATACATACATAAGTTTATGTTAAAAAAAAAACTAAATAGTAATTGTATGAGACATGAATAGAAGTGAGCAAATGATGGCACCTTTTGATGGACTGCCACTAACCATCTCCCAAAGCTACCTGCCCTGCTCCCAGCCCTCCATGGGTACTCTCCAAAGCTGATGAGTCTCCCTGTGCCTCTGTCTCAGGCAAGCTATGTGATTTCCAGATTTCACTTCTCATTTTCCAAAATGAAAACTTTGGGCCAGTATGATCTCTAACATCCCTGGCAGCTCAAACATTCTATAATTCTATCATTGTTGCAAACTCCAACCCCGATACCTGATTTTAAGCCTCTTTTTCACAAACACGAAAATTATCATCTTAGGTAACCAAAGAATCCTAGAAAAAAGCGTGGACTGTCAAAATATTTTTTTTTCTCGCTTCAGGATCTTATCCACAGCCAAAGCAATTTTATAAAAACTTCTACTCAGTATTCAAGAGATACATTTCTCTTCCCCAGAGAAAATTAATCATAGGCAAGGACTGGAAAAGGCAGTTTCCCCAGATGAAGCTTAAGCACACTCCCGCTGAGAAGCTCATTCTATTTTAATTTGCCAATTAAAAGTGGCCTGGGAAATCATATTGTCGTTATCTCGTTAAAAATACTATACTTGTCACTCTCTTTCCTCTCTCTGGAAAAAGAAGACTCACATAGCCCAACTGCTCCCCACAGCTTCGATTTGATAGACCCCTTAAAGGACTGGCTTTATCTAGGGTCCATTGGGGATGGCACCTTCTGCTGTTCTTGCTACCACAAATCCCACAGATCTCCAGTCACTAATGACACTATTTATGGGATATTTACCATATCCATGATATTTACTAAGCATTGAGAAGAGTTTAAAAGGTACTAAAAAGCTTGTTTTCAGCAAATTAATGGCCACCCTCATTAGAAAACAGAGCCTTATAACCAGGTCTTTTAAAATATCCCAGCTATAGCATCTTTGGGTTCTATTTGGTTCTTATTCAACCCCTCCTGCTGTCTTGCTTGGTTATCCGTGGAATAACATTACAAGCATGGTACTGATGGTTGAGATTACTCCCCTGTAATGATTTTTAAAAGCTTGATTTTTATTGGTATGACAGTTACACATTTCCTTCTTTTATAAGCTATATATTGAGTTGACATCACATATGGGGAAATACAGTGATTTGTTACTACTTTTCAGTTTCTAGTGAATCCTAAAATGACTAAAGAGCAGGAGTAAGAAGGAAATACTGCAAAGATTCTGAATAATGGCTCGTATTTAATAATGTACCTTTGAATAATATAATAATATAATATAATATTATAATAATAATAATGTAATAATAAATGATAAAGCTATGTATTGCCAAATTTACATCCTCAAAGAGTCCACTGACTTCTGCTTAATAAAAACACACATCACTATAGCTCACTAGGGGAAAGGCACTCTGCCTATCTTTTATCAAAGGGTATGATTACCTTATTGCCTTGATATCCCTTCGGGCCTGGATCCCCTGGAGGTCCACTAATGCCCTGCTCCAAGGTGAAAATCAAGAATTAGTTCCCTACACAAAAGGCCAACCAAGAATGAATCGTCCATTATGGTCCCTAGAGATGCTGAGTTTAGAAGTCAGATTATATATCTCGGACTTACGTTAGGGTTACATGTGACTGAGAAATGGAATGAGATAAAATTGCTCATGTCAAATAGGCAGCTTCTAAAATAGTACTTAAGCTGAGAGCAAACATTTATTCATGAGGTGTTTGCTTTCGAAGCCTGTGTTTCCAAACTTACGCCTGTGCTGGATGCCCTTTGTGAAAAATTTTGAATGAACAACAATTTTTTTTTTAATATCTAAGTCATTTGTAACTGAAAGTTGGAGCTTCTAATGACCCCGTGATAACCAGAGTTACTGCCCTGCCCCAATACAATTCTAGGCCAAAGCAAAGGAGTTGATGGTTAACTAGATGCTGTCTAGGAAATCTTGGGTCAAGTTATAATTTTCAGTAGGCTTTCTGAAATACTGAAATTAACTCCTCATATACACACACCCTCCCCCCATGAAAACTTTAGAGTAGGCGAGTCCCCAGGCTGGGGAAAAAAACTGATCTAAATTATTTTTTGAAATCCATGGAGTATGCTTAATGTAAATGCCTTAAGGAATTATTCCATGTTATCGAGCATTAAGTACTTATAATGATGGAACAATACAAATACTGTAATTTAGATAAAATGCATAGTTCTTCCAACTACATTATAGTAGCAAAACAAAAATAGTTACATCTTCTTTGTAATTGCTTTAGATTTATCTGTCTTCCTACACCAGAATTTTTAAACTTTTATCCCTCTACTAAGTAAACTCACCTGCCGGTACCTATCTTTGGAGAGCCTGAATTAGTTACTCAAAATATTAGGGCGGTGATTAAACTTGGTTGCACATTGCAATCACCTGGGAATCTTTAAAAGTACCGATGCCTGGCTTCACTCCTTAGACATTCTGATTGAATTGGCAGAGAGAGCAAATGGGCACAGTGGGTTTTAAGAGCTTCCTAGGTGATTCTAATCCTATTATTTTAATCTAATCTAATCAGACAGATTTGGTTTAGCCTCCTTACCTGAAGTCCTCTGGGTCCCTTTGGTCCATGTGGTCCTAAGGATCCCTGTGGAATAAAATTAATGGTAAGTTGCTCTAAATACCCATCTTCAAATGCAATGATTTTAGGTGAGAAGAAGGGAATGTGTTCTCAGTAATGGCTAATCTTCCCAGGTTATCCAAACAGCAAAGCCAACGGATGCATTATTAACAAAATGATCCTAGTTAATAAGCCAACTTGAGGTCAAATTTTCCTTTAGTAAACTCCATGAAAACACCATTTTAGATGTAAGTCCTTCACCTGTATATTGAAATTTTGATCAGAGTAAAGAATTTATTTCTTAAGATTCTTCAGAAAGCAGTACACTTAGTGTAATATTGTTTCTTTCCAACAAGGCAAAATCAGTTCAATTGACAATTTAGTGATTTTCCACGATGTCTAGATCACTTTTGCCCATCATCAAGACACACAACTTGACAAAATAGTGTTTATACTCAACCCTCTTTTAATAGAAAAAATATTTTAATATGTTCCATAAGTAGGAAACCCTTTAAAATTTATTTTTATGAGAATATAATATAGTCTAGTCTCTCTCACATTTTCCTTTTTTTTCTTACCAAAATACAACCTGTTCATAACAGACATACCTTAGCAATTATAGAAAAAAGCAAAAAAACAGGGAAAAAAATCACACAGAAGCAACTGCTATTAACATTTTAGGCCTATGCAATAATTATATTTCTTTAAATAATTTGAAAAATAAATAAATAAATAATTTGATTAAAGGGCATATACAACTTTGTGCCCTTCTTATCTGGTCTTCCATTGTATCAAAAATATTTTTCCATGTCATTAAAAACTCTTAGTAAATGGAATAATATTCAAGAATATGAATCTATCATACTTTATTTCCCTAGTACTGACATTTAAATTATTTCTGATGATTACTCTTTTAAACAGTATTATAAAGAACATCTTTGTGTATAAATCATGTCCTGCTTCTGATGGACTCCTAAAGATGGTGTTCTGGAAGAGGATGACAGACAGAGACGATGAGCACATCCAAGGCTCTCTCACTCTCTTTTGTGGCTCACACCATACATTGAAAGAAAAAGCAAAACTTCCCTTCATAGAGTTTGTTCAGATTTCCATTCCTACTCCCTGAGTAGAGAGAGTGCATCTTCACCTTACAGACTCCGCATCAATGCTGAGTATTATATATTGTCTCAGTGTTTGCTAATTTGACAAGTGAAATAATATTTTAATATGTTAATTTCACTTATCTGACTGCTAATACATTTGGATTTTTTTTTCTTTTATTAGCCATTTATATTCCCTCTCTTGTGTCTCTTCATGTTCTTTGTATGTTTGACTTATAAACTTATATGAACTCTTCCTGTCAAGGACACTATATTTCATTGACTCTAGACATGCATTTTTTTTTTCAGATTTTTACATCTCTGACACTAAGATATGTCTTACAGTCAATTGCATCTTCTGTTTATAATTGGCAGCACTTTTTCTTTTTTTTTTTTGGCACAGAAAATAATAGGGCATTTAACAATCCCTGACATCTTAGTCAATGAAATATGATATTAACTCTTCGTCAGCCATTTTCATTTCAAATAGTTTTCACAGTTACTGTTTAACTTTTCATTTTTGTTCTTCTGTGTCCCTCCTTTTGTATTTTCAAGTCCGTGCCCGTCTCCCATTTTCAATTATCCTCCAGGCAGAATCTATTCATTACTACAGTTTCATTTTGCCCAGAGATAATTACCAAGCCTACATTTTTCAGATCCACCTGGACTTTAACTCCACAGTACTTTAAACGCTTTCACAAAATCTCAAGCTATTTAAAATGCTTAGTTACATAGGCAGGTGTCATTATCTTATTCTCTGCTTTTCACCTTTTGCCTGTTTTGTTTTTTTTTTTTCCTTAGCTCTCTCCCATAATTAAAATACAGATATGGAAAGAGTTGAGATCTTGGTAGCATGCTGTTAATAGTTCTTAAATATACTGAAAACTATTTTTACTCTGTACGTTTTTGGATCCTTTGTCATTAGGCTTCAAACGTACTCTCTGTATATTTCTGGTCCATTAAGGAACTCCTTAACATATTTAATGTTGTCTCCAGTTTAAATACTTTATTCATATTTATTTTTTAGCGAAAGGTAAATACCTACCCAATTGCCTGTGGCTTGCTGCAATTTCAAAATTTCGAACCCCTGTCTCTGCCTAGTTCTGCCACATTACTCATAATTATTTTGTTAACTTATCCCATAGAGTTCTTCACTCTATTTTGGAAAGTGCTTGCTGTCAGTGTTTACATCTGAAAACAAAAATTCCATTTTTACCTGATTGGAGCTTGAGTTGACTTTGAGGGTTAAATTATTCTTTTTGCCATAACATTCTGTAGGCCTGGCCTCAAAGGTTAGGGTGCCACAAAGCAAGATCTTAAAGGTCCATAGGAAAGGCATGTGGGGGCTCCATTAACTAAAGTTAGGTATGGCTTTGTTTTCTGCTTCATGTTTTACAGATGTGAAAATGGAGCCAATAACTTCCCAACTGCAGTAGTGTGAGCCAGGTAATGCATCCCAGGAATTTCCTCTTCAGGAAACTCAGCCCCAAAGGGATCACAGCTGTTAACATTTTAAAAACGTGTTCCTTACTTTGTCACCTTTTATTCCTGGTTTGCCACATTCTCCACTTTCCCCCTGAAAAATAAATAAATGAAATAAATAAGAAGGCATTTGCTGTTATTCGGGGTTAGGATTCTTAAAAAAGATTTCTTATGACATAAGCAACCTGATGGGTTATACACAAGTTTATTTGGGCATTGCATTCTGAAAAATTTTATCCATGAGTCATCCTTAACAAAATCAAATCCGCGACACCACCTAGTGAGGCTTAACATTATTGAGAGGTAGATGAAATTAAAAGGAAAGAAACAAAGGTTTACTGAGCATCTACCATATGCTTTTTGTGTGTGTGATTTACTTGAATCCATATCACGGCTCAATGAGATCAGTTTTACAATTTTATTTTGGAGATGAGAAAACTTACACTCAACAAGATAACTTCTCTCGATCAAGTAGCTCAGACTCACAGTCCCTATTTTTTCCACAACACAATACTCCATCCTGAGTACCAACTTTGATCAGTTAGTAGTAAGAAAAAGGTCCTAAGACCATGCCATGGCTTGGTGGGGAAAGGAGCCATAAAGACTTGGGTGGAGGGGTGGCGCGCCTGGGTGGCTCAGTCGTTAAACGTCTGCCTCCAGCTCAGGTCATGATCCCAGAGTCCTGGGATGGAGCCCCACATCGGGCTCCCTGCTCAGTGGGAGCCTGCTTCTTTCTCTCTCTCTCTGTCTCTCCTTCTGCCTCTCCCTCTGCAGCTCCCCCTGCTTGTGCCCCACCCCCTCTGTTAAGTAATAAAATATTTTTTAAAAAAAGCCTTAGCAAGAGGGGACGGGCAGGGTGGCAAGCACACTGTTACTTCCCGTCGTCACACTCTCCTGTCCTGCCTTTCCTGGAATAGCAATGAAAAAAAGAACTAACATTTAAATTATGCTTTACAATTTACGATCAATGTTATTTTGCAGACGTAATCTGTTAAGCTGCCGTTAACTGTCTGACATAGATATTATTAGCCCAATTTCACAGACTGAGAATTTGTGATCCCAAAAGTTAAGTAATGTGCTCATGTAGAAGGAGAATTGGGACCTCTGAATACTAATCCATTGTATCAGACTTCTAAGACTTTGAATAATTAGAACTAAAAGGTAGCAAAGGCCATTAGAAAAATGACTAAAGTTAGAATTTTCAAGGGCTTTCATATTTTTTTTTATTTTTTATTTCATATTATTATTTTTTTTTTTCTGAGCCTTTTTAAAATGTTTTATTTGGGGCGCCTCGGTGGCTCAGTTGGTTGAGCGACTGCCTTCGGCTCGGGTCATGATCCTGGAGTCCCGGGATCGAGTCCCGCATCGGGCTCCCTGCTCGGCAGGGGGTCTGCTTCTCCCTCTGACCCTCTTCCCTCTCGTGCTCTTTGTCTCTCATTCTCTCTCTCTCTCAAATAAATAAATAAAAAATCTTCAAAAAAATAAAATAAAATGTTTTATTTGAGCACAACTGACACAAAGGGTTACATTAGTGTAACTAATAATGTATACATTATGCTCTGCTCACCACCGTGTAGCTACCATCTGTAACCATAGGACACTATTACAATATCACCGACCATGTTGCCCCAAAGCAATTCATATTTTTAAGATATGGCAACTCAACTGAAGAGCTTAAATGAGTTACTTACACGTACATGCTAGCCAGTGACTCCTAGCCCTGCGCCCTCGCTACCGCCTGTTTCTGCTGCTGCTTTACCGTCCACGCGCTGTAAGGCACGCTACTCAAAGCACCACCACACGGTGACGTAAGAGACTTGCACTACGGTGAACATCAGTGCCCTGCCTCCATTAAAGAAGACACGCGGTGAAAAATGAATGTCAACGGAACAGTGTATTTAGTGATAGAGTGGATTTATATTCCGATGCGAGCTTTATCTCATCACAAAATACAACAAGCAGTTCACAGGGTGACAGCCAGTCGGCAGACCACGCTTGGAATAGCACTGCTCTAAGAAGGGAAATAACAAGTGTAACCACCAATCATGGATCCAAAGTCCAAAGCCTTTACATTACTGCTAATCCCCACAACAGATTATATTAGATTAGAGAGAGGGAGGAAAAGGAGGTTCAGAGAGATTAAACAGCTTGCCCATGACCACAGGCTTGAGTCTGTTAGATTCCCAAGTCCATGTTCATCAACCACCCAACGCTGAACAAGGCAACCCGCCATGGTCTGCAAGTTACTTTCCGCTAGCCTAGGGTACTACATGGGTGTTGCTGGCATTGGGAGCAGGAAAGAGGGAGGTACAATTCCTCGATCCAGCTATGCCCCTGTTCAAAAGCAATCTGTTCTCTCTCTACATCAAACTGAGTCAAACTGACCTAGGAAAAACTGAGATTTCACTTCGAACAAACTGAACATTTATTTCTGAATGCAAATGGAAAATCACTCTTGAGGAATCAATTAGAAAGCAATTAATTTAATAATGTTGGGTGGAAATAAAATGAGTCAAGCACCAAAATATAAAACAGAAAAGTACCATAAATACACTCAAAAAATTCTTTTGGCCAGGATTCACATTCCATTTGTCCAGACGGATTTGTTAGCTATAGGGTCCTGAGGAACAGCATTTGTTTTGGGGGCAGATTTCCATCAATGAAAATATTGTACTCATGTTATTTGCCTCTGCAAAGGCGTTTTCTTTTTTGGTGGGCTCAGTAATCCCTGTGGAATGGTCACAATTACACAGTTTCAGAGAGCAAGTGCTTCCAGAAAGCTATGAACAGATTAGCTCTGTTTCCAGCCTCTGATTTCTGATGTTGCTGTTCCTGGTGAAATTCTGGTTTGAATGTCAATGGTTCGGGGTCACTTTACTCTGACAGCTTGTATTTTCCAAATGAGAACTCCACCAGTGATTCCGTAATTTCCCAGAAGGTTAAATGAGTCTTTTCATACATATAAATATACATGAATATATATATGTGTGTGTGTGTGTGTGTGTGTAAATATATATATAGTGTTCATGAGTAGCTCATATTATAAATCAAGATGGGGGGCCTGGATAATTTTCTTCAACTGTACGTAGGACAATTTTACAATCATGAAACTTTCTTAACTTTCCTGTATTATCATTGGTTCCCTGCCTCTTCGTAATAGCACCTTACATTTATAGATAAGCAAAGAGTTTATAATACATTGTCACATCCATAATTCCATTTGATTCTCCAACCACCCTGTAAATTAAGGAAGCCTACATTAATCCAGTTCTATACAGATGAAGAAACAGGCACTTAACATTTCCAGTGATTGGGGATATATTTATTTGCCTGTATGTAGACTCACCTCTAATATATGCAGGGCCCAGGGCAGGAGTGCAGGGGGAGGCCTACATACCATGTATTGAAATAGTTGAAAGTTATACATTAAGCTAATAACCTACTAATGTTCTAACTTCCTTTTTTTGACAAGTATACCTTCAAAAGGAATACAAAATGAAAGAATTTTGGTATTCCTCAGAGGTCCATGTGCAAGTTCATCCCCATGCCCACAGCCTACAGCCCCGCCCCCGCTTGACTCCTCCCCACTTCTGGTTCCTTCACCCCAGGAGGAACCATGCACATGAAGGTGCCCCAGGCCACAATACAACAAAGCTCCTACCAGGGCCTCCTCCTGCCTCAACAAACAACTTGCATTTTGTTTCCCCTCAGGCCCAGGAAAAAGATGGACAGAGGAAAGAAGTTTGTATCTGCCTTCAAAGCAGGCTCAGGCCATTTTGCAGGGACTTCTGGGGTCTTGGTTACCTAATGTCCTGTAACTTCTTGGCTCCAATAGGGGTCGGGCTGGAAGAGACCCAGAGTGAAATCTCTGGCCCAGGTCTGAGGGCTGTAGATTGAATGAGAGAGGCATGCTCTGCTTTCAGAAAGAAAATCTGCTAACAGAGAACACAGCAGCATGAACCTATGAAGGAACCATGGAACACGCTCAAAGGTTCTGGAGCCCCCATCCACCTTACTAACTTGTAATTGGCAAAGAATCCTAAAATAACCTATTAGCCCATAACTTTTGTTTGCTTGTCAACTTTACTCCCCCTGCCTACCAGACGCCTACCCAGCTCTACCCAGACGCCTGACTATATGAAGTAAGCGGTTCCTTATTGCTTCACCAGGATGTTACAGGAAAGGAAGCACCACGGGAGAAACCTAACTGTTGTGTTGCTGCATCCATTTGTATATAGAAACTTTGAGTCTGGATATCTGTGCTGCAGGCCTGCTGCATTGGGGTTCTCGTGTTTGCCCAGCTGAGAGAGGCTGGATCGTGATCTCAGGAATCGTAGGGTGCCTTTCACCCCTACAACATGTCCTGTATCTTAAGTTCTATTATTATTTTGTGTTAACAGAGTTAAGAGTATACTTAGGACTTAGGGAACCCAGACTTACAAAAATAAAGGAAAACAACTTTTATTAAGTACATAAATACAGTTAGGTTTCTTTTTCTTTCTGAAATCCTGGTCTACCTATTGGTTGTTATCAACTTACCTTCTCACCCTTGTACCCAGGAATTCCCTAGTTGAAAAAAGAAAGAAAGAGTAAAACATATTAGAAGACATTTCTGGAGAAAGTATTTGATGTTTTTCATTTAGAAAGTATAACAAAACACATTTGTATGTCAGGAAACTAAGACCACATATGGAAATGTAAGCGATGTTACTTCTCTTTGAGCTTAGGGAATGCACATTGACTAGGGAGAAGAAAAGAACCTACTTTTCCCTTAATTACATTCTATTCTCAGTTCCACATATTTTTTCAAACCCAGTTCCTTACCCGTGGGCCCACAGCTGAAGGAGAGACTAGACACCGAAACTTGTTGTAGAAGGGACAACCTGTAATGCTCCTTTCAAAATTGTTGTATTGACTTTTTTTTTTTTAAAGATTTTATTTATTATTTATTTGAGAGAGAGAAAATGAGAGAGAGCACATGAGAGGGGGGAGGGTCAGAGGGAGAAGCAGACTCCCCGCCGAGCAGGGAGCCCGATGCGGGACTCGATCCCGGGACTCCAGGATCATGACCTGAGCCGAAGGCAGTCGCCCAACCAACTGAGCCACCCGGGCGCCCTGTTGTATTGACTTTTAAACTACAAACCGTCCCAGCTGAGAATGTTTCACAGAGGCTGTTGGAGAAATTGGCTTTGAAAATGAGCTGAGATAATGGCCTTTCCAATGTGTGTAAATATTTACATCCATTATGGTCCTCCTTTCAAATTCGGGCTGGAATATAGAACATCAACGAAATGAATGGTTCCTTTATCAACGCTAATGAGACAGTGATCTTTAAGTTCCTATATTTTCTGTCCTGCTAACTGCGGGCCTGGTGCTTCTGCTCCCCTTCTGTGTCACTCCAGGGAATCCTGCACAGCCTCCTCCATCGTGTCCCTGCCCAAGACCCCTTTAGGTAATATACTACTGAATATTAAGTGAACTGCAAAATTACCAACTTTAAGCAACAGCAAGACTTTTTCAAATAGGATTTCATGTCCTTTTCCTACAACAATAGCTTTTAAGTATGAAAATAGAATTGTAAGACATAGTTTAAGTGAGCTGGAGAAACCAATGGAATAAACAAGCTATTATTGAGGTTACTCTTGTAGACTACAGAATTCTGGTTTGTATGACTTTTCTTACAAGAGGCAAAAAAGGAAAAACTTCGGGAAGGAAATAACACATCTCTCCTAATGAGCGGTCACTGAGAAATCGGACATAAAAATAGAACTACAATCAAAAATATTGTTACACTATAATTTAATTCATCTTAGAAATATTTATTAGCATAAAGGGTTTAAGTTTTTATCATGGGCTTAAAATTAAAGGCCACATTATAGACAGTTAAATTGGGGTTCTTGATGAAAACAATTCACGTTCTCAGCACTAAGAAATGCTGGACCTCCAGCCTCAGGAATTTGGGGGTGCTCCATATTAAAATCCTGTCATTATTTTATGTTAAAAGAATTAAGACTGTATTTAGGAAGGAGTCAACATAGCTTATGAATAGAAACCTTACTTTTTACAGCATCCTCTTTTTTCCCGTTTTTCTTTCTGAAATCTCTGGTCAATTTATTGTTTGGTTGCTATCAGCTTCCTTCCTTCCTTTCAGGACATCTTAATTACTAGTTTTAAACTAGCCCAATTTAAAATATCCAAAACTGCACTCATCGGTCTGCCAAAATTGCTTCTGACTTTCCTGTTTCTATTAATGGTACCATCATATTTCAAATCACACAGAATCAAATGTTTATAATTATCTTTTCTCTCTACTTGCCTCTTATACTCCTTTAATCCAACCAATTAAAATTCTCCACCAGCTTTCACTGCATTTAATTTTAAATCCATCCTCCCTACCCCTGCCAGCAGCGCCCTCCATAATCCACCCCTGCCTATCTCCGTAACCTGTTTATCACCACTCTTTGCCAAGTTCTGGCTTTCTTCCCATTTCTCCAGCCCGCTGGGCTTATTCCCACTCAAGAGTCTCTGTACCTACTGCTCTCTCTGCCTAGAATACCCTCATGACCTTGTTTTATGTTTCCAGAACACATCTCGCTGATGAAATCTCATTGGTTTGCCTGTTTATTGCTCTCCCTGCTAGAAGACTGTATGAAAACAGGAACTATCTGTCTTGCTCACTCCTGTATCTCCAGCGTGTAAAGAAGGGCCCAGCATATAGCACGTGCTCAATAAATGTTTGCTGAATATATGAGTCAGAGTCGGTCCCCACAGCCTTTTCATGGTTCTCACAATGGTCTCTTTTCTATTCTATCACCACTGTGGCCCAATTCTGCCCAATAGAATGTGAGCTTCATATAGAATTTAATTCCCTAATAGCCACATTAAAAAAGCAGCAATGAACAGGTGAAATTAATTTTTAAGAATATATTTTACTGAAGGGCACCTGGGTGGCTCAGGTGGTTAAGTGTCTGACTCCTGATTTCAGCTCAGGTCACGATCTCAGAGTTGTGAGATTGAGCCCCACGTCGGGCTCTGCGCTGGGCATGGAGCCTGCTTAATATTCTCTCTCTCTCCCTCCCCCTTTGCCCCTGCCCCCCCCACTCTCGCATGCATGTGTGCTCTCTCTCAAATAATAACAATAACAATAATAACAATATATTTTACTAATCCCAATAGGTCTGAAATACAGTCATTTCAACATGTGACCAGTATAAAAGTTATTAATGAGATATTTTATATTTTCTTTGATACTAAGTCATCAAAATTCATTGTGTATTTTACTCCTACAGCACACGTCAATTCAGGCTAGCCATGTTTCAGCTGCTCAGTGAGCACATATGGTTAGCAACTTTCATGTTGGCCGAAACAGCTCGAGCCAGTGTCCCTGTTCTCATACAGACTGTAACAGAAAACCTTCTTCTAAGTGCTCCTTCCTTCTGCTTATTCCCACTTCAATTTCTCCTTTAGAGTCATGTCAGATTAATCTTCCAAGTACACAGCTCTTGGGTTGTACACTTCATCTAAATCTCTCACCTAGCAAAGCATGGAGCACCCACTGTGATCTTCATGCTGTTTCTGGCAACACTCCTCTTCAGGCATCCCCCCGCACCATTTTCCAACACATCGCCTTCCCCCAGGTGGCTGCTCATGGCAACCTCTAGCTGGAATGCCTGTTGCTTTTCACCTTTCTGTTCTGTCCTTTCCTGTCCCAATTCTGCACTCTCCAGGAGTTATCCTATAAAACCTACCCTGGCTTCACTATCCTCTAAGTGCCCATAATAATTTGTGTATGCAATTTTTATAATATTTTGACATTCTGCTTCATAGTGTAGCTATTTTTGTTAATTAAAGTATAACTGACACACAATGTTACATTAGTTTCAAGTGTACAACATAGTGATTCAATTTCTCTTTACATTATGTTCTGCTCACCACAAGTGTAGCTCCCATCTGTCACCATACAGCCCTATTACAATACCACTGACTATAGTCCCTATGCTGTACCTTTCATCCTTGTGAATTATTTGTTCCATTACTGGACACCTATACCTCCCACTCCCCTTCACCCATTTTGCCCATCCCCCCCACTTCCCTTCTGGCAACCAATATTGTAGCTATTTTAAATAATTAATCTCTCCCATAACAAACTTTTCAAAAACCATAAGCACTTTGTCTTAATTTTATTTTCACAAAATAATATGCTTTATATGTAGAAGGCACCTAAGAAATATTTCCTAAATGAATAACACACATTTCTGAATGAATTTCCATTGTTCATAAAGTTGATTAAAAACACCGAGAGATCAGTTTTTAAAACCTCTGGCCCTGACTCGTGGGCTTTCGCCAAGGGGACAAGCCAGGAGGAGCAATGTGATGGCCTTTTTTTTAACTCACCGTACACATTTCTCTGCTCTTTGCTACTTTGCTGCGACTCCCCAGAAAAATGCAAAAAAAGAAATTTACTGGGATTATTTCTCAGACAATCTCGAACATCTTCTAATTTTAGGAATAATAAATCAACTAGAATGATAGCTTTTTTTTTTGGTCTGTAGATCAAATTTACCAAAGCATAGTTTAGATTATATAGTTCTGTGCTCCCAGAATTTTTGACTCATTCTTTATTGGAAAAAAAAAAACACACAAGATGCAAAGCAAAATATTTTTCTTACTTGAGTCTTCCACAAATCTCACTTAAGTATCAGAGACTACCCTGTCCCATCATCACTCCTGTTGAACAGAGTATTTTCTCCCCACATTTCTACTTCTAAGATCCTATCTGTCTGATTGCCTGTCTGAGCCATCACAAGCACACGTTTTTATAAATCATTTTTGTATTTGCACCATAGAAGTCACAGTGATCAATTACAGAATCTTAGCATCCTGGATTACTTTCTTGGGAAGGGGTATACATACCCCTGGGCCTCTTTCTCCAGGTTCCCCTTTTTGAGCATCACCCTGCGACAAGCAAAAAAACAAACAAACAAACAAACAAAACTCAATCAAAATTCCACAGCCCTGCAGAGTGACTGATGGCTCAATAAAATGCATTATTCAGAAGTCTCAGATTAACAGATTAACTCCATGGAGAAAAAAATCTTTGGCCTTTATCATTGACATTTTCACCATGCCATCAAGGGAAGAAAAGAGCAGTTCAGATAGCCTTTGCCCTTTGGAATGAAGCCAGATGCATAGAGCACAGGATCCAGGTACATTTGCTCAGCTTAGGCCAAGTTTTGCATCCCAGTTTAACAACACAGCCATTGTTCTCAAATAGAGCAATGTACCCCATTGGAGCCAGCCATTCTGGCTTTTCTCCAAGGGGCTTTGGAATGTTTTCCAAAATGTCATTAAGAGTAATTGCTTGATTTCAACAAGACTTAGGAAAATATATTATGTGGCCCAAAATTACAAGCCAAATAAATGAAAGGTAAACATAGATTTAAAACAGGTATTTAACAAGACAAAAAGAAGACATGATGGCATCAGTTGGGACCTAAATAATGAGTGTGTAGGGTTGTGTGTGTTTGTATTGTAAAGATACCGAAGGATGCACCGTATTCCTTTTCTTTGACAAGCAAGCAATTGGCTTTCATGCATCTAAAATACTTCCATGCATCTAACTTATTCTATTTTTCATTTCCTCCCTAAACATAGTTTTAGAAGAGAAGTTATTGGGTTAAAATTTGAATATATGAATACTTCTTGTGTAATATCTAATTGCTTTCCAAAATGTTGCCCCAAGTTACCTTTGCAATGAAGAGCAAACCAGTTTCACCACCTCATTGCTCTCACTAGTTATTATTACTTTAATGTCGCTGTGTTAACTGCTATAAAAAAAGACACGTTTTTCAAAATCTGAAACACACACACACAAAAAAAAACCCCCAAACTATGTGAACTAGAAGATTGCTCCCCTCCCCATGCAAAAAACAACCCAACAAACTTGGACTCCAAAGTTTCTAAAATGTGAATCATTAGTATTGAAGAGTACCTCATTGTCTTTATCTAAATTTCAGTCATTATCTAGTGAAATTAAATGTTTTTCTATTTCTTCATTTACTGGTTTTATGTCTTCTCTTGGAAATTGTTTGGGTCCTTTGACCAATTGATTATTAGTGGCTTGATATTTTCTCATCCATTTTATAAAGCCTTTATATACTATTAAAATTAACCCAATGTCCATTGTATTTGATGAAAATATTTCCTTGTTTTCCTCTTTATTTTAATTATTATTTTTCATGATATAGAATTTTGCCATAAATTTTCACATAGTTATAGCTCTCTCCCATGATTCTTTTAGCCACTTTTGAGCTTGGAAGATCATCGTGTGAAATATTATCTGACTTTTTAAAATTAATATAGAATTCTTTTATGGGTACACCAAGAAAAGAATTGGGGAAATACCTGAAGATGGTCTGAGTGTAGGAGATAATTGTTTTTTTCTATTATTATCATAGGTCAGTTATCCATAAAATGGATCCATATAAAACATAAGTGTCAATGTCAATCTGATATGGAATATATATTAGTAATTCATGGAACATTGTAGCAATTAATTTGCACCAACATTATGTAAATACAAATTCCAATTTGTTCAGCATTCCTAGGTTTCCTAGACTTATTGACTAAAATGGTCATATATTACTTAGGATTTATAAGCTAACACAAACCAGGTAGATAATACAGGAAGTAAGCATCCTGTAGTCTTCACAGAAATCATCATATTTTTGGCATTGACATACACTACAATGCTCTTTGTTTTCTTCATTTTTGTTCTTTAAATAAATCTAGAAAGAGCTACAATGGTTTATAAGGAAAGCTGTTTATTCATTTACCGGGTTTCCTTTTGGTCCTTGCTCACCTTTGATACCTGGGTTTCCATGTGTACCCTGAAAGCAAAGGGAGAAAAGATTATATTCAGCTCACATCCTATGGGTTTTTTACACATTACAAAAATTTCTGATCAGCTTCATCCCATAAAAGGAATGAAGACTGTAAACAAACGTAACCTACCAAGCAGAGACTCAACTGTATTCTCACCTTTACTACACACCAGGAAGACCGCACTGTCTTGAATAGGTAGTTCTCTAGATTTGCTCAAAAGAAAATACTGTCTCTGCCTGATATCCAAGGGATAATCTCAAAGATGAGAGAAGAAAGTGTTCCAATCCTGTTCCAGAAAGGTGTTATGTTTTCCTATTCTCAAACCACCAAAAAAGCTGGCTTTTCTGAGAACTGGTTTTAGGGACACTCAATAAATGCTAAATAGTGTAGTTTTACGTCTAACCCTATTAAAACATGGTATGGTACAGCACAGGGAATAGAGTCAATGGTATTATAATCACACTGCACAGTAACAGATGGTAGATCCACTTGTGGTGAACACAGCATAATGTATAAACTTGTTGGGTCAGTATGTTGAACACCTGAAACTAATATAACATTGTGTGTCCACTATACTTCAGTTTAAAAAAAAACATGGTGGGGTGCCTGGGCGGCTCAGTCAGTTAAGCAACCGACTCTTGATATCAGCTCAGGTCATGATCTTGGGGTCCTAGGATCGAGCCCCGTGTTGGGCTCCGCATTCAGTGGGGAATCTGCTTGAGATTCTCTCTCTCCCTCTGCCTCTACCCCCACTTGCACTCCCCCTCTATCTCTCTCTAGAATAAATAAATAAAATCTTTTTAAAAAATGATACGTTAGGGGTGCTTGGGTGGCTCAGTTGGTTAAGCATCTGCCTTCGGCTCAGGTCATAATCCCAGGGTCCTGGGATCTTTCTGCTTTCCCTCTCCCTCTACCCCTCTCTCCTACTCCTGTATTCTATCTCTCTCTCTCAAATAAATAAATAAGATCTTTAAAATATATCACTTTTTAAACAATGGTAAGTTAATCTCTAACAATACTGAGTGACTGAAATTGTCAGATTAGTTTAACAACTATAAATTTTCTTACTGTTCATTCTAAAATATAATTGAATATCCCAAGTAAACCTTCCCCTGGTAATTTCTTGGTCTAATAAATATAAACTAAGACTTTATAAGAAGGGAATGTTAAAATTTTACTTTGCCCAAAATCAGCTTCTACTGGCTGCCACATTGTCTTGTAATGTATCTAACTTACATTTTAGGGGAAAAGAAAAAAAGACAAACATCCCCACCTTCTGATTGGTAGAATGGTTTGAAAAAGCATAGTCTTTTGACCTGAGTCTCAAGAGAAAATGTGGCACAGTCTAAGAAATTCACAGTACACATTCTCCTCCCTGCCCCCCAATACAAGCATTTGTTCAAAAACTGTATCCATGCATTTTTGTGAAATATATCCACTGGGCTTTTGACCTATAGGGTTTGAGACCACATAAGTAAATGGAATACCAAATAAGCAGCATGGATGCCTCTGATGATATGTGTTAGAGAAATATGCAGTATCTCCAGTTATTGCGATATTGTTGCAAATACCTTCCCAGTGCATACATGACACCTTCCAGATGTTAGACCAGAATATAAAGGAAGCACTCATTTTAGGATTATTTTATCAAGTGTTGAATCATCGTAATAAATCCTGCCTTTAACCTTTAGTTGCCAAGTTCCATTTCACAGAGCTCACTCTAATCCCCAAAGCTCCCTGACCAGCTTCCTCTCTGAGAGGCCACCCAGTGTTGTTCTTGGATACATGTGAAGACACAGTGAACTTCCAGCGAGCTCTGTGTCACTTGTTTCTAGGCTAAAGCTTTCCCTAAAGCACGGAGGATTTGGATGATCTCTTTTTCTATATTTTTGTTTCACTGTTGAGAAATTCTGGCCCCAACTGTCACATCAGAAGGGATGCTGGAACATCCTTTGTGAGAACAGCTTCATCATTCTAACTGAATCTGCCCTCCGTTCAGGTCAGCAAAATCCCAGGCTCATTTCTAAGGACAGAGTGTATCCCTTTAGGAATCAGAGAAAGAAACAGCATTTCCCTGTTTGCTGCTGTTTGCACATGACTGCTTTTCACAGCACAAACCAGCAGTGGCATTTCCAAGTGCAAGTAGAGCAATTGTGACTAGGGCTTCCTGACTTGACCCTCCGTTCAAAGTGGAAACGTACTCACAGGAAGCCCTGGGTCGCCTGGATCCCCCTTCTCACATTCACAAATCTTGTGTTCGCACTGCATTGAGAATGAAATCCAATATTAACACGCAACGAAATACAGCATTTCAAATCATATTCAGTACATAACTAGATAGAACACTGCCTTGACAAAATTTTACCTCACAAATTTATGGAGATTTTGTTCTCCCTTGTCAATTCTTCTAGGCTAGTGCAGATCTAGTAAGAGCCAGCTAGTCAACGATTATTATACATTGCCATGGTTAGATAAAATAGACCTCCCAGCAAAAATATATGCATAACATCTAGTTGCCAGTGAAAAGGGAAAATAACCATTTTCAGTGGATTTTTGGAATTTCTGCTTTTTCTCTTCTCTACAGCACATCAAAGCTCAGTACCATACAAATATCAACCACTCCTTTAGCCCAAAAGGAAAACATTGTGACATACCATATTTTATCAATTCTAGGATACACATTTTTCCTTATTTGTCTGAAATCAGAATAAATCTTATTTGAATCAGGCCTGATCATAATGAAGTTGTTATTTTCTGCCCATGTCCTTCAAAACTTACAGAATGAAATGGAAGAAAACTCTAGAGATACTCCTGGAGTACACTCAAGAAATGTTGCAGCACCAGTGTTTTTGATGGCCCAGAGGCCGATTTGGGGGGGGGGGTGCAGGGGATGGGGCGGAGGGCATCAGAGCCAAAAAGCGATTCAGAAGATTCAGACTCTGGATACGAAGAAGTTTTTGAAATAACCAGTTTAGTTTGCCGTCATTGTCCCGTATATGTATGGACAAAAGTGATAGAGGATTTAAAAGTCTATATCTAAATAAATCTAAAGGGACTCTTACTGTAAGTATAAAATCAAGAATTGTCACTTATTAGAAGGTACTCTATCATAGTTTAATTGGCAGGGTCCTTTCCTGTCTCACTGGTACATAAAATAGGATGCATCTGACCATTGGTTGAAGCATGCTGCTCTGCAGGGTTTGGTTGGCTCCTATTATTTTTTGCAGTACTACTTGTAAATGTCCTGATATTTAATAAGCAGCTGGTCCAACAAAATTTGCATGTTCCAAACTCTTTGTGTTAAGAAACACACGTCCAGTATAGAAGTCCTCGGCAACCTGGAGGTCATCTATTGTGCTAAGCACCATCCAACTGATACTAGCCAGCTTCCTTTGCTGCCTGGTGTGGTTGTCATCATCAAGGAGAATGAGCTTAAAATCAATCACCAGGCACCAGCGGGAGACTCTGAGCTGTGTCTCTTGGCCAGGAATCCCGGCCAACACCAGGCACACCTCCCAAAGCGGAGGACCCCTATGAGCTGGTGTCAGAGACATGCTTAGAATAAAGGAAGTCATATCAAAATAAGCAAAAACTATGCCTTTTGCGGGGTGCTTGGCTGGCTGTCAGTGGAGCACGCAACTCTTGATCTCAGAGTTGTGAGTTGGAGCCCTGCATTGGGTGTAGAGATTACTTAAAGATAAAATCTTAAAAAACAGAACAACTATGCCATTTGGTTATCAGTGATTTCTAAAGTTACTCTCTAAAATCATATTAAAATATTTCCTACTTTTTCCAGATTTTGAAACCTGCAGTAGACATAGAGAAATCAGATGGCTGCCTCAGAATAGAGTGGTTCATTTTAAAAGAATTAAGCATTTTTATGTAGATACACCTTATCTTCTAATGTGAATTATGATGCTGATTTGATCATGCAAATTTTGAGAATTAATTCATAGTAATCAAAGCATGTGGTACTTACCTTCTCTTCAAATAAGATATCCTAGGAGATAAAAAAGAATAAAACATTAACTCAATTCATGTTCTGCTTCCAGCTTCTTATTAGTCTTAATTATTCCCTATGGGATATGCAATTTCCAATTTCAGCTTTTTAACCTTGTAAAAGCAATAGAGCCTACCTGCCAACCACCCAAGGAACACTCTGAGCCATATAATAAGAGACGTGAAGGGCACTAACATTAAAAATTATTATGTTTTCTAGGAACTTTATCCTGTTGCATCCTAAGTTCTATCTTTCTATCTTTCAGCTCTCGAAACTCTATTACCTGGCTACAAGCTAAATCAGTCATAATAAAAATTTCTCACTTTTACTTATACTTAGCCAGAATACATAATTGTGTGTTTTCTCTTCTTTTGTTTTTCCATCCCTATACATACATGCATTTGTTTTTCAGCATTAAAACATTAATTTCAGAGTGATCATTTCATGAAATATCAATAAGCCTTTGAAGTCAATCAGGTCCAACCTTTCATCTTGCCCTAAGGAAATGTGGGTCTGCAGGACTGTGACTTGTCCAAGATCATACACTTGACTGAGCCACTTAACCAAGTTCAAGTGCTACTTTATACTTACACAGAAATGAATTAACTAGAATATTTTTCAAAACTCCTTTAAATTCACAGTTTTAGAGAAATTCACAATCTGGTTTTTGTCTAACATCTAGGCCTCTCTAACCTACTTCAGCTTAGTGGGGCATTACCTGACAAGTGCACTAAAGGCTGTGTCTGAAACCAAACATGGGGAAGAAATTAACCTATGCTTACAGATAGAATTATTGCTTTCATAACGTAGAACCTATGGATCAGATTGATGCCTTATGACTGAATCCAAAGCATTAATTTGCATAGGATAAAATAAAATTGGGAGTAAAAAGCACTAGAATATGCAAGGTATTAAAAATGAAGACTGTAGTGAGGAAGTTAAAAATAAGTCAGAATTATACCTGTAGGGAGGACCCCCACATCCCTTTAGTTTTATTTTTACTTTACCTTTATTGCCATACAAACTAATAATACAGAGGGAAGTTACAGCAAAATGCTTTATGTGGTCCTAGTGATGTAATGGGAGGAAAAATTAGGCTGGGAATTAAGTGTGGTCCAGGGTTTTCATCCTGTGTCCACCATTACCTAGCTGTGTGGCCTTGGGCAAGCCCTATAATCCTTCCAGGTCATTTTCACATACATGAAAAATTAGAAAGTTTGACTGTGTGGTCTCAGGAGTTGTAAAACTCTGGCTACAGAGCCAATCTACAAAATTCAGAGTCTTACCTCTGGCCCTCTTTCCCCCACCCCTCTGTCCCACCCACTCCCCACCCCAATGATTTAAAATTTCCAGCCGATGTAAATCCAGGCAGAAAGCAGTTGAGATACTTGTATCTTTATGAACTAGCAGGTCATGTGAAGAAACGGGAATTCAGATATACTGACAGTCTTGGTGTAAAATGGCATTTACCCTCCCCAGAAGATTTGGCTGTACCTAGAAACCTGAAGATGTGTGTGCTTTATTTCTAGGCTGCCCAAGACAAGTCCTTGTTCCCACCTGTTATTCTGACACTCCTTGCAGACACGTCTTAGGGAAATTCTTGTGGTTCCTGTGTATTTCAGCATTCATTATTTTTAATAATGAAAATTTGGAAATAATTTTGGAATTTGGAAATAATATCAATATTATTAGAATGCAATATTAGAATGGATCAATAAACAAAATGTTATTCAGCAGTGAAGGTGAACACATTGGATCTACATATTTCAAAGTAGAAAAATTTCCAAAGACACTGAGTGAAAAAGCTAGTTGCAGATGGATATATAGAATATGATCCAAAATATAAAAATATTTAAAACACATTTAGTTTTTCTAGGAGGGAGAGAGAGAGAAAGGAATTTGAAAAGAGTTCAAGAGACAATAAACAACTAATAATTCAAGTCAAATTGTAATATTTGAAAACAACTACTGAAATAAAGAAAAATCCAAAGTTTTGTCACCTTACAACCCTTTTATAATAAGCAACACCCTTCTGTTATCCAATATCAGTTTTTAAACTCATGAATTTAGCTGCTACTAGCCTGATGTATAATTGTACACTTTCAGCTTTTCCTCTGAAAATTTAATGTCTGCTTTGCCATATTAACTCTTTAAAAACATGTGCCATGGGGCTTAAAACCAAAACAACATAACTAATTTTGGAACTCATTTGATTTTGTGTTTGTGGAATTTATATTCCTATGGAAAAAAATGGACCCAGGACTGCACAATAGATCAGACTGTTTCAAACAAAGAACAAAGCTCTATCCCTAAGGGCACTTATAGTCTATAAGCCCCAGTGACAGAAAACAGCACAGACCAAGCAGCATGGGAAGGAGATCCCAGACTTGGTGGGGAGGTGGGTAACAAGACAGTTTCCTGAAATAGGTGGGTTTTCTGGATAATTTTCAAGAGCGGAATGCAAAGGACCAACTCATGGATGGAATATTGTTCTATATGTCAAAGGTTATGAGGAAAAAAGTCATAAAGACTAGTGTGGGCTGTAAGACAAAGGAAGCGGTGAGGAGGGATGTTTAAAAAGAGTGGACAAAAGGGCCCATGTGGACAGAGCTGGACACCTTGGGATGTAATGAGTGCTTTCGCTTAAGCAGAGAAGCAGGTTATGTGGAGAACATGGTCAAAGTCAAAGGGAAGGGCACATTCAGTGAGGATCTAGGTGGATACTGTAGTCTAAATGGAAAAGACAAATAAAGACAAGACCTCCCTAAAGCAAAAGAAGGTGCATTTTATTAATGAAGAGTTTTATGATGGCATATATGTGAAAGGAGAAGGATAGAATGGAATTGATAATTTTGTGAATGAGTATGAGGTCAATGCTATGAGAAAGGGACAGAGGAAACGTGAGGAAGTTATCAAAGTTATTGGTACAATAACAATAGCAAATAGAATGAGAATAAAGAACTTAGTAGGTGAGGATTGCAAACTCTACAACCAAAAAATATTTGCAGCTTAGTATAGTAGCCAAATAGCCACCATAAAATCTCTTCTAAAAGACCAACTAATACATATAGACATTGGGTTGGAATTGTTTCTTTGGTTTCAATACTGTTATGTAAATCATAATAAAATAGTATTAGAACATTTTATATATCCTCTTCAATGTGGAATCATCAGGTCTCTCTGAGGTTATTCAGAACTGAAGTGTTTTCATGGGGTTCTTACATGATCCTTTTTACTAGAGATGCCAAGGAGTTGGTAATGATTCCTTGATTTGTCTTGGCTCCTGCAAGATCTATTTGTTGTGGGCACTCATGTCCATTAAAATTCAACTAAAGTCCACTCTGCAACAACAACAAAAAATAAACTGCTGATACCAAAAGAAAGCCCAGTTGAATTCCAAAAAATCATTATGCTGGGTCTAAGAACCCTGACAGAAAAAGAGTACACAGAGCATAAGCTTATTTACATATGAGCCTCGAAAGCATACAGTAATCTGGAGTGACAAAAGTCAGATCAGGAGCTAAGAGGCAAGGGAAAGATATCTTGCAAAGAGGCTGGAAGAAGTTTGGGGGTGATGGAAATGTTACATATCCTAACTGTGTTGTTGGTTTCATGAATCTATATGTCTATCAAAACTCCTAGAATTGTGTACCTTAAGTAGATGCAGTTTTGTATTTGAATTATACCTAATTAACTTATTTTAGAAAGCCAACTACATAATTATTTCCAAATGAAAAGTTTAGGAATTCAACTAAAGATGTAATAACAGTAGATTAGATGAGGAATTTTTCCAATGGCCTGATCAAGAATCAAGTTCTGTCTCCTACACAGTGGCAATCTGAAACATTGAAACAGTGTATTGTTCTTTGAAGGGCCTAAGAAGCCCTTTGGATGTTGGGAATGTTTAGAAAGCAGCATCTCCTAAGTGGCTTGTTCATAGAGCTTCCATCTGAACAAACAAGCTGAAATCACAGGATGCTAAAGAAGAGCAGGGTCGTTGGGACACTTGGTCATTCTCTGGTTTCCTCAGAAATGAACAAATAGTCCTGCTTGGAGACTACTGCCAAGATCCTGTGTTCTGAGTTGGGCAGGAGCTCTCCGCGAGGAGGGTGTGTCTGGAAGGAGTAAGAACCTCCTGAGCCTCCACAACTGGCCAAACAAGAAGCTGCCTGTCCTGTATCTTCTGTAATCAGCAACTGGAGACTCATTATCTCAACTCCAGTGTTCTCTCCCACACGTGCTGGAATCATCTGTTTGGGGTTCAGTGGTAAGGATTGCTTAAATTACGGCACAGGCAGCGCTAGGCAGTTAGCCAGGCACCCCTGCACACTTCCCTTATAAGAAAAGAGATGCGCAGGGTGAGCACTCACCCTGAGCCCCCTGGGGGTCGAATGCATCATCTCTAAGCTAGGCAGAACTCTCCCTGTCTAGCCCCAGTGCCCAAGAAAAAGAGGCTAGAAACAATAGAACTTTAGAGGAAGGATGTTGCTTAACTGTTTCAAGGCAGTTCTGACTGCGAAACCTTAAAACCCAGTTACTATTTTCCCCTTTCAATATAACTTCACAGGGTTAATCATGAAGACCCCAGGGCTTTTGCCTGTCCTTACATTTTCAACTATAAAATGAGGATAATATAGTACCTACATCATAAGATTGTTGTATACATTGAATAAAATAAAATTTGTAAAGTACTCAGAAAAATGCTTAATACACAGAGCACTCAAGACGTGGTAACTATTATTTAGATTAAAAAAAAAAAGTCAATGTCTCATGCTGAAAACAACAGTTGTAAGAATAACTTACCAGTTATTATCTTATAGTTAATATTGACTTATAAGTTATAAGAATAATGTTAGGAGAAGGATTGGGGAAAGGGACAAAAGGGTCAAAACAATCTCTGAAACAAGGCTGAGTTTTTTTGAAACTTATAGAAAACAGCCATACGAAATGCTTAGTACCTAAAGGACACATTTGCCCTGCCCTCTTCTCAAGAAAAAAAAAAAAATCAATGTTTTTAAGAAAATATTATATGCAAACAATGAATCATCGAACACTACATCAAAAACTAATGATGTAATGTATGGTGATTAACATAACATAATAAAAGAAAAAAGAAAAAAAAAGAAAATCAATTTTTAACACTTAACAAATCAACCACTTTTTCTCCAGGAGTTTTCTTCTTGAGAAACACTGTGAAGAAGGATTTTATTTTGATTGCTTTGCCTTGTGTTTTCCCAAGCAGAAAGGAAAGAATCTCACACAGCTGAGCAATCAACAAAGAAAAGCATTGACACAACTAATCAGACCAATCAAATGGCACTCATTGATCTGCAGGGAGAAAGTGTTGGGTGACTGCAAGTCGCAGGTGATTTTAAATTGGGTGGGCTTGCTAACACCTAAGAACAAGGACATAATAAAAAAAATTAGAAGTCTATGAACTTTGCTTGAGGAGCATAATATAGCAGTAGGTGAGAGATGGAGTCAAAATATTTCTGCAGATGTTAAACGGGAAAAAAACTACTTAGTACAAATATAGCAGACCACAAATTGACCACAAATTGCATATTAGTCAGCAGTGTTCATGATCCCAGGATGTATAAATAGGAGCCTGAATGATTGGAAAGTAATTCTTCCAAAATCCTCAGCATTGGCTAGCAATAAAGTTAGGAATGCAATTCCAGAGCATGAGCCTTGTTACTTTCCCAGTTTATCTGGTGTAAACTGTCAAGGAAGTGGAGAGAGACTTCGGAAAGATTCTCCTATTTCCAAGATGGATTCTTTTTCCTTCATCTTTCTGACCCAGTATCTACCCTTACAGAATTTGTAATTAAGGTATCAGTATTATGATTGGGAATATATACATAAAACCAACTCATTAGGCACCTACCAGGCGATCTCGAATTTTATCTACAAGGGTTGGATCACTTAACAGTAGAATGGGTTCACTGGATGAATCCCCAGATATCAAACGAAGTTTGGCTTCATTGACTACAGTGGAAAGTCCAATGGTGATAAATAATATCCCTGCAGTTCTGGCATCTTCCAAAATACTCTGAACATCTGGATTCTTTGGATGGTCAATGCCATCAGTCATCAGCAAAGCCACTTTCACACCATCTTTACGGCCTTCTCTCTTAAGTAGCCCAGTGGCATTGGAGACGGCATAATAAGAGAAGGTGCCTTGCCCGATGAAATTCATAGACTTGACCCTCTGTTTAAACGTCTGCAGATCCTTCCAAGAAGAAAAAGGTGGTTCGATTTGGACAGAGCTGCTAAACTGAAGCGCTGCCAGTTTGATGTCGTATTTCAAGGAGCGAACCGGGGTCAACTGGAAAACCTCATCACTCAAGCTATCCACAAAATCTTTCTGTTTATCAAAGAGGATAATTTTAGAAGTTTCAGAGCTATCCACGATGAAGACAACATCTATGAAGCAAGTAGAGTCTGAAATAGAACAAATAGGTTAGGCAAAATATTTGTTCCTACTCATGAAATGACTTTGCATAAGGAAAGCCCTGAGGTGGTGTGATGTGTATGGGTTTGTTGTTGTTTTGGGTTTTTTTTTTTTTTTTTTGGTTTTGTTGTTGTTGTTACTGTTGTTGTTTTGGCAGGAGAGGGGAGTGAAAAAGAGAGGCATCTTGGAGGTAGGGCTTAAGTTGTGAAGAACTAAATCTCTTTCCAAGTCTATAAATTCTTTGCCTCTTGTAAAATCATGAGAGTCAGGAGCAAACAAATAAGCAAAATTCCATGTATTTTGAGTATTTTCCCATTGTTCAAAAATTCAACAAATATATGTATTTTTAATTTTATTTGTTTCGAGAGAGAGATGGGGGGGAGAGGCAGAAGGAGAGGGAGGGAGAGACTCTCAAGCAGACTCCACACTGAGCGTGAAGCTGGACATGGGGCTGGATCTCACGACCCTGAGATCATGACCTGAGCCGAAATCAAGAGTCAGACGCTTAACCGACTGAGCCACCCAGGCACCCCAAAATTCAACAAATATTGGGCAAATTTGTTGAGAAGTAAATAATGCTCTGCCTGATTCTCAGGTTGTGTGTCACATTGGTGAGGCCCCATTTGTTTTGGTGCGTGGTTTTTTGTTTTGTTTTTAGCTTTTTTTAAATCAAGGGAGAAAATGACTACACGCATCACATTGTAGCAAGGAGGGGGAAAGAAACATAAAAGCAGAGAACTTAAGTTCGAATTCTAGATCTTACTAGTTAATTTGCCAGTGTCCTTGGATGTGCCACTTAATATCTCTGGGCCTCAATTTCTTTATCTATGACAGTGGCAGTCTCTGTCATTCCCATTTTACAAAGCTACTGTGAGGCTCAAATGAGATAATAAATGTACAAAGGCTCTAAAACACCTGATGTTTTTGTAAATATGCTCTATAAGTATAGAGAGTATATTATTATCGTAATATAAGTATATTAAAATAGAATGTTACATATATGTTTATATATATGGTTTGCTATTTGCATCAACTGCTATTTGGAAAAATTCATATTGGTGTTTTAACAGGCTAAAACTAATCATTAAAAACAAAAACAAAACATTTTTTCTTTTACCCTGGAGATCATTTTTCCTTGCAAGTAAATTGGACTTTGATCCTTTCTTTCTTTGTCCATGTATTGTTTGACTCATAAAAGCTGGCAAAAGCAGGAGATAGAAGACAAAATGTCTGTTCCACATTATGGTAGATGGTGAAAAGTCATCTGTCTTGTAACACCTTTAATAGAAAAATCAGTTATAAATACTTTCGTAAAGTACAGTGTTCGCTATTTTTAATTTAAAGCCGACAGAATTGAAAACTGGCATGTGACAGGAGCAAAAGGTTTTCATTCATATTTACAGAAAAACATCCACGTTGGGATTTTAAAAGATTTTAATCCAAGTGAATCATGGCACTACAAGCAAACATTTATTAGTGAATATTTCTATATAGTCAAAGAATTACATCCAAGTAATCTGAATTTCCCATTTTATTATGGGGAGCAGAGAGTGGGAAAAGCCATTTAAAAACACTTCAGTCCCACTCTATATGATGGACTATGGTTCAAGCACAGGCTCTCTTTTGACATTGTCACATTCTTCAAGGTGATATCAGATTGCTACATTGTTGTTTCATTATAACTAATTCCTGACAATCTCAATATTTTTACAAGGTTGTAGAGAACCACCATCATTTCAGTCTTAATAATACATGCACAACTTCAGTGAGTTCAAAAGGCAAGTCAAAAATGAAATCACCCCTCCAGTTCCCATAGAACACCATTTCTCTTTATACTCTTACTTGGAAACTTCATCTACCACAGAGTTCCAAGCTGGACTACAGCTGTATACATATCCAATGAATCAAGAGTATGAGAGCAAAAATAATAGATTTGCTCAGCAACACCATTCTTCTAGTGAAGAAATGATAGAAATAAGATTGAAATCAGAAGCACTTCCTCTGAACATTCCTGTGAAGCTGTTTTTCTGAATAGATTAACAATGAAAAATCTAATCCTGTATTAAAATCTACAGCCATCTTCATCTCTCAATATGCCCAGCTCTACACCAAATGACTTTTAAACCCTCAGGCTTCCCTGGCAAGAGAAGACTCATGCGGGGCTAGCCCAGTGTACTTGAGAAGGAACAAGAAAGCTTTTTGTGAACCAACGTTCTGTATGGTTTGGAAATGCTTTCCTTCTTAAACTATATTGACTTCAAAAGTTCTGGAAAAGGAAATCGCATTTTCCTTCACTTTGCCTTCAGGGAATGGGAACTGGGAAACCATAAGCACGATTTTTCCAGGCTCAAATAGGAGGCAGAAATATATGCAAAGGCAGTGAGAAATGGAATGGATGACTGGTTTCTTTCATACATGCCAGATGGAGAAACCCAAAAAGGAATCAAAGCTGTTGGGTTGAGGATGAACCAATAGATGGCTCCATGCCAAAATCTGCTCCTCAACTGACATGGTCTTGCAGGAAGTTTATGAAGCTGACCTTGTATCAGTATAGCTAAGCACCTCTGTTGGCAAGTGCATCAAGTGCAATTGGCCAATGTCAACTGTTCTTCAGACCAGGTGTGTTAAGATGTGAAGACAGCTGGGTGTTAAAAAAAAAAAAGAAGAAGAAGAACAAGGAGTTTGCTGAGGAAAAGGAACACATAAAGGACACCCCTCCCAAGTAATTCCTTGTTAACCAAAGAGAAGAATACAGAAGGATGTACACATTTAACTCTGAAGACTAGTAAGAACAAGGCTATGTAGCAAAACGTAGCTGCTATAGTCTTTGGAGGGGGGCAGGTGGAATAACACCGTGTCCCTGGTATTACATACAACCTTTCTCTTTTGTTGAGCCCATACCACAAAAAGTGTCCCAGAAGTTCTGGAAATAAGAGACTGAGAATTTAATTTCATTGAAAGTAGAGAGATTTTACAAGCTACATGATCAATACAACTCTAAAGAAGGTAATTTCCATGCAGGATCCTGAGTAGAAAACCACTTTCTCCTCATTTATAGGCCTCATTTTGGGCTTTAGAAATGCTGTCTTTAAATAAAGACTCGTCTTTCCTAAAACTAAGCACTTGCTCATATAGTTTTTTGGCATATAATCATGATTGCATAGCTGAAGCTTTGTATATACAATGTTCACTATCACACTTATTAATTAGCACTAACCATTATGTCTCATATTTCATTACTATTTGCTCTGATATTTTTTATCCAGCTCTCCCTAAGCAGTCGTACTATTCCCCTCTCTTTACTGATATTAGCTAGAGGACACTCTTATACCTTTGGTTTTTAGTTCTACTGCCTTCCTAAAATCTCTTTCTTTTTTATTAGTTTGGCATCTTAAGAGCACACCATTTCTAACCATTTTTGCCATATTTTATTTTGCCTCAGTTTTTAGTAATTCTTACCTTTCTCTCATTTAGATATCATATACAAGCAAAATAGGTTTTGGGGGAAAATTCCATTAGTTAAATAAAAGAAACATAAACCTCTCTGTTCATTATAAGTTACATTTTATAAGTGTAGAAACAATGATTATCTTTAACCAAATGCCATATATTTGCCTTTTTTGCCTAAAATTTATCTTGGGTTAATATCAGAATCAACAAATCCAAGAGACTTTATATTTTGTGATTTTTCAAAAATAAAATTCTTTCGGCACAGTTTACCAATTGTATTCACAGTGTTTGCATCTCATTTGTTTCACAGAAAGATAAAATTATCAAAAGAAGACTTTATTCAAATTGCCAAACCAGCCAAATTATAAAATATTCTGTAATTAATACTGAGTTATAAAAATATGTTCCAAATTAAGAAAAAGAGGTCCTGAAAGGTATTAACATCATTGCAACGCTAGGCAGTAGACTGCAAATTAAAAATCAATTTTAAACTTTGAAATAAATTTTAAATGTTGACATTTTAACAATTATTTATATTTTTCTAATAATTAAAGTAATGGCAGAGGATAGAAATTTTTGATAAGCTTTCTTCACATAATAAGTAGGCAAACCCCTTAGTCTTCCGCGGTGCCTAGGTGGTTTCTGATTTCAAGTGATTAAAATAAAACAGTTATGTCTTACCTTATAAAGTTTGTCAAACAGGAATTAAAGACTGATTAAGCAAATGCCAACAGCAAGGACCATTGTTGGGGATGGAGTTGGCTATTTGATATTGTTCTTTTCTGTGGAAGTAAAAATTGTCTTTGGTCTTGGAAGTTTTGCAATCTTTTATTCATGTTTATTAGCCTAAGTTAAAGCAAGAGTGGTCAGGCATTTGGCCAGGGTGCAAGATCTGGGTGGGATCAGTAAGTAATTTAAAGGAACAGTGTCCTCTCAGAACAAGTCTGTGTTCTCCAGACTGTTATAAAAATAACTTGAGCAGATTTTCTACATTTTAGGCATTTATTGACAGCCTGCTGTTTCTCATACCGTGTCCTCCTTCTATTTCTACCTTTCTCTGCATGGGATGTGCTCTGTGTGTTACTGGCTCTGAACAGCTTTGTGAGGGAGTGTAAGTGACAACAGACTCAGACCCAAAACAGGTTTTTCAAGAGAGGCAATGGGTTGATAATTATTGAAGCTGGATGAAGAGTATAGAGAAGTTCATTATTGTAGCCTTTCTACATCTGTGATCTTTGAAAATTTCCATAATAAAAAGTCAAAAGAGTGATCTGAATTTAGCCCTGGTTCTGTCTCTCATATGGGGACCTCAGTTTCCCATTTCTGAAATGAGGGAGTGAATTTAATTAGCTATCAGGAGCCTTCCAAACTATAACACAGGAGCTAGGTTTACAGTGGTCAATATCCTGAGCTCTCTGTCCCAGAAAGGTAGTCACTCAAGTGGCTCCATTCTCTTTTTTCTTAGTTTCTACCTCGTGGTTATGACCCATTTTAAGTCGATGTTTATCAGTGCAGAACATTCTGCCAAGAAGCCACTGGACTCCTAGACAACTAACAGACAGGCTTCTCAACAGAAGACAGAGAGTACCAAGATGATCAGAGATAGCAATATTAATGTTCACACCATAATTATTTAAAACCAGCTTTCCTAGGAAGGCATTTTTACATTTACAGATCTGCTTATTGCAACAATAATAGCTTCCATTTCATGAACACTTTACCAGGTGTGAGGCACTGCGCTAAGTTTTTCATACACATTATGGCACCTAAGTCTCTCACAGCTCCGCCACCTACAGACAGTAAGTGCTGTAAGATTTTGCGTTTTACAGATGAGGATGTTGAAGCAGAGAGGAGTGCGGTCACTTTCCCACGGTCAAACCAGTGCTAGAGAATGCCAGAATGATATCTCAACTCAGATGTAGCTGACCCCTGAGCCTCACTTATCACAACTACCGCATCATTAAATTACATACCCATGTGAATGTCCGTGTTTTCATTGTCTCTGCACCACAAAGCAGTTTTTGAAGAACTGAGGAAGTTTTGTGAGGCTTTGGTAACAGAAAGAAGAAACAGTGGGTACCCTGCCGAAGCACAAATGGAATTTCCCAGGAAGCAACCCCATATATATCTTATATAGCCTGTGGATGTTAGCCACACTTGTCACTTTTGTGAGATGAGAATCAGGGGATAAGGAAGTGGCATTTTTTTTAGAAGGTCACCTCCCTCTTTTCTGGGGGTAGAATACCAACTTGCAGGATAATATACCTATAAGAAGCAAACAAGTAACTCCTGGAGGGGAGATAGGGACTAAAGCCCTCCTGCTTCGGAACTGTTCTGACTGAAGTTGGGGACGGGTTGGAGTCCTGCCTGCTCATCCCTGTCCTTCCATCCCACAAAGCCAAATAGAGTAACCTAAACCCAAGGTTTGCCACCTTTCATTCCCAGGTGTGGCCATCAGCACTAGGTTGATTAGGTAGATGACTCCAAAGAAATTCTTGTGTCCTGTCCGTTTATATAAGGCAATTCACTTTGCTCCCAGAGAAACAAGATGCCATGGGTGAAGACTGCAGTCTTAATCCTAATGGATGGTCTTGAATTAGTGTGCAATTAGACATACACAGTCCAAATAAGAGCACATGGATAAAGACGATGGCTAGAAAAGTCAACTTGGAGTTCATGCCCTTCTGACAGTTATTCTGTAGCAAAGTCTTGGGGGTTTTTTTAGAGTTTTCACTATGGCTTTATTATTGCTTATAGGGGCCCTACCTCCTTTGACAACATCTACCTTAATATCTCTAATTTTTCAGGGTGCCTGGGTGGCTCAGTCATTAAGTGTCTGCCTTTGGCTCAGGTCATGATCCCAGGGTCCTGGGATCGAGCCCCTCATCGGGCTCCTTGCTCCGCGGGAAGCCTGCTTCTCCCTCTCCCATTCCCCCTGCTTATATTCCCTCTCTCGCTGTATCTCTCTCTGTCAAATAAATAAATAAAATCTTTAAAAAAAAATATATATATATATATAATTTTTCTATTACTTGCAGTGCACAGTGCTGGCTGTAGCAAAGTCTTCATAGAAGAAAGAACACGCTGTTTTTACTATTATAACTATAATGGTCTAGAGTAAGCCCTCAATAAATATTTATTAAATGAGTGATTATTCAAAGTAATTTTTTAGTATCTATCACTCACGTGAGAACCGTGATACATCAGATTGCTCTCTTCCAGAACATTACTAGACAAGAAATCTTTTTTCAACTTTTTCAAAAATCTTGAATACTCTACCTCAGTAGAATCTATGTTGGCTTTCTTTGTTTAGGTACCAGTGCCAAGATCTCCACTTCAGTAGTGATGGTATTTTGGGGTCTAGAAACATTTAAAAAGAATCCAAAGTTAGCCCGGTGATGGGTATTAAAGAGGGCATGTACTGAATGGAGCACTGGGTGTTATATGCAAACAATGAATCATGGAACACTACATCAAAAACTAATGATGTAATGTATGGGGATTAACATAACATCATAAAATAAAATTAAAAAAAAAAGAATCCAAGTCTGGGATGATTTGTACATATCAGAAGGTTTTATCTGCATGAGGTTATAGAAATACTAAAAAGGCTAGTAATGTATCAGCTCAAACTTGTATGGAAGTTATACACCTGGACCAAGACCAAGGTATAGGGTAATGTTTCACACTCTTCTCCCAATTTTGGCCACCTTTTTCACTGCTGACCCAGAGTAGAAAAGAACATTATCAACTGAGAAAGGAGAAGTCAAAGGCCTTTTTGCCCAGTTTGGAAAAATCTGTCATTGGAAGTCCCCTTCTATTTCTTTCAGTATAAAATCTTGATATAGATTTTTTTTAAAAGAATTTCTAATATTTGCCCTAAAGCTCCGAAGTTTCTGTATTCACCATCCTGCTTGGCTCCACGAGTATGACTTGGATCTTCTCTCTCGTCATTCATCAGGAAATTAGAGGAACACCAAAATGGATTTGGTCCAATTTGTCAACTAAGGGAAGGATTAAAAGCATTCAAAGACAACAAGGAAATGAAAATTATCATTGGTCCTAAAATGTAGGCAATGCGGCATGGTTTCAGTCTGGAGCAGTGTGACTACATCTCGCCTCCCCTCACCAAATTCTGATTGAGTTGACTCTTCCACCTTCCCTCTACTCACTTATGTTTTGTATTACTTACTCCCTGATATATCTTGCTTCATTGTTTTTCATTTGGTCCCCAACTTGAATAATTGTATCCCAAATGCAACACACAGTGCCCTAGACCACAGTGACAGCCCAGTGTACCAATCTTAGGATCACTAAAATCTTTCTTTAAAAATGTTGAAATGTTCAGGCTTTTTCTTTCTTAAATTATTCCCTTCATCAGTGGATAGGGCAGTCTTAAATTTTTCATGCAGAATCCACCACAAAGGAAAGGTTGGATCTATTTAAGCTTTGACCAAACTCTTGTTTTCATAGGGAAAATATTTTCTATTTTTCATTCAGTTGATTTTACTTTCAGGTATTAGAACGTGTTGTACTGTATTTGGGTGAATTATTTGATTCTCCACCAGATGGTATTTAAGCTTTTCTTATATGGGGGCAAAGAATAGTATCTAATCTCAGAACTAAAAGGAAACTTAGATACCATTTTTCCTTTGATTCTTCCATTTCCCAGATGAGAAACTAGAGGGCAGGTTTTGAATCCCACCCGAAGGCCATACCATGAGTCAGTGAGGGAATAGAGTTTATCTTCGTGTGGCAGCTGGACATCTTTAATTAACCCTGAAGCCCCCAGGAGGATTCTTGGCCTTTGCACCATCTGGGCTTATGGCACAGCAGGAGAAAAAGGAGGCTGGCCTATGGCCGACAATTTATGCTTGAAAAATATGGATTTACTTTAGGGGCAAATGGCTCAGGAAAATTATCACAGGCTAAATTTCTGCACATAACGAGTCTCACATCTCACTGTGTAATGCCTGGGCCATCAAAGGCAATGCATACCAATTGTTAGAACCCTGAGTTGAAGAACTTTGTCCTCCAGGTTTGGGTTGGTTTGCCTGAGCAGCTGAGGATTATTACACAGGTTTCAGTGACCTATGGTGCATGTTATTGATACCTGATCAAAATATAGCCAGTTATATAAGAAGATATCATCTGTATGAATAAGTTTCAGAAACTCAATACCCATTTGAGTGTTCTAGTCAGCCCATTTGGGATTTAATAAGAATATCCAAAAAAAGAAATTTTTAAAATAACTATCAAATTTCTGGAACTAAAATGTTTTTAAGAACATTAAATAACATAACATAATAAAAAAAAAAAAGAACAAAAGAACACTAAATAACTTATTATCCCACATTATATCAACCCATTACAACTCTGGTTTACACAACACTGTCCCTAATTGAGGTAAGAGACTCATCTGCTTTTTGAGTTACATCTAAATTATATAGTTTCTCCTGGGCAATAGTTTGTTTCTTCTTCTGTTCTTTTAAATTCTGTACTAAAAGTAAACTATTCATGAACAAAGTTTATAGTGAAAGAGACCTGAGGTGAATTAATATTTTTGCTATCTTGGGATATGAAAAATCTTTTAATAATATAAAACTCTACACAGATATAAGGTATCTATTATAATCATTTATTGTTTATATCCAGAACTATAGATTCTGAAATTACATATGTACAATTTTAATGTAAGTAATTTTTACTTAATTATATATTTTCCATTATGTTAATTGACGAAATTCAGAAATGCCAAATACACAAATTAGGACTGACCCTGGGTCCTGAGGGACTCTTGATTGAAAAAAGATATTTGGGCACCACCTTGTGGGGCTTTGTGGAAAGACACAGTGTGAGAGCTTGTCTACTAGCATTAACAGATTAAAATTCTTAATTGCCTATGATTCTGAACAGATAGAATGTAAGTTGCTTTCTAAAAAATTTTCTGGGTAGGGGAATAAGAGAATAAGCCAAAGGGGGTGACAAAATTAGTTTTATATATGAATCAAGAAACTAACATCTGATGAAATCTCAAATGCATTTATTTAACAAACATTAACTCACATATGGTTCCAACTATGTGTGAGGCATTGGATAGAAAAGAAATAAGGCCAGTCACTTCAGCCCAGTGAAAAAAATAAGGAAGTAAAAGGCAATGGCAAATTTTACCAAAAATATTTTTTTATGTAATCAAATGACAAACGCAAGTTAATGATACCGTGCTGATGTGTTTGGAAGAAAAGTGTACTGTTATCTGCAACTTACTTTGAAATGCATCATATGAGGGGTGCCTGGGTGGCTCAGTCAGTTAAGCATCTGCCTTCAGCTCAGGTCATGATCCCGGGGTCCTGGGATCCAGCCCTGTGTCGGGCTCCCTGCCTAGCGGAGAGCCTGCTTCTCCCTTCTCCCCGCTCATGCTCTCTCGCTATCTCTGTCTCTCTCTCTCTCAAATAAATAAATAAAATCTTTAAAAAAAAAAAAAAAAAAAAGAAGGAAGGGCACCTGGGTGGCTCAGTTGGTTGAGCAACTGCCTTCGGCTCAGGTCATGATCCTGGAGTCCCTGGATCAGGTCCCACATCGGGCTCTCTGCTTGGCGGGGAGTCTGCTTCGTCCTCTGACCCTCCCCCCTCTCATGTGCTCTCTCTCTCTCATTCTGTCTCTCTCAAATAAATAAATAAAATCTTTAAAAAAAATAAAATAAAAAATAAAAAAATTTAAAAAAGAAGGAAATGCATCATATAAAAAGAAGATGGATAAAGGTCTAGATAGATATATGAGAGAACAAATATGTCAGTTATAGATCAAGTGTTAATCGTGGAATCTAGATGGTGGGTAGTGAGTTTATAATTCTGTCAACTTTTCTGTATGTTTGAAATTTTTCAAAACAAAGTATTCGCAAAAAACCCCACAAGGTAATGGCAGTCTAGTACAATAATATCTATAAAAGAGACTTGTGAAGAGGGCGCCCAGTCCAGACTGTGACATGGAGGTTGGAAGTGCAGGGAGCAGATGATAAGTAGGCATTTCTTTGCTGCCATGTTAAAGGGTTTAGATTTTACCTTGAAAACAACAGGAAGCCACTGAACAGTTTTAAGCAGAGGAGTGACATGATCACATTTTCATTTTAGGAAAATCACTCTGGTGGCTGTGTGAAGAATTAATTGCAGAAAAGCAAGCCTGGAGACTGAGAGACTTATTAGCAAATGTAGCAAAATACCAGTGAGAGAAAAGGCTCTCAAGTACCAGCAGTGGGGATGGAAAGAAGTGAACAATTCTAAGAAATACTAAGGAAGCAGAATCAAAGAGCTTAATTGGCCTAGGAAAGGGAAAGAAATGAAGAAGCATGGTATCCAGTGGTTTGTTGAAGAGTATTTAACAATTGGTTCTCTGGAAAAACATATGTGTGTGCACAAATTTATATAAGTTTATTACAAATGTTACTGATAGAAAGAGTGTGTGGTATGCAATTTACAAATAATAACTACATATACAATTTTCTGTATTATAAATTCCACATAGCAAATTGATTCTCATAGAATGCTTTCATTTATTTTTTAAATTTTTATTGTTATGTTAATCACCATACATTACATCGTTAGTTTTTGATGTAGTGTTCCATGATTCCTTGTTTGTGCATAACACCCAATGCTCCATGCAGAACGTGCCCTCTTTAATACCCATCACCAGGCTAACCCATCCTCCCATCCCCCTCCCCTATAGAACCCTCAGTTTGTTTTTCAGAGTCCATCATCTCTCATGGTTCGTCTCCCCCTCCAATATCCCCCCCCTTCATTCTTCCCCTCCTGCTATCTTCTTCTTTTTTTTTTTTTAACATATATTGCATTATTTGTTTCAGAGGTACAGATCTGAGATTCAACAGTCTTGCACAGTTCACAGTGCTTACCAGAGCACATACCCTCCCCAGTGTCTATCACCCAGTCACCCCATCCCTCCCACCCCACCCCCCATTCCAGCAACCCTCAGTTTGTTTCCTGCAATTAAGAATTCCTCATATCAGTGAGGTCATGATACATGTCTTTCTCTGTTTGACTTATTTCGCTCAGCATAATACCCTCCAGTTCCATCCACGTCATTGCAAATGGCAAGATCTCATTCCTTTTGATGGCTGCATAATATTCCATTGCATATATATACCACTTCTTCTTTATCCATTCATCTGTTGATGGACATCTTGGCTCTTTCCACAGTTCGGCTATTGTGGACATTGCTGCTATAAACATCGGGGTGCATGTACCCCTTCGGATCCCTACTTTTGTATTTTTGGGGTAAATACCCAGTAGTGCAATTGCTGGATCATATGGTAGCTCTATTTTCAACTTTTGGAGGAACCTCCATACTGTTTTCCAGAGTGGCTGCACCAGCTTGCATTCCCACCAACAGCGTAGGAGGGTTCCCCTTTCTCCGCATCCCCGCCAACATCTGTCATTTCCTGACTTGTTAATTTTAGCCATTCTGACTGGTGTGAGGTGGTATCTCATTGAGGTTTTGATTTGGATTTCCCTGATGCTGAGTGATGTTGAGCACTTTTTCATGTGTCTGTTGGCCATTTGGATGTCTTCTTTGGAGAAATGTCTGTTTGTGTCTTCTGCCCATTTCTTGATTGGATTCTTTGTTCTTCGGGTGTTGAGTTTGATAAGTTCTTTATAGATTTTGGATACTAGCCCTTTATCTGATACGTCATTTACAAATATCTTCTCCCATTCTGTCAGTTGTCTTTTGGTTTTGTTGACTGTTTCCTTTGTTTTGCAAAAGCTTTTTATCTTGATGAAGTCCCAATAGTTCATTTTTGCCCTTGCTTCCCTTGCCTTTGGCGATGTTTCTAGGAAGAAGTTGCTGCGGCTAAGGTCAAAGAGGTTGCTGCCTGTGTTCTCCTCTAGGATTTTGATGGACTCCTGTCTCACATTGAGGTCTTTCAACCATTTGGAGTCTATTTTTGTGTGTGGTGTAAGGAAATGGTCCAGTTTCATTCTTCTGCATGTGGCTATCCAATTTTCCCAACACCATTTGTTGAAGAGACTTTTTTCCATTGGACATTCTTTCTTGCTTTGTCAAAGATGAGTTGACCATAGAGTTGAGGGTCCATTTCTGGGCTCTCTATTCTGTTCCATTGATCGATGTGTCTGTTTTTGTGCCAGTACCATAATGTCTTGATGATGACAGCTTTGTAATAGAGCTGGAATTCCGGAATTGTAATGCCACCAGCTTTGCTTTTCTTTTTCAACACTCCTCTGGCTATGCGGGGTCTTTTCTGGTTCCATACAAATTTTAGGATTATTTGTTCCATTTTTTTGAAAAAAAGTGGATGGTATTTTGATGGGGATTGCATTGAATGTGTAGATTGCTCTAGGTAGCATTGACATCTTCACAATATTTGTTCTTCCAATCCATGAGCATGGAATGATTTCCATTTCTTTGTGTCTTCCTCAATTTCTTTCATTCAGTTCAATTTCATTCATTCTTTCAATTTCAGTTTTCTGAGTACAGATCCTTTGCCTCTTTGGTTAGATTTATTCCTAGGTATCTTATGGTTTTGGGTGCAATTGTAAATGGGATTGACTCCTTAATTTCTCTTTCTTCTGTCTTGTTGTTGGTGTATAGGAATGCCACTGATTTCTGTGCATTGATTTTATATCTTGCCACTTTACTGAATTCCTGTATGAATTCTAGCAGTTTTGGGGTGGAGTCTTTTGGGTTTTCCACATAAGGTATCATATCGTCTGCAAAGAGTGAGAGTTTGACTTCTTCTTTGCCGATTTGGATGCCTTTTATTTTTTTTTTGTTGTCTGATTGCTGTGGCTAGGACTTCTAATACTATGTTGAATAGCAGTGCTGATAGTGGACATCCCTGCGACATTCCTGACCTTAGGGGGAAAGCTCTCAGTTTTTCCCCATTGAGAATGATATTTGCTGTAGGTTTTCATAGATGGCTTTTATGATATTGAGGTATGTACCCTCTATCCCTATGCTCTGAAGAGTTTTGATCAAGAAAGGATGCTATACTTTGTCAAATGCTTTTTCTGCATCTACTGAGAGGATCATATGATTCTTGTTCTTTGTTTTATTAATGTATTGTATCACGTTGATTGATTTGCAGATGTTGAACCAACCTTGCAGCCCAGGGATAAATCCCACTTGGCCGTGGTGAATAATCCTTTTAATGTACTGCTGGATCCTATTGGCTAGTATTTTGGTGAGAATTTTTGCATCCATGTTCATCAGGGATATTGGTCTGTAATTCTCCTTTTTGATGGGGTCTTTGTCTGGTTTTGGGATCAAGGTAATGGTGGCGTCATAAAATGAGTTTGGAAGTTTTCCTTCCATTTCTATTTTTTGGAACAGTTTCAGAAGAATAGGTATTAATTCTTCTTTAAATGTTTGGTAGAATTCCCCTGGGAAGCCATCTGGCCCTGGCCTTTTGTTCGTTGGGAGATTTTTGATGACTGCTTCAATTTCCTTAGTGGTTATAGGTCTGTTCAGGTTTTCTATTTCTTCCTGGTTCAGTTTTGGTAGTTGATACATCTCTAGGAATGCAACCATTTCTTCCAGGTTGTCTAATTTGCTGGCATAGAGTTGCTCATAATATCTTCTTATAATTGTATTTCTTTGGTGTTGGTTGTGATCTCTCCTCTTTCATTCAGGATTTTGTTGATTTGGGTCATTTTGATAAGTTAGAGCCCCCATATTTGATTGCACCTCATTAATAGCCTTTTTGATTTCAACTTGGTTAGATTTTAGTTCTTTTATTTCTCCAGAAAGGGTTCCTCTAATAGCTTCCATGCTTTTTTCAAGCCCAGCTAGTATCTTTAAAGTGATGATTCTGAACTCTAGATCCGACATCATACTAATGTCGTATTGAGTAGGTCTCTGGCAGTCAGTACTACCTCTTGTTCTTTTTGTTGAGGTGATTTTTTCCATCTTGTCATTTTGTCCAGAGGAGAATAGATGAACAAGAGAACAAAATGCTAACAGGGTAACAACGTCCCCAGAAAATATACTTTAAACAAATCAGAAAAGACCTGAAGTAGGGGGGGAAAAAAGGGAAAGAGAGAAAAAAGAAAAAGAAAAAAAGATAAAGATAAAAACAAACAAAAATAGAACAAAACAAAAAAAAAATCAAATATGATCAGGCTGGTACATAGATCAGTGCCCCACACTAGATTTTGGGGTGTATTTTGGTCTGTTAGAAGAAAGTGCCTCCCAAAATTTTAAAGAAAGAAAAACTTATATATGTACAAAAATAAGGGTTGATATGATGAAGGGATGGACTATGACTGTAAAGATGAAAATTATAAAAAATTTTATAAAAGGAATTGATAAGAAGTTGTTTGAAAAAAGAAAGAAGAGGATTTTAAAAAAAGAAAAAAGGGAGAGAATGTGATCAGGCAGGGGAGTAGAAAAAAACCATACACTAGAGATTTAGGGTACATTTTGATCTGTCAGAAGAAACTATCTCAAAATTTTAAAGAGAAAACAACTTATATATATATGCCAAAAATACGGGTAACTACTATGAAGGGAGAGAACATGACTCTAAAAATGAAAAATAAAAATGTTTTTTAAAAAAGGGATTGATAAGATGTTGGTTGAAAAAGGGAAAAAGAAAAATTCAAAAAAAAAAAGACAGTTAAAAAAAATTAACTTTGAAAGACTAAAGAATCATGGTAAAAAAGCCATGGATTCTATGTGCGGTATTCCCCTAGTGCTGGAGTTCTGCCGTTCTCATTGATCGGTAAACTTGGTCTTGGCTGGCTGTTCTCGCTGATCTTCTGGGGAGGGGCCTGTTGCCGTGGTTCCCAAATGTCTTTGCCAGAGACGGAATTGCCCCACCCTTGCTGGTCCGGGCTAAGTAATCTGCTCGGGTTTGCTCTCGGGAGCTTTTGTTCCCTGCAAGCTTTCCTTACAGCTTTGGAGGCCGACAGTGAAAATGGCGACCTCCCAATCTCTGCCAAGGAGCCGAGAATTCAGGGCCCCGCTCCTCAGTGCGCCCCCAGAGAAAAGCAGTCAGTCACTCCCGTCTCCCCGGTCTCCGGCCGCACTCCGTGCTCACCCGGCCTGTGACCAAGCGTTTCTATCTCTGGCACCTGACCCTGTGTGGAGTCTCCAAACCCAGCAGATCCCTCTGGTGCACTCCCACGCTGCTCCTCCCAGGGGAGGAAGGGGAGTCTCCGCGGATCTGCCACTTGTTGGGTCCCTGCTGGAGGAGCAGTGGCCCGACTGTGCCCCGGATCACGGTCTTTGGCAACCCCGAGCTGAGAGCCCGCGCCTCGGCTCCGTCTCTGCAGCCGGCTTCCCTGCTCTGATACCTGGGAGCTCTGCCACAGTCAGGCACCCCCAGTCTTTCTGTGACCCCGAGGGTCCTGAGACCACACTGTCCTGCGA
Source organism: Mirounga angustirostris (assembly GCF_029215605.1). NCBI lineage: Eukaryota > Metazoa > Chordata > Mammalia > Carnivora > Phocidae > Mirounga > Mirounga angustirostris. Next base: position 65,686,195 of record NW_026991720.1, on the reverse strand, counting down.
GGGTTCCACCCCCAACTTAGCCACCAAAGCAACGTCCCTGAGCGGAGCAGACTTCTAAATGTTCCGATTTTGTGCTCCGCGGCTCTATCATTTGCCCGAAGAGGCCGATGGAGGCCCCTCCCCCGCCATCTATCCTCCCTAATATCGCCTCGGATTCACTTCTCTGCACGTCCTACCTTCCAGAGAGTGGTCACTTTTCTGTTCAGAGAGTTGTTGCTATTCTTTTCTTTTATCTCCTGTTGAGTTTGTAGGTGTCAGAATGGTTTGATCCCTATCCAGCTGAATTCCTGAGACCAGACGAAATCCAGGTCTCCTACTCCTCCGCCATCTTGCTCCACCCCCGCTTTCATTTATTTTTGCTAAATCCTTGTGTCCTTACTCAATCTCTGGTTGCAGTTGATACATGACTGTATTTCTGACAGGGATGCTGACTGATATTTCCATTTTCTTTAACAAGCAAGTGCGCCCTTGCTTTCATATTTCTAGGGTACTTATATTAGTGTATAACTTTTGGTATCTTTCCTCCCATTATCCACACCTCCCCATAGGAGGAGGAGTTAGATTTATCCTGAATGATGGGGATGATAGTGTAACACCCATTGGTCCATGTTTCCTGTCTCAACATCCATCATCACAAAATAATATTTTAATAGCCTGAGCATTTGCTTAATTTATACACCATGTGTGCATGCTTCTCATGACATATAGTGTCGTTCCCTTTACAGTATTACACAAGTAACTGTATATACATACATATCATACCCCAAATTAGAGAAGTGTCTTGTTCTCAAGACTCTTACTGCCTGACAATTGTCAGAATAATCACAATGCAAAATGACCCTCCTGGAGGCATCTAATGCACAACCCGCAGAACTATAGGCTTCAGCCCTGTGTAACGTCACACTGTTCATGCAATTAACATTTTGGTATAGAGTTGCAAAATCTTTTTTGTAATTTATTTTTACACTTTATAATTTGTATTAACTTATAAAAGACTAGAAATTTCAGTTGCATACAGTATTTTGCTCCTTCTGATTCCATTTGAATGTCACCAACCCATTGAAAACACAGGACTCCATCGGATGCATTATAAAACTTTATTTTACTCCCCACTGTCATTTTGTTTCTATTTTTGAGGGCAAGATTTTTTTTTTGCCACTTGGATGACATCCCAGGCAGATGCCATGAGTCTTTGGATCAGTTTTTTATATAAAGATCACTTCTTTCACATTTAATCATAAAAACTATGTGCTTCCCACAATCAAAATGTCTATCCCCAAGTAGTAGCCAAAACTCTGAGCTTGAAGATTCTCTTCTCCGCAGCTAGGGCTTGCTTCAGGCTGGAAGCCTACAGTGGAAAAATAGGCATAGTCAACTTTCCCATTTCCCCACTTTGTGCCTCTCTGCCTTTGACACACTCATGAAGAGCAGTTTCTGACTCTTCCAGGTAGACCAGCAGGAAAGAACTACTTAAGTCGACTGTCTTGCTCTGGTTTTGGAAGGTATTAAAGTGATCTCTTTCTTCATTGTGGAGCCTTCCCTCGTTCTTTGGAGACTGCTTCACTGGGGATCTCTCATCCCACGTTCTTTTAAAGCCAACTAGGTCTCTTCTCTGGCGGGTGTCAAATTCCACCTTCTCTGACCCTAGCCTGTTACCAATGGAACACTGCCAGTGCTCTCAACTGAGGTCACCTCACTCCCAGCAGAAAGCCTTCTTATTTGATTGTGCTGTGCTGCCTCTCTCACCCTTGTGGCCCTCATCCTGTCTGCAGGGCATGCCCAGGCATCGTTTATCCTGACAAACCCCAGGAGTGAAGGTTTTCCCAAGAGATGCGCCTCTCACCTCTCAACCTCCTGAACAACCAGCCAGCCTTTCAAGTTTTCAGGCACGGCTCAGACAGCAGACCAACATGTTCTCTACCCACAGCTCTGTTCCTACTTGCACAGATCAAGCTCTCCATGGACAACAGTGCCCTTAGATCTCTGCTAGGGGATTAGAAGTAAGACTCTCTGGAAATGAATTTCTCCAAAGAAATCCCTCTCAGATTTTTCAGTTCCGAACACCCTCCAGGAGGGTTTGGGGTCTTCAGGCTACAAAATCTGTTCCACTTCTGCAGGTCGCAGCATCTCACTTTGGAACGTGCGAGTATTCACCACCTATTGTTCCATTCTGGTCTAGTGGGGCTTTCTTTAGCCAGTTGCTAGACATGGCCAATTCTATTTTTAACATCTTATTACTCAAACAGATATGTTGTATGAGCATGGATAAATCCTGAAAGAGAAACAGAGAAATGAAAACAGTTGTGCATGGTGGGAGTACCTGAATTTTAAGACATTTCCTTCAATATTGTTTACACAATAATATTTTTAAATTTTTGAGCTGGAATGGAAGCATTCATATATTTGTGTAATTTTTCATCATGCATTCCTTATTTTGATTCAACATATAATGAGGAGAACAATGATGACTGTAACACGTATCCTACCCTCAAGGAATTCACAAGCTATATAAGTATATTGTGAAAAAATAGGTAATAGCATTATTACAGTATATGAATGTGTGTGTGTGTGTGTGTGTGTGTGTGTGTGTGTGTGTGTGTGTGTGTGTGTGTGTGTGTGAAGAGACAAAGAGTCTGACAGAGGCACAGAAGACAGGGTGCCAAGTAGTTTGGAAAGGTAGACATGACTTCCAGCTATGGGAGATATTAAGGAGGAACTAAGTGATACATATTAAGGGATGAATAGAATTTAATTTTCCTAATTCTTGGAGAAGGACATTCCAGGAAAAAAAAAATTGGAACAAAGTCATGTTACCAGGTGGTGGATTGTGGAATTCCTTGGTTCTTGTCTTCTCAGAGGAAAGAATTCAGTAGAGAGCCCCAATAGAATGGTAAAGTAGCAAAGATTTTTCATTTCCCAAAGTGAAGGTACACTCCTGGGATAGAGAAGTGGGCTGACCTGAGGATGGGTGGCAGGATGCTGAGTTTCTCATTGTGTTCTTTTATGGGGGGGAGTATTTGGTCTCCTCCCTCTCCCCGCCTCCCCATCTTGTTATTATCACTCCAGCCTTGAATCTGCCTTGGTTTCCTCCCCTCCAACCTTTTAGGCAAGTTTGTGTTAGTCATCTCCCCATGAGTGCCTAAGCACAACCAATGGTGGGGGCCCAAATCTCAGTGCAAATGGTATTATAATGATGTTATAACAGCCTCAGGGTTACTAGTGGACAAGGTCTTTCTTAAGAGCCCATGCTCCAAAGTTGAGGAAGTCCCTGTAGCCTGTATCTTCTGCTTATCAGTCTGTGCTAAAAAGTAAAGGGATTGATCTAAGGGAGATGGGACAGTGTCTTAGACAGAGACCAGGTGCTCCCTAGCAATTGTCCATCTGTTATCCTCCTGTCTCTCCTCTTGCTCATGTGCATCTAACTGCCCACTCTATCAAGCATGTTAGAGGAAAAGTGCTATATAAAAGTAATTAGGGACAATTCAGTAGGGCTAGAGCTAGTATGGGTTAAGGGATCAAATGAGAAAAACATATTGGGCCAGAATGGGGACATCTTCATGTTGATAACTTTTTTAAATATCCCAGAAGCTTTTGTGCATGTCACATAGAGAGGAATATCCACCATTATATGTAATTTATTAACCTTTAAGTCATTAATATGTATTTTACCTCATTTATACATCTAATACATTAAAAATATATTGATTTAATAAGCTACATTTCCTCAGACTCATAAACAGTGTTGCAAACTGAATACTTCTTCTCAAGTTTAGAGTAGCAGATTACTTTAAATGTTTTTCAGAAGCTAAAATACACTCTACTGTGCAATTATAAAATTGACTGATAAAAAGTTCCAAAAGGGTTAGCCTTTAGGAAGTAAATTTGTTTCCTCATCATTTCTATCCTGATTCTAATTCAGATTCTCTTTATGCCTCTGATTTCTTACCCCTTGAATTTCTTCCTGGGGTTGCAATTATACTTACTAAGAAAGTCAGGCTTAGCTTCTCAAATAAGCTGCTGATGGTCCAAGATTTTGAACATGAGAATCAAATCCATTATCCATTTGAAGATTTTATGGTCATACATTGTATGTTACTTCAGCAACATTCCAAATTATTGATCGGGCCAATCAGATATGCTTTGGTTTTTGTGTGACCTGGTCTTTTGCTCAAAATAACACTGATTCTGAATGCATCACCTTCATAGTTAGATATCTGTCTAACTTTCAGCCATGGCTCTGGGAATGTTTTTCTCATCTTATTACCAAGAGAAGCCTGTCTTTACAACTGCTTTGGGCATTGTCTGGTATAGGTAATTCTGAAATTAATTTGATCCATTGAAAACACAAGTTTTCTTTCTCACTGACTGGCAAGACTTACAGTATGGACATCTTAGCTGCAGGCTGAGGAGTCTGGTGGCGGCTGGTCTGTAGGGAACATGAATCAGTGAAGAGTTCTACCTAAGAGGGTCACTTGAGATGTGCTTAGGAAGATCAATCTGGCCACACAGAGGAGATGGTTTAGAGGAAAAAGGTAGAAATGGAGGAATCAGAGGCCAGTTGGGAGACTATTGTCTGGGTGAGCAGTAATTAAGACCGAAACTAGGGCAATGGCTATGGGAGCAGAGAGATTAGCAGAATTTAGCCACATCATCTGTTTCAAAAGCCCAAATGTGATTTATTCAAATCCCATCCAAGGAGGGGAAGATACCAGGCAGCACAATAGCCTGTGTTTCACTAGGATTAACAGTGCTGATCAGATAGTATTTTGATGGCAGCTACCTTATTGCTTCAGTGCTCATCAGAAGGGATGAGCCAAGTTTCTTAGTCAGTTCAGGCTGCTATAACAAGGTACCATAGATTGCATGGCTTGTAAACAACAGATACTTATTTCTCATAGTTCTGGAGGCTGGAAGTCTGAGATCAGGGTGCCAGCATGGTCAGTTCTGATGAGGACCCTCTTCTGGATTTCAGAGTGCTGACTTCAGTATGTCCATACATGGCAGGAAAGGGTTGCAAGAGCTCTCTGGGGTCCCTTTTGTAAGGGCATTACTCCCATTCATGAGGGCAGAGGACACATTCATGTGATCTTATCTCACAAAGGCCCCATCTCCTCATATCATCACATAGGGTGGTAGGATTTTAACATATCAATTTAGGTGGGACACACACATTCATTCCATAACACTAAGTTACCCACAAATGAAACAGAGACCTGTGAAGAAGTAATGAGCAAAGCAAGAAATGTTAGCATCCTAGAACGGCTCCAGTTACTGAAGCATTTAAGATGCTGCTTAAACCTTATTATTTCTGCCTTAACTTCATAGGTACGGGATTATGATATGTCTGTCTATCATGGAATTAAGCATCCTAATTCCTCCAACTATACTCTTTAAAATAATACTCACTGGGTTTTCTCCTCATTAAAAAAAGCTTTACACTTTTATTTTAGAAAACATAAAGTATAATGAAGAAAATAATGATCACTTTTAAACCTACCACACAGAGGAATCTACTAATAAAATGTCACCATTATTCCTTCCAGTCTTTAAGGAATAAGGTTGGAATTATGATATTTATTCCATTAGATATGATTTTATTCCTATAACAATAAACCATGAGTATTTCCTGTATCTTTAAATGTTTTTCTTTTTTTTTTAAGATTTTATTTATTTGAGAGAGAGAGAATGAGAGAGAGCGAGTACATGAGAGGGGGGAGGGTCAGAGGGAGAAGCAGACTCCCTGCCGAGCAGGGAGCCCGATGTGGGACTCGATCCAGGGACTCCAGGATCATGACCTGAGCCGAAGGCAGTCGCTTAACCAACTGAGCCACCCAGGTGCCCTTTAAATGTTTTTCTAAAGAAGAGTTTAGCCACCTAATCCAACCTGCCACCTGTTTCTATAAATAAAGGTTTCCTGTACCACAGCCACATCCCTTTGTGTATGTCCTACCTGCGGCTGTTTCTGCGCTGCGATGGCAGAAGGGAGGGGTTGTGATAGAGGCAGTGCAACCTGGAAAGCTGGAAATATTTACTATCTGGCCCTTTACAAAAAACGTTTGCCAACTTTCTGTTTTAAAAGATTATTTTAATAACACCTAGAACTGCATCAGGTGGCTACCATTTGATAGTTAGAAGCACAATGCTGGGGTCGCATTGCCTGGGTTCCTAACCTCGCTCCACCACTTAAGAGATATCTTGGGCAGGGCACCTGGGTGGCTCAGTCAGTTAAGCCGTTAAGCATCCGACCTCTGATTTTGGCTCAGGTCATGATCTCAGGATTGGAGATTGAGCCCTTCATTGGGCTCCATGCTGGTTGTGGAGCCTGCTTAAGATTTTCTCTCCCTGGGCACCTGGTGGCTCAGTCAGTTAAGCGTCTGCCTTTGGCTCGGGTCATGATCCCAGAATCCTGGGATGGAGCCCCATGTTGGGCTCTCTACTCAGGAGGGAGTCTGCTCCTCCCTCTGCCTGCCCCTCCCCCTTCTTGTCCTCTCTCTCTCTCTCTCTCAAATAAATAAATAAAACCTTAAAAAAAAAAGATTATCTCTCCCTCTCCCTTCGCCTGTCCCCTCATTCCTCCCTATGCCCCTCCCTCCATTCCCTCTCTCAAAAGAAAAAGAGTGAGATCTTGGGCAATTTACTTAACATTTCTGTGCCTCAATTTTCTCATTTGTAAAAGGGGAAAATAACAGTATCATCCTCATAAAACGTGATGAACATGTGAAGTCCATGATGCACCTCCTCAATGTTCTGCTTCAGTAACAAATGACTTAGTCCTTCAGCTGCTGGGAAAGTTGTCAGCAGATGGCCTTCAGCTGGCAGCCATCTTTGGGGACTGCCTTGACAGAGAAAACTGCCTCACTCAAAGCCACTTGTCCTTCGAGGGACAGATCACATTAGTGACATATCCACATCAGTGGGGTAGTATGCAGTCCTGAATCCCTTGTCCCAACTCAAGACAACTCTGGAGGGCCAATCCAGTTTCAAAGTTTCTCATGGATTGGCTAAGGCCTTTGTTGGTATTGAATCACAGCTCAGCTCCTCCCTCTGCCCCATCCTGCATCTTCTTCCTTCCTTCCACTGGGTTGATCCCAACCCTCCTTCATAAGTATCCTACATCCCAATCTCCGTCTTGAAATATGGTTCCAGGGCACCCAACACGAGACAATGTTAAATGAGCCTATGTTGGAAAGCATCTGGCATGTAGTAGATACTATGTAATTGATTTGGGAGTACACTTGAATACTTTTCAAAGACCACTATTTTAAGATATCTCAGATCTTCGGGCGCCTGGGTGGCTCAGTTGGTTGGGCGACTGCCTTCGGCTCAGGTCATGATCCTGGAGTCCCGGGATCGAGTCCCGCATCAGGCTCCCTGCTCGGCAGGGAGTCTGCTTCTCCCTCTGACCCTCCTCCCTCTCATGCTCTCTGTCTCTCATTCTCTCTGTCTCAAATAAATAAATAAAATCTTTAAAAAAAAAAAGATCTCAGATCTTCTCATCCACAACCTGTGTAAAAAGATTACCTAAGCCATGTCACATGTTTCCAGGGCCCTAATTTCCCCTTGATACCTAAAAGCAAAATTTGCTCTCACGTCCATACTGATTTTGTGCAGACTGATTATTGGATCAGTTGGAAATAAAGGGAGTTGGGATTAGCCAGTCACAGACTCCACAGAATGTTCCAATAGTAACTGAAGTGCTGCTAAGGGCAGCAATAAATAAGAAGGAAATAAGCAGTTCTTCAACTTTTGTCGTTTATTGGTTTAAAACCACAACAAACATCTTATCCTGGATCACCACAACATGCATGAAGGAGCTTAGAAAGAACGGTATCTTGTTAAGGACACAAAAGTTTAAATTAAAAAACAAAACAGAAAACCACGAGACTAAACTGTAGCAACTCTGGCATCCGTTACAAAATCCATGTTTGATAAAGTCAAGTAGTGTAACCTCAGAGCGGTGTGTTAAGTTCTCTAACACAGTTTAATCTTCTAAAAACTATAATGCACTCTCCCACTCAGTAACTCTTTTTGAATACATATCATGCAGCAGGAGCTATAGGAAATCCAGAGTTCTATACTAAAAGTTCAGTACTCATAAGGAAAATGCCATCTGTCATTTTCCAGACAGCAGGAAGGGAGGAGAGGAAGTGAATGGCAAGGAGCTTCTCTTCTACGGAATCCAGGTTTACTAACAAGGAATACCATTTAGTGGAGAAGGGGAATGGATTTCTAAGGAGAATGAGAAAAGCGTCACTTACTGCTCTAGGGATTATAGAGTGCAAGGAACTGGTGGCAGCATGAGAATACACTTCCACAAAAGCTTAGATGGAAAAGGAAGGAGAGAAAAATATATTAGCTGGAGAAAAGTGTAGAGGAAGATATCGTTTTAGGATTTATTGAACAAATTTTTGTTGAGCACATACCTGTGCTGTGCACTGTTTTAGGTTCTGGAGATTAAGCAGAAAATAAAATAGATGGAGTCCCTGTGTATTAGGGAATAGGCCAAAGTGCTATAACAGGTCCCAACAACAGCAATTTTTAAAAGAACACAGTTTATTTTCTCTTGTGTAATGGTCTAGACGTCTATGGTTGATCCAAGGGAGGAGGTAGCTCGACTTTCTGAATTAGACTGGGACTTAGACTAATGGGGCAGTTCTGTCACCCATAATACATGGCCTCCATTTCTATACCATATTTCTTTTTGCCATTTTCCAGACAGCTGGAAGGAGGAGGAGGAAGTAGATGTTGAGCAGCTTCTCTTTTAAGGGACAGGATCCATTTCTGTTCATATCTCATTGGTCACAACTTTCTGATATAGCCATACCTAGCTGAAAGGGAGGTCCTTCAAGGAATTGTCCTCTCTAACTGGGTCACCAAGTGCCTTGCTAACATTTGGGGGTGGAGGTATAATGGAATGAAAACTGGTGATGTGGAGCATATATTCGAGAAGGGGAAGACAACTATACACAAATAAAGAGCAGTTTTGGTGAAGAAGTGGCATGAAGGCCTGAGAAGAGTAAATTTGGGGGGAAAACAGGAGGATGTAGGATTACGAGAACCAGTATGGCCTTCTTCTTAGAGGATAAAAATGGGAGTGACTTGAACATATGTTGAAGGTGAAGAAGCAGTAGAAATGGAGAGGTTTAAGACACACAGAAAAGGAGAAATTGATGGTGCAAGGTCCCAGAAGAGGAGAAATATATAGGGTCTCTCCTCTTCCTCTGTGTCAAGTAGAAGAAGGTAAGAATGGGAGTGAATGATGATGTTGGGGGCAGGAAAGAGAAAATAATAGGAAGCTGTGGGGAATTCCTACCTAATAGCTTAAATTCTTTCTGAAGTAGGAAGCAGCGTCATGTCCTGAGGGCAGACTATGTATACAGTAGAATGGGTAAGGAAGAGACTTGTATTGATCTGGAAATATGGGGCTGAGGCCTGAACCACTGAGAAGATGGGCAAGATAGCGTTTGAAGTGGTGAATCTTATGGTATCTCCCTGCAGCTGTACAGAACTTTCTTCGGCCTCCAACTTCTCCAAAGGCAGGAATGAATTATGGGAACCAGAAACCTAGAATCCTCTTTCTCCCCCACTCTCTTAAGTCAATCATCAAGCTCTGTTCATTCCATCTTCTAAATATTGCCCACACACTTCTCTCCACCCCCACTCTCCATACCACCGGTAGTTTGGATTACCATGATCTCTCATTGGGCTGCTAACGCCATCCTTCCCTTTTCTCCCTGAAAAACTGATCACACAACTTGCCTAGTTAAAAATCTTCCGTGACTGCGCCATTGCCTATAGGGAAAAGTCCACCCAAACTCACTAACCTCGTTTCCAAATGCCTTTCTGATACAGCATCTTAATTTCTCCCCACTTCCTCTGCTCATCCATCCATACTTCACTGCTTCCCCATTGAGATGCCATCCCTACTCAACCCGCACTTGCTCTTCCTCTGCCTTTAGAAGGCTCTTCTCTCCCAACCTCCTCCGCTGTTCCCTTTCCCATTTAATCCCATATTCATCCTTCTTGTGTCAGCCTAGTGGTCCACAAGAAAGCGTTCCTGACCTCCAACACTAAGGGGGCGCCCCTCCTGTGGAGCACTGTATTAGCCCTAACAAGTTATCACTGTTTTCTGCCGGGACCACGTCTTTTTTGTCACTCCAGTGTCCCCAGCATTCCAGCAATGTGCTAGGTACGCAATAGGCACTCAAGATGTGTTTGTGGAATGAGCAAATGAATGAATAAATCGTGAACCACATACCCTAGAGTTTCTACTGCATCGATGGCCTGCAATAAATGGTTAATGCAAATTTAAAGTAATCAAATGAGCTGGAATGTATGTAGTACTAGAGATAACGCATCTCCGAGAGGCTGTGTCCGGGATACCTCCCGCAGGTGCGCGTGCCCGGGATACCGCCACCAAGCCGCAGGGGCGGGGCCACCGGGGGTGCGCTGGAGCGCTCGGCCGGAAGGCGGGGCCTCCGGGGCAGTAGCCCCGCCCCGGGGCGGTGCGACTCCCCGACGACGGAAAGGCGGGGCTCACGGGCGGGGAACTCCCCTTGCAAGACCGAGCGCGTCCGCGCGTCCCGGAGGCGCGCGGTGTTGGGGTCTTGGGCCCCGGCCGGGTGACCCAGGTTACTAGCCGCGGCCGCCATCTTGCCCGCGTGCGGACTCCCACGGCGGGAGGGGCGGTGACCGGGCCGGAAGTGGCTGTGCAGCGGCCGCGCTGCCTCCTCAGGTCAGTGAGTTGTGGGTCAGGCCGCGTCTAGGCATTCCCAACGCGGAGGCCCGGTGCATGGGCTCGCGTGTGCCGGGGCCACCGCGAGGGGCCCGGGAAAGCCCAGTTAAAAGGCCTGGGCGGGGGCCGGCCCGAGGGCCTCCTCGGAGCGGTGGCGCGGGGCGTCGTGTTCCGCGCTGCGGGATAACCGCGTCGGGCGGCCGGCCGGGCCTAGCGGGGAGCCTTGGAGCTGCGGGCGGACCTCCTCCGGGCCGCTGGGTCCGCGCTGCAGCCACACGCGCGGCGAGTTCGTGCGGAACCGCGCGTCCTGGCGTTGGACGGGAAGCTCAGCCAGGTGTCTGGAGCGTGGGAGTGGCCCTCAGGTTCCTGATTTACCCGGAATAGCAACGAGCCATGCTGTAGCTGTACTCTTTTAAATACTTCCTAAAGGGCCTGTCACCGGGTTAGCTGTGCTTTCTGCATGTACGACTAATGAAAATTCCCTAAGAGGATGAATAAAGCCATCCACGTGTGCCCCAAGCATTGCTAAATTGCTTAGCAAATGACAGCATTTACAGGCCTTTTGTATAACTACATTTTTAAAGGAAACTTATGAAGTGCCTCTCCTTGAAGATGGTGAGGGTGAAAATTTCTTTACTGTTGTTATTGTCATAGTAAGAAAAGGAGAAGACAACAACAAAAGGATGTGAAAGGGTGGTTGGGTACCTTGTACACTTCGTATTATGGATCGTCACTGTCCAGTAGCCACACGGGGTTGAGATATGCTTAAATGTAAAATGCACAGTGAATTTATAAGACTTGGCACCAAAGAAAAAACTCTCAATTTTTTACATTGATTACATGTGGAAAAGGGTATGTTTTTGATATGTTTGGTTAAATAAAATATATTGTTTAATTTCATCTCTTTTTCAGTGTGGCTACTAGAAACTTTTAAATTATGGCTAACACTGTATTTCTGTCGGACAGTGCTGTTAAAGATACTCTGGTGAAGAATGCAGAATCAACATGGCTTTCCTTTGCCCAGAAACCATTGATGGGAGGTGAACTCTTGTTAAACCTGGAGGTGAGGATGTAAATATAAACTGAATTATTGCAGATTTCACCCCTTCTCCTCCCAGTTTTCAATGTCTCCAACATTTGAAAACATTAACTTCCAGGGCTGCTGAAGGAAATCATAGTGATACTAATAGATATGTGATGTGAAGAACTCAATTTGTCACAACTTTGTGAGATGGAAGTAGGGTGGGTTCTTTCTCTTATTTTATAGTCTTGGTGTATTAACAGACTTGTTAGAGTCTAGCCAAGAGTGGGAGGTCCTCTGACTCCAGTTTCAATTTTCTTTGCTTTTCATCATATTCCTAGTCATCTGTGTTCATGTGTCAAGATCCATCTGAATTGTGTGTTGGATTGTAAAGAAATATATTTCTTAAAAGGGTGCTTATGGATGTACCTCTCTCTTCAGGGCCAGCTTTGTGATATGCAACCTGTGCAGTCATATAAGGCCCATCGTTTAGAAGGGCTGGTACTTGGTTTACTGCTTTGTGTCACCACCTTGAAATTCTTAATAATTTTTGAATAAGGGGGCCCTGTATTTTCATTTTGCACTGGACCTTGCAAATGATTTAGTTGATTTTTTATTCTGCAGTAATCTAGGATGGGAGTTGGGAAGTGTTGGACAAGAACTAAAACATCTGGTCTTCACTTTACTCCTATGTGAAACAAGAAGAGCTTGCCAGTCTCTCTCCAGTTTTGTGATTCTGTATGAATTACTGTGATCAGGTTTTGTGGCTGGTAGTATAAACATTGTACATGCATAATAACATTAGGAGAAATGCTGATATTCCTCCATTGAGTGTCATGCAAATCAAAGACTTTTTAAACTGTAGTAACACTTTTTTTTTTATGGTGGATTTTTCCATGTGCCACCAAGTTTTCTTATAGATCATCCATGTAAAGAATATGATTAGAGGGTGGAGGCCTATATTAAAAGTGTGATTATTTGAGCATTTATCTTTTGATAAGATAAGAAGATAGGCCAGATCTCCAGATACCTCCATTTAAGAGGTTTCCTCTGTCTGTGAAGACATGAGTGTGAACCCTTACTTGACAGTATCTGTTCCTTCTTTTTGTTGTCTTAGCTACATCCTGTTGCATGAGGTGCCTCTTCCTTCTCATTCCTAAATTTTTAAATTCTCTTTAAGATTGCACATAACTTCAGCATTAGCATGCAGGCTTTATTAGATCAGTTTATTAGTCTGCTTGGGCTGCCATATCAAAAGACCATAGAGTAGGTGGCTTAAATAGAAGAAATTTATTTTCTCACAGTTCTCACAGGTTGGAAGCCCAAAATCAGGGTGCCACTGTGATCTGGTTCTGGTGAGAGTTCTTTTCTTGGCTTATAGATAGCTGCCTTCTCACTGTGTCCTCACATGGTGGAGAGAGAGCTCTGTTCTCTCTTCCTCTTTTTATAAGGGCACCAGTTCTATCAGTTTAGCACTCTACCCTTAATGACCTCCTTAAACTCTATAATCACCCTCTTAAAGGGTCTTTTTCTAATACTGTCACACTGGGGATTAGGGCTTCAACATGAATTTTTGGGGGGGCACAGTTTAGTCTGTAGCAACCAGGGAGCTTATCTTTCTCTGTTCACTACCATGTTCTTAGCATTTAGAACAGTTTCTAGTACATACACTATGCTCAATAAATATTTACAGAATAAATGAAAGACAGGTATTAGAGTGATCCTCTCTTAGGGTGGTTCATTGTGGGCTCTTGCCCATATTGGAACCAGTTATGACAGTGGGCACTTCGCTCTTGGCTGAAGCCAGTCTCTACTAGGAAGGATAAGGCATGGAAGCATGAGGAGATTGGTAAAACTTGGACATAGCAGTGTGAGAAATGTCAGATGGAACATTTAACAAATAATTATTAAGTGCCTAGCCCTAGGCTGGGTATCAGAGGTATAAATGGAGAACAAGATACTTTTCCTGCTTTTACAGCGTTTATAATTTAGTAGGAGAGACAGGGTGATGTAAAGGAAGGAATACTGTTCGCTGAGAGTACTATCTAAGTAACCTGACAGACCAGAGAGGGGAAAGAGGATATTTGATGTCAACCATGATGTTTAAGAGATGGTCAAGCATGTGTTAATTTGGCCTAGAAGGGAGGGAAGAATGCTCCATTTGCAAAGTAGTGGTGATGGAGGGCAGAGGGAGATTACATTCCAGGAACTGAAAAGAAGAACAGCATAGCTAGAACATAGCAAGGAGGAAAATGGTGTGCCTTGATGCCAAAGCAGTAGGTAGAGAGCAAAGCATTTAGGATTTTATAGGTTATATTGAATATTTGGAACTCTATACTAAGAGCAGTTGGAAACCATTAGAGGTTTTAAGTAGGGATTGTATAACCTGGCTAAGTTTGCGTTTTAGAAAGGTCCCTGTGATACTACATAAAGATGAATTTCATAGGCCTGAGTATACAAATGAGTAAAAGAATTGCTGAATCAACACCATAGGCCAAGGATGTTGCATACCTTAATTTCTTATGGAATCAGTCCTCAGAGCTGTGGAGACTTGGCAGCCTGAGTGGAGGAAAGAAGAGTAAATAATTGGGTTGATCTAGGCTTGGGGAAGACAAACTGAAAGTGGCAAAAAAAAATGAAGAAATTGAGGGTCTAGTAAAAATATAATTGAAATGACACATCTTGAGCATCAGACCTCTTAAGGAAGGAAATAAACCAGTATAAGAATTCTTAGAAGTTTTTCCCAGTCATCTAAATTGTATGAGTATATTGAATTCTGGACTGATAATTCCTGACTGAAAGTTTTACAAGATCAAAAAGTAAAGGAAGTATGTTTGAGCTGAGTTTATTTAGTGTATCTGTATTAGGAGTCTGAGCGTGGCTCTACATCTGGTACAGGGGATCAGGGGATGAATGAATCCATAGCTTCACCTTTTAATAACTGACAACATGGCTGTACAGATTCTAATTGCCATGAAGACACTAAATGTCTTTGTCCTTTTTTAATCCAGACTATAACCTCTAGCCAGAACTGGTTAGAAACAGACATTTAAATTTTTGTTAAGTAACTTTTGCTTTTAAAATACCACTTCTTTTAATTTTTTTAAAAATGTATTTATTTGAGAAAGAGTGTGTGCATGGGCACATGTGCAGGTATGGTGAGGGGCAGAGGGAGAGAATCTTCAAGCAGACATCCCCCCGAGCGTGGAGCCTGAAGGGGGGCTTGATCTCATGACCCATGACATCATGGCCTGAGCCAAAACCAGGAGTCAGTCACTTTAACCAACTGAGCCACCCAGGCACCCCTAAAATACCACTTTTAACATAGCTGTTTTTAGTTTGTGTTTAAATGACTATCATCTTTTCAAAATTCCATGTCAATATTAATCAAAGTTTATAGAATTGAAAACTGGAAGAGCCTTTAATGATCACTTAATTCGCTTCCCAAATGCAGTGTGTGTACCACTGGTCATAAACAGGATGATTTTAGGTAAAACATAATCAAGCATTTTTTTAAAATTCCAATATAGTTAACATATCAAGCATTTTAGGGGTGCTTGGATGGCTCAGTCACTTAAGTGTCTGCCTTTGGCTCAGGTCATGATCCCTGGGGTCCTGGGATCGAGCCCTGCATCGGGCTCCCTGCTCAGTGGGGAGCCTGCTTCTCCTCTCCCTCTGCCCATCCCCACCACTCATGTTCTCTCTCTCTCTCAAATAAATAAATAAAACCTTTAAAAAATATATTAAGCATTTTAATAGTTACTCATTTATTTTAATGTGTCTTAGAAAAAAATATTTAGTATACCATACCTATGATTCATGGACTTCAGGTTGAGGTTAAAATCGATTCTTATTTTAAATATAGTCCCTTTAAATAAAAATATTGAATAAAAGTAGGTGGTAGATTAATGAATTTGGGAAACACTAATCTAAACCAACTCTTTTGCTATATAGATGAGACAACAAAAGGACCCCTAATCACAAAGGCCCTTCTGTGGTGTGTAGGTAATATATGTCAGAGCTAGCAATAGAAGTTAACTCTAATACATGCTACTGTTAATTCTGCCATATTGGGTTGCTTCTTACTGTTGAAACTTGAGGAAGAGACCTGTCTTAATAGTGGCATTGTACTTTAAATCTTCATTGTCTGTTATGGTGGCCACATGTGGCTATTTATATTAAAAATAAATGAAAAGTAAGTTAAGATTTAAAATTTGTATTAGTCACATTTCTTGTGCTTGGTTAGCCACATGTGGCTAGTAGCTACCCTATTGGACAGTACAACTAGAAAACATTTCTATCACTGCAGAAAATTCTGTTGAGGGGCACCTGGGTGGCTCAGTCGTTAAGTGTCTGCCTTCAGCTCAGGTCATGATCCCAGGGTCCTGGGATTGAGCCCCACATCAGGCTCCCTGTTCAGTGGGAAGCCTGCTTCTCCCTCTCTCACTCCCCCTGCTTGTGTTCCTTCTCTCGCTGTGTCTCTCTCTGTCAAATAAATAAATAAAATCTTAAAAAAAAAAAAAAATTCTGTTGAATAGTGCTGCTGTAAACTGTTGCTAAAGAACATGATCCATAACCCTTTAAAGTTTTATCCCCTTCAAAGAAATGATGCTTATTAATTTGCTCACCATACTGAAGTTCTGTTAACCCTGAGGTTAATGAAGTTACTAGTAAGAGTGCAATTAAAATAATTGATCATGGGAAATAAGGCCAAAATGTAGTTCTCAGAATCTTAGCACCTCATCTTCTTGGGGGAAGTTCTTTTTCCCTTTTTAATCAATAAATATTGTCATGAATTCATAGCAGTTAGAATAAATATATTGAAAGACAGAGTACTTGTATAGAGAATTTCCTGACTTTCCGAATAGTTTATTCATCTTAGAATTGTATTCTGTTAAGATTTTAAAACTTTTTATTTTTAAACAGATTTTCAGTGAATGGACCTAACTGGACTCTTTGAGGACATCAATAAACATGAGCGGTACCAAACCTGATATATTGTGGGCACCACACCAAGTTGATAGATTTGTTGTATGTGACTCTGAACTGAGCCTTTATCATGTGGAATCTACTGTGAATTCAGAACTCAAAGCTGGATCTTTACGTTTATCTGAAGACTCTGCGGCTACGTTACTATCAATAAATTCAGATACACCATATATGAAATGTGTTGCCTGGTATCTTAATTATGATCCTGAATGTCTCCTAGCAGTTGGACAAGCAAATGGTCGAGTTGTACTTACAAGTCTTGGTCAAGATCATAACTCAAAATTCAAAGATTTGATAGGAAAAGAATTTGTTCCAAAACATGCACGACAATGTAATACCCTTGCGTGGAATCCATTGGATAGTAACTGGCTTGCTGCTGGGCTAGATAAACATAGAGCTGATTTTTCGGTGCTGATTTGGGATATTTGCAGCAAATATACTCCTGATATAGTTCCCATGGAGAAAGTGAGACTTTCAGCAGGTGAAAATGAAACAACATTATTAGTAACAAAACCTCTTTATGAATTAGGACAAAATGATGCTTGTCTCTCTCTTTGTTGGCTTCCACGAGACCAGAAACTTCTCCTTGCTGGTATGCATCGTAACTTAGCAATATTTGATCTTCGGAACACAAGCCAAAAGATGTTTGTAAATACAAAAGCTGTTCAGGGTGTGACAGTAGATCCCTACTTCCATGATCGTGTTGCTTCCTTCTATGAAGGTCAGGTTGCAATATGGGATCTAAGGAAATTTGAGAAGCCAGTTTTGACTTTGACTGAGCAACCAAAGCCCTTAACAAAAGTAGCATGGTGTCCAACTAGGACTGGTCTGCTTGCCACTTTGACAAGGGATAGTAATATTATTAGATTATATGATATGCAGCACACACCCACTCCTATTGGAGATGAAACTGAACCCACAATAATTGAAAGAAGTGTGCAACCTTGTGACAATTACATTGCTTCCTTTGCTTGGCATCCAACCAGTCAAAATCGAATGATAGTTGTAACTCCCAACCGAACAATGTCTGACTTCACTGTTTTTGAAAGGATATCTCTTGCCTGGAGCCCAATTACATCTTTAATGTGGGCTTGTGGTCGTCATTTGTATGAATGTGCAGAAGAAGAAAATGATAATTCTTTAGAAAAAGATATAGCAACGAAGATGCGCCTTCGGGCTTTATCCAGGTACGGACTCGATACAGAACAGGTGTGGAGAAACCATATTTTAGCTGGAAATGAAGACCCACAGCTCAAGTCACTCTGGTATACCCTGCACTATATCCTTTTCATTATGAATTTCATGAGATGAATCAGGTAGAAATGTTCTTAAAATTTGCTGAAAGATCAGTTTGTAAATTTTATTCTGAATGTTTTATATGCAAATACAAGTTACATAATGCTAAAATTACAAAGTAAAAATTATTTAAAACTGTTGAACTTGAAATGCTGCTTTACAGATTGTGTAGAAGGAAAAGTTTATCTCTGCAATAAAGTAGGACCATCTTACTTTGGCTGACACCTATTATGAATTGGCTCCAAATCAAAATAAATTTAGCTTTGAAATATGTTATTATGCATCATTAGTATTTCCTATGCATTTAAATACTTATGAAGCAGTATACAGAAGATATGGATCAGAAGTCTCCAGGAAACAAAGGATCATTGGTTTATGCAGGAATTAAATCAATTGTAAAATCATCTTTGGGTAAGAAAATTCTATTTTATTTTCTAAAGTATAATTTTTATACTGTTATTTTTCCCCCTTTATCCCCATCATTGAGTTCAGAATAATGTGCATACATTTTTTTTTATTGTTTTGGGGGGTTTCTCGTTAGATATTTTAGTGAATTGTTGAGTTAAGTGCGTATTTTATATCCAGAATTCTTTTTGGGGGGGAGTCTTGATTCATTGAAGTGATACAGTCTTTCTAATCTATTCATTTATTCAGTGTTATTTTTTTTGAAGACCCATTTTGAGAGGTTTTACATTAGATGATTTATAGGATCCTGGTTGTTTGTTTGGATGTTACCACAGTATTTTGCTTTTATAAAAACTAAATAAAAAGACCTAATTGAAGGAGATCTCTTTATTGTGCTGCCCAAATGCTTTCACTTAGCTGTTTAATGGCAAGCTCTGGGTAACTATGTCATGAAGTATGGCCTTACCTGAAGGAGCCTTACCTGAAAGAGTCCTTGATGATTCAATGAGTATATGAGTTAATGCAGGGTTGAAATTGATCAACTGTTTGAGAATAAAGATGACAAAAGAGCCAAACTTAGTTTTTCACTGAACAGTTATTCTTATTGTTTTTTATTGGAATGGAATTGTGCATTATATTATAATGCTTTACCCAAACTAGGATTCAGTATCTAGCTTTTGATAGCAATCCAAATTTGGGCTCAAGTCAAGCTGCTAGAAAAGTAGTTTATATTATTCAAAGAGTGGCAGTTCAAGTAATTGGTCTTTAATAGGATTTTCATAAATACTATACAAATAATACAAAATACAAAAAATACTAATTTTAATAAGAATAGGTTAAGCATTTCAATTAAACTGTTATTTAAAAAAATTTAAAGGACTTTCACATTGCTTTGTCCCACATTGCTGAAGATGCAGTAGACACTATTTGATAGATTTCATTTTGGTATTTTCTCACTAGCTCTCCACCAAAAAAGTAACTTTTATTATAAATAAATTTATTATAAATAAAATACATGGGTCCAATTAGAAACTTCCACTTTTATTAATATAAGTAAAAGGGCAGATATACTGTAATATCCCTGTAAATGAGCCTGCTCATGACTTTAGAACTGCTACTGCAAAGATTTAAACACCGAGTTTATAGAATTTTTAATATTTTTGCTATATAGTAGGTCAGGCCTCATAGCATTCTCAGTTATTCTGAGGTTTATTATTGTTTTTGTTGTATTTTGATATATTTTAGGGGAAAACCTACAAACTGCCTCTGAGGAAAAGCAAGAGGAAAAATAGAATATATTTCTGCTGCAGTAGAGAGAAACTGAATGTCTTGAATTAAGAGTAATCTTTACCCAGATTAAAAAACTACATTGGAAAGATTTCCTCATTGCTAGACTTTCAGCTTTTTTTTTTTTGTTTTGGTTTAGATATTTTTGTTTCTACAGCCCCAAAGTGAAAAGTAGAGAAATGACTGTCAAAGGTGGCACATGTGGAATTCAATTTTTTATCTGGCCATACTTCTTTCTTTAATAGTATCTCATGATTCAACACATAGTCAAGTCATTGGGCCATCTTGCTCACTGTATTAGAGCACACAGTGAAATTTTAACTTTGGTGATAAATATTATATACTGAGTGCTTACTGTGAATTAGACATGCTAATTGCTTTCCCCATGTTACATTATTTAATTCTTACAATTATAGTATGAGGTAAATTTATTCAGCAAATATTTATTATTTGCTTATTATATGCTAAGAATTGTCCTTGGAATAATAAGATATAACTGTCAACAATCTAAGTCTCTTCCCCCATAGACACTGAACAAGGTAGATATTACCCATGTTCTTGAGAAGTTTACATTCTAGTTCAGAATATGAACAAGTAACTAGGCAATTTACCATGAGGAAGAACAAACAGTTATGTATAGAAGAATCCTAATGTGGGTGTAAGGGTTAGAAAGGGTTCCATGGAGGAGGTAAAAACAAAGACAAGGAAGGTCCAGACAGGGAGCAGCATATGCAATTAACCCAGAGGAGAAGGGAGCATAGCACATTTCAGTATTGCTGGAACAGTGTGAGAAAGGAAATGAGGAAAGAACGGAGACTAGAAAGGTAAGCAGTGGGGTAAGTAACTCAGGACTTAGAAATCATGGTAAGAATTTAAGGAGATTTATCATCCTATAACAAAGGGAAACCAAGGAAAGATTTTGAAGAGTCTTGACAGAATTTGATTTGTGTTTTAGAGCTGTTGCTATGTGTGGAATGAATTGGAGAGGATCAAACAGGGACCTCAGATAAAAGTCACAGTAATTAGGGGCACCTGGGTGGCTCAGTCAGTTACGTGTCTGCCTTCGGCTCAGGTGGTAATCTCAGGGTCCTGGAATCAAGCCCCCCTAGTCAGGCTCCTCGCTCAGCGGTGAGTCTGCTTCTCCCTCCCTTTGCCCCTTCCCCCTGCTCATGCGCGCGCGCTCTCTCTCTCTCAAATGAATAAACTATTTTAAAAATAAAAGCCACAGTAATTAGGCAAGACATGAGGGTGTTCCTACCAGTGGCAGAGAAGCTAGAGAAATGTGGATAAATTAGAGTGAGACAAAATTTAATGATTGAATAAAGGAGATGGAGGGGAGGGAAAAGTGAAAGATAGCACACATATATATAGCTTAGGAAACTGGGTTAATACCAGTACCAGTTAATTACATAGGATTAACATAGGAAGAGTGCATTTGAGAAGAAAAAAAGTTTGTTTTGGAGAAAGTTGAATTTGAGAAAGCTAGGTGGAGATGTGCCGTAGGCAAGAAGTTCAGAGGAGGTTGAAGAAGTAGCCATCCATTTTAAATAATTCTTCCAAGAAATTTGACTAAATGAGGGAGGACAAAGGATATATAGTAAAAGCAGCAAGTGAATCTGGAGTCATAGGAGGGTTTTTGTGTTGCTTTGTTTTTGTTTTTAACATGGGATTGATTTAAGCAAGCCTAAATGGCTGATGTGAGGAAGCCCATACAAAGAGGTTGAAGATGCAGAGAAAAAGGACTTAGTGAAGAGCAAAATTCCTAGGAATATGACAGAGTGGGATCCTGAGCACAGGTGAAAAGATTAGCATTAACCTGTACCTCTGAAACAAATAATACGTTATATGTTAAAAAAAAAAACAACAAAAAACGATAGCAGGAGGGGAAGAATGAAGGGGGGGAAATCGGAGGGGGAGACGAACCATTAGAGACTCTGGACTCTGAGAAACAGGGTTCTAGAGGGGAGGGGGTGGGGGGATGGGTTAGCCTGGTGATGGGTATTAAAGAGGGCACGTTCTGCATGGAGCACTGGGTGTTATATGCAAACAATGAATCATGGAACACTACATCAAAAACTAAAAAAAAAAAAAAAAAGACTAGCATTAAATAGGAGGATGTACACTTTCTCCATACCAGCCAGAGGGGAAGGGGAAAGGTATGCAGGTTGTATAAGGTTTGGTGACTGGAGGCTGAGGAGCTTTCCCCTGATGGCTCCTCTTTTCTCAATGTAGTGGGTTTGCTTATTGAGAAGGAGCAGGTAGGCTGTAGAGAGAAGACACTGAGAAGAGGAGCCAGAGTTGTCTTGAGAAACATGGGAGGATTGTAGGGCAATGCTGTTTTGCCAGAACATAAAATAAAGGACAGTGGACTGAGAGAATTAGGGTATTGGCAAGATCATTTGTTGATCTTTGGGAGGGAAATGACAGAAGACTGATAAAAATATGAGGGATCAAGAGATTGTGAGGTTGAAAAATTTAGAAGTGAGATTTCTGGAAGGCTATGAGGTTGTGGTAAGAAAGTGGTTCTTATGAAGGAGGAACAATTTGGAGTATGTCTATGAAAGGAGTGGGTGAAGTCTTGGAGGTGTGAACCACTAGAGATAAGGAAGCAAAGGAACAGAGAGACTAGTTTATTGGGTGGACCAAGTGTTGAAGTCAACCAGGATGAGAATGCATGTTCTAAGAGAATGTTTAGTATAGTCTTGGGGAGAAGTGTTCATAATGTTGTTAATAATTATAGTTCTTTCCTTGTAGGATGGCAGAAAATTGCATAATAAATGTTGGTCAGCCTTCCATCCAATATGATGAAAATATTTTTTATACTTGAGGGGTAAATTCTGATCTAGAGACCTTGTCTCTTCAGAATTACTTTAATGGATAGAATAGATAGGACTTAATGTTTTTAACAACAAAATGTTCTTATAAACACTGGATAATTT
Source organism: Mirounga angustirostris (assembly GCF_029215605.1). Taxonomy (NCBI): domain Eukaryota; kingdom Metazoa; phylum Chordata; class Mammalia; order Carnivora; family Phocidae; genus Mirounga; species Mirounga angustirostris. The sequence goes on along the minus strand of NW_026991720.1, from coordinate 65,663,523 downwards.
TACTGCTTTGTTATGTAGATGTAAAAATGCAACAAATGAATATCTACAAATAGCATAGTGTCTGATTGCTTGGTGTAGTATTTGAAACCAGTTCTTAAAAAATGTTTTTTAATGTCTAAGTAAACTTGTTTCTCTCACACCCATCAATAAAATGCCGATTCTATTATTTATATATAGTGCAGTCTCAAATTTAGGGGATACAGTTTTGTCACTTTAGTATTGCATAACATGCGTAAATAGATTTTAATTCTTTTTTAGAGATAGTTAAAGTTGTATATTTTAAAATTCCTACATTGTTAAAAATAATGACTATACACTTAGAAATGCATAATATCGTATTGCTTATTTGATAACCCTAATTAACCTGTCAAACAGTTATCAAGCCATAAGAAGACCTCTAGACAACCAAAATACATGACACAATATCCAGGCATTTGACTTAGAGGATATTTTTCCACCTCTTAGTAATGAACTCTTTGGAGTCATATGTATTGATCTTTATTCCTTGACACACTTTCTGTAAAATAAAAACTCTAAGAAACTGGAATCTTACTAAGCTATGAGGATTTGTTTGAAAAAATGCTGCTTTTTGTTCAACTGTTTAAAATTGATATTTTTACCATTTAATATCCTCAGCATTGAATCCAGAATTTATAGGGGAGATATGAAAATAAATACCTTATGGTACATTGACAGCTTGTTCTACTTGAAATGTAGTACCTCCATTCTATCTAAATTTAAATTTGTTATTCAGAAAAGTAATGTATTTAATTTTTAACATACATGTTTTAACTTAATCATTATTTAAAATTTTCTAATAGTTCTTAAAATTTCACTTTCATATGCTAAAAGTGATTTTGTCTTGAGTAACTTTCCTCATGGTTGCAAAGAGAGCAGCATGCTTCTTCTTTTCAATGGGCAGGTGGTTCTCTTAAGGAAAGAAAACTTTTCAGAAGTCTCTTCCCGACCCCTTGAGCTAAATGGCAACAGTTTCCATCAGTAAGGTTAAAAATAAGTACTTTCAAGTGTAATTATTTAACTGTTTATTAAATTTCCAGAATTTTACAAATAACTCATCTTGAAACGTTTTCATAAAGCAGTGATATATAGCTTAAAATATGTCCTAACATGAATAATATTGCAGGCTTTTGCCACAGCCTAACATCATATAATGAAGTAAGTTATTTAAAAGTGTGAATTAGGTTTGGCGAGTTTAGACTTCGGCTCTGTACTAATTTTACTCTACCTATGTATTTAGACTAAATGGACTTTAAGAAATAATGTTTTGCATTACTTATATATGTATATATTTGATTTGTAAATGACAACTGATTCAATTGGGTTTTTTTAAAGATTTTATTTATTTAGAGAGGAAGAGAGAGAGAGAGAGCATGCACGTGGGGGGGGGCAGAGGGAGAAAGAGAAGCTCAAGCGGACTCCATGGTGAGCATGAGCCTAGTGCTGGGCTTGATCTCAGACCCTGAGATCATGACCTGAGCGGAAATCAAGAGTCAGATGCATAACTGATTGAGCTTAACTGACCGAGGCGCCCCCCCTGATTCATTTTTTAATATTTTCTCAATTTTGCTTGTGTTCATTTCTTTATTGCCTTGATCAGATGAGTATAGTTAAAGTCAACTTTGGACAGTATATTAGTTTTTATATTATACATTTATTATGTCATCATTTCCATGGGCTGGAGTCTTGGCATACCTTCACAGGGTCCTCTGCTCAGGGTCTCACAAGGCTAAAATGAAGATGTTGGTCAAGTTTCTAGAGGTTGGAGTACTCTTCCCAGCTCATGTGGTTGTTGACAGAATTGATTCTTTGAGTTGTAGGACAGAAGTATCCTTGCTGGCTGTCACCAGGGGCTGCCCTCAGCTCCTAGAAGGTGCCCACGCTTTCTTGCCACACAGCCTTCTCACAACAAAGCAGCTTTTACTTCCAGTCCAGCTGGAGAATCTTTCTCATTTCCTCCAGACTCTTTTAGAGGTGTCACGTGGTTACGTCAGGCCCACACAGTATAATTTCCCTTTGATTAAGTCAGAGTCAATGGAGTAACAACCTTAATTACATCTCCAAAATGCTTTCACTTGTACTATCTTGTGTTATTTAGAAGCAAGTAACAGATTTCACCTGTACTCAAGGGAAGGGGATTATGCAAGGGTGTGGTTACTAGGGGGCAAGAATCATGGAGCCCATTTTACAATTCTGCCTACCACAGATAAGTTGAATTATTTCTTAAAACCTATTTATGTTGGATCTAGTTATTTACAAAGGTATAATTACTGTAGTATATATGAGTAGATAAACATAGAATTACTGTAAGTTACTTCTAATAAAAGATGTTTGTAATGTTGGACGTTCTTGCTGCCTAATTCATAATTTAGTTTATTCTGAAAATCCTTTTTGTTAAAATAACAACACATAATTCTACAATGACAATTTTGATGGTAAAACTTTGTAGAACATTTAAGAATTTGAGTTGCAATTAAGAGTCAAGTTTCATATTTATTTGTTTTACCTTAATTTAGTACCATTAGGTTCATCTGCCTGATTACAATCTAATGCTGGATGAATTATTTAGATTCCTTATGAAAAGAGAATGAGAATATAATGTCTTCTGACTTAGTGAAGAGGAAGAAACCTTCAAATCATTGCCATTGTATTTTAGCTTTAGTATTTAAACTTTTGAAGTACTTTTATATTTATTTCATTTTTTCATATATATGCATACAAAGAGATAGAAAATGGAAGATGGAGAGAGTGTGTACTGGATCTTAAGCACTGGGGATAACCTTTCAAATAGAAACAAGACGCCTGCCCTTTTGGAGCATATGTTCTAGCAGGAGAAGAGAGAAGTCTGAAAATTAATAAAATATGGTAGCTTACATTAGATCTAAAGGAAAGAGAGGACACGGTTTCACGTTAGATAGTAACAAGTGGCACTCTTAGATTAGGTGGTCAGGGGGGCTTCTGTGAAGCAGTGAGTCAAACTTTTATTGTTATCAAACATTAATTGTTCTTCCCGTAGCTCTTTTTGATATCTCAAGGAACTGTTCAACTTAACAACATGTAAAGTATGTTTTGTTTGTAGCATATTTTACATTTTTGCTGTCATGAGTTTGTAGTTAAGAAGTCAAATATCCAAAGTATGATGTTGAAATAATCTCTGTGTAAAACGGACTTATTTTCTAAATATATTTCAAAAAATAATAAAGCAACTAATATAAAAATACTTCTCCTTTTAGGAATGGTGGAAAGCAGCAGACATAATTGGAGCGGTTTGGATAAGCAAAGTGATACTCAGAATTTAAATGAAGAGAGAATCTTAGCTTTACAGCTTTGTGGGTGGATAAAGAAAGGAACGGATGTAGATGTAGGGCCATTTTTGAATTCCCTTGTACAAGAAGGGGAGTGGGAGAGAGCCGCTGCTGTGGCATTGTTCAACTTGGATATTCGACGAGCAATCCAAATCCTGAATGAAGGAGCATCTTCAGAAAAAGGTATTAGGTTATAGTCTAAGATAATCATAGTTCGTAGAAGCCTTTAAAGAAAAGATGCTGATAACTTTCAAATATTTAGTCAATATATTTGTGTAAATTTTTTTGAAAGAGAACACAGAACTGTATCTATGAAAGTATTAGCCCATCCCCTCTGTTTATGCCTTGGTTTATGTCTGTAAAGAACATAATGTGTCTAAAGACAAAATGTGTCTTAAGTACCGTTTTAGTAATATTACAGTGAATGCTCAAATGCATCCATTTTTAATGCTTTTTCTTTAAAAGACAATTCACATTTTTAAAAAATGTATTTTCTTGAAGATTAGGACTACTTCAGTTTGCAAGCATTCGTTTGTTTGCAAGCATTCTTATGGCAAACATTTGAGTGTATTTTTACTTCATCTTTTGGATGGTTATTGGTTGGCTTTTAGGAAACTCTAAATGACACTTTTAGTTAGACTAATCTAGAGTATTATAAAAATCATACTTTGAGCTGCAAAAATGCTTCTACTTGAGTCTGGTGATTTAAACATACTTTCCATTTAATATTTTTTTAAAAGGAAGAAACAGTGAAATGTGATAAAGTTTTTACTCTGACATTTTGCAAGAGAATACTCAGGCAAGTAAATTCAATCAAGAAATTCAGTTTTTTTTTCTTATGAGGAATATTTCACTTGAAAATAAGATGTATTTATATAGCTATTGATTTTTAATACACCTACCAAATTATTTCTGGTATTCAGAATGCTTAATTCTTAACCTGCTGGTCCATTTTGAAACCATTACAACCATTATGGTACAACCATTCTGTTGTACCATAGAGAAAAACATGAAATTAGCTATAATGTATTTACTTGCAGTAAAAAAGTTGAAAAAGCTAATGTTTTGCCCAGATTGGCCTCCTTTCCTTCACTTTTGCTCTAATGTAAGTCTTCCCCATTTGAGGGTACAATAGAAGATAAGGTGGCAATGAAAAAAATTTGATATTTAAAGCCATTTCTAATTATAATTTTGCTGCGACCTAGGAGCATGATACTTTCCTGTCATGTATACCTGGAAAATTTGATGTTAGATTTGAATACCTATACTATCAGTAGGGGAAAAGTATTTTTCCAGTGATTTCAATAACTTTAAGGACTTAAGAAAAGATTTCACTGAGTCAGATGTTCCCTCCAGTTGGAAATAAACTGTTTTGAGCAGGATTTAGGAAGATACTCCTTTGTTGTGGTGGTGGCTGTTAATCTTAAAAGACTTTATATCCGATTTAATAGACTAGGCAGAGGAAGCAAACACAAAGCAACTTGGGGAAAGTGTTTATAGAAATGAAGAACAAGGCCGTTTAATAACGTAAGTGGGAAATGCTGTTTTATTTGGAAAAGAAAGAAAATGATTAGGATCCAGGAACAGAATAAGAAAACTGCTATAATAAATGTACAAAATACTTAAGAGTAAAAATTAAAAGTGTATTTAGTTTTTTCTTAAAGGTGAACTTACGTTAGAAGGCTAGCCAGTCCATAGGGCTGACTGCCAGGTTAGCAGCTTATCAGTGACTATATAAACTGCTAAGAACTAATATTTAAAAGACTATTGATAACAAATACTTTGTTGCAAATGTGTCCACATACAATGCTATGGTAATGCTGATAGTTAATTTTGTCCTAGAAAAATTAAAAGTCTTAAACTATTATAAGAATGCTGAAATACTGGTTTTCAGAACATATACTTATGAGCATTATATACTTAGGAATAGGAAAACAAAGTAATTTTGAAAATTATAGTACCAAGGTACAGTAATATTTACTGTCAATGCTTTGAAATATGTCAACATAAATGAACTTGATAAGGCTATCAATGATTCTGGTAGTATGGCTTCACTTCTCTTCATTTAGGCCCTAAACAGTAACACTGTATAGGAACTGCCTGGAATGAGAACTTGAAAATTTTTTCTTTTTTTTTTTTTTTGAGAACTTGAAAATTTAAAGATGTGCTTGTCTTGCACAGGGTTAGCAATATGGGCAAAAGTTTTATAAATAAGAATGGACATTTTTGCTTGTGGTCCTTGCCAAATTTTCCAATCTGGATCAAAACCCTTAATTCTAGTGGGCTTATTTTTCTGTAGGTAAACATCACCCTCTGATCTTTGTTTATGGTTTAAGAACTGGAAGAGGAGGTATTAAGCTTTTGCTCACTTTGATTAGCTGACTATTTTTAATGTGCAGGTGATCTGAATCTCAATGTGGTAGCAATGGCTTTATCAGGATATACGGATGAGAAAAACTCCCTTTGGAGAGAAATGTGCAGCACTCTACGACTACAATTGAATAACCCGTATCTGTGTGTCATGTTTGCATTTCTGACAAGTGAGACAGGATCTTATGATGGAGTATTGGTAAGCTAATTTCTGTTTGAGAAGACTCCTTTTAAGTTAGGATTTTTTATCTAACCTTGTTAAAATTTTCAGATGTCCATTGCATAAAATATTGGTATTTTTTGCTGTATTTTGTATTATTTAAAATAAAGTATCTTAAATATTTTTGAGCAGCTCTTCTTGAATGTCATTTTACGGTTAGTTAGCTCATAATAAGCTTGATTTTTTTTTTAATAGTTTTAACAATATAATTACAGACCTAGAGGGCATAGGATTTATCCTTTAGCTTAAGAGCAGCTCTAGAATTCTACTATATGTAAACATAAGTTGTTTTTTTTTTTAAATCTGGTTTAAAAGTTTTACTGAGGTATAATTGATACATAATTACTACACCTGTGTTAAGTGTACAATTTGAGGCTTTTTCATGTGTATACACCCACTAAACCATAACCGTAATCAAAATAATAAACATATCTATTTCCCCCAAAAGTGTTCTCATGCCCCTTTGTAAGATCTCCTTCTAGACATTTAATATTCATTTTATCTCTCCAATCCCCCATCATCCTCAGGCAATCACTGATTTGATTTCTATCATTAAAGATAAGTTGGTAATTTCTAGAATTTTTTTTATAAACATAAGTTTTATATTGAACTGTAATTTTTTAAAAGTCCATATTTTTTATTTTAGTTAAGTAAACACATGATCAATTATGATCAGAATGACTGTATATCTTGTCCAAGTTAGTATTTGCATTTTCAGACATGTATGTACCAGTTTGGAAGATATGTGATCACACTACTTACAGTGAACTATTTCATTTTTTCATTATTTGGTCTTTCACTGCTTTTTCTCTCCTGCTTTAACCACCTATAACCACATCACCAAATAGGTTCTTTATCACAAAGTGGGGAAAGAATGAATGAAATGAGATATGTTTGTAAGTTTCAGTTATTGGGTTTTAAGCTTCACATTAGTACTACAACTTTCTTTGTATTGTTGGACTTCTTTCTATCACTGAGAAGAGCTTTCTAACATGAAATTTATTTCTGTGTTTGCCATTATAGCACTTCATATAAAAGACACATTGCTTGAATAATTGATTTGTCAGTCCCTAAGAATTTATAAAAACGTATTTTATTGAGATATCTTAATGAAAATTTTAATGTTGTTAGTGTCCATTTTGATGATTCCTTAGTTTATATATTTTGTCCATTACTTTTAATAAATGAACTGTTGAACTTTTCTAACCGCTTCAAATTAATATCCAAGAGTATGTTGGGGTTTTTGTTTTTACTATTACTCTTTTTTGTTAAATGGAATACTTTAAGTGTTGGATTGTGAAGAAATAAAAATAATACTTTCAGGAAGTAGTAAAGTATGGTGAAGACTAGAAAAATAAGTGGATTGTTCAAATTTTAAATTGATAGAGAAGTGTTCTTTAAATATTAAATTTCTGTATTTTAAATTAAATGACCTATTATAAATAGCCTCATTTTCTTATGCCTAAATTTGGGTTATTAGGTAGGGTATATCTTACCTTGAATAGGAAGTTCATATTTCCAAACTCCCTTGAGAGTGTACCTAATTATACTTTATGTAAATAATTATAATTAACATATCCTTGTATTAAAGATTGTTAAGTTGTAGTAATCTAATGAAAAGTACCGAATTGGGAAATCAGAAGATGAAGGTCTGAGTCCTTGCTCCAGCTTAGTTACTTCAGCTGGCCAGTTAACTTTTTTGGATTTTAGTTTTCTGAGCTGTAAAATGGGACAATATAATAATATAATATAATATAATATAATAATAATATAATGTAACACTTTCCCCATCAAAATTGTAACACCTTCGCCTGAATCTAAAGAGTTAAATCTAGTTTGTACCAAACATGTTCCCTCTTAAAGGCCGAACCATATTTTATAATTGAGAAAACATGCTAAGATAGGTACCAACTGAAGTGATCTTAATGTTTAAAGCAGGAAAACTATATTTCATAGAATGACTTCAATGGAAATAGGGCATTTTTTCCACCTTTAGACTGTTTATTATCACAAAATTAATTACCTTTCTACATTTATAGAAATTCAAAATAGTGTTTTACAATATTGACAGGTATACAAAAATTTAAATATCACAATACCCCTGAAAATTTTGTCACAAACCACCTTTATAGCTGTATTTTACTATGGCCACAAAAGTGTCTTTATTTATAAGGGTATATTTTAAAACTTACCACTTTCTATGTAGAGACATGTGTTGATAGTCTTCCCAGATTCTGTATTGGTATATTCATACTGGTATAGTCACTGATAATTCACAGATTTCCTAGATTTGTTGATTAACTTAGCATCCCAGGAAAGATTTTCTCAGTTTTCCCAAAATTAATTTTTATGATGGAAGGATTACATGCCATCTAAATCTCTTGAACCATACATCACTGCTTATATTTTATGTTGCAGTTAAATAAGACTGAACTGGAATATTTTTAAACTTAATTGGTCAGTATTTAGGATGTGAATTTTTACTTTACAAGAACAGTAACAGCACTGGCTTTCTAGAGGGAGACATTAAGAAAGGCATCTTAGGCAATCAGTGGCTCTGCCAGTATATACACAATAACTTACTAATACTTTTGAAAATAAAATTACATATTAAGTATGTAAAATAGTCTGCAAGAATTTAAAACTCATAGCACCTACAAGTAACTTCTTGCTCTTCTTTTCAGTATGAAAACAAAGTTGCCGTACGTGACAGAGTGGCTTTTGCTTGTAAATTCCTTAGTGATAGTCAGGTAAAAACTAATTTAATTCTGTATTTGAAGTGATTAATATTTCCTCGTATTGGATTAAGAAACTAATCTTTATGTACAAATATGTATCTGTAACATTTATATATACATTATTCTAAAAAAGTAATAATTGGTTAGATCAAGATACTGTAGACATGTGTATCATAACCAGAATTGTTTAAGAATCCTGACTTAATATTTTAGTTTATTTTGCTTTTGGTTTACAGTTAAAGACATTGAGCTCACCCCTTTGGGGTGCTATAAAAGAATTCCTTCATTTCTTAATACAATAAAAGTATTGAATGCATATTCTGTGTATATAATGAGAAAGAAATGCCATAAACAACCAGTAATACAAGGTGCTAAGTGCTATAATAATGGGGAAGTCCTGGGGGAACATAGAGGAATCTTGGCTAGAGGTTGGAGTGGGATGAAGTCAGAGACCTTACCAAGAGATGATTATTTTTGATAATCTTCAAGTTCCGTTTCAACTCAGATTCTATGATTCTGTTACAGCAAGAACTTTGCAGAATACTGAGGGACAGTTCTCTTTAAATTTAAATAGTTAACCCTCTATACTTCTTTTATAGAATAATTATTAAAACATAATAAGTGCCTTTTAAAAAATATTTTAAATAATCACGGATGCCGCATTGTAATTTATGATAGATAGAGACTTCTTAAGAGATCACATCTAAATTTTTGCAAGGGCTTTGTTTTAAAATGTTTTCCATAAAAATAAAACTTTCTAAAGTACAAGTTTTGAAGTACAAAGTATATAGTGAAACAGATTGCTTCAGAAATATCACTTTGAATTTTCCAGTTAAATAGATACATTGAAAAGTTGACAAACGAAATGAAAGAGGCTGGAAATTTGGAAGGAATACTGCTTACAGGCCTTACTAAAGATGGAGTGGACTTAATGGAGAGTTATGTCGATAGAACTGGAGATGTCCAAACAGCAAGTTACTGCATGTTGCAGGTTAGTGCAGTGTGGCAGCAACTTAAAGAAAAACAGTGGTTAAACACCTTCTTCCTTCATTGAGTGGGTATGCCTTTTGCTCGCTTAGGATCTTTAGAAGGCATTTAATTTAGTTTAATTTTTTTAATTTAAACTTTAGGTGATTAACATACAGTGCAATATTGGTTTCTAGAGTAGAATTCAGTAATTCATCACTTACATACAACACCCAGTGCTCATCAAAACAAGTACCCTCCTTAATACCCATCACCCATCTAGCCCATCCCCCACCCACCTCCCTCCATCAACCCTCTTTTTGTTCTCTTATCTTTAAGAGTCTCTTATGGCTTGTTTCCTTCTCTCCTTTTTTTGCTTTTCTGCCTTCCCATACGTTCATCTGTTTTCTTTCTTAAAGTCCCCATATAAGTGAGATCATATGGCATTTGTCTTTCTGACTTATTTCATTTAGCATAATACACTGTAGCTCCATCCATGTCGTTGCAAATGGCAAGATTTCATTCTTTTTGATGGCTGAGTAGTATTCCATTGTATATACCACATCTTCTTCATTCATCAGTCCATGGACATTTGGGCTCTCTCCATAGTTCAGGCATTGTGGACATTGCTGCTATAAACATTGGAATGTATGTGTCCCTTTGAATCTGCATTTTTGTATTCTTTGGGTAAATACCTAGTAGTGCAATTGCTGATCATAAGGTAGTTCTATTTTTAACTTTTTGAGGAACCTCCATACTGTTCTCCAGTGGCTGTATCAGTTTGCATTCCCAACAGTGTAGGAGGATTCCCCTTTCTCCACATCCTCGCCAACACCTCTTGTTTCTTGTGTTGTTAATTTTAGCCATCCTGACAGGTATGAGATGACATCTCATTGTGGTTTTGCTTTGTATTTCCCTGATGCTAAGTGATGTTGAGCATCTTTTCATGTGTCTTTTAAGCCATCTGGATGTCTTTTTTGGAAAAGTGTCCATTCTTGTCTTCTGCCCATTTCTTAACTGGATTATTTGGTTTTTGGGAGTTGAGTTTGTTAAGTTCTTTGTGGATTTTGGATACCAACCCTTTATCAGATAATGTCATTTGCAAATATCTTCTCCCATTCCATAGGCTCCTTTTTAGTTTTGTTGATTGTTTTCTTTGTTGTGCAGAAGCTTTTTATCTTGATGAAGTCCAGGTAGTGCATTTTTTGCTTTTGTTTCCCTTGCCTCTGGTGATGTGTCTGGTAAGAAGTTGGCTGTGGCTGAGGTCAGAGGTTTCTTCCTGTGGGCTCCTCTAGGATTTTGATGATTTTCTGTCTCACATTTAGATCTTTCATCCATTTTGAATTTATTTTTGTGTATGGTATAAGAAAGTGGTCCAGTTTCATTCTTTTGCATGTGGCTGTCCAGTTTTCCCAACACCCTTTTTTGAAGAGAATTTTTTCCATTGGATATTCTTTCCTGCTGTGCCGAAGGTTAGTTGACCATATAGTTGTGGGTTCATTTTTGGGTTTTTTATTCTGTTCCATTGATCTATGTGTCTGTTTTTGTGCTAGTACCATACTGTCTTGATGATTACAGCTTTGTAATATAGTTTGAAATCTAGAATCGTAGTGCTTCCAGTACTGTTTTTCTTTTTCAGAATTGCTTTGTCTATTAGGGGTCTTTTGTGGTTCCATACAAATTTTAGGATTATTTGTTCTAGCTCTGTGAAAAATGCTGGTGTTATTTTGATAGGGATTGCATTAAATGTGTAAATTGCTTTGGGTTAGAAGGCATTTAACTTTAATCAATTGATCTGTAGTGGACTTCTATTTTATCTTACTGTCCCTCAGCTTCCTCTATTGGGTTATCCAGTTTTTCCTTTCATTTTGGGAAGTATCAGTGTTGAATTTACATAAAGCTCAAACAGCAGAGAAACCTCTCTCTAATTTGTCCAGTTCACAAAACTTTACCTTCTACAAAAGAGATTTCCTTTCCTTGATCTGAACTACAGTCTCACTTGAAGTGCAGAAGGCAAGTTATACTACAAGTCTCTGAACTCTCATTTTCCCTTTTTATGATTTGGGGTAACCAGTTCATCAATTTACTCTCAATTCTTACTGTCCAGCAGTTAAAAACAGATTTCTGGCAAAGCTTCCCTTCATTACTTTTGATAGAAATAGGGTGAAAATTTAGAGCATTTCCCTGAGATTATAGCCCTCCAGTTAATCTTATCCTTTCATGGTGTCCTCTTTCCTGTCCCTGTCCTTTCATACACTTGATAGCATGCTGTGTCCTGGGCAAATGTAGTAAAATGCCCCCTCCGATCCTACCTTCTTATGAACAAATACAGATACTGGCCCACAAACTGTAGTATAAAGTTAGCAACTTTTCAGGCCACTGCCCATTCTGTAACAAAGTGCATCATTTTTTTCTTACTGAAATGAGGTTACCATCTATTAAATCAAACTGTAGGTATGTGGCTACAGAGTGCAAGTGGCCTTATACTGCTTATGAAGAGAAGTCAGCTATTATAATTATTGTCTCCCTATGTAATGTTTCATTTTCCCTTGGGCTGCTTTTGATTTTCAGCAGTTTACCCTTGATGCTTAGTTGTACTTCTTTCTGCCCTGCTTGTGGTTCACTGAACTTCTTAGATCTGCAAGTCAGTGTTTTTCATTAGTTTTGAAAAGTTTGGGGGTATTATTTCTTTATATATATTTTTTCTGCTTCAATCTCATTCTCTTCTCTTTTGGGGGCTTATATTACATGTATATTGAGCCATTTGATAGTGTCCCATACGTATCATTTTCTTTCCATCCTTTTTTTCTCTGTTCTTCAAATTGGTTAAATGCTGTTGATTTGTTCATTGACTCTTATGTCACCTGATGTTAAGTTTCTCAGGAAATTCTTAATTTTAGCTATTGTACAATTTAGTTCTAGAATCTCAATTTTTTTATAGTTTACTTTTTTTAAGATTTTATTTATTTATTTAATTGACAGAGAGAGAGAGACAGCGAGAGAGGGAACACAAGCAGGGGGAGTGGGAGAGGGAGAAGCAGGCTTCCTGCCGAGCAGGGAGCCCGATGCGGGGCTCGATCCCAGGACCCTGGGATAATGACCTGAGCTGAAGGCAGTCGCTTAACCGACTGAGCCACCCATGCGCCCCTATAGTTTACATTTTTCATTAAGATCTCTATCTGCACACTAATTGAACATATATCTAATAGCTGCATTTAGGATTTTGCCTGCTAACTCTAACATGGGCTATTTTAGGCTTAGTTTCTTTTGACTGCCTTTTTTCCTTGACTTTCAACTATATTTACCTGTTTCTTTGTGTCTCGTGGTTTTTTCATTTGAATACTGGATGTTGTGTATAGTACATTATAGAGATCTGGGTTCTTTTACCTTTTTCTGAAGAATGTTGGTTAATGCTTTTAAAAGTTCAGTTACTTGCTGCTCACTTTGGTCTCAGGTTTTGTTACTGTGGATCTGTGGGAAGCCCAAGTTATTTCCCAAGCCTTTCTAATCTTTTTTTTTTTTTTTTAAAGATTTTATTTATTTATTCATGAGAGCACAGAGAGAGAGAGAGAGGCAGAGGGAGAAGCAGGCTCCCAAGGAGCACGGAGCCCGAAGTGGGACTCGATCCCAGGACCCCGGGATCATGACCTGAGCTGAAGGCAGATGCCCAACCATCTGAGCCACCCAGGCGCCCAAGCCTTTCCAATCTTAATCTCTGAACTATTTTCCTCTGCAGATTTTGTTGGAGCTTAATTTTAGGTTTATTTGGGGCAGATCTAGAGAAGACTTATCAAATATGAGTTGATCAAATGCTTTCTGAGTTTATCCCCATGGAAGGGGAAAGAGTGGATATGAAGATTTCTTTTTTCTATGAATTTTCTTTTTAAACTAGGGATTATATTCTACTTTAGTACTTAGTTCTGGCTAGTTGGCCATTATCAGGACTAGAAGAGATGTTTACTTTTTTAAGAAGTGATATTATCAGCTAAGAGAATTTAACTCTGATGACAGAAATGAATACCTAATTAATAGGTGAAAGATAAGCTTCTTCTGTTTTGATAGCATGTCTAAAGATAGATTGTCTATTAGCTGTTACAGGTTTTTTCCCTTTTTCCATTAGATACATTAAGTTCTAACATTTTACTTTTCAAAAAAACTGGGCTTCAAATTAATGCCCATGGCATCACTGGAGATTGAGACTTTCTCTACTTTGTTTATCATGTGAACTTAAGCTGTCCTGGACAGGGCTAAAGCATTCTGTGAAAACCCAAAGCAAGCACAGGTGAAGTGTCACAGCTGCCAGGGAAAATGCAGCTTTAGGAAGAGTCTTACTGGCAAGAAATTGAAGTTCTTACTCAAGTAAAATTAAGGTAGAGAAATTGTTACTTTTCATTGTGGCCTAGGGGCAAAAGAATGAAGAACATCTTTGGTTTGGTTTTGGGTTTTTTTTGTTTGTTTGTTTTGTTTTGTTTAATTTTTAAGGTAATAAATGTATGTTTTAATTGAGCCAGAGAGAGAATAGGCAGGTTTAACTGTCCGATAAATAGGTATACAAAAATAGCATCTCCATTCACAGTACATGCTAGATACAAAGGATGAGGCTCAGTATTATTTTAAATGTGATGGAGCAATTTTGGTATGCATTTGGATTAGATAGTAAACAGATTTTGTGAATGCAGAGGTTTTAATTTTGGGGACAAAGTATTCACATCATTTTTTATTGTATTCAAGTAGGAAAGTGAATTGTTTACTCTTGGGTCCTTAAACTTAAATAAGAGAGAATTACACGTTCCTGGCCAGGTATAATGATAATATAATATATATTTATGTCACTAGTAGAGGCCCGGTTAAAGTAAATTAAAGAAGCTTCCATCAATTATTTTATCTGTATCCTCATTATGAACCAGCTTTTGGCAAAAAGGGAGCCTATTTCTCCTGTGTGACTCATATTCACATGTTATTTGGAATCCTCTGACTTAGCCAGAAAAATTTTTGAACAACTATATTAATTCATGATTTCTTTTTAGGGCTCTCCTTTAGATGTTCTTAAAGATGAAAGAGTTCAGTACTGGATTGAGAATTATAGAAATTTATTAGATGCCTGGAGGTTTTGGCACAAACGAGCTGAGTTTGATATTCACAGGAGTAAGTTGGATCCCAGTTCTAAACCTTTAGCACAGGTAAGTAAGTACATTATTTTGGAGAGAATCAAATTGTAACATGTGCTTAATGTAGCCCAAAGAGAAGTGTTCACAGCATGTTATATTGGGTAAATTTAGAGCTCAATTTAATAAATTATTATTAGCTCATCCTTTTGCTTATACTGAGTTCCTATTGATGTCTTTTTCTGTCCCAGACTGCACTCCATCCTTGACCATTCTGTGTTTTGGGCCCTGCCACTTCCTAACAATCATCTCGGTGGCTTGAGCTTTAGTCTGAGCTAGTGCAAACGACAGCAGGCCTAGAGGGTCTTAGGTAAACCTAAATCAATCCTAGGGCTCAGCTTTTCTAGTACATTCCAAGCCCTTTCTGAATCTAAACTATTATGCTATCTTATAAATTCCATTTATGTATTCAATTTTTCTGCACTATTTCTGTGTAATAAGGAAGGATTTGCTTTTTTCTCTAACAGTATATACATATGTCTATATGTCAAATTTAACATGGACCTTGTTTTCTTTTAATATTAGTTTAAAAAACATGAACTCAGTTATCACATAAAACACATGACATGAGATCACTGTATCTAAATTTGGACATTAAATACTGAGTATATCCTCAATGTGAGCACTGGATGGTGCTGTTTTCTTATTTTAGAAAGTTGAGAAATTAGTGATTATCTTAAAACAACCCGAGTTTTTGTAAAATAGCATTACGTGATAATATTTGTTACTAATCTATGTAAGTGTTTAAGAGGCCAGGAATTTAAAAGCAAAATGAACATTTTCTATTACTATTATTCTAAAATTCTAGCTATTTGACATTATAGGGTCCTTAACTCCTTTTTGTCTTAGAAATGAATGTTTTCTTTACAAGAAAATTTTGTTGAGAAGATGGAATCATTGAACTTTGGATCAGAACTTATATTGGGTTATTTTATAATGTTCCAGTGTGAATTCTAAAGTCTTTGTTATTTCTAAAATGTTGTTATCTGATGTTTCCAAGTTTTTCTGCAGATGTCAGTGGTGTTAGAAAGGATATAACTAGAGGTAACAGAGAGGAAGTACTCAATGTCACTGCTGAGTGGAAATCCTAGATGAAAGCTAATCAAATTTCTTGGATAACAAATTATTTTATAATATAAAATAAACCTTAAAAATTATTTAAGAGTAATTTGTTAGGATCAGACTTTGAATTTTATTTATAAAGTTTGCATTATATTTATTCCTCCTTTCATTTGTTGTATAGGTGTTTGTGAGTTGCAATTTTTGTGGCAAGTCGATCTCCTACAGCTGTTCAACTGTGCCTCATCAGGGCAGAGGTTTTAGTCAGTATGGTGTCAGTGGTTCACCAACAAAATCTAAAGTCACAAGTTGCCCTGGCTGTCGAAAACCCCTTCCTCGATGTGCACTTTGCCTCATTAATATGGGAACACCTGTTTCTAGCTGTCCTGGTATGACGTAATTCTATAATATATTTTCTGAGCTAAAATTGTTCCTACATAATTGATTTAATGTTGTCAGTAGAAGACATACAAAGTTGAGTTTCTTTATTTCTAAGAGCAAGCCACTTTGCTGGCTCATAGGTTTTGTATTTCCTGGAATTTGTAAAATCTATACATTAAAAGTAAAATCTATATTCATGATATCACAAGTAACCTCACAAATGCTGGCCAATTTGAAGTTTGTGAAAAGAGCTTAAATATTAAGTAATCCTATAATTATACTATTTTCTTACCACTTTTTCTAAGAGGAGTTCCTTCAGATTTTTTGTTTAAAAGTCAGTGCACCGTCATTTTTTAAAAATACCTTGTACACATAAAAGAGCTTTTGATAGTCTCGAAGCACTTTCACATTCTCTTTTTTAATCTTCAAAATCTACCTGTGAAATACTTGGAGAAAGTGTTAGTTTAGAAATCACATCCCTTTACTTCCAAGTTTGGTGCTGCTTCTGCTATATTTGTCAGTTACCTAGTGAACATATGTATTTTTTTAATGGTTAGAAATGTTAGGATTATTGTTTCCTGCTTATGGTACCTATAGAAAAAAATTTTGAGAACGGTAGATAATTGAATATAATGTACCCAGTGGCTGGAAATATTTGAGCTATTTATTTACCTTGAAAATTACACTATGGCAGAAATTTTAATTAAAAACATTTGAGTATTTAGCATACTGGTATAATCAAGAACTGGATATGGTGTCAGGATGCTTATTTTATTAGTTCGAGTTCTGTGACATTCAGTCTGTAACATTAAGAGTTACTTTAGGCCTCGTTCATATAAGGTGTTAGACGGAGATTCTTTTTAGTTATGAAATTTTATAATTCTGTTCTGCAGTTGGTTCATGTCAGTTGTTTTATTTGTTACATTAACATCTGTGAAAGAGGTTTGCTGGTATCATTGGCTGAGTAATTTTCAGGTTAGATTAAACAAAGGCAATTTGTAATGTTTTCAAATTTATATATTTTGATTTAAATTTTAATCAAGGATTTTCATTTTATATATTGCATGTTGATCACTTTTATGGTCCTGATACTAGTAAATAGAAAATAATTTGGAATAAAAATCTACTACAGTGATAGAACGAGGCAAAATATTGCATAAATAAATTATATATGAACTGGGATACATAAAAATAGTTAAATTCAATGCATTTTTCAGACTGTAAGCCGCAGGAAGCCATAATGGCCTGAGTGCTGTTCTTTTTTGCTAGATATTAACTTTTCAATCTTTTTTATTTTTGAAATAGGTAAAAAATGAGAAAATTGGTTTTCAAAATGAAGAAAAGGCAAAACATTTCAACCTCTCTGTTATGGAGATTGTTAATTTAATGAATATTCAACACTCAGGTTTATAAAATGTTAACATTTTTCCATATTTGCTTCAGAAATTTTATTTGAAATTTGCTTCAGTAATAATTTTTTGTATATATTTGAATCCTTGCTAAGGTAAGACTGATAATGCTGAGATGAATCAGAGATCCTTGTGGAGCTTATAGTGTACAATGAGCATGGATAAAATAAGAAATGATATGTTTAAGAAAATAAATAGTGATCCAGAATCCCTTATCTGTTATTCCAGAATCTCTAAAAAGATCTGAAAATCCAGTTTTCTTAACGACTTTACAATAATCTCATAATGATCAAAAACAAAAACAAAACACTTGTTCAGAATTGACATGTTAAGGTCTTTGATTACAGAATGCTGCCTCAAACTTTCCTGGAATTGTTATATTTGCTCATTATTTTTCTAAAGTCCCAAACATTCTGTATTCTGAAACATGTTTAGCTCCCTGAGGTGAATAAAGAATATTGTATGAAGAAAGTATTAGAATTTTGAAAGAGGGAAACATTACTTCTGTTTGAAGGATATCAGGAAAACTTTAGAAAGAAGATGCTGTTTAAGCAGGTCCTTTAAAAAAGTTTAGGAGCTTTATTTATTTATTTATTTTAAAGATTTTATTTATTTGACAGAGAGAGACACAGTGAGAGAGGGAACACAAGCAGGGGGGGAGTGGGAGAGGGAGAAGCAGGCTTCCCATGGAGCAGGGAGCCCGATGCAGGGCTCGATCCCAGGACCCTGGGATCATGACCTGAGCCGAAGGCAGACGCTTAATGACTGAGCCACCCAGGCGCCCCAAGTTTGGGAACTTTAATACGTGAAGATTTAGAGAAGACTTTCCAGGTGTAGACAAAGAATGAAAAGCATGAACTACAGTAAAGACATTGGTGAATTTAAGTACAGAGAGTGTATGGGAACTAGCAGTTGCATCTGTATGACAAGAGCCTAGGAAAGTAGACTGATAGGAAATAAATTTGTGTAGGAAAATTAGGGAAACCTGAATATGATCTTTAAAGGATTGCTGAGCTAATTACAAAATACAGTTACCCTTGAACAACATGAGGGTTAGTGGCACCAACCTCTGAATAGTCAAAAATCTAGGTATAACTTTTGACTCCTCCAAAATTTAACTACTAGTAGTTTACTGTTGACCGAAGCCTTACTGATAACAAAAACAGTTGATTAACACGTATTATATGCTTTGTGTAATATATACTGTATTCTTATGGTAAAGTAAGCTAGGAAAAAAATGTTAAGAAAATCATAAGGAAGAGAAAATATATTTACAGTGCCATGCTGCAAAAACTCCACATGTAAGCAGATCCACACAGTTCAAACTCATGTTTTTCAAGGGTTAGCTGTAATAAGCATATTCTTTTTTAATATATAAAATCAGAAGATTCTGAGTTCCAAAATAAGACAGGACCTGATAGAAATAAAACGCTAGCTCAAGGCAGTTTAAAGATTGAGGTGTACAAACTCCCCTGATGCTTTGCCTAAAATTAGAGATGTCATCATCCATCATGGTTCATGATCCAAATGGCCAGGATTTCCATAAGCTTATTTAACTGAGGGTTGCATATTTTTATGCTTAGTTGTGCTTTAAAGATTGGAACTCTATTGAAAATAACGCTTATAATTATAAACCTTTATAATTATTTATAAATTTTTATAACTATAATGTTTAGTTATAAACATATTTAACATTATAAATGTTATTTATTCAACATGTATCTATTTAGCACCTATTTTTCTAAGTGCTAGGAATGTTACAGTGAACAAAACACAAAAATCCCTGCCCTTATAGAGCTTAATGTATAGGAGTGATACCTTTTTTAAAGGTAGATTATATACTGGTTTCCTTCTTACTTTTAGTAGTAGTAGTAGTAGTAGTAGTAGTAGTAGTTAGTGACTGTGTGAAACCCTAGTTTCCCTCAACTATTCTGTAGCACTTATCTTTGTAATTCACTATGAATCTTTTAAAAGTTAAAACTATCTAAAATAAGAAAATAAAAAAAATGAAAGTTAAAACTATTTGATGTTTTTTGAGTATAGTTGACACACAATGTTACATAAGTTTCAGGTGTACAACTTAGTGATTTGACAAGTTGATTTGTGCCTTGTTCACCACAAGTGTAGTTACCATCACTGTTACAGTATCATTGACAGTGTTCCTTACGCTCTGCCTTTTGTTACTTACTCATTCTATAATTGGAGGCCTGTATCTCCCTCTCCCCTTCACCCATTTTGCTTAACCGCCCCCCCCCCACACACCTTCCCTCTGGAAACCATCAATCAGTTTGTTCTCTGTATTTATGGGTCTGATTCTGCTTTTTGTCTATTTTTTCTTTTAATTCCATTTACGAGTGGACTTGTATGGTATTTGTCCTCAGTCTGACTTATTTCACTTAGCATGATACCCTCTAGGTCCATCCATGTTGTCTCAGATGATGCGATCTCATTCTTTTTATGGTTTTGTAATATTACTTGTATATGTATACCACATTTTCCTTATCCTTATCTATTTTCCTTATCCTTATCTGTTATCTGTTATCTATCTATTTATCCTTATCAGTTATCTATTGATGGAGACTTAGGTTGCTTCCATGTCCTGGCTATTGTAAATAATGCTGCAATAAACATAGGGGTGCATATACCTTTTTGAGTTAGTGTTTTCATTTTCTCTGAGTAAATACCCAATATTGGAATTACTGGATCAAACAGTAATTCTGTTTTTAATTTCTTGAGGAAACTTCATATTGTTCTCCACAATGTCTGCCCCGTTTGCATTCCCAACACTTCACACGAGTTTCCTTTTCTCCATATCCTTGCCAACATGTGTTGTTTCTTGCCTTTTTGATTCTGGCCATTCTGACAGGGGTCAGATGATATCTCATTATGGTTTTGATTTGCATTTCCCTGATGATTACTGACGTATTATCTTTTCATGTGTCTGTGAGCCATTTGTATGTCTTTGGAAAAACATCTATTCAGGTTCTCTGCCCATTTTTTAATAGGATTGTGTGTTTTCTGGTGTTGAGTTACATAAGTTCTTTATATACTGTGGTTATTTACCCCTTATATATCATTTGCTAAAGCTATTTGATCTTTAAAAAGCCTTTTTCAGGTGGCAGTGAGGTAGACCTTAGTATTTTTAGCATCATCAGAGAAACATAAGAAGTAAACTGTCCTGGATCCAGTCTGTTTTCCAGGTGTTAGAAGTTACAAAAACAAAGTGAAAATCACTTAATGAGCTATACACAATATAAAATAGTTTATCTTTAAAAGGTCTGTATTTTCTTTCTTTTTGTTTTCTTCCTCTTTCCTTTCATTGTTAATCATTTTTATGACGCTTTTAGGATGAATTTCAGTGTATTTACATCTTAACTACACCTTCAACCACCTAGATATCCTTCTACCTCACTATCTTTAGCAAAAACAGATGGGTATTTTAAAAAAAACCTATTTGTAAGACTATCCTTGTCATTAAATTATGACCAGCAGTGGTCTAGGTAAAATTTTGAACACAGCATCATGTGTTAATAGGTACACAACTGCTTAATTAAACTTAATATTTTTACTTACTCATTTTTCTATTCCTGTCCCTAATTATATATGATCTTAAAATATTTTAATTTGATCTGTTTTAGAATAAAAGAAAACATATTAAGATAGCCAAAATTAATAGAATGAGCATTTTTTGAGCACTGAAAGTTATATAAATATATATGTGAAGATATACACATATAAACATGCATGCATAATAATACATGTTTCTTCAACTTTTTTTGTGAACTGTAACATAGATAGGAATATATATATATCAGGTACTATGAAAAATCAAACATCATTGAAGCCTCTGTCCTGCTTAAGATAACATTGGCTGTACCAGCGCCTTTGCTCATTATTCCCTGCCTAGTACAATCTCTTTCCTCTTTCCCAGAGGTAACTACTGCCCTAAATTGTGTGTTACTTTGTTCCTTGGTTATCTGTATAGTTCTATTACATGTTTAGTTTTGTCTCTGTTTTAAATTGCATATGAATGAATCTTATGGGATATATCCTTTGGCTTGTGTTTTTTTGCTCAACATTGGTTTTGGTTTTTTTACTTTTAATGATGCTGATGAATGTAACTGTAGTTTATTCATATTTCCTTAGTATTTGGTATTCCATTCGTGGCTGTAACACAGTTTTTTCCACTCTACTATGGTTGTGGGCACTTTTGGTTGTTTCCAGATTTTTACTGTTATGAACAATGCTGTTATGAACAATTCTGCATATGAATCCTTTTAGCATGTACAGAAGTTTATCTAGTGTATGTACCTAGAAGTAGAATTAGCAAATAATGCTGTTTGCTAATGTTTTCCTTTGGATTTTTATGTCTGTTCAAGGAGAGAGATTGGCCTGTAATCTGCCTTCTCATATTATCTTTGTCTGATTTTGTTATTAAAGTTATGCCAGCCTCAGGAAGTGCATTGGGGCATTTTCCCCAATGTTTTTTGGAAGAGTTTGTATAGATGAAAATTACCTATTCCTTCAGGGTTTTGTAGAACTCACCTATAAACTGGACATGGTATTTTCTCTGTGGGAAGATTTTAAACAGTTTTTCTAAAGTTATTAATTCAGATCTTAGTGGGTTTGATAATTTAAATTTTTCCATTTTTTATTGAGTATTAAAAATGTAAGGAAACCCCTGTTATCCAGTAGTTTTTCAATCTAAACTAGATCATGGCATTAAAATTGCTATTTCAATATGACGTGTGATTTGTATTTTGACATAGTTTTAGAAATACCTTTTAAGAAGCTTTGAATAAAATATTTTGACAGTTAATGAAGATAATTTTCTTTAACCCATAGGAGGATCCAAATCAGATGAAAAAGTAGACTTGAGCAAGGATAAAAAATTAGCTCAATTTAACAACTGGTTCACATGGTGTCACAATTGCAGGCATGGTGGACATGCTGGTCATATGCTTAGTTGGTTCAGGTAATCAGTATGTTTCTTCTTTAATAGGCTTGGAGTTAGAGGAAGTAGAGCAAATGGCCTTTTAAATAATAGTTCAGGTGTATATAGCCAAAGGATAAATTTCTTTTTTGCGGTCACTTGAGTTAACAAAGGTGGTGTCCGACATTTCTGTCATTAGATATCCTATGTAATCTTAAACTATAAAGTTAATACTAAAAATAAATAGTTTAAATATTATGTATGGATTAAATGTTTGAATAGCATTATTTGGAGAGAGGATATGTTTATAGTTTTGCTTTTTTTTTTTTTTTTTTACAACTAACCTAATATCCTATCACAGTATGTAATTGAAATTAGAAATTAAATGATGGAGTATGCATATCAAACAACTGTATCAGTTATCATCTAAATAAACTTCTTATGTAGTAAGTAAGCACTTCATGCAATAGAGACTCAAGCCATATTTAATTCTACTTTAAATAGTGCCAGTGGCCCTTTACTCCTCATTGCTATAACTTTTACACCCAGTTTGTCACATTGGCTTTAATTAAAACTCTGAGGACATTCTTGCCATTTTCATAACTGTAAATCATGTATCTTGTTATATATTTAAAAGGTAAAGCTATTCACTTTTCAGTAACTTTCTCCCCAATTCAGCTTGTCAGTCATTTTTTATTTCATTCTTTTCATGCTTTTTGTCTTTGGGTTTTAATTCCTGTATTTTTTCAAATGCCATTTTGAAAATTACATTCTGCATAGAGATAGGTACATAGGTAAATGTATGTATGTATATGCTTAATTTAGATTTTTAACTGTTACTTGACGTATTTTTTTTAGGGACCATGCAGAGTGTCCCGTTTCTGCATGCACATGTAAATGTATGCAGTTGGATACGACAGGAAATCTGGTACCTGCAGAGACTGTCCAGCCATAAAATGTTACCATCTAAAGAGAAACCTTCAAGTGTGGAGCTTTCTAATAGATGTCCTTCATAGCTCAAAAATGTACCTCAGAGCAAGCCACTCATGACTTTCCTGTAATGGGAAAATAAATCATTCTATCAAATCAGCAATTGGATGTTTGAGTGATTTTGATGTGCTTCACAGAGACAAGTGCTGCTGAAGTGAGCATCAGCGTGTGGGCATGAATTCTGTTCAGTAGGTTGAAAAAGTTCATTTTGGAAGAGCTTTATAGGGTTTTTTGAAATTATGAACACTATGCAAGCAGAGTTTCTGGAATAACAAAGAACAGACCTTGAACCTACATCTGCTAAGCTGAAATTGGCTATCTTTTCAGTAAAATCTGTATATCTTTTAAAATAGAATAAAATGACCAATTTTTTACCTTTAGAATTGGAGAACCCCTACCCCACACTGGAGAATAAATTTCATCAAGGTATGGTTGGTATGTATTTCTTAAGGAGTCTTTTCCTTCATACACTTTCATTTCAAGGTAAGAAATCTTTTGGCACAGACCGTTATTGTCTTCCTAAGAAAAGCCTAAATTGAGAATGTATCTTAATACTTTTTCTCTTCTGAGGAGAAAAATATGTATCATTTCAGGGGAACATGTTATAAAATTTTCAGTTTTTCAGCCTTTTGTTTTCTAGTGTCCTCATTTGTCTTCAAAGATTTCTCTCTTTATTAATTCATCATCTTATGCTCACCATCTAAGAGCATCTTCCTGAACACAAAGCCAATGCAAGATTATAGGTGTCTAACCATACAGCTTAACCTGCGTCAGTGTGTCCTACTGTCAGATTCCCTCCTAGTTTGGAATACTCTGTTTTTTCGAAGGTAACCTGGGAGATGTTGGGGAGATGTTAGGTCATTTTGGAGACAGTTACGTGTTAAATATACGTTTCTTAAAGTAAGTATATTTGGGCCAATTCAGGAACTTTATTTAAAAATTTTATTATTTTCCGTTTTCACAGCTAATTAGGAGAGAAATACAAAGGATTTGTGGCATGCTTCTCTGTTACCTGGCATATACAGACTACTGAACTGAATTTCATAGTTGAAGTTGTATTCAACTTCACAGATAAAATAAAAGTAAGCATAAAAATTATTGTATAGATTTTGAAGAAAAATATCTTAAGCTAAAGAATTTTAAGAGCTTTCATGGTAGCAGTTTTACTTGGTGGAATTAACATCAATTACATTAGTTTGAGGTGTGACCTAAATACTGAACAGAAGTGGATTCAATTTATTTTTACTTTGAGATCTGATATAAAAGGCCCTTTTCAGGGAAAACATTGTATATTTATTGCATATCTACTATAAACATCTCATCTAGTTGGCAGTCTTCTTTTAAATGGAAAGAATTAGGAATATTCCTGTTAGAATATATTTTTTTTTTAACAAAGATTGCTATAAAGGGGACTTTTTTCCAGTTTTCTTTTAAGTAAATCTTCCTGACTTCATTTTACTAAAATATAACCTTTATCTTTACCTTTAAAATTACTTCAGTTAAAGTGTTCCTTTCAAATTTTCTATGTCCTAAATATGAAAACTCAGCTTTAAATAATGTTAAACTATCATAATATATTTTCATTTCTCCTTAGCTAAAGTTTGATAAAATTATTGAATTTATATTTATAATAGGGTTATATCTATTTATAATTTTGGGAAATACAATATAATAAAAACAAAGTCTAGAATATAAATAATCTGCTTGTTTGTAGTCATAAAGGGTGACATTTTTAAGATTGTTTATGCCTGTGTGTTAGCCTCCTGATATTTTCTCTGAAGCCCAAATAGTCCTATAAGATGTCTGTTATATTTGTTTTGCATTTCAGTGTATGTGGACCATGAAAATAGATTCAAATTATTTTTCAATTTTTACTACTAGTCTGATATTTGGGATTATAAACTCAAGATATTTTACCTAAACGTGTTCAATAGAAGTGTTTAATAAAAGTGTTTTTATTACTTTTTAAAAAATTGAATAAATTTGGGTTACAGTCACTGTGTCGGATCTAGAAATTATCTTTGACTCCTCTACATATAATCCAATAAAATAATATTCGTACTTATTTTGATGGCAAATTTGATACCTAATTGTAGTAACATTTTTTAGGCTTTTTTTTTTTTTTTTCTGTTTAATATGCTTTCCAGAATGGTTATTCTTTAAAATGGTGTATTTTAGGGCGCCTGGGTGGCACAGTTGGTTAAGCGACTGCCTTCGGCTCAGGTCATGATCCTGGAGTCCCGGGATCGAGTCCCGCATCGGGCTACCTGCTCAGCAGGGAGTCTGCTTCTCCCTCTCCCGCTCCCCCCTCTTGTGCTCTTTCTCTCTCTCACTCTCTCTCTCAAATAAATAAATAAAATCTTTAAAAAAAATAAAAATAAAATGGTGTATTTTAAAAGTAGCTTTCCCTTGTCAGTGCTTAAGTATTAGAGTTAGAAGGGATATCATTCTGAATGTAATTATATGGCCAAATTTAATTTCAGCTGCTCATTTGATGGCAAATATTAAAAGTATGGGCTTTGAAATTTAAACTATAATCCTAGCCCCAGTATAGTGGCCAAGTGACCTGACCTTTTTGAGCATCAATTTCCTCATATGTTAAAAGGTACAGAAATACCTCAGAGGGTGGTTAGAAGTGTTAAGTGATGAAATAAACAGGAAGTACTTGTATCCCTGTCACTGGTAAGTAACATAGTGGTTAATAGTTATTGTTACCTTAATCTTTGTTGGTTACTCATCTTTCAGTACTTTTTAATTGAATATGGTATAATTTAAACAAAGGATTTACATTTCTTGGGAAAATTTCCCAAGAGCTTATTTTCTGAAATCTGGATAAATTATGGCTTTTTTTTTTTTTTTTTTGAGATAGGACTTAACTACTTTGTTTATCCTATTTTTAGAATAATACTTTTTCCTTTTTTTTTTTTTTTTAAGATTTTATTTATTTGCGAGAGAGAGAATGAGAGACAGAGAGCATGAGAGGGAGGAGAGTCAGAGGGAGAAGCAGACTCCCTGCTGAGCAGGGAGCCTGATGTGGGACTTGATCCCGGGACTCCAGGATCATGACCTGAGCCGAAGGCAGTCGCTTAACCAACTGAGCCACCCAGGCGCCCCACTTTCTGCTTTTTGATGAAATCCTCCAAACAACCATCTAGGAGTTTGATGTGATATAGGAGTGAACCCAAGGATTAAAATTAAATTTTCAGCACATCTGGACAGCTGAATGGTAACTCTTGAACACTTGAGGTTTTCATATCCATATTCAACTCTTACATCCAGGTCATTACTTTTCTAGGTGAACATATCCAGCATTATCGCTATGTAATCCTTCCTTTTCTGCTATTTCATTACACTTGATGTTCATTTCAGTTAAAATGCTGCAGTGGTAGTAGTAATAATAGAAAGGAAGCATCCTGTGAGGTATTTTCTCCCTTGGGATAGCTGTAATTAAAACAAGTTGGACACAAATTAGTTGTACATGTCAAACATCTGCTCAAAGGCATCAGAGAGGTGGGAGAGACATTTTAGGTATTAGTTCAGTGTCCTCACACTGAGTGCTTGTGATCCACGTGGCCGTGGCAGAGATGGGGCTACCTGGCCAGCTGATCTGTCTACCATTCTAACTCCTCCCACTACATCACTTGCCTGAAAATTTGATAGGTCTTTTGGCTGATTATAAAAAGCAGCACTTTACAGAAATATTAGTTTGTATTAAATATTAATTTTTCCTGAGTATAGGGAGAGAAGGAAAGCCTCCCAAAAGTTCTTGAAGTTAATGTAATCCAAATACCAAATAACATGGATTGCCATAACAAAGAACTGATTTCACTTAGGAATGTAGTAAGTAAAATGAATATTGAGCCCAACAGTGTATTAATGATAGTTACTGTTGGTGCTTATTGTGTACCAGGTCCCATGCACAGTATCCCATTTGATCCTCACAGTAGCTCTGTGGGGCAGGCAGACTATTACCATTCCCATTCTGTACATGAGGCAGTTGAGGTGTAGGGACATGATGTCACCATGCTGGGTTACACAGCTAGTCAATAGCAGAACTGAGATTGAGCTACCAATCATCTGCACTTTTAATTACTATTTTATACTTCGGTGTACTAGTTTATGGGCTGTATATAAGAAAATCCACTATGACAAAGGCTTATTATATTTAGTACTAATACATCAAAAGAGAAAAACCATGTTAACAGCGCATTGGATGTAAAAGGCATTTGATAAAATTCAAAAATTGATTCCCAATTTGTTTTTTAGATTTAGTTATCATGCAAAGGAAGTGTTTTTTCTCCCTTGTTTCCCTCTTATTTTACGATCAATTTCAAATAGCTGGCATCGTGCCTAGTGGAGAAATAGTAAAATCCTTCCCATTTATGGGCAGGAATAACACAAGGATCCTGTTGTTACCACTGGTTTTGCACACAGCAATGCAGAAGAGCAAAGCAGGAGACAATCTTGCTTCTTTTCCAAGTCCTTTAAGTTTGGTGTGGCAAAAATGCCATCAACAGTTAAAGACAAACTGATAAACTACAACATGCGTGACAAGCACCCTTAATTCATAAGGAGCATTCTCAAATCTATGAAGAAAAGACACAGCCAATAGATAATATTGATCAGGAATTGTATAGGAAAATAAATTAAAATGGCCAATAAGAATGTTAAGTCAGTAACTAATGCTGATTAAAGCAATAGGATACTGTTCACCTGCCTGCATAGATGGAAAAGAATAATATGCATTTCCGTGGATGTAGGAAAGGAACATTCTGAGATAACGACTTGTGAGAGTATGTATCAGTACAGGAGTCCTTGAGGACTTGTGAGCAATATGTATCAAAAGCCTTAAAAATGTTCACACCCTGGGCGCCTGGGTGGCTCAGTTGGTTAAGCGACTGCCTTCGGCTCAGGTCATGATCCTGGAGTCCCGGGATAGAGCCCCGCGTCGGGCTCCCTGCTCAGCAGGGAGTCTGCTTCTCCCTCTGACCCTCCTCCCTCTCATGCTCTCTGTCTCTCATTCTCTCTGTCTCAAATAAATAAATAAAATCTTAAAAAAAAAATGTTCACACCCTTTGACAGTATATTGGGAGTATTTTCTGAGAGAGAGATGAGTGCACAAAATGCAGGTTTCTAGGAAGTGATTCATCACAGCATTGTTTATAATAAAAACTTAGAAACCTGAATAATGGTAAGTAAGAGTAAAGAAATTGTTATGTCCAGTGGAATACTAACAAACTATTCAAAAAGTATAGATATTTTTATTGACAAAGGAAGATTCATGATATATTAATGAATGGAGGGAAAAGCAGTTACAGTATGTATAGCATATAAACATTTGCATGGAACACTTGAATATTTACAAAAATTTTAATAGTGGTCATCATTCAGGAGTGGGATTTTAAGTGACATTTTTCTTATCTGTATCCTCTAGTTTTTCTATAATGATAATTAACATACAAATAAATGCATATCACAATGCATATCACACATTACTGGCTTTTATAGAAGTTACCCATAGTGTGGTATCTTGTTATTATGATAATGAACAATGAAATATTGGGAATTATTCTGTGAAGTGAAGAAACTTGCTGCAGGGTATTATGAAAATTAGTATTGAAATCTAATTGGAAAACATTTTTCTAGATCTCATATTTTATAGTAATTATATAGGAATAATAAGATGTGGACCTTTCTCCTAATCTTATCTCTCTCATCATATTTGGAAATAGTGCGTTTTGCCCTCCATTTAGCACATTGGGAAATAGATCCATAAAATAATTCTGATTTCCCTGAGGTTAGTGATTTATAATTAATGATTTAATTTCAATATTTTCTCTCCTAGATCTTTCTCATGAGATTTCCTAACTCCTCTGTTTTGGCTCTGAGCCTGTGTAAGGAAACCTGTCCTCTTCAGTTTAGAATTTAGTTGATTATTGTCCAGTTCAGTCTAGAGTGCATTTTACTCATTTCCAGTAATTTAACAAGTTACCTATAATAAGGGATAATTCTGAACCACCTGCTTGTCCGTGCTTCTAACCAGCAAGCATTTGTGTGCTTCGGTGTACCAAACACTGAAAGGTTATGATTTCAAAGGACTGATGGGCATCATAAGTTGTTTTGGAGGAGCCGTAGGCCTAATGAAAGAGATAGACATAAGCATAGTTTTCAACAGATGCAAATCTATTCAGGTTGATATTTATCATTGCTGGAAAGTATCATTTTAACATCTCTTTCTACAAGCCAAAAAAAAAAGTTTATTTAGTTTTCCAATTTTGGACTTTCAGAAATTGTTGTCTAATTAGAAATAATTTAATGAAGTAAAGTTTTTCTATAACATTTTTCAAAAATTGAATTTTCTTTCAAAAATGTATTTTTCTTACTGATCTATTAATAGTCCAAAATTTTGGGGGCGCCTGGGTGGCTCAGTCGTTAAGCGTCTGCCTTCGGCTCAGGTCATGATCCCAGGGTCCTGGGATCGAGCCCCGCATCGGGCTCCTCGCTCCGCGGGAAGCCTGCTTCTCCCTCTCCCACTCCCCCTGCTTGTGTTCCCTCTCTCGCTGTGTCTCTCTCTGTCAAATAAATAAATAAAATCTTAAAAAAAAAAAAAAAGTCCAAAATTTTGAAATGCCTTGCTAAAAACATAACTTTAGAATTAAAGTTATAAACAGGAATAAAAAAAGGATCCTGTTACTGCTGGTTCTGCACATAGAAAGGAAACACACCTTGCATCTTTTCTGAGTCCTTATAGTTTGGTAATGTATGTAATTTTGTGATGTCAGAAGTAGCAGCAATAATAGTAATTCAGTACAATTTATGAAAAACGTGGCCTTGACATAATTTCATAACTGGAAATTCAGATGTAGGAATCTAACTATATAAAGTCATAGAGACAAAGCAGTCTGAAGTATTTGAAGAAATTAATGTCTCAGAAACTTGAAAAGACATTTGCATAAGAATTCATGCAAACGGTTGGTCTTAACATCTTTTTATTTAGAGAGTATTAGCTCCATTTACATATACAAACATACGTGTGAGGTGGGTTATGCATGGGTGTATATGCAGGAAAGTCTGGAGTTGGAAGTAGCAAATGTCAAAAATCATGCTTATTCAGATTATATCACATTGCAGCCACATATTTTGCTGATGACAGTTTAAGAAGCTGCCACTGTCAAATGTGAAACTATCCTTTTTAGCAGCAAGTAATTTGATAACTATCTCATAGTAAAAATCTGAATGGCACAAAGTTCTTGTACTACATACATTATTTTCTCTATCAGTTTGGAAATTTATTCATTAAGCAGGTATACTTAATATTTGTTAAACTAGGGGTACGTATCTTTATGATAAATTAATGTTCCCAAAATAGATGAAGATGTATAATTAATGGAGCAAAACATTCAGCAACTTGATAGATGTGGGAGAAGTGTCTCTTTCAAAAGTAGGGGCGCCTGGGTGGCTCAGTCGTTAAGTCCTGGCATTTTAAGTCCTGGGATCCAGCCCCGCATCAGGCTCCCTGCTCAGCTGGAAGCCTGCTTCTCCCTCTCCCACTCCCCCTGCTTGTGGTCCCTCTCTTGTCTCTGTCAAATAAATAAATCCTAAAAAAAATAATTTCTTTCATCTTAAATCTTATCTTTCTCTTCCATTCTTCAAAAATGGAATGTAGGGTCAAGTTGTGACTCTTCAAACAAATTACCATTTTTTGTATATGGATAGATTGCTGAAATTCCTCTCGGAAAAGTGAGCATGACTCTCTCAGTGAATGCTAAGATACTGCTGGCTTCCAAAAAAGAGTACTGCTCCAGGCAGGGAACATTATTTTCCCCTGGAAGGATTAGACAAATTGGAGACAAATAAGCTGGGACAGATTCTTGAGGTCATTTGGTACAACTATTCTTTTGGTAGCATTGTTCACCTAACTTAGTGAACAAATGCTTTTTAAAGTCTAGTTTATTGAATCCTATTATCTCTGTCTTCAGAAACTGTTAAATCAGTTATAGAATATGTACCTTCTGGGGAGCTGAGAAATTAAAATCATGTATCATCCTTGCTGATAAAATATATCCTATGGGAAAAAAAATAGCCAAAAAGTTACTCAATAACTCTCTTGGTTTGCTTCTTCTACTTCTCTGTTCTTTTAGAGTTCATTCCCAATGTGTGTAATTCTACAGATTTTTAAATAACTCATGCTAGATTTTGAGTGGTATATATTTTCTGAAGCAGAGACATCTGAGCAGAGTGAAAATGAATTCTCATAGAACAAAATTGCCAAGCATATGTGAGGGAACTGTAGGGAAAAAGAGCATAACTTTAATCTTCAAAGAAGCTTAAAAATAGCTCCACTGTTATTATGCATGAAGCCTGACAATTGACATTTCTCATTTTGGCAGCATTCACCCACAGCCCCGTATCAGCAACTGAATACATTCATCTCTGGGATAAATGATTAATGAGCTGCCTATCATTTCATCTTCTTTTGTACCAAGTGGCAGAGGCTTCAGTTGATCATATTGCAGCTATCAGCATCATTATTGAAATTGATTCTGCCACTACAAGGTTGTGCTTGGACAATCGATTAGCATTTAAATAAAAGAATTAAGTTACGGCATTAAAAATAACACAAAATCATCCCATCTGAGTCTATCTGTCACACCTGGTAAGGTTATTTTTTTTTGTTGTTTTGCTTATCAGACAGCATCATAGAACTTTAGCTTGAGGAAGGAAACATGGTAGGCCTCAAGATTCAGTTGTTCTTGGTTTGAGTGGAACCCACTAAGATTTCCAAACTTCCGATTCTCTTTATTAATCACTGTCACATTGTATGAAATGTAAACGAAAATGTGCAACTTGCATGCAATGGTGCGCAATGAAGTTGCCAAAGTTACTGACTTTAGAGAAAAAGGAAAAGGGTAGAGTTAGACATTTTTGAAAGGCCAGAATTAATCAAAGAAGAGAGAAATTGGAGGATCTAGATTGACAAATGATACTCAGTTACAGTGAAATGAAACTTACTCTTCCGCAAGCAGATGTGAGAAGGAGGAGAAAGAACATCATTTAGGTGTCTTGGTGATGTGGGCTGCACTAAAACAGATGGCAGCCAGTGAGGGTCTGCACAGGCCTACAGAAAACTGCACTTTGGGTAACCCCTGAAGAAAAAAGTCTTGAACTTTGACCTTCTTTTTTAGCATTTTGCTCTTGGGATTCCTGTCAAGAGGTCATAATGTCACTGAACTTAAACTCCCTCCTCATCTACATTTGTCTTCTAGCATATGACATTCTTCTGTACATTACCCCTATATTTTCCCATTGTTTCCTGTCTCTGCTTTCTTCTGAATTTCATAAGACCAACTGTTTAATCTACCTCTAACTTAAGACAACTATCTGAACTACATTATATCAGTTACCCAGTCAAGGTACTTGTGCATTTTCTTCAGAGCTTCTGAACAAAAACAGCCATCACAACTTTTTCTCAGTCCAGCTCTTTCTGCCCGGCACTTGATTAAGCTTCTCTCTAGATTCTAGTAGTCTGTTGGTGATGGCATTGTGAGTTCTCATTTTTTCTGGTTTGTGTATATTTTAAAGAGCTAGAAAAGGTTGCTTTGAGGACTGCTAAGTTGAGGACATTTTCATCCAAAAATGATTGATGTAGATAACTGAGACTGTATTTTGTTTTTTATTTTTCAAGTATAGTTATTCAAGTATAGTTAACCTATAGTGTTATATTAGTTTCAGGTGTGCAATATAGTGATTGAACAATTCTATACATTTCTCAGTGCTCATCAAGATAAGTGTACTCTTTATCCCCTTTATTTCTCCCATCCCCCTATCCACCTCCTCTCGGGCAACCACCAGTTTGTTCTCTGTATTTAAGAGTCTTTTTTTTTTAATTTGTTTGTCTCTTTTTTTGTTTTTTTTTTTTCCCTTAAATTCCACATATGAGTGAAATTGTATTTGTCTTTCTCTGCCTGACTTATTTCACTTAGCATAATACCATCTAGGTTCATCCACGTTGCTGCAAATGGCAAGTTTTATTTTTTATGACTGAGTGATAATCCAGTGTGTGTGTGTGTGTGTGTATACCACCTCTTATTCATCCAGTCATTTATCAGTAAACACTTGGGTTGTTTCCGTGTCTTGGCTATTGTAAATAATGCTGCAGTAAACATAGGTGCACATGTATCTTTTCAAATTAATGTTTTCATTTTCTTTGGGTAAATGCCCAGTGGTAGAATTACTAGATCATACCATAATTCTGTTTAAATTTTTTGAGGAAACTTTTCCACAATAGCTGCACCAATTTGCATTCCCACAAACAGTGTACAACGATTCCTTTTTCTCCACATCCTCGCTACCACTTGTTATTTCTTGTTTTTTTTTTTTTTATTTTAGCCATTCTGACAGGTATAAAGTGATATTGTTATTTTAATTTGCATCTGTCTGATGATTAGTGATGTGATTGAGCATCTTTTCATGTGTCTGTTGGCCATCTGTGTGTCTTCTTTGGAAAATGTCTATTCAAGTCTTCTGCCCAATTTTAATTGGTTTATTTGGTTCTTTGGTGTTGGGTTGTATAAGTTCTTTATGATTTTAAATGTTAACTCCTTATCAGATATATCATTTGCCAACATCTCCCATTCAGTAGGTTGCATTTTCGTTTTGTTGATGGTTTTCTTTGCTTTTTATTTTGGTGTAGTCATAGTAGTTTAATTTTGCTTTTGTTTCCCTTGCCAGAGGAGACCTATCTAGAAAAATGTTTCTATGACTGATGTCAAAGAAATTACTGCTTATGTTTTCTTCTAAGAATTTTATGGTTTCAGGTCTCACATTTAGGTCTTTAATCCACTTTGAGTATATTTTTGTGTATGGTGTAAGAAAGTGGTTCAGTTATTATTTTGCATGTAGCTGTCCAATTTTCCCAGCACCATTTGTTGAAGAAACTGTCTTTTTTCTATTGTATATTCTTTTGTTTTCTAAGATTTTATTTATTTGACACAGAGAGAGAGAGAGCACAAGTGGAGGGAGCTGCATGCAGAGGGAAAGGGAGAAGTAGGCTCCCCGGTGAGCAAGGAGCCCAATGTGGGACTTGATCCCAGGACCCTGGAATCATGACCTGAGCCGAAGTTAGATGCTTATCGAACTGAGCCACCCAGGTGTCCCTATTGTATATTCTTGCCTCCTTTGCTATAGATTAATTGACCATAAAAACATGGGTTTATTTCTGGATTCTCTATTTTGTTCCATTGATCTATGTGTCTATTTTTGTGCCAGTACCATACTATTTTGATTACTATAGCTTTGAAGTAAATTTTGAACTCTGGGATTGTGATACCTCCAGCTTTGTTCTTCTTTTTCAAGAATGCTTTGGCTATTTGGGGTCTTTTGTGCTCTCATACACATTTTAGGATTATTTGTTCTAGTTCTGTGAAAAATGTTTGTTTTGATAGGGATATTTTGATAGGGATTACATTAAATCTGTGGATTACTTTGGGTAGTGTGGACATTTTAACAATATTGGTTCTTCCAATCCGTGAGCATGGATTATCTTTCCATTTGTTTGTGTCATCTTCAATGTCTTTCATCAGTGTTCTGAATTTATCTGTTAGGCCCATCTGGTCCTATGTGTCATTCAAAGCCCTTGTTTCTTTGTTGATTTTCTGTTTGGATGGTTTATCTATTGATGTAAACGAGGCTTTAAAGTCCCCTACTATTATTGTATTACTATTAATTTCTTCCTTTGTGTCTGTTGATAGTTGCTTTATGTGTTTGGGTGCTCCCATGTTGAATGCATAAATATTTACAATTGTTACATCCTTTTGTTGGATTGTTCTACTTATCTTTATGTAGTGTCCTTCTTTGTCTCTTGTTACAGTCTTTGTTTTAAAGTCTATTTTGTCCAATATGAATTCCTACCCCAGCTTTCTTTCCACTTCCATCTACATGGTAAATGTGTTCCTTCCCCTTCATTTTCAATCTGCATGTGTCTTTAAATCTGAAGTGAGTCTCTCTCGTAGGCAGCACATAGATGGGCTGAGACCTGTATTTTTGAAAGTGGGCAGAATATGGTTAAAGTATGAGGAAGCACTGCAGTAATATGAAAAAACACATGGAAACAAGAGTTCCACAAGTGGACCGTTAACAAACTTCCTTTAATATGTTAAAGTTCTGCATTGACAAATAACTCTCAAGTGACAATGAGGTGAACAGGTTAGGCCAAGTTGTGTCTGATCTGGTGTGAGTGAAGGGCCCCACCTTTCTTTAAGACCCTTGACACAAATTGCTTATCAATCACCTGCTTTCCCTCCAAACCCTTTTCAGCCTAGTATTCAAGGCATTAGCTACCAACTGGTCAACATTCATCTGTTGGCCATTTTTCACTTCACCACTGATTTGGAAAGTTACTCATAAACTATTTAAAATCATAAATCTTTAAAAAAAAAAACCTAAGGGATACCTGGGTGGCTCAGTTAGTTAAATGTCCAACTCTTGATCTCAGCTCAGGTCTTGAACTCAGCTCAGGTCTTGATCTCAGGGTAATGAGTTCAAGCCCCTCGTCAAGCTCCATGCTGGGCATGGAGTGTATTTAAAAAAAAAAAAATTATTTTTTAAAAAAATTACTCTTTCTTAAAATAAAATGAATTAAAATCATGAATGGTAGACTGGAAGAAAACTACAGGGTCATTCAGGGAGGTGCTCTAACTGTAGTAAAGTTGGAACTAGATCTCAGATCTCTTGAGTGAAGTCTCGTGTTTTCCTGTTTCACAGACAGATGAAATGGACCAGATTAATTCTTCCTTGTTAGTACAATGTATATTATATGAACTTTCAGTGATTTTTTTTAAAGCTAATTATTGTTATAAAAATAATGCAGGCTAATGGTAAAAAAAGAAAAAAAAAGGTAGAGCAAGCATAATGTAAAAGTATTTATCTCAGCCCTTTGCTCCATTATCCCCATTATCTATATGCTATCTTCCAAAATTCCAACTTTTACTTCCCAGGGGAAACTGCTTTTAAAGTTTGTATACACAAGTAGAAATGTGCTTTACATAGACTGCATCTCTTTGTGTCAGTCTGTCAGTCTTTGCCTCTCTGTCTCCGCATGGATAAAATCTATATAAATTCTCTCAAATTGCCTTTTTTAACCTAAAAATATATCTTGCAGACTTTCATTAGCCCATATACACTACTTTTTTTTCTTTAGCTGAATGGTAGGCAATTAAATGCTTATATCCTCCCTTTGATGGAAGTTTAGGGTATTTCCATTTGTTGTTTTTACAAACAATGTCACAGTGAACATCCTTGCCAGTATGTCTTTGGGTATTTCTGAGTAAGCCTATCTGTCAGATAAAGTATAGAAGGGGAATTGTTGAGCCAAAAGCTGTTTGTATTTTACATTTTGATAGTTATTGCCAAATAGCCCTCATATAAACTATTTTCCTAGAAATCATCAGTATAGAAAACTGCTTATTTTCCCCAACATCTTCAATTGCAGGCATTATAAAATTTCTAATTATGACCATCTGGTAGGTGGAAATCTTAAAAATATTTTAATTTATGTATATTAGTTTGAGTGGGGTTAAGCATAGAATTCGTTTGACTATCCAGTATTTATTTATGGTGCACTGCCTGTTCATTTCCATGCTCAAGCTTAATTATGTTTACTTTTGAGAAAGAAATGTTGGAAAGCCCTGAATTGGATACAGTTCTACCCTTACTCATCTTTTCTTATAAAACTTCAAAATTACCTCTGATGCATTTCTCCATTTACAGGATTTTAATGTTTTTCTTCCACATTGATCAGCCCCTTATGCCCTCTCACCCAAAAGAGAAAAATAAAAACCTCCTCTTTCCTTTTATCTTCTTTCAGTTGGAATGGTTCCAGCATTGATCACATTAAAACAATTGTTTCAACCTTTGTCAAGGGATGCATTATGTAATGGTAGAGATCATATTTTGAAGTCAAATAGAGGTGGTGATTTTGACTGTCATCCAGTAGCTATGCAACATTAGCCAAATTAGGAAATACCTCTCAGCTTTAATTTTCTGAGAGGGGGTGGGAGCTTATATATTAAATAAAATAAAGGTGAAACATAGCTCATAAGAAACCTTCAAAAGTGGTATCGTCATTACTGTGAAGAATTTTGTAGGATGTAATATATTTTGCGTAATTTACTTCATTCAAAATAAGAAGCAATATATTCAGTGTTTTTCCTGGTTTAAGTGTTTGTTTGCCGTTAGGATGAGGAGGACTGACAGTACTGCCAGAAGTCTCTGATTGTCTCGTTTCAGAGATGATTTTTGTCATAATGTTGCTTAACATATTGTACTCCATCATCTTGTTCCCACCTAGTGTGGGTTCTTAGTATTCATCTTCTGTCTCAGTGGTTTCCTCTGTAGGTGAAATTATGTGTTTAGGGAGAGCAGAATGTCTCGTTCCCTGTTTTGAAGATACCCCTTTATATACTGTTAGGCCAAAGTGACTGAACTTGGCTGATTTGTTTAGAATGAAACCTATTGGAAATTTTACTGCCTGTTTACTTGAGGGCTAACTATTCAGGAGCAGTTCTCTATTACGAAGACTCTTTCATTTAACTTTTGAATAAGGAGTTTATTCACATGGTTCAGATGGTTTATTTCACCCTCATCCACTATCTTTGAGTTTCCCCCACACTATTCCTACCCTTGTGGAGTTAGAAATATGTCAGAGAGGTAGACAAATTCTAATGAAGTCTGACAGCACACTCAAGGTCTTCTCTTCTCATTATCAGTGATTCTTGGTAGGGT
Source organism: Mirounga angustirostris (assembly GCF_029215605.1). Classification (NCBI taxonomy): domain Eukaryota; kingdom Metazoa; phylum Chordata; class Mammalia; order Carnivora; family Phocidae; genus Mirounga; species Mirounga angustirostris. The sequence goes on along the minus strand of NW_026991720.1, from coordinate 65,625,188 downwards.
TGTAGGGTTCTGGAAGGGAGGGCATTTCAGAATCTTGCCTGAGAAGCTTCAGCTGTGAAATTTTAATATTTATCAAAGGAAGATTTAAAAAGATTGAGAAACAGTTAAAGGAATAAACTGCCATAGATGGAATAAAATGGTTCCTGGTCTTATATCTTGGAATCTCTATTGCAGTAATCACCCTTGTGTGTGGCCACCTCTTAGAGGTTACTTATATGAAAGTATATCCTGAAGTAGTTTAAATTTGGTACCTTGGCAACTTCTTACCAAAATGCATGGGTGAAAACTAACAGTAATACTTTCATCTGTACTGAATCTAGTAATTACCCATTTTCAGATTGTAACATATTGTCTATAATGGTAACATTATTGCAATTACATGTATAATATATAAATGTAATTACTTATATACTGTTATAAATATCGTTATGCAATGTATATTGTAATATGTTGTGACATATCCAAGCCCTATATGAGTAAAACTCATTTGCATGTCTACATTCTTATATTATGGAAATGAGTAAGTTCATTTCTTAGTAACAAGTTTCCATAGCTCATAAACACTTAAATATGTGTATCTAAAGTTTCTCATCAGCACTTTTGAAGATTTTCCCTAAACAAAGCAACCTTTTTATTTTTCATGAAATCATTTTTCTATTTTAGCATACATTCCTTTTTCATTTTAAAGTCTGTAATCTTCATTATATAACCTGCAGGCTATATGAGTGAGGTAATCCACTCTCCCCTCTGCTGGAAGGGGGAATGTTTTCTTGTGCCACCATGTAATTTGCTTTGCAACAATTATTGCTATTCGTAACCAGATATAGTGATCACAGGACACATGTAGCTAGATTTAGAATCTGTTGAAAACAGGGAAGGCAGTATGACTGTTTCTAAATGTCATTGACTTCATGATTTTAACTCAAATATTTTTAAAGTTCAAATGCGTCAATCCAAATCATTCATTTCTGAAATGTACTTCAGATAAATCCCTCAGTGTTCATTGCAAATGGCTGACTTTATTATTTTATTTCCCCAAATCCCTGCAGTTTCCTAACTTCATTTCCAGTGAGATAATTTATCAGGTGACTTATGTCTAGATCCTATTTTTAAAACTACAGAAGCCAAATGTCATGTATTCCAGGCGGTTTAGGGAGTCATACCTAGTGCATATGGTGCCATATAATCCTTTCCAGTCTTTTGATCAAGAAATCGTCAATGTATATGTAGCTCGTGTCTTTTACCAGTTGTAGATGAAATTTACAAATGTTTCTTTGGCCCCTTTTTTTTCCTTCTTTTTCTTTTTGGCCTGTTCTTCCTTTAAGTACTGAAAGAATTAACTGCGAATCAGATTAAACAGGAAGCATTATTTTTGTTTAAGCTTTCTTAGGTATAGGTTTTGAGTCATATGTACTGATAATGTATATTCTCTGTATTGCTTAAAATGTTATTAAATTTGTATCTCAAATAATTTTAAGTTCTAAGTTAAAAGCTAAAGGAAGAAAAGCAACATAGGATATTTTATTCATCTTGGACTGTTATTTTTAAGTTTTCCTTAAGTAGGGCTAAAGCAGGATATTAGTGCCAGTTTTAGCAGATTAATGTTCCTGTGACATATGACAGTAATCAATTGTCCCATGCTACCTCCACTAGTAACTCAAGTTCACATTTGGAAAAGTCACATTGTATAAATTTATGATGAGAAAACAGGGAGAGGATAGAAGCCTTTGCAGCTGTCTTAAATTCTTTTTTTAGAAACAAGTGAGATAGAAATAAATATCGTATCTCATCCTGAGTTGTTTTTGTGACTTAATCATACTGCTGAGAGTGAAGGAAATTGCTCAGTGGGTCAATTCCTTTAGGTCACCAGGTTCCAAAAGAAAAAGAAGTCTACAAATTCCCCTGGTTTGGAAGCAATGATTTCTAATGCCTAGCTCCTCCCTTGGTCCACAGTATGTTCATCTGGAAAACATTTAGTCATTTCTGAGGAGATTCCAAAATGAGGCGGCCCCTGGTCCACTGTCTGCCTCTCATAAAAGGTCAAATACATAACTAACTAAGGCATAACATTTCTGAGCCATATGAAAGAAATAACTGACTCAGTGGGACCCTGATCACTTTTAAAGAATAACTTATCTCTTAAAGATGTATTCTCTCATCAAGCCCAATGTCTGCCCAATACTTAGAGCTTCTCAAAAGCTACAGAAAAATATTAAGATGTTTAAGTGAAATGTGACACTGATTTTGATTTTCTTATGGTTATGCTAAATTTGATACAATTTGACTTTAAATGGTCATTATGTATTAAGTGGAGTTGAGTTAATGAAAGCAAATATTAAGGCATAAATAATATTTAGTTCTTAAATAAATATCTAAGCTAAAAATATTAAAGGGCCTAGCATTTAAATCAGTAATTATTCAATAGAAGAATTTCTCCTTGCTGTTATCTTTCAAGATTTAGAGTGACAAGATACCAAGATCTTTCAATGAAACCATTCATTTAAACCTATTATTATTAAATAAACTATTGGCAGAAGACATGAACAGATACATTATCATAATATTTTATGGTGAGAGATTCTTCGCCAAAATAATTGGCTTATTTTCCTGGGTAGTATTTCAAACTCCTGTGAAAAATGAATAGTCTCTTTAAAACAGAGGCTAATTAAGTCACAATGTCATGTGTGGTCTTGCCAAAACTGTTACACTTACTGCTCATATATTTTCCTTTCTTTCAACTTATGGCACTCACTGAGAACTGTCTCAAATTTTCTCAACTTTGCATCTTAAATAATGCATCATATGAAATCCACAGAGATTGTTGTTCTTGAACTCCCCACCTACAGATATAATCATGTTGAAAAATTTTTTTCATATGTGAAAGCCACTATATTTCAGTCCAGATCTTCAAAAAAAAAAAAGATGAGGAAATGCTACAGAACATAGTGCTCTGCTTCTAGCCTTTTATGTTATGTAAAGAAGAAACAATGGCATGCTAATGACAAATTTAATCTTGGCAGTCAAAATGAATGTATTACACTATAAATTGTTCATAGTGTACACCTCTGGTCTTAATTAGCCATCTCAGATCCTATGCTCTAGGTCAAATGGGGTCATAAAGAACGTAAGTGGCTTACCTCAAACCAACATCACAATTAAAAAGTAACTTAAAACATATGCTTTATTATTATTCTGGATTTAGCATCATCTTCTTAAGGATAACCTGTGGTATCAGGTTATTAATTTTCTTTCAGCAACAGATCAGAATCAAATTCCACGTGAATTATATAAGGGAGGAAACCAAATTGTAGTTTCACCAAATAGAACGTACAGAATTTGGTTGTTCATAATCATGGATTTCTTTGAATCCTTAGGCCAGTTAAATATTAAACAGCTCTGAGCCAGACACCTTTAGAGATTATGCTAAACTGCTACAGATTGAAATTTCAGAGGGTAGGGACATTATTTATATGTATCTTTAGCCCAGGACTTGACACAAAATGTTTATTGAGTATTAATACAGGTTAAAGGAATACCTTAAAAGACAACTTCAGAATTCTGTGAATTTAGTAATTATACTAGTTTATCACTCAAACCATTTAACTCACCCTATGAAGAGATACTTTTAGAGTTGTTTTAATTTTGCCTTTGTCAGATAAGGGAAAAAAGATCATTTGGAGAATATCTGTAAAATGACTATGAAGAAAGCCATTTTGTAGTTTGTCATCCTTCACATTAGATTCTGTGTGATATTCCTTTTAGAACTTAATATTAAGGAAAAGTTTGATTATCATAAAGAATTTAAGGCTATGAAAATTGTATGGCCTATTGTTCCTTCCTTTTCCTAGGTTCCCTGAACACCTGGAGCTAAATTTAACACCTACTAGTATTTCCTGTTGAGTGCGTTTGTAGTTGTTATGTCCTTTTTTGATATGTTTCCCTTTTTATTTTTGTATCCTAAATCTTTATAGAAATAAGTGTGATATATGTTTGTAATATCAGTGTTTTATCTTTTAAAAAAAGATTTGAGAGAGAGAGCTCACATGGGAGCTGGGGGAGGGGTATTGAGAGAGGGGAAGCAGACTCCACACTGAGTGCCGAGGGTGGAAGGTGGGGCTCGACCCCACGACCCAGAGATCAGGACCCCAGCAGAAACCAAGAGTGGGGCACTCAATCGACTGAGCCACCCAGGGACCCCTCAGTATTTTATCCTTAATCCTTATCTTCACTTGTTCATTGAGCTTTGAACATTCTTGATTACTCTTTGAAACGTTTCTACCTTGCCTTTCATGATACTCTTTCAGGGAGTAAATATTAGAGTGCATACTGAGCATCAGGCATCATTGGGGTCCTTCTCCTGACTCAATCATTCTCATGCTGCTGTTCCATAAGTGAATAGTTCCCTTGTGTCATTAGTTATGTGGTTTTCTCACTTTGTATGCTGTCCTTTGATTTAGGAACAGTCCCTTACCTGGAATTCTTGGGGCCAGATGTGCTTCAGAATTCAGAATTTTTGGATTTTAGAAAAAGTCATAGGATGCATCTGCCATTTGATGTTATGTAACACCCTCCCCAGAGGACAGCACCCTCTAATCAAACATACTAATATTTCTGCAGTGAAGCTTGTATTTACAGTAAGTGAGTTAAAGACTACAAGGAGCCTTACTACAATTCTTACTGGTTTGGGTGCCAAATGAATTTTGTCCTAAATTTAGGGAAAAGCTGTGTTTCAAACCATTTTAGATTTTGAAATCGCAGATGAGGGATGGGAAGATCTCTTAAACTCTAAGTATTTTAGGCAGGTTGTCTCTTAAATCTCTGTCTGATCCTACATTTCCAAATACCTTCTTGACATCTTCACTAAAAGGGCCTGTCAACTACTTAAATTTGTATTGAAGTGAACTTTTTGCCTCCTTGCCAACTGACCTTATCCTTGCCTCTTATTCTGTTCAGTTCCTAGCACTGAAGTCCTGTGGAATCTATTATAATATGTTCTGAACTTCTTGTCTTCTGTTCTTTGTCACCTCACCTATTAGGATTTAGGTCTTCGTTAGCTCTCTCCTGGCCTCGTTACTTCTCAAACCAGGCTGGATGGACTAATTTATTCATACGCTATGTTAGGCATTGAGAGATACCAGTAAGACAGGTTTTTTAGCTACAGGTTTTTCACTATAAACCTCTCCTTAGTGGGGAAGACTAACTAGAGGACTGGTTAAATAAACACTTGGCACAGTGGACATTTTGCAATCATTAAAAAGGATGAGATAGTTCTATGTGTCAATTGCCAAGATATATTAAAGGAGAAATGCATGTTGCAGAACAGTATACTGAGGTCCTATAGACATTTATGTAGTCAAAGTTCTGGAAAGTTATCTACCAATCCATAGCAGTGTCTTTGGAGAGACAATGGAACTTTACTTTCTGATTCTTGAAGTGTTTAAATATATATGCAGTAGTCCCCCCCGCCCTTATCCACTTCGTTTTCTGTACTTTCAGTCACCTGCAGTCCAGAAGCAAATGATTCTCCTTTTGATATATCCTCAGGTCAATAGTAGCTGAAGGCTATATCACAGTGCCTATGTTATTCACCTCATTTCATCTCACCACATCATCACAAGAAGGGTGAGTACAGTACAATAAGATATTTTGAAAGAGACCACATTCATGTAACTTTTATTACGGTATATTGTTATAATTGTTCTAATTTATTATTAGTTATTGTTGTTAAACTCTTACAGAGCCTACTTTATAAATTAAACATTTTCATAGGTATGTGTGTATGTATGTATAGGAAAAAACAGTATAGTTAGGGTTTGGTACTATGTGAGGCATCTTCACTGGAGGTCTTGGAACATAGTCCCCATGGATAAGAGTGGGGGACTACTCTGTGTGTGTTTGTGTGTGTACATACAAAATATGTATTTATACTGTATAAATATAATTAATGTAATGTTATATAAATTTATCTGAAAATTAAAAAGACTATGAGCAAGTTAAGTGTGATAAGAGGTATAAAGAAAGGAATATAACGTAAAGTAACTTAACTCTGCTTGCCTGTTAGGGAAGCTTAGAGAATGTTTTTCTTTCTGGACATTCCAGTCAGAGCAAAGAGCAAGTTCAATGGCACCCAGATCTTAGAGGGTCTAGTGTGTTCCAGTAACAGCAGATCAGTACTGGATGGATGGTAGTTTCAAGGGGGAGAAAGATTTGGTCTGAGGTGAGATGTAGTCAGATTGTGAAGGGCAACTACTAATTGGAAATTACCTCATGTAGTCAGTGGGGAACCTGAGGAGGTTCATTATTTTTCAAGTGCACTTTTTATTGGGGAACCTGAGGAGGTTCATTTTTTTTTAAATGCACTTTTTATTGTGGGGGAATTTTAGATTTACAGAAAAGTTGTGAGATAGTAAAGTTCTTGTGTAACCCCTCCCCCAGAGTTTGTCTCCCTTTATGCTCTCTTTCCTTATCATGGTACATTTGTCAAAACTAAGAAACCAACCCTGGTATATTACTGTAAACTCCAGCCTTTATTCAGATTTCACCAGTTTTTCCTTTGTCTTTTTCTGTTCCAGGAGCCAATCCAGGCTTAGTCTTCTCTGTGAGTTTCTCTTTTCTTGTTTCTCATGACCTTGACAGTTTTGACGGGTGATCAGACAGTTTGTAGAATATCCTTCAATTTGGGTCTGATATTTTCTCATGATTAGCTGGTGTTAAGGGTTTTTGAAAAAATACCAGAGTGGCGAAGAACCTTTCTTACCACATTAGAGGGCTCATGATCTCTGCCTGTCATCACTGCTCATACTAACCTTGATCACTTCATTAAGGTAGCAGTGGCCAGGTTTCCCAACTGTAAGCTTCCCAGGAAGTTTTCCCCTTTCCAGCCTTCTCTTTTCTGTGAACTTTATAGTATGATGGTTAGAACTGATGTTAAATGCAGCTGTATTGGCTGGGAAGACCAGAGAGCCGGGAAACTGGAAGGCCATTTACAGTTAGGGCTGTTGTAATAGTTCAAGTGGGTGTGTCAGCTGTCTGAATTTGCAGGGCCAGTGGCAGTGAAAAGGACTGGAGATACTCAAGCTTTTCTGGGCAATGGGGTGGCTTATGGTAGCTTTAGAGGAAAAAGACCAAATCAGAACCACAATGAGATACCACTTCACACCCAGTGGGCTGGCAGAATCAAAAAGTCAGATTATAAGTGTTGGTGAGGATGTGGAGAAATTAGAATCCTTAAACACTGCTGCTAGGAATGTAAAATGGTACAGCCACTTAGGAAACGTTTGGCAGTTCTTCAAAAACTTAAGCACATTTACCATTTGGTCCAGCAGTTCCACTTATAGGTATATATCCAAGAGAAATAAAAAATATGTACACACAAAAACTTAACACACAAATGCTCATAATAGCATTATTCATTATATCCAAATGGTGGAAACCACCCAAATTTCCAAATGATGAATGGATAAAAAGTGGTATATCTGTACAGTGGAATATTTGGCCATAAAAAGGTTGATGAAGCACTGATATATGTTACAAACAGATGAATCTTGAAAACATGCTAAGTGAAAGAAGTCAGTCACAAAAGATCACATATAATTCCATTTCTTTGAAATGTCCAGAATAGGCAAATCTGTAGACAGAAGGTAGATCAGCGGTTTCTTGGGGTTAGGGGGTGGTTGTGGTGGTGGAGGGATTGGGCCATGATAGGTAAAAGGTACAGGGTTTCTTTGGGGTGATGAATGTGTTCTAAAATTGATTATAATGATAGTATACAACCCTGAATATACCTAATAGCAACTGAATTGTACAGTTGAAATAGGTGAATCATATATGTGAATTATATCCTGATAAAATTATTACCAAATCAGGGAACACATGGGGGGCTGCACACATTCAAGCTACACTCGTTGAAGCTAAAGTGTTGGTGGGATATCCAGGTGCAGACGTTGAGCAGCTCAGAAGTGAGGTTGGGACTGGAGATATGGCACCATAAATAATTAGTAGAAAGGATTCACTTGATGGAAAGCAAGATATCCTATTCATTTAGTCCAATTTATTAAACATCGTAGTTCAAGGGAATGTTTTAAGCAGGACATCTTTAACATTTTAATAGCACAGAATTGTCGGAGGTTAACACAACTGAGGACGGACTCCTTCTCTGGCTTCAAGACAACACTGTTGAGACTGGCTGATGTTCCTCCTAAACCTAAATCTCAACTATAATGGTCTTTACTTTGTATGTTTTACCGTAAGTGGCTATGGCAATGTTCCTTAAGTAATTTGTAGAATGTTTTGGGATAAAAGTTGAAATTGAGGATATTATCTATTTCAAATTTTGTACACCCAACATGGGGCTTGAACTTACAACCCCAAGATCAAGAATCACATGCTCTATCAACTGAACCAGCCAGGTGTCCATAAAATAAATATTTTTGTTATAATTTATAATCTAAATGGATTTGGAATTAGTTTATTTCCTAACTGAAGAGAATGAGTTAAGTCATAAAACTCGACTGGCCATTAAGTCACCAGTTATTCTGCTTTACTCTCTATCCTACACTTGTCACATCCCTACCTGCCCATCCCCAGCGTTACTTAGTGGTATGAAGTACAAGTACAGGAATTTCATACTAAGAATGACAGTTAAAAGGAAGAAAAAAAGGGTGCCTGGGTGGCTCAGTTGGTTAAGTGACTGCCTTCAGCTCAGGTCATGATCCTGGAGTCCCGGGGTCGAGTCCCGCATCGGGCTCCCTGCTCGGCAGGGAGTCTGCTTCTCCCTCTGCCCCTCACCCCTCTCATGCTCTTTTTCTCATTCTCTCTCTCTCAAATAAATAAATGAAATCTTTAAAAAAGAAAAAAAATCCAATGATTTCATCAACTGTTCTAATGATTAGATATCCCTTATTTAGCATTAGTAAATGTGGTTTCAAAATCCTGAGAAAGAGGTCCTGTGATGATTATTTTATATGTCAACTTGACTGAGCTAAGGGAAGGAAGCCCAGATATCCAGTAAAACATTATTTCTGGGTGTGTCTGTGAGGGAATTTCCAGAAGAGATTCGTGTCTGAATCAGTAGGCCCCTACCAAAGAGGTGGGTATCATCCAATATGTTGAAAGCCCAAACAGAACAAAAAGGTGGAGGAATTTGCTCTCTTCCAGATCTGGGAGGTCCACCTCCTCCAGTTGTCAGACATTGGAGCTCCTGGTTCTTGGGCCTTCAGACTCTGGGATTTACAGCAGTGGCCTCCCAGTCTTCAGGTCTTCAACCTTGGACTACAAGTTACATCAGCTCCCCTGATTCTCAGACCTTGAGACTCGAACTGTATTATCGCACCGATTTTCCTGGTTCTCTGGCTTAGAGAGGAGTGATCCTGGGGACTCCTTGGCTTCCATAACCACATAAGCCAATTCCTGTAACAAAATCTTACATATAGTTCTGCTATATATGGTTCTTTTGGTTCTGATTCTCTGGAGAATTCTAATATAGGTACTCACAAATTATAAAAGATAAAGGATTCTGTTTGCTTTTTTAATCATTTTTTTCAGAGTGTCAAGGAAATAATTAACATAATGTAGCTTATGAGGTAGCAAGTAAATTCTTTACACATGTGGCCCTGGATTTCATTTGGTAGGTCTAAGTTCTGACCTTACAGCTCTGAAGATTCCAAGTTTGAGTTTGAATACATGACTAAAAGAATAAGAATGAAATGATCAACAGTATGTCCCATTTCAGCCTTTATTAATAAAACAGAAAACTAAACTCAAGGCAACTGCTTTGTTCTTGCTTCTGATCTGACCATATACAGAAGTGTTCTTTATAAGCACTTAACTTTCAGTATACAGACAGGTTCCATCAAAAGTGGGATATTGCAGTATCTAATAAGGTTAGGTAAATGAAATTAAAAGGAGAACAAATTAAATATGAAAAATCACAGAAGTCTCCCCCTCAAATATCAGGGGCTTCCTATGACAGTCTTCAATGTGTTCATCAAGATCAATCATATTGCACAACCCCCAAAGGAAAAAACTGAGGGAACTCATGGGTAATTTTCATAGCTTCATTGTATAGTCCAAGATCTGAGGAAAAAAAACATTTTAGCAAACATTTAATCTACAATGGAAAGATGTAACATCATTTATGATCTAAAAGATTTCCACCTCTTTCTCTTTTCTTTCCCTTTTAGAGATCAACTTATTTTCACAACCTGTCTTCTAAAACAGGGATCATCATAGCTATTTACCTGTGGCTCTAAAAAATAAAAGACATGGGGTATAGGCAACTATTCATTTTGATATCCATTGTACAGGCGGTTCTCGCTTGGTTTTAGGTGTTATGCATTATTTGATGCTTTTGATGCATAAGTTTAAAAAACTACTAATATTTTTGTTTGCCATATGTTTTAAGTTTCTCTTCCCACAAATACTAACCTTTACTGAGTTTCCTACATATACAAGCATTACTTAAAAGCGGGCCAAAATGTTCTCCCATTTTCCTTTGGGATCAGAAAATTTTATAGAAATTGAAAGATGGCAGGACTGAGACTCAAGACCAAGACATCTCAAGAAGAAGAAAATAATTTTCCTCCTAATTACATGAAACTACTTAATACTAGAATGTTTTATTTACCAAAAGGATGGTTATCTTCTTTAAACTGGACATATGATGCACACATAATGGTTGCCTTGGCCGTTACTCTTCCAACTACTTCCACGATTCCAGAGATTTCTTCATCAAGCTAACACAAAGAACAAATTGTCAACTTGGTGTTGTCATATTTCTAGTTGATAACTTGGAAAATGTTTAAGTTGAAAACAAAATCACTTAAAGATAATGAGAATGTCCAGCATTTCTATAAGGACCCACTGAAAAGAGCCTTCTATGCATCTTGTGCAGTATATTCTGTATATATTAACCAAACAGCACATGGATTTGTCTTCAAAAAAAAACCAAGAAAATTTTTTTGAGTACAATAAATGTAAAATATAAAAACAAGTGATAACTAAAAGTACATGTAAATAAAAACAGAAAATAGAATTTTAAAAATGTAAAACTCTTGAGGAAAGAAAAAGTGACTTAAAAGATTTTTTGGGGGGGGCGCCTGGGTGGCTCAGTCGTCAAGCGTCTGCCTTCGGCTCAGGTCATGATCCCAGGGTCCTGGGATCGAGCCCTGCATTGGGCTCCCTGCTCCGCGGGAAGCCTGCTTCTCCCTTTCCCACTCCCTCTGCTTGTGTTCCTTCTCTCGCTGTGTCTCTCTCTGTCAAATAAATAAATAAAATCTTAAAAAAAAAGATTTTTTTTTATGTGATTTTATGGTCTTTCATAGGAATAGAAATTGTTACCCAGTTAAGGGATGTATTACAAAATCATGGAGCCCAAAGAATGTAGAAATGTAAAGGGATATATAATGTAAGAAAGAGAACAAAAGTTTAATTTTAGAGCAGGGAAGTTTTGTAAGCTGGTCCTTTATACATCCACTCCAAGAATCAGAAACATCAGCAAGATGAATTAATTACAAGAGACACAGAATTAATACTTAAACATACGGGCTCCATCAACTCAATGGTTCCATTTTTGCCTTCTCCATCTGAAAGAATAAACATTTTTCCAGTGGGATGAATCTAAAAAAGAAACACAAGATTAAAAAAAACCACATAAACAAAACAAACTTTAAAATCTCATTAAAATAAAAATACTGTAAGTTTGACTGAAGATGAGCAGATTGACCCAAACATACTTAGTCAATGCACACAAAGCAATTGTTTTTGAACAATTTTGTTCAAATTATAATCTTGTTACCGTATCTGGTCAAGTGACAGTTAAATGTGAATTTCAGATAAACAGTACTTTTTGGTACAAATATGTCCTATATTTTCATTTGCTAAATCTGGCAACCCTGCCCTAACAACAAATTAAAGGGGGTCCATACTGTCTAAAAGTGAGATCTACTAGCACTCATGATTTAAATAGTACATATTCCACCAGAGGGTATGTTTTAAAAATTAAGCTTGATGGGGACACCTGGTTGGCTCAGTCCTGGCGCGTGCCACTCGACCTCAGGGTTGTGAGTTTGAGCCCTACCTTGGGGGTAGAGATTACTTAAAAAAAAAAAAAAAAAAAAATTAAGCATGATGAAGTAAAGAGAACTGGTTGTCAGAGATTTGGGTTCTACTACTGTTAGCTGTAAAGAGTGCACTCAGATCTGGTTTGAAGGCCAGCTTTGCTATTTGCTGTCGCCTTGAGCAGTTAAACGTACACCACTCCTACCCAGTTTCCCTACCCCGAAGTCAAATAACACCTATTTAAGGAAGAGGATGTGTGGTTGAAATGAACTACTAAGGCTTTATAGTTTTTTGTTTTTGTTTTTTTCTCCCCTCAGCTTTCCCGGCTCACTGACTCCGAAACTTTGGGCCTGCTTCTCATCAGTAGAGTGAAGATGCTGCACTCTGACACTGGCATGAGAACACAGACTGCTATAGGGTCTGAAAGGGACAATCGAAGAATGTTTATGGCGAAGTGACTCTAACGAGAATACGAAGTTTGAGAGCCAAAATTGCATGAGAAGGAAACTAGAAAAACAGCAGTTGTCAAGTCTGGCTAAACTAAAAAATCAGGAGGTAGATGTGTGAATCAGGTCTATAATTTTCTTTTTGTAAATACAAAGAGGAGCCAGAGTGGAGGACGCTAGAATTTAGAACGGAGCGCATTCGAAAACGTCACGATTCCGCGCCATAAAAGTGGCGCCAAAATGGGGCTGCAGCGGCTAAAAAGTGTGCAGAACGTCCCTTGTGTAAAACGAAGCAACTGGGAGCGCAGTGATGCTCTAAGGCCTGTCCTCCTCCACCGTCCCTTACCACCCTGAGGCTGCCACCCCGGCGGTCACGGGGTCCCTCCCCCCCGCCTCGCCGGCTACAAAGCAGGGAGTCCAGGGCAGCGACGGCGCGCACCTTTTCCAGCCTCCCTACGAAGCAGACCGGCCGGTCGATGAACTGAGCTAGCATGCTGGCATTGACGCGCGACCTGGGCAACTCCATGACATCCACCATGGCTGCGGTGCGAGACCTGCGGCCGGCAGGAAACACACTACTGAAATTCTGCGCCCCGCGGCGTCTATGGGGCAGAAGATGCCGGCACCAATCAGCGGAGACCAGCTCTCTCACTCCACCAATAAAACGCGCGGAAATCGCGATCGAAATCGCGCAGTCCCCGAAACGGACAGCGCAGGGAGGACTGCTTCCGGAAGTGGGGATCGGCTGCTTAGTGACGCGCGGCGTCGCGGAAGTTGCCCGTGTCCTCCGCAGAGTGGGAAGTGGAGGCGGGGCTTGGGTGGGGCGGGCAGGCGGCTGCCTCCCGCGGTCTTGGGCCTCCCCGCCGACTTGATCCCGGAAGCAGGGTGTTGGGCTGCTGTGCGGTAGCGGCGAGGGACTGCGGCGCTAGCCTCAGGTACCTCTTCTCGCGGGAGGCGCCTCAATCTTACTGTTTCCCTTTATCCCCATCGACGGATGCGGAAGAAAGAGGCGGGACTCGGTTCTTGCCCTGCCGCGTTTTCGGTGCTGCGCACCAGCTGTTCAAGTTTCCCCACCTCCCCGCTTCCCGGTTCCGCGTGGGAAGCGCGGGATTCTTGCTGCAGTGGAGGGATCGGGTGTTTTTGACACCCACCCTCCTGGAGATGGGAAGTGGGATCGCCAGTGATCTTTCATTACCTTTGCCAGGCTCCTGCTGCTCGGCGGCAGAGGGTCGGTGATTTAACCGCTCAAGCTGCGTCACTTACCATTCTGTTTGACACCTGTTGGAAGAAGGGTTGAACTGATTATCTACGACCCTTTCTAGCCCTCACAACCTGGCCACACTAAGGATATGAGAATTTTTTCACCTCCTCCGTGTTAGCAACGAATTGAAGCTTTTGGGAATGGGGAGGGGAGGACGGGGAGGATCACTGAGCTAGGTGAGCAGACGAATTTAAATAGCTGTTAGGTGCTGAGCAGGTGCGCTTCTCCCTGAGACATACTTTCCCTATCAAAAAACGAAGGGGTTAGATGACACGAATGTTTCGTAAGATTCCAGCAAAGTTTTACCCATGTGATTCACGGACTCGTCTTAACTTCCTGGTAACTTTCCCCTATTGCTCCCCACACCCCACGACAACGGAGGCATAGAAGATCACCTGTTTCAAGGAGATTGGCGGGGGGGGGGGGGGGGGGGGGCGGGTGGATTCTTGAAAAAAGTCGCGGGCTCATGTGGTTGTTGATTTGGGGACTTTATCTGCTGGGATTGGTACTACCTTGCCAGGGATATTATAGAATGAGCTCTCATAAAAATACCTGCCAACTGCTGCGGAAATTGGAAAAATAACTTTTTATTTGGAAACGGAATCCGTGAATTTGCCTAAAGCCGCGGAGTTGTCACTATTCAAATTCGGGTACTAGCCAGAGTCTCCCAGTTTTATCTCCTAGTTGCCTTAAGCAAAGAAGATCCTTTATGAGACTTCAGGCTGCAATTTAAGATAGAAATCTGAGGTACCATAATTAAATGATTGCCTCCCTCAGTGTTTATTTAGCTGAATATATTTGTCTTTTAATTTCGTTGTCACGAAAACAAATTTAAAGGAATTTCATTAGCAGATGCAGGGTGCATGTCGTTTGTTGTATACAAGAATGGTTGTACTGGTGCAAGTCAATAAAGTCTGTATTTTTGCGCAAAGCCTTGACGTCTTTTGCACTTCAGGGTTGCTTTGGAAAACAAGTTGGTGTGCATTATCAAGGGTAGGGCGCATGAATACCTTTAACAGCAGCCCTTAACGTATCAGATGCTAATGTCATTGTTTTATACTTAAAAGACCACTTTTACATACCAGTGGCCTTTAAAAAAAACGAACAAGATAATTTAAAACAGCTTTTTGGATATTTTTTGAGTCATTTAAAATGTATTATGTAATACATAATCAACAGAGAAAAGTATATATAGCTAATATGTATCATTTCCAGAGAAATTAAATGAACTCACGTGGGCCTCACATTCAGTTTAAGAAATGGAATTTAGCCAGTTAGTAGTTTGTACTTCCTCAGTTAAATCCTCCTCGCTGGAGGAGCCACAAATAAACACTATCTTGAAATTTTTGTTAAGCACTCTAAGCTTTTCTATATAGTTTTACCACACATGTAGGTATTCTTAAATGGTATGTTTAATTTTGCTAGTTTTTGACCTTTATATAAACGGAATCATACCATATATATATCCTCTGACTTGTTTCTTTTGCTTGTTTTTGAAATTAATCCGTGTTGGCATCCGTGGGTGGAGTTCATTCTTTTCACTCAGCTGTTTTGCTGTGTTATTGACTGACATTTTGACTGTTTACAGTTCTTTTCTATTGCATACAGGGCTGCTGTGAATGTTCTTGTACCTGTTAGTTGGCACGCTTGTGCAAAGGTATATCAGTAGAATTGCTGGAACATAGGGTGTGCATCTTCTGCTTTACTAGTGAAACCAATACAGTTGACCTTTGAACAACAGGTTTGGACTGCATGGGTCCACTTCTATGCAGATTTTTTTAAAAAATATAGTACAGTACTGTAAATGTATTTTCTCATGACTTTCTTCATATTGTCTTTTTTCTGGCTTATATATTGTAAGAATACAGCATATAGTATGTATAACATACAAAATATGGGTCAATCGATTGTTTATGGCTTCTGGTAAGACTTCCTGTTAATAGTAGAATATTAGTAGTTAAGTTTTGGGGGGAGTGAAGAATTATATTTGGATTTTCGACCATGGGAGGTGGGCAGGGTGCACACCCCAACTCCCACGTTGTTCAAAGGTCAACAGTACTGTACTCGAAGTAGTTGTACTACTTCTTTTCAGAGGTATAGGAGAATTTCAGTTGATCCACATTTTTGGCAACTTATTAAAGTTTTTTTTATCCCTAATCTGATGGATGTAAAATGGTTTCATGTGTCCTAATTTGCTTTCCCTGATTACTGAAAGATAGAACAACTTTTCAAATATTTATTGCCTGGTTGTGTTTGTCATTTTTTGTTTTGTTTTGTTTTTTTTCTGTCTTTTTTCCTTTCTTTCATTGGAAGGAGCTCTTTTAATATGTTTAAAATGTTTTTCCCTTTTGTGTAATATAGTTGAAAAGGTCACTTAAAAAATCTCCCATAAGAATCTTTTCTTAAGGGGAACCTTCTACACTGTTGGTGGGAATGCAAGCTGGTGCAGCCACTCTGGAAAACAGTATGGAGCTTCCTCGAAAAGTTGAAAATAGAGCTACCCTATAACCCAGCAATTGCACTACTGGGTATTTTCCCCAAAGATACAAATGTAGTGATCCGAAGGGGCACATGCACCCCAGTGTTTATAACAGCAATGTCCACAATAGCCAAACTATGGAAAGAGCCAAGATGTCCATCAACAGATGAATGGATAAAGAAGATGTGGTATAGATATACAATGGAATATTATGCAGCCATCAAAAAATGAAATCTTGCCGTTTGCAACGACGTGGATGGAACTAGAGGGTATTATGCTAAGTGAAATAAGTCAATCAGAGAAATATAATTATCATACGATCTCACTAATATGAGGATTTTGAGAAACAAGACAGGATCATAGGGGAAGGGAGGGAAAAATGAAACAAGACGAAACCAGAGAGGGAGACAAACCATAAGAGACTCTTAATCTCAGGAAACAAACTGAGGGTTGCTGAAGTGGACAGGGGTGGGACAGCTGGGGTGGCTGGGTGATGGACATTGGGGAGGGTATGTGCTATGGTGAGCACTGTGAATTTTGTAAGACTGGTGAATCACAGACCTGTACCCCTGAAACAAATAATACATTATATGTTAATAAAAAAAATTTTTTTTAATTTAAAAAAAAGAATCTTTTCTTAAAATAAGCTCTTAAAAACATTATATATTTAAAATAATAGTTTTGCCTTTCATATTTAAAAATACTCCATCATTTAGAATTTAGTTTATATGCATGTTGTCAGGTAGGTATCCAATTTCTTTTGTTTTGTTTTCATTTTAGTTGTCCCAGCTTCATTTATTGACTGCATCACCATTTACAAGCAACTGTCCTCATTACGTAGGTTTTCGTATATGTGTGAGTCTGTTCCTGGGCTCCAGGTCTGTTCCATTGGTCTATTTGTCTGTCCCTGCACAAGGACCACTCTCCGGTACTGTGGCCTTATGATAATTTTTGATGTCTGGGGGGCAAGTTTTTCTCTCTTGCTGTGTTCCTCAGGAATGACTTTGTTATTCTTGCCCCTTTGTGACGGTCTATAAATTTAGCTTGATGAGTTCCATGAAAAACCTTGTTGAGACTTGATCACAACTGCATTGAACCTTTGGATTGATTTCAGCAGTAACATCTGAACAGCTACACTTACTCTTCTTGACCTATTTTCTCTTATTAACATCCTTCTGAAAAGTTTCATAATTTTCTATACAAAAGTCAAAAGTTTTGACTTTTAGATTAGATTTATTCCTAGCTACCTTGTTTTGTTGCTAGTATAAACGGTATCTTTTTTAAGTTAAAGATTTTTAACTGATTGTTACTGGTACACAGGAGTGCCTTTGACCTTTTTTTCTGACCATCTGCTAAACTTATTTCTAGTCATTTTCTATAGGATTCTTTTAGGTTTTCTAGTCATATGTGAATAATTATAGATTTGTTTCTTAACCATTCTTACATATTTATTATTATCATTATCATTATTATTATTATTTTGTCTTTTGCCCGGTTTAGAACTTTTAGTACCATTTGAATAGCAATAGTGTTTCAGTTAAGATGGCATTTGACTGCATAAGTAAAAGTATCTTAAATACACAAAGTCTTAGTTTCACATGTTAAAGAAGTCCAGAGGCATGCAACTTGGCATGCAGCTGTGTAGTGTCTCTAAGACATCAGGGACCCAGGTTCCTTCTGTCTTTCTCTTCTTTGCTTCTCAGTATCTGGCTGCATCCTTAAGGTCACCTCATAGGATAGGGGCTGAGCACTGGCCATCTAATCTCCATTCCAGGCATCTGAGAAGTGGACAGCAAAAGGGACTCATTTTCCTTTAAGGAGCCTTCCTGGAAGTCCCTCATAACTTGAAATCCTGCTTATTAGGTTAAAGACTTTCCCTACTGTTCCTACTTTGATAAGAGTTTTAATTGAGTGGTTATGGATATTTGATCAAAGGCATGTTTTTGCCATAATTGATATGATTGAAATGAATATATTTTCTAGTGTTGACCCACACTTGCATTCCTGGAAGAAACACAAATTGGTTATATCATCTTTTATTATGTATTCCTGGATTTGGCTTGCTGTTGTTTTGTTTAGGATTTTTGCATCCATGTTCATGAGTGAGATTAGCTTGTAATTTTTCTTTCTTATATAGTCCTTGTCAGATTCTGGTATTATTAGGAATATACTGGTCTCATGAAATGAGTTGCGGAGTTTCCTCTATTCTCCAGGGTTTTGTGTGAAGCTGGAATTATCTGTTCATTGATGGAATTCATGTGTAAAACACTCTGGGTCTGTACTTACTGCTTTAGGCATATCCCACAAGTTTTTGTAAGTAGATGGTCGTCATCAAGTTCTAAATATTTTCTAGTTTCCAACATATTTCTTTTTTGACTCATGGGTTGCTTTTGTTTCCAACTGTAGAGGTTTTATTTATTAAATTTTATTGTGTTATTAATTTCTAACATAATTGCATTATAATCAGATGGTGTGTTCTGTCTGGTACTAATTCTTTGAACGTATTTGAGACTTGCTTTAAGGCTTATCAAGGATATGTTTTGTAAATGTTTCATGTGTGCTTCGGAAAAAAAATTGTATTTTCCAGTTGTTGGATCAAGCTTTTTACTTGCAGTATTCAACTATTTCGTCTACCTTTCGTCTGGTTAATGTTTCAGTAATTGAGATAATTGTGTCAGGTATCTTACAGATGGTAGCATTGGCAGTTTCTCCTTGATTCTAATGACTCGTGCTATGTATTTTTAAAGATTTTTTTTTAAATTTTATTTATTTATTTGACAGACAGAGACACAGCGAGAGAGGGAACACAAGCAGGGGGAGTGGGAGAGGGAGAAGCAGGCTTCCCGCCGAGCAGGGAGCCCGATGTGGGGCTCCATCCCAGGACCCTGGGATCATGACCTGAGCCAAAGGCAGACGCTTAACGACTGAGCCACCCAGGTGCCCCTATTTTTAAAGATTTGTTACTCAATATATAGAAGATAAGAATTGTGAAGTAAAATGATGACATGAAGTAGTGAGTATCTCAAATCATGCTTTTCAGCTTGATGTGTATTTTGTCAGCTACTGCTGTAGACTTGGCTTTTGGTTAGAATTTGTTTGTTGTATCTTTTTTCTATCCTGTGCTTCACGGAGGGGAGACAAGACACAGGGGCGTGGATGCTCATTCCTTTCTCACTCTCTCTGGTGGCCTTATCAGAGAGCTGACTTGGCAGGTCTCAGCTTTAGGGCAGAACAGGCTGATAGCAGCCTGTGGGCTCCAGGGGTTCCCTTCTTCACAAGGCACTGCCTTAACCAGGAGGCGCTCATTGCGACAGGAGTGCCCAAAGGTGTGGGGCTGGATTCCTCTCTACGGGACACTGGTGTTTGGCAGAGTGCGTTGCCACTTCTCTGTTTGTTATATTTTCTCCAGTAAACCTTATTTGATATTCATACTGTGTGGTGCTTATATTTGGGTCTGTGTTGGCCTGATAACTTTCAACTTTTCTGTGTCCTCCTGTTTTAGGCGCGTCCCTTGTAAACAGTGCATATAGCTGGAGGTTTAGTTTTCCTTTTGTCCATTTACATTGGTTGTGGCTGCTGATATTTTTGGATTTGTTTCTATAGTCATTTTGTTCTGCTTTTTTTGTTGTCTGTTTTTTTTCTCCTTCCTTGCCTTCTTTTGAATTGATTTTTAAATTTTTTTCCTTAATTCCATTTTATTCCTTTGTATTAGTTTAAATGTTGTGTGTTGTTTTTACAATTTTTGTGTGTATTTTAATATGTGTCTTAAAGTCTAAAGTTACTTTACTCTGTGTCAAGACAAGAACCTATATCTCTATTTACCTTTTTCCCATTTTTTTTTTAAGATTTTATTTATTTATTTGACAGAGAGAGAGAGTACAAGCAGGGGAAGTGGCAGGGAGAGGGAGAAGCAGGCTTCCACTGAGCAGAGAGCCGGATGTGGGGCTTGATCCCAGGTCCCCAGGATCGTGACCTAAGCCAGAGGCAGATGCTTAACCAACTGAGCCACCCATGCGCCCCCACCTTTTTCCCAATTTTTTAAAAAACATTTATTTATTTATTTTTAGAGAGAGGACAAGAGCGGGGGTGGGGGGAGGGGCAGAGGGAGATGGAGAGAGAAACCCAAGCAGCCTCCGTGCTGAGCATGGAACCCCTCTTGGGGCTCAACTTCAGGACCCGGAGATCACGATGATCTGAGCCGAAATCAAGAGTTGGACGCTTTTAAGGGACCTGAGCCACCCAGGTGCCCCTCCTATTTTTAGCTGTCTAGAGTTTTAGTTCTATCTTGATTTCTTGTAACTCCACAAATTTGGCATTATTATTGCTTTATGCAGTTACTATTTGCTTGGAATTATTCACATATTTATCATTTTCTTATAATTTATTTTTACATGTCAACCTTTTTTTCTGGTACTTTTTCCCCTCTTTTTGAGTTTTTTTTAAGAGAGAATCTTTGGTAATAAACTCCATTGATACATGTTTTTCTGAATATGTTTATTTCATCCTTGGTCTCAAAAGATAGTTTTACCTCTTTGTGGAATAGAGTGCTAACGGACAGTTACTTTCTTTCGAAACTACTTTGATATTATTTTACTCTATTTTTGTTGAAACTGTGATTATGTTGTAAGCTGTTATGTCTTTTTATTTGCTTGATCCTCAGTTTGTCTTGGATCTTGCAGTTTTCCTGTGTAATGTATCCTGATGTGTTTTTCTCTCATTTAGTTTGCTGGCTGATACGTTGTGCTTCGTGAATCTGATAATTCTTGTTCATTGACACCGGGACATTTTCAACCATCATCCCTTTGAACACTGCCTCTCTCCTATAATATAACTCCTTCTGGAACTCCAATTAAAAGTAAGAAGGCTGTTCTCATGTGCTGTTGACCTCTGTTTGGTAATTCATTGGTTTTGGTTCTTTGTGTTGAATTCTGGATAATTTCTTTCATATCGTCCAGTTTACTAATTCTTTATGCAGTTGTGACTCATTTGCTCTAATTTCAATACTATTTTTTATTTATTTGTTTCTAGAAGTCTTGATTGGTTCTTTTTACAAATCTTAGTAATTGTTATTGATATTCTTTTGTCACAGTTTCAGGTTTCCCTTTATTTTTTCAAATATTACAGAATATAAAATAAATTTGTTTATAATCTAGTTTTGATACCCACAGTCTTTATGGGTCTCATTCTATAGGGTTTTTTTTAATTCTGTTGACTTTTCTTTGCTGTGACTTGTTTCTTCATTTGTATTGTAATTTTTGGTTATGAATTCATGTTTCTTGGAAGTTTTTGGTGATTTCTTTGAGACTTAGTTTGAGGGTGTGTTTCTTCACAGAAGATTTGTGTTTCCTACTTCCCTAGGTGTTTGAGCCCCAGACTTTATGCTTGTCCCTGTGGAGCATGGATCATTAAAGCCCAGGCTTTTAGCCATTAGAACTCAGCAATGGTCACAGGGAAAACATTAGCTTTAGTACTTGCATATACTCCTGTGGATTTGTCGATTCCTGTCCTTTATGGCTTGTATAGGATTTCTTTATTCTTTTGTTGGCTTGGGCATACATTAAAAAAAGGCATATTTATATTTAAGACATTACCACAAATACTCTTCATCCTTTCACACAATCAATCAAAAACAAATATAAGCTGGTTTAAAGTGGGCATTCATTGGATGGAATTTCAGAAGATATAAAATGTGGCAGAGAGCATAGTAATGAACCCTGGGTCAGTTGTACTTGTTGGTCAGTCCCCTTTGTGCAATTTATGGAAATTGGAGTCAGACTTTGACATATGGTTGACAGAGCTATTGCCAGTTTTTGTCTTATGTTTCTTTACGTGCGTTTTGATGACAAATTGGGAAGGAGGTAAAACAGCCAGCTTTCTTGTTTCCTCAGGCATCTGAATCGTCTTCAGACAGATAGCAATACTTCTTGACTAGACGTAGCAACTTGTTAGCCACTTGCCAGTGCTAGTGCTGGTTTTACACAGGACTCTGCACCAGGCTTTGTACCCACTAGCATGGGAGAGGTAGTAGACGAGCAGACAGAGAGGCAGCAACAAGACTAGGTACTTCATTGAATTTGGAGAAAGTTCCTTGTCTGGTTTTGTTTCTCTAGGGCCCAGCACCATGCCTAGCCGGTATTTGGCCTTCACAACATCTCGGCTGAATGAATTAAAAAGAGAGCAGTTGAACAAATGACTGAATTTTAGCAGTTTATTTATTTATTTAGTTTTTTTAGTAGGCTCCAGGCCCATCATGGGGCTTGACCTCACGACCCTGAGATCAAGAGTCACATGCTCTATGGACTGAGCCAGCCAGGCGCCCCATGGCAGTTTGCTTTTATTTAGAGAGGAAGTACAGACTTGTGATAATACTTGTAGGTTGCTTTGAGAGTCAAAGGACCCCTTCCTTTTTGTAAGGGGGCAGGGAGAGGACAGCCCTGTATGCACCAGGCAGCGAGTTCTCACCAGACAGTGAATCTGCTGCCACCTTGATCATGAACTACCCAGCCTCCAGAATTATGAAATATAAATCTGTTGTTTGTAAGTTAAAAAAAAAGAAAAGAAAGTCATATGATACATACTTTTATAGGCAATTTGGGGAGTGATTCCTTTTGGAAGCTGAATGTGGTGGCTTCTGTTGTGTGTTCAAGTGAGCAGATAGAGCAATTTGAAGAGCTGCACTGAATGTTTTATTATTATTATTATTATTTGTTGTTGTTCATTTCAGGTTTCCCTGTGCTGTAGACAGTTGTAAAGAGGTGTGACCTTACACCATTCTCCCTTACAACAGCTTTCTCCCATAGGACATTATTTATTCATTTATTTGTTTGTTTGTTTGTTTGTTTATTTATTTATTTATTTATT
Organism: Mirounga angustirostris; assembly: GCF_029215605.1. Taxonomy (NCBI): domain Eukaryota; kingdom Metazoa; phylum Chordata; class Mammalia; order Carnivora; family Phocidae; genus Mirounga; species Mirounga angustirostris. The sequence goes on along the minus strand of NW_026991720.1, from coordinate 65,602,084 downwards.
TATTGAGATTTTATTTATTTATTTGACAGAGAGAGAGACAGCTAGAGAGGGAACACAAGCAGGGGGAGTGGGAGAGGGAGAAGCAGGCTTCTCGCTGAGCAGAGAGCCTGATGCGGGGCTTGATCCCAGGACCCCGGGATCATGACCTGAGCGGAAGGCAGACGCTTAATGACTGAGCCACCCAGGTGCCCCGGGCATTTTTTAAATATGCCCCAAGATATTTGTTTTATGTGAAGAGAGCTTTTTGATAAAGTTGTCTGGAGTCTTTTTCAGGATGTTTTTTCATTTCAGAGTAGCAACGTTGAATGCAGTTGGGGGTAGAAATTAGTATTGTATTAGTAGGAATCTGTGCTATTTAAAGCAAAACTTAAATGGTTTTGGGGCACCTGGCTGGCTCAAGTTGGTGACTCTTGACCTTGGGGTTGTGAATTCAAGCCCCACGTTGGGGGGTAGAGTTTACTTTAAAAAAAATCATTAAAAGAAAAACCTTAAATGGTTTTTTGGCGGCAGTTATGTAGAATTATGCTTGTGGCTTTTCTCAAACATAAAAATATAGCATTGTATCATTACTTTATGAGTCAGGGTAACACTAAAACTTGACTCTAAATTACATTCTTGGTCAACGAAGGAGATCCAAATGATGTAAATTATAAGTGGAATTTATTTGCAAGCTCTTAAAAGGCAGCAGCTTTATCTTCTAAATTTCTGTATCTCCCCACACTATTTAGTATCTTTTTTTAGAAAAAAAAAAAATCTATAGTTTTCATGTGTTACTCCATTAAAAAGAAGGAATTAAAAAAAAATAAAACCTCTTGAAATTAAGATGTCTGCTGAGTGGAATGCATCACATATTAGGTGATCACACCCATCTGTAGCGGAGTAGGTTACAATGAGGAATTATCTGGCCCCACATGTTAAGAGTGAAGAGCTTGAGAAACCCTGGTTTAACATGATGGAAGGTTTTACCTTCCTTTTTTTTTTTTCATATTTTTATATCAATTCTAGTTAGTTAACATACAATGCAATATTGGTTTCAGGAGTAGAATTCAGTGGTTCGTCACTTACATACAACACCCAGTGCTCACCATAACAAGTGCCATCCTTGTTATAATGAGCATCAACCTACCCATGATGATACCCATCGCCCATCTAGCCCATCCCCCACCCACCTCCCTCCATCAACCCTCAGTTTGTTCTCTATAGTTAAGAGTCTCTTATGGTTTGTTTCCCTTTCTCCTTTTTTTCCCCTTCCTCCCATATGTTCATCTGTTTTGTTTCTTAAATTCCCCATATAAGTGAGATCATATGGTATTTGTCTTTCTCAGACTGACTTATTTCTCTTAGTGTAATACACACTAACTCCATCCACATCATTGCAAATGGCAAGATTTCATTCTTTTTGATGGCTGAGTAATATTCGATTGTGTATACATATACACACACACATATATATATATATATATATATATATATATATATATACACGCCACATCTTCTTTATCCATTCATCAGTCAATGGACATTTGGACCCTTTCCATAGTTTGGCTATTGCTATGAACATCAGGGTGCATGTACCCCTTTGAATCAGTATTTTTGTATTCTTTGGGTAAATACCTAGTAGTGCAATTGCTGGATCATACGGTAGTTCTATTTTTTGAGGAACCTCCATACTGTTTTCCAGAATGGCTGCAGTTGGCATTCCTACCAGCAGTGCAAGAGGATTCCCCTTTCTCCACACCCTCGCCAACACCTCTTGTTTCTTGTGTTGTTAATTTTAGCCATCCTGACAGGTATGAGATGGTATCTCATTGTGGTTTTGATTTGTATTTCCCTGATGCTGAGTGATGTTGAGCATCTTTTCATGAGTCTTTTAGCCATCTGGATGTCTTTTTGGAAAAGTGTCTATTCATGTTTTCTGCCTATTTCTTAACTAGATTATTTGTTTTTTGGGAGTTGAGTTTGTTAAGTTCTTTGTAGATTTTGGATACCAACCCTTTATCACATATGTCTTTTGCACATATATTCTCCCATTCCATAGGCTGCCTTTTAGTTTTGTTGATTGTTTCCTTTCCTGTGCAGAAGCCTTTTATCTTGATGAAGCCCCCATAGTTAATTTTTGCTTTTGTTTCCCTTGCCTCTGGTGACATGTCTGGTAAGAAGTTGCTACGGCTGAGGTCAGAGGTTTCTGGCCGTGTTCTTCTCTAGGATTTTGATGGTTTCCTGTCTCACATTTAGGTCTTTCATCCATTTTGAGTCTATTTTTGTGTATGGTATAAGAAGGTGGTCCAGTTTCATTCTTTTGCATGTTGCTGTCCAGTTTTCCCAGTACCATTTTTTGAAGAGACTGTCTTTTTTCCATTTAATATTCTTTCCTGCTTTGCTGAAGATTAGTTGACCATATAGTTGTGGGTCCATTTCTGGGTTTTCTATTCTGTTCCATTGATCTATGTGTCTATTTTTTATATACCTTTTTTTTTTTTTTTAAGATTTTGCTTATTTCTTTATTTGAGAGAGAGTGAGAGAGCACAAGCAGGGGTAACGGCAGAGGGAGAGGAGAAGCAGGCTCCCCACTGAGCAGGGAGCCCGATGCAGGACTCAATCCCAGGACCCTGGGATCATGACCTGAGCTGAAGGCAGACATTTAACTGACTGAGCCACCCAGGCACCCCATCTATGTGTCTATTTTTGTGCCCATTCCATAATGTCTTGATGACTACAGCTTTGTAATACAGCTTAAAGCCCAGAATCGTGATACATCCATCTTTCTCTTTCTTTTTCAGGGTTGCTTTGGCTATTCAGGGTCTTTTGTGGTTCCATGCAAATTTTAGGATTTGTTCTAGCTCTGAGAAAAATGCTATAGTATTTTGATAGGGATTGCATTAAATGTTTGGATTGCTTTGGGTAGTATACACATTTTAATAATGTTTGTTCTTCTAATCCATGAGCATGGAACGTTTTTCCGTTTCTGTGCCTTCTTCAATTTCTTTCAAAAGTGTTCTATAGTTTTCAGCATACAGTTCTTCTACTTGTTTGGTTAGGTTGATTCGTGGTGCAATTGTAAGTGGGATGAGTACCTTGATTTAATTTTCTTTTGCTTCATTATTGGTATATAGAAATGCAACAGGTTCTTGTACATTGATTTTATATCCTGCAACTTTGCTGAATTTGTGTATTAGTTCTAGCAATTTTTTGGTGGAGTCTTTCAGGTTTTCTACATAGTATCATGTTGTCTGGAAATAGTGAAAGTTTGACTTCTTCCTTGCCGATTTGAATGCTTTGATTTCTTTTTGTTGTCTGATTGCTGAGGCTAAGACATCCAGTACTATGTTAAATAGTAATGGTGAGAGTGCACATCCCTGTCTTGTTCCCAACTGTAGAGGAAAAGCTCTCAGTTTTTCCCCATTGAGGATGATATTAGCTGTGGGTCTTTTGTATATGGCCTTTATGATGTTGAGGTGTGTTCCCTCTATCCCTACTTTGGTGAGGGTTTTTATCAAGCATGGATGCTATTTTGTCAAATGTTTTTCTGCATCTATTGAGAGGATCATATGGTTCTTATCCTTTCTTTTATTAATGTGGTGTATCACACTGATTGATTTGTAAATATTGAACCACGCTTGCAGCCCAGGAATACTTCCCACTTGATCGTGGTGAATAATTCTTTAACATAGTGTTGGATTCGATTTGCTAGTATCTTGTTAAGAATTTTTGCATCCATTTTCGTCAGGGATATTGGCCTGTAATTCTCATTTTAGTGGGGTCTTTGTCTGGTTTTGGAATCAAGGTAATGCTGGCCTTGTAGAAGGAGTTTGGAAGTTTTCCTTCCATTTCTATTTTTTGGAACAATTTGAGAAGAATAGGTATTAACTCTTCTTTAAATGTCTGGTAGAATTCCCCTGGGAAGCCATCTGGCCCTAGACTTTTGTTTATTGGGAGATTTTTGATTACTGATTCAATTTCTTTGCTGGTTATGAGTCTGGTTAAATTTTCTATTCTTCCTGTTTCAGCTTTGATGATTTGTATGTCTCTAGGAATTTGTCCATTTCTTCCAAATTGCCCAGTTTGTTGGCATATAATTTTTCATAATATTCTCTTATAATTGTTGGTATTTCTGTGGTGTTGGTTGTGATCTCTCCTCTTTCATTTGTGATTTTATTTATTTGAGCCCTTTCTCTTTTCTTTTTGTTAAGTCTGGCTAGGGGTTTATCAAGTCTATTGATTCTTTCAAAGAACCAGCTTTTAGTTTCGTTGATCTGTTCTAGTGAGTTTTTTATTTGTTTGTTTCTGTATCATTTATTTCTGCTCTAATCTTATTTCCCTTCTTCTGCTGGCTTTAGGCTTTATTTGCTGTTACTTTCCTACCTATGTTAGGTGTAAGGCTATGTTTGTGTATTTGAGACTTTTCTTGCTTTTTGAGGAAAGCCTGCGTTGCAATATACTTTCATATTAGGACTATCTTTGCTGCATCCCAAAGGTTTTTGACTGTCATGTTTCATTTTCATTTGCTCCCATGTACTTTTTAATTTCTTCTTTAATTTCCTGGTTAACCCATTCATTCTTTAGTAGGATGTGTTTTAACTTCCATGTATTTGTGGTCTTTGCAAATTATTTCTTCTAGCTGACTTCAAGTTTCATAGTGTTGTGGTCCGAAAATATGTGTGGTATGATCTCAGTCTTTCTGTACTTTTTGAGGGCTGATTTGTGACCCAGTGTGTGATCTGTTCTGAAGAGTGTTCTATGTGCACTCAAAAAGAATGTGTATTCTACTGCTTTAGGATGAATTCTCCTGAATGTATCTGTCAAGTCCATCTGGTCCAGTGTGTTATTCAAAGCCATTGTTTCCTTGTTGATTTTCTGCTTAGATGATCTGTCCATGGCTGTAAGTGGGGTGTTAAAGTCCCCTACGATTACTGTATTATTATCGATGTGTTTCTTTATGTTTGTCATTAATTGTTGCATATATTTGGGTGCTCCCAAGTTGGGGGCATAAGTATTTATAATTGTTAGATCTTTTGGATGATATAATGCCCTCCTTCATCTCTTGTCTTTGGTTTGATATTTAGTTTGTCTGGCGGCGTCTGGGTGGCTCACTTGGTTAAGCATCTGACACTTGATTTTGGCTCATGTTATGATCTCAAGGTTGTGAGATCCAGCCATACATCAGGCTCTGCACTCAGCACCGTCTGCTTAAGATTCTCTCCCTTTTGTTTGCCACCCCCCCCCCCCCCCGGTGTGTATGTGTGTGTTTCTCTAAATAAATAAATAAATAAATAAATAAATAAATAAATAAATAAAAATCTAGTTTGTCTGATATAAGTATGGCTACTCTGGCTTTCTTTTGATGTCCATTAGCATGATAGATGGTTTTCCTACTCCTCACTTTCAATCCGGAGGTGCCTTTAGGTCTAAAATGAGTCTCTCATAGGCAGCATATAGATGGGTCTTGTTTTTTTTTTTTTAATCCATTCTGATACCCTATGTCTTTTGTTTTTTTCTTTTTTTTTTTAAGATTTTATTTATTTATTTGACAGAGAGAGACACAGTGAGAGAGGGAACACAAGCGGGGGAGTGGGAGAGGGAGAAGCAGGCTTCCCGCAGAGGAGGGGGCCCAATGCGGAGTTCAATTCCAGGACCCCGGGATCATGACCTGAGCTGAAGGCAGACACTTAACGACTGAGCCACCCAGGCACCCCTGATACCCTGTGTCTTTTGATTGGAGCATTTAGTCCATTTACACTCAGAGTGATTATTGAAAGGTATGAATTTAGTGCTGTTTTGTTACCTGGAAGGTTGGTTTTTCTGCTGGTGTTCTCTGTTCCTTTCTAGTCTTCGTTGCTTTTGGTCTTCTTTTCTCCACTCAGAGAGTCTCCTTTAATATTTCTTGCAGGGCTGGTTTAGTGGTCACAAACGCCTTTAGTTTTTGTTTGGGAAACTCTCTCTCCTATTCTGAATGACAGCTTTGCTAGATAAAGTATTCTTGGCTGGATATTTTTTCCCATTCAGCATGTTGAATATATTCTGCCACTGTCTTCAGGTCTGTCAAGTTTCTATGGACAGATCTGCTATAAACCTGATCTGTCTTACCTTGTACTTTAAGGACTCTTTCTCCTTGTTGCTTTCAGGATTCTTGTCTGTGTATTTTTTTAATTTGACTATGATATGTCTTGCTGACTGCCGGCTTTTGTTGAATTTAATGGGAGTTCTCTTTGCTTCTTAGATTTCAATTTCTGTTTCCTTCCCCAGATTAGAGAAGTTTTCAGCTATAATTTGCTTAAACCCCCTGCCCCTTTTTCTCTTTCTTCATCTTCTGGGAGTCCTATGATACCAATGTTATTATGCTTTAAGGAGTCACTGAGTTCCTTAAGTCTGTATTCATGATCCAATACTTTTCTTTCCTTCTTCTTTTCAGCTTCATTTTTTCCCATAATTTTAGCTTCTGTATCACTAATTCTTTCCTCTGCTTCATCCATGTCCATTGTCATGGCATCTGTTTGGATTTGCATCTGATAGCATTTTTAATTTTGGCCTGACTAGATTTTAGTTCTTTTAATCTCTGCAGTAAGAGATTCTCTAGTGTCTTCTATGCTCTCTTCATGCCCAGCTAGTGTCCTTATAATTGTTGTTTTAAATCCTAGCTCAGGCATCTTATTTGTATCTGTATTGATTAAATCCCTCACTGTGACTTTTTTCCTGTTCTTTCTTTTGGGGTGAGTTCCTCCATCTTGTCATTTTGTCTGGGGGGGAAAAAAAGGAATCTAGATCCTAGGTATGTTTTGGTCTGCTTGTTAAAAGCAGCTAGATCCAAAAAATAATAAAAATAATAAATTTAAATAAATTTTAAAAATTAATTAAAAAGTAAAAATACATAAATTAAAATTTTTAATTAAAAATAATAATTAAAAATAAAAAGGAAGATAGATCCTATTTACCCTAGAGCTGAAGCTTTGCATATTCTGATCTATAGACTTGGTGCCTGCAAGGGGTTTGTGCTGGTGTTCTGAAGGAGGGGCCTATTGCTCTGATACTCAGGCGGACTTGCCCTGGTGGAGATGCACCTGCAGGGCGCAAGGGGGCGGGGCTTGATATAAGCAGCTTTGGTCTCCACTAGGTGGTGCTGTTTTGCTCCCTGAAGTTTTTCAGCACTGATGGGCGGGGTGGAAATGGCGTTGCCCTGCTCTCTCCTCCTGGGATGGGGAGCTGGCACCTGCCACCCTTTAGGAAACCCTCACAAAAGAGCACACAATCACCTCTCCTGTGTCCCTGGCCTCTGTTAGATCCCTGTCTTCACCCTGCCTGCCTCTGAGCTGTCTGCCTGCCAGCTGGTATGGCACTCCCGTGTTTTATCTCGGGCACAGGCTGGGTTCCAAAACTCCAAATTTTAGAGATCCCCATGGGTGGGATCCACACTGATCTCCTGGTGGAGGGTCTGGCTGAGCTGCAGCTGTCCAGAGGCTAGTCCCAGAAATCAGAGGTGCGACCACACGGTGGCTTGGAGTTTGTGGCAAGGCATAGCAGAAAGCCTGCCAAGACTCATTGCTTTAGCCAGCGCCTGTGTTCCTATGCTAGCTAATGGGGCAACTCAGTGGCGCCCTCTGGGTCCTTTGCCCCTGGAGAGGTCACAGCAACCCCTCTCCCAAATGTACTCCAAGTAGGGGAACTGCCTTTCCACATGAGACCCAGGGGATCCTCAGACCTCACTACCCACTCCTGGGTCTCTGCCCTCCTTCCCCCCTGTAGCACTGCTAACTAAGACCCAGGCATGACCCTGGTGATGTTGCCAACCTCTGAAACTTCACACTTTGTGATCTCTGAAACTTCACACCCTGCACTTCCCTATTTGTAAAAACTTGATGCTCCACCCTTCTCCTTTTCCTGGTTAGTGGTTTTAGGGAAAAGTTTTTCTTGTGCAGTTCTCTGTGCGCCCATTCCCACTCTTTCTTTCTCTCTTACTCCTCCCTCTGCCATCAGGACTCCCTCCCCATTGAAGCACCCGCATCTCTTCTCTCCCCCAAATCAACTCTCTGCAGTTCCTACCTTTCATGATGTGGCAGTTTTTTATTTGTTTTTTAGCTCTAGTTGTGCATTTTCACTCTCTTAGTCCTCTGATCGATTGCTTGGATGTTCAGAATGATTTGATATTTATCTAGCTGTGTTTGAGGGAGGAGGTAAGCCTAAGGTCTCCCTACTCCTCTGCCATCTTAAGTCCTCTGAGATTTTGCCTTCCTAAATTAGTAGAGTCAGGGGAGACATTATTATTATGCTGTTCTTTTTTTTTTTTTTTTTTTTTTATGAGTAAGGGACAGGAGAGGGAAAAGCAGCCAGTTCTTATCACTGCCAGGATACCAGCCTTGAATCTGAAAATAATAGGATAGCTAATTAAAAGGAAAACAAACCAACAAAAATCCCAAAATCCAACAATAACAATAAAACTACATAAAACCTCCCTGATAATTGGGGGTCATATTTATTTACAAAGTAATGGAGGAGAGTAAAATTGCATGAGGTCCATTTTACTCTTAGTGAGGTTGTCTGTATACAATCATGTAAAAAGGATACGAGAAGAAGGAATGTTCTGTTCTAAAACTTTCTTGGACCAGCTTGTGACTTTTCAAGATGACTTTGTCATATGCTTGAAAAGCAATTCTGCTAGAGAAAATTCCAGAAAATTAGTAATGTCAGATTATGTAATGCTTCCAAGATAGCAGGATTCTATTATTATAGCGACAGCTAATGATTGCAAACAGCTCCTGCTGGTATGCATCTTACACACTAATGAGTAGCTGGCAGTTGAGATTATCAGATGAAGCCTTTGTGCTGCTCCCCATGGCAAGTAAAGCCAACTGTTAAAAGTCACCAAGTTGTGGTGATAAACTAGAAACACCCCCCACCCCGACCCAGATCAAGAAAAACAAAAAAAATGTACAAAATGAAGAAAAAAAATTCCAACATGGCCCCTGTGTGAAATCTTCACTGTGAAGTTCTCTGGAGCTCTTTGCACTCTTCCAGAATCCTGTCTAGCCTGGTGCTATGTAATTATGAATTTGTAGCTCAAGATCTTCCAACTTTCTAAGTATTTTAGATACTCTGTTTAGGATAAAAATCATACCTGTTTAACTTACCAGTTTGCTAAAAGCAACTATATTCATCACGTTAGGGAAGTGAGTTTCATTAAATCATATCACTTCAATTTTTTTTTTAAGGATTTTATTTATTTATTTTACAGAGAGAGCACAAGCAGAGGGAGCAGAAGGAGAGGGAGAAGCAGGCTTCCTGCTGAGCAGGGAGCCCGATGCGGGGCTCGATCCCAGGACCTGGGATCATGACCTGAGTTGAAGGCAGACGCTTAACCGACTGAACCACCCAGGCGCCCCTTTATCACTTCAATTTATAATGGCTGTTATATATGTGCATGATGTCACTTTGCAGTTAGGTGACAAGTGAAAAGGTTAAAAGTGTTACATTAAAGGACAGGCTGTCTTCAAAGTGAGGTTGCCGTCACCACTTTGTATTCATCTGGGTGTGTTATAAAAACTGTCCTGGTGTGTTCTGAGGACATCTCTGAGCTGCTCCAGACCAGCGGAAATGGAATGGAAATACTAGTTCAAGGAAAAAAAAGAGCAATGTAAAATTTCCTACTGTTAGAAAAGAACTTGTTCATGTATTTTTAAAATGGTTGATGGTGGATATTAAAATGCTCTTGTGTTTAGATTCCATTGGAGTAGTTTAAAAGAATGTTAAAACAGTTTTATTTCAACATTTGAATATTTATAATATGCTGGAAACTACATCCTTTATAATTTTTAGTGGAAAGTTTTAGATGTTACCTTAAAAATGCAAGGGGGTGCATAATGTCTCACAATCCTTTTACGGGTTATGTGAGCACTAGAGTATGATTAGTGGCTTTGAAACTTTTTGCCTGCAACCCAAACTAAGAGATACGTTTCATATCATGACCTTAGCACCCAAAGCAAAAGTTCATAAACCATTATTTACCATACATGATACTCTCTGATAATCTTTTTCCTTCCTTTCCCTTTCTTCTTTTTTTTTTTTTCTCTTATTTCATTCTATTTAAAAATGTGGTCATGACCCACTAAATTGAGTTTACGTCTGCTAAACGGTTGGGACCTGCAGTTTGAAAAACAGCTATAGATCCAAGATTCAGTTCTTTGTTTTTGTTTGTTTGTTTGTTTCTTGAGTGTTTTGGGGCAGAGGTACTGGTCTGAGCATAAAATCAGAGAGGTGGAAATAAAATTTATTTTTTATAATTTTTTAAAAAATATTTTATTATTTGAGAGAGAGACACAGCGAGAGAGGGAACAGAAGCAGGGGGAGTGGGAGAGGGAGAAGCAGGCATCCCACCGAGCAGGGATCCTGATGTGGGGCTCGATCCCCGTACCCTGGGATCATGACCTGAGCCGAAGGCAGACGCTTAATGACTGAGCCACCCAGGCGCCCCGGAAATAAAATTTATGTTAATCCTTCAGTTCAATTAATTGGCTTTCAGACTTCCTGGGAGCTTGTCTGTGACATCAGTTAAAAGGTCTTTCCTTGTCCCCCGCTTGCTTATCCTCTCAGATACCCGTACCTTTCACCCCACACCAGTATCACCTTCAAAAATAAAAAACCTATCTGGGATGGCAAAACAGAGGAAAACCTTTGGGTAATCCTAATTGGTAGTCCAAAGTTAATGGATAAATTTTAAAAGGGGTTAAAATCATCTCTGTCATACAAATGTAAAAATCTGTCAAAGACTACTGAACTCTAAGGAGGGAACTTGTAAGATATAACTGGTTCAGAAGAGAACTCCGAGTATCACCACACATTTATAGTCAAAGAAGGAAATGTTGAATTTATAAATGGAGGCAAAACTGGTCACTATCCCACAGAGCAGTAATTAATGCATTTTACCAGATACATTTCTGTGGATAGGAATTATTGGCATGATATCCATTTTCTACAAGTTACCTCCTACAGAGTGGTGATATAACCTAGTCAAAGATAAACAAAAGTTGCCATAACCCAGATGGATAAGCTAGCCAGAAGCACTAAATTTCAAAGCCTTTCACAATTTTTCTTTATGCTGACTAGATTTAAGCTGTTACACACATTCCTGGCCTAGGTTTAACATTCTGCACCTGAAGGCCACATCCAGTTTATGGAGAGTTTATTCAGTCTGTGAAGTATCTTTTAAATATTTTCAGTTTGTTACTATCATCAAAAAACTAGCTTTTTTCCAAAATAATTCGATTTCCACTTTGTCTTGAAAAATCAGAGTTGGTGACACTGGGCCCACATTCCTTCATGAAACTATGATCAGACACACCAAAGGTGCCTTCTGTTTTGTTTTGTTTTTTAAATAGAAAAATGGGAATACTACAAAAGAACTGTACAGTGAATATAAACTGGACATGCGTCCTGGTAATGACAGCTATTAGGTTTGGTGTATATTTTTCCATATTTTTGTTTTCTAAGTATAAACATGCTTATCCCCCCCACCCCTTCACACACAAAAAATCGAAATTACTTTTATAATTAGAAAGGCTGCTAGTTTTTTTTAAAGAAACAAATAAATTAGGAAAACTACAGAAAGAATAAAATAGTATAAAACAAATACAGTAAAAAGACATACTGTAAAGAATATACAAAAAAGATGTTAAAAACAGATGATTAAAGAATTATAAGTAAATCATATCAGCTAAAATGATTTATTTAAAAAAATGTTTGAGGAAAAATAAATCACTTTAGCTGGAAGGTTCTCTGAGGGGCTGAGCCAGCAGGAGCAGCAGTAGAGGGCCCCGGACTCCTAGGCCCACTCATAGGCCTTAAAATGGGCCCTTCAGTCTGAGGCAGCTTTGGATGGTCAGGCCGCGTTCCACCGAGCTTTCTAGATGCTTTGGGATCATCTTCATGGGGGAGAGATCAGCTAACCACAGCTTTAGCCTGGTCCTGTTTGTGTTTGTTGTTGTTACTGTTTTTATTGTTGGTTTTAGCTTGGCCATAACAGCGAGTGCAAATCTGAGTCCAGGCTTTCCTAGCTCAAAACCATCAAAAGCTCTCTTTCACTGGTTCCTGAATCAAGCCCTCACAGGCCTCGTTTTGGTGAAGGGCTCCTCCTCGCGGCTCCCTGGGTATGTGTCTCCCTCCGTCCCTCCCTTCCTTTCTGGAGGTGCCTGTGGGAGACGGGACTCCCCTTCACTCCTTCTGTCTCACGGGAGGCTGGCTTCACGCATACTTAGCTGCTTGGCATTTGAATTTACCACCCCTGGGTTATGCTGAAGAGGTCAGTTGTTTCTGCAGTTTTGAAACAATATAGTCGAGTTAACATTTAAGTCCTGATAAGACAGCCAAGTATGTTTTTGAAAATATTGAAGAAAAGGGAGTGTACACATCACTTTGGTGGTAATTAAGGGGATGTATTTTCATAGTATAATTTGAGATCTTAGAGATCATGACCTCAATGCTTGAACTTTTACATTTTCCATTTGAAATACCACTGATGTTCATGATTCCAGCTACCACTTAGGTGCTAACAACTCCTTTTCTCTGGGGCACTAGGTCCTATTTTTCTAACTGCATTTTACATATTTACATTTGGACAAGCCACGTTTCCTTTACATCTAGCTTGTTTGAAACAGAATTCATTATAATTCCTCTCAGACTTTTCTTATTCATAATATCACTTTCTTCTTTCAGGCTTGAACTCTCAGTTGCCTTGTAGTAATTCCTTTCCATCTGCATTTTGTAGAGCTGAGAGTCACTGGGTCCTACTCCGTATTTCTGCACATCTCTTCTTTTTTCATTCAAACATCTCCCATCTTCATCCATTCCCTTTTTGCTACAACTCTCTAACTTCTTGATTCCATGCTCTCAATCAGCCTCTTCAGCATATTATTTTAAACTTAATCTTTCTGAAACACAACTTTCCTCAAGATCCTGCAGTAACATTAAACAGATCCTGATCTGCTACTGTGGATATTCTAACATATTCTTGACTCTTCAGCCCTTTCAATAATTTGTCTCCGCCTTTCTTTTGCAGTCTTTATTTCTGCTGCTTATGTGCATGCCTCTGTTGAGATTAATCCCTTTGCTGTCCTCTAAACGCACTGTACTCTCTGTTCATAGTGACCCTTCTTACAGGAAAGGCCTTACTTCTCCTTGCTTTTGTCTGTACCCTACCCAGCAGATGACGTTGAACTCAAGGCTACCTATCTGTGAAGTCCAACAGGACTCTTCTAATTCTCACTGATCCTTCTAGAATCCTTCTGGAGCAAATATGAAGGGAAAAAAATGTGTTTGTGTGTATACATACAGATATCTCCTGCTTTTTGAAAGTTCACATTACACTGCTTTGCTCTTACGAAAGACTTACCTTAGTACCTGTTGTCGCTAACTGAAACAAGTCTGGAGAGGATTTTCCACTTTTATGAAAAAACGGCGAAAAGTAAAAGTAGGGCTCAGTGTTTGCAGCAAGCTAGCATAGAGGCAGTGTGCATCCTAAGCAACCCGAGGGACCCTGCCAAGCACCTTGCCTGGGAACTGCACTCAGCATCTCCGCATCAAACTGCCATAGGTCTCCACTGGGTCCCCGAGCATCTGTGCTTTATCTGGATTTATTTTGTGTTTCCCTTAGCAAGATGTGTCCTAAGGTACCTGAAAAGCTAAAGAGAAGTTATTTTGGGGGTCTGGGAATGTTCAAAAATTTTTCCATACAAATTAATGGTAATTGCTTTTTCATTTTATGCCATTTGGGCTTAGAAAAAGCTTTTATAGAAGTGCTCTACATTCGGATAGCAGGGGAAACTTGTATGTTATTACAGGTAAGTGGCCGCTGTTGATCAATCACAGATAGGAATTGCGGTGTATGTGCATTTTACATTACCTAGTAGTCTATTGAAATTGAAAGAAGATAAATTGAGAAAACCAGGTTGCCTTAATCCTTTTGTCATGGGTAATATTACTTAATAAGTAAGCCTTAGAATAATAAGGAAAAATAAATATATTACTTGCCCTACTCTCTGCCCTTTCAGAGCAATAGGATCTGCCCTGTCTAGCGATCAAGCTAGCCCTTTTATATGCCTTCTCTGCATACCATTAAAAGTGAAGACACTGTCCTTTTATTTTTCAGTTTTGTGTGGATACACAGAGAAAAGAAGCATTTTGTCTTTTATACAAAGACTGTATCTGTAACACACACAGAGGGGTTTAAGAGATTTGAGACAATTTTCCGAATCATTGTGAACTAAATATTTATATGACATCTAGGATATTGTGCTAATAATGAATTTTTAAAATAGCTCTATTGAGTTATTATCAACATACAATAAATTGCACATATTGAAAGTGTATCGTTTGATGAGTTTTGAGATATATTTATGCCCCTGAAACCATCCCCACAATCACTATAATAAACATATTCATCAGCCCCAAAGTTTCCTTGTGCTTCTTTGTAATCCCTCCTTCCTCCACCCCCCCTTCCCCATTCCCCAGACAACCACTGATCTGCTTTCTGTCATTATACATTAGTTTGCATTTTCTAGAAGTTCATATAAATGGAATCATGCAGTATGAACTCTTTTTTGTCTGGCTTCTTTCACTTAGCTTAATTCTATTGAGATTCATGCATGTTGTAGCAGATCTTAGGACTTCATTCCATTTTACTGCTAAATAGTATTATGGATATGCCAGAGTGTATCCATTTACCTGGTTTGGGACATTTGGGTCGTTTCCAGTTTGGGCTATTACTAAAAAAGCTGGATGACATTTGTGTACAAGTGTGGACATACGCTCTCAGTTCTCTTAGGTAAATACCTGAAGGAGACGGTCTGGGTCATGTGGTAGATGTATGTTTATATTTTCAGGAAGCTGCCAAACTCTTACTCATAGTGGTTGTAAGGTGTTACACACCTCCTGCAGCATATAAGACTTACAGTTGTTCCACGTTTTTGCCAACACTTGGCATGGCAAGCCTTTTAAATTTTAAATATTTTAATCGGTATATAGTGGTATCTTGCTGAGATTTTAATTTGCATTTGCCTATTGATTAAGGATGTTGAACATCTTTTCATGTGGTTGTTTGCCATCCACATATCTTCTTTGGTGAAGTGTCTGTTCCTATCTTTTGCCCAGTTTTTTTTTGAGTTGTTTTCTCATTATTGAGTTTTAAGAAACACAAACTGATGCAGCCTGTGTATAGTTTAAATTTGATGTTTTAGGTCATGAAAAATTTAAATGCTTCACTTAATTACTTAAGTTACAAATTCTGTAACTTGCATTAAAAAGAGAAACCAAGAGTCAGACACTTAACTGATTGAGTCATCCAGGTGCCCCTTGGTGTGGCTTTTATAACAATATATTTAAACTTTTGGGGCTTGAGACTGACTTAACAGAACCACTTTTATAATTTTGATGTTCATTCCGTTCCTGTTTTGTGGCCAGACATGAAGAAGTACTGGAGGGGCGCCTGGGTGGCTCAGTCGGTTAAGCGTCTGCCTTCAGCTCAGGTCATGATCCCAGGGTCCTGGGATCGAGCCCTGCATCGGGCTCCCTGCTCAGCGGGGAGCCTCCTTCTCCCTCTCCCACTCCCCATGCTTGTGCTCTCTGACAAATAAATAAATAAAACCTTAAAAAAAATATTGGAAATTTGAATACTTCTGTTGGAATGCTTTTCTTTATATGCTAGAATGGGAACTGCTTTTTAAAGGGCTTCTCTTTCTCTGTGTTCACAAAGCTCCTTGATGTAGCACCCTAATGGTACGTGACACAGTGAACTGAGCAAGCCACATGGCCACCTCTACCTCCAAGGAGGAAAGAAAACTGCAGTCCTATGTCTCCATAAGGCAGAGAGCCAGTGAACAACCCTAATGATTCCATGGTTCTCATTTGTGGTCACCACAGACACACTTCTCTTCGCTGTAGGCAAGATAACTCACCCCTCCCTAAGGGCAGTAATCTGAACTGCGCCATTCGGTCACAGCATCACACTCGAAGTCCAGTATCTCTCCATCAGGCCCAGGTTTGCCATCTCTTGGTCTGGAGACTTCGTGAATTAAAATGACCCACCCCCCCGTGCCCTCCCACTCTGGTGGAACTGGGAAACATACTGCCCGAACCAGTCTCATTCAGAAAGGGGAGGAATGGGAGATATACAAAAGTCATGGAATGGTAGCAATTCTGAAATGGAACTGAGCAGGCTTTTGGGGGGGCCCCCACCTTGGGTTGGAGGATGTTTATTAATTATGCCCAGATTCTGCTTCCTGGGAGAGGCCCCCAGTCCTTGTTCTCCATGCCCATTGGCTCCACCCTCTTGGAGTTTCCTCCTTTTCTAGTAACTTCCTTGGCTTCACTGAAGCAGGCCCTGGAGAATAGGCCCTCTTTGGGGTCTGAGCAGTTTCTCTGACAACTTTCTGTCTCTAGGGTTGTTCTAAATATCCACTAGTCATAGTCCTCCTTTAAGAAAAAAAAAAGAGGGCGCCTGGGTGGCTCAGTTGGTTAAGCGACTGCCTTCGGCTCAGGTCATGATCCTGGAGTCCCGGGATCGAGTCCCGCATCGGGCTCCCTGCTCAGCTGGGAGCCTGCTTCTCCCTCTGACCCTCCCCCCTCTCATGTACTCTCTCTCATTCTCGCTCTCTCAAATAAATAAATAAATCTTTAAAAAAAAAAAAAAAAAGAAAAAGAAAAAAAAAAGATTTATTTATTTCAGAACAGGGGGAGAGGGAAAGAGAAAGAATCTCAAGCAGACTCCACACTGAGTGAGAGCCCGATGCAGGGCTCGATCCGATGACCCTGAGATCATGGCCCAAGCCGACTGCTTAACAGACTCAGACACCCAAGCGCCCTGATCTTCTTTTAATCCAGACTGGTAGTGGTCATTTTGGCCATACAGCTCTCAAACATTTTGTTGGCTTCTTAGCTATTTGATTCCAGTCGGCTTCATGTGTCCATAGCCAGACCTACAATTTTTTCTAGACATCTCTCAGATTTCCTACATTCCTCACTGCTTTCACCCCACAGGTCCTCTCTCCCTCCTTCCTTATTTGAGGGTAACTTTTCTCTGTTAGGCTTCAGCTGAAGACCTAACCTCTTAGTCTGTTTTTCCTGAACCATTTTATCCCAAGTGAGGGGATTGACTACATGCTACATTGAACCAGGCTGAGGTTTTAATACCAAGTGTAATGGTTGTATTCTTGATTTGATGCTTACCCAAGGTTAAGTTTTAATCAGCTGTTGTTCCTTCAAAGGCTTTCTCTGTCTTATTTTCAACTGCTTGGGGTTGAGAAGTCAGTTGCCTTTTCCAGTCTTTCAAGTCTTTGAATCTGAGCTCTATTTTTGTACATTCCTGCCTGTAAGCCAACCAGTTCTCTTCTGATACCATTTCCTTCTCGCACATGCTTCTCTTCATCTTACTCAGTTATTCTTCCCATCTCACTCTGTCTTTTCATCTTTTGCATTTGCTTTTGCATTTAATCTCATTTTTCACCAGTTCCGTATGGGCCATGTCTTCTTGTCCTCTGCTGAGGATGCCAAACTATTTCCAGACCTTTCTTTTAGACCGGTCACTGTATCTTGTGTTTTCTTTGAGGATTTCAGAGGCTGCTCCTTTTCCTTTACTGAACTAGTTTCTTGATCACATGCCTTGTGTTATTCTTCTCCAGTTGTATGTTTTCTATCAAGAAATAAGCTCTGTTACTGTCCATTCGGGGATCCACAGCTCAGGGCAAGTCGACCTCCACAAACCCCAGTACAGTTCTCCGTTTCCAGAAGGCTTTTGCTCAGATAAAATCTTTATTTACCCTCCCTGCTTCATTTTCTGGTGTGGGTGGAATATATGAAACTAGAATGTGGAGCACTTGCTGCCACCAAGACTTACATTGCTTTGCTTTTAGGGACTGTCCTCAGAATGTGACGTGTCCTCTACAGTTCCCCCCAGCTTCCTTCCCCGTTGTTTTCTAGTTGTTGTCCTCCTTGAACATACAAAGATGGGAGGAGAAAGAGAAAAGTGGGGTGTGTGTGTGTGTTGGGGCACACAGTCTTACCAACACAAAGATCTGCATTGATGGGAATTTAAAGTTGGTTGCAATGGATACAGTCGGCCCTCGAGTGTCTGAATCAGGTTTAACCGACCGTGGAGGAAGTTAGAAGTGCCTTCCTTTCTTTTTTTCAGGTGGCCTCAGTTTTACGAAGCTTAAGCTGGTTACGGTATGACAAGAAACCTGGACAAGTTTTTGTTTTGTTTTGTTTTTCCTCTCACCAGTCCAGTGTCCAATTTATAGTTAGCGAGATCCTTCCAGATTCTGGCGTTATCTATTGATTTTAGCCTTATATGTATAATTTCCTGCCTGTTCAGTAATTGATAAAGATTGCATGGTTCAAGACACACATGATTTTGAACTGAAAGTCTGTGCCCCTTAATTTCTGGGTTTGTCTTCTGACACCTGGAGGGGGCTTATGTTCTTAAGTCTGGTAATAGAATTCTTAAAAGTAATTATTGTGATATTTCTGTGTTTGGCTTTTTACTAAAAAGGGTAAGACTTTTTTACATTTTCATCTGAACTTGACATTATATAGTGTTTCTGTTTCAGACAGCAGCAATGTTTCCCTTCTTCAGAAAATCTCCAGAATCTAAAAAGCCCTCTGCACCAGATACAGAAGCAGATGGATTTGTCCTTTTAGGTGAGTCTTTTTTTTTTTTAATTTTATTTATTTATTTATTTATTTGCGAGAGAGAATGAGATAGAGAGAGCATGAGAGGGGGGAGGGTCAGAGGGAGAAGCAGACTCCCTGCTGAGCAGGGAGCCCAATGTGGGACTCGATCCCAGGACTCCAGGATCATGACCTGAGCCGAAGGCAGTCGCTTAACCAACTGAGCCACCCAGGCGCCCAGGTGAGTCTTTTTAAACAAAATCATAATTGGTTGAATAATTTTTCCTTTAAAAGATTACTTGAAAATTATGTGATTGATTTTTTTAATTATTTCCTAATTCCAGAATTCATTTATGTATATGGAATCTATAAAAATAAAGGTCATCAATCACTTAGATTATTGTCACAAAGTCGTACACTTCTTATATATTATCTTGGCTATATCCTTCAAATTAAATGTGTAAAATCATCCCTTATTTTTTTTCTATATGATAAGCTGGTGAACCTTTTTAATTGTGAAAAACCAGAAGTCTTGAAAGATCCTTGGTAGACCAAGTTCTGTTTTATAAATAGCACCAAACCTTGCTTCTTAAATTAGCATCTGAAATTAAATTAGGCATCCAATAAATAATTTGCTGAATTAAGTATACTTTTTAAATATGTTAAATTGTGTCTCCTACATGTTTGTTAAGACTGGTTTATTTTCTATTATAAAATTGATACCTGCAGTTATTACGATTTTGGTGGCTTTAAAAAAATTTCTTTCAAACAAATACTATGCTCTTTCCAAGGGGAATTCTGAAAAATAACATTTCCTTCATGTCACTGTGTCTTCCCCCCGAGGAAGAGATTTGCAGTCTTTGAATAGTTCTTCCCAGAAATTCTCTCCCCAGAGGGTGGTGAGCCAAAGCCTAATGTTCCCACGTAGCACGCATCCTCTTCCACTGTGGACTTCCTCCTGCCAAATTCAGCTCCTTCCCTGAGAGGATGTGCATAAATTCATAGGGTATTTGCTCCCTGGGATGTTTCTCAGGTGTCTCCCTTTCCAGATTCTAGTTTCCTACCTCTTACAGTCTTTATCTTGGCCCAGCCAGACTGGGGTCCCCTTGTATTGGCAAATGCTCTATATGTCTTGAAAAGTGGAGGATGGCTCCTTGGATTTAAGGGTGATCCTGAATTTTCAGTTTAGGCCCTCTCAGAGCCAGGGTTCCTGCCAGTCCTCTTTCCCCACACTTTTAGAAGTGTAGGTGGCTGGGTCTCTGCCTCTTCAGCCCTTCTCTTTAGGATCTGGTCTCTCACAGAAAGGACACAAAGGTTTCACCCATCTGGCCCTCTTCCATTGCTAGGCCTTAACCTCTGGGAGACAGATTAGAGTTTTTCTTGTGGCTAAATGTTACCTTAGAATATCCCATCTTTTCCACAGTCGAGTTCTGGCAGGCCAGAATATGCAGTGCTGGCAGATGCCCTTTCCCTTCTGGCACTTTCTGTGGATCTGCCTCATTTGTCCTGGGACAGGGGCAATAACTCGGGTGGTCACAGTTGTTTTCTCTCTGCCCAGATACTCTACACCTGAGGCAAAAATTGTGACGCGTTGTTTGACCAGGGGCAGTGGTTTTTCCTGGGGAACTTTCTGACGGGTATAAACTGGGGTGCCATGCACATGCCTGCTTTTCTGGCCCTTCTTACCACTCAGGAATTTGAGACACAGAGACTTTCAGATTTCCTAATTCCTGAGGAAACTTCCAGCACTTCAGTACTCTCATCTGCTCTCATGTTCCAGCTGTGCCATGTGCTGTACCTAAGCCCTAAGGGTACACTTCCCCCAAAGCCGACATGCTGTGCCGTAAGGGCATTTTCCCAGGACCATCTCGGACGGAGTCGGGTGGGTGCTGTCCCTGCACGGTACCTCCCCTGCAGCAGTGGTGTCCCCGGCAGTCATGGTGACACTTCTGTCGTCATTCCACTGCAGCGATGTAATTTGAAATGCAGCTGGTGGCCCTCCCTGTTTCAGATGATCCAAGCCAGACAAGTCCCCTAGATGTCTGCTGAGGCTCCTTGGTCCTTCAGCTTCTATGAGTGTTGAAGCTTATCTCCTTTTAGCCCTGTTGCCCTCCAGGTGCAAAGCTCTACCCCTTCACCACTTTCCATGAAAAATCCTCGCATCTTCCTACTGTCCTGTGAGCTTAGTTACTCTCCTGAAGTTGTGATGCTACCAGCCAGCATCAGCGTCGGCTCTCTCTTCCTGTGTCTTCCCTCCTTCCTCGACCACACCGCCTCCCTTCTTCCTCAGGCACACCTCCGAGGCGCTACGGTGAAGCGTGGGTAAGAATCCTGACTCGAGCCAGACCCGTCGGCTCTGTATCCCGGCGCTCCAACTCGCCAGAGCCTCTGTTTGAGGGGAGGCAGAACTTCTCCTCGCTCCGCTTAGGGTCTCTGCCTGGGCCTGAGAAGTGCATACACATAGGACGCGTTGACGGGAGAGAAGCGTGCAGGTTTTCAATTGTACACGGGAGCCCCCGTAGGAAAATGAAGACCAAAGAAGTGGCAAAACTTACGTGCTCATATACCAGGTTGAACAAAGAGGCCACTGTGGAAGAGTAAAGAATGTGGGGAGACTAAAGGAAGATAAGAGTTATTTTAGCAGGGTCTGTTTGTACAGAGTTCTCTTGGCCTCAGTTCTCCACCTCTGCTGATAAGAATGTTTCTTTCCTCCTGGCATCTTCTATAGGGGGCTTTATCTCCTGCTTTCAGGAAGGAAAGGGGAGGTCAGAGAACCCTTTTTTGCACCTGCTGTTTTTCAAGAGCCCTTAGCTCAGAATAATCCTTATGCCAAAGTGGCATATTTTGGGGGCGCCTGGGTGGCTCAGATGGTTAAGCGTCTGCCTTCGGCTTAGGTCACGATCCCAGGGTCCTGGGATCGAGTCCCGCATCGGGCTCCCTGCTAGGTGGGGAGCCTGCTTCTCCCTCTGCCGCTGCCTCTCTCTATCTCTCTCTCTGACTCTCATGAATAAATTAAAAAAAAAAGTGGCATATTTTGGGGTGGTATATTTGCCACTCCTCACCATTTTGGGCAAGTTATATAACCTCCAGGGTGGGAGGGCATTTAGAAATAGGACCAACCCCGTAGGGTTATGGAGAGAATTAAGTGGGTTACCATGCGTAAGATGCTTAGAACAGTGATAGTATTATGTCCACATATAGGTGAGGACTTAACTTTTCTGAGTTGTTCCAGCTAACATATAGCAGATCTAGAAGTAGTCCAGGCAATCTGACTTTGGAGCCTAATCCTCTTAACCACTAAGCTACCCATTTTTTTTTTAACATCATAATATTTTAAATTTTAAGACATTAGTGACGTTTTAAGCTCTTTAAACATTTTTTATATTGTGTTCCTTACTGTTCCGAAGAGAAAGTGTTGTGTTTGTTTTCATTTTTTAAATGAAAGAGTGTTGTTGTTCATAAAGTTGGGCTCTAATTTTGGCTACCTCAAACTTTTCAGTATGTAATATGTAATGTATAATATTCTAAATATTTTTAAATATTGCAGACAACTGTAATCTCCTTAATGAGGTTGAGGTTGGAAGATGGTATGCATTATTTAGTTAGTAAAAAATGCATAGACAGTTAGGGACTTAATTGATTTGACTGGTAAAAGTCAGGACAGATATTAGGAATATGGTAGGCTGTCTTAAAAAATGGTTTTTAAAGTGGTAACGTCTTTTTTTAAAGCTGACTTGTTCCGCTAAGTTGTTCTTTTCTTATCATGTGATAACATACTGACAAGTGTAATACGTACTTTAGTCTCAGGCATACTGTGTAAAATATTTTGGAAAATGCCAAATAGGTCAAATGGTAGATATGAAATGCTCTTATTAACATGCCCCATACTTGCGCACGTATATTTTCGTTATCATATATCCACATAACTTTCTTTGCCCTCACGTGCAGTAGATACATTGCAGGAAAATAAACATATATGGTGGGTTTTGCTGTGTTTTGGAAGTGATACAACCAAGTGAAGATTTAGAAACACAATTATATTTATGACAACAACTTCCTCTCGATACAGTTTCTACAGAATTTGTTAGATTATCATTGTATGTGGTCTTCATAACCTGTTTCTAAAATGGTCAGAGTAAATTATGTTGTGAAAAGTATAAATTATCTCTTTTTTCCCACTCGTGAGTACCTTTTACCCTAGGCAAGCCTTCCTGCTTAACACAAATAGGTTTTAGGTCACAAAGATTCGATGGCATTAGATGGTGTTGCTGAAGTCAACACCCCGCGACTTGAAATTCAGGGTTCAGGCAGAGCCTAGGCACTGTGTTCATAATAGGAATATCTGGGCTGTTGGTATATAATTAGCTCACTTTTGGACAGAAAGCTTTTTCCCTGTTAAGGTTTCCAAAGCTTTTAGCCTTTGTGAAATGTCGAGTGTGCTGAATAAGGATAAGGGGGAAAAAAGCCTCATAGAAAAACATCCTTTCCCTTGTAACCAGTTCCTATTCACATAAGAAGGTACTAGCTATTCTTTCATTCAGTAATGAAGTTGAAGTAATCCTCCAGGGTACTCATTTTACACAAAAACAAATTGCAGTTTTCATTTGCATCACTGGGTGGCGATTTTTCTTAGTTTTATACTATTGTTTAAAACCCCAGCGAACATGGTACTATTTGTAATTACCAGGGTTTTCTTGTGTTATGACATGTTTAATTGTACTTTTAAGACATTATCTTTAAGTTGATTACAAATTTACTACTGTAGTGTGCAACCTCATAGTTATTTTAAATTAAGGAAAAGGGTATCTGTTGCCTAGATGTTGGCATATAATTCCTTCCAAAACTAAGACAAAGGCATGAATTAGTTTATTATGTTATGGCAAAAAGAAGGAAAAATAACAGCAACAAGAAAACCCCAGAGAATATAAGATAAAAAGGAATAATTTACATTGCTGTTGTTATGTTTGCTGACATTGTTGACCAGATAGTGAATAGAACTTTGGAGCAGGCGGAATGAAATCGAGCAAGGCCTGCCCCAGAGATGGAAGAGCTTGGGTTACGGTCTAACCGACGTTCATCACGGCTTTCAGAATTTGCAGGTGTTTCTTCTTCTTTTTTTTTTTTTTTTAAGATTTTATTTATTTATTTGACAGAGAGCACAAGCAGGGGGAGTGGCAGGCAGAGGGACAAGCAGACTCCCTGCTGAGCAGGGAGCCCGATGTGGAGCTCGATCCCAGGACCCTGGGATCATGACCTGAGCCGAAGGCAGACGCTTAACCGACTGAGCCACCCAGGTGCCCCTTTGCAGGTGCTTCTTAAAGTAGGGCACGAGGACCTGTGGTTTCCATTAAGCTAATTATTTTGTAAAACTGAGTCGAGAATCAGAGGTTAGTAATTCCGTAGCTTGGATTTCATCTTTGAAGTATTGATACTGAAATATGTAACTCACTCTCACATTGCATTTTCCAGTTGAAATGATAGATCAGATTTTGAAATGTAATGGGTTATTTTTAAGGTTGACTCCTACTGAATTCCTCATCCTCGGAATCATTCAAACCATGTATACACACTCAAGTTAAACTATTCCATTTTTATATGGAATTTTTGGGTAATCTTGCTCGTCTCTGTGCTCCTTCCTTTATTTAAAAGTGGAAATTTAGCTGTGTGCAAGACAAATTTACATTCCAGGAGATGAGGGACAGTAAGTCATTTTGATTCTCTCTAGGACTGAAGGCTTTAATTAAAACAACAAAGATAAAGACTAAACAGATTTTTAGCATGCGCTTCCTATTTTTACTCCCTGTTCTTACAACAGAAATATACCAAATTAAAAAAAAAAAAAAGTAGAGTGTTGATGGATTAAAAAAGCAACTGACCCTATTAATAGCTCTTTACCCATGTATTGTGGTATCCAGAAAAACTCAAATTACAATTACTTTACTTGCCAATCTTGTATTTTTACTCGACCTTTCAATTCTAAAGCAAGCATGCCAGGATTGTTAAACTTACTTCATTTTGCACTTGTTTATTTTCCCATTATGGATAGAATTAATAGAACTTTGACATCTGTTGGCTCCTAATTCTGGTTGACCTGTTCACCTAGCGACACTTTAGAGTTGGAAGTGTTCAGGCAAGGGTGTCCTGTGTGGGGTACCCCCTGCCTTATCTCCTTGGCTGTGCAGATAAGAAGGAACATCATGGGGCAAAGGAGAGGTGTGGGCCGTACTGAGAAACAGAACTGAGCCCTCTGTTTTATACAATTAATTGTGAGCAAGTCATTCATTCACACTGGGGCTCCGTGATGTCAGTCGGATGATCTGTCTCTGCCTCCCTGGTTCTAACCCTCCTGTGCATTAGGGAGCACTTTGAGAAGAGACTGGTGCTGGGGCCTCCAGAATCCCTACATTCTGGTTAGACAGGCCTGGGGTTTGGCCCAGACAGGAGTATTTTTTTTTTTTCAATGTTCTCCAGACAGTTCTAGTGTGCGTGCAGGGCTGAGAACCACTGCTATTCATTCTCTGTAATTTAGTGATCATACACTTTGAAAAGGACCTCATAAAAATATAGACTTATGGTTTCTCTTCCACTGTAGTTGAGCCATAAACAAATAAACAAAAAGCAAATAAAACCACAACATTTCTAGGTTAAACACATTTCCTTTCAAATATTAAATAGGCAAAGAAGCAGAAAGCTTCAAGTTTCTTAAAGTAATATATTTGGAACCTTAAGTATTTTTTTTAATCAGTGGAGCAATTGAGAAGCATTTTATTAACCTAATTATACAAATGTGAATTCCAAGTGGCCTGTAACTCTTTTCGTCTTTAACCATAGTACATGTATTTGACGGATTAACACCTGTAAATTCTGCAGAACCACTCCAAGAGACTTTTTTTTGAGCTAAAACCTTCCGGCCACCATATTTTTGGTGTAGCTATTTGGGGGTCATTGACTGGTTTACTCTGCTGCTGTTTCCAGGGGGCACTTACTTCATACAACATCAGTAGGAAAACAATTTAAGCACACACACCATATTCCATAAATGAGTTTCCTTTAGTTTTTCGTTGGAGGCTTTCATAATGCTATATCTTCCACATTTGAGACTATCTAACTGAAAAGTTATGATGAGTAGCTTTTATATTTGAGCTTACAAGTTTATTTTTTCTTTCATTCTGTTGAGGAAATAAAGAATGAGGATGACAATCAAAGTAAAATGTACGCTATAAACATGGTACTTTGTACTGGTAATTCAGGTAGTGTTGGAAGACCTAAGTGTTGGCTTTCTGGTAATCTTAATAATATGACAGTATTCTTTCATATTTTAGCGGTTGTCTTACTCAGCATCTATTTTTTCCCTTTGAATGCAACCAAAGCTTATTATGAAGGGAAAGATTCTTACTAAGGGTAACACATTAATCTTCATAAATGTGAATTTCTGGAAAATGTATCTTCTTCTTTTATCATGATAGAATTAGGGTGTTACCTCAGAATAGCATTATCTAATAAACTAAGCCAGAAGAAAAACATCTTAAATTTGTGTAATGGAGTCTTTTTTTTTATTGTAGTGATCACTAATTGAATACTCTTGAGCACCTCCTCTGTAACAGGTGCTCTGCTCCTTGTTAATGCTACAGATTCCTGGGCCTGACCCATACCTAGTGAAACAGAATCTTTGGAACTATAGCCTAAGAATCAGCATTTTAAAAAAAGCAATGCATGTGACTTTTCTATGACAAAAGAGACGAATATACAGTGGGGAAAAGACAGAGTCTCTTCAACAAATGGTGCTGGGGAAACTGGACACTACATGCAAAAGAACAAAAGTGGACCACTTTCGAACACCATACACAAAAATAAACTCAGAGTGGATTAAAGACCTGGATATGAGACCTGAAACTACAAAACTCCTAGAAGAAACATAGGAAGTAATTTGTCTGACACCAACTATAGCAACATCTATCTAGATATGTCTTCCTGAGGCAAGGGACACAAAAGCAAAAATAAACTGTTAGGACCATGCCAAAATAAAAAGATTTTGGACAGCAAAGGAAACCATCGACAAAACAAAAAGGCAACCTACTGAATGGGAGAAGATGTTTCCAAATGACATATCTGATAAGGGGTTAATATTCAAAATATACAAAGAACTTATATAACCGAAAACCAAAAAATAAAATAATCCAATTAAAAAACAGGCAGAGGTCCTGAATAGACATTTTTTCAAAGAAGACATACAGATGGCCAACAGACACATGAAAAGATGCTCCTCCTAATAAGGGAAGTGCAAATCAAATCCACAATGAGATACCACATTACACCTGTCATAATGGCTAAGATCAAAAAGACAAGAAATAACAAGTGTTGGCGAAGATGTAGAGGAAAAGGGAACACTTGTGCACTGCTGGTGGGAATGCAAACTGGTGCAGCCACTGTGGGAAACAGTATGGAGGTTCCTCAAAAAATTAAAAATAGAAATACCATATGATCCAATAATTCCACTACTGGGTATTTATCCAAAGAATAGGAAAACATTAATTCAAAGGGATACATTCACCCCAATGTTTATTGCAGCATTATTTACAATAGCCAAATTATAGAAGCAGCCTGTGTTCATTGATAAGGAAGATGTGGGGTATACCCACCCACCCACCCACCCCCACCCCCACACACACTCTCTGGAATATTGCTCAGCCATAAAAATGAAATCTTGCCATTTGCAACACATGAATGGATCGAGGGAGTATAATACCAAGTGAAATAAGTCAGAGAAAGACAAATACTGTATAATCTCACTCGTGAAATGAAGAAACAAAGAAAACAAAGCATTTGTTTTCTGATTAAAAAAAATACTTAAGGTTCCAAATATATTACTTTAAGAAATTTGAAGCTTTCTGCTTCTTTGCCTATTTAATGAAAGGAAATGTGTTTAACCTAGAAATGTTGTGGTTTTATTTGCTTTTTGTTTGTTTGTTTATGGCTCAACTACAGTGGAAAAAGAAGCCAAACAAAAATCAGACTCTTAACTATAGAGAACAAACTGATGGTTACCAGAGGGGAGGTGGGTGGGGGGGATGGGTGAAATAGGTGAGGGGGATTAAGAGTACATTGATCTTGATGAGCACTGAGTAATATATGGAATTGTTGAATCACTATATTACACACCTGAAACTAATATAACACTGTATGTCAACTATACTGGAATTAAAAAAAAAAAAAGAATTTCTGGTACACTGTGGTTATCAGTTACATTATAAACTGATACCCTACAATTGGTATTTTCATTAAAAAGTCATACTTTTATGATTTTCTGTACCTATATTTTATATATACATACACACACATAGATACAATTAGTCATATTTTTAATGAGAAGTATTACGTATACTAAAGCCTTACATTATAGTATAAATGACTTAAAGGAGCCATCGTTCTGAAATTTTTCAGTATTCTAAGTCAAGTAGCTCAGTGCTAAACTTATGGAATGGTTTCATTTTTATTTCTGGCATCTATTATTTCCTGATGCACAAGGTGAAAATATGCTTGGTGACACCAAAGGAAAATGAACCCTTAAAATAGTTTGTTGATGGATTGGTTGAAAGAGTTGATAACTATGATAACCAGCCATTGTCCCTGTTGGTCTCCCTGTGTTAGGGGTTCTTAGCCATGATGATTTTGGGGGCGCTGAGTGGAGTGTTCTGTAAACCTCCTGAAATTATACGCAAAATTTTGTATTTGCATTTTTCTGAGCAGAAGGGTCTTTGCATTTCATCAGATTCTCAAAGGTCTGTGTCCCTGAAGAGGTTAGAGAATCACTTTTCTAGATGTTGCTATGTATACAGATGTTTACTAGCCCCTTGGGCTCTGTGATCTTAGGGTATTTTTATTTTAACGTCAGAGGCAGCACAGTCATTGTCAGGGGTGCGTCACATCTCATTGGTCACTTGTACTAGTCTGGCTTCAGAAAATAGAATGACTTTTGAGGAGCTAAAAGAAAATTAGGGAATAATTACTCTACTGTCAGATACACAGCCAATGCAGTATCTGTAAGGAGGTTGCAACCTAAGTGGCAAGACCTCCAAAAATAAAAATTAAATAACATCGCAAGACAGCACTATCAAACATCAGGTGTAAGATAGGATGGCGTGTACCATTAGGGACAGCTCAGTCGTGTGTCGCCATTTCCCTGTCTTGTCCATCTGGTATGAGTATACATGCATACTTTTCCAGTGATGCAGTCAGGACATGATACTGTAATTAGTTGTGTTGTCAGAAAAACTAAAAGCAGGCAGATGATAATAGAGATGTACAGATCCCCAAACTGTTACTGGAGAACTCTTTTACTTGTTATATTAAACATATAATTAGTAATGATCGTTTACTCTTGGTTTGCTTTTATATGGGTCTGTCACCGTTCTTGTAGTAGCTCCTCTATCATTGTTCTGTAATGTTATTTAAACTTCTATTTTTATATGTTTTACCACTTGGATTGTAACCTCCTTCCAGACATCTTGTCTGCTGTGAGTCTCATCTAATAGCACAATGAGTTCCATAAAGAACATCCTCAATCTACATGTTGTCAACAGGCTTTAGAATGACTTCTAGATTATTTAGTATTTGATTAGAAAACTTGGTAATGTCTTCTATTAAGGTGTTTTTCCAGTGGAAATGGATCTTTGTTGACCTACGTTACCGATCACCTGGGCTTTTAAATTATACTAATTTTAGTTATTAACGCAAACTGAAATAAGCATTCGGAGCAGGTTTGCCTCTTCCAAATTCATTCCCGCTTCTTCCACACTTCAGAGTATTCACTTCGTCTCCATGACCATGTGTTTCAGGAGAGACTGGCTTTATTCCCGGCCCTGGGAGCTCAGTTCTAATTTGTCTAAGCCAGTAAGGGTGGCCCAATCCACCTTGCCGGCAGTTAGTTTCAAATGCCTGACTGGATGTGAAGGAAGGTCGGCCGAGGGGCTCAGAGGCAGATACTGGAGAGAGAGCCCCCTTTTCCCCTGGCAGCTATTTTATCTGGATGAAATGCCTGATGACGTTTCATACGTCGCTGCCACCTTTGCTGAGGGGAGGTAGCTCAACACAGAGATAACATGTTGAAGATGGCAGAATAAAATGAGAAAGCAATTTGGTCCATGATGGCATTGTTGAACTGATATACTTACAAGCCTGGCATCTGCCAACCTCTGGACTTCTTGCTAGGTGAGATAGTAAATTCCCTCATTAAAGTTTAAGCCGCTTTTAGATAGGCTTCTGTTCCTTGCGGCTGAAAATGTCTGGACTGATGTTTGACAAGTATGCTTGTAGTGTCCAGACTTCATGGGATATATATATTTCTTCATTTGATTTGTATATAGGAAAAGTTTATATTTATATCCTCCAAAACTTAATTTTTAACAAAACAGTGTATGGAAATAGTCTTGAGTTACATTGCAAATGAAATGAATAGGTTATCACAGTCACATGTAAATATTTGGAAAGATATGGCTCCTGGCATCAGAAAGGATGCGTCCTGGATGTAGCTGGTCCCTGGGGGGGCTATATAACACTGCTACAAAGCAGCTGATCGGTAAACAATCGTATTAACAGTTTGGTGATCAGGAAACATGTTTAACATATGAACATAATAGTTTACTACTTATATGTGGGCATTTTTCTGTATTTTAGTGCTATTTAAGAAATTGGTTGGTAGGTTGAGATTGATATGCAACACATGATAATTTTTCCCATCCAAATTAGAGGGAAACAGGATCCCTGATGCATTTTCTTACAAGTCCAATTTTCAGGAATGGATTACTGATGTTAAGCAGGAGATTCCTTTGTGAATCTGGACCAGCTATTTTATAAAGTCAGCAATCCTGCTAATGATACAGTCTTAAACTTAATACAGTCTTAAAGCATATGACTCACATATCTTTATGTGTTATATATTTAGAAATGTACCATTTCCAAAAATGCTGAAGTCAATAAATGAAATAGTAATCCTTTTTTTAAACATGGGAATTTGGGAGGAAAATTGAAATGTGTAGTTTCTTTTTATCTTCCCAAATTTATAGCTCTGAAGTCACTATTTAAAGTTTAAAACCAATCGGATATTATGTTTTTACTTGAACTGCATGTCAATCATGCTCAGTGTGTCACATTTTAAAGAGTTTTTAAGGGCAATGATAAAAAGTTCATTAGTCTTATTTTTCTTTCTTTTTTTTTTTAAAGATTTTATTTATTTATTTTGACACACACAGTGAGAGAGGGAACACAAGCAGGGGGAGTGGGATGCAGGGCTCGATCCCTGGACCCTGGGATCATGACCTGAGCTGAAGGCAGACGCTTAACGACTGAGCCACCAGGCGCCCCCAGTCTTATTTTTCGATGTTTGCATTTTTTATTATAAAATCAAGCTACAATTTATTACATTCTGCTATTAAAGGGTGGGAATGCTGCAACATAATTACTAGATGTTGAAGGAGATTTTAGGGATAATTCTAAACAGCCTCATATGTAAATATTTCCAATTGAGAGTTATATGTTCAAAATACTTTATATAAATTCTTTTGTTTGCTAAGGAGAGAAAGGAAGGTAAATATAGTATAGAAGGTACTTCGTATGAAGGTACTTCAGGAATGGATTCATACGCGTTACCATATGAACCAATTATAGTAAAAGCATTCCCTTCCTCGTGAGATATAAATGCCTTTCTAGCCTGTGGGCATCTTTTTATTGCCAAAGGTGGTTTAAATTTAACACCACAAAAAATCACTTATGATTTCTACCTATTATGAAAATATGCTAATGAATCCAAATATATTTTAATATTCCCAATTCAGATATGCTTAAGTGTTTTCCATTACCTAAAAGAATGCATTTTCTTTCAGCTCCTGTAGGTCTCCAAGGTTACAGGACCTTGAAGCGTGTAGAGCTCAGTGTGGTACAAACCTGTATTTCTCAGGTTGAGTTGCGTGCGCACCTTCCTGGAACAGGGCGGAGGTGTTACACTGACCAAATGGAATAATAGTGGTCTTTCTCTAGGAAAAAACAAGCTGATGGAATTTCACGTTTTTGTTCTGAAATTTTCCTTAAATTCTAGAGAGAGCACCATTAATTTTATAAGCAGGTATTAGGCAGATAACATGTATGAATAGGAATAAAGGAATAACTTGCAAACACACAGTCATTTGACTTCTTTGGCTGCTTTGTTCTTTGACCATTTGAAGTCCTAGTCATGGTTTTATATTTTATTTGATAACCTACGAAATAAAATAAATTGAACATTAACCCCAATTTAAACTTAGAATAACTAAACATAAAATTTTGTCTGAAATTATAGTTTATATGATAAAATTGAAAATATCAGTATTTCATAATGTTCTGCTGAGAGCATTTTGACTTTGAGACACTACTTGACCTTCAGTATGGGAAGAGATTACATTTCGAAGAGGAAGATGGGAGCTCTGCTGCTTACTTATTTCTTTTCTCATCTTACACAGTTCAGATCACTTTACTGGGACACAGATTCCTCATCTGGTGAATGAGAGAGGAAATTAGATTTTTATCTTCGAAGTTTTTGTTTGTTTTTAATAGCTTAACATTTCAGTGATACTTTTTTTTTTTGTACTATGTATTTAAAGAGACTGACAAATCCCTCAATTTATTCTAATCTCTGTTGGAATAAATTGATGGTACTAAAGTATGTTCTGATACATTGAACTCTTCTTCAAGAGGCCAAGAAATCAGTGCACCGGCTGTGAGACAAATTCAGTGTGAAGCTTTTTTTTTTTTTTTTAGTTAAAATTTTTTCTAGCTGGTAGACCCAATTTACGAATCTTTTATTAAAATACTTATGAAAACAGAGGGGAAAACTTTATAATCATTACCAAAACTTAAGGGTGACGGGCAGCTTAATGGCAGAATCTGGGATGCAGTCAGACTAGGAAAGAACCAACTAATCTTCTGCTCATGGTAGAGTATGTTGAGACCTACATTTTAAACACCTAGAACTTGGCGGCTATCCCTCTCTACCCTTGGGGTTCCGTTCTGTGAGGGAAGCAGAGTACTCTGTTCCCTATTCCTATACACGTCACCGTCTTTCTTCATTCTGGAAAACAGCTGGTCTGCAGGTAGAGGAGGGATGGAGGCCGAATAGGGAGGCAGAGTTTCTGCCAGTCAAACAACGTAGGCAGCCAGAGAGATAACATTGGTGCTGGTAGCAGTGATTTTGGAAATTGAAATTTTTTAAATGTCATCCTAAGGTGGTAGCAATAGAAGCAAAAAGACATCCCAAGAGAGAAGAGTTACACTGGGTGAAAGCGTTAAGAGAAACATTCAAATGAATTGAGCCCTGTGTGTACCAGCCTGCCTCCAGGTGGTGGGAATTTTTATTTACACAATCTTTCTGGAAGAAAAATTGGTAGTGTGTATCAGAAGCTTTAAAGAAGTAGATCCTTTGCCTTAGAAATTCTACTTTTAGGAATTTATCATGAGACCATAAACAGATGCAGCTTAAAAGACGGTATGTTTAGCATGAACCTTTAAATTTTTATTCATTCCATTGTAATTAACATACAGTGTATATTAGTTTCAGGTGTGCAAGATAGTGATTCAACAATTCTATACATTGCTCAGTGCTCATTGTGTCAAGTGGACTCTTCATCCCCTTCACCTATGTAACCCATCCCCCCACCCCTCCTCCTCTCTGGTAATCATCAGTTTGCTCTCTAGAGTTCAGAGTCTGTTTCTTGGTTTGCCTCTCTCTCTCCTTTTTTGCCTTTGTTCATTTGTTTGGTTTCTTAAATTCCGCATATGAGTGAAATCATATGGTATTTGTTTTTCTCTGACTGACTTATTTTGCTTAGCATTATACTCTAGCTCCATCCATGTCATTGCAAATGGCAAGATTTCATTCTTTTTTATGACTGAATAATATTCCATTGTATAACATGAACCTCTTTCTTATATATATTTTATATGACTAAAAATTTCTGGAAGGAAGAATGTTTATGTACCAATAGACTTTATGAATTGAGGTGATTTAATTTTTTCTCCTTTTTATTACTTACATTTACCCAATTTGATTACATTTACTGTAATGAACATGTAGTACTTATTTATAAATCCAGAGTCAACAGGAGCCTCAAAGAGATCTCTGAATCCCAGTTCTCTCATAGCGTATGTAGTTCTCCCAAAAGCATAAGTCCATTTTACTCTGCTACTGAAATTGCATTGTGCTTCCTGTTTCCATGATACAATTCAGTTCATTGAATGTTTATTGAGTGAATATAAGTACTGTTAGCTTCTCTTAAAATGTCTCTATTAATAAGTTTATTATTTTGGTAGATTTAAGTCCAGGGTATAATAATATAAGAAAATCTCATCTTAAACTTCTCACTCATTTTGCAATAACCTAATAATTTACAACATTTTAAGAGGAAAATATATCTTGGGGAAAGAAATTAATCAACTTTTTATTTGATTTTCTCTCTCATGTTTTCCTGGATGTTGACTTTCATTCCCTAAATACCTTCCTTTTATTCCCTAAAGTCCTTCATGTGTATCAGGAACTTCTAGTATATTAGAAGGCATCCTTTAAACATTAAGGTCAATTTTAAGGTGAAATTTCATTGTACTTAAAAAATTGTTTATGTTAACTGTATCATTTTTAATGGATTGCATAAACTTGTACCCTGTCTATTTTGTGATAGTCTCCTCAACAACTTTAGTAACATGAATGTGGAGATTTATGTTCCTCTTCTTCAGTTATTTTTGCATGATTGTTTCTCTGGAATTTTAAGTTCAAATGTTTAAACTCTACTCATACTGTGAAGATATATAATAATTTTTCCTCTGCAGTTGTTTTTTGTATTGATTTAGTTAGTAAAGTTAAAATCACGTGTTATTTTTACATGTCAGTTATTTATTTATTTGAGAGAGAGAGCGCGCACAAGCAGGGGGAAGGCAGAGGGGGAGGGAGAAGCAGATTCCCGCTGAGTGGGGAACCAGATGCGGGGCTCGATCCCAGAACCCTGAGATCATGACCAGAGCCCAAGGCAGAAGCTTAACCGACTGAGCCACCCAGGTGCCCCACATGTCAGTTATTAAAAAAGGTCTCTCTCAGAAAGAAGATATGATCTCTTTTTTTATTGCCCTTATGGTCAGTTGATCTGGAATGTCTGTTGATGACATGTTGGCTGAAGGCTGAGTTTTTATTTCAGTTGAGTCATTAAGCACTTATAGCAAATATATCAGAAATTTTATTTTATCTATTTTAGAAAGAGGGAGCAAGGGGAGGAGCAGAGGGGCGAGGGTTTCCAACTCCCCACTGAGCATGGAGGCCGAATGGGGGCTGGATCCCGTGACCCTGAGATCATGACCTGAGTGGAAACCAGAGTTGGAGCTTAACCAGCTGAGCCACCCAGGGGCCCCAGAAACTTTAATTTTAAAAGAAACCAAACCTTTGGTTTTTTTCCACACCTACAGAAGAGCACTATTAAGTAGTTGGAAGTTTATCTCTGAATGACATGTGAACATTCTGAAGAAGGAATTGAGCATATTTTCCAGGTAGAAGAAAGCACCATTGCTCCCAAGCAAGTAAACATACAATAGTTTGTTTACTTGTCGTCAACATTTCCCCCACCACAGTCTATCTTGGACAGAATTTTCAAGCCCAGCCAACTTTAGGATTGATTTATAGCAAAGAATGGTTATGTTCTGATAGTTAAGAAAGGATGTGGAGAGAGAAGAATCTGCTAACTTTGTCCTTCCATCTTTTTCTAGACCTAATAAATTGATTTTTATTCTGATTCTGTCCATTTAATTTTTGTTACATGCTTCTCAACTATGCTCTTTCCTCGTTACTTTTAGGCATAGAACTTCCTAAATATTTAGCCTCAGCAAGAACACACAGGCTTTTCATGTTCTTTGGTATTAGTGGCTGTAAGACATTGAATTTCTGGCAGTGGAATTCTACAGACAGAATTTGACCCCTTGCACCACATCCCTGAATAAAGAAGCTTTGCTTCTGAGCATGTGCATCTCAACAAGGACCTTCAACTCTTGTTCTTTGTAGACCCAGCATCTTTTATATCTATGTATGTTGGGAATTATCAGTCAGATATCACCTGTAGGTTCTTTATTTTCTACATCTGTCTTCCCACATAATCATAAATGTTGATTATAAATTAAGCAGCATTATTCACGTTACATTTTATGGGCTCATAGTTGGATTTAGTAAGGCCAAGAGTGTGGAAGAGAGATGGATCATCAACCTTTCTTCATATGAGGTTCTTTTAACCTACTGTATCTTCATGTATTCCTGATAAAACTATTGTCAGTGTGATTTATTTTCTGTTGGAGCTCATATGAAACTCTTTTAGAGCCGAAATTGATAGGAATAATTAGCTTAAAAAGCCAAACAACCAAATATGATCTGATTTGTGAATTATCACAATAAAAATAATTTGGAAAAATTACACGGTAAATTGTTAGATGTGCCTTAGTATAACAATTGTAATTTTCTAGAAAAAAATACTTCTTAGAAGACCTGAGTTTAGCCACTGGAATAGACCATGAGGCCAGATTCGAGAGTAGAGTAATTTGTGGTATGAATTTGGTAAGTAAAGTTGTGGAAATTCAGATCCCATTTGATCATGGAGAAGCATATTTTTCCCCAGCTATTAACCAATGTCAACTGCCTGAAATTTATCAATTTCAAGGCTCTTCCTCATTTGTTGCCAGTAACTCTCCCTCCTACAGAACAAATGACTCACAAGCTCAAGCTAAATAAAGTACTCTGTAAAGATTTTCTGCCTCTAGGACTGCTCAAAGTCAGCTTTGATTAGTGGGTGCTGATTCTTGCCAACTGGTTCACCCTTAATAACTCCATGGGTAGGGCCTGTCAAACCAGACTCAGATGTAGACTCTCCTGTTTTTTTGTTTTGTTTTGTTTTGAAGACTGCCCTTTTCAGACATTCCATCTGAAATCTGTTAAGAACAGCATAAGACCGGTCACAGATTTACTGCTTTTTCCTGGGCATTTGACTATGGGAAACGGAACCAGCAATGACCTAAACTTAGCATGCTCAGTAAACACCCTTTCCTTGCTCCAAGTTCTGTAAGAACTTAAGTCTTAGTATGTGTTCCAAGCTGACTCTAGGAATGTTCTTGTAGTAAATCAGGTAATTTTCAGCAAGGGTAAATCAGACTGTTTTGCACTTCTTTTTATTTTTAAAAATTCTTATTTTTTCACCCATTAAAATCTTGATGAGCATATGCCTCTTCTCAATCAACTGTTACCTGACCCTTTGCTGAACTGAAGGGAAAGATTAAAATCTTCTATAACAGTGCTGATTGTATGGATTTTTTTTTTTTTTTGGACAGGTTCCCTCACTATCTGGTACTTCCGCTCTCTAATTTTTATCTGAAAGAACTGCTTAATATTTATTGCTTTAACATCAGAATAATCATGTTTGCCAGACAAGGAGCAATATTCAATTTGCTTATCTTTAAAAGACTTACGAATCAGATAACTTATCTATTTCATCTTGAAGGGTTTCCTTAAAGTTGTCTGCTTAAAACAGATACCTTATGGGTATCCTTCAGAGACTTTAGAAAATGGCTAATGTAAAATCCAATTTGAACAATTATTGTGGCCTCTCTGTGGCAGGTCTGCTTGAACTTTTCTTCCAAAGTACCCCAATGATGAAGGAGCATGAATATGCACCCCCTAAAGCCTTCCAGGTAGGCACTTGACATCAAGGATCTCCCCCACCAACCCCAGCTGGGGATACCTTAAACTCATGTGAATTTTACACTCCGTGCAGAATATAGCTGTGATTGTTTTAACATAAAATGCTTTAAACTGTGTAACATCAAACAGTAAAATAGATGCTAAAAGATTTGCAGTGTTTGTCCTTTGTCATTATGTATCTTCTTACATGCTGCATATAACTCCTGGGGGTATTCATCCACCAGTTTGAGAAGTATAAATCAGAGTTCATTGGTTGCTTAAATGACTCTGTTTAATGAGACCGGAAGTGTTTTGTAGGAAAATTTTGGTATTCTTTCAACCCACTTCGTAAGCACTGTTACATGGCCTTTTTCTTGGGGAGTAGCTGTTACTTATCAGTCTT
The DNA here is from genome assembly GCF_029215605.1 of Mirounga angustirostris. Lineage (NCBI taxonomy): Eukaryota > Metazoa > Chordata > Mammalia > Carnivora > Phocidae > Mirounga > Mirounga angustirostris. The sequence continues at coordinate 65,564,315 of NW_026991720.1, read as the reverse complement.
GCCTTCTGCTCATTTGACTGTCAGAGCATGCAGTTCTGCTTTTAATTAGAAATAGAGAATTTCTGTGTTTCAGGTTCTATCCAGAAAATGTGTTATCTGGATCTTTCAGTTGTCAAGTTCTTATCAAAATCTCAGTAACAAGCAATATTAATAGTGGGCTGCCTGAAAGATAAATAATTCATCCATTACTCAAAATAAGCCATATCCTTTTTTGGATATGGGCTATATGAGGATCTGTTGAAAAAATGCCCATATACCCATGGGCCCAATATTTCACCTACAAGTTCAGGAGACTCAGAATCCTTTAAACCATTCATGAATTTCCAGTAAGTTAATCACTTATTCAATAAATATTTATCGAGTACCTACTCAAATACTTACTGAGTGCCCATGGGCTAGACATCATAGTGGTGAAGGGATTTTTATTTATTGTGAATTGCTGTAAACTTCCATCAAATCTTTTTTTTTCCTTTTTGGTGAAATTAATGAAGTAAGATATAGATAGGTCAAATTTCTATGAGAAGGTTGCAATATATAACAATTCATATTTGTAAAGTAACTATGGAGACTTATTTCTTTAGTGTTTTTCATAAATATCTGTGACTGCATTTCCGCCTCCCTCTCTGCCATCAGTTTCAACCAGTTTGGTAGAAATTTTAAACAAGAAATGATTGTTAAGTCGACTTTCCATGTTTTAGAACTTAGCCTTTTCCTTAGAAGTCACTTCCTGAACCAGATCCACATGACTTCACACAGTGTTTGAGATTGAATCTTTGTGGGATTTAACCTGTCTATTTTTCCTTTTTGTGATAGATCATATAGCTGGAGATCCTGTTTGGGCAGTTCGGTCCAAGCTTTGGAACTATCAGGTAGCCAGGTTTTACCTGTAGGGGCTGTAGCTTTAGCTTCTCAGCTTCTGTTGGTAGTGACCTCTTCTCCTCCCCCCACCCCTTCTCTGGCCCTCATTATTATTAAGCACCTCTCTTCCTGAGCAACTGTTTAATGGTGAGGTGAATGAGAATCTTGTCTTAAACTGAACACCTCGTGGTATGCATCCCCCAAAGTAGACCCTGAATTTTTCTGCAGCATGTAAGTGATGAGTTTTGTGGATGTTGGTTTCCCCCAACTCAGTGGGGCACTGACTTCACTGATCATGGAAATGTCAGACCTTTCTTAGGGTATAGTTTTGTGCTTTTTCTTCTTATTGGTGTAATTTTTTTTAAGGGAATAGAAAGAGTTTTTAGGTCTCTTAGATTCTTTTTCTGATGATTTAAAAGTTAAATATGTTTATGCTTCCACCAACCAATTCATAAACTTGGGCCTCAAGTGAAGATTTTAATTTCCTTAGAATTTTATAAGAATTTATGAATTCAAAGTACAGATTTGTTTTATTTTTACATTAAAATAGGAAAATCTTGAATTGTTTAAAAATAGTGGCACCAGACTGACCTAAATAGGAGCACTGGAAATTTTCACTTCAGAAACTCTCTGAATCCCTACGGTGGTCTGTGGATATGATGTCCCAATCTGGAAGGTCATCTTAGAAGTAGATTTAGTTCTAAGTTTAGGACCAGAAAGACTACTTCCTTCCTCCAGGCTTCTCACATTTTGCCCTAAGGCTTCGTTGAGTGAGGGCAGATATATTTTTCAGTTCCATAACTGTGGGGGACGTACAACCTTTGTGAGGCTTTACAATGTTAGTGCTCATGTAATGCCTTACAGATATTGGGCGTTCAATAAATATTGGAGTTGAGTGAGAGAGAGTGGATGAATTTGTACAGTAAATCCTCTAAATTAGGCCCTGGGTAATAAATAATACTATTTACATAAGTGGAAATAAATCTTTTGCTTACTTCTAGTCAGATTATATCCAGAAAACTGTTTAGAGATAGGGAAAGTTCTGAAGTAAAGTGAAAGTAAAAATGAAGTATTTTCTTCTCATGAAGGGTGGTGATATTTTACCCACTCATTTATAAGCCTTTCAAATATTTAGAGATGCTCACTGATGCAAGTAATTCCTTGGGGGGAACCCCCAAACCCCAAAATTTATGGTAAGAAAAAGTCCTATAATTCACACTTGGATCTATGCAGAGATTTCGTTAATATTTCACTTGTGTGTCAGGCATTTAATTAGCATGTTTTGTTTTTCATGGAGAAAACTGTGAGGTAGAATGGAACCTATCTTACCTTTTAAATACGTAATAGAGCTTTAAAGGAATGAACTGTATTGAGCTTAGGGCCCCGAAAATTCTCATAGGGATGAAATTGTGGCCAATAACTTAAAACCTTGAGGGGAGACTAAGGTTGCGGGCCTTCAGTTGGAGCTGTGTGTGACAAGTTTCTGCATTTGCTGAACGAAAGCAGGAAAGCGCACTAAAGACAATCTACATGACATTTTACACATCTTCAGTAAGTGATAATGGAAACTGCCCTACTCCCTTCCATTTACTATGCCTTGTTTGTTAGGAACTTTCCCAGATTTCTGTCTCTCACAATTATAAATTTGTGTTGCTTTGTTGAGGATAAAGTATTTATTGATTTATTTTCTTTTTTCAAATTTTATTTAAAATCAATTAATTAACATATAGTGTATTATTAGTTTCAGAGGTAGAGTTTAGTGATTCATCAGTTGCATATAACACCCAGTGCTCATCACATCACGTGCCCATCCCCCAATTACCCCATTCCCCCTGCCACCTCCCCTCCAGCAATCCTCAGTTTGTTTTCTAGAGTTGGGAGTCTCTTATGGTTTGTCTCCCTCTCTGACTCGTCTTATTTTATTTTTCTCTCCCTTCCCATATGTTCATCTGTTTTGTTTCTTAAATTTCACATGAGTGAAATCATACGATATTTGTCTTTCTCTGACTGATTTGTGAGGATAAAGTATTTATAAAGTAACATTTTTTTCAGAGCCCCTCCCCTCCTTCATTTAAATGTTCTGTGTCCTTCTGCTTTTCTGATTCAGAGTGGACCTTAGTCTCCTGCCTTGCAGGTCCTGCCTGATCCTGGCCTTAGAGAAGCATGATTAGGATGATGACTAGAACATGGGTAGGTGCTCCCCTTCTGACCTGTGTATCAGCTCTGCTTCGTCCGCCTCTCCACGGATTTGCAGCGGTGGGTCTCACTGTGCTTCCTTCACAACAGATGCTCTTACCTGTGTCTCCGATCCCTTGCCTTCTGAGGACACCAGGCTGTGTTTACTTTCTGCCATTTCTCTTTCTCTTTTCTGAGATTTCACTGTGACCATTTTTGCTATTTCTTTGCTCTCGACTCTACTTCCCTTTTCTATCTCTGACCTCTCTTCTTTAATGAATTTTCTCAATAAGAGGAGGTCATGATTTGTAAAGCTGAAATTCGTATTGAAATTCAGGCAGAAAAGGTATATGGAAATAATTCACATACAGTTGAATTTGAGGCAAGGGATCCCAAGGTAGAGGAGCGATCCCTGTATAGATGTCTCATCATCTCGTTTTTCCATTCTTCCCTTTACTGTGATTGAAAGCTAGATTTTATGGGATGAAGAATTAATCATAGCTTGGCTTTAAAAAGACGGTATTTGATAATATCGGTACAGAAATGACAGGCCATTTCACATTTTATTTTTTTTATTTATTTTTTATTTATTTTTTTTAAAGATTATTTATTTATTTATTTGAGAGAGAGAATGACAGAGAGAGAGAGAGCACATGAGATGGGGGAGGGTCAGAGGGAGAAGCAGGCTCCCCGCCGAGCAGGGAGCCCGATGCGGGACTCGATCCCGGGACTCCAGGATCATGACCTGAGCCGAAGGTAGTCGCTTAACCAACTGAGCCACCCAGGCGCCCCGACCATTTCACATTTTAAAACCCTGAATCTCCATTAACTCACTCTTTCAAAGTTGGTAATATAATTGATATTCTTGTTCAGGGCCTGGTGGTCCTGTGCTTCCCAAACGGACTTTCAAAGAAAGATAGAAATAGTTTTAGTACAGTGTTAATGTTGTGTATTTTATTAGGTCTTATTTTTTACATACGCTATTTTGTGAAGTAAGATCGAATTCTGGTCTGGGAGGCAGGAAAGATGGGTTTCAGTCACACTCAAGTGGCTCTTATATAAAATTCATGTATCCTTTTCCTCTAATACTTGAAACAGCTACTTTCATTTAAATTTTTATTCTGTGCATTTTTCCTGGTGCCCTTTAAACGTTTCTTAAAGTTTCCAAATGAACAGCCCTCAAGGATGAAAATGAAAGGCATGTATTTCTTAATGTATTAAGACAAATATTTTAAAATAGTTTTTGAAGCGATTTTCTTTAAATTGGATCTTCTTTTTCCACTGACCTCTATTACAGTCTCTGAAATGTATTCCCGTGAGTAAAATTTGATCCTAATTCGAGCTGCTAGACTATCCTCCCTACCTGACCAGGAGTACCTTGTTTTCTTCTCTGTAAAAAGTGCTGACAGACGAGCCAAATAGTTTGTGTTGATGAACAGTTGCTGTGCCCACCTGTACAATTTCCCTGTCCTAGCTGCAGGAGAAAAGCACCCAGTCTTTACTTACATTCCTTCTTCAGTCCCATTACTTATATTCCTTCTTCAGTCCCATTGGAATATAAATTTATTATGTGTTCTTTGAAGCCGTAAGGCCAGCCACAGCAGAATTTCAGGAGAATGCCATCAGCTGGCCTTCTGGTAGCGCTACCCTGAATTTACTGCCTGCTTTTAAAATTCTTCCTTGCCAAACTTTCAGTGAATGACTCTTCATGTAATTGGGCACAGCTGTAGTTTATTTTATTTGCCAAAAATAATTACCACCACCCACTAAAATGTCGATTAAGATCCACTCGATGTTTGTGACTCTTTTTTGCTAAGGTTTTGAAAATGTGCCTAAAGTGAGGCTTCTCCAGTAAGAGTCATGTCAGTTCCTTGAATTACTGAATTACAGATCCCTGTTCTTATGAAAGGCTGCTATTTAAACCGGTCTTCCATCAAAATATAGAATGAAGAATCAATTATGATTCCAATGTATTTCACCTATAGAATTTTTAACTTTTTAATGTGAAGTACCAACTTGTTAGGACTCTAATTTTTCACTTATTAAATAAAAAGAAAAAGAAACTTTGTCCGTTGTATGGTTGTAACCATATACACGGCAAAAAACAAACAAAAAAGAAATAGCCCATTAATTTAAAAGACATCTTTTCTAATCTGTATTGAATTCCAGAGGTCCTCACTCAGGTTTTAAACTGTCTGCAGATACAGGTGCTTACAGTGCAGATGATGCCAAGAATTTGTCTTAACCAATGCAGAGGCCCAGGGTGGGCCCCTGAGAGGTCTGTTTGTTTGTTTGTTTGTTTGTTTTTTGTTTGTCTTACTTATTTCTTGTTTGGCCAGTAAGATGTTTTAATATAATTACACAAACCTTCCTTAGAATGGTAGTTCTCAAAGAAATACTTTCATGGGGTCCAGGAAGTCTTCTTTCTTTCCAAGTGCATATCTGTGTGACCCTGGGTTTTAATATACTCCAGCCAAACAGTGGATCACAACAGCCTGAATGCAGAAGCAGATAGGAGAACCCAGCTGTCCACTCTTAATTCAAAAATTAAAAGAGATTTTCAAAAACATGAGATAATGCCTCTCTTTTCACTATATTTTTTTGTTTTTTAATATAGCTGTTTTTTAACAAAAGCATGCTATTTATGTTAACATGCAAAACATAATTTTATTTATTTATTTTTAAAAAGCTTTTATTTATTTGAGAGAGAGAGCCCAAGCAGTGGGGAGGATCAGAGGGAAAGGGAGAAGCAGACTAACCCCTGAGCAGGGAGCCCAACATGGGGGCTCGATCCTGGGACCCTGGGATCATGACATGAGCGGAAGGCAGCCGTTTAACTGACTGAGCCACCCAGGTGCCCCAAAACATGATTTTAGATGAATTAATAAATATATTTTAAATTTCTCAGTTTTGATTTCTAATATGATAAAACACCAGTAGGTATAATTGACATAAATAAAAGCCCTTTGAGGTCCTCAGTATTTTCAAGAGTGTAAAGGTCTTGAGATCACAAAGTTTAAGGACTGCTGCCTTAGAGAATGGCTTCTGTACCAGAATATCAGTTTAACTTACAGTTTTTAATTACAAAAGGGTCATCAATGGAAAAGAATAGTGCTGTGTCTTATTTGGGTAGAAGTAAAATAGGCAGGGAAGATGGGGCCCATCCTGAATGGTGTTCGTTACCTGAAAGGCAAGAGATGCGGACTCACTCAGCACGTAGGTACACGTCCAGGTCGGGAATGATGCCACAGGAACCACGTAACACAGGACTGCTGACAGTCTCTCCAACCTTGTTATTATTCTAAATTGAAGGGAACGCCTCTTCCCCCATCTTGTAAGCCAGTCTTTGTTTTTTAAAACCTTCTATGCAGTGGTGTGAAGAAATCTCCGCTTTGACCAGCTCCCACTGAACTGCATGGGATAGGAAATGAGCGCGTGAACTTCCAAGATGATTGTAATGAAGTCTGTATAAAGGATGCACTACAGTTTCGTTGTTGTCATTATTAAGATTGTGCTTTGGAAACATAACTGGCTGATGAAAAATAAAATCTTTGCAGTTTTTAATCATAATAACCACTTAACGTTATTAGAGTGCTTTGAAGTACTCCGGTGGATGAAATGAATGAAAAGTAACTTTGAGTGTTCTGAGAAGGTACTCACTCAAGTCATGTTGTGAACCTAATAAAGTGACTCTGTAGGATAAAGTGAATATAATTGGGTCAGGTCACATGTTTTGTGCAGTGTTCATGTTCAGTGTGTCATCACAAAATGCTTGATACGTATTTTATACAATCATCTGGCTCCAAGTACAATACTTACCTAATCCGTTACTTTGGTAAACATTTGAGTGTTTCCATTATAAGGCAATGAATTATCATTCATTCAGCTTCATTCATTCAGCTTCATTCAGACTAAGGCTGTTGCGCATATTCAAAACCAGAAAGTATCTGTGCTCTGTAACCAATTATTGGAAATCTTTGGTGCTGTTTGGCATGGAAAAAACCTAGATGAAATCACCATTCCCTAGAATAAGCTATGAAAGTCACCAAAGTCCTCATCGAGTCTGGGCATCGAAAAGAAAGTAGATGATGCTCAGTCATGTTTCTGTGTGGTGTGTTTGATTTGGGGGGAAAAAAGAGGAGAGATTAATGAAAATATGTTAAATCCATGTTGAAACAGAACCAGAGTCAGATGAAAAAAATCATCAAAAAAGTTTACAAAATGAATTACTGATGTAGGGTTGAGGAAAGTCTAGAAGAGGTAGAAACGGTGAGGCCTGTCCTGTCAGCACAGCGGTCTAGCTTTGCCGGTTAGGGGCCCTATGATGGGAGGTAGAAGGACAAGTTGAGGAAATGCCCTCGGAAGTACATGAGGGTTAGTGATTCTAGTAAGAAAAATTGAAACATAATATAAGAATGCTAACATTATGTGTAAGATTTTTGGTCTTTTATTATTTTTTAAAGAAAGGTTCTTTTTTTTAAGATTTTTAAAATTTATTCATTTGAGAGAGAGAGCGTGCGAGTGCGAGAGCACAAGTGGGGGGAGGGGCTGAGTGGGGAGCCTGACAGGGGGCTCTATCCCAGGACCCCGGGATCCCGACCTGAGGGTAAGGTAGCTGCTAAACCGACTGAGCCACCCAGGCAGTCCAGAATTTTGGTCTTTTAAAAGACGTTCCAAAGCTTCAGTTGAATTATGCCTAAAATCATTATGTACTGTTAGTTTTTAGAGTTGGGGAAAATGAAGTACGCAAAGCTTAAGGAACTCATATAAAGCCCCACACTAGTGAGTGATGCAAATAACCCTGATGATACATGGTCTTAACTCATTTCGTCTTCATAGCTGCTCTAAGAACTTAGTACAGTTATCCCCAACTCACAGATGGGGAAGCTAATTGTGGGAGAAGTTGAGTAACTTGTCCAAGACTGCACAGATAATAAGTGCCAGAGCTGGGATTTTAAACTAGATTGTCTGAGTCTGTGCTCTTAACCAGTATGTTCTCCATCCTGTGTGTTGTTTCTGTTATTTTCGGATGGACCATCTTAACTTAGATTTTAAAAATAATCCAATAGTGTGCAAACATTTGCAGTGGTGCCTAAGATCCTAGCAGTGGCCCAGGAAGGTGACAGCGAATCTTCCTTAATGCTAGGCTTTTGTGTTTGTTCCATTCCTATCTTCGAAGTCAAATCATTTTTAGTCAGTCCCTAGAAACAGTAACCTGACTGTGTCAGGGCACTTATTTTTTTTTTTTAAGATTTTATTTATTTGAGAGAGAGAGTGAGAGAGAGAAAGAGCACAAGAGGGGGGAGCGGGAGAAGGAGAAGCAGACTCCCTGCTGAGCAGGTAGCCCGATGCGGGACTCGATCCCGGGACTCCAGGATCATGACCTGAGCCGAAGGCAGTCGCTTAACCAACTGAGCCACCCAGGCGCCCGTCAGGGCACTTATTAATTAGTATTGAGGGGTTGTTTTCTCATTAGAAGCACATAATAACGGTAAAGATTGCTCTAGCATTCTTTGGATAGCAGGATTTGGCTAGTACGTTTCTGCGCGTATTTGAGGAGTTGGGATAAACGGGCAAAAATCAATTCCTGTGGTCCATTGTGAGTATTGGTCTGTACAGCAAAAAGTGAATCCAGCATGGTGATTGACCTGCCTACAATATTCATATGGAATGGATTTGGTCATCAAATTATTGTTACTTAGAAAATACCCATATGGGAATCAAATTAAGTTTGTTAACTATAGCACTTTTTACTTTCCTTGAATGACTTCCCTGGAAATCAGAAGCCTTGTGTTCCGTTTCTAGCACCATCATCAATGTTACCTTTGGTAAACCATTTAAACACGCTAAACGTATGTTCTGTTTGGCAGTGGGGATGCCATATGCTCTCATGCTGCCTCAGTGCAATTTTGCAAAAGTGAAATTGAGTTTTGAAAAGGAATATGTAAAATGATTCTATCGCTTATTAAGTAGAATGTATTGTATGCTTCATAAATCTAACATAATAAAAGAACAGATGATAGTGTGGAACTTAAAAAAAAAGACCTCTTTAGTTTTATAGGATCCAGAATTCAGCTTAATTTTGCCTTAAAACATTAACATCTAGTGCTTTTTAAAAATCAGCCAAGTATCTTTGGACATTTAAATTCTTTTTCTGTTCAGAAATGTCATTAACTTGAAATATAAAGATGCTTTCTAAGGAAACTGGTTTGCCTAGCCAGATCTTTTAATGTAGTTATTTTGCGATCTGAGCTGTAAAACCCAAACATTGAGGCTGCTCTCCACAATGCCTTGTTGCCCAGACAGTGATGTCATGTTTTAAGCATGTTTGGTTTGCAAAGGTCCTGCTTTTGATCCTTCAGTTGCCACTTTTTTTATGCAGCTCCTCCTGAATTACAAAGGTACTGAAAGTGATTTGCTTCATTAAGGTCTGTTGCTGACACTGTTGTATTTCATTCCTCATTCTTCTCTTCGCCTCCTTCATTAAGACCTTATTCAAATTTGGATCATGGTTCTACTGAGACATCCATGCCATTATCATCTAAATAGCAATTACATATTCAAAAACAACAGCTTCTCCTTAACTGTCTGTAACTTAACATTTTACATAGATTCAAGTGGGAATTAAGGGTAAAATGAATCTTTTCTTTGTGATTTACAACCCTCCCTTTCACCCTTGATTTACTAGTTAATGTTGAATAAGCTACTTGTCGACGAAGGAAGACAAAATTATTGATTGCTCAGCTTTAGTTTGTTGAGGTATATATATATCATAAATTGTTTCTGTCCCGAGCAGTTACCCAAGTGACAGTGACCCTGATTTAATCACCCACATATTTGTTAGCATTTACCATTTGGGATATAATGGGACCAGGTTTAACACTCTATTAAGAAATTGTTATCTTTTATAAACCTGCAGGCTTTATAACTTGAAACATTTAAAGGAAACCTTTTAAAGTGAGTCAATGTATTTGTCCTTTGTAGAACTCAAAAGTAGATGCAAATTCTAATTATATAATGAAAAACTTTTCTGTGTTTTGGTCATCTTAAAATTATATTTTACAATCAGTACACAGTAAGCTAATTTGACTGAAATGAGCAACTATGGAGGCAAAGTGTTTCAACAGATACAGTGGGCATAAATATTAGGACTTTTTTTGCTGTTAAATGTGGTCAAAGGAAGGTTAGTGCAAAATATCAAATACACATGTGTATATTGTGTAATACAAATATAGGCAGTTATATTGTATAGATTTCTTTTAAGAATTTCTTAACCAGCCAAGAGAGACAGAGAGAGAGAATAGGAGGGAGGGAGGTAAAGGCAAGAGAGGGGAAGAGAAAGAGAGTCCTAACCTCAAAAATGCTAATTAACTCTACAATACCCAGTCTTTTGGCACCTTGCATAATTTCTCACATATTTACAAATTTCTTGTCATGGCTAAGGAATTTTCTTTCTTGTTTGTCTGAAATGAAATTCCATTTTTTTTGTTTCTCTAGCCATATTCTCAAATGTATCAGAATTATGTTTGTGTAAATAATTATATAACGCTTCCCATGTAGATTTAAGTGAGGTTAATTTTTGTAGATGTGAACAGTAGAAAGTTGTTCAGTTGTGGATCTTCACCTGTGAGAGTCAGGAAGACTCATCCTTTGTCATCTCACCATCTTTTGTGAAGATAAGCCCCGAGGATAAGATGGAGAGGCCAGATGTTGGTATTCATTTCAAAAAGCACCAACCAAGGAGGGTAGAATGCTGTAAAACAAAACAGAACGAACTCTGGAGAGAAGGTGGACCATTGGGAGTCAGGCACTGAGCCTGCAAGGACAAAGTGAGGCTTATGGGTTGACTAGGGTTTGCTTAGAAATCATCTGTCCAAACAGGGGTCTATTGATGTGTCCCTGTATTACACTTTGTAATGTTGTCTTATGACTAGCTGGGGGTAAGGTCATTTAAGTGATAGATCTTACCAGATATTATTTTTACCTCTTGCTTATGCTGTCTTAGTCCCTTTGGGCTGCTATCACAGAAATACCACAAATCAGGTGTGGTGGTGTTCTTCTTCCTCTTCCTCCTCCTCCTCCTCTTCTTTCTTCTTTCTTCTTCTTCTCCACCTCCTTTGCCTCCTTTTCCTTCTTCTTCTTTCCTACAAATGTCCAATAACAGTGTTGCCTTTAATGGTAAAACAAAACATAGAAAATGCCCCAGATGTCCATCATCAGAATAGATACATAATCTATGGTATATTCATATAATGCAATGTCCTATAAAAATGAAACAACTCAAGGTACATGCAGCGATATGGATGAATCCCAGATATACGACGTTGAATGAGAAAGGCAAATTGCTCAAGAATATTGTATATACATCGTCATTGTGATTCCACTAATATATGGTTCTAAAACATCTAAAGCTAAACTAGGGATATAAACAAATATGGTAGCAGTATTAAAAAAGAGAATGAGAAACACAGAATTTGGAGAGAATTTACCTCTGAAGTGGGGGTGAGGAGAGAGTGAGATGGGCAACTTCAAGGTTAAGTAAATTCTTTTTCTTGAATGGTGGGTCCATGGATTTTCCTATGTTGTCATTCTGAAAATGTTTTCTTTTTAAAGATTACATTATGTGTTTGTTGTTAGTATAAAAATGTGTAGTTGATTTTTGTAGCAACCATCTTGATAAAGTTTTTATTTCTAGTAATTCATCTTTAGATTCCTCTGGATTTTCTAAGTAGGTAATCATGAACACTGAATAATGAGGTTTGTTTCTTTCTTTGCAGTCGTTATGGCTTTTGCTTTTTATTCTCATTGTGTTATCTAGGGTCTTGTCTAGTATGTTGAAATGTGAAAACAAGCATCTTTTTTCCATTTTTGATTGTGAAGAGAATGCTTATAATGTTTGCAATTAGTTTAGCTAGTAAATATAATATATACTGTTTACCAGGTTACTCTGATTTGTTATAGGGTTTTTTAAATATAAATTGGCAGTGAGTGTTATTAAATGCCTTTTTAAATTATTATTATGTTAATCACCATACATTACATCATTAGTTTTTGATGTAGTGTTCCATGATTCATTGTTTGCGTATAACACCCCAGTGCTCCATGCAGAACGTGCCCTCCTTAATACCCATCACCAGGCTATCCCATCCTCCCATCCCCCTCCCCTCTAGAACCCTCAGTTTGTTTTTCAGAGTCCATAGCCTCTCATGGTTCGTCTCCCCCTCTGAATTAAATGCCTTTTTTAGATCTCTTCATCAAGTAATTTTTTGCATTTAATCCTTAATGTATAAACAACTTTGCATTCCTGAAGTAAAGTCAAAGTATATTTTGTTTTTGATATTTTAAAAATAAATTACTGGATTCATTTAGCTTATATTTGGCTAGAGATTTTGTAACACATTTTTATGAGTGAAATTTGTAATTTTCCATTCTTGTGCTATCTGAAAAGTTTGGTTCAGGGTTATATTAGATTCATTAAATGAAGTGGGAAGTATTCTTTATTTTTAAAACAATTTGTTGGAAAAATTTGTATAAGACTTGATTTTAATAGAATTCACTTATAAAATTATCTGGGCCTGGTGTTTCTTTAGTAGGTAGCTTTTAAACTATTGAATGAATTTATTAATAATTACTGACTGGTCTGTGGAGTCAATATGTAAGTTATAGTTTCATAAGAGATTGCTCATATAAAAAAAAAAAACTTCATAATTTATTGCCAGAGAGTTTTTTAGAATAACATCTTCTTTCTTTTTTGATCTCTAGGATTTTTGTTATTATGTTGTATTTCTCTCACTAATATTGTTTGCTTATTTCTTTGTTATTTTTTGCTTAGTCTTTTCTTTCTTTTTTTTGTTTAGTCTTTTTGAAGATGGACTTTAGAATTTATTATTCCTCTCTGTTGCATTTTTATATCCTATTTCATTCTTTTTTGTTTCTACCTCAGTTTTTTTCCCATTTTCTTTGGGATTTATTTTGTTAGTCTCATTCTGACTTCTTAGGCTGGTTGGCTTACTTTTGGCTCATCAATTTTTAGCTTTTTAATATTCTAATATAGTCATTAAAATGCTCTGTATTTCCCTTCAAATGCTAATTAGCAGCTTCCAACTTTAATTTGTATTATTTCCACTAGTTTTCAGTTTTGTATGTTTTTCAATTTCTATAGTTCATTGCTGAGTTATTTAAAAATATTTTAAGATTTCTGGGGGCTTCTGGGTGGCTCAGTCGGTTAAGTGTCTGCCTTCAGCTCAAGTCATGATCCCAGGGTCCTGGGATACAGCCCCGCATCAGGCTTCCCTGCCCTGTGGGGAGTCTGGTTCTCTCTGTTCTCTGCCCCTCCCACTCTGTGCCTTTCCTAGCTCGTGCTCTCTCTCTCACTCTCTCTCTCTCAAATAAATAATGAAATCTTCAAAAAAGATATTTTAAGATTTCCAAGTATATGAGATATTTTGTTTTGGTTATCTTTTTGGTGAAGATTTTTAATTTAATGCATTGTGGTCAGAGAATGTGGCCCAAATGATTATCTTTAAATGTGTTGAGATTTGATTCACAGCCCACCACCTGACATTTATAGAATATTTTGGGGGGAAAGGGATAATTTTTAAATTCTATGAAGATAAATTCTATTTTGGTGGATTTTTTATATTCCACTTACCTTTTTAGTACTTTAGAGTATGGACAGCTTGGAAGAACTGCTGTTACAAAAGCTGTTTTTACAACTCAAGCTTTTAAGTCCTGGGTATGGTCTGTTTATTGTCTCCTATCTCATAAATCTCAAATATTTATTGTTTTTCTAAGAAAACCATTGTTCTGTTGTTATGAATGCTATTTTGAATTTGATTTTTATTTCTTTTATGCACTTGATTATTACCTTCTTGATTTATTTAATTGGATTTTAGATGACTCCATTGCTGGTTTTTAACATGTAGTTTAATATAGATATATATTTTACCTAGAATTAGTGGTGAAAGCATGTTGTATATAACATAGAGGACAAAAGGTAAATAGGTCAAAAAATGTAAAATTGATCTAAGATGTTTCATATTGGGACAGAATAAGAGAAGACAGTAATATTTGAGTTAAATTGGAAACATTTACATTTACTACTTTGGGGGGATGTTAATAGTTGGTAAAAAAGGAGACTTGTGTTTAAGTTTGGGAAATGCTTGGCTTAAAATGACTAAAGATGTTTGCAAGAAGTTCTTGGTCTTAAACCTATTACTATCTTGATAATACCTACCTGAGTTTATACTATTCAGCATTTTCCATACTGGCATAAAACTCCTTTTTTTTCATGGAGGATTTTGTAAAACTGAACATTCTACTGAACCCACATTTATTAAGACTACTTAGGATACCTTTCAGAAAGCTATCATTGTTGAAAATTTCAAAAAATACAAATTTTAAGATCTTTATTGAAGAAGTCCTACATCATGAAATTAACTAATATATATTAATTAGTAAGAAAGCCTAATATTTCCCAGTGCTTTAAACATTTCAGAGCACAATGACGTATCTGATTTCATTCAGTCTTCCAAACAGCTGTGTACTCTTGTGAGCTGGGCTTTTTGAGTTTTTCTGGAATCATTAAAGCCTCAAGTTAAATGTGTCTATTCTGTGAATACTGTTAGAAATTCCATTCAGGAATTCTTAATTTTTGTTGCTAAAATTCTTTACATCTTCATTTTTGATTCATCGAAGTAATACATTAGATGAAGCTTTTGTTGTTGTTATAGAATAGTAACCCAATTAAATTAAAATGGAGAGGTTTTTACCGGTTTATGTTAGCATTTGTAGGTTCTTCTGCGCTGCTTACAGCTCTGTGGATAGTTAACAGTAGCTATTTTAGTTTGACTGGTAGAGTTCTGATTGTCAGATTTCATTATTAATGAAAATACAATATTATCTATATCAAGATGGAAATACTGCATTTATTGTATATCTTATTGGAAAAATGAGTTTTGTTTCACTAAGTAAAAATTTCTATTTAAAAATTCTGTGGGGCGCCTGGGTGGCTAAGTTGGTTAAGTGTCTGATTTTTGGTTTCTGCTCAGGTCATGATCTCGGGGTCCTGGGATCCAGCCCAGTGTAGGGCTATTACACTCTCAATGCCAAGTCTGCTTTTTCTCTCCCTCCCCTCTGCTCCTCTCCCTGCTCTCATCTGCTCTCTTTCTCTCTCTCTCAAATAAATAAAAATTTAAAAAATTAGATTAAACATTAAAAATCTTGTGATAGACTTTTATTATTTAATTACATATGCACCATTTTTTCCCCAAAACCTTTATTTAAAAATATAATGATACAAGAGTATCTTTGAAATAAGAATTGGAAGTATAGGATTGGTCCTTGACAAAGACTTGGAAAGTCAAATTTTATTTTTCTTTAATTTCCTCCAAAATACCTTTGCTTCCATTTCAGTGCCTCTTTTGTCCATTACTTTGGAAAACAGGGGGCCCATGTTTTCCTCAAAGGATAGTATAGAAGGGAAGTCTTAATTGACCTCCACTCACGTGAGTTTGCAAATTGATCAATATTCTACTTTTCTGTGAAGCCGTAAACATTGGCATTGTATAGGCCCTTCCATGGTGAGCAGACATGCTTATGCGCCTCTGGCAGAGTGGTGTCCTGTCCATGTGTCACACTTTTTGCTCCCAGACATGGGTGTTTGTTCCCGTAACTGCACAATTTAATTTCAAAAATATACGAGTATCGAAGAGGTAATTATTTCTACAAAAACATAGTTAAATGCTTTGAAAATAATCCATAGCTTAATTGCTAAAAAGGAAAAAAAAAAGAGCTATCAATTTAGATATGGCTGAGATAACTTATAAAAAGAATCTAGGATTCTGCATCAGTCTGATTTGCAAATATCTTTAAGTTCTCATCTGCTACAAAACAAATCATAGGTTGTGTACAATGAATTATGTGTTGGGCTTACTAAGAAAGGCTCAGAACTCTAATCAGGTGGCTTTTCTGCAAATATGGGCCTTGGCCCCAAATCTTCCCTGTGTGGGAATGTTAAAGCAAGAACAGATGGGTGGAAAGTTGGGGAAAAGTCAGCTGTTGGGTGTTGGGCGCTTGTAGGGAGAGATTGTCTTCTGATCAACTTGTTGCTCAAAAGCTTACAAATGATTTGTCTTTTTATTGGTAATGACAGTTTTATTGCCGATCAGTTATGCCATGTAGTTGAAACAGTTCTCCAAAATGATGACATAGAAAAGCAAAGCATGGGGCAGTAAAGTACAAAAATTCAAAGAGTTATAGTAGCCACAGACAGCAATGCAACTAGAACTAACAAGCTATAGTTTGTGTTATAGGCAAATTCACAAATCCTAAAACTTTAGAATAATATACATTATATATCTTTTAGTGTTTTACCTAATGGACTCTCTAAATTATTTATAAAATCTTCCCCCATTAATATGTACCTTCAGCATAGAAGCACTCAAAAATAAATTTACCTGAAATGAGTGTTCTCCCTGACTTTAGGTCTCTTCCTATCCCTATGCTTGGGATCTTTGAGAAAGTGACCTAAAAGCCCTAGTTTGCCATGAAATGTAATGTCTTTGCTGTAAACTTTGAATCAGAAGATTTTGGAGTGTTCAGAGATAGGAAAAAATGAGGTTTGAATTTTAATTTGGAAAACAAGTGTAAGACAGAGCTAGCAGTCATATAATAGATAACATCAAACATTTAAAAAATAGTAGGTATAGTGAGGGCACAGAGCAAAATCTCCACTTAAGCACTTACTAAACTTTGGTGAAAACTATGACTTGAGAATCTTCTGAATTATGAGATACCGAAGAACATAGTTTGTTGTTGTTGTTTATGTGTTTTTAGTTATCTCAGACAAATTGTAGGCTTTTGTCAATTAGTAGGAGACTAACGTATGGTAAAGTAATAGTCACAGTTTTTTTGTTGTTTTTGTTTTATTATGTTATGTTAATCATCATCCATTACATCATTAGTTTTTGATGTAGAGTTCCATGATTCATTGTTTGCGTATAACACCCAGTGCTCCATTCAGTATGTGTCCCCTTTAATACCCATCACCAGGCTAACCCATCCCCCACCCCTCTTGCCTCTAGAACCCTCAGTTTGTTTTTCAGAGTCCATCGTCTCTCATGGTTCGGTTCCCCCTCCAATTTCCCCACCTTCATTTTTCCCTTCCTGCTTTTTTTTTTTTTAACATATAATGTATTATTTATTTCAGAGGTACAGATCTGTGATTCAACAGTCTTGCACAATTCACAGTGCTCACCATAGCACGTACCCTCCCCAGTGTCTATCACCCAGCCACCCCATCCCTCCCACCCCCCACCACTCCAGCAACACTCAGTTTGTTTCCTGAGAGTAAGAATTCCTCATATCCGTGAAATCATATGATGCATGTCTTTCTCTGATTGAAATCATGGATGATGCAGAAACCATACAGGTTGTGACAGAAAAGGCTGGATCTAAATATGAAGAGGGGGAGGAGGTAAGAGCAATCCAGTGCCAAAAATTACTATGTCATAGTTACAGATGCCCTAGAAATAGTTGTATGTTGTACTGAATAACAGCCTGAATCAGCAGTCAGTAATACCCATATGACGGAAAGAGACAATGCCAGGAAAAATTGTAGTTCTTCTAAGTAACTTCAAATTATGTACTTTCCTAAATGGATATGATTTATTTGTTTTGAATTAAAAGGTAATGTTGAAGGTATGCATTTTTAAAAGATTTCCCATTTAACTGAATGTTTATGAAATAAATAGTTCCAATCACATTGGGTAAGATGACCTCCACTTCATTTAATCCATCTATTTTTCCCACTCTAGGGGATCGGCAATATGGAGTATTTTAGGACAACTTGTGTTATATTTTGAACAAATAAAATAAATATTAAATAACAAAGAAATTAATTTGTAATAGTTTGGGTCAGGAACTGGGGTCAGGATGAGAGAATAAATTTGAAATTTGACCTTAAGATTTTGTTTAAATCTCATCACTGCTGTGTATGCTTAAGTTTATAACTGGCTATAAGTAATTGTCAGATTAACATATTCTGTCATGGGAAGGTCTGTTTAGGAAAGTTGGCTACTGGGGCGCCTGGGTGGCTCAGTCGTTAAGCATCTGCCTTCGGCCCAGGTTGTGATCCCGGGGTCCATCAGGCTTCCTGCTCCGTGGGAAGCCTGCTTTTTCCTCTCCCACGTCCCCTGCTTGTGTTCCCTCTCACGCTCTCTATCAAATAAATAAATAAATAAATAAATAAATAAATAAATAAATAAATAAATAAATAAATAAATAAAGGAAAGTTGGCTATTAACTAAACTTGATGTTTACTGGTTATTTTAAAACATTAAACAGAGTAACTGAAAGTACAGTAGATTCTATTTATCATAGTTGTGTAGCTTTTTGACCTTAGCGAAATCCAGCTTTTAGAATTGACACAGTGATTGATTGTTTTAGCACCGTGTTGAATAACCTGTTCCAGCAGAATGTTTAACTTCGTATTTCTATATAATAAACAAATTCTAAATTTTAGAACAGATACTAAAGTAAAACTGACATTCATTTGGGAAGGAAAAATATTGCAGAATTTAAGAGTGATTTTTTTTTTTTCAGATAATGTGTTCAGTATAACTTGAATGTGTTATTTGTATCCCCAGTGGTACTTTGAAATATACTGATGTGAATTTCTTGTAAGATGCTTTATTTTACTCATACAACTATTTTAGTATTTTATTTATAATATCGTACATGATATGGTGTGTGTGGTGAAGTCATAAGTTGTCTTTTGTTTACCACAAACATACTTATGATAGTATAAGACTATTAAATATACTACTATAATATAAACTACTTAGCTTCCTAATGCAAAGAAAAGAAAACGTTTCATTATCATCAGGACAAATAAACTTTTCTCATGGTAATTATAAAGACTTTTTGAAAAAACAATGATTATTGTGTTCAATTGTGGTTTTATAGAAGAAGCCAATATATTAGTTCATATATTTTATAGGAATGCATTAAGAAACAGAGTAGAAATACATAATCTAAAGTTTAAAATGTATACCTTCAAAACTATACTTTTAAGTTATCTTGGAGAAAAAACTACATGTATCCAACAAATTAAAACAGATGGCTAATAAATTATGACTATTTGGAAATATGTGTTTTACCACTCGTCATTTTTCTTCGCATCCACAAATACTTTCTTGGAGCTCCTTGTCTAATTATCTTCTATGGATTTGTGATGCTAGGATTTTCTTTCTTTTTTTAAGAGTTCTGTCTTACCCCATTTCCTTGTATAGACATCATTCTTGACACAAGGGCATTTATGAAATGTAGACAGTAACAGGCAGCAAAAAGACCTGCCTGAGATAGGCAGAAACCTGTTCTTTCTTTCTCTTAGAAGCAGCACCAGCATAAGCTTTATTTATGGATTAAGTTTAAAAGAAACCTCTTTAAATTATGACTCAGTAGGTCCAATATATAGAGGGGGAAATCTATGGGTGTTTTTTAAAGCCTCTAGGGTGATTTTGATCATCAGTCAAATTTAGAAACCAGTGACTAAGATTAATTTCTGTAGTATTTGCTAGTATGTTTAATTCCAAGCAGGGAGAAACTGGAAATTTTTTTAAATATAAAAAGTACCTCTGGAGCTGACAGAACTTTTATTTTCTTTAAAAAAATGTTGTTTTTTTTTTTTTTTAAGAACAGCTTTTCCTGCCTTTTTGTTAACGAGAGTCAGTGATGGGTGAGGTAGCTATAGACACCTTTGGGACGGACTCAGAAGATCCCAAAGATACAGTGATGAAATATGATCAGCAGGCTGTAGGGGAGGGTCACGAATGTGGATTTTGGAAGTGTCTTCTGTTTGAAACCAATTTTCAGAGTCTTGAATTCGATCCAGTATATAGTATGCTACAAGTGGAAAGATTAAACTGGAGCAGTATAATTAGGGTAAGCCACGGCATCTGCACTTGGATCACAGCAACTGAATTTGAAACCAGCTGCAAACTGGTGACTAATCTCTCTGGCAAGCCCACATGAGAGTGTAGGACAATAAGGCAGCCTCAGCCTCATGAGCACATGTTTCTTCAACTTGCCTCTGAGCAGGTGATGGCGATGATGCAATCTGATTATACTTTTGAATGTATTCTAACCACAGTCAACAGTTGAGTCTCGCAAGGGATTTCACAAAAGACTTCAAACCAACGAAATAATTTTTCACATAGTTTCAACTGTAGAAGGCCATGGAAACCAGTATCTTTTTTTTTTCCACCTTAGTGACCGTAGTTCTTTGTGGTACTTTATAGTCTTAAATTTGAGAGATTTTAATTAGTTTTTACATGTGAAACGAAGATGAGAAAAATAATGTGAAAAGAAGAAAGTACTTGAACTTGGAGCTCTTATTCCAAATTGTTCACAACTACTTATACTGATCAATTAATATAATTAAACTGTTCAGACTGTTGAATTCTTTGCATGCAGGAGATGGTGAGTCGGTGGGCTGGGGAGCGTTTCAGTGAAACACTAATCTTTCCATACTCAGAGATGTACCTCCTTAGCTGTATAACCTGTCCTGATGAGATGATATTTAACAGTGTCTTGAACATTAAAGGTGTTTAATAAATACTCAGTTTGACTTGGACTTGAGCCTTTATTTTTCATCTTTCAAGAGAATAATAGTTTCTTGCAGTGTACTACTGAGGGACATGGTGAGGATGAATAAAGCCATCTGTTTGAGAATGTATGGGGGAAAAATGCAATTGGACCTAAAATATAGTCACAAGTATTATTTCAAATGAATAGTTCAGAGGTAGAATGCTTAGAAACTGCTTATTAATATTAAATTTAAATATAAAAATATATAGCTTTGCAATAAAGAACATGAACTCCCTAAGACCATTGAAATAGAACTTGCAATCTATACACCCCTGAGAATAAAGGGAAGAAAG
Source organism: Mirounga angustirostris (assembly GCF_029215605.1). Lineage (NCBI taxonomy): Eukaryota > Metazoa > Chordata > Mammalia > Carnivora > Phocidae > Mirounga > Mirounga angustirostris. The sequence continues at coordinate 65,543,340 of NW_026991720.1, read as the reverse complement.
GAAGTGAAAAAACCCTCACCTGGTGGTACTCACATTTTGTGTACATCAGAATCACTTTGGATGCTTGTCAGAAATGCATATGCCTGGGCTTCATCCCCGTTAATTCTGATTTTGTAGGTTAGGTGTGAGTCTTGGTACCTATTTTAATCATCTCCCTCTGCATCCCTCCCACACGGTAATTTTGATACAACCAAAATTTGAGAATTGTTGAGCCAGATTACTATGGTATGATAGTATAAGACTATTAAATATACTACTATAGTATAAACTACTAAGCTTCCCAATGCAAAAACTTTTCATTATCATCAGGACAAATAAACTTTTCTCATGGTAATTATAAAGACTTTTTGAAAAAACAATGTTTATTGTGTTCAGTTGTGGTTTTATAGAAGAAGCCAATATATTAGTTCATATATTTTTATTTAAACTTTTAATATAAAGGGCATTTTACTGATGAACTAAAGCCTTCAGTGAAGTGAATTGAATGCAGGTATGCCGCGTTCTGGTAATCTGAATTTGTAGGAAGCTGGACTTTGGACTACCCGGAGGAATGAGTGGTTAGTGTGTGTTGAAGCTTGACTTGTGTCTCCTGTAATAGATGTTAACTGAACGTATTGTGGTAATCATTCTGTAATATACACATATATCAAATCATTATGTCATATACCTTAAACCAATACAATTTTGTTGGTCAGTTATATCTCAACTCCCCTATCAAACTAGGGGAAAAGAGCAAGAAAAAAAAGACTTTCAGGGGTTAAGGGAAAGGTGTGGGGGTACAGATTTTTATATGCCTTATTTTTTTAGGGATTTTTTTTCCTCCTATCTAGTAGCTGGCTAAATTTCCAATTGATTATGGTGATTTTCCTTAGAGATACAGGTGTTTATTTTTATTTTTATTTTATTTTATTCCATTAGAGTTAACATGTTTATTTTTATTTATTTATTTATTTTTTAAGATTTTATTTATTTGACAGAGAGAGAGACAGTGAGAGAGGGAACACAAGCAGGGGGAGTGGGAGAGGGAGAAGCAGGCTCTCCGCCGAGCAGGGAGCCCGATGCGGGGCTCGATCCCAGGACCCTGAGATCATGACCTGAGCCGAAGGTGGACACTTAACGACTGAGCCACCCAGGCATCCCAACATGTTTATTTTTAAAAGTGAGAATATTGGAATACTTTCTTTAGGTCTTCCTGTACTAATTAGGATTCATGTGCTTCTAAGCAACATTAATTGAATATTAACTAATGTAAAAAACAAATAAGGGAATTTATTTACAAAAAAAAAAAAGACCTACCAACCTCTAGTACCTATGAATATAACCTTATATAGAAATAGAGTCTTTGCAGATGTAATCAGATTCAGATGAGGTCATATTCATTAGAGTGAAACTCCATCTAATGACGGTGTCCTCATAAGAGGGAAATTTGGAAACAGAGATACATGTGCGCGCGCGCACACACACACACACACACACACACACAAGGCCATGTGGTGATGCAGGCAGAGACTGGAGTGAGGAAGTTACAAGCCAAAGAACACGAGGGATTGCCAGCAACCTAGGCAGTCCTTGGAAGAAGCTAGAAAGAAGCAAAGAAGTGTTCTCCCCTAGAGAGTTCAGAGAGAACATGACCCTGCTGACCCCTGATTTCAGACTTCAGGCTCCGGAATTGTGAGAGAATAAATTTCTATCATTTTAGTCCGCCAAGTTTGTAGTACTTTTTGTGGCAGTCCTAGGAAACTAATAAGGCATGCGAATGTCTCTTATTTGGATTTTGACCAAAACTAGATTAGAAGGAAAACATTGAAGTTTCTTTTCCCACATACTCTGTGTGTCTAGAGGTTCATGTGCTTTGGACCTGGCGTCGTGGGCAAGTTGGAAATCGGTTTGCGATGTCGGGGAGCCAGTTCACTACTGTTCCTCACCGAAAAGCACTCTACTTCAGCATGACCTCGAGCCATGCAGGGGGCTCCTGCCATTACAACCCAGTTTTTCCTTAAAAGAAGCTCATGTATTTGAGTAAGAACTAAATGGTGATTTCAGAGTTTTGTCCCATAAAATACGGAAGAGACTTTGTCATCAGCACAAACTGGTTACCTTTCCTGAACTTTCACTGGAATGAGAACTCCCATCTCAGGGAAGATCTCTGCGAGTCAATGAATCAACTTCTTGTGCTGCCTCCTTCTCTGATCTTTTGTGCCTGTGCATGAGGATTTTGGCTACCTGTCCTCTCAGTGATTTGATTGAGCTCTCCATCCAAATGTATTCTCTTCCACTGACCCAGTTTGCAACCCTTGGGACCTCCATTCTATTGTAAAATATCATGGTGAAAAGCACCAGCTTGAAGCCAGTCACACTGATATGAGTTCAGAGATGTGTACACATCTAGAGTTGCTGTTTTGAGCAATACCTTGGCCTTCACTCTAGATACCCCTGTCGCTGGCTTTACATACCTTTACATAGAGGTAGAGTACCTCTCCCTAGGGAAATCCTGGCTCTGGAACTTCTCTGGTGGGGGATGACCGGTAAGTAATTTCATTTCACTGAGTGCCATTTTCCTCATTTGTAAAATTGGGATGATAAGCCTATTTTAGAGGTTGATGCATTGATTAAATGAGTGGCCATATCTCCCACTTGGGAAGCACTCGAGGAGTGTTATCTTTGGCTGCTAGAAGAATAATATCAAGATTCCATCTAGTGCCTTTTCACTGTTCGTTTGCATATCCATTCATTCAACAGCATTTCTAGTGGGTCTACCGTATGCCAGTTACTTCTCTAGGTATTGGGAATAAGCAATGAATATGATAATGCAGTCTGTGCCCTCCTGGAACTGACAGTCCAGTTGGAGAGACAGACTTTAATTATGTGATCACCTGAATAAGTGTAAAACTACAGCATCAATAAGTGCTGTGAGAGCAGATGACCGTGTGTGGAAGTTTGAGGAAGCCTTCCCTAAGTAACATTTGAGCTGGAATGGAAACGTGTGTAAGAGTTAACTGAAGGGAGAGAGGAGGGGAGATGGAGGGAACAACAAATCATAATGGCTCTTTGGTGGGAGGGCAAATAGCACTTGGAGGAATTGGAAAAAAGGCCTGTAAGCTGATGTGCAGAGAGCCAGGAGGGAATGTGGAACTTGACGAGGCGAGGGAGTCAGGCAGACCTTCACACTAGACCTCGTGGGCCCTGCTAATGTCTTTATCAAAAGAGCAATGGAAACCATGGATGATCACTGAGCTGTGGGTGAGCGTGACACGAACAAATATGGTTTGAAAAGATGCTCCTCCCTTTTTTCCCCTTAATTGAGAAGATTCAGCCCTTTCAGATGGAAGCTGCTCATTCTCACACACTTAGGACTTGGCTTCTGGGATCAGGGTTGTCATTCTGCTGCTGCCACACTGCCACTCCAGTCCATTTCTCATCTACATTATTAATAAGGACGCCATCTTCCAAACTTCATTCCACCTGCCATCTTCTACTCGCTCTAGATTGTGCCCCAGACTTTCCCTGGCCCCTGGACTTGGCTCTCTCCCCTTCCCAGATCCTGTAGTCAGTCTGGGTGACTCTGTTATCCGTGGTGATGCCCCAGCTAACACCCCAACTTCAATCCCTTATTCTCCAAAGACTTTGCCTGCCAATGATTTTTACCTTTTCTACTTTAGCGGTTCTCCGCTATGGCCTTGCTCAACATTATATAATCACTCAGAATGGGCTTCTCCTGGAATCTTAAATCTTAAACCCAGAAATCCTATTCTCTGAAGTCAAATGGCCCGTCTTGCATGCCACCATTTCTGCTTGTGTAATTGACAGTTGTTATTTGCTCAGACTCTCACCACTTCTGGACTTCTTTTCTTATCCAGTCTGGAGCCTGTGGTCAGTCATTGCAATGCTGTGAGATCGGGTCTCTCAATTATTTTGATCCCTGCCAGTTTTCAAGTCTGGATAAACCCAACCTTTCCCTTTATCTGCCCCTCCCCCCAGGCTACAAAGCATTCCCACAGAAAATAATAATTGTGCTATAGGCACTAGAATGTATGGTCGATTCCTAGTTACCTGAACTGTGAGCACTCTTCTTTGCTCCTTGTTCGTCAGCTGTGTCTTCACAGAGTAGATGTCAACCTTGACTGCCCATTGGAATCACCTGGGGGTGTTCTAAAACCTACCAATGGCTTGGTTCCACCCCTAGAGATTCTGATGTAGTAGGCCTGGAGTATATGTCACAGGATTAGACATCCCCAGGTGATTCTAATGTGCAGCCAAGATTGAGAACCACTGTGCTGACCTGCCCACGGAGGCCCACAGACATGTTAACTTCCTTTTGAGCTTTCCGCTAGCCCTCACGTTAAGCAGATGATTGTGTCTCATCCAACATCTCTTTTTCTAGCTTTAGACCTCCTTATTTTTAATTGCATCCATACTTGCCTGGTTCATTCCTTTTTTAGAGGAAAAAAAATATGCCCACATCCTCATGTTTGACCCCTTCAAAGGCACACTGGGTATCCCTTTCTCCTCCACTCCTGATCTGAGCCAGGTGATCTGAATGGTTAGGTTTCAGAAGCAGGCATGTGATGATCAGCATGCATTTTACCATAGAAACAGAACTTGGGAGCAATCAAATTCAAGTTTATGTAATCGTAAGCAGAATATTGAAAAATGGTGATTTTTATTTTTTTTTAAAGATTTTATTTATTTATTTGAGAGAGAGAATGAGAGACAGCACGAGAGGGAAGAGGGCAGAGGGGGAAGCAGACCCCCCGCTGAGCAGGGAGCCCGATGTGGGACTCGATCCCGGGACTCCAGGATCATGACCTGAGCCGAAGGCAGTTGTTTAACCAACTGAGCCACCCAGGCGCCCGAAAAATGGTGATTTTTAAAGCAAATAAAACCTGATGAGATGTAGCGAGAAGTAATACCTGAAAGTGGGTTGGGACTGGAGAGGGCAGCCGTGGGAGCAGGAGTGGGGGCTTTGCAGATCCAATAAAACTGGTGAACTTTGATTTTCAAATCAAACTTTGAAAGTTTTTTTTCTTTTCCTTCTGAGTGGAAGGAGTAAAATAATCCAATAGATGTTTAAAAAACAGAGCTGTAGTAGCAGTATGGGACATGGTCTGTAGAGGAAACAGGTTTGAGACATGGAGGATATTTGGGAGCTATTTGTAATGGTCGAGGTAAGATGAAGTCTGAACTAGCAGCAGTGGAGATGAAAGGGGGAAAATACCTTCTAGAGATATTTTTAGAGGTAAGAATCAAAAGGATTGGGTCATATTTCATTTTAGAGTATTATGTTAAAGACTCCTGGGTGTTTAATTTGCTCAGGGCAATTAAATAACCCAAAAGACTTTTTGCTAAATTGCCTATTTGTTTCAAAGTTACCTGTCTTAGTCCATTTGGGTGCTATACGAAAATTACCATAAACTGCGTAGCTCATAAACAACAAATTTATTTCTTATAGTTTTGGAGATTGGAAGTCCATGATCGATGCACTGGTAAATTTGGTGTCTGGTGAGGGACCACTTCCTAGTTCATAGGTGGTTGTCTTTTAGCCATGTCCTCACATGGTGGAAGCGGTATAGGACCTCTCTGGAGTCTCTTTCATAAAGGCACTAATCCCATTCATAAAACTCCACTCTCATGACCCAATCGCCTCCCAAACGCCTCACCTCCAAAACCATCACCTTGGGGGTTAGGGTTTTAACATACGAATTTGGTGGGGGTCAGGGAGGGCACAAACATTTATTCTGTAGCACTGCCCAAAAAAAAAGAGACTTCTTAGAAAAAAAATTTTGAAATAATTTATCTCTTTTTTGGAATGTAATTTTATTTTATTTTTTAAAGATTTTATTTATTAGAGAGAGGGAGAGCATGGAGGGGGGAGGGGCAGAGGGAGAAGCTGACTCCCTACTGAGCAGGGAGCTGGACCTGGGACTCCATCCCAGGACTCTGAGATCATGATCAAGAGTTGGATGCTTAACCGACCGAGCCCCCAGGTGCCCCAGTTCTTGTCCCTTTTAAGAAAACATTTATTGGCATTAGTGAACTGATATGTCTGACTTTTGGTAAACGTAAAAAAGTTGAGTGTCCTATGAAGTTCCAGTTGAGTATTTTTTTCTGAAATTTACTTATCATCCTTAACTGCTATAATCAGTAAATTCTGTGAGGAGAAAGAAGTAGGCAGAATAGTAAAGTGAAAAAATTATTATTTTTTCAGATCTTCTGTGTTCTAGACCTTCTGTTTCTAACACTTCCATGAATATACATCTGGGTATTAGCTTCCTTTTTGTTAATTGCCAGTGTCCTCATTATCTTTTGCTGTGTAACAAACTACCCAGATTTAGTGGCATCAGATGACAATTTGTGATCATCTCTCATAGTTCTGTGGGTTGACTGGGCATAGCTGGACTGTTCTTGGTTGGGCTCTTTCGTGTGGTTGTAATCAGGTGTTGGCTGGGGTCTCTGTCATTACCAAGCTGGACTGGGCTTGATGTCCAGAGTGGCTTATTCACATAACCATCAGTAGATGCCAGGTCAAGTTAGGGCTGTGAAAAAGATTATCTATACATAGCCTCTCCATATCCCTTGGGTTCTCATAGAACGGTGGCTGGCTTCTAAGAATCAGTGGTCAGAGACACAGGAAGTAGAAGCTACCAAGCCAGCTAAGACCTGGAACAGGTACTGCATCACTTCCACCATGTTCTGTTGGTCAAGGAGCCTCAGGGTGTTCCCAGATTCAGAGCATAGAGAAATAAATACTAGCTCTTGTTGGGGAAATGTTGCTAAGGAACACATGTGATGGGAGATGTTTTGGCCAACTCTGGAAAATAAAATGTGTCCCAGTCAGTGATTATAGATAAGGTAGAGAAAAAGGTAATTACAGAAGGTACTGTGAATATTCCAATCACATTTAAAAACAACTTAATAAGTTTTTAAAGTTATTAAAATATTGTTATTAAAAACTTAATAAACTTCCTTATTTTGGAATAATTTTAGGTGTACAGAAAAGTCGCAAAGATATCACAGAGCATTTTCGAAATATTTTTCATCTACATCTTACACAGCCATGGTAGATTTGTCAGAACTAAGAAATTAACATTAGTACAATAGTATTAACGAAACCACAGACTTTATATGGGTTTTACCAGTTTCTCTATAAATGTCTTTTTTGTTGTTCTGGGATCAAATCCAGGATACTGCCTTGCATCTAACCACGTTCTCTTTTAACATGTTAACCAGTCTCTCTCATACTGATTTTTCTCTTTCACAACCCATTAGGAAATGGCTTATTTACAAATATGTGTCTTTATGAATAGTAGAATTTTAAAAATGTGGTTTAAGTCAGTTGGAGAATCAGTGATCTCTAAAATATATGTTAGCCTTTTTTGGATGCTGTAAAACATTTTCTAATGAGTTGCTATTAGTCTTCTAACATGGGAAAAATAGTAAAATTTCTAATAGAAATATATAACATCATAGCCATTTTGGGTATTTTTAAAAATTTCCATGTTAACTTTAAACCTTGATCTTTGTTGTATTTGTGACAGAAAAAAAAATTAAAAATGACTTAAATCAGTGTGAATAAGACTTTAACATTGCAGTTTAAATTTATAGACTTCAACATAGCCACCATTTTTTGGTGATCCAACATTCAGTCCGATTTTCCACCTCATTGAAAACATTCTCCAGCTGCTGCCGAGTGATTTCATAAATTGCATTCATGATCCTGGCTTGAAGTTCCTTTAAAGAATGTGGTCTGGATGAATACACAGCAGTTTTAACACAGTCCCATAAAATATAGTTCAGTGGGATAGGTCAAGTTTAAAGTTGCACAAGGATTTCATAAACACCCTGAGTAGATGTGCACTAAAACTTTGAATGTGTTACATGGAAAAACCTTATAAAGGATGGCAGTGTTCCAAACGTAGATTGAGTTGGTCATCTATGAAACAATTCCTACTACTGATGGATCTTAATAGTGCCACCTGCTAGTTCTTTCATAGTAAATTGTGTGAAATGACACATTCTGTAAACTGATGAACTACTTATTTATTTAATAAATCCATCAGTGAAAGAAACCTCTGTCCTAAGAAATGGAGCTATTTATTAGACCCAAAAGGTCTTAAGCCAGAAATGTCAGGCATTTTTGTGGACTAAGAGTGTTGCCCTCTGGCATTGTTTTTTTGGTTTTTTGGGGTTTTTTTAACTGCAGCAAGTAACACACCATACCCAGTTGGTATATTTGTCCTTTATCTGGCAGCAAACTCCAGAATCTCTGGGTAGTTGGGTGAATGCCAAGTCAAACCCCAGAAAGACATCAGTGGTCTTGGCGTATAGTTCTGAAGATACTCCTAGGCTATAAGTGCGCACTGAAGGCTGACATTTTTGGGTGTTTCACTGGTACATTTCCTTTGTTGATTATATTTATTGGTTTAGAGGGAATATCTTTCACCCAGCCGTGACATTGTTATCCTAGAGAACAAAGCAAACCAATATAAATTTCATATTCCTAAATTAGAATTGTGGTCCTCTCGTTAGAATAGACATTGCTCATGTTTTGAAATTAATATGATTATATGAAAAGGATGGTACACAGAAAACATAGCAGTTGGTGGTAATTATGTCTACAAAGGCTGGTATGTTGGCTGGATGTTGTGCAAAATTACTACAGGGCAGTGTTTACTACTGGCCAGTCATGTCAGTTGAAGTTAGGTATTCTGCTAAAATACCTTATTAATTTTCAACTTGTCACTGAACCTTTCTTTAAATGTTTATGAAAACATGTGAATTGTTCATACTTACCTATTTTATGTGCTTAACATACTCTATTTGTATTAGTAGCGTGGAACTCTCTTGAATCCAGCTACCACACACCAAGACAGATTTTGCACTTACTGATAAAATTATGTTTCTGTCATACATGGTACAAATATCTCTCTTTAGAGAAGAAAATATGAGTGCAATTTCTGGCTGTTTTAGATAATTCTGAACTTGTAATTTCCTTGCACCTTCAAAGGATTGTGATCACCTTTGTCTTTTCTTTTTTGATTATAGTCAAGAATTAGCAGTGTATGCTTTAATTATATAGTTTTGTTCTTCCCCACCTTATAAAAAAAAGCTTTTGATCCACATTATTCTGATCAAAGTTATTATAAAGTTAGTGTAGAATTATAGGCTTAATTAGAGCATTCCTTTTGAGATATTGTCCTTAGTTCTGTAATCCTGGGAAGACTGCTGTTCACTCATGGAGTCTCAGCAGTTAGTCTACTACAGTGTGAATTGGGAATGCTAGGTGAAATTAAGCCATTAGATTTATCCTAGTGTGAATGTGAATCTCCCATCAGTTGCCAGAAATTCTCTGGTTCCTGGACTGGTGATGCAGGTAACTTTTACTTATTAAGATTTTTCATTTTAACTAAGGCCTTTAGATTTGAACCCTTAAGTTCATGAATGTAGGAAGCTTATGCTTTTGAAATTATCTTCTCTGTTTAATTAAGCTATATTTTGGTGCTTTTACTTTTCAGAGGTAAACCTCTCTTCTTATTTGGCTTTCGCTTAAGTAAAATAGAAAGATTTGTTATTCTTTATTATATGGAGAAGTATGGAATCATTACCATACATTTGAAGTTTTGTCATAAATACTTAAGATCATGAGGAATATGGTTAAAAGGAAACCATTCACCACACCATACGTGAGAGTAAATGCCTAGCCTAAAAAGCTTTTGTGATCTTTCATTTTCCATTCATCCCCTCGGAATGAAATAGTTACCTATCATTTCCATTAATTTGCAGTATCACCTTATGATACATCTTTTTGTTTTTGAAGCAAAATGGTATGCCAGATAATTTTATTTTTTCATTCAAAAAGCATTTTTAATCCCAAATGCATTAATTAAAAATGCTTTGCAATCTCCCACAATGCTCAGGAAATATCTAAGACCTAAGACTCTGATATTAAAAAGCATTTTCATTCAATTGGAATTGTATTACATAGTATATATAAGATTATAAAGTGTTTTATTTATACTCCTAAAAGTGTACTTACTGATCTGTTGTGAACAGGGTGGTGTTATTTTAGTGGCTTCAGCCATGGAACACTTGGGTTTCATAAAACCAGTGGTGTAAAAAAATTTTCAGGAACACATCATATAAATTACTGTTTAATAGACAGTGATTTGTGAAGAGTGATTATGCCTTAAATGAATATTGTTGCAAGGTCAAAGAGAAAAGTTGACCTTGGGTGATTGATAGCATAACACTCTTGAGGGCACAGATATTATAGCTAGAGATAACCCATTGTGATATCAGGTTTGAAGGAAAAATAGTGTGATTTAAAGGTTATTTTTTTAAGGTACAATGAGGTGTGTGGGTATACACACACATGCATGTGCACATACTGAAGGCTTCTGCAAACTTTTCATCCAAGTCCACTTTTAGTTTGTTATACACATTTCTTGGAGAACCACTGGCTAAGATGCCACATCTTCATCTTCAGAATTAATTCCTATAAAGGCGGTTTTGATTATCTTGATCCTGAAGTTTTACTCTTAACTTCCCCAAAGCCTGCTTCCTTCAGTTTGGAAGGACCTGGGAACACCCATGAATTCCCTCCCATACAGTTTGCCATAGTAGTTGTGTTCCTGAAATTTTGTGCCAACGTCAGGAATGGATCTCTCATTGTGTGTCCATGATTAGAGAATTGCTTTCTCCGATAAAATCTATCTCCTGGTAAAGGAGAAGTGGTGGTATTTATTACAAAGAGCTTTGCCATTTGGTGAGAGAGAAAGGGTTATCTTTTGAATATTCTAGTAAAATATGCCAGCTGGATTTTTGTGCTGTCCTTCCCAATGACTTCACTGCATTCTTTTGGGCTTTCCAGATTGCAGTTGAGGTTTTCAGTGCTATTAGTTCAGGCTGCACTTAAGTCACTGATATAAATTAGTCCTTTCTCTCCTCGGTTCCCAGTGTGAATATTACACATTCTGACTTGAGAAGCGTGGTCTTTGGAGATGTCTGCTGGTCAGATCGTCCTCCTGAGAATGATCCCTTTGGATTTTTGTAGTTCAGTTTTGAGATCTCTACATGTCTTCTTCCTACATCCCAGCTCTTGTGCTAAGTGATTGGCTTTAGGTCACAGGTCCATTTTTCCACTTTCCAGTTTGATGAAGGTGGATTTCTGTGCCTCCTTACCTGCTGAGTTTCTACTTCTGTCTTTTTATCTGGAAGAATTCTGTTTATTCAGATCGTATCTGTTCACTCAGTACTTTCAGATTTAGTTGTCTTTATTCATTTTAGTCCAGTGTGCTCTTCAAATTATCTTATCGATGCAGACCTTCTGATGTGCATGATAGCCCCTATTTACTTGTTTTTGTTTCAGAGAACCTATTTTTCTTCCTCTAATCAAGTTGCCATAAATGTTTCTTCCAAACATCCTATTCTTTTCTTTAGGAAAGAGTTCTCTCTCTTTGAATCCTGAGACTGTTTCTTAATGTCTTCATATAGAGTGACAGGGCAAAATAAGTGACAGACTTGGTCCTCAGTGTGTTGAGGTGAGGGTAACTGTGTCTCTCTGAGCTTTGCCGCAGTTCAGAAGGCCGGTGTCATCCCCTACCGATGCCTCCAACATGCCTGGAGCCTGGCTTCCGGTGGCCGCCTAAAGAGATGGTCACTTCCCCTCTCCTCGCCTTAGGAAATGAACCAAAAACAACGGGGGTGGCCAGAGATCATTGGACGTCCGGTTTCCCCACAGCCCGCGCTGCTTCTCCTGGCGTGATAGCTGCCTTGCTCGACGAGGGTGATCCTTTTCTTGGCTTGGTCTGCACCCCTGACAGCCAGGTTCTGTACAACTACATTTTGAGAGTCCTGACGTCTTCTGGAGAAAAAGGAGTTAAGCTTCCAAAAATGTATAAATTTTATATGTTAATTTAACATATAAACCCTTATTGTCTAGTGAATCAGACATATGGATCTGAATCTCAGCTCTGTGACTTCCCAGCTGAGACTTTGGTGAGTTAATTAACCTCTCTGGGCTTCAGTTTTCCTCAGCTCTGAAAGGAAGATGATGACATGGTCTCAGTAGGGCTGCCATGATGTTTATATCTGAGAATTTATGTAAAATATGCAGCCCAGCCCTGGGCCCAGGATGGGTGCTCCCTCAACAGCAATTTCTGCTGAGGTTTCTGCCCATGCTCACCACCATTCTTAAATTTGCCTTTTGTTTTGTCCGTGACTTAATCTCTGGAGCAAATAATCTTAGTCATGTTGGAGGATCAAAAGCCTGGAGGAAAACTACCACCATGTGAAAGACAAAACCAGTAGGAAATACTCAGTATTATTTGATTTATTTAACCTATGACAATTTCCTTTTTTTTTTTTTTGATGACGCACCAGTGGTTGTACTATTATTTTAATGTGTGCACTGAGATTTATACAGTTTTAGTTACCCTTATATTTTCATCTAACAGAAGATGATTGTTTTTGCTTTGTTTATCTGCAAGTTTTTGCTAAATTGGTCTCCTTGAAGCTTAGCATATTATCTTTTTATGTGTAGTAATATAAGGAAGAGTGCGGAATGTGGTCAGGTCGCATAATTTTAGAGTAGCCAAATTTAATGATAAAATGCAGAAGCACCATAATATAACGTTGGTATATTCGCTTCTTTTGGGTTTTTTGTATTTTTTTTTTTTAGATCTTCAAATTTATTCAGTTTGGGTTTTTTAACAGATTTGGTGACACACGTGCTCTCTCAAAATAAAAAATAAAAAAGAAAAAGAAAAGGAAAATATTCAGGATTAGTTCAAAAGAAGCGAATAGCTCGCTATTTTTAGAGAGAGAGAGAGAGAGAGCATGTGCATGCATGTGTGTGCAGGTACAGAGGGGCAGAGGGAGAGGGAGAGAATCTCTCGATCTCATGACCCTGAGGTCATGACCTGAGCTGAAATGAAGAGTCGGATGCTTAACTGACTGAGCCACCCAGGCTCCCCTTTCTTTTTCTTGAAATCTGTTTCCTTGGTTTTGCCCCTCATCTTTTCTGCGTGGTCTCAATAAGCATCTATAGATTTGACTTACAGAACTTATCTTGAGGTTTAATTTAGGTTTTCTTTACTGAGTGGTGCTTCATGCTTGGTAGGAGGCTAAATCCCCTGAATACTTCTCATGGTTAATTGGACCAAATCATTTCCTGCATATTATCTGTGGTGAATTACAGTAAAAGATCCCAGTGAGACACAGTCCACCCTAGTGGCCAGGGGCTTGGCCTCTGAAGCTCAAAGCTCATTAGACCGGAGTTCAGATCTGGTGTATATAACATTAATTAGCTGTTGGTCTTTGGGCAGGTCACTTACTATATGCCTCAGGTTCCCCATCTGTAAAATGGAATAATAATGCTTAATTTATCAGATTGTTGTAAAGGTTAAATGAGATGGTACTTATCAGAGGCTTAGCCCAGCACATGTATACACTGAGTCTTCAATAAACATTAGCCATTATTATGTAATGGAAGATACAGTGTTATTAAGACATTGTCTTACTAAGCACCTTAAACCAAGCCACAACATAACCCAGTTTTTCATGTTATCAATTGCAAAAATGTATTCTAAAGCCAAGCTAATAGAAAAAAGTCATTTTCATATATATAGGATACTTATTCTGAATTAATAAGAGGGTCTGTAGACTATTAAACAGTAGGTAGCTATTGAAAGAATTAATCCATTTTCTTAAAGATGTTCAACATATGACCAAGGCCTAGAGTAGGCATTGGAAGGATGTAGTATACTTCATGAAATTTTTCCAGTATGGGATCTGACTCACTGAACTTGAAAATGAAACAAACAAAACAGAAGCTTGTTCTCCCTGTGCCCATGGTGCCAAAAAATAAATCACTGCTGTATTCATCAAGTCATAAAATTTAAATCATCTCTATTTGAGTTGGATAGCTCAGGGTAGTATTTGACGCTAACCACTGGCTCAAGCAGGATCTGGTGATATTTAATGAACTGTTGTTCAAGGTCAATTGACACTAGGTTGTTGCCTCAGTATTAAAGTATTGCAAAATGATATGGATGTAAAGAAAACTCATTAAGCAATGGCTATAAATGAACTTTATTTGTTCTTCTAACCAGATGTATTATGGTTTATGCTTGTGTTTATGCTTCATGCTGTGCATTAAGAAAATTTTCTTGCTTTAGCTTTACCAATAATTTGCTCTTTTTCTGAGCTCTTGGGGCTGTGGCTACCTAGCAACAACACATGTAGGCATTTCTTTATGTGCTTCTCCTGCTTTCGTATTTTCTATCGGCCAGAACCCCTAGCCTGTATCCTCTCTGGAAGGCTGCTGACGCTCAAAAGAGGCACTATCTTTACCCGGGACAGTAAAGTGCCAGTGTTCTTTGTTGTTTTATTGTTGTTGGGTTTCTTTTACATCTGCCATGTTCAGTTGCCTTGACATGGCTGCATTTGGAATTAGCTGGTAGCTTGAGAATGTGGAGCCGTTGGCTTCAGGGTCAGTGTTCCCAGGTGAGAGAGAGTTCCCAGGTGAGACAGAGAATGGGCAAGGGAAATAAAAAGGAGGGGCTAGGGAATGAAATCCTGTTGTTTGGATTCCTAGAGGAGCTGGCAGAAATTTTAGGAGAAAGGGTAAGAAACTATTTTTACTTTTCAGCACCACTATTTGGGCGTAAGATTGGAAGTTATATGAGTTATAAACTTTTAAAGTATTTCAGATGTTGCTTAATTATTACATAAGTACACCCTAAGTGGCTTAGGTTATGTACTTTTAAACTAGGAAATTAGCCTAGTTTGCTGAAATATCAGACTTTTCCTTGGACAGACCGCAGATGAGGCCATATACATACTTAGTTATGACCTGCAATAGCAGGCATTGGAGGTCTGACCATGCAGTTAGTCTCTGCCTCACTCTCATCATTTTGCTGGGCCTCTGTGAAATGCCCCCCGTATTGGTCAGTTGCTGTAACTTCTGGGGAGATTTGGCATTTTCCCCCATTCCTCACACCTGCCCTTTTCACGTCGTGCTCAACAAAATAAAACAGTCCTTTGTAGCAGGCATGATAACTCCACCAGTGTTTCTTTGAAGTGATTATTTACTCTTGTGCAGTATGGTTTAACTTCAGTACTTGTGCTGTCTAAAAACGGTCAGAAATACTTGCAAAACTTAGGTTCTTCAAGGCCCATTTTTTCTCAAGGAAGCTGACAGGTGTTTCTAATGACACTGCAAGTTGAGCAAAAAGCTTTAGAAACGCTGGATATTTATATCAGGGTCAAAAGCAGTTAGTATTTCTTGATATATATGTGTAAAAAATGGAACCTGAGTTTGTACGACTCAAGGTATTTCATGATCATCTGCAAAATTAGAGAATTTTCAAATGGCCACTTGGGGATGATGATAAATTCATGAAGAGTAGAAGAACTGACCCAGCTTGCCAATTGATTGGTTAGAGAAACTTATAAAGTTGTTCAGCTTCTATGTATTTGTCTGTACAAAGGGGAAGCATAGGAAGGTTAGCCAGGATTTGGCTGAAGAGAAATCTGAGTAAGCTTTGCAGTTCCTGTGTCAATGGAGAAAATAGGAACGCAGCTTAAATAAGTTAAGACTGTTAAGCATCTAATTACTATGTGGTGAGCACCTTTGTTTCCCATAATAGGAGCATAATTGTTAAAAGTTCCTGAAATCCTGGAATTACCACTACTTTCAAGGCATGAGTCAAATTTGAAATTCGGAACAGCAGGCTAAAGCTTTCAATTGAAAACTGGTCAGTCGCAAATTTTAAAATGAAGCAAAAGAATTCCATCATTTGGTCAAAACCTACATATATATATATTTTTTTTCATCCACCTCAAAGAATGTCTTGTGAGAATCCGTGACTACCCTTTGTGTCCCCTGTCGCCTACGAGTATCACCTAAATCCTCCTGTAAACTGTTGTACATTTAGCTTTCCACCACTTCTTATAAGATTGATGTTTTCTACCCACAGCTTAAAATAATACTTGGTTCATCCTCAGTTGTTTCAAATTTTAAGTTGGTATTGCCTTTGCTGTAGAAAGCTGAAATTCTAGAATTTTGAAACTTGGAGAACAAGTTCAAGTAGGACATACCTTTCATAACTGTTCATAACACTATCTGCTCTTATAATTTGCCTTTGGCATTACCCTTTCCATCCTGAAGATTCATAGCCCTTTTTATAGTTTATTACCTATAGCAATCAATAGATTCTGTAATCATTTTCATTTCTTTGGACTCTATCCAGTGCCCATTTATGTCTTGACATGTAGCTATGAGAATTAAAGACCGTTTGAGAGCAGAAATAAGTTTTAAGTCTTCCTCAGCCAGTACCGAAATCAGGAATTCACTGTTTCTCTGAGTCCTTGTTAAACCCTGGCTTTTAGGCATGACTTTTTTTTTCCTGCACTCCATTCATTTGATGGAAACATTAATTAAGTTAATAGCATGGCAGCGTCTCCCACTGCCACTGTGAGTCCCTGAGCAGTAGTGCACATTACATTAACTTCTTCAGGTTATAAAGCCCCCATTTTGCACGGCAAAGCAGTAATTTCAGGGAATAGTGCTTAATGAAGTTTCCCCAGGTGTTTAACTTATTACGAGAACTTTGAATTCCTCTAAGTGCAAGGAAAAAAAATAAAGAAGTAGTTTTTTTAAACAAGAATTTTAATACAGTGAATTAAAACAATTAGAATGATAGTTGAGGTTCTCTACGCTTATTAAGCCAAGGTTAAATTGAATAAACCTGACACCATTGGCTTGCTGAAAAGCATTTGTGAACTTTTCCATTAACTACAATTAATATAAGGACGGAGCAAAACCTGCATTTCTTCTTCCTCTAAAAATGGGACTATTAAGTATAAGCCTTTAAATCAACTTACTAAAAATTCAGTACATTTGTAAAATGACAAAATAAAGTCATTTTTCTGCTCCTAAATAAAATATTTTAGTTTTTTGATGTAGTAAAACTAATCGGTTTATAATTAGAATTTTATTGAAGAAATTTTTCTTACTGACTGCCTCTTAAAACTTACCATAGTGGGCGCCTGGGTGGCTCAGTTGGTTAAGCGACTGCCTTCGGCTCAGGTCATGATCCTGGAGTCCCGGGATTGAGTCCCGCATCAGGCTCTCTGCTTGGCAGGGAGTCTGCTTCTCCCTCAGACCCTCCCCCCTCTCATGTGCTTTCAAATAAATAAATAAAATCTTAAAAAAAAAAAAAAAACTTACCATAGTGATAAAATTGTTGTTGAATAGTTACTGAGTCACCTCCATTGTATAGCACATGACCTGGTACATAATAGGTGCTCAGCAAACGTTTGTTGACATGTTGAAGATTTACATGGAATGGCCTCTTTCTGTGTAACATTTACTTTTTTTTAAGATTGATTTATTTGAGAGCGAGAGAGTGTGTGTGTGTGCACGAGCAGGAGAGGGAGAGGGAAAGAGAATCCCAAGCAGACTCTGCACTGAGCACAGAGACTGACACAGGGCTCAATCCAAGTACCCTGAGATCACGACCTGAGCCGAAGCTAAGAGTTGGACGCTTAACTGAACTACACCATCCAGGTGCCCCTAACATTTACTTTTTATAAAAATCAACAGTTTTTTTACTACATTGTAATTATTATCTAGGTTCTACTTCTATTTAATTATCTTTCTAAAATTTTTTTATTAGATTTAATTTAAATGTAAACATTTGTACTAGGAAAACGTACTAAAATATACTCATGTTTGAACTCTTTCCCCCTTTTTAAGTTATTGAAATATAGTTGACGTACAATGTTATATTAGTTTCAGATGTACAACAGTGATTTGGCAATTCTGTGGATTACTCAGTGCTCACCACAATAACTAGTCACCATCTGTCATGGTACAACATTATTACAATGTTATTGACTATATTCCCTGTGCTGTACTTTTCATCTCCATGGTTTATTTATTTTATAACTGGAAATTTATACCTCTTAATCCCCCACACCTATTTCACCCATCCTCCCTGCTCACCACCCCTCTGGTAACCACCAGTTCTCTCTTTTAAGCATCTGTTTTGTTTGTTCGTTTTGTTTTTTAGATTCCACGTATAAGTGAAATCATATGACATTGGTCTTTCTTTGACTTATTTCACTTAGCATAATACCACCTGGGCCCATCCATGTTGTTACAAATGGCAAGATTTCATTCTTTTTTATGGCTGAGTAATATTCCATGGTGTATATATACCACATCTTCTTTATCCATTCATCTTATCGATGGACACTTGGCTTGCTTCCATATCTTGGCTATTGTGAATGCTTTCCCTTTTAAACATATGTTTTTATATCTGGAAAGATAAAAAGGAAATTGTTACAATGGTTGCTTTCAGGGCCTGGGAGTGGGGTTTTGTGGAGAAGGGGACTCGTCACCAATTAATTCGGCAGATATTTTTTTTTTTTTAAGATTTTATTTATTTGACAGAGAGAGACCGTGAGAGTGGGAACACAAGCAGGGGGAGTGGGAGAGGGAGAAGCAGGCTTCTTACAGAGCAGAGAGCCTGATGTGGAGCTTGATCCCAGGACCCTGAGATCATGACCTGAGGCAGACGCTTAACGACTGAGCCACCCAGGAGCCCCTCGGCAGATATTTATAAAGCACCCATTAGATGCCAGATGCTATGCAACGTGTTGGCTATGTTGGGGGGACCAAGACATAGTCCCTGTGTTTATGAATTTTAGAACCTAGTAGAAGAACCAGGCATTCACACACACACACACACACACACACACACACACATATATATATACACACATATATATTTATTTACTTACAAACAGTAATGAGAGATATGAAAGAAAGAAAAGGATGCTATGAGACAGAATTTGCAAGAGGAAACTCATTTAAGTGTGTGTGGGGGGTGTTGTTTAGGGAGGCCTCTTCAGAGAAATGATATTTGAGTTGAACTGGAAGAATGAATCAGAATGAGCTAGGCAAGAGGTAAAAGAAGGAATTCCAGGTAGAGGGACCAGCATGTGCAAAAGCCCAGAGACAGTGAGGATTTTGGCTTCCTGGAAGAACTGAATGAAAGAAGACGAGTAACGCTGAAGTACAGGGAGGGAAGCAAAGAGCTGGAGTGAAGATGGAGAACAGGTCAGAGCATACAAGACTTGGGAGTTTGAGTTTTGTTCTAAAGTACAAGAGGAAATCATTGGAAGTTTTTTAAGTGGAGGAATAATAGTATCTGGTTTCTTTGTTTTAAAGACTTCACTGGCTATTGGAGGGGAGAATGGATAGGAAGTGGTCTAAAGCAATAATTAATAGTCCAGGTGAGAGATGGTGGTGACTTGGGCTAGGATAGTGACCAGGTTTAGTATGTTTGGGGGGACTTGGTGATGGATTAAATATGGGGACAAAGAGGTACCCTGGAATGAATCTCTGTGTCTGCTGGTATGAGCCACAGGGTGGAGGATACAGAAGTCTAGAGAAGGAGCAGGTTTAGGAGGAAGATCGAGTTCAGTTTTTGGACAAAGTAACTTTTACATAGTAGTGGAGTTTTATAGCAGAGGTTTGGGCTTATAGTGTAAATTTGGGGATTACTAGAATGCACATGGTATTTACATCTTTGTGAATGGATGTGATTACATAGAGAGGGCATGTTGAGAAAGAGCCAGGGACCCAGCCCTGGGGAACTCTAAAACAGAGCTTGAGTAGTGTGGGAGAAGTTCATGAGAGACTGAGAAAGAACAGCAGGAGTCAAGAGGAATATTGAGGAGAATGGCTGTTAGGAAAGCTGAGATCAGAAGTGTTTCAATAAGAATTAGGCCCACCTGTTTGTATTACTTACATAACTTGTGTGTGTATACATACATATATTTTTTTCCTAGAAAATACCTTTTATTTATTGCTAATCAAAAAACAAACCACAGTATAACTAAAAATGAAGTTAATCGATGAGATGATCTTGGGCGGACTGTCTTTTAGACTTTTTCTTAATGTACAATTATAAAAGACATGTTCAAACACCTGTACAAAATACACACAGAGTGGGGAATATACAACATGCAGAATCCAAGCAGAAGGACTTTGCACAAAACCTGCATCCTATTTTCCATGTATTCTCATTAAGTTGTCTCTGCTGTCTAGATTCATAGAACTTTTAAGACACATAAATGTGAAGGTTGAATTTAATTTCGTTTTGATTCTTTCCATGTTTGTTCTCCTGTGCCAAAACTTGGCAAAGTAAGGATTGCCATGCCTAAGTGCTTTATTTCTCCTTCTTATCTGCGTAATATAGCTGAACCAATCAGACTGCAGGAATGTGGTATTCCCTGAGCCCTTTTGTAGTTGTAATAGCTGATGCTACTGAATTATCTTGCTAAATGATAGGCTTGTTTGCTACTGGAAGGAAGACTGGTCTAATGGAGAGAGCATGGACTTGGATCCAGTCCCAGCTCTAATTCTTACTCCTGCAAATTTGCACAAGCTACTTAATCTCTTCATCCGCCTGTGTGAAATGCCTATTCATAATGAATACCTACCTCACAAAATTTTTGTGAGGATTTATTTAATAAAGCTAAGTATGTAAAATGCTTAAGAAAATATCTTTAACAAAGCGTACCCTTAATAAATGCGTTGCTTTTTTTTATAAGGATTTTATTTATTTATTTATTTGACAGCGAGAGACATAGCGAGAGAAGGAACACAGGCAGGGGGAGTAGGAGAGGGAGAAGCAGGCTTCCCCGCCAAGCAAGGAGCCCAATGCGGGGTTCGATCCCAGAACCCCAGGATCATGACCTGAACTGAAGGCAGACGCTTAAGGATTGAGCCACCTAGGTGCCCCAAATGTATTGCTTTTTAAAAGATTTCATAAAAAATATAGTTTCTGGTATCTCTCAGCCCTTGCATTTAATGTCTATCAGTAATTATTTTTGTTGTTTAAGATTACATTTCTTTTTTGTCACAGAAGCTGAGATTTCACTACACATGATATTGTTTACAAGTTTATTTTCCATTAAGGCATAATTTATGTCCGTGTTCATTGCTCTGTGTCTCAAGGTGCCTTTTCCAAGTCACAGCTTCTTAGAAGGATTAATTCTATTAATTCATGAATTTAAAACATATAACCAAAATTTTCAGATAAAGTGATTTTCAAGATTGTCAATTGAAAAGCAAATATATATATATATATGAATCATCACAGATGTGAAATTCTGTGTTCACTTATCTAAAGGAAGCTTGATTGATGAGAAAGTTACTATTTGACATTTACATTTTTTTGGCTTCTGATATTAATGCTTTACTTTGTCTAAAATGGCACTATGGTGGAATATTGACTCCTCTTTCTGTCCTAATAGACTTGCTGAAAACTAAGCCCATCGAAGTGCTATACATTCAAATATAATCATGTTAAGGTAATGATTCTCCGTGTATTAGGGAAGACTTGTAGAGAAATATTTACTTTAAAACACATAGGTTTTATACTTATGCATTAGGTTGTTTTTGCTTGGTCTGTGTGTGTATATGTGCATTTACATTCCTGCTGAAACCTGAAAGAGGTGCTATATATTTAAATATTTTTAGTTCATTCACATCAGTGTGCATTTCTGGTTAAGTATCTGTCTAGAATTGGTTCAGAAGCAACATAATCAGATTTGGTTTGGCAAGTCAAAATGAAGTGTATACAAATGCACATTCTTAGAAATAAGTTGCTCTAAAATCAAAGCAGGAGAGTAAATGTAGTGTGAAATGGTACACAAAATCCAGCCACAGCATAATTAGCAAAGGATAGTAGAAATGCCATTTGTTAAAACTTGAATTGTAACAGTCAGTTTATTTTCTCACAACAGGAAATAGAAAAGCAGTTAAACATCATCAGTCAAAAAGAGTATCAAGGCAGGTTAAAGAACCACAAATATAAAGTATATAAATTAAAAAATTGGAAACAGAATGTTCAGTAGTATTTGATCTTGAGAAATCTTACAGATTTTTTGTTGTTATACTGATTGGTTTATTTCAATAAATTTTTCAAAATCATGTTAATACTTTCCCCCTATATATATATGGGCATATAAATCTTTTAGATTTGGGATTTTCCTACTTTGGACAAAGTGAATCTACTAGAGAAAGGATATACTAATAATTAAAGCTGGGAAGGTAAGTCGACTTTTTTCCATTCTGCACTGGTTTAAAAAAATTTTTTTATTGGGGCAAAATATACATAACTATTCTAAGTGTAGAATTTAGTGGCATTAATTACATTGACAATGATGTGATATCATCACCACTGTCTGTTTCCCAAACTTCTTCATCACCCCAAACAGATATATTTTTAAAATCTTTATTGAGATATAATTCACCTGCCACCTGCCATATCATTAACTTCAAGTGTACAATTCAGTGGCTTTTAATATAATCACAGAGGTGTGCAACCATCACTACAGTCACTTCTAGAACATTTTCATCACCCCCAAAAGAAACTCTGTACCCTTTAGCAGTCAGGCTCCATTTCTCCCCAATTTTCTGCCTCTATAGATTTGCCTAATCTGGACATTTCATATCAATGAAATGATATAACATCTGATTTTTTGTAACTGGCTTCTTTTACTTTTGTCTTTTCAAGGCTCATCCACATTGGAACATCTGTCATTATGCCATTCCTTTTTATTGCTGAATACTGTTCCATTCTATGGTTATACTGTATTTTGTTTATCTCTTCATTAGTTGATCAAGATTTGGTTTGTTTCTACTTTTTGGCTATTATGAATAATGTTGCTATGAAATTTGCATACGGGTTTTCTGTAGACATGTTTTCATTCCTTTTGGGTATATGCCTAGGAGTGGAATTGCAGAATCAGATGGTAATTCTCTGTTTAACCATTTGAGGAATTGCTGGAATGTTTTTGCAAAGGAACTGGCCCATTTTACCATAACAGTGTAGGGGGGGTTCCAATTTCTCCACATCCTGGTGAATTCTAATTGTTACTGTCTATCTTTTTGATTCTTCTTGTCCTCCTAGTGGATGTGAAGTGGCATCCACTGTGATTTTGATTTCCATTTACTTGATGGCTAATGATGGGGAACATCTTTTCAGGTGCTTATTGGTCATTGATATGTTTTCATTGGACAAATGTCTACTCAGATCCTTTGCTCATTTTTAAGTTAGGTATTTGCTTTTTTAATTATTGAGTTGTAGAAGTTCTTTATATATTCTAGATACAAGCTTCTTATCAAATATATGATTCACAGTTTTTTTTTTCCTATCCCATAGGAATTGTCTCTTTTGAGATTTGACTGTTTCTTCTCTTGGGTTTCTTTCTTTCTTTCTTTCTTTTTTTCTTCTCTTCTCTTCTCTTCTCTTCTCATACATTACATCATTAGTTTTAGATGAAGTGTTCCATGATTCATTGTTTGTGCATAACACCCAGTGCTCCATGCAGAATGTGCCCTCCTCAATACCCACCACCAGGCTAACCCATCCTCCCACCCCCCTCCCCTCTAGAACCCTGTTTGTTTTTCAGAGTCCATCGTCTCTCATGGTTCATCTACCCCTCCAATTTCCCCCGATGTGGTATATATATACAATGGAATATTATGCAGCCATCAAAAGGAATGAGATCTTGCCATTTGCAATGACGTGGATGGAACTGGAGGGTATTATGTTGAGTGAAATAAGTCAAACAGAGAAAGACATGTATCATATGATCTCACTGATATGAGGAATTCTTAATTGCAGGAAACAAACTGAGGGTTGCCGGAGTGGGGGGTGGGGTGGGAGGGATGGGGTGACTGGGTGATAGACACTGGGGAGGGTATGTGCTCTGGTAAGCGCTGTGAATTGTGCAAGACTGTTGAATCTTCTCTTGGGTTTCTAATTACACTGTGACTTTATTGGGAGAAATTCTGAACTCTTTATGGGATGGCATATCAGTGACCAGTTTGAGAAAGGTTACTTCCAGTTCTCTGTGCCCACGAAGTCCATTTCCTAACCCTGCAATCTGAACTGTAGCGTTCATTCAGGAGACATTTATTTTGGTCCTTGCTAACATGCTGGACCCTGGGACCAGCTTCAGAGAGTAGGCGTTGGAACTCTTTTCTCGATAAGCTTGCAGTCTAGTGGGCAGGTCTGAAAAAGTTATGTTGTCAGGAAAAGCACTGCATTGTTACAAACCAGGGAGAGTTTATTGTATTAGATTTATGGTGTAAACTTGCAAGTAGTGGAAGGAGACTTGAATATCACTGAGTATATTTTACTTCATGGTGTGTAAAAACTAGTGTAGTGCTTCCGACATATGGTCTGTCTCCCACCCTGTCCACTATCCCTCATCAGAGCTCTCTGCTCCGTCTCTCTGGGCTCTGGAAGCTTATCATGTTGGGCCATTATTTTTGTCATTGCCTCAGTGGTTTCTTCTCTCCGTTTACCCAAGTCTTATCTGATTTCCAAGGCCTATCTGAAGGTACCTCATGATGGTGTCTTGCTGATCACTGATGATCTTTTCTTCCCCCAATTAGTGTGGTGCTTTTGAACCATCATTGTGTCTTAACCAGTAGTCCCATATTTGCTTCCTTGTCCTAGCTTACATGTACCATTTCCTTCTTTGGGACACTCCCCATGGGGCCAAATGGAAGAAACATGATAAAAACAAGAGTTTCTGCTCTAAGTCTGCAAAATCACTTGGAAAAGTGATGGAGGGAAACAAAGTCTGGGGAAAAATCAAATAGCGGTGGGTTAGCAGATGCTGAGTTGATACACTTAATTAAACAAGCTGTTATGTTGAGTTAATGGTAACGAAAATATACAAATTCAGATCTAGTTTAGGCTATTTAGCATGTTTCTCCTTCCCACCCCCATATTTTTCATGGGATCCGCACTTTTAGTAGGCTGACTTGGAACTCTCATATGTTTAAAGTTTTCCATTTCACACATGTTGTCTAAATATGTGCCCGTAGTTTTTGCTTTAGCTACCGGCCTAATAAAAGCCTCTTGTGAATGCTTATCACCTTGTAAAGTAGTTACCAGAGCTACAGTAAAATTTGCCTGCAAGTGAAAAGGCTTTGACTTCCCTAGAGGGAGAATAAAAAACATCTGAGACAAACAGCAGCGACTGAAATTATCTGGTGTAGAAAGTGGCAGAATGCCAACCAAATGCTCTGCCCCTAAAATGTTCTAAACTTCTATCTCAACTCACTAAAAAGGCCACCTTGTTTAAAGAACTTCAAACACAAACTTGGAAATGTCTCATTATTTTGGTACAATTTACACAAACAATCCCCCTTTTTATTGCTATCTTCAGGTATTAAAGCCCTAAGAGTTAAAAAAATTTTTTAAATGTTTATTTCTTTTTAAAAATGGTGTGTGTGTGTGTAAATTGTTACTGAAAGCTATTGCCATGTTTATTTCAGATACTTCAGTATATCTAATTAGAACTGATGTTGATTGTTAAGTAGGCCAACTGGCCTTCGAGGGTGTGGTGAGAAATAGTAACGAGAAACCTTCATTAGCTATCAGGATGAGGACTCTTTTTTTTCTTTTAATTAATAGAGATGGAACGGGTTGATAAATCCTGCTGTTGTTTTGGAGTTGCCATGGAAGAATAGATCATGTTATATAGAGAGATTTCCATGTCTGTCCTGGGGCAGCTCTAGCCTTGTTTTGCTCAGAAGTATTGGTTTTTTTTTTTTTTTGAAGTTACTTTTTTACAAAGTTCGCTGAACTTTTGCTTTATAATTCTTTAAATTCTTAAACCCAGAGAGTCTTAGTCCTAGAAAACCCAATTATAGTTAAGTGCTTTATTTCCTGAATAATCACTATTATTTTTCCTACTATTATTATCACTCCATTTGTTGAATACTGTCCTACAGAACATTTCCTAGATGCTACTTTATTTTGATTCCTTCAGAAATCCCCAGAATAAGGCAGGGCAAATGCTTTCACATTGGTTTAGGGATGAGGGAAGCTGAGTTTCAGACATACCAAGTGACTTGGTAGAGGTCACAGGTAACAGAAGATAATTTTCTCTCTACTCCTCTGCAGTGCCACTCAGAAAGCTTCAGATCTTAGGGGCACCTGGCTGGCTCAGTTGGTAGACCATGCTCTTGACCTTGGGGGTGTGAGTTCAAGCCTCACGTTGGGTGCAGAGATTACTTAAAAATAAAATCTTAAAGAACACTTCAAATTAGGTTATTGTGATACTTCACAGTTATGAAATAAATTTTTGCCAAGAAATAATAAACCTTTTCATCAAAACTGCCAGGAAGGCTGCCGTAGGAGTAACTCAAAGCAGAGATGGAAGTTTTGGGTCCTTTCTTCTCTGTCACTGAGCCCACTTGGTCAAGGTTTTGGGAAATGGGAAGTCTTCATTGTTGTTTGCTGAATTACCGTTTCTCTATATAACTGAAAATTCGGCCTTCATTATTTTCAATTTAACAGATAGTTTTCCTTAAAGGAAGAGGAGATTTGCTTGTGTTCTTGGAAGAAAGTATAGTAATTAAATCTAAACCATTAAAATATTAGAGAACATGAGAAATGCTGTCTCTGGACCAAAAAATAGGAAAATAAGGTGTAATCACCTAACAGAGTATATGTTTTATTGTATGCATTATGTTTTCTTCTATATATAAATTAAATATTTTGTTATATACTTATGTAATAAAGTTATATGATAATTCCTTAAACCAAAGTCTTTTCCATGGATTAGAACATATTGTAAATTCAGTACGTATCCATAAATATTTAGAGAAACTTTATGGAACCAGCAATGACTTTTTTTTTTAAGGTTTTATTTATTTGTTTGACAGAGAGACCGCAAGAGAGGGAACACAAGCAGGGGGACTAGTAGAGGGAGAAGCAGGCTTCCCGTGGAGCAGGGAGCCCGATGCGGGTCTCGATCCCAGGACCTTGGGATCATGACCTGAGCCGAAGGCAGACGCGTAACGACTGAGCCACCTGGGCGCCCCCAGCAATGACATTTTGAAATTGCTGCTACAAAACTAGATGACCAGTCCTGGAATTGGAATATAAATTAGTCAATCAATCTTGTTAGAGCTCCCAGAATTTTTTTTTTTTTTTTTGGATTGGAGCCGGTAAGGTGAGCTTTATCTTTGCCTTGGATTTCTATTTACAGCAAATTATCCAACATTGTGCTGTGGTGGTACGTTGATAATACAATCATAATGCTGATTCACCCATTTACCAAATTTTATATAATAGCTGTTGCCTTTTTGTACCTGTCTAAATGCTGTAGATCCTGTTTTCTCTTGAGAATAGTACTACATTTTAATATATAAATTTAATTTTTTTCTATTTTTAGAAAAAATGGAGCGATATATATTTTTCACAATAGTACTTTGGGATTTAGCTCTGTCATTCTAAGTCAGGGATGGTCATCAATAAGTCTAGGAACCATGAAGATTCCCACATTCCTAATGCCTCTTTTTGTCCCCTTTTATTGCTATCCTATGGACATGCCATCACACAAGATTTTCCTCTACTCTGGACTTCTCTTCGCTTAGATCCATGTGATTGCCTTGATTTCTGTATTTGCTGTTTGGGTTTTTTTCCCCCTTTTTTCAGAAATTTCCCTTGCTAGTACTTTTAGAAGTTCTAACCTGTAGCCTTTCTATATTTGGTGTTGTTCTTTTACAATAGATTTGAAGAAAAATTGTATGAGGTTCCAAGGCAAATAATTATCAGTTATTTTTTTTGAAGTTAAAATGAATGCTGTAACAATTCCCAATAAATACCATGAGACTTAATGTGCTAAATTAATTTAAACAGTTTTGATATTTTTTCCTTGAAGGACTCTTTTCTGGGTTTTTATAATCTCACTTAAGTGAGGATCCAAGGTGGTTTAGTTACTCTCCAGCAGCGCACGCTCTAACAGCCAACATTCCAAGTTAAAGCTATGTGTCTTCTTGGGGTTTGAACTGTTTCCACCTAATCCAAGGAAAAATATTTGAGGGACATTAGTTAATGCATTTTCCAGGAATGGGAGTGGGTAAGTATTTTTTTCATGGCTTATAGAATATTTAGCAATTTGAGCCTCTAATATTTAATTTTATAGCCTTCTCGGTACTGGTGTCAAAGACTTCCTCCAGAAATAGTGAGAAATTATGTGAATTCCCTTCTTGGTATGTTTAGGAGGACAAGTCATAAATCTTCAGTCTCATATTTTTCTAAAATGAAACTGGGCGCTGATATTTGCTGTGATCCAATATGCAGATATAATGAAAAGATTCATAAAGTAGTATAAAGATTTTTGAAAGTTCTCACAAAAGGTCCTATAAATTGAAACTGTGATGCAGAAAACATCTAAGATTTAATTATTCTTTTCTATGATAGTTTAAGTTCTGTTAAAACCTTAATAACATTACGTACTAATGAAAGGACCTTATGTGTCACATTTGCATTCATAAATATCCATGAAGGATCTCTTTCACCAGTGTTATTCAATCTTAGTCCAGGACAAGGTCAGACATTGATTATGTTTGACAGTCTTAACAAAAGTGAATAGGAAAGATAGATTTTTCTTGTATTTTACTGCTAGAATGGTAAGGGGCAATGACCTCTAATATATAGTATAATATATGAAGAGGAATATTAACACAATAGAATGATAATGATCAAGTGCTGCTGTGACAGTTACTATTTATTGAGCATCTGCTAGGTGCCAGGCCCCGCAACAGCTCTTTATGTTTAATATAATGTAATTTTAGCAAACATCTTAAATTCAGACCGTATTATACCCATTTGCCCAAACATGGAAAGTGAAGTTCCAAGAAATTAAATGACGTGTCTAAAGCTTCCCAGCTAGAGGCCATTTTGCATACATTTGAACCCACTGGGCCAAGCTGCTTGTCCATGTTTGGCTACCTTGTGATCAGGGACAGAGAAGGTATTAATAATGTATAAATTAGTTATTTGGCTCAGAAATGTTTGTGCTTTTAAATTTGAATTACCTGTCTTTGGCAGTTTGGAATTTGTAACATGATGGAAGATAGTAAAACTCCACTCAAATTAGTGTGAATATTTTGACTTAAGCTTCTCTGATTACTGCCCATTTCATATTACATACAGATGCCTATTTTTCTTAAAATTAGCAAACATGTGCATAGCCCTGGTATGCGTCAAATGCTGCTTTCAGTATTCATGAAAATGAATTCATTTAATGCTCACAGCATCTCTCTAGGGTAGGGATTATTTTTATCCCTGTTTTACAGATAAGATAACTGAGGCACAAAGAAGTTACGTGACTTGCTCAAAATTACAGGTAGAAAGTGGCTAAGCCGGGATTTGAACCCTGTTTGGTTCCAGAGTTAGGGCATTTAAATGTCTGTATCTTTCAGATTTTACAGAACTTGGTGAAAGCAATAATTGTTTGAAACTTATTGCTGGACTTACAAGTGAGTGAGGGTAAATGGAAATAATAAATAATGTCAATAAGATATTTAGTAAGAAGTAATGACGCCCAGTAAGACCTTGGAATTCTCTACATTAAAAATAGAAGATGAATTTGGAAAACAGCTTTAATTGTGTTAAAAGCCAGTTGAGACTCCTACTTTGTAGACTCGTTTGATATTGTGCAGGCTCTTCTTTATGGATATAACTGAGCAGGATATTGTTTCCTACGTTGTACCGCGAGTTACATTACTTCCACTAATGAAGAAGTATTGAGCTCCGTGATGACTACTTCCCGCCCCACTTCTGTGTATCATGGCTTTAGCCCATATGTTATAAACGAGAGTGATTTCTTATGGACATATGGGACAAATGAGGCTTTCAGAATTGTTATGTTAAAATAGGGCTGATGTTTCCAGAGCTTTAGAGAGAGAGAGAGGCTGGATGCATCCATCAAAACAATGGATTGGTAAACTGAAACTGAAGAAGTTTCTGAAAAAGAGTTAGAAGTTTTTGATTAATTAAGATTTCAACTTGTATGCATTTCAATTTTGGCAAAAACAAAGCTTAAGCGATTCTAGCTGTGCAATGTGAGAAAGTCAGGGAATGTAAATGAGAGTTTGCTATGAGACTTTCTAGAAGTATAGTGAGCCTAAAATTGAATATTTATGTGGGGGAGGGGGGTGGAGTGACAGGTGGGGAGAAACACCCAGCTTCTCTGGGGGTAGATTAAGGACCTTTGGTTTAAACTGGATCTTCTAACTACTCTGTTTACCTGTAATCAGAGGCAAGTTTAGCAGGAGCTAATTTACTGGATTTAGGTTTCAGGGCCCCTTCCTTACACCAGCCCCTTCCAAGGATTTGGGAGGGCCTCTGGCTATATATGTTCACATGGCCATATTGTTTTGCAAAATTTTAAGAATTTTGAGATACTTAAACCACAATTAGTTCAGACTGCTGTCTCTTTTCTACTCTGACCCTCCTTCCATCACATTTCCTTACATGCTGAATTGCTTTGGAGTGATCACAGGCATTGTTTTTGGATCTGGCTAGAGGGAAGTTGAGCTGGGAATAGACAACTTTAACTTCAGTCGAAAGATGCTTTGGAATGTTTCAGTCAGACAACTGAGAAATCACAGATTCCTAATTTCAACAAAGATGAAGAGTTATTTCTTTTTTCACCTTTACCTTTATTTATTAAAGAACTGAGAAAACTCAGATAATAGAACATAAATTTAAAACCATCAAGGTGAATGATAAATAGAAATTATTCTCCAAAAACTGTATTGTTCAAAAGAAAATCAGATTATCCCCAAAGCAGTAATTCATTGAGAAGAAGAGATAACTTTTGAATAGAAGTAGTAAAATGGATTGTTTGAAAGTCTAGTTAATGAGGAATGAATCCTATGAATCCCTCGGGAAAAGAGTTATGTTTCTTGCTGATTTGACCACAAAATACTAACATGGAAAAAGATAGCATAAAACTTTATCATAATGTGTGTCTACAATGAGCTTTTTTAGTGAACAAGTGTCTTCAATTCAAAGAATATTTAGGGATACTCACAGCATGTGAAACTTTGAAATGCCCTGAAATTTTGCACCTTGTATATGAAAGAAACTTCATGGAAGTTTCTCCAGATTTGACAATGGTCCTAAAAATTGACCTCAGTTGTGAAGGTTAGCTTTCTTAAACATATATTTCTAAACGATTAGTTTCTATATCTTCATTAGAAGAAACACCAAATTGTTCAATTTTATGTGTGGAACATTATATTACAAAATTGTCACTTGTCAAAATGTGCATAGTCAAACATTTTAGGAAGAAAGCATTATCGAAATGTGCCAGATGATTGATTAATAAAAAGAGGACGGTATTTCTCTGGATTTGGCGATGTTTATGGTATTTTCCATTGCTTAAAATTTAACTTTTGGTCATTTTTCTTATTTCTACATGCTTTTTCACTTTCTAAATGGTGTATTGATAAGTTTGTATTCTTCATCTTTAAAAGGGCTCCAGGGATGCCTGGGTGGCTCATTCGTTAAGTGTCTGCCTTTGGCTCAGGTCATGATCTTGGGGGTCCCGCATCGAGCTTTCTGCTCCGCAGGGAGCCTGCTTCTCCCTCTGCCTGCTGCTCCCCCTGCATTTTCTCTTTCCTTCCCTCTCTCTCTCTCTCTGACAAATAAATAAAATCTTTAAAAAATAAAAGGGCTCCACAAGTGTTCAGACTGCACACTACCTGTCTGTAGTTAATAGTTTGTAATGTGAAAAAATATTATGTGGCATACATATTCCACAGTACCTGAGGTGAGAAGTAGAAGATCCCTGTCCCATTCCCATTTCAAAGCCCAGAAGAAAACCTCGAAGAAAGGTTTAACCTTTCCTCTGTATTTTCTACAATGTTTAGATCTGTTTTGTCCAATAAAGCAGACACTAGCCACACGTGGCCGTGGAGCACTTGAAATGTGACTAAGGTACTGAATATTTAACTTAATTTGGATTGCATTTAATTTCATTAAAACTTAATTTAATGGATTTAAATTGAAATTTGAAACTAATACCAATTCATTAATTAAACATACTACTAAGTATGTTTAGGACGACTGGGTATGTTAATTTACTTCAGCCGTGAATTTTATGATATCTATAATATAGCACAGGTCTACACCTTCGTGCGCGTGCACACGCACGTGTGTGTGTGTGTGTGTGTGTGATATGTATACACTTTTTTCCACAAAGGATCATACTCTGCATCTACTATTCTACATCTTTTTAGCTTAACTATATGTTTTGCACAATAACTTACAGATTTATCTCATTTATTAGCTTCATAATATTCTTTTCTATTTGTATGATCTTCACATAGATGCTGGAGTGATTTTTTTTAAAATATGAGTGAGATCACCTCCCTTCTATGTTTAAAACCCTCCCATGGCTTCAGATCTCTCTCAAAATCCCAAGTCGTTAATATGCCTCTAAGGCCTGTCTTGTTCTGTCCCTTCACTGTCCTTCTGCTCAGTTCAGGATAGCATGTGCCTCTATTCATCTGTAATGTGGGGATTAAACATAGGTACTTTATGCTTTTTAAAAACTCTGTCAGAAAGGTTACCAGCAAAGCAAAGTGTCTTCATTTATCAAATGTATAGTCTTATTTAGTGTCTCACTTATCTGACCACTGGCAGCTCCTCTTAAAGCAAAGAAATCTGATTTTTCCTCACCAGTAGCACTCACTGAAGTAAAATAAACCTTGTTAACCAGAGTCAAAAATGTTGCAGGCACTCTCTAATCAAGAGCACATTTGAAGGAGGAAATGGTGTTATGGCAGATAGCTGAAGTGCACTGTGTCTTAAGGATTTGGTGCTTCTTTATTGCTAGATTAAATTTCAGAATTTAGAGTCTAAATTTTCCCTTTCACATCTGGTGACACTTTTTTTAATCAGTGTGCAAAAGGAGAAAAATCTGTCTGCCTTCTCTCCATGCCTCTCACTGCAGTCCAGCCTATGCCAGGCTTAAGGAAAAGCCTTTCGTGTTGGCAGGGAAACTCCAGAATGGTTTCCAAGCCTATTAAAAGTAAAGGGAGAGTTTTGCAGAAAAATTTAAGAAGTTTTTTTTTAATTGGAGTGGTACAAAATAAGCAACTTTTAAAATTAATGAAAAGTAAAAATGTGTTGGCTCCAAGTGTATGTAATGTTGGTGTTCCGGCACCATCAGTATAAGGCAGACTCCTGTGATCTATTTAAACTTAAAATTTAGGAACGTACAATTGTGGGGGATTTATGATTATTGACAGCTAAGGGGATTATGGCGCAAGGTATAGTGATAGTTAGAAACACATGGACTGGCGCGCATTTATCACTGAGTAAATGTGTTGGATGAACAAGTGAATAAACAAGGACACCATGTTGCTTTCAGTAAGTAGTGTTCATTAGAGCCTTGTGCCCTGGGAGCCGAGGACTGAAGAAATCCAGGATGAGTGAAGCAGAGAGAAAGGAATATGAAGTGATTGCAGAGAAGCGGTAAGCTCTAAAACTGTGGCTGGAATGAAATAGGACCCTAGGGGGGTGGGGATAGTTGTTGAGAAATGAAAAGATAGCCATTTATGTGTGAGTCCAGGTGAGAGGCAACTCCACTTTGAAATTATCAGAACTTTTTAGACTTAAGGTTTTAATGACATCAGGAATGAGGGTATGTGGTGGACTGACCAAAAGCGAGCTTGTCAATGCATTCAGAGAAGATGAGAATTAAGGCATAAGAGGGTCTGGTCAGAGTATCTTTAAGACTGTTTATGAAGAAAGTAACAGAAACCCCAGCTTACCCTGGCTTAACTGAAAAGGGGCATTTGTTGGCTCCTACCAAACAGCACGTGCTTTGGGCTGACTTCACGCATGCCCTGATCCAGCTTCTGATGATTGTCCAGGATGGTCTCCCTTGCTGTGGAGGGCTGATCTTCCTCTGGTGGCAGGACAGCATGGTTGTTACCCTGCTCTTTGGTGTATGTGCTGGTCACTATTGTCTCCCACACTGTGGGAGTGTCTTGATAAACAAGTTTTTAATTTTAATGTGGAATTTTACATTTACATATAATGTTGAATTTTAACCTTTTGGTTAGCACTTTCTGGGTCCTGTGCAAGTCATATTTGCCAACCGAAGATCAAGAAACATTCCCTTATTTATCTTTTAGGTCCTACTGTTTTACCAGTCATATTCTGCTCAGAACTTGTAGGTTTCTGGTTGATCCTACTGTGTAGCCAGAGTTGGGGACCACTCGCCTAGATGGTGCTGAGAGTCTTCCCAGGATTCCTGGGGACCACCACAGTGCAGGGTGACCACTCACCCCAGAAGAAATGACAAGCTCGACTGAACACCTGCACGTTGACCTCTTCTGTGGCCAACTAATACGCATTAAGGTTTTTTGTTTTAGGTACATAGGACTTTCCCCTTTTTTGAGAGAGGATTTGGTACTTGTATTAAGAGATGAATGATGTGAATGTGTCCGTGGTTAGTAAAAAAAAAAAGATCTAGAGAGGGTATGTCTTCATAAGCAATGATCAATTATATTGTGTAGTCAAGGTGTCTTCTTGGATTCTAAGACCTTGAGACTCCTCAGCCTCAGGACTCTGGATCCCTTATTTTTGACACTTTTGTACACTCTGAGGTGTCCAAGTTGTGAGAAAATAAAAGTATTCCAGATGGTGCTCCCTTTTCCTTTTTTACAATGTTTCCATCTAATCCTCTCCCGCAAAAGAAAAATTCCCCTTGGAATTGCTTCTGTTGTTATTTGTATTCCTTTTGAAACCTTGACAACCCTGTGGCTGTAGTAAGGGTGGTTTTGTGGGAGAGTGATCTCTCTCTAAGTTCTTGGTGCTGGGCTGCAGAAGGGGGAAATACTTCGATTGCCAAAGCAAAGCTGCTCTCAAGTCATTAAACATGTTCGGGAGCCAGATGTAAATGAAGTAACTTTTTTTGAAGATGAGTTAATTTTCAGGTATCTGATCATTATAATTTGGGCTAGACCAGAAAGGCAGAGTAACACTGATTCCATGTCGGGGGCTGGCTAGACTCCTGGCCCCCCCTCTTGCTGGCTGTGTGGCCTTGGCAAGTCCTGTAGCCTCTCTGAATGAACGTGATAGTAATTCCCACCCTGTAGAGGCGTTGTGTGGATTGAGTAGAGCATGTGGATAAAGCTTCAGGCTCTCGATGCCTGATACATACACAGTGTGTGCTCATTGGTTCTGCTGCCGCCAGCTTTGCAGAGGCCACAGCGGGGTCTCTGTTGTGTTCAATCCTATCTCCTTTTGGTCCATCCAGAGTGAAGTTTCCGGGGTTTGGGAGGCACTCTTAAAAATCAACACACAAGGGGCGCCTGGGTGGCTCAGTCATTAAGCGTCTGCCCTCGGCTCAGGTCATGGTCCCAGGGTCCTGGGATCAAACTCCGCCATCGGGCTCCCTGCTCTGCGGGAAGCCTGCTTCTCCCTCTCCCACTCCCCCTGCTTGTGTTCCCTCTCTCGCTGTGTCTCTGTCAAATAAAAAAAAAAAACAAACAACATGCAAAAACTTAGGGAGGGAGCTGGAGTGTGATTGATTTAAAATAATTTTTTATTTTATTTAATTTATTTTTTTTTAAAGATTTTATTTATTTGAGAGAGAGAATGAGATAGAGAGCATGAGAGGGGGGAGGGTCAGAGAGAGAGGCAGACTCCCTGCTGAGCAGGGAGCCCAATGTGGGACTTGATCCCGGGACTCCAGGATCATGACCTGAGCCGAAGGCAGTCGCTTAACCAACTGAGCCACCCAGGCGCCCTAAAATAATTTTTTAAAGTGTCTGCTTACTGGGTTGTTTTTGTTATCTTATTTTGAGAACCAGAGACTTCTTTGCTTCCTTTCCTTCACATCATAGCCTATCCCAATGTTTTTGAACCCTTCTAAGTGTTTATGCAGAATTTTTATAGTGAATACCTCAAAAAACAAAAGTGGAAGAGAAG
This sequence comes from Mirounga angustirostris, assembly GCF_029215605.1. Taxonomy (NCBI): domain Eukaryota; kingdom Metazoa; phylum Chordata; class Mammalia; order Carnivora; family Phocidae; genus Mirounga; species Mirounga angustirostris. The sequence continues at coordinate 65,507,491 of NW_026991720.1, read as the reverse complement.
TTTTTATGGATCTTTTTTTTATTTTTTTAAGATTTTATTTATTTGAGAGCGAGCGCGAGGGAAAGAGGAAGGGGGGAGGAGAATACAAGTTGTGTGGGGGGCGGACAGCAGAGGGAGACGGAGAAGCAGACTCCCTGCTGAGCAGGGAGCCTGACACAGGGCTCGATCCCAAGACTGTGGGATCATGACCTGAGCCGATGGCACACACTTAACCAACTGAGCCACCCAGGTGTCCTAGGGTCTCTTTTTTTTTTTAACCTTGAAATATTGTTATAAAATAATAAAGCTTTCAAGTTATAAAGCATAATACATCATGCATCCATGTGCCTACCACTAGCTTCAGAAACAGAACAGTATGGATGGATACCATGGAAGCTGCCTGTGTATACCTTCGACCCCCAGAGAGGTAGCCACTCATCCCCATGCCATTTTCTTATACCACATATGATGTGTAATTCCAAACTATATATGGTTTTGTTTTGCTCATTTTAAAAGCTTACCTAAGTGCTGCCATTTTCTTTACATTCTGCTGCAAATTGCTTTTTTTTATGCAGTATTGTATTGGTCAGATTCATCATGTTGATGGTAACTCTCATTCATTCATTTGAACTGTTGTATGGTATTTCTTTGCATGAAGATACCATAATTTATTTATCCCTTCTCATGGTAGTAGACACTTACGCTCTCTCTCTCTTGGACCATGCTGCCATCAATGTTTCTTTTTTTATATATATTTTATTTATTTATTTGACTCAGAGAGAGAGAGCACAAGCAGGGGGAACGGGAGAGGGACAAGCAGGCTCCCCGCCGAGCAAGGAGCCCGATGTGGGACTCTATCGCAGGACCCTGGGTTCATGACCTGAGCCAAAGGCAGGTGCTTAACCCGCTGAGCCACCCAGGCATCCCAACCATCAACGTTTCTATACATGTTTTACCTCACAGATCTTTGTAGCTTCAGTTTTGTTTTGTTTGTTTTTACACAGGAAATGAATTCTTTTTAGTCTGGTCACATTTTGTGGTCCTCATTGTTTGCATCATTATTATAAGATTGCACTATATCTTTTATGTCTTTTCTAGCTCAAAATTATACTTTATATAGGTTTTTTTAAACTGGATAGTTTGAATTATTGGATTTTAATTAGTATAATTTCACAGTCCCATTAGGGTGTCTCTTCATTACATTCTTTAGGATGTGGATTTTACTTAAGGGAAGGTTCCATTTTGAACATTTTTGAGGACAAAATTAAATGCAAGAAATTATCTTTAAGCATGACGACACGACCCTAAATTTTTCCACCCAGATTTGTTTCTTTCCTGGAATCTAGAGGAATTACAAATGCTAATAATTTAGGATAAACATGACTATATCCATATGTTAAAAAAAAAAAGGGAGGGGCGCCTGGGTGGCTCCTGGGATGGAGCCCTACATCCGGCTCCCTGCTCAGTGGGAAGCCTGCTTCTCCCTCTCCCACTCCCCCTGCTTGTGTTCCCTCTCTCGCTGTCTCTCTCTCTCTCTCTGTCAAATAAAATTAAAAAAACAAAACAAAACAACAAAAAAAAAAACCTTGTCTCCATGAAGATCAGTCCCTGTACTTGATTCCACAAGAGTTCCGGTCACATTGAGTATTTTATGTCCTCTTTAACCTTGAATGAAATTTCACACAGTCAAAGCATTCTACTGTTCCCTTTGCCTTTCTCTCTCTCTTGCTTCTGACCTAAATGAAAACCTAATGTAAGATTATGAACAGGCAAAATACTATAATGAAAAAAAAAGTACTAGAGAATCTGAAGCAAGGAGAGATTAAACCTGACTGAAGGGCCTGGGAAAGGATTCTTGGAGGAAGGGTAATTTAACCTGGGCCTTAAAGAATGAAGACCTCAAACGTCTGTGACAAGTAGGAGGCGTGGGGAGCCTCCAGAGAGCCCATCCGCTAGCTGAATCCCAGTACCAGAGAGCCCGCTTACCGTAGTACTACACAGAACAGAAGTGCTTGGTGCGGTCCAGATTTCTGGCCCACGGATTTGTGAGGTATAATAAAAATCGTCCTTGTTTTAAATCGTAAGTTTGGAGTAGTTTGTTATCACCAGTAGTTAACAGGAACGGCAGCAAACACCAAGGAGGGGAATACTCTTTTTTTTTTGGCTTTTGTTTGGTTGGTTTTGCTTCTTGCTGAAGATGGTATCTAATCCTCCAAAACCTCTCCCCCAAATACACTACTGCATGTAATGTAGAGCTTGTAGCAGGAAGACTGAGTTTGGAGAGAATTCCAGACAGAGGAAATGGCATGAACAAAGATGGCGAAGTAGGAAAGGACAGGATACATGGAAGGTAGACTGAATCAGATGTGACTGGGAGGAGGATATCTCTCAGTGATTAGTGACTGACTAGACTAGAAGATTACGGACATGGTATGGAGGGCCTCGAGTGTGAGCTTGAAGAGATTACATGACATAGAGCCACTGAAGGCTTTTTGGAAAGAGAAGTTATGCTAGTGGGACTTGTCTTTTGGGAAACTTCTCACATATTTGTGGGATGGACTCAATGTGGAGAAATTGGGATCAGGTTGGAAGCTATGGCAAGATGTCATGTGAGTCTAATTTGTGGTGGCTGGGGCCTAAATGAAGACTAACTAGAGAATAGACGGCAATGGGGCGCCTGGGTGGCTCAGTCGGTTAAGCGGTTAAATGTTCAGCTCTTGGTTTCTGCTCCCATCATGATCTCAGGGTCATTAAATCAAGCCCTTCATGGGGCTCCATGCTCAGCGCAGTGTCTGCTTGGTTTTCCCTCTGCCTTCCCCCCCCCCACTGCCCCCCGCAATTCTCTCACAAATCTTAAAAAAAAAAAAAAAAGAAAGAAAGAAAATAGGTGAGAAACATTTTGGGCAGGGCTACCACTAACCCATTCAGTGAATTCTGGGAATTAAAAAGATGCCCTGTCTTTAAGACATCTTACTTCCATTTGTTAGAAAATTGTTGTAATATATGTATTTAATTAGAATAAGACACTTGACTGCCATCTACTGGAAAATTAAACATACACAACTATAATGTGAATGCTCCTCCCTGCAGATGGGGCACTCTTGTGCAGTATGCAACCTCTACTACCATGTCTGTGACCATAATCATGTGGGTATGACTGATAGGACTTGGTAACTGATTGCATTAGTTATCACAGGGAAAAGGAAGAAACTTCAACTCTGGATGGTAGGGAAGTTGATAATAACTTCCCTACTAGAACTGGAACTTATTCTTAGGGAATAGGTTCACAAAACAGAATTATTCTAAACATGGAAAATTCAAGAAGTTCCTCATTTTGTTCATTGATCCTAGTACTTTGCACTTACACAGTTAGAATTTTTTCTTTTCTTCTGGAGTCTCAGGTTTCCACTTTTTGTGACATTGGAGAATGGTGACCAATCTCTCTTCTCTCTTGGATTCCATATCCTTCCCCCCCCCCCCCCCCATATCTTTACGTTCTTTCCTGATCATTGCTTCTCAGTCTCCTTTGCAGGCCCTTTTTTTCTCAGGTTTTCATTTGTATGACTTTGCATACAGTGGGTGCACGATAAATGTTTGTTGAATGATATTGCCTTTGAAAGATCAGTTTCAGGTTTACCAGGAGACTGACTCATGGGTGCTAGGGACTAAGGGTGTGCCAGAATTCAGAAAGTAGAAACCTATCCTAAATACCGTCCCTTGTTTTAGGATCTATGTTCTACACAATGGGTCACTCTTTATTGGAGAATTCCTGTGCTGTTGATCTGTTCATCACTGTTCAGCGGTGGCAACACCAGGAGAACAAATTATTTATATTGGCTGTGTCATACGGGCGTGCCTAATTCAGAGAATACTTTCAAACAAAATAATGAAGCTTCCCCGTCTTCTAATTTGGGAAGAATGAAAAGTTCCTTTTTTTTTTTTTTAATCTTGACTTTTGTACAAGTAGATTAGTGATGAGTTAAATAAGTAAGATCCCATTTAAGTATTTTCATTTGAGGTTACTTGCTAACATTCTTACCACCACCACCTCCTCCTGCCCCCCAACCCATCCTCGTCAGTTACTTTTGCTTTCATTTTTCATGGGGCTTGTATATCAAGGCAAACCCAAGAACTTTGCTCTTCTGACACAACTTTGCAAACATTTATTTTGTGGCTGCTTTGTGCAAAGTGCTGTGGGAGGCTTCACGGAAGATACAAAGGTTTCAGATTGCTTCTGCCCTTTAGGAGAGACTGGCTTAATGGGAGAAGTAGACACATATGTAACTGCTCCAGGGCAGGCGATGACAAGGGTCATAATATAGTGCAGACAGAGCCAGGACTCCCTGTGTAAACATCACTCCAACACTGAGCCACCATACATGGACTTGCCATATTTCTTTTCTAAATTGTCCACGCTTAACTCATAACTTACCTGAGTTGGATTAGACTGTGTTTTCTTCAAAGAATTAGCAGAATTGAACTAAAAATACATTGAATTGCATTGATTTGGTTCTTTTAAATTTGATTTGATTTTTTTAAATGCTTTTAAGTTGGTACTCTCTGAAGAAATTAGAGAAAACTCGAGTGATAATAAGTAAACAAGGATATAAACCAGGAGTTTTATGTTTATGTGAGCCCAGTATTTAGGAAATAAATTCCCTAGCCAAATTTTATTTTAAAATATGTCTTGAGTATAGGAAAAAGAAAATTATAAACAGTACAGTAGGAAAAAATAAATATAACCCTCATAAATACAATGAGGTAGAACATAAATACTGAATGGATCATTGCTGTTTAATTAAGGTGCCTTTTACTTAAGTAAAACCAATGACATTTTTACGGTTACTGGAGAACCGAAGACATTTATTTGAATTTTTAAAATTTAAATGTATTTAAGATGTGAAATTTAAACAAAATGTTACTTTTGTTTTTTAAAAAATAATCTAAATTCTTCTACATTAACTCAATCCCAAAGAAATGAATGAGTGGAATTGAACCAAATATATACATTATACAAAAATAAATGCCACTGAAAACTCATTTTCTTTTTTTTTTTTTAAGATTTTATTTATTTGACAGAACGAGAGAGCACAAACAGTGGGAGCAGCAGAGGGAGAAGGAAAAAGCAGGCTCCCCACTGGGCAGGGAGCCCGAAGTGGGGCTCGATCTCAAGACCCTGGGATCATGACCTGAGCGGAAGGCAGATGCTTAACCATCTGAGCCACCCAGGCGGCCCGCCCTTGAAAACTCATTTTCACTTTTGTTTACAGCTAATGACAAAATTAAGAGTGTATGATTTGTGTAAGTAAACAGTTCAGGTTTGCTGACTTAACATGATGACTTGCAACTTAAGAAATTCACTCTTAAGATGAAATGCAGTTTCACGAAGGCATATTATTACCTAGTGCACTTTCCTTAAAAATCTAAAATCAGAGGGGCGCCTGGGTGGCTCAGTTGGTTAAGCAACTGCCTTCGGCTCAGGTCATGATCCTGGAGTCCCAGGATTGAGTCCCGCATTGGGCTCCCTGCTCAGCAGGGAGTCTGCTTCTCCCTCTGACCCTCCTCCCTCTCATGCTCTCTGTCTCTCATTCTCTCTGTCTCAAATAAATAAATAAAATCTTTAAAAAAAAAATCTAAAATCAGAAATGAACAGTGTGTCAACCAATTTTATAGCTGACAGGAAATTGGGAAGTATCTCAAATAGCGAAATAAGAGAAGTATCACAAAGATACCAAAAAGGTTTAAAAGTACCAGAGGAAATAGTAAGATGATACATCGGAGAGCAAGTAAGCTGAAAGGCTATTCAATGGGAGAAAATGCTTAGCAATGTTGAAAGGGTGCCAGGGTGATATCAGACAGCAAAGTAGGTATGAGGTTACAATGGGATATGGCAGGCACGAAGAGCTATTGCCATTTGGGGAGTCATCTTGCAAACTCATTACAGGAAAAAGAAAGGAAGCTGAAATCTCTTACAAATTGACAGTATCAACACATTTGTCTTATACCAACCCAGGAACTTCCAAACCAGTAGCCATTGATATTTTGAGTAATTTGGAAAGCAGAAATTACAGTGTTGAGAGTAGGGAAGAATTGACCTAATAAAAAAGATTGTAAAAATAGAATATCTTGGAGTGCCTGGGTGGCTCAGTTGGTTAAGGATCTGACTCTTGATTTCAGCTCAGGTCATGATCTCAGGGTCGTGGGATCGAGCCCCACGTCGGGCTCCACACTGGGTGTGGAGTCTGTTTGAGATTCTCTTTCTCCCTCTGCCTCTCACCCCATGTGTGTGCACTCTCACTCTGTCTCTCTAAAAAAATAAATAAATAAATCTTTAAAAAAAAAAAGTCTTATCTTTAAGTAATAAGACAATATGAAGTTATAGATATAAACAACTTGTTGAAAGACAAAATTGTTTAGATTAAATTGAGACCCTGGAAGCTGGGAGTAGTGTGAATACTTTCATAGGCAAGTCTCAGCATCTGGGCCAATTGTGCAGATTACAAAAGAGCATCCTAGAGCAGTGATGGGAGTTGGATCACTTGAAGTAGGTTTGGAGTTCACGAAGAACTTCGTTAAGTAACAGTGCCAGAATTGATTAGAAACAAGCATGTTTTAACAATGAGGTAGTATTTCTATTGTTGTCTGTACTGGTCAGATTACTCTGCCTCATTGTTTACAATCTGTGATTCAGTGTTTATACTCTAGGACCGTTTAGATGTCTTTGCCAGGGTACCCTGCCCTTTCTCTTAGCACCCTTTTTGATCTTGGCTTCTAGAATTTCTTTGACTGGTTTAACCTCTTATCTCTGCAACTGGCTTTCTGTTTCCTTTGAAAGCACTTCCTTCCCTGTATGTATCTGCTACTCTGTCTCGGCACTGATCATACTTGTCTTCACCTGTCACTGTCTACTACAGGTGACCCATCTTTGCTCTTATTCTTCCTACTATCATTAATTTTTTTAGGGATGCATCAAATCAGATGTATTGGCTTCTTATCCTTAAATTATTGAAGCCCTGTTCCTAGTTTTCCCGTCCCAAATCCAGCAAATCCACAGCTTTTCACTTATGCTGGTGAGGACCGCATCTCACTGATCAAAAGGCTAGATTCCTTCTAACTTTACCTCCTGTCTCTCACCATTTTACTCTTTCTGTCCCTTTTACTTCTGGTAGCCAAATTCTTACTCTGGTCTTGAAAACTTTCTCTCAAAATATTCCTTTTGTTTCTTGCAACAATACTCCAGTGCTTAATAATAATAATAAGTAATAATATTTAATAAAATGAGATAGCATTGTCTCAGAAACTGTTGGTGACTTACAAAAACTTCTAATTTAAATTAAATTTGTTTTGATATTTCCTTATTAAACTCCAATGAAAAGGAAACTAGTTACATTAAGCAAATTTAATAATATATGTAGCTTAATATTAAAGCCCTAAAAGTTATCTTTTAAAATTGAAAGTTGCTGGGGCACTGGGTGACTCTGTCAATTAAGCATCCAACTCTCAGTTTTGGCTCAGGTCATGGTCTCAGGGTCTTGAGATTGAGCCCCACATCAGGCTCCATGCTTAGCACAGAGTCTGCTAGTCCCTCTCCCTCTGCTCCTCCCCCTGCTCACATACACACTGTCTCTCTCTCTCCAGAAATAAATAAATAAAATCTTAAAAAAAAAAAAATCAAAAGTTGCTTAGGTCATTGAATTGTTATCTGTTCTTGTTTGAGTTCCACCTCTGTCAGGGCTCGAACTAGGCCTGTGCTGACTGAGGATTATGTGGACTTTGGCCTTAAAAAGTTCACATTCTTGTTATGGGCAGTAATTTTGGTTGAGCGCCTGAGAAATCATTCCTATGTTCAATAAATATTTATTGAGCTTCCGACTCTATGCCAGGCACTGTGCCAGGCAATAAGCAAGACGTGTAAGATCACAGGCCACGGGCCACCTGATTTCAGTCAGCTGGGGAGACAGATCATTAAACAGTTAATAAAGTGGGAAGTCAAGAGGTGCTGTGTACTCAGGGGCACTTAAGCTAATAGATGAGCAAGCAGGAACTGTAGGACGATGGAAGATGGGGGTGACATTGGGGCTGCAGAGCCCAGCGCATTTGTAGAACTGAAAGAAGGTTGATGTGAATTTACTTTCAATTCAGTTGGGGAATGGTGAGTTTGGCTGTTTAAGAGAGGAGAGAAGAGAGCTGGTAGTTGGAGAGAGAGCTGGGGTTCTTACAGACTCATTTAATAAGGACACATACCTATCTGAAGTTTTAGAAATCAAACGTCCTACCCAAGATTTTAGAAATAACTATCATCCCCCTATTTAGTATCTTCAGGATATTTTTCTGAATACTTATTGAATGTGTAGCCAGGAAAGTATGGTGTGTGTATATATGTATATGTGTAAGTTATATAGTGTGTATAATATACATATGTAATATATAAATGTGGTAGAACCGTTCTCAGTCACAGATTATTTTAATAATGAAATAATAGTTTCGGGCGCCTGGGTGGCTCAGTTGGTTAAGCGACTGCCTTCGGCTCAGGTCATGATCCTGGAGTCCCGGGATCGAGTCCCGCATCGGGCTCTCTGCTCGGCAGGGAGTCTGCTTCTCCCTCTGACCCTCCCCCCTCTCATGTGCTCTCTCTCATTCTCTCTCTCTCTCTCAAATAAATAAATAAAATCTTAAAAAAAAAAAAAGAAATAATAATTTCAATCAGAATTACCCTTCTGGTCACTTGTTTGGCATAGACTTTTATGTTACCATCCGAAGATGGCAGTTAGAACCTAAATGGAGCAATTTTCTCATTTTAATAAAACCGTGATTATGCCACAGCCTCAGATGATAATACAGCAACCTTGCCAATAAGCAGCAAAATTTACTTGTCTGTTTTTTTTTTTTCTCCTAGGGTACATATGTAGTTAAACTCAACCAATTTTTAAAAACCTTTTTTACTACAAGTTATTGCTTATCGCAGGCAAACCCAGTGACCTATTTGTTACTTCTATCTGCAGGCCAACAATTTATATTAGGAAGTAAAACTTTTACTGTTCAGCATTAAAGTGCATCTGATTAATAAACTGATACCGCCTCAGGTTTCAGACTTTGTTGTGAATAAACTAAGTCCTCATGCGGTTGCGAAGTAGCGCACCAGCTGCAAGTCCAGAAAACACTTGCTGTTACTCACAAAATAAAAGAACCCCCAAAGCCTTATAATTTATAGATTCATAACCATTCCTTGTTGAATTTATTCTTCTAAATGGTGCAGGTGCTACTTCGGTTTAAAACATACAGCCCTCTTTAGGCAATCTAGAAGAACTCCGAAGTGCTTAATTTTTTTTCCCTTCTTACATTGTGAGCTGGTTAGTGTTAAGGATAAACTCAGCACTCATTTAAAGCTCAAAGGTTTGATTGTTTGAAAACTTACCTAATACTCCCTTTTTTATCATTTATATATATGTCATTTCCTGCAGATGTGTAATTGATCATTTCAGATTTGGCCAGTTCATTTTAAACCATATTGTTCATTTATTAAAACATACTGTGATCTTGCCATGTTCTGCACAGGTCTAGATGTTGGTGAATTGATGAATACAACAAAAGTCCCTGCCCTCGTGGAAACTTAGTCTGGTGCAATTTATATTTTGGTGGATTCTATAAGCATTCTTGCCTCTTCTGCATTCACAGAACCTCTGGTCTAATGAAATCTAGGCAACGATTTCAAGTCCTGTCTTTTCAAGTCCTTTCACCTTAAAGTGATGGCATGACTGTGTTGCTTCAGAGATGACTGTTACTATTTATTGTGAATAGTGAACATTCCCAGAAATTAAGCTGCCATCCAAAAGTAGGATTAAACAGTTTGCATTGTTAAGCACGTTTATTTTAGGTTTCAGCTCTAGGGTATTAGTAGCTAGAATTATTTCATCAATAAAGGAGCATTTTCCCAGAGTTTCATAAGAGGATAAACAATTTTCCAGGAGATCGTCAGTGGCTAATATGAATTCTGCAGTAAGGTACTCAGCTCCAGATCATAATAACAATTACTGCCCCCCCTCCGTAATAACAGTTTCACTTAGGTGCCAAGTACTGTTTTAAGAGCTTTACATAAATTTACTAGTTTAATCCTCAAAATAATGCTTTGAGGTAGATACTATTATTATACTTCTGTATTACATATGAAGAAGCTCAGACTAAGTAACTTGCCCAAGGTTACAAAGCTAGCAAGAAGGCCCAGATGAGATCCCCTGTGTCAGCCTCTGTGCTCTGGAGCTTCTCATACTGAAATAGATGCCTTCTCATTACCCTTCTCGCTTTTCTGTGTTTAGTAATTTGCTTTCTCAGATATGTAAATATTGATTTGTGTAGCATACACATTGTACTCGGAAGGTGAACATACTGGCTTTTTTATTAGGGCTTTTTTCCATGTTCAAAACTATCCTATCTGACAAAGGCTTTTTTTTTTTTTAATTCTAAGTCCCTCAGATAGTAACCTGGAAGTTCATTTGTTTTGGTTCTTTATTGAATTTGCTGGCTCATTTGTTTATTAATATATTTGGGTTTTTTATACCTATTACCCTGGCAGGGTATGATTGATCACATTTAAAATGAAAAGTCAGTCAAATTCATTGCATACGAAATTTTATTTTTCTGTACCTCTGGAGAACAGTGAAAACAGAAAAGCAGTCTTTGTTTCCCTATAAAGAGAAGGAGCATGGTTTTGCCAACCTCGTTCAGAGAGGGATTTCCTCTTTTCTCCCTGCAGTATTTTGGGTTACCTTTCTCCCTTTGGGTTTCCTGCTGGAGCAAGTATTTCTGCTGTTCTGACTCCACACCTGTTCCCTAACTTGTCAGTGCTGTTTGGTTCCTGGACCACCCTCCTCTCCTGCTCCGTGTTCCTTCTGCTCCTCCTCCAAGGTCAGCTGATGGCGGCTTCAGGGAAGAGGCTCTGCTCTCCTCCTAATCTGGAGGACTTGCTGCCTTCGGTTTGTGTGTTTCATTTTCTTTGCTGTTGTGTTAACGAATTATACTCCTTGCGGATAAGAGTTTGTTTTCTTGTTTCTTACACTACTAAATCTTCAGCACCTACCCCAGTGCCAGATGTATATTAGGGGTTTGATATTTGTTGAATGAATGCATATCTATATTATAGCACTTACTTTATTGTATTTAATAGTTTGTGCATGTTCTTCTCCTTCCCCTTTTATTCACCTTTGTAATTTCCCCAGTGTCTAGAACATATTAGGTAGTCGGTAAGTGTTTACTGAATTAATGAATGAGCAGCTAAATAATACTTGTACATCTCTGTGGCACCGGATAGAGAGGACTAAAAGGAGGGGCAATAATGGATAGTACTAAAAGGCCCAGCGCAGTAGAAATTTTAGAACTCTGAAACAAGAAAGGAAGAGCAGAAGCACCAAAACCAGATGTCCCCTTTCATTCATCTGTCCAGAAGTTTAGCTTTTGCATGTCTGTAGTGTGCACATTGGGCATACCAGTCAAAATGAGTCCCAGATACTCCTTTGTCTTTCAGGGTAACATGGCAAGGGAAGTAGTTCTAGAGATAGGGACCTCAGTGAAAACTCCTTAAATCCGCTTCTGTCAATTATGGAGACTTAAGAGGCATTAACTTACACAAAAATCTCAAAAAAAAATGCGTGCCCTCCGTTGTCTGTTTTTTAAGACATAGAGAACTTTATCATATTTTAAGTTTTTTTTCATATTTTAAGTTTTAAATTGAGTCACAGAAATTAGGACCTCAGGAATAATATACAGGTTTATTACAGGGGCACCTGGGTGGCTCAGTCAGTTAAGGTCTGCCTTTGGCTCAGGTTGTGATCCTGGGGTCCTGAGATCAAGTCCTGCATTGGGCTCCCTGCTCAGTGGGGAGTCTGCTTCTCCCTCTCCCTCTGCCTGCTGCTCCCCCTGGCTTGTGCTCTCTCTCTGCCAAATAAATAAATAAAATCTTTAAAAAAAAAAAAGTTTATTACATACTGTGGGAAGCTGGGGGACTTGAGGATTCCCTACAGACTGTATGATGCTTTCACCAATCAAATGCTTGTAGAGTGCTCAGTCTGTGTCCAGCTAATTGGCTTGGTGGCCCGCTGACCTTGGCCAATGAAACTTATTTTGCAGTGTTCCTTTTTGTTTCCTTTAAGAACGGAGGGAGGTGGAGAGGGGTAGAGGGAAGAACATTTATATAGAGGAAGCAGCATGTCCTAAGAGAGAGTTCTGACAGCACGGCATGTTCTGGCAATGGTACAGCATGTTTATGATGGTCAGAACATAGGGTCCAGGAGATGAAGAGGAAAGAAATGGCCACTGGCCTTGGGGAAACAGAGCTAACTGGATGAAGGTGGGCATCGAGAGCTGTTGGGGACTTAAAACCCATCAGCACCATAATCCTACTCTTCCCCAGTCTACTGCCCACCACCTTTGCAACCAGCATTCCTCTTACAGTACAGACTGACTCTGGTACAGATTTATGATTTCTACCTTTAGCTCAGCGCTCAGGATGACTTTCCTCTCCTTTTTAAAATCTTTCTCCAACCAATTTCTATGAGCTGCATTTTTTATTATCCATAGTGAGTATTCTAAACTGGAACAACTTTTCTCAGGAACCTCAGCTCTCATGACCCCCTCATTTTAAAGGAATGACTAATTGCCCTTGTCATTTTTCTGAGGAAATAGATAATATCTGGGATATGCGCATCCAGACTTCTCTTCACCTCCAGCCATCCTTATAGTCTTTCTTTCTGCCTCAGAGGGGAGTGTGTGTTCACCATTTTCAGCTCCGACTCCTCCTCCAGGGCTCTTGAGCTTGCCTCATGCTCTGGGACCTTCCTCTGTTGATCACCTGCTCTCTTATTTCTTCCTTATTTCAGGCTCTTTCCTTTCAGTTCGTAAACATTCTCAAATCTCTCCTACCCTTGAAACTCCATTCTTTGAATTTTCTTTTCAGATGTCCTGTGTTTCTCCTTATTTAAACAAAGAAGGTGGTCTGAGTATTTAGAAAGATTGCTTGGCTGTGAGATGGAGGAGGAAGTCAAGGAAGGCAGAAATTTGAGGAAAAGTTCAGTTAGGAGGGTGTTGAATTACAATGGTGACCATGGGGAGGAGCAGACAAGTTTGAGAGGTATGGAGGAGGTAGAATTGACCAGACTTTGAATGGATATGAGATTCGAGGGAGAGGGAGAAATCCCTGATGACTCCCATGAATTGAGGGAGTGAGTACAGAAGAAGGAGCAAGTTTAATGGAGAAGATAATATATTCCCTTTTGGAAGTGCTAAGGTGAACTGCTCTTGGGGCATCCATTTGGAGAAATTGAGTAGGCAGTTGGAAATATGAGAAGTATGGTCTATAGCTCAAGAAAAATGTTGTTCTTTAGAAACAACTTTGGTAGTCAAAGGCATATGGGTATATCTTGAGTTACGGTGTTGGATGAGATCCCTTAGAGATGGAGTAAGAAGAAAATAACCTTGGGAATAGAGGCGGTAGAATAAGAGGAACCTATGAAGGAGACTGAGAACAAGAGAATAAATAGCTAGAAGCATATGTGTGTGTGAGGTATGTAATTTTTGTTAGTTTTTTTCTTTTTAGCTCTGTGAAGACAATGATAATTGTTTCCCACTTCTCGCAAAATATGTCAAAATTGTGTAGACTCAATCAATATCTAATACATGCCATTATTGATAGTGCCCATTGAAAATAGCATCAGCACTTCGTGAGAACTTCCTTTGCCTGAAGTCACATATTGCTGGGGTTTCTGGAAGGAACAAATTAGTAAATCTGATTGTTTGGAAAGGTGACATTCAACAGGAGACACTCGGAAAAGTTGGGTGACTAGTGTGCTTAGGGGGTGGCAATCACTGAGGCAGCCACAGGGTGTTATTTTCAATAGCAACTTATTTGTAGATGTAGGTGATATTGAAGGCTGTCTTGTGTTAGAGAGAAATCATTGGTAACTTCGTGCCAACAGTTTTGCCACCCAAGTGGAGGTTCTCAAATCTGAACATTTTCTTGTTTTTATCTCCATGATGTTCGATCACATTTACATTCCATTGCAACACTCTAGTCATGAGTCAGAATGAAAAGCTGTTTGAAACTAGATTATATCCTTATGTTTCTACAAAAAATCTTGGGATTGGGGGTAGAAATTGACAGCAACCCAAGAATCCATCCAAAGCCACTAACAATTTAGATTGGCCTCGTATTAGCCAGGGCCCACTCTGGGTCTCCACGGGAGGTGGGGGAGGTGGTGGGCAGTGCCGCAGGAGCGGTGCCAGAGGGCCCACTGGAGGTGTGCAAAGAAAGTCTTAAAACTTATATTTATAAAATATTTCTTTCTCCCCCTTAAGAAACAATGATCTATTTTTGTGTCTGTTTTCGAATGTTCCTTAGAGCTCAGTACATTGCTCCATGTTTATAAATAAGTAAATTATATATTGATATAAATATAGAGGAGGCATGCTGCAACGTCCTTAAAATTGTGTGTGTTTGATTGGGAATACCCTCTGGAGACCTCAAGTCTAAGTCCTAGGTACCGTTTGAGCGCCATGAGTCAATTGGGAACATTTAGAAGTTTCTTAATGAAATTCTGTCCATAATTTTAGCTTTTATCGAGTTCAGAATGTTTCACTTGCAAATGCAGATGTGTGACTTGACCTTAATTCCACAGTGTGGATTTTAACGGAGAGCATTCCAACGCAAGTTCAAGCGCATTTGTTGCCTTTTCTGGGAGCGCTCCACAGTCTCTCACAAACTACCTAGTGCCTCTGCACACACGGTGTGCTCTTTACAGCCCTCCTTTAGTCACAGACAGTTTAAGCTGTTAAATAGTATCTCGCTTTAAAAGGTAGGCTGATGGCGTTTCTATCTTCTGGTACATCTGGTAAGTTAATATATACAGTCTCTGCGAGTATCCTGCAGGGACCTGTTTTTACATGCATACAGGGACGTTTATGCAGAAATCAAAGGCCATGAATCAGAAGAACACAACTCTTGTTTCCAGTGTACTGGAGGCTTAAAAAAATTGGCTTTGAAAAATTGAAAGTAGTGTGGTTTGTTTTTATTGTGGAACCGATCAGGAAGAACAATTTACAGTCATTGCCATTCTTCACAGCTGAATGGAGTAGAGGTGCCTGCCTCGTGAAATGGAGCAGCTGCACCCCTTTTCTCTGGGCTCACAAAAACATTTGCTTTTTAATCGAGAACTTTGGATGGTGGGGTACAGTTTGTTTTCATGATGGAAGTGGTCAGTGGTGCCTTACCAGACAGCTGTAGTGTAATTAAGAAAAACTGTGTGAAAGTGGATTAAATAAAACAGAAAAAGCCTTTTTTTTTTAAAAAAAGGGGGGGTTTCACCTTCAATTTATTCATTTTTCTTTAATGCTTAAAAAGCAGAAATATCACTATAATTCTGGCCTACGAGATTTTACTATTTCAGAGTTTCATTTAGCTCTAGGAAATAGAAGATACACTACTGCAGAAGAATTGTTTGCTTTTGTGACAAATGCCAACTACAAAGTAGGAGTTTTAAAATGAGTTAGTTTGTATGAGATCTGCTTTCTAAATAATGTTTAAAATAAGGAACTGCACACTTATGTTGACTTTAGTGCATTATAAAAGTTAGTGATTTCTTTTGTATAGAAGAGGTTTTTTGAGGCTGCTTTTTAGATTCACTTTGGCTACAAGTTGAACATTAGGAGAATTATCTGTTTTTGATGACGAGAAACTATGAGAGATGAAAATCACGTTTTTCTTGATAAATTTTTAAATGAATTAGTCAAATAACAATGAAGTAATCTAGTGAAGTGTTGATTTGTTGTAGTTAAATGTGGAACATTAGGCTGTCAATTGGCTTTGAAAAGCATACATTTATTTTATGCAGCAGACTTTGAAATAAGAATAGAAATGCCTTAATTTGCATCATAGTCTACAGTAGGAAAATAACTGTTACAAGGTCAGAGGAAGCTGAATTAAAAAAAAAAATTACTGTTGTGCTCAGAAATAACCAAGATTCATACTAGACATTTATTGATTATAAGTTTTTATACTGATTGCCTAACACGTTGAAAAACTAAATATTCACCCTAGGCAAAATAAAAGGTTCAGGTTGCTCTAAGAGTTTATCCCATACTAATGATTTTGTAGGGAAGACTCTTGGCTTTATTTCAGTTAGGGGAATCTGAAAAGCTAGAGGAAGGGAGGGAGGGGGCAGGGAGTTACAGCCCCAAAGCCCTAGCTGTTTCCAGTCTCGAAGCCCTTATCTGGGAGCTATAGGAGGAGGACTCTACACTGGGTGTTTTCTAGAAGAATCCCAACCGTCACTTCCCCACTCTCCGGTGGCCTGTTCTCTCCCGATTCCTTGTATCTTTCCTCACCAGAAGCCCAAAGAAGACTCTGACAATCAAGCCTGAGTTTATTCTAAATGGCAAACCACGGCTGCAGCTTGACAGTTGGTTTTTCTGTTTCCAAACTGAGCCCTCACGTGCAACAAACTCTTCTTCAGACCCCTGTATCTGCAGAGCCCCGGCAAAGTTGAGTTCAGGAAGGTGAACGAAGGAGAGGGTGGGGTGGATTGGAAAGGTAGAATAGCAGTTAAGAAACTGTCTGAGGCCGGGCACCTGGGTGGCTCAGTCATTAAGCATCTGCCTTCAGCTCAGGTCATGGTCCCAGACCCTGGGATCGAGCCCTGCATCGTGCTCCCTGCTCAGCGGGAAGCCTGCTTCTCCCTCTCCCACTCCCCCTGCTTGTGTTCCCTCTCTCTGTGTCTCTGTCAAATAAATAAAATCTTAAAAAAAAACAAAACAAAAACAAAACCTGAGGCCAAGTTTTCAAGTAAGAATGGCAATAAAGAGCATTGAAGATAGCAGTGTGATGCAATGAAGAAATTACTGGAAATTCTAATCACTGGAATTAGAATCAAAAGATTTAGATTCAAGTCCCATCTAGCTGAGCTTGGGGGGAAGTCATTCTCTCAGGTTCTGTTTCTTCATGTATCTGGTGGAACTGTATTACTTGTTCTACACACCAAACAGGTTGTGAGTCTTAGGAAAGAAAGAGGGGGAGAGAGAGACAGTTGTGGGGCAGTAAAGTCCAGTAGTGTAGTTATAGGATCAGTTGACCCTCTGTATCTTTTTGGAGGGCTGGGAGTGGGGAAGAATTCTTCACAGCAAGGAAAGAGAATGCAGCAAATATTAAATCTGACAAACATTGATTCTTTCTGAGTGTTCTTAGAGCTCTTTGGGAATCCCATTATTTATCTCTTTTTGCTCCCCCAGCCACCACTTCCCGCACAACACCAAGTCCAAACCCTTTCACCTTCCTCAACTCCCAGCCCAGCTCCTCCTTTCTTAGTCTTGGTACACAGACTCCTCCCCTTCTTTGCAAGGGCAACCCTTGAGCTTTCTCCCCACCACCATCTGGAAGTGTCTCTCTTTATCCATTTCCTTCTCACTTTCTATCTTGCCCTCACAAAAGGTAAATTGTTCTTGCCACCTTCTCATCCTACCTCATCTCAAACTTTGCTTCACTACATATCTTATATCTTCTTCTTGTTCTTTTCATCTCTCCCTACCTGGTTCTTCTCCACGGTCAAGAGACTCTGAATTCAGTGTCATATGTGGTTTGTTTTGTTTTGTTTTGTTTTCATTTTCACTAATGAAAATTTTAAGAGTGATTTGAGTACTTCCTTTCTTCATCATCCATGGTTTCTTTTGATCCATTTCAATCTGCTTTCTGTATGTTTCATATTGAAACTCGTGTCTCAGAAGCCACCAGTGATCTCATAGTCAAATCCAGTGACCATTACTCTGTTTGCTTCCATGGGTCTACATGCAGAGTTCCAGGTGGACTTCTACGGCCTCCCTGCTCCTAATTACAGACTTCTCCCTCTCTGGCTTCTCCGTGTCAGTACATTCCTGTTCTCACTGACTGCCTTCTCTTTTCCTTAGCCTCTAAGGTAGATGTTCCCTAGAATGCTGTGCAAAGCTCACACAATATAGAAACATTCATTCAAATTGGGTAGCAGACCTAAATATAAAATTTAACTCTACAAACTGGTAACAACATAGGGGAAAAATCTTTGTGACCTTGGACAAAGATTTTTTAGAGATGGCACAAAAAGCATGATCCATAAAAGAAAAAAAGTTGATGAATTGGACCTCATCAAAATAAACATTCTGAAAAAAAAAAAAGATGAAAAATTCAGACTGGGAGAAAATATTTACAAAACACTTATCTGACAAAAGACTTGTATGCAGAATACAAAGAACTTTGAAAACTCATTTTAAAAAAAAAAGGCAAAAGATGTGAATAGATACTTCATCAGAGAGGATATATGGATGTATATAAGCACATGAAAAGATGCCTAGCATCATTAGTTATTAGGGAAATGTAAATTAAAACCACAGTGAGATACCACTACACCCACTGCAATGGCTAACATCACAACCACTGACCATACCAAATGTTGGGAGGATGTGGAGGAATTGGAACTTGCACATGGTATTGCTGGTAGGAATGTGAAATGGTGTAGCCATTTCGGATGTGTGACACGTTTTTAAAAAGTTAAACATAGACCTACCGTATGACTCAGCCATTCCACTCCTAGGTTTTTACTGAAGAGAAATGAAAGAAAATGCTGTAGGACTCCCTTTATATAAAAATCTGGAAAACCTAGTGATGGGAAGCAGAGTAGTTGCTTGGGGATGGGAGTGTGGTGTAGGAAGAATGGATTGCAAAGAAGCACGAGGAAATTTTGGGGAGTGATGGATATATTCATTATGTTGATTGTGATGATGCTTTCACAAATGTATACATATGTCAAAACTGATCAAATTTGACACTTGAAAATGTGCAGTCTGTTATACATTAATTATACCACAATAAAACTATAAAAAATTCATAGAACTCACACACTGAAAAGGATGAATATTACAACATGTAAATTATCCCTCAATAACCCTGACTTAAAAAAAAAGCATATGGGAAAACGAAATATGGGGATTGAGGTTGCAAAAATAATTAAAAGCCAATCTGAAAAAATGACAGGCCGTAGGATTCCATTTATGTAATATTCTCCAATGACAAAGTTATAGAGATGGAGAACAGCTTAGTGGTTGGTTGCCAGAGGTTAGGGATGGTAACCATGGGGGAAAATGAGGTGAAGGCTACATGGGAATTTTCACTACTATTTATGCAACTGTATAATATATAACTAATAAATCTATGATTATCTCAAAATAAAAAACTTCTTTTTTAAAAAAAGCCCATTAGCTATTTTTGTGTTCTCTGATGGGAAACCATCGATTTTTTTATATGTTAAGTCTATCCTAATGTTTACCACACAAATACGAGAAACTAATTTCATTGAGATAATTACAACTTAATGTTGCATTGTTGTAGCTAGAAAACCTATCAAGAGTCATTTTCCAATTTCTGGTTCCCCACCTAAACATCAAATACCTTAATATTTTTCTAAGAGATTCTTACTTAAATTTTTCTGACTAGATAATACATACAAATGGATGAAAATACATAACGGGGGAGGCAATGAAAAGTCTTCTCCCAGATCTGTCCTCCACTACACAGTTCACACTTCCCCAAAAGTAAACTACTAATTTCTTGTGTAATCTTCCAGAATTTCTTCATGTATATATAAGCAAGTGCAAATATATTTTATATTCTCCTCCCTGATTTTATCCAAAAGATAGTTTATTGTATTGAGTATTTTACATACTTCACTTAACAGTGTACCTTCAGTTTCCAAGGTGGTACACAGAGAGCCTCTAAATTCTTTTTCTTTTGACAGTTGCATAATATTCCATTAAGTATTTAAATATATATCTTCCATACATACATTTAGAGAGAGACCAGTTGCATAATATTCATACACACACACACACACATACATAATACAAATATTCTAAGTTATTTCCAGACTTCCACTTTTGTAAACAGTACTGCAGGGAATATGCTTTTTTTTTTTTTTTAAAGATTTATTTATTTATTTGACAGAGAGAGACACAGTGAGATAAGGAACACAAGCAGGGGGAGTGGGAGAGGGAGAAGCAGGCTTCCCGCTGAGCAGGGAGCCCGATGTAGGGCTTGATCCCAGGACCCCGGGATCATGACCTGAGCTGAAGGCAGATGCTTAATGACTGAGCCACCCAGGTGCCCCTGCAGGGAATATCCTTATACATATGTCATTTCCTACTTGAATAAATATATGTGAATACATGAAATTGCCCATACTGACTTTTTGAATCTAGAAAAAATTTTACGTGGTTCAACCTAATATTTGCCAAATATGTTTCCAAATGTGTAATTATTGGAGACAAAGTGTTTAGTGTCCTTTGGATTTTCTGCTTCACTACCTGATGTGTATGATAACTTGGATCCCTAAAAAGGGAGTGGAAACCCACTGTGTCATTGTTCTGTTTGGTATAGCTGAGGGCAAGATGCCCATGCACACACAGGGATATTTCTCAAAGTCCTTTGCCAGTGACTTCATTCAGCGACATGTCTCACTCACTCTCACCCTGATCCAGCTCTGTCAGACTTCCTTGCCTGTTTAGGAAAGCCTTTGCTTTATTCTTATTCAGAGACCTAAGACTAGAGCTCTAAGCCCTTTGTCTTTCGCAAGGGAGCATTGCCCAAAATATCTTCTTATCTGCTATCAGTGCGTTATCCTGCATTGGTTCTCCCAGTTAATGCAGCTTTAGTTGTTAAGTGTTAAAATCAGATTCTCGGAAAAAGGCTGACTGTTTGTACACAGGACAAGTAGATGGAGTGTACCCTTCTACATAATGAGCCAACCAATGGGAGTTTTGGCTTCTCCAACCCTGGTTATGTATATGGGTTTGTTGGAGAGAGAGAGAGAGAGAAAGTAAATATGGTAACATTTAACAATTGGTTAATATAGGTGAAGGGGAACATCTAGGATGTACATTGTACTATTCTTTCACATTTTTTTTTCCCAGTCCGTGAAAGGGAAACTTTACTGAGGCCCCAGGGCCTTGGGGCTTGGGCTGGATGCCACCCTGCGGGCAAAGGATTAAATTTTCTATACATTTAACATGTTTCAAAATAAAAAGTTGAGAGAAAGCATATTCTTCACTGAAATTATTTACCTCGAATTAGTTGTTGGTCTGCTTCATTACCTATTATGTTCTTGGGTTTTTGTTTTGCTATTTCTAGATCTGAAGACATCTTAGGAACTCTGCTCCCAGATTAAAAAAAATAATAATAAGTGATAATAGCAATTTCTAATTATTGAGGGTTTCATCTGTGCCCCATGTCAGGCATTTTATGTGGATGATCTCATTTAAGCCTCTTATCAACCTATTATTGTCTTTATCATTTTTTCAGATGAGGCCACTCAGACACAGAGAGGTTAAATACTTTGCCTCAAGTCACACAGCTAACATGTGGTAGAAATGCTACTTGCTGCCCGACCTACTGACATTATGCTTGACCTGGTCTTTATTTTGACTTGAAGTATTTTGAAGTGAGAGATAGACTATCATCTGGCTAAACTCTTATAACAATTTCCTGATCCAGATAATGTGATCATCTAAAGGCTTCATGAAGAATACAAGTAGATATACCTGGAGTGGAAAATTGACAAGCTTCTTGACATGTTAATTTGCAAAGCTCTGTGAAAAAGGAACTGTTTTGTGTGCATATAGTAGTCAAACCCTTTCTACCCCTTTTTTTGAGTTTGCTGCTTTTGTACATACTCACCAGTCTGCTAAGAGGCATTATGGGCTCTTCTTTGGTATATTTCCTGTACCTTTCCCACTCTATTGACTCTTTTCCATCAGAATTTATTTATTTATTTTTATTTTTATTTTTTTTAAAGATTTTATTTATTAGAGAGAGAGAGAGAGAGCATGAGAGGGGGGAAGGGCAGAGAGAGGGAGAAGCAGACTCTCCACTGAGCAGGGAGCCCGATGCGGGGTTCGATCCCAGTACCCCGAGATCATGACCTGAGCTGAAGGCAGACACTTAACTGACTGAGCCACCCAGGCGCCCCTTCCATCAGAATTTAAACAGGTTCCCCCTTTACTCCACACAACCTCTGGCTACCACCATCTCTTCTCCAAACCAAACTTTCCTAACAAACAATACCATTGGGGTCTTTCCCTGTTTTCCACCAGCTCCTCTAATCCCCCCAACCCCTGGCTTATACCCCTAACTGCCGATTTCCTTCTAGCAATTTTTCTGTGCTCTTCTTTAATTCATAAAACTGAGACTATATTTCATGCACAGTTCTGTAGCGTGATTTTCTTCCTACTTTAATATTGTGGACATTTTTTCATGTCATTAATTTTGAATATTTTGATGAATAGCATACATACAGAAGCATACAAATTGTAATTTCAATGATTTTTTGTATGTCATTACCATCTAGATCAAGAAATAGAAATTACAGAATCCTAGAATCTCCCCCCAACCCACCGCCGCTTTCTGTCATTTTACCCGATTCCCCAAAGGTATCCTGACTTCTTAAAGCATAGATTGTTTTATGTGTATGAAATGCATGTACATGCAATCCTACATTGTGTACTTTTTGTGTCTTACTCTTTCACTAAAAGTGATTGTGAGATTCACCCACATTATATGCAGGTGTAGTTGATTATTCTGTGTTATATAATATTCTGTTGTGTGAACACCTAATGTTTTCAAACATAATGTTAATAGGTATGTATTATTCCATTGTACAGATATACCATAATTAATTTATTCTCCTATTCTTGCCAGGTTTTTACTATGATAAATAACCCTATAATGAACATCTTTGTATAAATACTTAAACTAATGTCTGACCACCCCTTAGGATATATTCTAGAAGTGCATTTACTGACTAAGAGAATATAAACTCTTCAGAAGTTCTTAACAGAATTTGCCAGATTGCTTTCTGGAAAAATTACACCAGTTTACTTTTCTGTCAACACATTACCTGACACGTAGGTATTCCGTAAAATGTCATTGATGTGAACTGAATGTACTAAAAGGTCTTTAATATCCTAGAATCCATTTCTGAATTTTATGTGTCACTGATCTTTCCAGTTCGTTACTGTCTCATTTTAATTTAGATTTTTGAAAATGTAGTAGTATATAGGGCACAAGTTTTCTCCCTAATTCTTTTTTAAAAATTACCTGATTGTTCTTGTGTTTTAATTTTTTACTAGTATAGCTTTAAAATACATTGCCAACTTCAGGGGAAAAAAATGAGGATGTCATTCAAATTACCTTACTGGTTTTCTCTAAATTTACATGGCAAGGATGGACATATGTATATAATCCTACTCAAGGATGATTCTCCATTTATTCAAGTATTTTCATTAAATGCTCCTCGGTAAAGTTTTATAGGTTTATTCACCTAGGACCTGGTTTCAAAAAAATTTTATTTCCACATATTTTATGTTTTGTGGCTATTGGGAATTGGATAATTCAGTATATTTTATAACTATTTGAAAGCTATGGAGTTTTTTATATTTATTTTGTATTTATCCTCCTGACTGAGCTCTTATTAATGCTAACAGTTTTTTGTTTGGGTTTGGTACCATTTATGCTTTGGGGTTTGTGACCATTTAGTTTCTAAATTCAGAGAGGGAGAAATTGATATCAGGATAAAGAGAAAAAAAGTAACCTCAAAAACTGTTAAAAATAAATTGTAGAATTCTGATCATTTGAAAAACCTCATTTTTTTCATGCATTGAGGTACTCTCTCTGCCAAATCCAAACCATTCTCTCTAGTCTTATATTTTGAATAAGAAGTCACACAGTTAAACATAAAATTAATGAAATTTTTAAATGTGAACATATCTATCATTACATTAGGTAAATTACTCCTATAATGAAAACCACATCATTTACTGTTTGTGTTACTCTAAATTTACTTTTTTCCATTCTCTTATTTAAAAAAAACTTATTTATTAGAGAGAGAGTACGAGTGGGGGGAGGGGCATAAGCAGAAGGAGAGACTCTCAAGCAGATTCCCTGCTGAGCACAGAGCCCAACACGGGGCTGCATCTCACCACCCTGAGATCATGACCTGAGCTGAAATCAAGAGTCAGATGCTTAACCAACTGAGCCACTAGGCACCCTCTCACATTTTTTAAACTTCCCTTTTCTTATCTGTTCTCTATTTTGCTTCTCTGTTTCTTTTTAGGAATATAGTAGTTTGGGAAGAAATTTTTTTAATACTATCAGAAAAAAAACTTCAGAGTAAGTAAGGGAAAAAATGAAAATCTTTCAGTTTCTCTAATTTTTCTCCCGTATTATCCTATACTTTTCTGTTCTTCTGGATATTTCTCATGATTCTGTCTCCTTATATTTGCCTGTATGCTTTACACATACGTACATGTGAGATAAACATATTTGTGTCATTCGCCTTTTGTATCACTTTCTCAGAGGTAAGAAAATATGTCTAGGTCATGTATATACATGTTATTGCATATATAATAAAAATAATTTTTTCCTAGTTTAAACATTTCTAATTTTTTTAACTTGTAAGTTTGTTGTCTTATTACTTTTTTCCTCATTTTAAATTGTAGGGTTTTTTGGTATTTTGGTTTTTGGGTTTTTTTTTTTTTTTTTTTTCGCTTAATCTTAAAAATAGTTTTAAGAACGCAGAAACTTGGGGCGCTTGGGTGGCTCAGATGGTTGGGCATCTGCCTTCGGCTCAGGTCATGATTCTAGGGTCCTGGGATCGAGCCCCACATCGAGCCCCACATCGGGCTCCCTGCTCCACGGGAGGCCTGCTTCTCCCTCTCCCTCTGCCTCCCCGCCTACTGATTCTCTCTCTCTGTATCTCTGTGCCTCAAATGAATAAATAAAATCTTTAGAAAAAAAGAACACAGAAACTTGAACCACAAATGTAATCAGAAAATAATACTTTAATCCTAGTTAATCCACATTATTGACCTTCTCTGCCTACATCAGCAACAATAGCAGAATGTCTGGTACATAATCTCTTGTGTGGACACCCATATGCCTGGCCAAGTCTGATCTAGAAATGAGATCCTCATTTGAGATGGTAGTTTTGCTGATTTTTAGGAAAATACCATCTAGGATCTCATTTAATCCTCATAAGAGACAGGATGGCTGTACTGTCTTATCTCATTTGTAAAGTGAAACTAGGTCAGATCAACTACAGATAGTTGTAACATGCTCTAAGTGGTCGGTAAGCCACAGCTGGGGTTACTAAAATACATATTTCCTTTGTCAAAATAAAAAGAATTCACAATCTCTATAATGGCGGTAGAATTGGAGTATGAGAACTTGAGAATCCTGTCTTTTGTAGAATAGAAATTGTATTTTTAAAAAGGCAGATGCTGTAGGGTGTGTTTCTGTGGGTGTTTGTTAAGCTTGGCGGTTGGGAGGAGAGTATGGGCAACAAGGACGCCGTGTTCCCCATCTCATTTATAAAATGGGCTCACAGGCAGGGATGGAGGGCAGCAGTCAAGATTAGCTCAAAGGCCACCTCTGTGGCTTAGCTACCAGGAGGTTTAGTTTAAGAAATGAACTGTTGGAAACTGTAGAGGTAAAGTGATGTACTTTCATTAGAGAGATGTAAAACTGGTTCCAGGTCCTCAAGAGAAAATGGAAATGAAACGTAAGAGCCAGAAATAATTACACCAACCACGTAGTTAAAAACCAACAACAAAACTGCTTCAACAGGCACCTTGTTCCATGTGGCATTTGGTTTGTTTTGCACAATGTCATAAAAGTACACGGTCAAATGTACTTCCGGTTAAGCGAAGTGAAACCAGAAGTAGATGCTGTGCTCTGTCTACTCTAATCCAATACATTCACATAAAGAAGAGATTTAAGACGATAAATGGATCCAGTTTGCCTATGATGGTATGCCATTCTGAAGGTGGATATTGTTCATGGAGAGAATTCAGAGTAAACGGTTTCCTCTTATAATTATGTTAGGAAGAACATGGGTCTTAAACCCAGACAGAGGTTAGTTTGAATACTGGTTCTACCACTTAGGCATTTCATAATGCTGGGAACTTTACCTCTCTTTTTCATAATTTTCTTCACCTGCTAAATAAGCAAAAAGTATTCCTTCTTCAGAAAGTTGTTGTAAAGACATTATCCTCTTTCACGATGTTGTCACAATTTCCATGGAAGGTAGAAAAAAAAATGCTTAAAATCTTTTAAAGAAGAGTGCCATATAAGAAAATAAACAAGACCAGCCTGGTTACACATTATCATACCATCTGATTCTATTTTTCAGTTAGTTTCTGCCTCTCCTCCTTAGAAAGAGGTTGCTCAATGGTCTGAACTATGTTAGAGTTTTTCTTGTGTATGAAATATCCCTGGGTGACTGTGTATACCACTTGTCTGTGTAGTCATTTATGAGTGAAAATGGAAAAAGGTAAAAAGGTAAAGGATTACTTCTGTTTCGGCTGGTGAGTTAATGGAGCCACTGAGATCCCTATCTCTACCTCGACCTATATCTCTGTCTCTTGCCTATCTTTATATCCTATCTGTGTATTCTAACCATCCTAATTATTCTCCTCATTTATTTTCTGTTTCTTTTGAAATAATTTTGAACTTACAGAAAAGTTGCAAAACAGAGTTTTTGGTCTTATCATTTGAGAGTAAATTAGCAATATGATGTGTCGTCACTTCCAAATACTTTAGCATGTAGTTGCTAAAAGCAGGGATATCTCCTACATCAGTCATCAAAATCAAGAAATTAACCATCGGAGCCAAAGACCCCTCCTTATATTTTGTTCAAATGATGTATTTCATAGCGAAAGGATCCTGTTCAGAATCGCATCTTGTCCTGTCTGTTTAGTCTCCTTCAGTTTGGAATAGTACCTTAGTCTTTCCTTGACTTTTCAATATCTAGATACTTTTGAAGGTTACAGACCAGTTATTTTTGTCAAATATCCCTCACTTTGGGTTTGTCTGATATACGTTCCTGAAATTAGATTTAGGTGATGTATGTTTGTTAGGAATATCACAGAAGCTACACGTTCTTCTCATTGCATCCTTATACGAGAGTGCACAGTTCCTATTTGTCACATTACTGGAGATTGTTAACCGTGATCACTTACTTAAAATCATGTCTACCAGATTTCTCTACTGTAAAATTACTCATTCTCTCTTTATGATCACTATGTGGGGGATGGTGGTTTCAGACTATGTGATACCCTGTTTCGTATCCATCTCCAACCCACTAGTTTTAGCATCTATCTATGCTTCTTGGTTGAATTAATTATTACTCTGATAGTTGCCAAATGGTGATTTTCTAATTCTCTCATTCCTTCTGCATTCCTCAGTTGGCATTCCACTGCAAGGAAAAGCTTCCTTCTTTTTTTTTTTTTTATTTATTCATTCTTTTATTTATATCAGCATGGGTGCATGGATTTTAAAAATTATTTAATCATTTATGGATGGTTTTGATGGATTATAATCTGTTATCATTATTTATTTTGATGTTTAAAATGCCCCAGACTTTGCCAGAGGGAGCCCTTTCAATTTTATTTATGTTTTTTCAAAGATTTTATTTACTTATTTGACAGAGAGATTGAGAGCGAGAGAGAGAGCGCACAAGCAAGGGGAATGGCAGGCAGAGAGAGAAGCAGGCTCCCCGCGGAGCAAGGACCCCAATGCGGGGCTCGGTCCCAGGACCCTGGGATCATGACCTGAGCCAAAGGTAGATGCTTAACTGACTAAGCCACCCAGGTGCCCCCAGGGAGCCCCTTCAAACCGTCCTCCTCATTCTTGGAGCATTCTCTGGCATAATGAGATGAGCCAGGCCCATTTTCACCCTGCTTGTATTCCAGTAGCTTGAATTAGGCCATTGCTGCCATCGCCTCCCCCACATTCTTCTCTCCTCAGCTGGCTTCTGAAATCCTGCCACTGCCTACTTGTTGGGACTCAATTCTTCAGGAGGGGAGAGGAGGAGGAAGAAAGACATGGATAGATGGACAGATGGATAGGTAGATGGATAGGTAGGCAGGCTGACTGACTTAAAAAAAAAAAAAAAGTTCTACCCATAAATACTAGGAAATAACAGCACTAGCTCATCAATCTGATAGGGAAACAGATATTTGGATAGTCAGAAATGATGGATATGCCCCAAATTATTTATTTTAACTTTGGAATGTGTTGTAGCACAACCCTTTGGGCTGCTATAACAAAATACCAGAGACTGGGTAGTTTATAAACAACAGAAATTTGTCACAATACTGTAGGCTAGAGAGTTCAAGATCGAGGCACCAGCATGGTCGCTTTCTGGTGAGGGCCCTCTTCCTGGTTCAGAGCAGGTGTCTGGCCCCCATGTGCTCACATGGTGAAAGGGGCTAGGGAGGGGTCTCTTGTATAAGGCACTAATCCCATTCCTGAAGGCTCTACCATCGTGACCTAAGCACCTCCCGAAGTCCCCACCTCCTAATACCATCATCTTTGAGGGTTAGGATTTCAACATATGAATTTTGAGGGAACACATTCAGACCATAGAATATTTCTGTTGTCTACTCATGTTTGAATATGCGTCCATTTACTGTTTTGAGAACTCAGGGCCTAAACCAACCCGTTCTCCAGCTCTTTATCCTACTACTTCTGTATACGGCCTCCCTGTCTGAGAAACTTCTTACCAAGTCCACTGTTTGCTATTATCTTGGAATCAGGCTTAACAAGAAACCATATTCTTTATGCTTTTCTTTCCGATGTCTTTTGCCCTGTCATGCATAAGTAGATGCGTGGTCTACAGACCAATTGGCACTGTACAGAGAAGTAAGCATACAGTATTTTCCTCCTCAGGAAGCCTTGGTGGGAGAGCTACTTTTCCCTCTTCCTCTTCGATTGGAATTGCCACGTGCTCTGGTTTCCAGGACCCTTCTCCGGCAAGGGTTGATGTGCCTCCTAGTATTGTGAAGAGAGAGAATCTGATAGCCACAGGAGGGAGGTTTGCTTTATTAAAGTCTGGAGGTGGGTAAGGTAGGTGAATGGGAGAAGAGAAGGAATTTGATTGAGACAGGTTGATTGGAATGAAGCAACTACTCCGGGACTTTGAATAACAGAGCTTGTTGGGTTAATATGTTTGTCTTTCTGTCCTAGTCCTTTAAGCCTTAAAAAAAAAAAAAAAAGAAGTGGTTTGAGATTGGACCTTTTTTTTTTAATGTATTGCAATTAGGCACATGTCCAGATGAATCCTAATTTCACTAAACCCACCCTTAGAAGACTATTGATTTTATTTGAAATCACTGAGTCATGAAGATATAAATATATAGTGAGGACTTAATAAACGAACTCTGATTTCAAGAATATCAAATGTATGAATACTGTGGCATTAGGTAGTAATAAATTAGAAATATAAGTTTAAAGCACATAAACCACATGCAATTTTCGTAACTTTAAAATGGCTTATGGTTTTACTGTTTAACCGGTCTTGAAACGAGTGATTTCTTCTTTACAAACTGAAAGAACTATAAGATTTTTTTTGAACATTACAACTATTTTGAGACTTTTTTTTTTTATCACAAATACGTTGTTATGTATTCTAATGGGATACTATGTTTTTGGGTTTTTTAACTTATTTGGAGGGAACTTTTTTTGAAGAAGGTATTTTAAAAATAAATACACATCAGTGGCAAAAACTTAAAAATACAGCATTAAATACAGTAAGATAAATAAAAATATTTTATAAGAATTCCTTTGGAATCCCAGCTACCACTTCTATTTCATGCCATTATCTCAGACTCACTGTAACTGCATAGAACCGAGTAAAATCTCTTCTCTGGTTTCAAAGCCGCTATTGACTCTTTGTCCTTTTTGTTCTACCCTCAACAAACTGCTGGGAAGTGTTTCCAACTATTTCACAGCTGGTCTACCTCGTCCTTCCTTATTGCTGAAATTCTGTCCAAACTTTACATTAGGGCTGTGCGTACTGATCTCTGCTTAAGCCTTTTGTTCAGCCTCTACCTTTCGCCCAGTTCTCAGTGCTGTGAATAAACTTATTTCCTTTTACCAATCATGGTGCATCCTCTTCAGCTTCTTTTATTTATCCCATAGTTTCATCAGAAATGTATTTGGCTCAGACTATCTGCCACCCTCCTTTTGACAAGGCCATGTTGTCAGTAATGCGTCAGTCAGAAAATCACCATTACCTAAGGGCCTACCATGCACATACTTGGTACCAGCCACCATACTAAATGCTGCAAACATGTGGCAAATAAAATAAACATATCACTGCCTTGGTGGAACTGACAGTCTAGTGGGAACAACAGCTAATTAAACAAGTGAGTGCCTACAATTAAATGACTGCAACTACGTGAAGCGCTTTGGAGAAGAAGAACACATGGGAGCAGGGAAAGGGGCATGGGTTTGGGAGGTTGAAGCTGAGATGTGAAGATTGAATACATATTAGCTGGTTGAGGTCTGGGTTGAGGAACATTTCAGGCAAAGAATGGTTTTTGCTCTTCTCATCATCACTTTTCACCCTGTAATGAAGCAGATTCTCATACTGTTTAGCTGAGCCACCTGCTCACCATCATGGATGCTTCTTCCTTCTTAATGGGCTTTTGCCTTTTCACCATTCTGGTTTTGTGCTGTCAACCTATTTTGGAACTCCTGAGGTCAGTGTACCCCAGTTATTAGATTAGGATCTACCAGTAGCAGGCTCTTAAAGTCTGATTTGTCCTCTGCCTCCTACCCTGATACTTTTTTTTTTCCCTTCCATTAACTCCATTACTCCTGTAGGTGGGATTTCTTTGGGGAATTACAAGTCAGCAGTGGGCACCTTAGAAGTGATTTGTTGATATTGA
Organism: Mirounga angustirostris; assembly: GCF_029215605.1. Classification (NCBI taxonomy): domain Eukaryota; kingdom Metazoa; phylum Chordata; class Mammalia; order Carnivora; family Phocidae; genus Mirounga; species Mirounga angustirostris. The sequence goes on along the minus strand of NW_026991720.1, from coordinate 65,476,726 downwards.
ATACCTTCCTCTAAACACCTGGATTTCATTGTCTGCAACCTCCCCTCCTCATCCTAGTGAATCGGAGTTTAAGGTGATTGCAAAATGTCTCTTCCCTAAAGGAAGTTGAGGTATTTTGCTTTACATCATTAAAGGAAATGCATATTAACTGTGAAGTTGCATACTCTATCATTGTGTTTCATCTGTTTATCCAGTACTTTAGATTTTAGATTTCTTGATTCAAGTTATTCAAAAATTTCAATTTTTTATAACCAGCATTTGAGATTTATTAGTATATTGATACTTCCTATCACTAACACCATATTGTTACCTGGTAATGTAAGTACAAATAAGCTTGCAGATACACATCAACAGAAATGACATTATTGTACTCATACAGAGTGGCCAAAGTGTGCTCCCCTGACATTGGTTCTTATTTATTTATTTATTTTTTTTAGTGCAATGCATTGTAATGGGCGGCTGGTCAGACTATTTCTTACAGCCAGGCTCTTTATTGAACCATAACCAATTTTGGGGCAGAGAGACAGAAAACACACAATTTCCTTCACTTGATTTTTCCTTTTTTCTTTAAATATATGTATGTATTAGAAGAACAAGAATATGAAATAAAGACTAATGTATACGAAAACACTTATAATGAAACTAAAATAAATTGTAAAATACAGTATCAGCCAGTAGCTTCCACCATTTTATTGTTCTAAATAGAGGATAACCCATCTTATTTTTTTTTTTGCTTTAAATCATTGCAAATTTTATTTTAAAGTGTTATTTGAAGAACATATTTTTCACTAGTTAGAAAATTACAAAATACTTGCAAGTTGTTTAAATTCGCTCATCTTGAAATACTGAGCTTATCACTACATAAAAGCTCTTACAAAAGGAAAGGCTATATATAACCCATCTTATTTTAAAAATGGTTTATATCTGGGGAGCCTGGGTGGCTCAGTCAGTTGAGCGTCCGACTCTTGATTTCAGCTCAGGTCATGATCTCAGGGTTGTGCGATCGAGCCCCACATCGGTCTCCTTACTCAGCAGGGAGTCTGCTTGAGATTCTCGCTCTTTCTCTCCCTGCCCCTTCCCCCGGCTCATGCTCTTTCTCTCACTGTCTAAAATAAATAAATCTTTAAAAAAATGTTTTCTATTTAATTGTGGTAAAAGATGCATAAGCTCTGCCTTGCAAAACTCAAACTCTAGTACCTGTTGAACATCTTTCCATTCCCCACTGCCTCCTGCCCTGGCAGCCACCATTCTACTTTCTGTCTCTATGAATTTGGCTATTCTAGGCACCTCATATAAATGGACTCAAAAAGTATTCGTCTTTTTAGGACTGACTTACTTCACTTAGCATAATGTCTTCAAGGTTCATTCATATTGTAGCATGCATCAGAATTTCCTTCCTTTTAAGGCTCAGTAATGTTCCATTGTTGGCATGTGTCACATTTTGTTGGTCCGTTCATCTGTTGATGGACACTTGGATTGCTTCCACCTTTTGGCTCTTGTGTGTGAATGCTGTCATTCTAAACATGGACGTACAGATATTTCTTCAAGATCCTGTTTTCAGTTCTTTGGAGAACTTATCTTCTTGAGCCCCAACCTTCGCACAGAGATACAGACTCTAGCTATTTAAACAATGTGGGAGGGAAGGAGTGAAGGAGGGAGGGGGGGCAGTCATTCCAAAAATTAGGCAGATGGCAATCTGTCTGCCATGTGATGTTATCTAAGTCTGCTTTGGTGTTTCTCAAAGTGTTGTTCGGGAACCAGCTGCAGGAGAATCTCGTGGAATGCCTGCTAAAAGTTTTGATTCTGAGGTGCTTCACCAGAGTTCACAAGTCTGAATGTCTTGTGAGACTCAGGAATTTGCACTCCTGGTAATTCTTACACCCACTGAAATGTGAGATGTACTGCCCCAGTGGCAGGGAGAGGTCTCAGAGTTTTCCTCTGTTTCTGCATATGAAGGCTCTGCTCCCTGCCACTTTCAGCCCCTGCCTTACTTTGGGGCACGTTCATCCCAGGCTATCCCATGACACACTTTCTTTCCCACTCTGTCTGTATATTGTAGCCCGACTAAAAGTTTTATAAATGTAACAAAGGATGGCCAGACCTGAGTTTGCAACCCTAAACTTTGATCTGGGCCCTTTTTTATTCAAGCCCTTTCTTCTTCCTCAGGATGCTAAGTGGTGATTCACTGTTGCCTTCTGCCTGCTTCAGTCAGGGGCCAGTGAACAGGTTAGGACTTCCTTCCTCCCTGGGCCTTGTGGTGTCTAGGTTTACCTGAATTCTTAAAGGAACCACTTCTCTTTTTCTTAAGTGAACATTTTAAATATGACCCAGTGTATTGCAACCCTTGGGACAGTAATTTTACACATTTATGTCATATGACCAAACGACAAGTGTGACCTCTTCAATAAAACCAACCAGGTTCTTCCGCATTTTGAAATCAAACTCTTTGTCTTCATCCAGTTATCACATCATGCCCCCTCATCATATCTGCTGTGAGTGGCTTTGCTTCTCATTGTGATCTGTGATTTGCAGGTGATTCACTGTTTTAAATATCAACTTTTCTTCAAATAATGAAGAGAAATATTCTCTTCAAACTTTTGGGTGACGCAAGAGCATGTTTAATGTTTGACTTTCAGTTAAAAGTAATGATACTAATGACATTTTTTTTTTTTAAATGAAAGGAGCTGTGGAGGGAGTAGGGGCAAAGCCATGGTTAGGAATTTTGGTTTTGTAATAGCTAGCCACCTTTTTCACAGAATTTCTATTCCTTAACTGATTGGGTACTCCCATAATTTTTAGTTTTTGGCTCATTTCTACAGCCAGTTTTTGTGACTTGCATTTGCTCCGTTGAAATCCCTTCTAGGAAAATGTAAATGATGTGAGGGCGGGGATAGGATTGCACTAGTTCACACGGTGCCCAGCATGATATATGGTACATGGCAGGTGTTTAACAAATATTTCTTGAATGAATGAAACTTAACTTGAAGCTGATTATATTTCATATACTGCTCCCGTTTCTGCTAGAGATTTTCTTTGTGGTTTTCTACCACACTAACCCCCCCCCCCTTTTTTTTAAATCAGTCTAAGAACTCAAATTTCAAGAGATTGAGAAGATTACCTACCTAATATCTCTGATTGGACCAACCGATGCTGTGTTTGAAAAACACATTTGATCTCATGGGATCACTTATTTTTCTATGTTGAGAATTGACTGAGCAGAACTCCTTACACCAACCAGTAATTTCACAAGTTTATTCTTTTGGTTGGAAAGGAGACAACACTCCTGACAGTGAGTGACGTGATGTCCATACATCTCCAACCTAAGTTGTATTATTAGTGATAGATCAGTGCCATCATTTTACCCACAACAGGCAGCACATTTGAGTCTGTGTCTCAGGATACCAGATAACCTAGGAGAGTGAGCCTACTCTTTTCTCTTTACAAAGTTTGGCTTCAAGCCGTACACACTGAAAATCCTTTTTGTGTCAGTGCTGTTTGTTTTCACAGAGCCTGTAGAACCTGTTGTCCGTGGAGGGCTCAGAGCGGCCCTTTATGGAGCTTTCTTTCAGCAGCATTCTGGGATCCAGAGTCAGGAATGGTCAGCCGAACTTACTCTCACAGTATGTAAGTTTACTCTGATTTTGGAAAGATAGTAACAGAAATCCTTTGCAGAAGATTTGTACGGCATGATGCAATATTGTACAAAATTAATTTGGGGGGGGGTCTTTTGTGTTTCTAGTCTTCCAGTCCAAAAGTAAGAATGCCTGGGTTTAAAGTGTTAAAGCTCATAGTGTTAAGGCTGAATGGATGTTTTTGGTTGCTTTAAGATCTTCCAGAAAAATTACTACCCATAGCTACAAAGCAACAAGACTCAGACCTAAAGACATCCTTGGAATCCTAGGACAAGTTAATTAAGAGCAGGCAGTAGGACTGATCAGTGGGTCTGACCTCAGTTGGATTTGCTGATATTCCTACTTTCCTGAGTAAACGTGTTTCACTGTTCATGTGCCCCCAGGCTTTTAAGGAGTAAGCAAGGTTTTAACTGTGATTTTAACAGCAGTCAGAAAATTAAAATCGAACATGATGCCTACCTAAAGGTTGTATATCAATATGTATTAAAAGTAAGATCCACACTAATATAAAAAGTAGATTGCCGGTTCTGTTGAACCCTTAGATTTTTTTTTTCATGTTTTAACATTCATTTATAATTCCTTCTTTTTATAAGCCCTTGGTAAGTATGTATATAGAACCGTCTTCTCCACCCCCCTCACCACACCCGCCACAGTCAAATCAACAGATGTTTATCAAGTATTCACTTCATTGTCAGAATGATGCCATTGAGTTAGTTGTAGTCCATCCTTAGCGAATCTGGGGTGTAATAATTTTGGTGTGCTAATTTAATATATTCTCGGTGTCATTTTAATTTGCTTTTCTTTCATCCCTAGTCAGCTTGAATCTTTTCCCATTTTTGTTTGCTAACTTCGTTCCTCCCTCCCTGGCTTAGCTGTTCCTCTTGGCTCTTTTCCTCATGGGATTACAACAATTGCCATCAGAATCCTGACCTGACAGCAGCGGGCTCCTGGGCAGGACATGTCTTCAGCAATTAGTATTTTTGCTTTCTGTCTCTTCTTCCTTTCTTCATTATAGTGGAAAACGGGGAGTAAAATGGATAGTATGGGAAACTGTGGAAGGGAAAACTAAACTAAACTGGAGGAGACTCCAATGTAAAGTGTATTAAGCTGAGTTGGATAACTCAGGTTTTGATAAGTAATGGGAAGCAGCATGAGATTATGTAATGATTTGGCATTGTCGGCGGACTTGGACTCCAACAGCAGGCCTGCCATTCTTGCGTGGATAGAATAAAGCCTACCTCACGGCGCTGCCAAGAGCACTAAATGAGATAACATGCGAGGGCCTCTCCTGTCCTCTCTCCTTTGCAGGGGTACCGGCAACAGCCCCGTGACAAGGGCAGGAGGACACCAGCACTGAAGACGAAACCTTTATCTTGCCCCAACTCCGCCCCCTTCTTCCCTGCCCTTAGCATTGAACGTGTTTTCTCAGTCTAGTCTTCATAGCAGCCTTATTATGTATCATTATTCCCATTTTTCTGATGAGGAAATTGAGGCTCTGAGAAGTTAAGTACCTTGCCCAAGGTCATGGATTTGGTAAAGGATTGAGGTCGAGTTCCGTCAGCTTCCAGAGCCATTCCCTCGCCACAGTGCCAGGCTGCCTTGTATAATGAGTGTGTGACTGACGAATGAAAAGGAGTTAATGGAATGCCCATTCCACTGTTCTTTCCACTACTTCACTTGGTGAATGACTAATAAGCAAACACTCCCAGAGGGTATTTGCATTTTAAAAGAGGAGCTCATTAACCCTAATGAATCTCTAATTGGTGGAATATGCGGGGGAGATATTTCTGCTCACTTGGGCTTCTCCTGTGTCTTCAAGGTGCCTGGTTCGCCTGTTCTCCTCCATGGATCCTCAGCTGTTCTAGAATCAGAATGATGTAGTAGAATGCAGTCACATACTGCTAGTCCACCCCAAATGCCATCGAATGAATTGATGGGAAAAGATGGCTGTGAAAAGATAGCTAAAGGAAAATAGGTGTAGGTTAGCACTGAGGAAGATGAATGTCAAAAGCTGAATAACAAATTTGACAATTTTGAGGGTCTTCTGAAGAATCGGGTAAGAATAATACATTTCATAATCCATTTTAACTTCAGAAACATCTATCAGCATTTTGCATAGTGTATTCATAGACCTCTGTAAGATACCCTCTTAATGGGTATCGGGTGAATAAAATGCTCCATAGTCAAATATATTGTGGAAAAAGTTTTAAAGTTTCTTTCCTTTTTTTTTTTTTTTTTAAGAGGGAGAGAGTGCAGGGAGGGGCAAAGGGAGAGCGAGAATCCCAAGCAGACTCCATGCCCAGCATGGAGCCCAATGTGGGGCTCGATCTTAGGACCCTGAGATCATGACCTGAGCTGAAATCAAGAGTCAGACACTTAACCAACTGAGCCACCCAGGCACCCTTAAAGATTCTTTACTAGAAGAATTTCTCCGAGCCTCTAATATGTTTAAGTGCATTGGAAATCAACAGGAAGGGAATGCGCTCTGCAGATTTTCCTTATACTTTTGACCATAGAAACCTTTTTTCCATGTGAACCCCTCAAAAGTAGTATTTTGTGGACTGTATTCTGAGAAATGCAGTTCTATATAATTCTTCTCTAGTTAAAAGAAAGAAAACAGTTTTCTGTATTCACAGCTTTTCATATTTAGGTAGGCTCCAGCCCTGTCCATATCAGCCCATTCCCCGTCCTTTTAGACCCTAGGGCCTTCCAATAGTAACACCCATCTTCTCCAGATAAGATCTAATCAATTTAGGGGGAAAAAAAACCCCACCAAATAGAGACCAAATTCTCATCTTTATTGCCTAGTAAACTGGTGTTGAAGAATGTGGCTTCTTCCATCAAGGACCAAATGGATTTCTGAACACCAGGCTTATATTGAGCTCCATCCAGTTACAGAAAATGCTGGGCTGGGGCAGGCTTTCCCAGGTGGGAGGAGGTCCCCGTGGAGCGACAGAGCAGACAGCAACGTGCTGTCTGTTGTCCTCCCATTCTCAAGAGAAGGGGAAGAATTAGGGCAGAACCACATGTGCAAAGCCCCCAAAGTTACCAAGCCATGGATTAGAGAGTAGAGGGAGGCCTTGGCTTAATGTTAGTGGAGCTTCCTCCACATTGAAGGAGACCTAAGGAGTGAAGGAACTCCCTCACCCCCTCTCTTGCCAAGACAAGTCTCCTTTGGGTAACCCAAGTAGGCAATAGGGTTCCTCTCCCTTTCTCACTCTTTACCACCATTTCTCCCCACCCTTGACCCAATTCACCCAGTAGATTAGGATCATAATGATACTCTAATGACCATCCCTTGCTTGTTTCCTCATATAACTCAAACATAATTCAGCCTTTTATCCTAGAAAAGGTGGAATACATATAGTCTCTAGAATGGGATCAGGAAGGGCACCTGGCTGGCTGTCAGTAAAGCATGCAACTCTGATCTCAGGGTCATGAGTTTGAGCCCCACATTGAGCATAGTGATAATTTAATTAAAAAAAAAAAAAAAAAACGGATCAGGAAACTACCGCCTGAAACTTGTTTTTATAAATAAATTTTATCAGAACACAGCCACATTCATTGGTTTATATATTGTTTATGACTGTTTTCAGCCACAAAGGTAGAGTTGAGAATTTTGTGACAGAAACCATAGGACCCATGAAGTCTAAAATGTTTATTATCTAGCACTTTACTGGAAAAATTTGCCAATCCCTAATCTAAAATATAGAGAACTTTTACTTCAGCTCTTTAAGTTCTGAAAGAGCTTCCTTAGTATGTATATGTAGCCTTTATTATTTGTTCTAAATAAAAACTACATTTTAAGCCAAGAAAATTGATGATTGTAAATAATAAGAGGGGTTGTTGCCTTTTGTGAAATTGTTTCTGGCCTTGCAAACTTCTGGAAAGTATCAAGGGGACTGTATTTGCTTTGAAAGATGGGAAGAAAGGACAGAGGCTTGCTCTGGTCAGAAGTGTTTGGCATCATCGGTGGAAAGGGAAGAGAACAGGGGCTTATGGAAGAAAAAAGGAGTCAAGAGAAGTGTCTAGGGGCCCAGAGGGTTGGACCAGCACAAGATCCTGCATTCAGAGCTCCCTTTCGCATCCGTGGGCCCTTCTCTTCACCACTCTCTAACTCAGACTTGATTCCTCCACCTTTGCCCACATCCGTTGGAAACTTCTACCAGACCGGAGAGTCCCTAGAAATGTCAGAAGACTAGGTTCTGCCCCCACTGTGACTGCCTTCTACCTGGGAGACTTGGGGCAAGTCCCTGAGTGCCTCTGCCCCTAGGGGTTCTAGTCTTCTTTATAAACAGCTGACTCGCAAATGAAAAATTTTAATCTATCCAGTGTATAAATCAGAGTTAATGGACAATTTGAAAACTAAAGTACCTTATTTCACATTTGTCACATGCGTCTTTGTTTATTGTTGAAGTATCTAACTTTTGTGTGGGTTATAAAAAATTAGAGAAAATAACTGAATGTTTCTCATGATAAAATAATTCTTCAGTGGGAAGGAAAAACCTTCAAAAATTATATTTCATTGTGACCTGTTCTTTTCTGTTTGTGGTTTGAGCAGTTTTCATTTTGTGCCTTTGTTTATAGAGAATAATCTCGCAGATGGCATTTTTCCTTGTAATCAGTTATTGTCCTATCTGAGTCATCGCCAGACGTGGCATTTCAGTAAATAGTGATTCTACAGTCGCTTCCAGGCAGATGTGTTGTGTGATGTCAGGAACACTGGCTGATAACCTTTCTGGTTATTCAAGCAGTAGGGAGAAATGGAGAAAGCGTCACACAGACACAGAGCTTGAAGTCAGAAAATGGCCAAGTAAGCGCGGACTTCGTGTTGAATGACTTTAGCTAAATACAGTGTTTGTGTGCCTATGGGATAGAGCAATAATCATTCAAAAAGGTAGAAACTCTTGAGTAAATGACCTTTTGTATTGGACAATATATATTGTAAGAATCAGGCTTTGAGTCATTAAACACACTCTGACCTCATTGTGTAGGGCCTTGCATTACCTCGGCTCCTTGGGCTGCTGTGCCCTCACGTTGTTAGCCACGCCAACTAAACTCCTCTGGCATCTGTTTTGCCACCTGTAAACTGGGGGTTGATGATCTTGTCCCTAACTTTCAGAGAGAAGAGAGATTTCTGAAAAGCAGGTTCTCCTCGATCTGCAAATAACTGGTCAGTTTAAACAAGCATTTGCAAAATCAATCAAAATAGTTTGACATGTTAGGTCACAAAAGTAGTTTGATGTAAATGTTTCACTTAACAGTTATTAACTTTATTATCCCATAGACATAACCCAAAAGTTCCTGATGTTTTTGTTTTAGTATGATGGGTTTTTTTCTTATTAGATTTTAAGAACAGTTAATGATTATTTATAAGTTATGCCACAATTATGGATCCCTAGAAGCAGTACACCCTAGTGGTACTTAATACAGCTGCCTTTTAAGTTTAGCAAGTATGTTTTAGAAGGACATTAACTGTATGCTCAAATATAGCTTTTATTACATACCATTTAATATTTTATCTCAGTTTTATGAACTAGGAAGTATAAAGAAAAGTTCACTGATTTATTCAGCTAGTATTTATTGAACACCCATTATGTGGTAGGTCTTGCCAACGATAATAATGTTGCACATAGCTGAGAACAGAGCTTATAAGCTAGAATATGCATTGATTGATGTGCTTGCATTTTATTTTTTAAAGATTTATTTATTAATTTTAGAGAGAGTAGGGGAGGGACAGAGGAAGAGGGAGAGAGAGAGAGAGAATCTTAAGCAGGCGCCACACCCAGCCGGGAGCCTGACGCAGGGCTCAATCTCATGACCCTGAGATCATGACCTAAGCCGAAAGCAAGAGTCGGACCCTTAACCAACTGAGCCACCCAGGAGCCCCGTAATTCTTCATGATTTTAGAATTTAACAGGTTTATTTAATTCCTTAAAATTTCAATGAGGCTCTTCCTTGATTATCGGCAATGGTATGCTGAACTTTTGTGTTTCATAAAAAAAGTTAAGCTCAGCCAGGACTTGCATACTTTGTTATCTCCAATCAGGACTTATGACCTTCCTTATTAACAAATTCTTAACCTTTAGTGTTGGCCAAGTCATCATCTATGAATTTTGTAATCTTCCCTGTTGTAGACATTCCTGAGCTGGCTTAATTTTACGGGAAGTGCAGTTTACAAACTACTAAATCAAGCTCTCATTAATTGTTTCTTTACCTACCATGTGTTAATCACAGGTCATTAGTGATAGTTAATAAATTAAAGTAGGCCATTAAGAGATTAAATTATGCTTATACTTACCTATGTTTGTGTCTGTCCTATGTCCTTCGAGCCAGCCTAGTTACCAACTTCACTTAGTAATATAACCCACCTGGGCATCAGCCTTAGGAATCAAAGTATTAACCAAAGGCTAATTTATGAACCTGTTCATTGTTCTTGCCTTCTTTTTTTTTTTTTTTTTTAAGATTTTTTTTATTTATTTGACAGAGAAAGACACAGCGAGAGAGGGAACACAAACGGGGAGTGGGAGAGGGAGAAGCAGACTCCCTGCCGAGCAGGGAGCCCGATGCGGGACTCGATCCCAGAACCCTGGGATCATGACCTGAGCCGAAGGCAGTCGCTTAACCAACTGAGCCACCCAGGCGCCCTGTTCTTGCCTTCTGTAAAGATTGTTTGATGTTTGGTTAACTATTACATGCAAATATACATATCTACTCTGAGGCAAATCTACAGACACACAAGTAAACACTATAATGTGTAAACCTTATTTAAAAAACTAACTTGGAGGACAGTTATTCATATTACAAAGACTTTTAATTTGAAAATAATTTGCTGTATCTTCCTTAAGTCATAAGCTCTCCTAGTTTATTTGAAATATGACTTGATTTTCAAAATACGAATTTTTCCAGAGTAAACGTCTATAGAAGCAGGATACATCTCTGGTTTAGGTTGTATGTATGTAGATGTATGTATGATTTCTGGAACCTGTATAAAATTATCATTCTTAAAAATTACCTTACTTTGTAACAAAGGAAATAGTAGTTACTTCCATAATGTGAAATGTATAGTAACAAAAGATATTTTAAATAAATAGAAGACAATTTGGCCTCCAGGGTATGGTAAAGGTTTGTTTTTGTTCTTCTCTTCATAGGAGATACAGAACATGAGCAAAGAAAGGCAGCAAAAGGTAAAACTTCAGAAGCCGAAAGCAGCCCGCCTTTGGAGGTAAGTGAAACTTGGTAAGTCCTTTTGGGGTGAAGCTAACCAGTCAGTATGATTAGATAGTCCTCTGAGGATAAATGGTAACTTCTACTCTTGCTCATGTAGACAGGTGCCTCGGACAGAAAAAGCAGGTGATCTGCTCAAAAGTCAGAGATGGCAGCACAGGGAGTGGTTTCGCCAGGGCTAAGCTTTTCCTAATGCTGGAACTGGAAACTCCCAATTGAAAAAAGAGGAAAAGAGCACCTAAGTTAAAACATTTGAACTATTTTTAATTGAGTGACTATTTTCTAATACATTGAGATAAATAGATAATATATGAAGCTGTCGAGAATGGTTTGCAAATAACCTATTCAGAACTGCATTACATTACCATTTCTGGCATCAAAGTGTACTCCTTGGCGTTCAGTGGCAAGATTAGGGCATTTGTTCTTTTCCACAGGAGAAAATGATTTCTTCCTTGTGGGTACTTCAAAATGTAATTCAGATACTTCCACATACTACGTAGAAACATACCAACATTATTTAATCACTAAAATAATCATTTTTAAGATTTAGGGGGAAGGTTAATTATTAGGGTACAAGAGACATCCATGAATTTTGGAACTTTGTACATGGTGACACACCCCTATTTATATTCTTCTTACAGCACAGGAAGGTATTGCTGCGTACAACTAGAGAGAGCTCAGGGACCTGGCCTGTTTGGTTCATCTCTGTAGCCCTAAAGCCTAGCACAGAATAGGCAGTTGAAAAGATTTGTTAAATGTATGGATGAATACACTCACAGTCAGTCAAGATGAATCTTATCCAGTCTCGTGGTTTTAAATTCTACAAAGAGGCTGATGACTCCCCAAGTATATCTCCGTGAGACCTCTCCCCTGAGCTCCAGACTGTACCCAGCTGTCCACATGCCCTTTCACTGACAAGTTTCTAGGCAGCTCAGCCTTTACGCAACCAGAGAGGACTGGTTGATTCCCAGCCCCAACACCCTGCAGGTTCTCTCTGCTCAGGTTTTCACCATCTCTGTGTAACAGCACCACACCCTCTACACAGTTGTTTAGAATCCAAACCCTGAGGTGTCCCGGCTCCTCTCTTCCTCACACTCCGCATGCAGCCCGTCCCTAAGCCCTGTCACCTGTCCCTTTACAACGGGAATCTGACCCCCTCTCAGCACCAGCACTGACAGAACCCTAGGCTGAGTCACCACCCTCACCCTCGTGTTCTTCTCCCTTAAGTCCATTCTCCTACACAGGAGATGGAAATACGAATCAGGTCACATCACTCCTTGGCTGAAACCCTGCCTGCGGCACACCGTTAACTAGAATAAATGCTCTCCTATCTCCTTTCTCCCCACACCCACCTCCCAGCTACTCTTCTGTCCCTTGGTCATGTGAAGCTCCTTCCCACCACAACCTTTGCGTTTGCTCTCCCTTTGTTACCAACGGTCATTCAGGTCTTAGTTCAAATGTCACTTTTCATGACTACCTCAGCTAAAGTGTCTCTTTCCCCCAGTCACTGTCACATAACCCTGTTTTATTTCTTCCATCAAGTTTATTACTTCTCAGATTATTCATTTGTTTACTATCTGCCTCCCCTGACTAGAACAAAAACAGACTCTGTGGGCCTAGAAAAGTGTCTGGTACGTGGAAGGTGCTCAGTAAATACGTGTCAGTGATAATCGAGATTTCCTGTAACGTCATCATCTGCCTGCCAAGTTAAAGGCCTCAGCGTTTCATTTTGACTCACTCTCCTCAATCTCTTTATCAAGTCTATCAAATCTTATTGATTCTGCCTAACAAATATCTTCCAAGTCTGTTTTCTCATTCTCCAACGAGGTCTTCATCTGCTCACTAGACTGTTACTAGATGAGCAGGTTTTGTCACATCAGACCCCCTCCCCCCACCCAATGGCTTGAAACCAGCAGAATAAAGCTTAAAACCAAAATGCAATCCAAACGACACCTCCTTTTTGAACTCTTCTCCCTGCGCTCCGAGCCAGAGAGAACCTCCGTGTCCTCGTACCACGTGTGTTGTCCTTATGACTTCACCGAAGTGTCAGTTCCTGGAAGGTGCAGTCTACAGCTTAGCGAACTAGCTTCAGCCACTAACAGACTGTCAGACCCATGTGGTGTGACAGACATGTCCTGTCAATGATTCTGGGATGGATAAAGGAACAAAGCAGCAGTCTTCTGCAAATGCTGTCTTGGGAGTCTCTTCATTAAATCCTCTTTTTCCTCTTACACTATAAACACATAGTTGGTTTTTTTCTCTTTACCACTATAAAAAGAAAAAATTTTCTTATTTCTTAGGAGTTACCCATAAAAATCTATTAATTTACATTATTTTTGGCACTCTTACTACATTAGTAAGCAAGGGTGTAATGATTTCAGTTAGTTAAAAAAAAAAAAAAGATAGGGGCACCTGGGTGGCTCAGTCGGTTAAGTGTCTGCCTTTGGTTCAGGTCATGATCCCGGGGTCCTGGGATCGAGTCCCATGTCGGGCACCCTGCTCAGCGGGAAGTCTGCTTCTCCTTCTCCCTCACTGTTCTCTCTCTCTCTGTCAAATAAATAAATAAAAATTTTTAAAAAGATACACATCTGATTAAGAAACCATAACTATTGTACTGAGCAGAAAAGATTCTTGCTATTTTCATTTTTAGTGGCTATACAAGAAATGTTGAAATATTATTTATAATGAGAATATGTTTGGTAAATTAGTGTGGGTTCCATAATGCCTAAAAATAACGCTTTAATTGCCCAAATATAACTCCCTTTTCTAAGGACCCTTTGGAGAAGGTGGCTTTTAGTATATTGAAATAGGTTTTTTGGTGAGTTCAGATAAACATCAAGATTGCCTGCTATTCTCAAGGAATTGTTGGACCTGGGGTGGAGAGGATGTAAATATACATACGACTCTGATTCTTAGCTATAGAAGCAGAAATTCTCAATTGATTCATGGAAAAATTAGAAAGCGCTATAAATCACTATAATAAAAGATGGAATAAAAAATTTCCTTAAACTCCATAACTTCAAAGATAAGTGAGATTTCAGGGAAGGAATAGGTATCATTAGGGAGGGAGAGTGAAGAGAGACCTCAGGCAGTAGGTGAGCTTTGGACCATGAAAGAATTTGTCTTACTATTTACACAATTAATTCCTGTATGATAAATTCCTGTGAAATTCCTTAATGAAATCCTTCAATAAGAACATTTTTAATAAAAACTTAGAAATACAGGGGCAAATCATGGTATGAAATGACTTTCCACACAGGAATCTCAGTGATGGATGATAAAGGGTTAAGAAATGAATGGAACTCGTCGTGTGCCACACTGTAGTTTTGATGGCAGTTAAAATATTTTAAGTAGTCTGTGATATTTTTTCCTTACACTTCATAGCCCAAGTATACTTAAAACATGTGTTCCTCTCCAAATAGAGTCTCTCCCAACATCGTGGAAATTCTAGCATCTAGGCAGAATATAATGTGCAAAAAAAGAGATCTAGTTTGGACATCAAATAAGTTCATTTTTACAGAGGTGGATTATGAGATATCTTCCTGTGTTTACACAAATGACTCTGAAAGGCAGCATATTTATTTGTATTAAGTAATTAGTGGGACTTTTTACTTTGTGAACTGAAAGTAATGTGGCATTCATTTCAGAAAAACATAATTTCTCAGCGTACTTGTCTTCTTCAGTCCCCTTCCCTAAATATTTTAGGGTGTCTCTCAATGATGACTTTAAGTAGTGACTACTGTTTCTACCTTGGTGTTCCTCTATATGATCCCAGAGCATCATCACCTAAAATAGGATAACTTAAGGAAATATTGAACCATCTAGTCATCCAATGTGGTTACTCTCACGCTGCGCTTTAATCCGTGTTTTAAGAGCCACTGGTAGCTTTTAAGAGAGTTCATCCTGTTTTCGGTGCGTAGAGCGTGAGCCCCTATAAGCCCATGTTTGGGCTTATTGAAATGAAAGTCATTAGACTCTAGCACTTGGGGAAAGCGTTATAATTTGGAACAAATTGCAACTGGAGGATTATCCATCTCCTTCTGTTCCTTCTTTTTTTTTTCTTGTTGCCTTTCTGGGTGAATTTTGGTCCTGAGCTGTAATGATGTTGCCACTACTTACTGTTTCTGCCAGTCTAGGGGCCGGTTACTTAGAGCTCGGGGATAAACCCACAGATTCACGGGGGGCCTCGTTTTGAGTTTTTGCCTTTATGACTCCTCTTTTCAGGGAAATAAACATTACAAGTAAGCAAGTAATTAGTCATTATTTTCAAATCATCAGTCATGGCAAGTGTTTTGTATTGTGAAAACTGGAACCATATTAGCTACTAATTTACTAGTGGGCCTATTCTTTTTTGGTTTTGTAGGTATATTTCAAAAGCTATGACTATGTAAATTTCAGGTTCTTTAATTATATCCACTTTTGGTGACTATTAATTTCAACCTCTTTTAGTAGATACTTTTAGTGTGTATTGAACTTAAATTTCTTTTATTTGTACTACAAAAATTATTTTTATATTTGCATTTAGTTTCAGTTTCCAAGCCTGAGGAATATGTTTATTTATTTAGTTTACTGGCCTAAAGATAACAAAACACAAAAACAAGCCAATAAAAATCTCCCCACAAAACCACAATTCTATTTACATATTTGTCTTGAGTGACAACTAATTCACATATGCATATGGAGACACATATAAAATAATAACTAACAGATGGTATAGCTGCAAAGTAGGATTTATAAAGATTATTATCAGCTGGTGGTATTGAGATACTACTGTGGTTATGCTGACAGAAGACACAAAAATTATTTATAATAATAAACTGTGACACTAATATCCCCCCCAACTTCTGTTAACCAAAGTAGCTTATTGCATATTTAATATAAATTTCTTAATGACGACCTAAAACAATCTTACAGCCAATTTGTGCTAGGAAATTTAATAGACAGCAATTGCAAAACAGTAATTGAGGTAACCACAACAAAATGCTTGCTAAAATTGTTAAGTGCAGAATACTAGAATCCCTGAAAAGTAAAGTAAATATTTGGGGGACTTTGTTGAGCTCATTTCAAGCATACTTCTCAATGTAGTATGCTGAATCTGTGTGTGTGTCTTTTTAACTTATGTATTTGAAAATAGTTGAGTTACCTGTGGAATTCACAGTTCAGTAATTTAGGAAACAAAAGATTTTTTGTTTGTTTAGAAAGGCATGGAATGCACATATTAATGAAACATGTCCACTTTTCTTTTAATGTGTTTTTGCACTTCCCTTAAGTCTTTTAACAGAGTGGAGGAGCGTTCAGACTCTGTAGGGATTAATTTCCTTGTTTTTATTTCAGATAGTCATTAAAATGAATGAAAATATCCTTGAGCTTTGTGAATTCCATATGAAAAAGACTTTGGTTGCCATTTCTTAAAAGGGGAGTAAGATGATCTCATTAAAGACTGGGTTCTGTGTAGAAAAGAATCGGGGTCCTGTGGTGCAGGAAAAAGGGGACAGGAGGGAGTGATTTTCAAGAAGAGTTTTAAGAATAGCAAACATTCCTCTACCAGGTGTCAGGATTTCAGCTTTAAGAATTTTCTAGTATAACACAGCATCTGAGTTTATTAATTTAAAGTATTGGGGTTATTAAGATGATAATGAAACTTGTTTATTCTCACAAGATATTCATAGTCCAAATACAGGTATAATGGGTATTGATATTAAAAGCTGTTTAAATTGGTACAACCATTTTTGGTAAGCATTTTGGTAATAAGTATCAAGAGCCATAAAGATGTTAATATATTTTGACAGTAATTCCACTTCTAGGATTCTATTCTAAGAAAATAATCTTTTCAATCCCCAAGAAGTTCTACGTGCAAAAAAAAAAAAGGCAGTTCATTCAATGGAATATTTTTCAGTTTTCTTAAATGCAATTTATGATTAGTTTTCAATAAAATATAAAAACTCTTGGTTTCATAATTTCAGTTAAAAATATGAGGTACAAAATTGTATATACAGTATTGTTGCTATGTAAAAACTGCAGAAAAAGATGATGTTGTCCATAAAAGCATTAAGGGTAGTTGCCTTTGGGATGATAGCTCTATGAGTTAAATCATTCTTTCCGGTGTTCTTGTTTTCCAATTTGTCTGTAATGAGTGTATTTTATATTTTAAATGTTAGTGAGGTTGGTGATGAGGAAATGATGTATTCACTCAAGGGCAGATTTTGCTTAATAGAAGAACTATTTTATATGGCAGTAAAAACAGTGGAGTAGGCTATTGAGGATGATCCTTAGGAGACATGTTGGGATGTTTCTGCCTTGGCTCATTTAGGTTTAAGATCCCTTAATTAGTTGGTCACAGAGCACCACATCTGATCACGATTTATCAAAACCTCTGTCCTCTCACCCAGGGTCCTCTCCAGCAGGGAGAAGAGTGAGGTGACCTGGAGGTTATTCTTCACATCTCATTGGAAATCACACAGCCCAAACTTTTCTCGTTGATCAACCTGTCAGTGTCATTGTATCAGCTATAAAGTCGTATTTCCCCCCAAAATATGTTGTGGGCTATCAGTTTAAACATATATTTGTCTAAAAACCTTGCTTTTTTTTTTATATCTATGATGTTGAGACACTTAGTTGAACATAATTAATTTCTCCCTTTATAATAATTAGTTTATGAGAATATAATTTTATCAGATGAGTTTAAGGATCTTTGTTTTTTGTTTCCCCTAATACAAAACCTTTTCAAATTTCTGATTTACTGAGAAATGAAGCACAGTTGGATTATGTCATTTAAATGGTAAATTTAATTCTTTAATGTGTTTATCCTCCTTATACAAGATATCCTTTGGGAAGAAGATTTTGTAGAGTGCATTTCTCTCATCTTTATTTTCATTTGAATGATTGCACCATATAATATAGTAAAAAGTACATTTTGGGGGACTCCCCTGCTCATCGAATGTATCATCTGGGAGCAGTTGCCAAGGTTCTCTTCAAGTTCAATTCTCAGTCAATGAAATAGGTGTAGGTGGGTTAGATGCGGCATCTGAGATTTTTTTCTTGCCCAGAAGTCCTGGCTCTTCACCACTTTGGAAAGTGAATTGGGATTGTGCCACCAAATGCCAACCTTTATATTACTACTGTGATGGTGGTGAGGAGGTGGTGATGGACGGGAAGGTGGGGATCTGCTGCATAATGAAGATTTTAGGCATTGATTAATCAAGATTTTATGCTTGTTAGGAATGGTCCAGCAGTCGTTGCTGGTAAATTGTCAGACTGCAGAAACTACTTCCAAGGTCCTTGCTCTTCTAAGATCTGTCTTGGGCCACTGGTAAAGAACAATTAAAACACTTTATTATTTCTGTAGATCTATAAACATTTGACTTTTGTATTTGACAATCAGATTAGCATAGGTTGTTGATTGCCCAAAACACTGGCAAGATGAATTAACTTGAGGCATGCTTATCAGAGTTTGTAAAGATCTTTTCTGTAACTTCAAATTTGTATATTTTTGTTACCACTCCATCTTGGTCCTAATTTCATTTTCACTGGAAAAAATTATAATCGAAAGGTCATAATTCTGGTGTTTGCTGGTTTCCATTGGGGTTAACTAGTACACTGAAACATAACGTTCATTCATCCTAGTCAGTAAGGCCAAACTACGTGAGGTATATGAGAGCTGCCCCTGTTTCTATCCAAAATGCACATATGGTGTGGGTGAGCCAGTGATGTGAGTTTTACGCAGTGTTTCTGCTCGTGTACACAGTCTGTTGCTCAGCACCAATTATTCCTTGCCAGAAACCCGCTAACCTGCTGCTTTTGTAGCTCTGCTTGATGAAGCTCGGCAACTTAAAGTGACCACAATGATATTTATTTAACTTCAGCAATCTTAGTTTGTTAAAGTTGTGTAACTTTAACCACCTGTCTCATCTGCTGATTTATTGCAGCTGATTGCCATTAGAATCAAAGAACTGGAACCTTGTTACTGCATTGCACGGAGCTGCATTAGATCCAATATGTGTTTATTATATATGTGGAGGAGGAGGAACCCATATGTGGAAATACTAGCTTTTTGCTTTGCAGATCTAGTTTTCTATCTCCAAGTGAGAAAATATTATTTTAAAAAGTATATAGGCTATTCCGTTTATATTTTGGTAGCCATTTTGTTGTCATTTTTCCAGTTTTCCCACTTTTATAGTTTTAAAAACCACGAAATCAGCAGGGTGAGAGGTCCATGTTGGGAGAACAACTGTTCTCTATTTCCCATAGCCATCTTTTTTCTAATCCCCTGTTTTTTAATTAGTAACAAATGGTCCTTATTTTTTCCTCCTTCGGTTCATGTTACAGTCGTAACTTCTTGTGACTTCATAGAGAGTTTAAATTAAAGCACAGCCGTATTCATGTTGTCTTCACACAACTAGAGATTCTTTTTTTGAGAGACATTTCATCTGACTATTTAGCAATGGAAAAGTAGCATGCAGATATGTCCTTGGTCTAATTGGCATTTTCTGAATATTCCACTTTGTACCTTACTGAGGACTCTTGGTGTGAATACGCTTATGAGGATGCACATATATGAATACATACAAAACAGTTACACTGTAGTGAAGCTCAGCTAAATTTACATCGATTTTTACATTGCTTTCCAGACCTGGCAGGCACTGTTCCTTACATGTGTCCCTTTTTAAAAATGAACTTCTGTGCTCTTCTGCCCTGCTCAATAATTAACATTAATTTCCACCTATTCAAGGACCATTTAATGTCCACTTTTGGGATGTCATATCCTTAGGAACATGGCTTTCACGCATTGCCTTTTAAATTAGTTAAGACATCATTATAGGTGTGAATTCATAAATCTTCTCTACCACCCGTTATATAATAGAGAGTATATATACTAGAACCTCCTAATGTAAAAGCCAAAAGCCATAATTTTTTTTAAAGTAATAGCAACCCACATTTTCTCTGCCTTTTTTTTACTTATTTTTATTGCTCTTTTTTAAAAATTTTATTTTATTATGTTATGCTAATCACCATACATTACATCATTAGTTTTTGATATAGTGTTCCATGATTCATTGTTTGCTTATAACACCCAGTGCTCCATTCAATACGTGCCCTCTTTAATACCCATCACCAGGCTAACCCATCCCCCCCACCCCCTCCCCTCTAGAACCCTTAGTTTGTCTCTCAGAGTCCATAGTCTCTCATGGTTCATCTTCCCCTCCGATTCCCCCCCCTTCATTTTTCCCTTCCTACTATCTTCTTTTTTTAACATATAATGTATTATTTGTTTCAGAGGTACAGGTCTGTGATTCATCAGTCTTACACAATTCACAGCGCTCACCGTAGCACATACCCTCCCCAGTGTCCATCACCCAGCCACCCCATCCCTCCCACCCCCCACCACTCCAGCAACCCTCAGTTTGTTTCCTGAGATTCTACCTTTTTATGCCACTTGGAGAAGAAGAGACTGGCATATACTCTACCTGAGAGCACAGTGATAGTGGACTGAAGTATCGTTTACACAGTAATAAAAAGCCCATAAAAACTTTCTTAGAACTTCTGAACTGAAAAGTGTGTGAACTGTTGCATAATCCTACTTCTTAAGCTGGTTTTGGTTGGAGAGTAATTGCCAGAACATGCTATTTGTTTACCTAGATGTTCGGGGATTCGAACTAGATCAAGCCAGTCCATCAGAGTGCATTTCTATCTCATTGCCTTAGTCCTGCCCAGATTGCCTGCCCTGAACGGTTTTTCAGCTTGACTGAGTAACTCTGTGAGAAATTGTTATGTGGAATACAGTCTGACATTTATTCTGAGGGAGTTACTAAGACATTGTCTACTACATGACACAGTTTCCCCCGTGTCAAGTCCCACTCAGGTCTTCTGGCTTCTTATTGCTTTTGTATGAATTGAAAATATTTTGTTTCTCCTGAGGTGGTAATATTCCCTTTATCTCAGGGCCATCGTGAATTCTGCACCTCGTCACTTTTTCTGTTTTCCTTTGGCAGGAGGAAGCTCAGATCTAAATGTACAGCTCCATTTTAGTAATTATTTAGCATCCTGTAGAATATGGATTTACATACTTTATTTTCCTCTTTTCTCTGCTCCGCTGTTTTTCCTGTACATGAATTTTAAATTTACTATGACTCTTGTTAGCTGCTTCAGATTCAGTGTGGAGAGGAAAGGGTCAAAATTTGCACACATGTAAGTAATGTATGTAATACTTATATAAAATAAGTCTATTTCATGTGTGCATTTTATTTTACTAGGTTATAAGAGATACATACTAGGTTCTAAGATATTATATATATACACACACACATACACAATTTTAATTTTCTTGCATTCCTCTTTTTTTTTTAAATGTGATAAAATTATACATGTGTTTTTTCCTGTGAGAATTTATGGACATGGGGCACCTTACTTAATGTCCCTCCCATGCCTCAGGCTCACACCCTGCTCTCCAGTCAGTGTGATTTCTTCAGGGTGGTTGTTGACTGGAGGACAGGGGTAGAAGGAGCCTCCTTTCCAGATCATCAACTTTGTCCAGTTGCTTTCAGGCAGAGTGTCCCTTCAGCTTCTGCAGCTTGCACTACTTGCTCCATCAGCCACTTTGTAGCCTCCTTCTACACACTTTTTTTCATGCTCTAGACATACTTTTTAGATGGTTTACTAGTTGGATTTTAGATATAAGTATGGAAGATCTAGGAAAAGTGACTGCCTCATTTAGAGACACTGTCTTGGGAGTCATGATTTCTCACAGTGGTGAATCTACAGGACCCCTACAGGAGCACGGAGTGCGGCCAGAGGGTGAATGCTATCACCAGATAGACTTGGAGCTCAGATCTTGGCTTCCCCATATATCAGCATGGTGCCTTTGATAATACTTAGCGTCTTAGATCTTCGGGTCCCCTTTCTGTAAAATGTGAATGGAAGTACTTACCTTGCAGGGTTACTGTAAGACTTAAATGAGTCAATATGTAATTTTTGTTTATATGTTTACATACTCAGTGTCTGACATATGCTGGACACTCAGTAAATGTTTCTTTTTCAGTTGGAAGGAAATTATGGTTAATGCCTTGAAAATCATACTAAAGTAGGGTTGAAGGGATTAAATCAGGAATTGTGCTCAGATGAAAGTTATAAACGCCTGAACGGCACCAGCTTAAATTAGGGCTTTATTTGTCCCATGTGATGAAAAATCTCTTGGAAGGTGGTGGAAGCACTGTTTCAGGAATTCAGGTTTGTCAAGACTGATGTCCTATGAGTCTTGATCTTTTCCTCATAGTTTGCAAGATGGCTACTGTAGCTCCAGCCATCATATCCAGTTTCCAGGAAGTTGGAAAAAGGAAGGATAGTGAAGGGAGAATGAAAGTACCTGTGACCAGAAACGTTCCAAAACCTCTCTAGCAGAGATTTATTGGCCTTAATGTGTCACATGGCTACCCTTAGCAGCAATGTAGCCTGGGAAATGTTTTTAACCTAGTATTTTGCTACCCCCAGCAAAATCAGAGTTCATTAATGAAGAGAAAAGGAAAGATGAATATTGGATGGACTGCAAAAGTCTCTGACATAGATATGATCCTATTTTGCTTTTAGAAGCTTCATTTTTCTAACAATAGACATCAGTGTGGATGCGAGTGAGGGCAGTAGAGAGAAATACCCATTGGAGATAACTAGACTCTGTTTGGAGGCAAGAGCTCTTTGAGTGGTCAAAAGGGATGGGAAATAAAGAAGGATATTTACTTTATTATTATCTTTTGAATCTATGACAAGTTAGGCTGATAGGAATTTTACTGTATTATCATTAATTTTTACAGATGAGGTAGGCTCTATTATCTGTTTTATTGCGGAGGCAACCAAGTCTCAAGAATATCGATTTCCCAAGGTCACACAACCAGTAACGATAATGGAGCCAGAAGTCAGACTCGCACCCGACGAACCACAGGATCTTTGCTTTGCACCATATGGCGTTCCTATAGCACTCTCGAGAAACCTGCTATTGTACTTGGCTTTTATTTTTCCATAATGCCTTGTACTCCTGGGGTCCGTAATAACTATATTTTGGCCTCACTATTTGTGTACAGAACTAAACTGAGGGGGTGCCTGGGTGGCTCAGTCATTAAGCGTCTGCCTTCGGCTCAGGTCATGATCCCAGGTTCCTGGGATCGAGCCCCGCATCGGGCTCCATGCTCCGCGTGGAGTCTGCTTCTCCCTCTCCCACTCCCCCTGCTTGTGTTCCCCCTCTCGCTCTCTCTCTCTCTGTCAAATAAATAAATAAAATCTTAAAAAAAAAAAAAAAAAAACTGAGCATCACATAAAGGATTGCTGCTGTTGGCTGCTGAAGGTTGGACGGAGAAGCCCGGGAGGAGCACAGGTGGCGCTTCCCTCTCATCACCACCACTCAGGGGTGGGGGCGGTGGCCTCTGTATTTCTGCCTCTAGAGTCAGTGGCGCCTGGGGACGTTCTTTAGGACAGAAGGAATGTGGCACAGCAGCAGTGACTCAGGAAGCCAGAATCCAAAATTGAAAGCTGATAGAATGACGTGATGAGACAGGTATCTTCTCAAGTCAGAACCCAGGGAATTACCCTTGACTTCTTCCTCTTCCTCCACTCTCAACCCAGTTGGTCACCCAGTGACTTTGCTTCCACCTCACTTAGCTGCCCTTTCCACTCCCTCCCCACCGCAGCCGCGGTAGTTCAGGCCCAATTATCTCTCACGTTGACTATTGTGAAGAGTTTCTGAGATGGCCTCCTGGTCCTCAGTCTTACCATCATTCGGTCCATTTGCCCACAGATATGACCATGGAGCTGCCTTACCTGATGACGTTAGGCGCTCTTCAGCTGTTTCCAGTATAAAATCCAGTAACTTTGTCTGAGGCACATGTCCCTTCATGATCTGGCCTTGCCCCGTATAAATATCCAGGTCATTCTGTGTCACCATACAGAGTTTATTTACCATGCCATGAACCTGTTCCCTTCCTTGGAGTTTATATGTGCAATTCGCTCCTTTTCCTGGAGAGCCTTCTTTATCTTTTACCCCTCATGTTCACCTGGAAAATCCCTATTTATCTTCAGGCCTCTGCTCAAGTATCTTTCATTTTTGATGCCATCTTTGTCTCTCTTAGGCCAAGTCCTCTCCTCTGCCTCCTCAATGCCTTTACATGCCTGTGTTCTAGCTCCTTGTATCATGCCCAAAACCATCATGAAGTAGTGAATCCTGGTTGACCCAGCATTATGTTCCCTGTGCCTGGCATAGGCCAGCCACTCTATAAATGTTTAATGCTAGTTGTGTGCAGGAGTGAACATTTAGGTTAGACCTAAGACAGAATAACTTGTCCAGTTCATTATTCTAGCCCTGAAACACCATAACTTTGGGCAAGTTCCTTATTCTTTTAATGCTGGATTAACGGGAGCATATATGCAAAATCACTCCATCTCCCTGCGTTGAACTGTTCTCACCAAGTTCTTCCATGGCTTCTGTTAGTTTTTCAGGCTATCTTTATTTATTATTATTTTTTAAAGATTTTTTTTTTAAGTAATCTCTACACCCAACACGGGGCTCAAACTCACAACCCCGAGATCAAGAGTTGCACACTCTACCAACTGAGCCAGCCGGGTGCCCCATCAGGTTATCTTTAATCAATCCGATTAGGCCAGCTCAGTGATGATTCTAATCCCCAAATCCTAAAGGAGCTCTTAGCTCTATCATGTATTAGGCCTTTCCTCAAAACTCAGTTGTGTATTCGGTGTTTTTCCTCTATGTTGACTGTTGTGGGCATCCATTCCTGGTGGAAGACACATTTTAAATAATATTTTTAAATGCATCAAAACGTGTTTCCTCTTACTTTTTAGTGATTCCTAAGTATCTTTTATTTAAATTTTTCAATTTGAGTCTAGTTGACAAACTCAACGTTACATTCGTTTCCGAGTGATTATGCTGTGCTCACCCTAGGTGTAGCCTCCATCTGTCACCACACAACACTCTTACAGCACCACTGTCTGTATTCCCTATGTTGTACCTTTTATTCTCATGTGATTCCTAAATATCTTTCTGTATGTGTTTTGTCCCTTTTAGCTATTTAGTACAAGACTTTCTTGCGCAAAAATTAAGTTGACAAAGTAAGTACATGATAAGCATCTGAAGATTTTCTTCAAACCAAAATATTTTTAATACTTCTTAAACTTTTCATTCCCAATTTTTAATATGTCAAACGTTTACATTCAACAGTTGTGTAGACTGTGCTGTATATGACAAGGTATAGGTAATTACTAGAAGAATAGAAGATTCTTGAAACCTGCGACTTTCACTGTCTTATTTATTGCTGAAACCCCAGAGCCTAAAAACAACACCTATATGAAATCCGTGTCACATAAACAGCTGTTGAAGGAAGGAAATAAGGAAGCAACATAGTAGCATTTTAGCTCCCCAGGGCCCCGGGCGGCCAGTGCCCCAGTGAACTCGCAAGTCCAAGTCAATGTACCGATATACACTCGTACATCATACCTACAGAGAGCCTGCAGGAATCACACCTGTGCAAAAGGGCCACTGAGGCAGATCAAAAAGAGGTATGTACCATTTTCAGTTGGATAAATCTCCATGGGTGTACATGTTTTTTTTTTTTTTAACCTCTACTTCATGCCTATTGACAATGAGAACCAAAACCAGTATTCTGTGCTTTCAACTTAGTTGTAGTTTTGCTCTGAAAGAAGAATGGATCCAGATTCTAGCATAAGGTTAGTCACCAGAAGATCCTCTGAGTAACTTCGCATTGGCATCTTTATCATTGCCTAACTAAAACCTGATTAGCCTGCTTAATAAAACTACAATTCCTAGCTTCTTATCAAAGAGATTTTTGAACTGTCAGACCATTTCATTTATTTCAATAAATATTTCTTGAACACCTATTTTGGCCAAGGCTCTGTTAAATGTTGTTCTCCACGTCTGAAAATTTCTGGGCTATTACCCTGTTGAAGATTTGTAGTTAAGAAAAAATTGTGTTGCACTTCTAAAAGCTCATCATTGCAAGATCGTGCAAGACAGTTGACCATAACTGAAGCCCAGGCTTGGAGGCTGTAACTGTCTTTCAGAGGTAATCATCACTCAGGCAAATTTTAGGGCATCACAAAGTTAACCGTCAATTAACCAAATGACTCAGTTAACCACTGCCTTAACCAAGTTAAGTGTCAAGGAGTTTTACTGATGCAGAAAGGTGGTGCCACAGGAGAGTATGAGATCTGAAAATGATATATTAGGAGAAGTTTAAGGTTAAATTATATATAAATTATGGGTAAAAGCATAATATGGGAATGTTTACTTTTTCTGATATAGTCATCTCATAAGTGATTTAGGGGACTATTCTGTTTGTATCTCAAGATCTTTTTAGGTGTTGATTATAACATTTATAATTCTATTAACATTTTGGTTTTGGTTCCTAATATATTGCCTGGAATTGTCAGTCAAATCAAAACCCAAACTTGAAATTAAAATTTTCTAACATCTCATGAGAGAGAAGAAAAAAATGAATTGGCATTCATTTTTTTTTTTAATTATGCCTTTTAAATTTCAAATGTTCAGATTTGAGGATTAAATACTGGCACCTTTCTGTCATTTATTTTTCTACTAATGATCATCCCTGCTTCGGCTCTTTAAAATGGTTTGTTGGGTTTTGGTTTAGCATGCAAGCCCTTAAGCTGTCTTTTGTCATTTCATAAGGGCCAAGAGCTTGTTAGCCTGGAATTTAGTGTATTTTGATAGTCATCTGTTTTTAGTTATCCTTTTCTTGATTTTTTGGAACTCTTTTCATGAGGAAAGTCCACGATTCTTACCAATTAGTCATAAACCAATTTAGGTTTAGGAATTACATAATTTATTACTTTGGAACACTATAGTATTCAAAGACCAAATGATAAAGATGTGAATATTTCACTGAATGTTGGGCGATGTGGCTGATAATTAGATCCTGAGAAAAAAAACTCCTGAAATTTATGGCAAGATCAGAAATGGGGCCAGGGAAAACAAGTAGTTTAATATATAAATACTTGTTATTAGTGAAAATTAAGCATGGCCTTCTTAGGATTCAGTCCCTGTTTTTAGCGGTATAGTTTATGTTTTCAGTGTGTGCATTAACACAAATAACAAGTGACTACACAGGTGGCTTGAGATTTGACTCACAGGAAAACATTAAGTAGTAATTAAGAACAAGGTTCTCTTTCTTTTCTTTCCTTCCTTCCTTCCTTCCTTTTTTTAGTTTGTGAAATTTTAACTCTACTGCCAAATGTGGTCACTACTTGCCACGTGTAGCTTTAGCACTTGAAATGTGACTAGTCTGAATTCAGATGTGCTAAAGTGTAAAAAACTATAAAAACCGTACTGGGTTCCAAAGACTTGGTATGAAAAAAAAGATCAGAAATATCTCAATAATAATTTATGTTGAATACATGTTATGATAATATTCTGGAGATACTGGGTTAAAAAAGTATTAAAGTTAATTTCACCTTTTTCTTTTACCTTTTCTACTGTGGCTGAAAATCGCGTATGTGGCTCGCCTTAAATTTTACTGGACAATGCTAGTCTCATGGGTTAAAAAGATCCTCAATATGTATAGTAAATATTAGTTATAGCAGCATGTTTGATTCAGATTTTAACCTCTTGAAGAATCCATTTTGGGGGCAGTTGGAGAAGCCCAATTATTCTTCTGCTCCGGGCAAGGACCGCAGGTTGAAGCAGCTGTTGTTCGGACTTACCAACCCCGTTCAGTTGACTGATAGCAATCGATAGATAGTTCCGGAAGGAGTAAGTGTCTCTTTGTTGCGCAGCCTACATGAATGAACTGCACCTAGTGTTTCCCTGTTTTGTTTTTTTTTTAAAGATTTTATTTATTTATTTGAGACAGAATGAGAGAGAGCATGAGAAGGGGGAGGGTCAGAGGGAGAAGCAGGCTTCCCGCCGAGCAGGGAGCCCGATGCGGGACTCGATCCCAGGACCCCAGGATCATGACCTGAGTCGAAGGCAGTTGCTTAACCAACTGAGCCACCCAGGCGCCCTGTTTCTCTGTTCTGTACCTCTCTTCCCCTGATGGCTTTGACGTAGTTGTTAATACTTGGTTGATATTTATAGTAACATCAATCTAAATTAATGCAGGTTTTCAAAGACCCAATTCCTATATCACCATATGCCATAAATTATGGTATGGCACAAATTATCATGGCTTATCATCTTATTTACAACCCTTGACTAATATTCTGTCACTTTTCATGTTATTACATATTATTACTGGTGATAATATCTATAAACAAAAATGAATTTTTCATCTTGTGCTTCCATAAGAAACCAGCCGAAGCAGAATGTGTATGTAGTAGGAGCTGGGAAACAAGCATTTATTAATAATCAGCCTCTCTTTTCCAGGGTGGTTTAACTATTTCCTTTTGGGGGGAAAAAATCATTTAAGACCCGTGTGTACTTTATTTTAAGTTCTTTAATTTATGAACTGTTTGACACCACCCTAAAAGGTTTTGGGGCACCAAGATTAGTTGAATGAGGTCACATTATATTAGGCAGAGAAGCGGCTGAATAGGCATTGATAATAATAAAACCTGTAAAGGTCATTCTGTGCAGATAAATGTAATACTTGAATTAGTCAGTCATTTACTTTCTCTAAAAAAGTAATAAGTTAATCTTGTTCAAAAAAAAAAAAAAAAACCCTCCAAGACTGGTAGTTTTCTTTTTAATGCCTTTCATCTTAGGCAATCTTTTGTATATCGTGCAAAGGACCATACAATTAGCATGAAATGAGAGAGTGCTTTTTAAATTTGATGAATAAGGGCTCTTTTTTCTCCAGCTGATATGCATGCAAGGTGGAGGTCTGTATCTCGCCAGCAGACAGACTATTTGGTATCTATCCTATAAGTGGCTCCCAGGTTATATCTGTGCCTTAATGAGGAAAGAGGTCTGGAAGTAATAAAAGTGAGCTTAAAGTGCATTAAAATAACACAATGCTTTAGAGTAAATGCTGCAAGATTCCCAGATTTGGACAGTTGGGCTTTCCACCTTGCCCTGGATTCCAAAGATGGCCCTGTCATCCTATTTTTTTTTTTTTTTTTTTGGCAGTCAATTGAGGACATATTAGTAAGACCTCCGTGAGCATGAAAAACTTTTTTTTGGTGGTGGTGGGGGTTGTCTTTTCTGTCATTTATCACGAAAGCATTCTTTGTTAAATTTTTTCTTCCAAGTGTTACCTCTTTAGAAAAGTTTTTATGCCTCTATATTCTTGTGAGCTGTTTGCTCTTTAGAAATACTTGTCTTTGAAGTCGCAGTACTTATAATATGTTAATGGACATTTTTCTTTCTTTAAAAAGTGTTAATATACTGTTTCATTAGTTAGGAGTGGATGCTCCTGTCCTTGCTGTTTTAAACGGCACAGTTTTTAAGAGATTCCCAGCATTGCTGAGAAAGTTTTTATAACTGGTTGTTTTTGTTCACATGTTTATTTTGTCGTGCTTCATAATTCCCTCATATGTAGCTACAGCATTTCCTATTGCGTGAGAAGTCAAAATGCCATGAATAAGGTAAATTGGTTATCAATTGAGGAACTGTTCTCTCTTAAGGAACTACCATAATTAGGAGGGCCAGCTGTAGCAAATAAAATACTGGATGCCCGGTTAAATTTGAACTTCAAATAAACAACAGAATTTTTTAGTGTAAGTGTATCCCATATTGGGTCATCCTTAGACTAAAAAAGTCATCTATATTTTTCCTGGCCGCCATCACCATAACTCAGCGCTCTTCTTAAAGAATTCCAGCGTTGGGTTAATTCTATGCTTGGCTCTTCTGCACAGTGCTGATTGCTGATCATCCTGCCACAACCCCGTACTTAGGCATCTCCCGGTACACGTACAGTTCTTTGAAGCTCAGAGTGCTTCCAGTATGTTTTCTCACGTATCCACATACCTGGGGCCCACTCTGTTCTCATCTTGCCTAGTTTTCATTTTAAAAAAGGAGACGGTTCTCCCTTGCAAAGTGATACTACTGCTTCTGAAAGCTCAGAGGCCACCTAGAGCAGAATTCTTGAGTCTCCTTACTCACCTCTAGTTTTGGTTCACTTAGCGAACTCTCTAGCAGTTTAATTACAGACTTAAAAAAAACTTTAAAGAAGTGAATTCAGAGAGAACATACATTTCCTGCGTGCTTTATAAATGCGGAGGGCAGGTGAAAAGAGACTCTTCCAAAGTGAACACTGCCATCCCGGTGAAAGATTTTAACTTCCCTTCCCTCTCCCTTCTCCTCCCACCTTGCCCTCCATATAACAGATGCCAAGAAGAGCCACTCAGCATGCATGCCCTCATCCCTTGTCATCTGCATTATTACTGAGGTTTCCGAGGTGATATTTCTTCCTCCAGCCTTGCTCCCTTCCAAACTGACAGCCAGCAGTGATTTTTCTAAAACTTCTAAATCTTACCGTAGCACTGGCTCACTTTCTGTGACTGGTTATCGGAGAAAAGTCCATGCTGATTAGCATGGCATTCAATGCCCTTCCTGACCTGGGCTCCCCTTAATTCCCTTTCTTTTACTTCTTCCTTAGCACTTGATGCTACAGAAATAACAAATATTTGGAATGCCTCAAACATGCCATGCTTCTCCCTATCTCCAGCTTTTTGTGCATTGTTCCCTCTGACCGGAATGCACATCTCCCTTTTTATCTCCCTAGTAAAATCCTGTTCATCTTTGAAAATCCTCTGTAGGCATCATTTGCCTGGGGAGGCTTTCCCTGATCACCCTTCACTATCCTTACAGTGAATTCTGCTCTCCTACTTCAACTTCCGTATACACTTGTGGTATCACGTACGCCACAGTGTATTGCGGCAGTTTATTTACATTGCTCAGTTTTCTGAGGACAAGCCATCATCATCATCATTTCCAAATCTCTGGTTTCTAGCACAGAGCCTAGAAAATAACAAGCACTTGGAGACATGTTTGAGTGCCTGAAATGACCAGTCATCCACTAGATCAAACTGTAGGTAAATCCAGTCCCACTGAACTGGGCCTGAACTGAGCTGCTCCCTGCCACCATTTTGTCCTTTCTTTCACAGCAGTTGGTGGATAGAAAAGTGACTCAGTTACCTGAATGACTAATCTACCAGTGCTGTTTATTAGTTAACTATGGAATTTTTTCGTAGGGTAAACAAAGTACTCCCATATAGAGAGGTGGTTGTGGGGAGCCTTTATATAATAAAGCATTAGAAGTTTGTCTTCAGATTCTGCACCTCCTTTTGTTTCTTGTGCTCTCTAAGGCTGCCTGTCAGTGTCTTTGGAGGGAATGGAGTCCGGGGATGGACGGTGGGGGTGCTGGACAAGGAAGAAGCGATTGTTTACAATAGTAGCCTGACACTGCTCCTTTTCTTGACCAGTCTTCCTTTAGGAAAACTTACCTGTCTTTATGTTCTATCCCCTCAGGACCTACCCAGTCATGGAATTTAATAAATTAATTCACAAGGAGATATTCAATTATATTGATAAAGTATAACTCTTCTCAGACAACAGTTGCACTTTAACAGATGCTTCTAATCCCTATTTCCAAAGAATGAATAATACTGGCATGATACACTTTATAGCAAATATATACTTTATAATACTAAGGGGGAAAGTGTGTTTGAAAAAACTGGGGATCTTTTAATCTCCCCTCAAATAGAAGTAGCTAGGTGCTGCCTGTAATGTGTATATACACGAATGAGTCAGGAATTGCATTTGATTGCCAATAATGGACAGTCATAACCTGGTGGCTTAGACAAATCAGGGTTTGTTTTGTTTTGTTTTTTCATCTAAAAGTGTCCTGAGTTTGGTAATCAAGGGTTAGTATAATGGTTCCATGAGACCATCAATGTCTTAGACTTCTGTCTTTCTGCTCCACCACCTTTAATGTGTAACTTCCAGGTTGCCTCTTGATCACAAGGTGGCTGCTGCATCTCCAAGCATAGAAGGAGGGGATTGAGGCAAAAGTAAGCTCCACTTAAATAGCTTTTCCAAAAACCCAATTCAATAGCTTTCACTTGACTACCTTTACCCGTTAAGGATGGCTGGGAAATGTTGTTAGCTAGGTACATTGCCACGATACATACCTGTAATTAAGAAAGGGATGGGGCGCCTGGGTGGCTCAGTCGGTTAAGGGTCTGCCTTCAGCTCCTGTCATGATCTCAGGGTCCTGGGATGGTCCTGCTCAGTGGGGAGCCTGCTTCTCCGTTTCCGTCTGAAACTCCTCCTGCTTGTGCTCTCTCACTTGCGCTTTCTTGCCCAAATAAAGAAAATCTCAAAAAAAAAAAAAAATGACAGAAAGAAAGAAGGGAAACAGCCCACTGATACAGAACTAGTAATCTAACAGCCAAATTAAGGCAAATAATCTGTTATCTTTTGTCTTCATGGGATCACTCAATTAAAAAATACTTAGAACTACAAGCTTATTTTATCTAATATTATAATAGAATTTCCTTTAATATGCAATTATTTTTTATTTTTAAATTTGTTTTTACCTAAAAATTGATTTTACAATTTTTTTTAAGTGGGCTCTATGCCCAGTGTGGGGCTTGAACTCACCACCCTGAGATGGAGAGTCACATGTCCTACCTACTGGGCCAGCCAGGTGCCCCAGGTCACTTAGCCAATATGTGGCTCAAACTGGGATTCAGATGTATTAGACTCAATCCAAACACTTAGCTGCCAAGTCAGTGAATCAGAGTTGGGAGCTACAGCTGTGCCTCAGGCTTCCAGAGCCCCTCGTTCGGAGCTGACTGCAACTAGGTCAATCCCCAGGGACCCCATCCCAGCTGACCCCTGTGCGTACACTCACATGCCTGCACGTGCCAGGGCTCAGGGCTGCCACTAAAGCCTTTGATCCAGAAAAGAAAGGAGATAGCCCCTGACCTGTCTTGCCCTCTACCCTGCCTGCCTTCTTGCCCATGAAGCCTTTCTGAAACCAGCTTCCCAGTGACCCCTGTCCTCAACACCCGCATAACCAGTGATACAAACCCTCATTCTTCAGGAATCACCCACCAGGTTAAAAGGAATTGTGGCTCGAAATCAGTTGACCCAGATCATCTAGGCCTCTAAAGGCCAAAACTCAAAGTTTGACCTCTATTTTGTATGGGATTAGGAGGTCACTGGCTAATAATAATAAATAGATAAAAAATCAGTGGTTTTCCTTCAAAACACAAAGATAGAACATTATTATAAGGGGTAAAATTTCTAATTATCTAGTGACCATATAGTCATGTCACTTTCAAAGGAAATATTGTAAGTGCATTGCAGTATCTACCAAACATCCTGTTCTATCTATAGCAATTCTTAGCACTAGCACTAATGAGGACTTGGCTTTGGATATAGCAGCTAGCAATTTTTCATAACAAACTTGGTGATAAGGGTAAATTATTTTGGAAATAGATTTTTGCAGATGAAATTTGTAAATAGTCATATAATGAACAGCGGCCACATTTTACATACCTGCATTTACCAGGCAGCCGAATGTTAGCCGTAAAAACTGGCTGCAGGTTTGGGGAACAGGTGATTTCTATTTGACTGCAAATTTTAAATGTATTCATTCAAGTAATT
This sequence comes from Mirounga angustirostris, assembly GCF_029215605.1. Taxonomy (NCBI): domain Eukaryota; kingdom Metazoa; phylum Chordata; class Mammalia; order Carnivora; family Phocidae; genus Mirounga; species Mirounga angustirostris. The sequence goes on along the minus strand of NW_026991720.1, from coordinate 65,443,288 downwards.
TTTAAACCTCTACATTGATCAGTTTTGCGTTATCCCTGGCAACATGGGAGAGGTATACAAATAGGCTCAGTGAGGGCCAAGTCATTTAAATCTCCGGAAAAAAATTAAAGCTCATTTTACTTTTTATAAATGTAAATGAACAGAAAAGGACAAATGCTGAAGTCTGAACTAGGAATCTTAACTATGGTGCTTGAGGTGTCACATCATGGGGCTGGCTGAAATAGCACATTTCATTTTTATTTTGAAGAAAGATACATTTAGTAATCTGTTACCATTTTGAAACATTTCTGTATACTTTTCAGTGATGAAAAATATGTGTGACATAAAGGGATATATTAATTTGGTTGACACTAGTCCTAATAAAACATAAGAAAAAGATGCAGTCTCAGTCTTGTGGATGACCTTGGTCAGGCAGGATTTAAGGGCTTGAGTCATGGACAACTCATCCTTTTCCTCGCATTTAATTATTCACTAAGTCCTGTCAGAGAGTCTCTTGTTTGTCCTCTCCTTTACCTCTCCCATGCCAGGACCAGAGAGCAGACCCTTATCATCCCTCATCTGATTTATTACAGAGCCTCCTGACAGATCTTTCTTCCTCTTGACTTTTGCCTCTCTAGTCTATTCTTGACATGGTGTCAGAATTTTGTACTTGAGGGAAGAAAGGAAAAAGAAAAGAAAAAAGTTGGATTCCCGCCTCCCCCTGCCCCCTGTCAAAAATCTAGCGTCCCCTGTTACTTAACAGAAACAAAGCTCAGCACAGCATTTGCCAGCGGGCCCTGCGGCTCTTGCCAGGCCCCTCCAGGACTGTGTTCTACCTCGCCTTCGAAGCTAGACTCTTAATTCCAGTTCCCAAACATGCCTCCTGCTTGCATGGCTCTCTTCTTTGCTTGCTGGGCTTTGGGTGGAATGCCCTTTCTGCAGCAGCCACTATGGAGCTCAGCTCTGACCTTCAAGCCCAGCCCAGAATGTAACTGTTTGCCTGCTTCCCCCATCGGAAGTCAGGTCTCTGTTTTAGGCACTCCCACGCTATATTGATCTTTACCTCTACAAGGCATTTTTAAGTATTTAGTTATATGTCCTAGTGTCCTTTTCTCCCTTTTTTCCTACCTCTCTCTCTCTCTCTCTCTCTCTCTCTCTCTCTCTCTCTCTCTCGCCCTTCCTTTCTTTCTTTCTAATCCACGTATCTTTTTTTTTTTTCCTTTGCTCTGGATGCCTAGTAACTTTGGACCAATTTTGAAATGTAGAAAAATAAGTCATACTGATTCTTCCTTTTACCATGTTTTGTTTCTCTTTCCTTGTCTCTATTTCAGTGTTTTCTTTCTTCCTCTATGGGATATTGCCTTAAAACCTTTGTAGGTAGAGATATACTTGATAGGACTTGAGTAAATATAAATAAGTCCATAGACCCTATGTTGGTGAAAGCAGGAATTGTGTCTTGCTCATCTTTGTATCCTCCAGCACAGATAGGTGAAATGAATTCACCAGATAGGTGAAATGAATTGGAGCATATTTATATCTCTACATCTTTATAAGTATCTGCAGAGAGAATTTCTCATCAATTTTCTGAGGTGGCTACAAGAAGATTTTTTTAATTGTAAAAAGTAAACCAGTTCTTAAAAATGTATATTATGTTGTTAAAAATGAACCCTCCTGTCTCTCTCATTTCTTAAAGAAAATATTAAGGTTACAGAAATACTAATGATATGCATTTATAAGGAAATTTATTTGCATTAAGTTTATATTTGTATTAAGTTAGATATTCCAGGCTAGTGTAAATTGGGTGCTCCCGACTAGTAATCTGGTGTAAATTACCAGTTAGAAGTCAGGTAACATTACTTTTACTGTTTTAGTCCCTCACCTCATGTCTTTATGTCCAGCATGTCCTCATCTTATAGCTGCTATAGCCAGGAGACCATCTCTTGCAGAAATTTACTCCTCTTACATATTTTTGAAGGTACCATTCATTGGGGATGCATTCCATGATTCTATATACCCTTTTTTTTTTTTTAAGATTTTATTTATTTGAGAGAGAGGGAACACAGGCAGGGGGAGTGGGAGAGGGAGAAGCAGGCTTCCCCGCCGAGCAGGGAGCCCGATGTAGGGCTCGATCCCAGGACCCCGGGATCATGACGTGAGCCAAAGGCAGACGCTTAACGACTGAGCCACCCAGGCGCCCCTCTATATACCCTTTTATTATCTGTCCTGTTTGGTCATAAAATCAAACCAAGGAATAAAAAGTTCTCCTTGTTCCTTTTATTTTCTTTAATTGAAGTATAGTTGACACACGTTACCTTAGTTTCAGGGGGACAGCATAGTGATTAGACAAGTTTGTGTGTTGTCACCAGCGTGGCCACCATCTGTCACCAGACAGCATTACTGCAGACAATTCACTACTTTCCCTATGCTCCACCTTTTATTCTTGTGACTTACTCATTTCACAACTAGAAGCCTGCATTTTCCCCACCCTCTGACTACCATCACTTTGTTCTCTGTGTTTTTGGACCTGTTTCTGCTTTTTGTTTTATTTTTTACATTCCACATGTAAGTGCAATTATACAGTATTTGTCTTTGTCTGACTTCTTTCACGTAGCATTAACACCCTCCAGGTCCATCTGTGTTGTTGTAAACGGCAAGATCTCATTCTTTTTTTTAGCTGAGTAATATTCCATTGTACATAGATACCACATCTTTATCCATTCTTCTAACAGTGGATGCTTGGGCTGCTTCCCTATCTTGGCTGTTGTAAATAATGCTGAAATACACATAGAGGTGCATATATCTTTGCAAGTGAGTGTTTTCTTTGGGTACATACCCAATAGTGGAATTACTGGATTATATGGTATTTCCATTTTTAATTTTTTGAGGAACCCCCATGCTGTTTTCCATAATGGCTGCACCAATTTACCTTCCCGCCAACAGTGCTCAGGAGTTCATCTTTCTCCACATCCTTGCCAACACTTGTTATTTCTTTTTTTTTTCTTTTTTTAATATTTATTTGAGAGAGTGAGAGAGGAAGAGGGAGAAAGAACCCAAGTGCGGAAAGGATCAGAGGGAGAGAATCATACTCCCCACGACCCTGAGATCATGACCTGAGCTAAAATCAAGAGTTGGATGCTTAACCGACTGAGCCACCCAGGGAATCCCTATTTCTTATCTTTTTGATTCTAGCCATTCTGACAGGTATAAGGTGATAATCTCATTGTGGTTTTGATTTGCATTTCCCTGATGATTAGTAATGTCGTACATCTTTTCATGTGTCTCTGGGCCATCTGTATGTCTTCTTTGGAAAAATGTCTATTCAGGTCCTCCACCCATTTTTTTAAAGTACTCCCTAAGCCCAACATGGGTCTTGAACTCACGACCCTGAGACCAAGAGTAACGTGCTCAACTGACTCAGCCAGGTGCCCCCTCTACCCATTTTTTAAATCAGAGTATTTTTTTGGTGTTGAGTTGTAGAAGTTCTTTATATATTTTGGTTATTAATCCCTTATTGGATATATCTTTTGCAAATATCTTCTCCCCTTCAGTAGGTTATCTTTTTGTTTTATTGATGATTTCCTTCACTGTGCAAAATATTTTTTTTGACGCAGTCCCAATAGTTTATTTTTGCTTTTGTTTCCCTTGCCTAAGGATACATGGCTAGAAAAATATTGCTATAGTCAATGTCAAAGAAATTACTGCCTATGTTTTCTTCAGGGAGTTTTATGGTTTCAGGTGTCACATATAGTTCTTTAATCCATTCTGAGTTTATTTTTGTGTATGGTGTAAGAAAGTGGGCCAGTTCCCGCAGCACCATTTATTGAAGAGACTGTCTTTTCCCCATTGTATATTCTTGCCTTCTTTGTCCTAGATTAATTGGTCATGTAAGTATGGGTTTATTTCTGGGTTCTCTGTTCTGTTCTATTGATATGTGTGTCTGTTTTTTTGCCAGTATCATACTGCTTTGATTACTATAGCTTTGTAGTATTACTTGAAATCTGAGATGGTGATGCCTCCAGCCTCGTTCTTCTTTCTCAAGATTGCTTTGGCTATTTGAAGTCTTCTGTGGTTCCATATGAATTTTAGGATTCTTTGTTCTAGTTGTGTGAAAAATGCCATTTGTTTTGATAGGGATTGCGTTGAATCTGTAGATTGCTTTGGGTAATATTAACATTTTAACAATATTAATTCTTCCAATCCATGGGCATGGGATATTTTTCCATTTGTTGGTGTCATCTTCAATTTCTTTCATCAGTGTTTTATAGTTTTCAGAGTACAGGTCTTTCACCTCCTCGGTTAAGTTACTCCTAGGTAGTTTATTGTTTTGGTGCAACTGTAAATGGAATGGTTTTTTTAATTTCTTTTTCTGCTGCTACTTTATTAGCATGTAAAATGCAGCTGATTTCTGTGCATTAATTTTGTATCCTGCAACTTTACTGAAATCATTCATTATTTCTAAGTTTTTTTGGTGGAATCTTTAGGGTTTTCTATGTACAGTATCATGTCATCTGGAAGTGGTGAAAGTTTAACTTCACCTTACTGATATGGATGCCTTTTGTTAGCTCCATTCTTGATGCTATGTTCTTTTCAGTAAAAGAAATCAAAGTAGTCTCTAAATCACAGTCAGTTTTCACTATTCTGAAACTTGATTACTTAATCTTGCTTGGTTTTAGCCTCATTTTTACTGATTATCTGAACCAGACTCCCCACTGAACCTCCCTGGTGCCCTGGGCCTGTGTTCAGTGCCAGGGACTAGGAGCTCCAATTCCTTTTGTGGCTTTTTGACAATTACCTGACTTTCCTGTATTTCCTCATTGACACCATTGGGATAATCGCCTTTTCATACCTCATAGGAGTATTGTGAGATTAATTAATGTTTGTAAAGTGTTTTCAGGATCATGATGAAAGGTATTAATTTGTAAGCATGTGGTATTATTATAATTATTAGTAGTAATAGGGATGGTTATTTAATGCAAATTTTCATCTAAGTGTAGTGTCATATTTTCAAAGGACAACCTCTTTCTTTGTGGCCAGATGTGGATACAATTAACCCTTTACCCTTTATTTTGAAGATACAATTAGCCAATTGTGTGTGCAATTAGACGTGTATGCAGTTTTTGCTAGAACAACTAATTACAGCCTTGGTAAAAAGTCCTTTTGAAAATGCTGGCCCTTTGAATCTTGACTGTTCCTATCTGTGTAATAAGCAATTCGTGCTACATGTATTTGGAGGCCATGAAGTCTCCTTGAATACTGAAGAATTGCTTTTGCGGTTACTGGAGAAAGATTTTATTTTCTTGAAGCATAGCATTGTATTTTGCCATCAAGCCTAAAAACCCTTTCACGTAGTTCTAGTTTCAAAGGTTTTACTGATTTTTCTTAATCTTGATATTCAGCTGAAAGATTTTCCACAGACTGCATTTTGTGAAACAAGTTTCTCTTTTATAACTTTTTTTCTCTCTTGAAAACTCCATTTTCTTTCTGTCTCTAATCCAAACATATCATCTCATATTCCCCTTACTCACTAAATAGCCAGTAAGGAACAGATTAGTACTGATCCTCTCTTTCCAGATATGGCTCTGTGACACCATTTTACAAGGGACTTTTATTCAGTGTAATGTAAATTATACAGAAGAGGAGAAAGAATACTGAAGAGACCAGGAAGATACTGCTCTATCCGTGGCTATCCTGTTATTAAATAAAAGGGAGATGTTCATGGCCTTTAATGAGGAGTTTAAAACAGCTGCTTTTAAGATGTCTGCTTTTTAACACTTCTTGTCACTGATAATCCTTGAACTTGACTTTGCACTGTCCTACCACCGTGGGGATTCAGAGATGGGCAAACCCCACTTGCCACCTTCTAGGAGCTTAATATAAAGTGTTGATGATAAGAAAGGTGCTCAGGTCTGCAGACTGCAGTTAGTGTTGCACAAACAAAGCGCTGGGGTCGGGTATTCAGTGGAGGTGGGGATCACCCTGACCCGGGGCATCAGAAGCTTCTTTGAAGCTGCATTTGAGATAGGACCTGAAGGACAGGTCAACATTTTGGTAGACAGAAGGGAAAGTTTGATAGACAAGAGGGAACGTTTTTGTGTGAGCAATAGCACCAAGCTGCTAAAACAGGCAGGTTCAGGGAAGAGCGATTGGTTTTGCTAGAGTTGCAGTGATGTGAAGGAAGTGGTAGGAGTTAAGACTGGAAAGGTAGCTTGGGGCCACACTGCGGAGGGCCTTGAAGGGAGGAAGAAACACTGATGAGGGCCTTAAAGGGAGGAAGAAACACTGATACATAGTTCAGCTGTCCAACTGAAGCAACTCTGGTTTTGATAGAGTGATATGGCCAGTGCTGAGCTTTCAAATGAAGCAGGACCCACATGTCAGAGGAAGTGCAGTGGGCCGGACTAGAGGCCAGGAGATGCATTCAGAGATGTTGCCAGAATTAAGACCAGAGTCCTCTCTGCGCTGTTAGCATTGGGAGTGAAAAGGGGAGTTGTTAGATACACAAGGCATACTGCAGAGTTAGTATTTCTTGATGTTGGCAACTGCCCTGACGTAGAGGTGAAGGACAGGAAGGAGCTGTGTCAAGACGCCTGGGAAGAAAGAGGGGAAGTACCTTCCACCGAAATAGAGATATCAGGAGGGGGGCAGATTTAAGAGCACTAACTCTTGGGACTTGCCACCCTGTGGCATATTGATATGAACAGACAAAGATAACAGGATAGAAGAAGATTAATTTTAGATGCCCCGTGTAATGTTTCCAATAAGAACAGCAGACAAGAATTATATTTAAAAAAAAAAATTACATTTTATCTCAACAACAGCAAAATTAGCTTGTATTGCTGGGGCACCTTCTTAACATGCCAAATGAGAATATATAAACAGAAAGCTTGAAGGAATTAAACAAATACATTTCTTGGAGCCTATTAACCTTTATACTATGAAGAACTAATTGGAGAGCTTATATATATGGAACATGTCCAAAACACAACTCTGTGTATCTGCTTTAAAAATATTTTTAGTCACTGAAAAGTAGCTAGAATATTGGTGGTTACTTTTTCAAATTTCTATTTAAAACATTTGAAATAAAGAAGCCAGGGCAAAATAGTATTCTCATATCTAATCTCAGGAAAGTCTGTTCCCCATCTCATTCTGTCAAACACTGGTTCCTAAGGAGGTTCTATGGGTAATTTATCATGCCATCAGCCTCAAGAATGTGGAGATCTAGCCAGGTATCCCTAAAACCCCTAGATAACCTCATATAATTCTGTCATCCATAAATTTCCTATCCTCTTTCCAGCCTTTTTACATTTTCAGGCTTCCCCATGTCATTGAACAATAAATCTCATGATTCAGGGAGATATTACCAATTATTGAGGGAAAAAAAGTCTTCTCAACCTTCACTGGTAAAATGAAAAGTCTGTAATCCATATGGTAGATGCTCTATGCACATAATTTCAGTTGCCTTTTTCCTCAAGTCATGGGACATTGTGGAAAGGCTCTGAGCTTTGGAATAATAGCTAGTTACCTTCTGTATAAAATGAAAATAAAGAAACATTATCCTTCTGGTTGCTCAGGCTGAATCTCTGGAGCTCTGCTGACTCCTCCTATCTCTCTCATCCCTATACCAATCTACCGGCAAATTCTATCAGCTCTATCTTCAGCTACATCCAGAATCCATCACTTCTTGCCCCCTTCACTGCGACCTTGGTTCAAGCAAACATTATCTCCCATCTGAATTATTGTAGTAGCTTCTTTTAACTCCCTCCTTTCATCCTTGTTGCTTGGCAGTCTGTTCTCAACTACAAAAAGGACATAGTGATTCTTTTCAAACGTAAGGCAGATGATTTTCAAGGACAAGCCAAAGTCTTTGACCGTACCTCAGGACCCCGCACAGTCTGATTTCCTCATAGCTGCTTCTCCTACTACCATTTCCTTCCAGCCTCACTGCCTCTGGGTTGTCCATACTCCTGCCTGAGCCTTTGCAGGGTTTGTTGAGTTATCTTCTGATCAAATTGTAACTCCCCATGCTCCGTACCTCCTTCCGGCTTTACTTTTCTCCATAGTACATGTCACCACCTACTATTATGCAATATATTTCACCTAATTTTATTATATGTCCTTCTCAGGGCTTATAACAATGTCCGGCATAGTGGAGGGTCGAACAGAAGGGATTTTGGGGGTACATGGAGCTGAAAGGATGGAGTGTTGGGTGCATTGTATATTCATGGTTTTCAACCCTGGCTGCACATATTCTGAGGAGTTTTCAAAGAATATCGATGCTGACCCTCCCCCAGACCAATTAAATCTGGATCTTTGGGTGTGGTTTCTGGGGAATTGCTATTTTTAAAAGCTCCCCTTGTGATTAAAATGTGCATTCTGGGTTGGCATTGCTGAGGATGATCATAAGAGACATGGTGGAGAAAAGTATGGTGAGCTGGGGGAGTATGGAAGGTAGGAGGGATGATTCAGAGGATCAGTGTCTCCTTGAAAGACACTTAGCTCAAGTCATTGCATATAGTGTGTGCCCTCTATCAATAGTAGCTTTTATTGTTGTTACCATCGTTATTACTGACAGTGGCAACATCAGAAGCATTATCCTGGGGAAAGCGTCCAGTTCTTTTACTAATTTCTCAAAGGGTCCTTACAAGGGTTAAAACCCACTAATTTTAGATGATCATCAAGGAGGGTTCCTAATGGGGTATGGACAAAAACCCTTAGAAATTGGCAGCGTTCTTCACTGACCTTCCAGAGTAATACTTAAAACATGGAGGAGCTCCAGCCCATCACTGCCTGAGGTGGCAGTCTGCAGGCCTCAACGGCCAGCTGGTCAGGAGCTGGATGCAACTCCCTGCCCTTAGGAGCCCAAGGGTAACCTTATAGACCCATTTTCTCTTGTCAAACCTGAAGGCTAGGCAACTGATGATAACTTAAAAGCCTTTAGTTGTGTTTCAGCATTCCTGTGGCAGGGCTGGGAATGGGGAGCAGAGGCAGACATTAAACATACAACACTCTAACACTTTATGTTTTCAAATTACTTTCTATCTTTTACATTCTTGCCTCCTCCCCCACAAAAGGAAGTGGATTAATCAGAATAAATAGTACTATTTAAAGCTAATGGGTACTTAGAGGCACTAAAGTGACTCCTCAAGATGCGGTCTCACTAAAGAATGTAAGAAATTCTACTAGGTGCAAACTGCAATGTAACCTAATCTTATTTTTGTGTTATTGCATACAAAAGCATGTTTTCACATAGATTCACTGAATCACTGGGAAAGCTGGCTAGGCGAATCTTAGAAAAGCTAATGTCAAAGAAAGAATTGGGAAATATTCCCATTTGGAACATTCCAGCTTCGTTCTATTCTAGTTCGAAGAAGAATGAGATACATCTCTCTCTTTATATCCAACCAAATTTTAGTCTGCTATAAAGAGACCTATCCTCCTATGCTTTATTCCCAGTCCTGTCGGTCCTCCATAATAGTTCCTGTCAGCTTGTATTATAAATGAATAAAAGAGCTAATTTAAAAACCTATCATCTGATACAGGAAGGCATACACTTTTCTCCACTGCCCTGTATAAAAATAATGATGACAAGTCTGGGTAATGATACTTTACAGTAAAGAATATAATTTCTGTACAGTGTCTCTGTTAGGTAAGAGAAGACAGTAAACTAAACACAAGTTTATGTTTTATAAACCCGTCGTCTTTTAAATACCTTCAGCTGTGTTTCTGCCCTTATTTCACACTTGAAATTCCCAACCATTCCCTTCCTACTTGCATGACACTGAGTGACTTCGCTCTGTGTGCTCCAGTTCTGCCTCTGTAAAATGAGGGTAACACACTCTTTCTCTTTCTCATTTTCCCCTTCTCTCTCTTCTCCCACCCCCCCTTCTCTCTGCCTTTCTCACAGGAGTGTTATTAAAAGCACATGGGGTTGTGGATGTGGAGAAACCCTGTAAACTAGAAATTGCTACATGTGATTTTTTTTGTTGCCATTGTCATTCATTTTGTTGTTGTTTTTGCACTCTTTCCAATCTAAAAGGTGGACCTTCACTCATTTCGGTAAGCGTCACCAAGACCTAGTTTAAAGTTGCTTTAAAATTGGATTTGGTACTGCCAGTCTGAGCACTGGAACTTAGGACATTTAAAACTTTTTACTGTGATGAAAAATTTATTCAGGTCTAAAAGAAAAATAGTATTATATTTTCTGATAACCTGTCGGTGTTTCCCTGATGGTGTTGAGTAGAGTATAGCAAGGTAAATGAAGTTACCTTTTTATTTTTTGGACTGCTGTTGTGTGACTGTTTCACTGAGAAAAAAGCTCACAATCTGAAGAGAGCTATTAATACCCTAGGGAAAAAAATTAAGAGTGCATCGCTTCCTCAGTACATATCCTTTAGAAATCTGGTTGCTGGAGGTCCATTTTATTTTTGCCCCTCCTGAGAAAATTCTTTTTTCCATCATTCAACAAGTATTTCCTAAGCACCTGTTGTATGCCAGGCATGCTTCTCAGGAATGGAGATAGAGTATAATCATGAACAAGATAGACATGGTGCATGGCCTCCCAGAGCTTTTAGTCTGTGGGAAATAGTTACAAATACCTTAGGGGCCCCTTGGTGGCTCAGTCGGTTAGGCATCTGCCTTAGGCTCAGGTTATGACCCCAGGGTCCTGGATCAAGCCCCATGTCTGGGCTCTCTTCTCAGCAGGGATCCTGCTTCTTCCTTTCCTTCGGCTTGCCGCTCCCCCTGCTTGTGCTGTCAAATAAATAAAATCTTAAAAAAAAAAAAAAAGGCAAAAAACCTCAAACACTCTGTCCTGTGAGAGCTAAGAGAGATACCATGGGCCATAATCTGCCAGGTGGAGACTCTCACATTTCTTATATATGATTCTGTTTAAGATGGTCCATGACATGCAGCCAGCCCTTCAAACAGCAGTCTGGATGCACATATTTAAAAATCGATTATGTGAATCTACTTTGCAGAAACTAAAGTCTTCTTGCCACTTTAAGAAAAACACAGAATGCCATTTTAAGCCCCCTGTTTTTAAAGTTGAGCACTTGACTACAAAGTTTGTGAAAGGCCAATTGCTTTGGCATGCAGATGTCTCTCTCAGGGCCCACACTTGTCTGTTCTCAAGATTCACTGCCAAGATGAACCTCTTTCTTGGCCCAATCAATTGCTCCTTGGGTGGTTCTAGTACTAAAATGATTATTAAAGACTGGCAGATCCTTCTGTGAGGAATGGTAAACGTTATTTTAAAATGAAAGATCTTTAACTTAGCATACTTTTCTTCTGATTGCTTCTAGAGCTTTATGTAAATCCCTATTTCTTTTAATCAGCCTCTGCAGAGACTGGCAATGGAGATGATTCTTGTTTTTACACACAGAAAGTAAATGAAAGAAGATCAAGTGCACTGCCTATAGTTATGGTGTTTAATATCATCTAACATTTTATTGAGCTCTATATTTGAATTCAAACCTATTTATGAATATGCAACTAGTAGGCTGGAGATAACCTTATGAGCCTATAGAAAGGAAGACTTAATAAAAAGGTTGCTGTCTTTTCTGTAATGGGGATTCCTTACCACGTTATGATTCGCAGATAAAATCCTTTTCACCTAGAAAAAAAATTCTGGCTCTGGAGCCAGACTGACTTAGGTTACGATTCCACTTCTACAATTTCCTGAATTGACATTACTTGTCCCAGGCCCAATAATGTCAATTCTATAACCCCCCAAAGCCCTTCTTCCCACCCCCCTCAACTCAAAAACTATCAGGGAGTCTCCCTCAGCACATACACATGTAAGATTTTATAAGTCTAAAATTGAGGTTTGCTTATAAGAATAAACTGAGTGAGATACTAATTCTTGGTTTATGACAAAGCAGTCCTTTCTGGCTCACCAGTGGGAAGGAATGAACACTTCCTAAATTCATAGCCTCCATCCACCTGACAGTAAAAAGGCACGGCTAATGTCGCTTTGGTGACACTCTGGTTCCCTTTCCTCCTTCCTCTTAATAAGAGGCTGGCACAGCTTTCCCACATATCCATCATGCAGATTACTGCAGAACCTTCCTCTGAATATCAAAGTGGGAACCGGCTGGTAAGAGAGCACAAATTACACACAGTCCAGATTTTTGCCTCCAGCAAGATTCATGCCCCAATCTCACCATTTTCCTCTCAAGCTGCTGCTCAAGGTTTGAATTTCATTTGCCACTTAGGACCTGGTTGTTTTAAAGTGGCTTGCCTAACTGTGTTTCCTTTAGTAACTCTTACTGTGTTCGTTAAGACTTCTTAGAGGAGCCGAGGTGCAGAGTCCAACAGCGACTGCTGGTGTTAGTTCCTTCCCGACATCAGCGTAGTCATGGCTGCCATTAAGGGACGTACAGGTCAAAGGGACGGCCCTTCTTTTAGTGTGACTTCACCTAGCATGTGATTATCTGGATTTTTTTCCTTTTTTTCCCATTTTACTTAGACTATAACAATACAAGCCTGAATCATAAGTGGGTAAATTTTTTTCTTAGCTATCTACCATTCATAGGTTTCATCCCTACTCCCCCTATGTCATGTAAGATGCTGGTGATCCAAGCAATAGAATAAACCCAAACACATACACATCATGTGTTAAGGACCCTTTAATTTACTATTTACAGCCCATATGCTTCTAAAAGGATTTTCACTTTGCACTAAGAGCTTACTCTGTCAATGTGTTATCTTCTATAATTTATATTGTAAAACATTGAAAAGGAAACTATCCACCAAAGATGAATTTTCAGGCTTCTGTAGATGGGAACCTTCACAGTGCTGCCATTAAACCACACTGTGTGGACAACTGCTTTTATTAAGCCTAATTTCTGCAGGTGTGCCTTACTTTTATGATGGGATGATCCTGAAATACTTCACATCAATTATTAGAGAATAGACTGTATTGCCCGTAGACGTCTAAAACTATACACATGTGGCTACTGAGCAATTCATGTGGGTAGTCTGAATTGAAGTGTGCTCTAAGTATAAAATACACACTGGATCTCAAAGACTTAAAATGATAAAGAAACCTAAAATATCTCAATAATTTTTTATATTATCAGTTGAACAGACATTTTAGATATATTGGGTTAGATAAAATATATTGTTAAAAATTAATTCCAGCTGTTTCCTCCTTTTTTTTTTTTTTTTAACTGTGGCTAGTGGAAAATTTTAAACTACGTATGTGGCTATTACTGATTTCTGTTTAATAGGACTGATCTATAGGGTTAAAGATTTTCTCACCCAGCCCCGTCATTTTAGAGATAAATAAACCAAACAGAATTCAGAAAAATTAAGTGACTTGCTTTATGTCACATAGTATGTTAGTAGAGTGGTAAAGTATGAGACCAGAAATTCCTCTCAAATCTTAAGACCAGTGCCCTTCTCAGTAACACCAGTTTTTTACGACTCTGATACTTTCATCGTAAGAGGAAATGTCTAAACTTCAGTCCTTTAATTAGACCAAAGATTCTTCCTATAAGTGAAAGTAAAAATTTTAGTTTGTTTTATAAGTTTGAAATTTTAGTTATTAGCTTTTCTTAAAATGGTGGTAGTTTTCCCTATGAAAACCTTACAAACAGACACGGCATTGGAAATATTTTATTTTATTTTATTTTATTTTATTTTTTTATTTTTAAAGATTTTATTTATTTATTTGACGGAGAGAGATACAGCGAGAGAAGGAACGCAAGCAGGGGGAGTGGGAGAGGGAGAAGCAGGCTTCCCGCCGAGCAGGGAGCCCGATGCGGGGCTCGATCCCAGGACCCTGGGATCATGACCTGAGCCGAAGGCAGACACTTGACGACTGAGCCACCCAGGCACCCGGCATTGGAAATATTTTAAAAATAGATCCAGTAAATACCGTACTAAAGTTTTCGATCTGATGGTACTCTTATAATACAGTATGTCATAAATTTCAAATCTTTATTGGGTATTCTGAAGTCACACTATCATGATAGCATATAACATGGAAATGATGCTAGTAAAAGTAAGGCCTCCTGGCTATATATTTCCTTGGTAAATTGCTAGGCAACTAGTTATTTTCTCTCGCTTAGCTTTAATACTGTCAGTGTTGGTATTGTGAGAACAACCTTTATTTGAGCTAAAGAATTGCCCATGTGTAGAAAAGTCATTCAGAGTTCAGTTTTTTTCTTTTTTTTTAGATTTTATTTATTTATTTGAAAGAAACACAGAGAGGGAACACAAGCAGGGGGAGTGGGAGAGGGAGAAGCAGACTTCCCGCTGAGCAGGGAGCCCGATGTGGGGCTCAGTCCCAGGACCCTGGGATAATGACCTGAGCTGAAGGCAGACACTTAATGATTGAGCCACCCAGGCGCCCCTGGAGTTCAGTTTTTAAGAGCAGTATACTGTTCTGTGGTTTACAAACTGTGACCTTAGACCAGCTATTTAATATCTCTGTGTCTCATTTTCCTTGTCTGTAAATTAGGGATAATACCACTTATCTGTAGGGTGGTTGTACAGATTTGAATGACATATATGTAAAGCATATATAGATGGCTTAAAAGTCCATAAAATCTCATAGTATCAGTTTTGTCTTAGTACCAAGAAAAAATAAAAGAGCAAGTATTTGCTCTTATCTTTAAAATATTTTTAGCCTCTTTCCTCCCTCTCCTTCCCAGAAACCCTCTACTATTGAAGTAAAAGTTCTTGGTCAAATCTGGTTATGAGAACATCTTGTTTTCCATATAAAAATTCTTAACCATTATCTGAGAGCTATCACAATCCTTAACAATACTTGTAGCTGGATATACTCTCATTACAAACATAATAGCCATTAAAATATCACATTTGTGAAATAAAATGTAAAAAGATGAGACGGTGTTGAAAAGCTCATCTAAATACTAGTATTATTTTTCCAATTGCATCAAAAAGAATAAAATACCCAGGAATAAATTTAACCAAGGAAGCATCATGTTCCCTGTTTTCAAACTATCCTACAAAGCTACAGTAGTCAAAATAGTTTGTTATTGACATAAAAACAGACACATAGCTCAGTGGAACAGAATAGACAGCCCAGAAATAAACCCACGCATATATGGTCAGTTAATTTATGACAAAAGAACCAAGATAAACAATGGGGAAAGGACAGGCTCCTCAATAAATGGCGCTGGGAAAATTGGACAGCCACATGCAAAAGAATGAAGTTCAACCACTGTCTTTTTTTTTTTTTTTAAAGATTTTATTTACTTATTTGACCACTGTCTTAAACTAAATGCAAAAAATCAACTCAAAATGGATAACGACTTGAACGTAAGACCTGAAACCATAAAACGTCTAAAAGAAAACGCAGGTGGGAAACTCCTTGACATTGGTCTTGGCAATGATTTTTGGGATATGACACCAAAAGCACAAGCAACAAAAGCAAAAATAAACAAGTGGGACTATATCAAACAGGCTTCTGCACAGCAAAGAAAACAATCAACAAAATGAAAAGGCAACTTATGGCATGGGAGAAAATACTTACAAAACATATATCTGGTCAGAGGTTAATAACTAAAATATATACAGAACTCCTCCAACTCAATAATGAACCCCCCCAATCCCATTAAAAAAATAGGCAGGAAAAAAAGTTTTAATTAAAAATAGGCAGAAGATCTGAATAGACATTTTTCCAAGAAGACCTACAGATTGCCAACAGATACATGAAAAGGTGCTCTACATCATCAAGAAAATGCACATTAAAGCCACAATGAGCTATCCCTTCATACCAGTCAGAATGGCTATTATCAAAAAGATAAGAAATAGCAAGTGTTGGCAAGGATGTGGAGAAAAGAGATCTCTTGTGCACTGTTGGCAGGAATGTAAAGTGGCAGAGCCACTAATGGAAAACAATATGGAGGCTTCTCAAAAAATTAAAAATAGAACCACCCTATGATCCAGCAATTCTACTTCTACAGGTATTTATCTGAAAGAAAAGGAAACACTAGCTTGAAAAGGTATATGCACCCCCATGTTCATTGCATCATTATTTGCAGTAACCAAGACATGGATGCAACCTAAGTGTCCATCAGTGGATGAATGCATAAAGAAAATGTGGTGTGTGTGTGTGTGTGTATAATTCAGCCATAAAAAAGAATGAAATCTTGCCATTTGTAAATGGACCTGAGGACATTATGCTAAGTGAAATAAGTCAGAGAAAGACAAATATCATATGATCTCACTTATATGTGGATTCTAAAAAAGAAAAAAAGGCTCTTTCAATTGGCTTTTCTAAATCATGATGGAATTTTGATGATCTTTGGTTATGCTTTAGTAACTGTACCAGATACTGTACCATTGAATTGGATTTTAAAACTTGAAGTCTTTTCGGAGTTAGATTATTGAAACAAAAAGTTTTCAATAATAATTATTCCCAGATTTCAAATATTTTAACTTATAAGTACGGCAGTTGAGTCACGTAAGTTTAAAGGGTTTTCACTTAAAAAAAATATTTGATCATATGTGCAGTCAGAATTCACTTCTTCCTCCCCTTCTTGCCCACCACCTGTCCCATTTCTTCTCATTGCCTGCTGTTCCTTCCTTGTAACACTTCCCAGTTGTTCTCCTAGGGTTTTGTCAAATTTGCCCCCTGTACTATAATCCTGACCAAAGCAGCCCTATTCTCCACTCTGTCTACTGCCATGCGTTGTGCCAGACACACTATAGAGACTCAAATATTTTTTGAATAGATGAATGCAGTTGACCTTCTGATTCCTAATTCATTTCTTTCCTCTGTATTATACTGCTTTAGCCATTTTTACAATTAGGATGCACATTTTTTAACTGCAAAAATGAAGGTCACTACTTATACTCATATGGCTGAATTTCTTAAAGCCATTCGGTTTCTTTACATGTACTTACAAAATTCTTAAAATATTTTTAGTAGACAATCATCTTTTGATGTATTTGAGCCAATATGAATTAAGCCCATGAGGAATTTTTTAACTTATTTCTAAATGAGAAAAGGAATTCTTGAAAGTTTCAGATACCACTGGAAGCTCTTTTGAGCCAATGATATATTAGCTGGCATATCATTTTTTAAATGATAATTTTTAACATTTGTTAATATTAATTGACTACATTCTTGAAGCCTCTTTCCGACTAGCCATTTATTTTTCCACAGTAACTTTAACTAAATTTAACAGACTCTGTTATGTTACTAAATGTATCAAAATACACCTTATGGTCAATCTGCATTTTGTTTGCCATCTCAATATAAAATGACATTCAATTAATGTTTTCAAAAAGGGACATTTTAGCAATTTTTAATGCATTCCAGGGCCTTTGGTAATGGGGTTGAAGTTACACGAATGTGTGGTTTCACTGCAGGAAGTCTCCAGTTCCTAACACCAACAGTTGGTCTGGTGTCCAAAATGTTCACAGTTTGGTTAATATTATGGTCAGTACCAAATGTACGACTTCCACCGAGGAAGGTGGAGTCAAATGACACGTCTGGTGGTCTCAAAATGATGATAGGAGATATGCTGAATCAAGCTTACTGTTACTGAAATGCTTGTTAGAAGTTATTTCTCTGAGCATTGTTAAAAGAAGAGAAAGGGAGAAATTTATAAAATCTTGACTGGAATAGTGCCTGGATCCATAGCACTTGGGTTTGGAAGCCAGGAAATCATTATAAAAATTGTAACCGGCTCTTTTTTTATCCAGTCATCAAACTTAACAGAAAAGACAACTAGAAAGTCAAGTCTACTTTTAGAATTTTTAGGTCAATTATCAGTATCTCTGAAGGAAAGATTTTTTTAAAAGCTATATATACTCTGGCAATTCTGTCATATTTTACTGCCAGCTTTATTAAAACTGCTTTCTCAGTTTGCAAAGATAATGATTTCTCTTGTTATTTGAAAAACTCTGTATGTGAAGTTCTTTTTTTATT
The DNA here is from genome assembly GCF_029215605.1 of Mirounga angustirostris. NCBI lineage: Eukaryota > Metazoa > Chordata > Mammalia > Carnivora > Phocidae > Mirounga > Mirounga angustirostris. The sequence continues at coordinate 65,425,401 of NW_026991720.1, read as the reverse complement.
ATTATTTTGTTCAGTTAGCCAATATATATGTGAAATTCTTACAATGCTATCAGTCTACCTGTTATTTAAGTTATGATTAGATGTTATAACACTTGAATTTCTTAGGATAATACTGAATATGGTAGACTTAACTAACATTTAGTGAGTACTTACTGTGTTTCAGGAACTGTATTAAGGAGATCCTACCAGTGTTACTTCATTCATTCAGCACAACATCTTACTGAGTAGGTTCACTTACTCCCATTTTACAGATGAGAAAATGGGGGCACAGGAGGATTAAGTCACCAAGGTACAGAAAGTAAGGTAACTTTTCCAAGACAGCATAGTTGGGGAGCCCTTAACCTGTATTTTCATATTGTCATTTCTGCATGTTCAGCACGGTTCACTGCAAAAGCATTTGTGGGGGTAAACACAGAGAAGTTCATCCAGAATAAAATTAAGGAGCATGGCCAAGAGGAAGAAAACAAGCCAAGGACTACGTTCCCAATGGATTATTGGAGGTCTTGTGAAGGAAGGGTAGAGTTAATACAATTTCATTACTCAGGCCCACAACATTCATTCATTCAGCAGTATTTATTGTCTATTGTGCCCAGATACTCTGCTACTACACACAAGTAACTGGACAGGGACTTTGCCTCGTGGAGCTTACATTTTAGTAGGAGCGACTGACCAAAAACTAATCATCTAAAATAAAAATAGGCAAAGAGATTACTGCGTCAGGCCTTGGTAAGTATAGTGAAGGGTATAACCTATGGAGTGAGACAGAGAACAAGTGGGGGTGGGGATCTACTAAAACAGGGTGGACAGAGCAGGCTTCTGCGTGGAAATGATCTTTAAGATGAGACTTAAAGAATTAGCAAGATGTGCTGAGAGCGAAGCAAGGAGAGAACTGGGGAGCAAAGGCAGATTAGAATATGGTACCTTTTCACATTTGGATTGGAAAAGATTAAAAAGCCTGACAAACCCCAAGTTTTGGCGGTGCTGTGAGGAAAGAGAGTCTTCACACCCTGTGTAAGTCTAAACAACTACTCTAGAGAGCAATTTGGCAATATCTAGTAAATGTGAAAACAATTTTGTACATATACTCTACAGCAGTTATTCTTAAAAGAAGTCTTAAAAACAATGTACCCCCTTACACATTTTTTTAAATGTCATAAAAACTTTCTATCATGACTTTCTTACAAAGATGGAATTTTCCACATACTGCAAATATTGACATTTAAACATAAAATGATTACATCATTCTTTCAAATATATCCAGTGAAATTGAGATCCCATAGCAATTTGGTACATGACATCACCCATTTAAAAAATACATGAACAAGCCCTTTAACAATCAGAGATTTCACATCATTCCTTTTTCTACCTGAACTCAGATTTCCATCCACTTACCCCAAAGAATTTTATCCTTTATCTTGAAAGTCTTTTATTGATCACTCTGTTATTTCCTGGCAACAAAAAATATTGGTATGTATTATTTTTAAAAATATATTTACTGTGACCCTAAGGCCAAGTGTTAGAAAATATCTTTGGAATTATTTTATTAGTATATAATCAAAACTATATATATTATAAATTTTTATAAATAGACTTTAAAAGTTGATTTTTTTTACAAGGGCATCTCTTGGTGGAACAGCTTGTTTTCTTTAATTATTTCATGCATCTGAAGATGACTGTTACTAGAATGAAGCTAACAGTAAAATGAAGAGAAGATAGGGCTGGTTGGGGACTTACAAAGGTGTATTAGTGTTTTTTAAGTGCACTATATCAAGTAGAATCGGTGTAATATTCCTTTCAAATTCATCTAAATAGTATAGATAGGTTAAATGAAATTTAAAATGAATTAATGATATTTAAAAATATGCGGGCAAAAGACTGAAAATATTTTAGTCTAATTACGTGATTGAGAAAATAAAAAACACTATGACCGATACGTATTCCTTTTACTTGAAGATGTAGCTTCAGTCTGTTGGAAATAACGTTGAACTTTTCACCACTCATCCACTTTTTGTTTCAACGGATTTGCCTACTCTGAGTATTTTATATAAATAGAATAATATGTGTTCTTTTGTGGTTTCTTTCACTCAGCATAATATTTTCAAGGGTCATCTGTATTGAGGCATATATCAGTACTTCATTCCTTTTTACTCCTTTAATTGTGGGAAAATAGTCCATTATGTGAATATATCACATTTTGTTTATCTGTTCATCAGTTGATGGACATTTGGATTAGTTCTACCTTTTGGCTATTGTGAATAATGCTGCCATAAACATTCACGTACCATTATTTTTTTTTAATACCTGTTTTTAATTTTTCTTAGTATATGCCTATGAGTGGTATTGCTAGGTCTCATAATAACTCTCCGTTGAACTGTTGGAGAAACCGGCCATTTTCTGCATCATCTTAGTGGTGCCACATCTTACATTCCCACTAGCAGTATGTAATGGATCCAGTTTCTCCACATCAAAGCCTGTATTTGTTATTATCTGATTTTTTATTATACCCATCCTCATGGGTACAGAGAATCTCACTGTGGGTATCTTGTGGGTTTTGATTTGCATTTTCTTCATGACTAATGATGTCAAGCACCTTTTCAGATGCCAGCTGAGCATTCATATATCTACTTTGGAGAAATGTCTATTCACATCTTTTGCCTCTTCTTCAAATGGGTTGTCCTTTTATTGTTGAGTTATAAGAGTTTTTTTAATATATTCTAGATGCAAGTCCCTTATTAGATATTTGACTTACAAATATCTTCTCCCATTCTGCTGATAGTGTTTTCATGTTCAGCATAATATCTATTGAAGCATAGAAGTTTGTAATTCTGATAAGGTCTAATTGATCTACTTTTTTTTTTCTTTTATTACTTGTGCTTTGGTGTCATATCTAAGAAACTATTGCCAAATTTGAGGTCATGAAGATTTATCTCTATATTTTCTTCTAAGAATTAGTTTAGCTCATTTCAGACTTTGATCCATTTTAAATTCATTTTATATATAGTGTCATACAAAGGTCCAATTTCCTTTTGTATGTGACTGTCCAGTTGTCCTAGCACCATTTGTTGAAAAGACTCTTCTTTCCTCTATTGAATGGTCTTGGCACTTTGTCAAAAATCAGTTGATCATAGAGAAGTAGGGAGATGGTGGAATAGGAGGATCCTGAGCTCACTTCATCCCATAGACACACCGAAACAACAGCTACACCTGTACAACTAACTCTGAAAATGACCTGAAGATTGGTGGTACAGACTTTGCCCAGCTAGTCATAGAGAAAAGACTGCATCAACAAGGGTAGGAGGGGCAGAGACATAGTTGGGAGAAATTGATATTCAGTAATAGTAGGGGACTATAACACCCCATTTACATCAAGGGGTACACCATCCAGAGAGAAAATAAGGGAACAGTAGCTTTGAATGACACATTAAATCAGATGGACCTAACAGAACGTTCCCTCCAAACACAGCAGAATACATGTTCAAGTGCACATGGTATATTATTTAGGATAGATCACATGTCAGCCCACAAAACAAGTCTCAATAAATTTAAAAAGACTGAAATCTTATCAAGCATCTCTTCCACCCGTAACAGTTGAAACTAGAAACCAATTATATGAAAACTGGAAAAAAATACAAACACATGCAGGCTAAATAACATACTGCTATACAACCAGTGGATCAATGAAGAAATCAAAGAGAAAACCAAAAAATACATGGAGACAAATGAGAATGAAAACACAAAGATCCAAAATCTTTGGGATGCAGGAAAAGCAGGTCTAAGAGGGAAGTTTATTACAATACAGGTCTATCTCAAGAAATAAGAAAAATCTCAAGTGAACAATCTAACCTTACAACTAAAGGAGCTAGAAAATGAAAAACAAAGCCCAAAGCTAGTAGAAGAAAGGAAATAATAAAGATTAGCATGGAAATGAATGAAATAGAGACTTAAACAATAGGAAAGATCAGTGAAACCAAGAGATGGTTCTTTGAATAGATGCACGAAATTGATAAACCTTTAGCTAGTCTCATCAAGAAAAAAGAGAGAGGACTCAAATAAAACTGGATATGAAGGAGGGAAAATAACTGACACCACAGAAATACAACGGATTATGAGAGAATGTTATGAAAATTATATGCCAACAAATTGGACACCCTAGAAGAAATGGAGAAATTCCAAGGAACATTCAGTTTTCCAAAACTGAATCGGGAAGAAATAGAAAATCTGAACAGACTGATTACTAGTAATGAAATTGAATCAGTAATCAAAACAACTCCCAACAAAAATCCAAGACCAGATAGCTTCACAGGGGAATTCTACCAAATATTTAAAGAGTTAATACCTATTCTTCTCTATTCCAAAAACAGAAAAGCAAGGAAAGCTTCCAAATTCATTTCTGTGAGGCCAGCATTACCCTGATACCAAACAAGACAAAGACACAAAAAAGAAAATAGACGCCAGTATCTCTGATGAAAATAAATGTGAAAATCCTCAACAAAATATTAACAAATTAAATTCAACAATATATTAAAAGGATCATTCACCACAATCACATGGAATTTATTCCAAGGATGCAAAGGTGGTTCAGTATTTGCAAATCAATCATTATGATACATCACATAAACAAGGGGAAGGATAAAAACCATATGATCATTTCAATTGATGCAGAAAAAGCATTTGATAAAATACAACATCCACTGTTGATTAAAAACTCTCAACAAAATGAGTTTATACTAAACATACTTCAACATAAGAAAGATTATTTATGACAGACCCACAGATAACATCATACTCAGTGGTGAAAACTGAGAGCTTTTCCTCTAAGATCAGGAACAAAGCAAGAATGTCCACTCATCACTTTTATTCAACATAGCACTGGAAGTCCTAGTCACAGCAGTCAGCCAAGAAAAAGGGGAAAAAGGCATCCGAATTGGTAAGGAAGAAGTGAAATGTTCGCTATTTGCAGATGACATACCATATATAGAAAACCCTAAAGACTCCACCAAAACACCACTAGAACTGATAGTTGAATTCAGTAAAGTTGCAGGATACAAAATTAATATACAAAATCAGTTGCATTGCTATACACTAATAATGAAGTAGCAGAAAGAGAAATTAGGAAAACAATCCTATGTACAATTGCACCAAAAAGAATAAAATACCTAGGAATAAGTTGAACCGAGGAAGTGAAAGACCTATACTCTGAAAACTGTAAGACATTGATGACATTGATTGAAAATGACACACACAAATGGAAAGGTATACCATGATCATGGATTGGAAGAATTATTATTGTTAAAATGTCCATACTATCCAAAGTGATCTACAGATTCAGTGCAATCACTATTAAAATACCAGTAGCATTTTTCACAGATCTAGAACAAATAATCCTAAAATGTGTAGGGAACCACAAAAGGCCCCCAATAGCCAAAGCAGTCTTTTTTTTTTTTTAAAGACTTTATTTATTTATTTGAGACAGAGAGAATGAGAGAGAGCACATGAGAGGGGGGAGGGTCAGAGGGAGAAGCAGACTCCCTGCCGAGCAGGGAGCCTGATGCGGGACTCGATCCAGGGACTCCAGGATCATGACCTGAGCTGAAGGCAGTCGCTTAACCAACTGAGCCACCCAGGCGCCCCTAGCCAAAGCAGTCTTGAGAAAGAAGAATAAAGCTGGAGATATCATATTCCAGATTTCAAGATCTACTACAAAGCTATAGTAATCAAAACAGTATGATACTGACACAACAATATACACATAGATCAATGGACCAGAATAGAGCCCAGAAATAAACCAATGCATATATGGTCAATTATTCTATAACAAAGGAGGTAAGAATATACAATGGGGAAAATACAGTCTCTTCAACAAATGGCGCTGGGAAAACTATACAGCTACATGCAAAGGAATGAAACTGGACCACTTTCTCACACCATACACAATTGTTGTGATGAGTACTGGGTCTTATATGCAGCTAATGAATCACTGAACACATCAAAAACTAATGATGTACTATATGTTGGCTAACTGAACATAATAATAAAATAAAAAATAAATCTGAAAAGGGCTAAAACCAAAATATATAAAGAACTTATATAACTTATATAACTCAACAGCAAAAAAAAAACAAGCACCCTGATTAAAAAGTGGGCAGAGGAAGGGTGTCTGGGTAGCTCAGTTGTTTAAGTATCAGACTCTTGATTTAGGCTCAGGTCATGATCTCAGGGTCCTGTTCTCATGGTCCTGAGATCGAGCTCTGCGATGGCTCTGTGATGGAGGCTGCTTAAGATTCTCTCTCTCCCTCTCCCTCTGCCCCTCCGCCCCCCACGCCATGTGCATTCTTGGGCTTGCTCACTCTCTCTCTCAAAAAAAAAAAAAAAGTGGGCAGCAGAGGACCTGAATAGACTTTTTCCACAGAAGACATACAGATAGCTCACAAACACATGCAAAGATGTACAACATCACTAATCATCAGGGAATGCAAATCAAAACCACAGTGAGCTATCACCTGACTCCTGTCAGAATGGCTAGAATCAAAAAGACCAGAAATAACGAGTGTTGGCGAGGATGTGGAGAAAAAGGAACTTTTGTGCACTGTTGGTGGGAATGTAAATTAGTGCAGCCATTATGGAAAACAGTATGGCGTTTTCTCAAAAAATTAATAATAGAGTTATCATATGATCCAGTAATTGCACTATTGGGTATTTTACCCAAATAAAGTAAAAACACTAATTTGAAAAGATATATGCACCCCTATGTTTATTGCAGCATTATTTACAATAGCCAAGATATGGAAGCAACCTAAGTGTCCATCAATAGATGAATGGATAAAGATGTTGGGGGGGGAGGGTGTTTGTGTGTGTGTGTGTATGAAATCTTGCCATTTGCAACAATGTGGATGAACCTAGAGAGTATTATGCTAAGTGAAATAACAGAAAAACATACCCTATGATTTCCCTTATAATGTGGAATCTAAACAAAACAAAACAAATAAACAAAAATACCCTTTTTTTGTCTTGAACTGATTTTCACATTTAAAATGTCTTTATCCCATTGCTAAGAATTATTTTTTTGTTGTTTTAGTTTTTACTTTAATTCCGGTTAGTTAACATACAGTGTTATATTAGTTTCAGGTGTACAGTATAGTGATTCAACAATTCCATACATCACCCTGTGCTCTTCATGACAAGTTCACTCCTTAATCCCCATCAACCTATTTCACCCATCCCCCCACTCCACCCCCTCCTTTGGTAACCATCAGTTTGTTTTCTGTAGTTAAGAGCCTCTTGGTTTCTGTCTCTCTCTCCCTTTCCCTTTGCTCAAAAACAGACTCTTACGTACAGAAAACACACTGGTAGTTGCCAGAGGGGAGGTTAGTTGGGGGGGGTAGGCAAATAGAGATTAAGAGGTGAAAATTTCCAGTTATAAAATAAGTCACAGAGATGAAAAGTACAACAAAGGGAATATAGTCAATAATGTAATAATAACAGTGTGACAGATGGTGACTACACTTATTGTGGTGAGCATGGAATAATGTTGAGAATTGTTGAATCACTGTTGTACACCTGAAACTAATATAACATTGTGTGTCAATTATACTTTAATAAAAAATAAAAGTTAGGCACCTGTAAAAGTAGTTCAGCATAGACACATATGTTTATTTCTGGGCTTTTAATGCTATTCCATTGATATATGTCTGTCCTTAGGCCATTACCACACTATCTTTCTTTTTTTAAAGATTTTATGTATTTATTTGACAGAGAGACACAGTGAGAGAGGGAAAACAAGCAGGGGGAGTGGGAGAGGGAGAAGCAGGCTTCCCGCCAAGCAGGGAGCCCAATATGGGGTTCGATCCCAGGACCCCGGGATCACAACCCCAAGCCAAAGGCAGACGCTAAACAACTGAGCCAGCCAGGTACCCCATTACCACACTATCTTAATTACTGTTGCTTTGTAGTAAGTTTTGAAATCAGAAAATGTGAGCCCTCCAATGTTCCTTAATGTTAAAGATTATTTTGGCAGTTCTGAGTATTTGGGAATTCCATATGAATTTTAGGACCAGCTTGTCAATTTCTACAAAGAAATCAGCTGGGACTCTGATAGGAATTGCATTGATTCTATATATGAATTTGAAGAATATTGCCATCTTAATATCATATTCTGATTCATGAACATGGGATGTTTTTCCTTTAGATTTTTTTTTAATTTCAACAATGTTTTGTAGTTTTCAGAGTATAAGTTTTAAATTTATTTCTAAATATTTTATTGTTTGATGCTACTGTAAATGAATTGTTTTCTTAATTTCATTTTTGGATTATTTATTGCACATGTGTAGAAATACAACTGGTTTTTTATATTGATCTTGTATCCTCCAACCTTGAACTTATTAGTTCTAATAGTATTTTGGTGGATTCCTTAGATTTTTCTACATGCAAGTTCATGGCATTTACATATAGAGAAAGATAGCATCCAGATTAGAAAGGAAATAAAACTACCTGTTTATTTTTAAAATATATTACTGATTAATTGCCTAATTGCTCTGGCTAGAACATCTAATAATATGTTCAACAGAAGTGGCAAAAGTGGACATGCTTGTCTTGTTCCTAATCTTAGGGGGAAAGCATCTGGTCTTTCATTGTGAAATATGATGCTTGCTTGGATTTTCTGAAGATGTCCTTTAATCAGGTTGAGAAAGTTCCCTTCAATTCCTAGTTGGGGGCTCCTGGGTGGCTCAGTTGGTTAAGCGACTGCCTTCGGCTCAGGTCATGATCCTGGAGTCCCAGGATCGAGTCCCACATCAGGCTCCCTGCTCAGCAGGGAGTCTGCTTCTCCCTCTGACCCTCCCCCCCTCTCATGCTCTCTGTCTCTCATTCTCTCTCTCGCAAATAAATAAAATCTTAAAAAAAAAAAAATTAAAAAAAAATTCCTAGTTGGGTGAGTGTTTTTATCATGAAAGTGTACCCGATTTTTTTTTTTAATTTTTTCTGAGGCTATTGAGATGGTCATATAGTTTTGTTATTCAATTGATATGGTATATTATGTTAATCGATTTTCCTAAACTCATGTAAATCATACTAGTGGACAGTACAAAGCTCATGCTACCAAAAGAGCATAATATTTTACATATATTGTCTGTATAGGTCTCTTTTCAAAAACTAATTTGGGGGGCTATGAGAAAGGAAAGAAGGAATAACATAAATTGAGTAAATTTTTATGCAAGTGAAAGTATTCTTGTTTTCCTCTCAGTGATTACCTGCTCGGAATTTTAAAATTGTTTTCAAACTTGTGATTTGCTTTACGTTTTGTAGTTGGTGATCCAGATATTTTTTATAGCTTTTCAAGCAATCAGCATGAAATTTGTATTTTGAACTGCATCACTTTAATCAATTTTTGTTTAGGTTTTAGTTCAAAGCAATTAAACAAATAGGAAGTAAAAAACACACAAGGCCTTTTAGAAATTAACTGTATGCTTTGAGCATGAAAGCACTACTTTCATTTGTGCTACTCTGGGCATAAATAGTGATGATGTACTTCCCCTTTTTTTCTACATTTAAGGGTCCACCCAGAAATTTGCAACTATATTGAGTCCCGGAAATGTTCTCATTCTCTTTTCTTGTCTGTGATATAATCTCTTAACATAGTTGGTTCAAGAATCATGTTAAGTCGACCCAGATCATGTGTTTGAGCCTTTTAAAGGCAAAGTATCTTCTCTGTTTCCTGAGAACAGATTGTAGCCCAGGTCCCGACACCTGGTGCCTTCTTGCCTTTACTCAGCAAGTGCCATAGGCTAGGGGATGTGGGCAGTTGAATCCAGTCCATGCTTGTCACTGGACAGTGAGTCACAGAGGGCTTGTCTCAGGAAGTGTCATCACTGTGTGGTCACTTTACTTTCTTAAATTTAACTAGAATATATTTGGTTAAGGTGAAAAGGTTACTTTAAAAATATATTATTCAGGCATCACAACACTGCTTTTTAGGGATTAAAAATGTCTAAATAGTCTGTAATTTTAGGGTGTCTACAATCCACATAAATTAGCATATCCAGCTGGATATAAAAATGACAACATGCAATGTTTTCCCTTGTCTTTGGTTTTTGTTGTTTTTTTTTTTTTTAAAGTTATCTTCCACATTACATGTGCTTCTCTTTGTTTTGAGAGAAAAAGAAAGTAGGAATATTGGAAAAGTATTCTATAACCCTTTCTGAAGGGGAAAATACTTTTGAAACAATTTGACAAAGTCTTTAGAAACAGTGCATTTACAAGGTATGAAGCGAAGTTTCCTTAGACGGTGTCAGGTTTGCGGGGCAGCATGGAATAGTGAGTCAGAGTACAATCTCAGAGTTAGACTCAATTCTTTGGGTTTCAGTATTCCCCATCTGTTAAATGGAGGTGAAAGCGGTATGTACATCACAAACAAAAAATTAAATGAGAGGACACAGGTAAAGAGCTTAGAGCAGTGACTGGCAAGTAAGTGCCCATTTACCTGTTTACCGATGTCTGTGGCAATAGACATAGGTACACTGTTACAACCTTAAGACTGACTTGGAGTTGATAAAATTAGAATTAGTAATGCTAATATAATTTACTTACTAGTATATATCAAAGCTCATCATCTAAATCCTTACTTGCACTCTCACGGGTAGGCCATAAATTAGTTTCCTTAATGAATTCCCATCATCAACTCACCAATAAAGTAGGCATGGGAGGGAAAACAGAAGGTCTGCTGGACTCTGAGTGTAGCTTCCATACATTTAAGACCCCTTTTGGAAATTATAGGCGTTGGTTTTTAAGCCACTTTGGCAGTGGAAGCCATAGCAGTTATTTCTAGAAGGTTAAAAGAAGATCTGTACTAGGTCCTGAAAATCAACTAACTTGGAAATGCCAGACCTTTGAAAACTAGTGCTCAGGTTACCAAGGACCACCATGTAAATGGCTGGGTCACAGGGAGTTAACTGCTGCTGCTGCTTCCTTCCATGAGGCCTTTTGTTCCCTACTTCAGCCATCATGAACACCACACTGACCTATGGTGCAGTCACGGGTTGGCCAAAAGGGAACTAGGTGAGGCTCTTCCTTCTCCTATCCTGTCTGCCATTTCTATCAGCAGGTCTATTATGTTCACACTTTGACTTCTGATAACCAGTCATTCCCACCTCCAGTGAATTGCTTTCTTGTCCTACACATGCATCTTTCTTAATCTCTTTCTTTTTACCAGATTTTACCACTTAATCTACTTTGTCACCTTGCTACTGATGGGATTAAAACAAAAAATCTTGAATACAACTCTCCAGACTTCCTAGAGATACTTCTAATGAAAATACCTGACAATGCACCTAGGCCAGCAATCTTTTTTTTTTTTTTTTAAGATTTTATTTATTTATTTGAGAATGAGATACAGAGAGAGCATGAGAGGGGGGAGGGTCAGAGGGAGAAGCAGACTCCCTGCTGAGCAGGGAGCCTGATGCAGGACTCGATCCCAGGACCCTGGGATCATGACCTGAGCCAAAGGCAGTCGCTTAACCAACTGAGCCACCCAGGCGCCCCCTAGGCCAGCAATCTTGAAAGTACTCCAAAGTACCTTCCAGATTCTCTACCAAAGTTCAGCTCCTACAACTATATTTGCTTTTTTTTTTTTTTTTAGCACTGACAGTCAAGATAATTTTTAAATGTTTAATCTGGCTTATTGTTTTTCTAATTTTAATATTAATAATTTCCCTACATGTATTTATTGCAAATATACAGGATTTCATCTCTATTGTGGACCCACTGGCCTGAGAAAATACATTCTGAGTTCTTAATAATTACAACAGTGGTTTTTTTTAGGGCATAACTTGATAGAAGATTGGAACCTACATATATATATATATGTATACACACACACACACACACATATTTATATGTAATTTTTTTTTTTTTTACTCCGAAGTTTGTTTTTTATCATAATGAAGAGCAGTGTAAGTTAGGTATTCTTCCATGATAGGAATAGGAGTCCTTTTCATAACCTTTGGAGTATTGTTCTGAGTTATAAGTTTCTTCTCAAGATAATATAACTATCAGTTGATACTTTGTTTCTATAGTTATTATTTATATTAATTTAAGTGCTATTTCCTTAAGAATTTTTACTAGTGCAGAAGATTTAGGGTCTAAGTCTACTTGGAATTATGGTACTTTACAACTGGATCATCTGGTCCAACTATTTCATATTTTCAGAGGAGTTAATTGAAACACAGAAAGCTTAAATGTTTTGTGTAAGGTCACATGGTTTATGGAGACAGTAGTCATGGGGACTTGGACCTAGTGCTCTTTCCAAGCCTTGTGGATTAATTTTCAACTTGAAGTAAAAGTAATAGCATATATTCTGATAATTAACTTCTTTCTCCCTAAAAACTTAGGAATCCTGAAAAAGGATGTCCCTAAGAATTGATTCTATACTAAGCAAGTATTCTGCTGTTCATCTGAAAGCACTTTTCAAGCACAATGTGTATTTTCCCTTTTGGTTACTCTGTTGAGGCATTTAAAATTTTTTAAATTACAATTTTAAATTAAAAAATTAAGATATTTTAAATTTTTCTGTAAATTTGGGCATGATTGTGGCTTCTCATTTTTAATTAATTCTTAGCATTATTCACTCTGTACTTTGTTGGGTAGACTTTCCCCCAGAGCAGGTAATGGCATCTCATACCCTTAAAATGACACACAAAAGAATTACAGCACTGAGTTCTAGAGTGGGTGGAAGGTCTTAGAGATTATGCCGCTGCTTCAAACAGCATTGAAATACCATCAATTATTTATACTCAAATTTTAATCCCTAAATTATTAAGTTGGCAAAGCTTGCTTTAATTATGATTGTTAAAGCTAAGCAAAGTGTGTATTATAAAAAGGTACATACAAATTTATTATACCTTAAAAAATCACAATTCAAAATAAGCAGGAAACATATTTTATGTTTCCCTCTCTTCAGTTCTTGCTAACTTTTCTCCATGTACATAAATACTCTGTACTCCTATATTCACTGAATCCTGACAGTCCTTTTAGAATTATTTCCTGCTTTCCTACTTTGATTGTACTGTAGTTTAAAAATACTGTCCTACAATAGCCAAAAGGTAGAAACAACCCAAATGTCTATTAACAGCTGAATGGATAAACAACCTATGGTATATATTTAGCTTCAGAAAGGAATGAAATTCTGATACATGATACAACATACATAGTCTCCAAAAACATTATGCTAAGTGAAATAAGCCAGTCACTACAGGATCAATATTGTATGAGTCCATTTAAATGAGGTCCCTAGACAGGCAAACTGATAGAAAGTATAATAGATAGAGGTTACCAGGGGCTGGGAGGAATGGAGAGTTGTTTAATCGGTACAGTCTCTGCTTGAGATGATGGAAGAGTTCTAGAGATAGACAGTGGTAGTATCTGCACAACTGTGAATGTACTTCATGCACTGAATTATACACTTAAAAATGGTTAAGATGATAAATTTTACATTGCAAATATTTTACCACAATAAAAAAATATTCTCCTGAGTTAGCCATAAAATAAAATCATAGCACTCTCCATTGGGCTCTAAGTATATACCATGAAGGGACCATGCCTCTTGCCATTCTGATTTTTAGCCCCTTCATTCTCACACTGGGGTGGAGAAAACACAGCTGTATTTACTTTTCCATCCACATCTTCTATTTTGAAATACAACCTTTTTTTGCAAATGAGAGCCAAGGTCAAGTGACTACTCACCATTTTAGCTTGCCAAGCATTGTTTTTTTCTAGCAGAGTGCTGGGTTAGGTACAGCAAGTGTGGGTAATGCTACCACTCATATGCCCTCTGAGTGGAATTTAATTAGCCTACCTTCATAATTTCTGTACTCCATTTGGTATGATGCATTTCCCTTCACTTTCATCTCAAATGTACAGTTGTGTATTCACTACTATAGTATTTCCAAGTGTGTGGCCTAGTCCACACATCAGATTGAAATTACAAAGAAAATAAGGTTTTTCCTATCCAATATTTTCCCATTTCTTAAAGATTTTTTTTGTTTCCTGAGATTAGAAAGATGTTTATATGCAAGGTGAACATGAGGTCCTACTGATAATCATCTTTGAATTCTGGCTATGGACATGGCAATTCTATGTACATACTAAAAAGTATATATTTATGTCTTCACATAATAATAATATAAACTGACAAAATACAAACTTTTCAGTGCAAATTAAGAGCAGAACAGATTAGCTTCCTGTCTTCAAACAACCTTAACATGACGTAATTGCATTTTTATTGTTTATAATGACATATAAATGTTTGTTCTTAAAAATACATATTATACTTAGGTTATGAATTTGTTAAATGTTCATTCCATCAAAGCACTTGCCCCAAAAAACCCCAGCATGTAGCTATTACTTAATATCTTTAGATTTACTTTCATTTTGTATTTCCTACTACTATAGTATGCTATTTATTTGCATTCAACCAATATACGTTCTATTTATCTAATTATATAAAAAGTATAATAAAATATTTCTATTTTCTTACCATCTTTAAAATTAGAAAGTATTCCATTTCCTTTCTTATTGGTCTATGCAGACAGTTGAAGTGCTTTATTGTTTTATAAAATGAAAATCCTTCATTTGAGTGAAATTAATATTTAGTGTGCTGAGATGTACAAGATCATTTTTCATTGTTTTCCTTTGAAATTATCTGAAAAACGTGACCTTGTTGCATTTGCGTTCTAAAGGAGTTGAATAGATATTTAAAATAAGCCATATAAATGGGAAGTTAACTAGAATCCAGTGTGACTAATAAGGGATATCAAATTCTTCAGACCTGTGGTATACATAATAAGCTTAAAGAATTCATGTACAGAAGCCTAAGCCATTGTGTAGCCATGGCTGTGATCAGATGCTATAGTTTTTAAGCTTTTACATATTGTATCCAGCTTACTATATTTAACCAAGTAACAAGATGCTTAGTTGCACCGATCCTTTGAGCTCTAGTTCTATAGTGGCACAATCTGTACTTTTGGACCTTCATTCTCTACTCCAGATGACACTTGTCCATAGAGAAATTGCTAAGTCCATAAAACAAACAAACAAAACCCAGACAAGTTAAATTATTTCCCGTGATGATGGTCTTTACATTGAAGGGGGAGCATTGGGTTGTAAATCAGGAAACACAGAGTACACATCTCTGCCAATTAGCAGTGACGTGACCTTAGTCATTAAACTTTGAGCCTCAGAAGATGAGAATTGAAACAGTAGCTTCCCTATCAAATTTAACAGGTCGTGAGGCTCAAATGAAACAAAGTATGTGAAACTACTTCAAAAACTATATAAAGCACTAAACAAACGACATTTTCCCAAGATTCTGATTAAAACTTTTCTTATCCCACAGATTTAACTGAATTATGAAATTGATTAAATCATACCAGTAAGTTGTTTCATAGAGTATCATAGCACATGTAAGTTTTAAAAATCATTAGTTTGTTACAGTTTTAATTCTGGGATCATTTAAGATCTGCACGACTCTGTTTTTGTTTGTTTGGTGTGATTAATATGCCTCTCATTTTGGTATAAATGGAGATGTGTGGGAAATAGAAATTGGTGGGGTCATAATGTCCTAATAAAGGGTACTCCTTTTCCTCATCTGCATCCTGGGCCAATGGAGAAATAAGACCAAAGAGCCAGCAGACAGCAAAACAAAATGTCCCCCTTTCGACTAATGCAGCCTAGGCTAAAGGAGGGAGCTTAATGTAGTAGGGGAAATGGACTTCAACGTTCCCAGTAACCCCTGTGTAAACCTGTGGGGAAAGTTTAAGTCAGGACAACAGACACTCTTAACTCTGGTAACTTGTCTCCCTTGGTCCAAGTAGAGAGCGAAGAAAGAGACTTTCTCCAGGCTTAGGACCTTGGATGGTTTAGTGTCCCTCATCTAGAAACATGACCTATGGCTGTCATCCACCAACTGAGTAGTTCAGTCTACTTCCTCGGGGAGGAATAAGCGGTATGGCAGACAGCCAGGGAGCTTAGAGAAAAATTCCTCTTTATGGAAACCAGAAAAGTTGATAAGGTTAGCTTCTTCCTCTCTCTGAATGGAGAGAGGAAGAATCTCTGGTGGATCTATGATAAAAAGTAGTTGCCACAGTCTCACATACATTATAGCAGAACCTTACTGAACTTCCATTGGGAGACACTTTTTGTGAAGTTGTTCATTTGGCAAGTCAAGAACAATCCATCTCATTCTTCAGGAAACTAAACTAGTTTTAAGTTCTATCTGTATTTAATACCATCCATAGTTCACCATGTGGGTGATAATACAGTGAGCAAAATCTTGTTAGAAAAAAAACAGATGTGGAAATCCAGCTTAACATAATTAATTCCTGGCTTATTCTGAACAAATCTGAATATAAAGTTCATGAAGCAACTGCAGTTATTTAGTCATTCAGTAAACATGTATCGATCACCTATTATGAGCAGCATTGCTCCGATTGCCAGGGAAATGGAGATGAAAGCCGTTGTCCCTGGCTTTGAGTGGCCCATGGTTTTTTGAGAGGTGACAGAGAATTCTAGTCCAGTATGATTTGTGTGGTGAGAGAGGTATGCACAAGGTGTTGTGGGAATACACAGGCAGGCAGTTGGCCCAGGTTGGAGGAGTTACTTGGGGAGATCTTTCTGAAAGAGTCCTAGTGTGCATCCTGAAGGGCAAGTTGAAATAGGCAAGATGAAGGGAGAAGAAGAAGAGAGAAAGATGTCTTCATTAAGGCAGAAGTAATCAAATGAGCCAAAGCCCAGAGCTAAAGGGAGAGCTTGGCATGTTTGGATAATAGTAAATAGCTTGGTATGGATTGAGACGTTCGGGAATGGTAATAAAAGAAATCAGAGGGGTAAGCAAGACCAGATCATACCTTATGTGCTACAATATGGAGTTTGCTCTTTTGTCCAGAGGCATTGAGAAGCGTTAAGCAAGGAAGAGCATGTGTGTTCAATATGACCAGCGAGAGGGAGAATGTAGTATAGAGGGAGTAAGGCCATGTGCAGGACACTCGTGCAGTATTCATGACACAAGGCCACAGGCTTGCATTTAGAGAACTGACGGTGGGATTGATGAGAAATGATGAAACTTGGGGAGACATTAAAAACCTCAAAATCAGTAGGACTCAGTCATTTACTGGATGGAAGAAGTGACAGGGAAAGAGAAAGATAATTCAGGCTTCTGTGTTTGGCAGTCATTATTCAAAAAATATTAGAAGAGCATTAGGTTGGAGTAGAGCTGGGCAGGACTTGTCAGGTTCAGAACATGCTGAGTTCAATATTCCAAAAGAAAAGAAAGGTATAATAGGAGTTGAACATGTGGGTCAGAAGCCCCAAGTAGAAGTCTGGGTTCGAGATGGGTGTGGGCGTGTATGCACATGCATGCATCTACATACTCATCTACTTTCAGGGAGTGGAGGGATAGGGCAATAGGAACCACGGATATGGATAAGCTCCTCTAAGGAAGTGTGTAGAGACGAGGAAGAATAAAGGAACAGAAATTAGACCCTGGAGAATATCATTTCAGAAATAGACAAAAGAATAATCAGCTAGACAGAGGCAACACCACGAAGTGGCACGGAAGCCAGAAAATAAAAACGCAGAGGGTCACCAGTCTCAAGTGCTACAAAGAAGTCACATAAGGTTAGCACTTCAGAACGGCTTCTCAGTTTAGCACAGTGTGATTATTCGTAACCTTGGACAAAGCAGTGTCAGCACAGGGGCAGAGAGAGAAGGCAGACCGCAGTGGGTGAGGAGTGAGACCGACAGCGAGTGTCAGCAATCATCTCAGCCTGGCTGTGAAAAAAGGGAGAAAGATAGTGTGGGCGTTCAGTGGGTGAGATGCCAGTGGGTGTGAAAGACCTCAGCAGAATTTTCTGTAAATGGTGAATTGACTTTATAAAAGATAGGCAATTGGGAGCCACCTCCTAAGGGATGATGAAGCTGCGTCCTTGAAGAGTAGGGACAGGATGGGTGTGGAGCCCTGGGGAGGGATTTCTCTTTGGGTGGGAAGAGGGCAACTTGCCTGTGGTGGTAGGAGGGAAGCGTGGAGGGGCAGAGATGCGGTAAGTAGAAGAGATCCTCGCCTGATGATTTGTGTTTCCTCTGCAGAGTGGGGTCCTGGCCCACTGGCCAGCAGCGAGGGGCCAGGTGGTGATGTAGGGCAAGAGGAGAGCAGGGGTGAAATATGGGCTGGCAGGAATGAGGGGGAAGGCCTACAGGCAAATACAAGATTCCTGGAGAGCTTCAGGTCAGAGATGATGAACTTCTATAAACTACCTTTTAAAAACATTTTTTAAAAAAATCACTAGAATAGCCTTTTTTATGTCCCAAACCCGTATTAAAGAGGATCCCATGCTGAACATACTGTTTTTTGCTGGTTCCTTTCCTAAAATGCTTCTCTTTCCTCTTTCCACTGCTCCCCCACTCTGGTTGGCTGTACGGAGGATTTTCCGGCTTCAGTGAAGCCACTTTTCCAAGAATGCGTGGAACAGATTACAGAAGCCAGTGCCAGCCTGCTTCCTTCCCCCTCTTCACTTGCATAGGTTCAGCGGGAGTTCTGAAAAGAGGAAGTCAGGAGAACTTTTTTTTTTTTTTTTTTTAAAGAAAGATGGAAGAAGCAGGAAGCACAGGCAGGTGGAAATACTGGGGGTGGGGGGGGGTGCGGCGGAAGAAAAGAGAACAAATACTGAAAAAAAAAATCATGAACCAAGTTGCAAATTGAAATGATGTCAGAAATCAGAAAGGAAAGGGAGCAAAGAAAATACCTACTTTCTAACCTGGTCTCTTAGTTTGCTACTCTAATATATGGCATCCTCAACCTGGGAGGCCAGGCCGTATGGGAAACAGGTTGGCATGAATTCAGCTTTGTCTCCTGCCTAATTTAGCTGTATCCGTGGTCAGGTGTCCCGGGCTTTTGTTTGTTGCTTTGGCCTAGCCCCTCGATGTAAAAAATCAAGTGTGGGGTGCCTAGAATATCTCAGAAAAAAGGGGGACCCGATTCAGGGGCCACAAGTGGACGCTTGTGCTGGGCAGGTGTTGTGCTCTGCGTAGGGAGGATTTGCAGAAAAGCAGCGAACGGGCTCCACCTTTGCCAAGTAACTTTTCCCTAGCGAAGGGAGACTATTGCTTAGGACTTATGTAGGTAGAAGAGACCAGCCCCTTGGCTTTCATCAGCTAGCCGGCCATTTATTAGCTACCAGCCTCTTAGAAAAAAAGACATAAATAAGGAGGCTGAGTGCTGCCTTACTCTCCTAACTGTGCTATTGCTCCTCTCCCCTTCTGACCTCTTGTCCCCTGATGCTTCTGACTCTCGTTTGCCCCCCAGCCCACCCCCGTCAAGACGCTGACGTCATGCAGGCAGATACCAGCTGAAGCCAGAAGAGAATGGATAGTTGTCTGGGGAGATGAAGTGACAGTGTTGCCCGTTCGGGCTACTGTTCAAAGGAACATGTCTTTTATTTATAGATGTTAGAATTTAAAGGCATAGACAGCCAGAGCTTGGCATCACCTCTTCTTACTGTAACTCGTTTCCTAGAAATATGCTTTAGCGTATAGCTACCTTCTTTGCATGTAAATTGAAGGTGTGAGATGTGAGTTTTATACGTGGTTTCATATTCTTCTAATAGGTTCTGTGACCGTTTTGGTTAAGGTTGGTTTCTAAATTTTAAGGCTTCAATATTTTGCTTTTATAGGACACTGTTTTATCTCTACTTCTCCGAGGCACAGGTTGCCTTAAAAAGCAGGAGGTTTGAAAAGATGCCAAATATAGGTGATGTTCATATTAATACAATAGTCATACTTTAGTCGGGAAGTCTCCACATTGTTAGCAGGTTTGCAAAATTGGCACCCCTTAATAGATTTCATGGTGGTTTGGGGGGCTTCTGTGCCAGGAAAAATGTAGTCTGTTCTCAAACCTGCATTTCCTTGCTTTCAAATACCCAGGAGCGAGGTTCACAGGATGCCACTAACCTTCTGTTGCTCCAGGGAAGTGACTTCATTTTTCTAAGCCTTTACTGAAAAGTGTTATGTGCCTTGTATTCTTGGACTGTGTTTTTTTCGGAAGCTCTGAGAAGATTTTACAGATTGAACCTCATGAATCTTTGCAGCCCCTCTGCAAGAAAGGGAGGAATAGTGTCTATAAACCTTTTTGAATTATTTGAAACAAAGATAATAGGATAATGAGGATTACAAGAGAAACTTGGCCAGCCCATTTTTTAACAGCTCAACTGATGAACAAGAAATAATTTTTATACAAACACAAAAATAGCTGATTAACTGTAAACTTTGTTTGTTGTAATGATATAGATAAGGAAATTTCTCTTCTCCCCAAGATTTAAAAAAAAAAAAAATTCTGACATGGCCTGCTCCTACTTAAACCATGGGAGGACAAACATTAATTTGAAAAAGAAGTATTTAAAGCTAGATTATACGAAGGAACTTAGACTCAAGAACATTGTCATAGCAGCCCTTCTGCAGACGGGATTGATCACAAAAATAACGAATATGTTTTATGAACATAATATTTGAAGTAATTTTTTAAAATTTGGCTATTAACCATAAGGTTAATTGATTCTTTTCTTCTTGCTCCATTGTGGTTAACATACTCATTCTTCTCTTTAAAGACCCATTTTATTATGCAAATGAAAAAACTGAAAGACTGTGTGTGTAAGAGAGAGGGCTGCTTTTTGCCAGGGAACTCATGCACCTGTTTCAGCCCTCAGCCCCCACCTCTGCTTCCACTGGCTGCCAAGCTCGACTTCGTGAGCAGAGTAGAGGGTGTGGGGTCCTTGAATTTTGACTCACATTTTCTTTGTGACTTACTCGTGTTTTGCCTTATAGTTTCTCCCCTTCCAGCTCTCAGCATGCCAACAGCAGCTGCATCATGGCACTCACCCTGCTGCCAAGAGGGCAGGCAGCCTCCTTGGAGACTGTAACGTTGCACTCGAGCCAACTGTTAAGAAATAGATGGTGGAGTAATACATACAGCACAGCTGAAATTCAGAGCCTTCTAGGAGGCATTTGGTGGAACACTTTGTGGTATTTTTACGTTAATTTTTGGAAACTTTTTATTTTGGACAGTTTTCAGACAAAGGTAGAAAGAATACATGTAGCACATTCCCGCGTACCTTCTACCTCTCCGTTTCAACTGTGATCAACTTATAGACAATCTTGTTTCACTGACCCCAGCGTTTCCCTGTGGTTTATCCAGACTACTGGTAGATTTATCTCTGGGGATAAATATTTTATAAATTACAGTTGCTTTTCTGTCCTTCTGCAGTCTAAGGTCTGTCACCTTAATGATTTTTCAATCCTCTCTTCCTAATGGTAAAAGATATTAGAGTCTTTTTTCCTTCTGAATTAGGCCAGGATATGCTATGTTGGCACCTGTCATATTTTGTGATACCATCCCCTCAATTTTCAGGGCTTTGTTCATTCAGTTGCCCAATCTATCCAAAGCTGAGGTGTGCGGGGTCTTCGAATGTGGAGCCTTAAAGGTCACCGGGCTTGATTCTCAGGGTTACCACAGACTAGCTCTATAACCCGGGACAACTTCCTTCACCTTGTGTGCTTCCGTGCCCTCTTGTTTTTAACAGGGGACTAATAATGGTACACGCCCCACAACGCTGTGGTGGGACTTAAATGGGTGAGTACATTTAAACAGCTCAGATGGAGACTGGCACAAAGTGCCCAGTTTATGCTGGTTGCTGCCTTCCTCCTCTTCCTCCTCCTCCTCCTCCTCCTCATGATTATTTGTCCTCCCTCATCACTCATTTTACAGACTAGAGAAGTGAGGCCCAGGCAGGTGAAGTGTACGGCAGTTTTATCAGGAGAACTTGAACGAAGAACCATATGTCTCAATTCCTTTATTATCCAAGATGCGGTCTGCCAGAGGGTTAAACCTTAGAAGTTGGGTGTTGAGAAAGCAAAGCAGTACGGGTAATACACCTCCTTGTTAGTGGAGAAGGTGAGATTTCAAGAATGCTTTTGTTTAAGAAAGGAGATGATTAAGGAAATGGAGAACTTTCTGTACACAATAAAGAGAAGAAAGTTCAAGCATGGGATGCTACTAACAGATATATCTAGAGACCACTTGTCATGAGATTAAGAGAGAAGGCAAGATAGAGAGGAGGGTAAGATAAGATGATGTCAAAAACTGAAGAGGGGCGCCTGGGTGCTCAATCCGTTAGGCATCCGACTCTTTTTTTTTTTTTTTTTTTTTTGACAGAGAGAGACACAGCTAGAGAGGGAACACAAGCAGGGGGAGTGGGAGAGGGAGAAACAGGCTTCCCGCGGAGCAGGGAGCCCGATGTGGGGCTCGATCCCAGGACCCTGGGATCATGACCTGAGCTGAAGGCAGACGCTTAATGACTGAGCCACCCAGGCGCCCCATAGGCATCTGACTCTTGATTTCAGCTTGGGTCATGATTTCAGGGTCATGAGATGAAGCCCCGCATGGAGCCCTGCATCAGGCTCTACACTCGGCACAGAGTCTGCTTGGGATTCTCTCTCTCCCTTTTCCCCTCTCCGCCCCGCTTGTACACTTTCTCACTCTCTCTCAAATAAATAAATAAAATGTTAAAAAAAAAAAAAAAGAGATGGGTGAATCCTAAATTTTATCTAAAGCCAAGTGGCATTACCCATTCCCAAAGTTTTAATTTATTCACTCATTTTAACATGTGCTAAGCATTATTCTATGTACTTATGAATATCATTTCATTAATCCTCATTGCAATCCTGTGAAATAGGTACTGTTCTTGATCTCATAGCCAAGGAAACTGAGGCATGGAGAAGTTAAATAACTTGCCCAAGACAATAAGCAGGAGACCTTGGATTTGCACCCAAGCAGTGTGGTTCTAGAATCTGTGCTCTGAACACTCTGTTGTGCGCTCCACGGTAACCAAAGCCTCCATGCATAGGTCATCTTGAAGAAAGCAGCGATAGCTAGGTGAGATCCTCTAAAGAGGCTGGAATTGTGGCATCATTGCTCACTGATACCTGTGCTCTCATCTGACCCAGGGATCCTTAGTATTTAAGTCTCACTCAGGTTTCAGAAGGCAGGTTCTGTCCACTGCGTCCATGGACCTTTCTAATAAGCTTTGTCGTAGCAGGGTGTGGTTACACTGTTCTAGTTACAGTCCTAAGAAAGTACTCTGGTGTTTTATTTTCACCGGAAGTAAGGATAACTCTTGCTAGGGATGTGTTTAGTAAATGACTCTGAATTAACCAAACAAATATTTCTTGAGGGCCTCTGTTCTAGGTGCTGGGGATGCCTTGTGAAGAGACCAGTTCCTCTCCTACAGAATCTCCATGGAGTTTTCCTTTCTAGAGCTTCTCATTAGCATAACAACAGTGTCATTTCTCTCAACTCCTACAGCAAAAGAAAAATCAAGAGAAACCTCTCCTGACCCCACATCCTTTTCTAGCTACTGGCCCATATATCTTTTTCCCATCTGTAGCACCATGTCTCAAAATGTTGTCTGTTCTCATATTTTTCTTTACTTGCCTTCCTCCCATCATTTTTTTTTAAGATTTATTTATTTTAGAGAGAATATGTGTGCAAGCAGGGGGAGGGGCAAAGGGAGAGGAAGAGAGAGAAGCAGACTCCCCACTCAGTGTGGAGCCCAACATGGGACTCCATCCCACGACCCTGAGATCATGACCTGAGCCCAAACAGAGTCAGATGCTCAACTGACTGAGCCACCCAGGCGCCCACCTCCCATCATCTTTTAAACACAGCACCAAGCAGACTTTCTCCTCGAGATCTCCCCCAGCTCCAGACTCCTGTCGGATCCCCCTATCTACGAACAGCTCCTCATCTTCCTGCTACACCCGCTCCCTGCTGACACTCTTTTCCCATCCCTGTAAATGGAGAATGGAGATTCCATCCTTATTGCTCAAGCCACAAACTTTGGCTTCATCCTTGCTCCGCTCTTGCTCTCACACCCCACATCCATTCCATCAGCAAATCCTATTAGCTTTCTTCTTGGTCTATCCACAATCCAACCATTCTGTCTCACCTTTAGTATCACCACCTAATCCACAATTATTTCTCATTCCCGGCTGGTTTCCCTGCTTCCTTCCCTGGACACAGGTACCCCCCCCCCCAAACACACACTGTCTGTAGTCATCAGTAAGAATTTATCTCCTCTGTAACAATATGTCCTTCAAAAAATTTTTAAAGCCCTCATGCAACAACACGGATGAATCTCATATATAAAATGTTAAGTGAAAGAAGCCAGAAACAAGAGTTCATACTGTATTATGCCTTCATTTAAAATACAGGTAAAACCAGTCTGTGCTGTTAGAAATCAGAATGGTGACTGAGGGGCAAGGAGTTGATTGTGACTAAAAGAGCACCTGCTGGGCCTCTGGGGGAGCTGGTCACTTATATTTCTTGATCTGGGTGCTGGTTGCTCACAGGTGTTTGGTTGGTTAAAACTTAGCAGGCTGTACACTTACGATGTACCCTTTTCTGTATTCATTTTCCATTTCAATAACAAGTTTAACAAAACTGCTGTTTCCTACACAGAAAACCATTCTCCTCTAGACTTAGGAGGAATTTATCAGCACTCACAATTATTACAATGTGAGCCCCATGCAGGGAGAAATCTTGTCTGCTTTCATCCATTCAACAAAGAGTTATTGAGCACTGGGCACTGATCTGGGCACTGGGGATACAGCAGTGAACATGGGAAGTGAAACTCCTTAAGCTTCCAAGGGGTGATATCAGAATAACTTATATACCATAGAACAAGGTGCTGAGGGCTATGGAGAGGAAAAAGCAGGAGAGGCAGACGGAGTGCTGGAGTGCGGGAGGTGAGGGCCAGGCTACAGTTTAAATAAAGTGGTCAGGAAAGGCCTCCTTGAGAAGGCTGTGAGAGAAGGAAGCCGGGTATGTCTGGGAGAAGAACCTCCTGGGCGGAGGGACTGGAGAGGAAAGGCCCAAGGCAGAAGCAGGCTGGGTGTGCACGAGCAACAGCAGGGGGCAGTGGGACTAGAGAGGAGGGAGCCAGGACAGCCTAGCTGGGGATACTGGCAGAGAGGTGCCCCGGGGCCAGATCAGGAAGGGCCCGGTTGGCCTCTGTAAAGACTCTGCAGTTTTATTCTGCATGAGACCGGGTGGAGGGGGTGGGGGGGTCAAGTTTTGCCTAACCTGGTTTGAGGTAGGTTTCAGCTGCTTGGAGCAGCCCGTCATCGGTTCTCATTTTTGTAAATACACTTCAGTTTTGTACCCATTCGCCTGGTGATGGATACTTAGTTGGGTTCCAGTTTGGGGCTTGCGTAGAGTGCTGTGAACACCCTGGTGCACATCTTTTGGTAAAGTACCATATGCAAGGTATGCCAGTTTTAAAGAAATTGAACAAGATATATCAATTCTTATCTGAATACCTTGGGTAATATAACATGCTAGTTCCAGCGGAAGTCAGGCAGTCAGTCAATACTTATGGTTCGCATTCGAGGTAAATGTTCAAGTATGTATCAGGGTATACAAGGTGGAGGATACATGCATACATGCAAAGTATGCAAGGTAAGTTATGCAAGGTGGAGAATACAAAGAGATGTCAAATAGATTTCTTGCCCTCAAGTACCCTAGACTCTAGTTGGGGATAAGACATATGTATAATGAAACAACCACTAGCAAGGATAAAAACAGTAAATGCCAAATAAGATCCTAGGCATTTTGCCCCATATTCTCTCTGAAGCCGGCAAGGTCACTTTGGACTACGTTAATAAAAGATTTCACAGGGAAGCTGGGAATTCTGTAGAGCCTGAAAGCATACATCAGATTTGTGAGCCAGACTTTGTAGACATTATCTGGGCTAGGGAAATAGCAAGAATGCCAATTTGTATTTGAGGGGGCCATGGGTGGTCAGTCTGAGTAAGAGTAGGGATTAGAATTCATTTCAAAGCCTAATAGAGATCTAGATGGATGTATTTCACAAGTAGAGTAAATAACAGCATTCTAATCTGGGAATATTTCTATAGTCAAGATTTCTCAATCATTTTTGCTATATTAATGCCACATTTACCACTACTAAACCTCAAAGTCCACGAGGTCTAAATGACTTAAATATATATGTATTTTTAGACTGGCAAAGAAAACTCATCCAGTGTGACTGTAGCAAGCCCCGAAATGGAAAATAAGGCAGGCCAGACTTTGGAAAACAACTCATTAATGGCCGAACTCCTGAACGACGTACCCTTCACCTTGGCCCCACATGTCCTGGCCGTGCAGGGCACCATCAGTGACCTTCCAGACCACTTACTCTCCTATGATGTCAGCGAAAATTTATCACGGTTTTGGTACGATTTCACTCTTGAAAATTCGGTGCTCTGTGATTTGTAATCTTTATGTCTGTTTGCACTGTAACAGCTTTAAACAAAAGTTTGCCCATTTTATTTAACCTGTTTGATGTTCTTTGCCATTTCACTGCTTAAAGGTCCTCAGAAAAGCAAGGATCTTAAAGCAAAGAAAACGACATTATGTTCATTACTCTATTTGTTTAAAAGGTGGACTTAATTCTGCTTCCTTTCCCCCAGATAATAAATATAAAAACTAGACTGTCAAGGTTTTATGAAAGGAGCAGATTCCTTCAACCAGTCTCTCAAAATACAACCCCTCAAGTGTATCAGGAGAACTGTGAGAAAGAGCTATGGCACTTTTCTTAGTCACCTAACTCTGAAGTCTACGCTTAGAATGAGTGTGATTTCTCTTCTCTGGTTTGGAGGAAGCTTGAATTAATGTTACTCCCTTTCTTCTTCCATAATGTTTATGAATGAATTCAGAAAAAAAAAAAAATGTTGCCAGTTAGCTTAATTTCTTCAGTCCCAATTTAGACACCGAGGTGGAAATGTAAAACTTTTCCTAAACAGCAGTGGTAGTTTGCTGCTCCAGGAATGCTGTCCCTGCTCTGGATGCTATTTCTTTTGAGGGATACATGTGACACATTTCAGTTTCCTCAAAGCCATGGCAGCCCTTTCCACCCTGAATGGTTCCCGTGGGCCTGCCTTTGTTTTCTGCCTCGATGCTACTCCAGAGCGTGCGTGGGCCGTCACCACTTTCCAAAGAACTTCCCCTGCTTCTGCTTCAGTTGGCATTTGCTCCCCTTACCACATATGTTCCCAGTTTATGAAGAGATCCACGTTTCCTTTCAACCTCTTTGCCTCCTAAAGAAAAGCATCTCATAATGATACATATTATTGCTGATAACACCCTTATTTAGAAATTTGTTGGCCACAATACAGATGGAAATGTTTTGCTGCTAGAAAAGCTGAAATCGACTCATTTCCAATTAGAGTGTAGGCAAAACACCTAACCATGACTTTTAGTTCTTGGCTATCCATTATTTATGCCAACTAAAGCAGTAAAGAACTGCCATTGGTCAATAAAATGTAAAGGGAAAAAGCAAATTGTGATAGAGTATTTTCCATGCATGGAAAATTTAGATCACATTTGTTTTGATTAGGAGCAATACAATTTATTGATTCTGTGCCAAATTGTAAGTATATTTTTCACAAAGATAGCATGCCATAGCAAAACTAAACACCGTGCATAAAGGTATGTGAATCATTCGAGTTTTAATGTGTTGTGCATGTTTGTTTAATAAAGGTAGCATTGTCTTGATAAAAATGCCATATTATTTAAAAGTTAAATGAATATTTCTATTGACAAAAATATGCTTCATTTACAAATAATGTTACTACATGAGGTGAATGATTACATTAAATCTTTACAGTTTTCATAAAACATCAGTCTAGGAAATGTGACCTATTACTAACACAAATGTGAACATTTTATAGCAGTTTTTGTGAAAACATCCTTTTTAACATCCATGTTAATGTACCTTGAAGCTAAGTGTTATGTCATCAGTTTGTCTAATATATTTGTTAAATTTTGTCTGAAATACATTTCATTTATATTTATGTCTACCATCTTATAAATATGTTTGTATTTTCATTTGTCAAAAATAACTTATATATAAATAAATGTGAATTAAAATAAACTGATATTTTGATTATTTTCAGATCCAGAAAAAAATAGTTTTCTTTACCTTCATATTTGAATGCAAGTTATTAATTCTTTGTGAGGCACATATTTAAGTATATAGTTTATGCAGTGCCACAAAAATATGAAATTTCCACTTATATGTAAACTTTAGGGAATAACATTGAAAATGGTAAGATCACTAGTCCTGGCTTAACAGGACTGTAGAGATTTGAAAGAAATCACATGAATATCTAGTTCTAGATAGATCTCCATCATCACAAAATTTAGTAAGGACTAGTGTTCATGACCTTCTTTTCACAAAAACATTTTAGTTTTCTTAATCCTGTATATAAATCAATTGTTACTCTTTTAGAAATCAGCCAGCCAATTTCAATTACCCAAGAGAAACTTGAAGCCCAGAGAGGTCCAATAACCTAACTCACCTGGTTAGTGATAACCACTGAGTTCAATAGTGTTCAGAATTAGAAAGTATAACAAAGCTGTATGCTCTGGTGGAAAGAGTTTGGGCATTTGAGGCAGCCAGACAGTTTGCAAAGGCTCACTCTCAAGCTGTGGGACTTGGCTCAGTTCCCTAACTTCTAGTGTTCTTAGTTCCCACACTTGTTAAATAGTAATAGTATGCACCTTGCAGAGTTGTGTTAAGTTTTAGATGGTGTTTGTCAGACGCTTGGCATCATAAAGCTTGACACACCATAGGTGTTCTGAGAAAGGGAGACGCTATAATTCTCATTACTTACCACACATGCACACTAGTCTAACAAAATGCAAAATACATATTCACTGAACATATTAAAGAGGCATATAAAAAACAGCAATCTGCGTTTATTGTCGGTCTCTCCTGACCCATTATTTTTTTTTCCATAGTAAATACCTAACTGTAAAAAAATTTTCTAAAATATGTTGGTTGACTCTCTGCAATTCCTTAGTTAAGAATTCCCTACAGAACACTTTCTTTTCTCTCACTATCCAGCATCATGGCCATTTTCCTTAATACAAGGTATCACTGGAAAAAGTACAGTAGATACAGATTGTACAAGTGCTTTTACTGAATCTTATTTTTAGCCCTGCAATATATTCAGGAAGTTGCATGTATTTCTTTTTCCAGCTTTCTTTAATGGCATTTGCATCTTTTCCTAAAAGCAGAATTAGGTAATTTTGACCAACTTATTATGGTTAAATTTTTGATTGACTGAACTTTTAAAATTGTACTATTAGGTATTAACAAAAGCACATTTCTTAACAGTTTTGGAAATCTGTAATAGTTTGTTTTGTTAAGTAAACATTCGATGACACCAGTACTTTTTTCCCCTTTTCAAAATAAAACGATAAATTGGAAACAGTATGAAAGAAATCTTTTCTAATTTTCCCAGAATCCTGATGTCTTATAATTCTAAAGGACAGGTATGGAGTAGCAAGGAAATAATCTCATTCATGTTCTAAAACAGTGGTACATCGGACCTTACTCCCTTACCTATCATGTTAACAAATGATCAATAAATGAACATTGCCCTCGGTTATCTAGCAAAGAGTGTTACTTTCAGAGATAATACATTGTCCTATTAATATGTCAGTAGTAACATTCACATGAAATATAAGTATATTGGATAGGAGGCTGAAGGATGTTACATCTTTTAAAGCCATTGAGAAATAAGGGTTTGTGGACATTATCTTTTGAGCATTTGTGTCATATTACTAAGGGCATGACCTAAATATTATTGAAAAATCTGAATTTCTCAAAATAAGTCTGACTCCACTGATATTACATTGGCCTGAAAGATGAAGTAGTCTTATTATGTGTTAGGAAAATGACCCTTTATGCCATATGGTTTGGTACATCAGTGTGGGTGAGAGACAGATGTGTTGATTAATATGTAGGAGCTTACAGTCAATACAGCAATATGTTAAACATCATTAAATCAACTTTTTATGTCAGCGTAGCTTTAGATTTATAGAAAAGTTACAAAAATAGTGCAGCATTCTGATATACCTCCCACTGTTGTGAACATCTTACATTACTATAGTGCATTTGCTACAACTAATGAACCAACTTTGGTACATTACTATTAACTCAAGTCCACACACTATTCCGATTTCACGGTTTTCCCATCATGTTCTTGCTTCCCTTCTAGCATCCCATCCAGTAGAGCACATTACATTTAGTCATCATGTCTCCTTAGGCTACTTTTGGCTATGATAGTTTCTTGTTTTTGATGACCATAACATTTTTGTGGAGTACTGGTCAGGTATTTTGTAGAATGTCCTTCGATTGGGGTTTATCTAATGTTTTCACATGGTTAGATTATGGGTTTTTAGAGGTAAATTACAAAGATGAGGTGCCCTTCAGTGAGATCACATCATACCAAGGGTACATGCATCAACATGGTACTCCTACTGATGTTAACCTTTATCACCTCGCCAAGGTAGTGTTTGCCAGATTTCTCCACTGTTAAGTAAATCCTTCCCCCACTTTTATACTCAAAATTTTGGCATTAAGTGATAAATCATAGCCCACACTCAAGCAGTAGGAAATTAAGCTCCACTTCCTTAAGAGGCAAGTAGCTACATCAATTATCTGGAATTCTTCCCCATAAGAGATATGCCCCTTCTCTCCAATTTATTTATTTATCATTTTCTTATTTATATTGGGACTCATGAATATTCCCTCTTTTCTTCCCCAAATCTAAATCAGTGGGAGCTAAGAAATATATTTACACCTTTATAAAAGTTAATAAAGGAAAATTTGGCACATTTTACATGGTGCACATGAATATCATTTGTTGCTGGATATTATAATATAGTCTATAATTTCCTCAGAAGTCATCTTCCTTTAGATATATTTCTCCTTAACTTGCCATGACTGGAACTGTATGCACAATAGACTTTCCCTGAGAGCTACGAGCGCTGCATTGTAAGTGGAGCCTTCTTCCATACTTGGCCTTTTCCTACCTCTCATTCCCATAATGATTGCATCTTACACATAATGTCATTCTTCAGCAAGTGGTGTAGAGGCAAGATTATAGTGTAATCATTTTCCTCTCTAAAGAGCCAAGATAACTCATGATACACAGAGCTCTTTTCTACAATAGATGACTTTTTTAGTAATCACAAAGCAAAGTTGTAGCTCCGTAAGTTTCTAAAGAAAGAAATGTTTCATTCTCAACGAATTAGTTTTAAGAAGCTGTATAAGGAAACTCAGTCTTCTTTCGGAGGGGGAGGTGCTCAAGAAACTCTAATTTTTAATTCTGATTAACCCAAACTGTGTGCTAAAACATAAAGTTGATCTCCTCCAATTTCACTTGGGGGAAAAAAATCAATCAGAGCAAAAAGCATCTTATTTTGTCCTTGGAAGAAACCTGAATATAGTTCTTTGTCAAGAATTTGCCCAGTCCCAATTTTAACCCCTACCAAGGAAATAAATTCCTTACAATCAAAGGTAAGGCAAAGGATAATTGCATCCAGAACAACCCATCAGTACGCTAACTCTGAACCAGCCCCACAGACAGCGTTTTAGTTACTACCCAGGCCAGAGAGAGACTCAGACAATAGACTGTTTCAGAGGTCAGTTAAGGAGACAGCCTCCCACGTAGGACTGCTGCCAGGGACGTACAATCCAGTGTCTGACATCTGGGTTCTGCAGCTGCCAAGTCTGCCCCTTGTGTGGCCACAGGTGTTGGGCTATAATTCTGAGACACGTGGGGAAGAAGGAACAGGGCAATGTCAGTTTCACTGTCTGTATGTGTGTCTGTGTACAGTTTTAATTTTAATCTTGCTTTTCAAAAGGTACATCATTGATTTTGTTTCAAAATTAACGTATTTCTGCATAATGGCAAGGAACATTTGGGAGGCTAACAAAGAAACAGCTTTTGTTCAAGAACAAGGGCCAAACAAAGCCAAGTTCTTAGACCTACAGGGTACACCATACACTAATATGCCATGTGTGGCATTGTTAGCTTAGTCATTTGAACAGGCCTTCTCAGGACTGAAAAGAAATGAAATGGATGCCAAAAAGCAAACAGGCAGTTGGTCTAAGATAAAACCTAAATACTTATCCTCTCCCAGTAGCCACCCCCACTGCAACATCCTTGTTTGGGATGTTCACGAGAATTTGTGTTTACCAATATGCGTATTAAATACAGCCTGGGACACACTGTATCTACTTTTCTATGTCACACTATACTGTAACCATCAGTTAACACAGCTTAAAGAAGTAACACAGGAGACTTATCTATTTGGGGGGCAAATCTAGAAGTTCCTACCTCAGTTAAGTATTTGAGGTTCCTAACCTAAAGATATGGGCAGTAGTAGAAATGAAGATGATTGAGGAGAGGGGAATGACACTGGTAAGTCAATAGTCAACATTTAAAAATATAGATCTGTCTATACCTCCACAATTAAATATACACTTCCTCCTTGTTTTGCCTAACTTCATAGTCTGAAATTGAATTTAATGGAAGAAGAAGGAATCTTCAGATTTCATCTTCTCACTGAATCTCTTCTAAGGAGAAATGCTTGAATCCTTAAACCAGTGTTTCTCTACCTGTTAAAACCAATGTACACTATGATTTTTTTTTTCCACTGTATCTCCTACATATTTTACCAGTTTAGGAGCATTTTTGACAGGTTCTACTTTATATTTTCTATTACAAAGACAATAGATAAATTGAATATACTTTTTCAAAGTACAGCCACAATCCCATTTCCCTTAAGAATCTATGCTCTCTGATTGATGTTCCATCGGACTTATGCTTGAGACATAAATCCTCGACTGGGCTTTGTTGAATGAATGAGTGAACCAATGAAATAAATCATTAAATTATCTATAAAGGAGACTTCCCAAAAGCAAAAGAATAGAATTTTGAAACTTTTGTAGTTTTTCAGGCCCCAGTAAGTTCCCCAAATTATCATGCTGTGTTTATGCAGCTGAAAATAATGCTTAGTTTACCAAGCCTCTACAAATTGTGCCTTTTGTCTGTTTTGGGTATTCTCCATGTTTTTCAGGTTGTGTTTTCCTCTGCCCATAATGACTATGTATGTTCTCATGATGAGTAAGAACTGATTCTAGACAATACAGTATATTTTGGTGCTGTGGATTAACTCATTTGAGGTTTTATCTAGCTGCCAAGTTTCCCTTGTGTGTTCTTGATTATTTTTGCATATATTTCTGCCCCGGAATTTATTAATCCTATATGACCTACCCTTGAAAAATGTCTTCATCTTTCATATGCTTTCCTAAGCACATTTGAATATTTCAAATGCACTTGGTTTAGATAAAGACATTTTTCTAGGATCAGTAGTACAACTTTCCTTTAGAACTCTTCTGTATCTCTGTCTTACATTTCCTACCAATCAGTTCTCTTCCGTCGTCGTCATATGAACACGTTTAGATCCTTTCCCTCTAAGTCCAGCTGTAAACTCTTTTTCCATCTATTTGGAGTCAAGTTTCTTGAGTGGTCTATTTTTGTATCTGCACTTCCTTACTTTCTGTTCATTCATTAACCCCCTGTAACCTGATTTCCCATCCTTGGTTAGAACTCCACTGAACTGCTTTATATGGGGCCACCTCCAACCTGCCTAGTGCCTTATGTCTAGTTCTTTGAGGCAGTCCTCCCTATCGGTTACTTCCAGTGTCCTGAAATTGTCTTCACCCTTGATTGCTGTGACACTTGCCTTTCTGGTTTCCCTTCCCTCTCTGTGACCATTCCACCTCATACCATTGGGGACTTCTTTTCCTCCATTCCACCCCTAAAATGTTGGCTCTCTTCTGTTCCCTGTCTTCTCTCTGTACAATCATATTCGTGCCTGTCTGCTACTGTTTACACCCAAACTGATCTCTAGCCCACAACTCTTCTTAAGTTCTGCATCTATATACACTGTCTGTTATAAGACATCTCTCTTGACACTTCCTCTCAGCTTCTCGAGCAAGACTGGGGTAGCTGTTGTTTGCATCTGCTCTACACTCATTCATATCCCACCTCTTCTGCTTCCATTTACTTTGGGGAATTCCTTCTTCACTCCATATGGTCCTAATGGGAAATAGCACACTTGTTCCCAATCCTGAACCCCGAAGGGGCAGATTCAGTCAGCATCCCTCTTACCAACTGATACTAATGTAAGCAGAAAGTGGCACCTCTTCTTGCTGGATACTGACAGCCATCTTTCCCTTTGTGTTTCCAAGTCCTGACGTATCATCTGACGCCCTAGATTACCCAAGCAGGAAATCTAGGAGTCTATCCATTCTTCCTTCTTACTGTGCTCCATACTCAGCTGCTGATAAACTTTTGGGAATTATCTATCGTAAAGACTTGTCTCTCCAATGTGTCTGTCTTCTCCATTCCTACTGCTCCTACTCCAGTCTCTGTCTTCATCATTTCTCCTAACTGATCTCCCTGCATCCTCTACACTATAGCCAGAAAGAACTTATTAAAAAAATAAATTTAAAACCCTTAGTAGTTCTCTGGTATCTAGAGAATTGAAGTGCCTGAAGGCAAATAAGGGCCCTCAATTGCCTCTCTAGCCTCATCTCAAATCATGTCTTGTGTGCTCTTCCCTAGCGAGCAGAACATGCCATGCTTCCTTCACCATCCTCACATTCTGTTCTTTGTGCTTGGAATGCCCTGATCTTCCCTTCTATTTTTTTTATCGTTGTTTGTTTGTTTTCCTGGTCATAAAATATTTATTAAGGTTTACTTTAGGGAATAATAGTGAATATAAAATTCAGGATAACGATATGCAGTAATTTAATTTCAATCCTTTCAAAGTCAACCCAGCTCTCAATGCTCTGCAGATGTAAAACCACTGGTGAGACTCACTAAAAGCAGTTTGACAACTCCAGAAGAGGTTTTTCGTGAACATTTACAACTAGAGCATCTGAATAACTCTTTTAAGTGCAAAACCACACTACACTTATGCAGTAGCAATGCCTTCATATGGTTCTCATTAGTCATTAGTAGTCAAATCGCATAAAACACCAGAAAAAACACACAATGGAGCTCACAAAATATGCTTAAAAATGAACCTGTCCTTGCAAAACACTGTAATGGAAGAAGAGACATTTTTTAAAAAGTACTATGCACACTATAGCAGTTGTGTGCATTCCAACAATCTCCAGTGAACTAATCTGTGGCTAAATTATTTTACAAGGTTTCATTCAAGCATCACCTCCTCTGGGAAACCTTTCCTTATTCCTCCTAAACTGGATTGGATATCCTTCCACATTCCTTTACTATCCTTTGTTCTTTCTCTCTTTTTTTAAAGATTTATTTATTTGAGAGCGAGCGAGAGAGAGCAGAGTGAGTGAGAGAGAACATGAGTAGGGGGTAGGGGCAGAGGGAGAGGGAGAAGCAGTCTCCCCACTGAGCAGGGAACCCGATGTAGGACTCAATCCCAGGACTCCGGGATCATGACCTGAGCCGAAGGCAGACCGTTAACCAACTGAGCCACCAGGTGCCCCTGTTCTCCTCTTTCAAGGTTCTTGACCCACGGTACTGGCATTGTTTGTCTAAGTCGTAACTCTGTGAATGAATCCTAACCTATATTTCCATGCTTAACATGATGCCTGACACATAGTTTGTGCTTGGTATAAGTCAGTTGAATGGGCAAATCATTGAATTACCACTGATTTGAGGAAATGTATAAGGTTCTTATCCCATCTACATTAGAATTTGTCCTTGTGTTGTGTTGGAAGCCTTTAGGCAACCTTTTAGATGTTCATACTGGAATATGCCATTTCCTTATTGTTCCCAAAGTTGTATCCTAAATAATTTAGCTTCTTAAATTTTTTGAAAGTAAAAATGTACCTTTTGTTTGGTTAGCTGTATCAGTAACATACAATAAAACTATTTTGTATTTATCATAACCTTTTAGACAGTGTTGATTAACTCTTTAAATTTTGGAGATATAAGTGACTACGAACCCTTGTAACTTGGGTTTTATTTTTTGGTTTTCTTTAATGTACACATAGAGGAAACTTTCTTCTGCCTTCTATTAAATTGACATTGATTAATCCTAATTAAATTACATGGCTCTTTTTAAAATCATGGATTTTTGTAGAATTAAACATATAACATAAAAATTGAATGCCTGATGTTTTAATGGGCTGTGGCATTTTGTTTTCACGTAACCTAACCTTACTGAAGGATGTGGAAATATTAACCCTTTTGATAGTGGTCTGCATTCTTGAAGAATAGCTCATTTTACTTTTGAGGAAAAACAAATAATTATCTGAGGAAAGAAGACTCTCATGTTGATTTTTCATGCAACCAAAGCAGGTTCTAAAATATTCTTTAACTGGTCCATTCGTTTGGTAGCCAGTTTTCAACTTTTTAATTACTGTTATGAATTATAATGATTTTGTACAATATTAGTCAATTGAGTTTCTAGCCAGTGTGGTCACATTAGTAATTGCAACCTCTAAACTTCCCCATAGATACAAAGATGTAGATTTACATCATTTTCAAAAAACAAGGAAAGCATTAGTAGTCAGTCTCTTAAAATGTTCATTCAGTCTATAAAAAGAAAAATAAATCCCTGGTATGTTGGCTAACAAAATTCTGCATTTCTGTTGTCTAAATAACAACTTACAAATATTTTATAATATCAAGTAATAAAATATTTCACAAGATAAGCTTCTTAGCAAAAACAGTCTCCAGAACTAAACTCAAAAGGAAGTTCTTAATCTTTATTACCTTCCTATTCTTGGTTGAAACATCTTGTTAAATGAGTATTAAGGGTCAATAGTTTCTTTCCCCACCCCAACTGAAAAACTATCTGCAGAAATGCTCTCTACTCACTTTAGGTTTACCACCCTATAATTTTAAGTGGCTCTAAGTTTCTACACTTGGCAATGTACACCTATCAGAAAGGGACTGTAGGAATAAAGCCCTCAGTAAGCAAAGCAGTTGTCACCTGGGTGTGGGTTATTCCCATTCAGGCTTTTCTAGTGTTCGTAGAGATACACTTGAGGCTTTATTCCTTTTTTCATGTTGATTGTGGTAAGAGCCTCATTTCCCAGTGCAATCTATCACTACCCTGCAGGTCGGAGACCACTGGGCTTGCTGCTTTTGTTGTGCCGAGGACAGCAGATGCGATATCCTTCAGCCTGGGTGTGCTTTGTGATGCTTGTTAAGTACAAAATGCCAGAAATGTACCCAGAGCTTGACAAAACATAAATAACAAAAGACAAGAGCTCTATCCTTACCACCTTTCATTCCAGAATATAAAATAGCAGGTAGCAGTAAAAGTATCAGGCTGACCACCAAAGGCAGGTTTGATTAGCATGAAATGCCAGGTAAGTGAGCCAATTTAAATGAAAATCACGTACAGAGAGGACTGGGAGGGCAGGTGGTGGTCATCAGAGGAAACCAAGAACATTTTTTGAGAGCTGGTTTATTTTTTTGAAAAACTAACAGGTATTCACCTTGCCTAGAGTGTGTGCTATGAAACACATGATATTAAAAGACTGGGTGGGGTGGGAGGTGGATCAGAAAGAGAATCTACAGCACCTAGAAATGAAGCCACATTCTCCTGTGACTAGCCTGGAGATAATGTCCTTAGTACTTGAGTCACTCCTGCACCAGTCTC
Organism: Mirounga angustirostris; assembly: GCF_029215605.1. Classification (NCBI taxonomy): domain Eukaryota; kingdom Metazoa; phylum Chordata; class Mammalia; order Carnivora; family Phocidae; genus Mirounga; species Mirounga angustirostris. Next base: position 65,387,792 of record NW_026991720.1, on the reverse strand, counting down.
GCTATTAAACCTCATTTCCCATGAGTATCCAGTTAGGCCAATGTCTCTACCGCCTACTCAGCCCTCTGCCTCTTTTCTGTCGCCACGGCACTCCTCTACTGATGCTATTTCTCTTTCTTGCACTCTTCTGTTCTGCCTATACACATTCTATCCACTGCTCAGTACAGCTCAATGTCTGGCTCCCTCACAAATGTTCCCCAAATGGGGAGTTCACGTACCATCTCAGAGCCCCAGTAGCATTCTGATTTTCTCATGGGTACTTCCACTTGTTTTCTGAAGGGACTGTGGGTAGATGAGTGAATCTTGACTTTCTAAAATCGTAAGATACATCAGGGCAAGCTACCAGTTATATTTTTTATTATTAAACACATTTCCCACAGCAGGTGCTTCATAAATACCTGACTTCCAAACATTATTCCAGTTGTTGATCTTAAATGATTGACCATCCACACTTGTCTCAAAGATCTTCAACACCAAACTAAGACATGCTGTCACCACTGTCATCAGAGATTTATTACCCTTTCTTCCACTTCTTTCCTACTTGCTGTTTTCATGTGTTCTTCAGGATACACACCCTCCTCATACCAGATCTTCTCCCCAAAATGTATCTCCCACCAGCTAAAAAGTTGACTTGCTGTACTCCTCTGCTGTGGACAGACCGTTTAGCTCTATACTCTACCTGTCCCTGTTCCTTGGAGGGAGAAATTTGTTTTTCCTACTTCGAAAATGGCACTCTTCCTGGTACCAGCCATGACAGTTACTAGATGGAGCTTTTGTTTTGTACCTCTGTGAATGAAAACTTAGGTACAAAGGATGAAAGTCAACGATATTTATGAATCAGTTTAAAAAGTACTTAGCAGGGGGCGCCTGGGTGGCTCAGTTGGTTAAGCGACTGCCTTCGGCTCAGGTCATGATCCTGGAGTCCCGGGATCGAGTCCCGCATCGGGCTCCCTGCTCGGCAGGGAGTCTGCTTCTCCCTCTGACCCTCCCCCCTCTCATGTACTCGCTCTCTCTCATTCTCTCTCTCTCAAATAAATAAATAAAATCTTAAAAAAAAAAAGTACTTAGCAGGATGGGGGACTTCGTAAGGCATGTGTCCAGTTCATTGATAATTTAGACAAATGACACGCCCCAGTCCTAGAGAAATTTTTGAAGCTCATGATTGATTGCAGAACTGTTTCATCATCATCAGAAATGTGTGTTAAGCACCTCCTTTTCTTCTTTGTTACTTGCAACAATTTAATCATGTGTCACTGCAGCTTAGATTTGAAGCATAGTATTTCTCCTACTTGAGGTGCTTAATACATTCTGAATGGACAGACAGAGGGATGGAATAATGGAAGGATGGATGGATAAGTGAAAATGTCCATCATACCATACATGAGAGTACTGTTTGCTGTGAATTGTACAGTAGGTCCTGATCATAGTTTTTTGCCAGTGCACCCACATACTACTACATTCATCCTCGGAACGAAAGACAGTTGACAGGGTGAATGTGAGGAGATGCTATTCAATGTTAGCAGTAATAATTTTAACCTACATTTGCTGAATTCTTCTAAATACTAAGTACTGTTCTGAGTACCTTACTTTTTAATTTATTTTACCTTTTAAAACTCTAGTATTGCCAAGAGGTAGAAACAATTCAAATGCCCATCAACAGAGGAATGGATAAACAAAATATACATATAATGGAATATTATTCAACCATAGAAAGGACTCAAGTTCTGATACATGCTGCAATGTAGATGAACCTTGAAAACATTATACTAAGTGAAATAAGCCAGACACAAAAGGACAAATACTGTATTATTCTACTTGTATGAAATATCTCTAACAGGCAAATTCATAGAGACAGCAAGTAGATTAGAAGTTACCAGGGACTTTGGGGGTGGAGGAGAAGTTGCTTAATGAGTACAGTATTTCCATTTGGGGTGATAAAAAACTTTGGAAATAATGGTAATGGTCGCACAGCATTGTGAATCTAATTGATACCCCTGAATTGCATTCTTAAAAATGGTTAAAATGGCAAATTTTATGTTATTTATATATTTTTCCACAAAAAAAATTCCACAATTTTTTATTCATTAATTCAAATTTCAAATTAACCTGATTTGAAATTTGAGTACATCAAGAATGTTTAAACAAATAGGAGTTATATATTCTAACATAATAAGAAGTATAGGAGGGTTATATGGCATTGATTCATGTCTCAACAATATCCAGGCCATCCTTCCTTTGAATCCTGACTTTCCCTAATGATAGCAACATGGCTTCTAGAACTCTACATATTGCTTTCATGTTCAAGGTAGAAAGATGAAGAAGGAGATGTCAATAGTCTCATCTTTTTCTTGTATCAGTAAAAAAAACAAAAGCTTTTCTCATGCCCCCAGTAAATTTCCACCTATATCTTACTGGGCAGAACTGTGCCTTGGGCTATCTCTAGCAACAAGGCACAGGAGGCTGCCAAATGAGTATCTAGCTTTCCAGACTCTACCAGGGAGGCAGCAAGGGGATGGGTTGGAAATATCTGTTAAGGAATGAATGCTATCTGGCACAATGACAAAAATGAGGAGCAGAAAGGTTAAATCAGAGTTTCTCAGCCTGGCAGTTGACATTTTAGACTGGATAATTCTTTGTTGTGAGGGGCTGTCCTATGCCTTATAGGATATTTAGCCGCATCACTGGTTTCTATCTACTAGATGCCAGTAGTTCCGCCCCCCCCTCCCCGGCGCCCCCAGTTGTGATGATCAGAAATGTCTCTAGACATTGTCAAATGTCTTGGGGGAGAGAGCACAAAATTGCAACCAATTGAGAACCTCCGGGTTAGATGACTGGCCAAAGTCTCATTGCTGAGAGGTGGTGGGGCTGAGGTTTGAACCCGGGACATCTGAATTTAGAACCTTTCCTCTGGGCCATTCTTCTGACCAGCCTATGCAGTTGAGCAAATGGCCTTGTAATTAACAGGAGCAATGGATCAAATGAATTAACTTGCCACGGACTAGGTTAATGGGACATCCATGAATTGCTGTGCTGACTCTCCACATGCTTTTCCTGAGCACTTGTTATTTAGCCATAACCCTTTACAGTTTAGAAGGTAATAGTGGGTATATGATGGAGAAGCAGGGATCAAGTGGCTATCCCAAACATCCTCAACAGAGCAAATTGGTTCCTAGGAAAGCAAAAATGTCTTAGGCAATTAAATGGTTTGTGGCCCTCTAAAACTCTGCCCTACCCAACAGATCTTATCTCAGTATTTAATTTCTCTATAAGGGAGTATTTAATTTTTTTTTTCTCTTTGAGGGAGCATAATGGAAAAACATGTTGAGAAACACTGCTCTAGGATAAGGAACGAGGTGGAGCAAGGAGTATATTTCAGAAAAGGTGAGAAATGCTGTTACCTCAAATGAGATGGTGTGGGTTATCTAGAATGTGAATGGTGAGGGGATTTTAGGAATCCCGTTGGGTGTTTTCAGTAGATGCATCCCTTTACCGATTGTTCCAGTCATTAGTCATCCCAGTTAATTCACTTTCATGTCTCTCTATTCATGAATGTAATAACTTTTATATTTATCTCTTTTTTATCATCATATTAGTTTCATTGGGATGTGCCTTTCCAACAAGTGAATTCCCCCCCTCTTCTTCATGTCCTCATTAATCAAAGGGGTATCTCTCTAATGTTTTCTTTAAGGAATAAAAGTGTCTAGGAATACACTCATGGTATCAAAATTTATTTGGATCATCAGCTAATTATTCACACCATAGAATAATAGGTAAATACAGGGAAGCAAACAAGCTTAAAAGCCATAAAATTCAATAGATCTAGGTTTGATCCCCTGACTTTGGACAAATTATAGAATCTCATTGAATCTTCATTTTCTTATCTGTGAAATGGGCATAATGTTTACTTCATAGTGTTGAGATGAGAATTAAAAGAAGTATTACATGTCAGCTGCTTGGCAGAGTGCCCAGCATATAGTAAGTGGCCAGTATGTGGCAACTACTGGAATAACATCTGTAAATAATACTTAATAAATCAGTTTTTTCTGATAGAAAAAAAAGGGTAGCAGTATGAGAAAGGACTGGCTCAAATCAAAGTGATCTAAAAGGTTCCTCTTCAGTCAGTGTTTGTCTCAGGACAGTAGGCCAGGATTGACTGGACATGTTCTGAACCGCACCATGGTTCTTGTCTAGCATAACGACAAGATACCTAAAGTTCATCCAGGAGAAAGGCAACTGTGGGCTCTGTTTCCCTGATATTCCTTCTTAGAGCTGATGCTGTCCAATGCTTAGTAACCATCCATTTATCAACACCCTCCTTTAACAAATTAGGAAGATGGTACCTGCCTCTCTCTCCTCCTGAGATTGTGAAGACCAAATCCATTCCTTCATTTATATCTATGCCATGCAAGGCAGAAGAAGGTACAGTCCCTACCACACAGACTTTACATCTGACCCAATGCCATTTATTTGAAACCCTTTGCTTAGTGCTTAATACGTAGTAAACACTCAAAAAATAACAATGGTTCATTTATTGCTTTGTTATTCTCCAAAATATATAAATTTAAAAATGCACCATAACAATGTAATGCTGACTTCTGACCTTAGGGAAGTGGGTGTTCATTGTTGCTTGGGTGTCTGAAGTGGGTGGTTTGTATGAACTAGCTATACTCCCGGATACACAATTCAGTTGTCTATTGATTTGGGATAATAACATGTTCAGAAAATACTTGCTTTTTATGAAGGATCAGGTAGAGATAGAAAGTAGATGACTTTTGAAAGTCACAGTTGTTTCTACTTTTTAAATCTCTTATCTGAAAATAACTTTACTATTTAGTTGAAACTTCTTCCTTGAGTTACTAAAGCTGTAGATGGGATTTTGGAGAAGGGATGTGTAATTATTTTTCAAACTCTTTTTTTTTTTTTTGACACCTTTCCAAGCTGTTAAAATATATGTGAGATATTAACATTAAGGAGAGACAAGAAAATATTCCATAACTTTATTTTATATTTATGACTTTATCTGGCTGTAAAGCAAATGGCTCACAGAATATTTTAACAGTCACTTTTATACTGAGAGTCCTGGTTTAAAATCACTATAACAGGGGCGCCTGAGTGGCTCAGTCAGTTAAGCGACTGCCTTCGGCTCAGGTCATGATCCCAGGGTCCTGGGATCGAGTCCCACATCGGGCTCCCTGCTCGGCGGGGAGTCTGCTTCTCCTTCTCCCCCTCCCCCTGCTGGTGTTCCCTCTCTCGCTGTGTCTCTCTCTGTCAAATAAATAAATAAAATCTTTAAAAAAATAAAATAAAATAAAATAAAATCACTATAACAGGTACTACCAATGACTTTATTTGCCAGAAAGGCACATATTCTAGACTAAATTTTGGCCCAGGGAACTGCTATTAATTCTAATATATGAAGAGTCACAGGATAATCTTACAAAATGTTCACAGCTAAGCATTGGATTTTGTCTTCTCTGACACTACCAGCTTCCTTAAGCAATTCCTTCCCATGTAGAAGTGGCATTTGACCTGAAATTGTTGCTAGTCCCAGCTATTTGGTTTGGAAATCTTGCTACCTTTTAAATATATATATATATACACACACACATATATATATATATCTTCTGAAACATCATTTTCCTTCAAATCAACCTAATTCACCTCTTTTCCCATCCCCTCATAGTATTAATTTTATCATATATTAGCTCTTTTATTTTTTTAACCATAGGAATGGAATTGTCTAACTATAAAGGTGAAAGCACAAAAGTCATGAAATGCTAGGGCTAAAGTTCTTCCAACACCAGTAAATCCTCCTTATGGCCCTTTCTGCATACTCCAGTGCTCATTTAATAACCCAACTAGACATCCTCCATCCTTTATAGGAAAACATTAATATTTGGTTTCCTGGCTTTGACATACATGATTATGGTCAAGTATTTCTTTTACTTTGAAATTTCTGCTTCATTTTTCTTCTTTCTACTTTATCCCCTTTATTCTAAGGAAGGGTGGGTTTGGAGATAATTTATACTGAAGAATAAAAATATACAGCCCCAAACTGAAATTCCATGGGATTTGAGGTAAGTTTCTTTAGATCCAAGATGATGCTGTTTATCTAAATTTATCCATCCCTTTTGATTTCTTGGATATGGTAAGGAATTCCCATATCTCCGCTACTGGCCATTGTGATCCAGTAGAATGAACACAGACGCTCAGAAAATGCCTCTTAAATGAATATAATAATAAATGTTCCTTAAAGTGTGTATTTTATCCCCATATTTTACATCATTTGACATACCATACAATTTGAGTTCTATCAAGTGAATGCCAGTGCCTGGGCATTGTATCATTCTGGTTATGACTTCCAATAGGCATGGTATCAACCTAGCCAAAGAGGAATTATTATTTTCTTCTATAAAACAGAATTTCATTGTAGCACATAAGTATAAATATAAAAGGAACATTCTTTTTTAAAAAAGATTTTATTTATTTACTTGAGAGAGAGAGAGAGAGAGCGGCGGGGAGGGGAGGCAGAAGCAGACTCCCCACTGAGCAGGCAGCCCAATGAGGGGCTCGATCCGGGGACTCGATCCTGGGACTCCAGGATCATGACCTGATCCAAAGGTAGATGCTTAACCTACTGAGCCACCCTGGTGCCCCTAAAAGTAACATTCTATTTATTGGGGCACCTGGGTGGCTCAGTCAGTTAAGCAGCCAACTCTTGATTTTGGCTCAGGTCATGATCCCAGGGTCTTTGTCGGGCTCCATGCTCAGCAGGGAGTCTGCTTGAGGTTCTCTCTCCCTCTCCCTCTGCCCCTCCCCCCTCACACATGCACACATACTTTCTTTCTCTAAAATAAATAAATAAATCTTTAAAAAAAGGAACATTCTATTTAATTAAAAATCACATAATAAAACCTACACTCTACATTTTAAACACACATTTGAAAAAATGTCACATGTAGAGCTAAGGCTAAAGAAACACAGTTGACCCTTGAACAGCACAAATTTGAACTGTACAGATCCACTTAACACATGGATTTTTTTTTTTTATAAATACAGTACAGTACTATAAATGTACTTTCTCTTCCTTATGATTTTCTTAGTAACATTTTCTTTAGCTTACTTATTGTAAGGATAACAGTATATAAAATATATAAAATATGTGTTAATTGACCATTTATTTTATCAGTAAGGCTTCCAGTCAACAGGCTATCAGTCGTTAAGTTTTGGGGGAGTCGGAAGTTATACATGGATTTTCAGCTGTGGGGGTTGGGCACCCCTAATGCCCACAGTTGTTCCAGAGTCAATTGCACATGCGTCTTGGTGCAGTTAAGTACCTCACGAACATTAGCTGTTCAGTCACTATGATACAAACTCAGTATTTTCCTAGATTTCAGTGGATCCCAACTTAAGTCTTCCAGGGCTTGTCCATCTGAAGTTCTTTGAGGAGGTTTCTAGAAAGCCTTACATCTCTCCCTGGAAACAATGATCTCACCTGCTGGTTCTCAATTTAAAAGGGAGAAGAATTTTATTTGCCATTCCAAGAATAAAGGTCTATTTGCTTTCCTAAACGTCTATTTTCTCCTCTAACCTCACACAAAAAGTAAAAAAAAAAAAATTATACCACTAAACCTAATCAAAAAGAAATTTCACTGCCACTTCTCAAGTCTCCATAGCTTCCCTCTATCTACTCTGGCTTCCATCTGCCTTATTTTTAGGATGAATCTCTTTCCTCAGAACCCCTTAAAAAACAACAAAAACAACAAGAACTCGCTCATACACGACATTATATAGTATTAAAGTAGAAATAGGAGATGGTTTTCTACCCTTTACTCTCATGTGTGTAGTGCATTTCATCTACCAGAGTTATTTAATAACTTATTAAACTTATCCTAAATGTAGCTCCTCATAAGGACATTAAGAACCTATCCTGGTAGCCCCCTTCTAAGGAAATGACAGCAAAAGTCCCCCAAATGTTGCCTGCTTGGAGAGCCATCTAAAAGTTTAGTGCTGAGGAAGTGACACTGAGTGTTTGGCAGCTTGGAATGTGTTCCTGTCGAGAGGCTGCCCATGTGCAGAGTTGGCAGAAGGGGACCTGGACAGGCATCAGAAGCTCCTCCAGCCACTCAGAATTAGAGGTCTTGACGGGTAGGGGAGCGGTGAGAAGAGGAAGCGGAAACTGGTTGATTTCATGCTCCTCTGGCTTGCCTCTTGTCTCCAGAGATGCTCTGGTAGGAGTGGGAGCAGCTGGATAGATTAAGAAAGGCCTTTGTCCTTGCCATTCACTAACAACCAGATTTGGGGTGACAGACGCAAAATAGGCAGGACTTCAGGCAGGTTTGGAAGGATCTTAATATTCTGAAGCTTATTCTTGATTAGCACACTGGAGGTTTTAATTGTTTGCAATTTTTAAAGAAAGAAATAGGTGGCTTTTCATTGATCCCATGGGTGTTTTGAGGAGAGCTTCATCCCCTCCTCACAATAAAACACTTAACTTTCATTTTAATATATAATACTAAACATTTTTATTTCATTTTTTTCTTTTAAGGAAAGATCATCATTAAAACGTCTATAAGGATGGGCGCCTGGGTGGCTCAGTCGTTAAGTGTCTGCCTTCGGCACAGGTCATGATCCCAGGGTCCTGGGATTGAGCCCCGCATCGGGCTCCCTGCTCAGCGGGAGGCCTGCTTCTCCTTTTCCCACTCCCCCTGCTTGTGTTCCCTCTCTCGCTGTGTCTCTCTCTGTTAAATAAATATAAAAAAATCTTTAAAAAAAAAAAAAAAAGGAATGTCTATAAGGAAACCATGGGAAATAACAAAATCCCTCAAAATCTCTTTTTATGTGCTGTTAGAAATCATTTTTTTTTAACTCAATCATTCTGGAAAAAAAATTGTGGCTAAGGTTGATGTGGAAAACTTCAGTATTCAAAATACTATGCTAAGTAATCCAAAAGGGAAATTAATTTTTGCTTCGAAGGTGTTCACTAGCACAAACACTAAAATAATGAGTGGCCTGGCTCCCCTGAGAAGATGCCAACGGCTGCGGCTTCCCACTGGGCTCCGGGTGTAACAAGCGTCTCTCGCTGCCCGAACTTCTGACTCTGTGTCAGGAGACTTAAGAAGGACGTCTCTTTCCGCAATTAGAAACATTCGGTTGTGTTATTACATACCAACTTCTCCCATTGTTAAGTCTCTAAGAATTAGCTGGTTTCTTTAACAAGTGAAACTGTCGTTGCTATTGAAAAATAATGATAGTAATACCAGGCAATTCAGACTGCAAAGGGGATTTGAATCGATGGCATTCTCTAGAAGCAGCAAATGTGGCGGAGTACCCATGCACACCCAGACACAGAGACCAAACCCCTAGGGGACGGCTTTGTTGGAAATTTTAGGGCAGTAATCTCCCTCTTAAGCTTTGTAGCAGATATGAAGTATGTGTAGCATAAATAATTTAAGGTCATCTTCTATAACATTTCATGCTATTATGTAAAAGGTACAAGTTGAAAAAGAGAAGCAAAGGTCTTGAGCAATCCACAGATGAATAATCATTTAGTGAAACATTAGAAACTGGCTCTGGGAAAGTCAGTTACAGAGTTGGCTTGTTGAAACCAACTACTTCCGTGTGCCCTTTCCCTCCAAGTTGAGTTATCTTAGTGGCTCCTACCATTTAAGGGGAGATACAGGCCCTGCCGCCCCAAGCTCCACACCTCAACTCTTGCCCACAAAATTCACAGATATCTTCATCTGTTCGTGTTTTTCAAGAGTAGTAGCAGATGTGGACCATGCTGTGAACAATCTTAATAATACGGATTTTTAAAAGGCTCACAGTCCCCCCACAAAAGAAAAATACCTCCGCATAATCATAGTCAAACTAGTGTCCCATTTGACTAAAATAATACCTGCTTTTGGGGGCGCCTGGGTGGCTGAGTCGGTTGAGCGTCCGACTCTTGATCTCAGCTCAGGTCTTGATCTCATAGTTGTGAGTTCAAGCCCCGTGCTGGGCTCTGCTCTGGGTGTGGAGCCTACTTAAAAAAATATAATAATACCTGCTATTGGTAAGTGGAGCTACATGCCAGAGGTTTTCTGGGGGTGGCACAAGTTAAGGGTGGAGAATCAAAATGTAAATGGGAGAGCAGGTTAAAGGAGGGAAAAACCCCTCTAAGTACATTATTTTCTCTTGCAGTGTTAACATAGAAATAAAAATTAAAGACACTAAAATGCCCCCCTGGGGGGGGGATCTATGAAAACTTTAAAAAAGGGATAGATAATTATTTCTTATAGCCAAGTCATCTCAAAAGAACTTTAAGAAACATCTCTCTTTACCCCCTCAAATTATCTAAAATGAATTTTAGGACATTAACCTAATTGCTTTATGTTTAAAAATACTTCTCCTAACAAAACTAATAAAATAGAAACTATCAGATAGGATTGCAGAAATCCTAAGGTAGCTTCTAGCAGCTATTCATACCTTTGCTGGAGTGCTGTATATCAGACAGTGTGCTTCTACTCCTTTCCACTCAGGTTCTCTGGTAACAGGCTCCCTTGAATTGAACTAACTGCTTTAGTGATTGTCTCTAGTTTTCCCCCTTGCTCTCCCTGGACTGTATTATTAATTCTATGCTATGCTAGGGACTGTTTATGTTGAAAGATTTCCTGAGGACTGTTACGAGCATTGCCCATAAGGAATCCCACATTTTTGGGGCACCTGGGTGGCTTAGTCGTTAAGCATCTGCCTTCGGCTCAGGTCATGATCCCAGGGTCCTGGGATCCAGCCCCGCATCGGGCTCCCTGCTCAGCGGGAAGCCTGCTTCTCCCTCTCCCACTCCCCCTGCTTGTGTTCCCTCTCTCACTGTCTCTCTCTCTGTCAAATAAATAAAAATAAAATCTTAAAAAAAAAAAGGAATCCCACATTTTTTTTCTCTTGCTGTATTTATGTTATTTATAATTTTAACCTGTGAGTTAACTCAATGGAGAGATTATTTAAAAGGCTACTTGAGACATAGTGTAATATGGATTACCATAGCTAATCCAAATCATCATAATCTTTACCAGAAATTATTGGCTCTTGTGAATAAATAAAAACAAATGTTCTATGTGTACAATTATTTTGATCTTGAAGACCATGCTTATTGGAGAAAGACAAGATTAAGATTCTATAGTTCTCTTTAAAACTCCAAAGTATCTTCCTTATAGTCATGACTATGTATATTTATATAGTTTCTATATAGGCTTGGATTTACTGATGTATAGATGTGATTATACATGGATATATGTATCTAGACTTGGGCATGCATAGACATAAAAATAAAATTATAGATCTTGTTATAATATAAACAATTATAGCTAGAATTTAATGTAATATGTCTTTTAAAATTGGACCTAAAGAATATTAGAAGAATTTATTACAAAGACTACTGGATTAGACATTAAACATGATTTCTAGTGCCCCACCCCCACCTTATCACAAATTGGGTTAATTCATTTAGTGTTTCTGAGCCCCAGTTTCCTTATTTGTAACTGAAAATACAAAAATAATTATAGATACTTGACCCTTTAAATCATAATAGGACACCTTGTCCTGGGAAAACGGAGGCAGAATGGTCAGCATGTGTGTTTTATTTACTGAACTTCACAAATTAAGAATAGGACTTGCACTTCCAGCAGCAATGGTAGACAAGACACTCTCTGCTGGAAACCAATTAGATCCTAAATAAAACATTTTGGTTTGTTGCTAGACTCCCTGGAAGTGGGTAAAATAATCTCCAAATCCAGTCGTCCTGTCCCCCACTCCCTAAATAAAAAGAACAAGCTGAGTCAACACTGGAGCTTGGAGCAGTGAGCTGACAAATGTTCTGAACAAGAAGCAGAGGAGAGAACTGTGTTATACTAAGGGAAAATGCCAGAAGGATACTATAAATGGCAATTTAGATACTGAACCTAGAGTCAACAGCAAGGATGGGGAACTGAACCTGAGATTCTGCAGTAAGCCAGGACTCCCAAAGAGGGCTAATGTGGCCCCAGATTGGTAGTCTTCCCAACTCCTAACAGAAACCAAACCAAATATCCATAGGAAATCATCCTACAGTATATCCCACGAGATTCCCATAATTTATAATCAGGCAACTATTAGTTCACAATCAAAGACCACTAGGCACATAAGGAGGTAAGCCATCTATATTAGAGCTGTCAGATATAGACTAGCTGCTTACAAAGTACTTAAAGAAATACAGAAAAGAATAAGCAAGCAACAGAAAACGTTTAAGAGTGATCAGGCAGAAAAAAAAAAAAAGAGTGATCAGGCAGTTCTGAAAAATAACTAAATGGAACATCTAAATATAAAATATGTAAATGTTGAAAGAAAAAACAAAACATGTTAAAAAGCAGCTTAGCCACAGCTGAAAAAGCATTAATGAACTCAAACATAGAAATGAATAAATTAACCAGAATACAATCCAGAAAGAAAAAGGACTGGGAAATATGAGAATAATTTATTTATTGAGGATGAAATGAGAAAGTCTAACATATGTCAAATCAAAGCCGCAGAAGGCAAGAATAAAGCTAATCAAGGACTAATAATGGGTGAGAAAGTTCCAGAAATGCTATAAACTATTAATCTACAATTTCACATTGCAATTTAGATACTGAACCTAGAGTCAACAGCAAGGATGGGGAACTGAACCTGAGATTCTGCATTAAGCCAGGACTCCCAAAGAGAGCTAATGTGACCCCAGATTGGTAGTCTTCCCAACTCCTAACACAACAAATAGGATAAATAAAAAGCACAATATTCCCAAATGGGATAAATAAAAAGAAAATCAATGCCTAGATTTTACGAAATGACTCTAGAGCAACAAGGACAAAAGTTCTTAAAGCAGCTAGAGAAGAAAGACATGGCAAAAAGAGGATCATTTCATGGACAGTGGAATGTTCAGCAGTAATAACAGAAAACAGGAGGCAATGGAATAATATTATTTGTTGCTGAAAGAATTATGAACTATTCACTGTTTTAGACTGAAATAAAGACACAATTAAACAAAAACTGAGAGTTTATCAATAGACTCATACTAAAGGAACTTTGAATCTAAAGTTGACCTCCTTAGAAAGATAGTATTCTCTGATGACAATTCAATTAATACAGAAGTCAATAGCAAAAAGGTATCTTCAAAGTTCTCACATCTTTGAAAAGAGATTCCTTATTCATTTATCAATTAAGAAATCATAATGAAATTTAAATGTTTAAAGCTAGATTATAATGAAAATATAACCAGTCAGAACTAATATTTTTAAAGGAAATTTGTCAGCCATAATTAGAAAAGAAAGACGTCTGAAAATGAAATAAGCCCCCACCTTATGAATTTAGAAAAGAACAAAAGAAGAAACCCAAAGTAAAAAAAAAAAGGAAACAATAAAAATAAGAGAATTCCATGAAATTGAAAACTACAACAGAAAGACATATATGAAAGTCAGCTTTTTGAAAAGACTTAAAAAACAGACAATCTTGGGGCACCTAGGTGGCTCAGTCAGTTGGGCATCTGCCTTCAGCTCAGGTCATGATCCTGGAGTCCTGGGACCGAGCCCCACGTTGGGCTCTCTGCTCAGTGGGAGTCTGCTTCTCCCTCTGCCCTTCACCCCACTCATGCTCTCTGTCTCGCTCTCTCTCTCTCAAATAATAAATAAAATCGTAAAAAACAAAACAAAACAATCTTTTGGTAAGACTGAGGAAAAAAGAGAGTAGAAATAATACAAAGACTAAAAATGGGAATGTAAATATAGATACAGCACAGATTAAGAAGAAAATACCATGAGCAATTTTATGTCAATAAATTTGAAAACATAGATAAAATGAGATAATTCTTAGGAAATATAACTTACCAAGACTGACTGATGAATTAAAAAACTTGAATAGTCCTAAAGCTACTAAAGCAATGGAATCCATAGTTTAGAATCTCCCTATAAGGAAAGACTAGGCTCATGTAATTTTTTTTTTCATGTTTAACAATCTTTAATTCAAATGTGAAAGTTCAATACAAGCCATTTGTAGGGCTTGGGACTTGTTCTTTTAAAAAAAAGAATGGAGGAACGCAACAGAATGATCTTTCCACTTTTTCTTCAGAAACTTTCAAGGAAAGGATAGATCATAGGGCCATTTAGTCATACCCACTTTCTCCCCCTACCAATAGTCTTTTCACCCATGTCATTTTATAGGTAAAATTACCTAGCATCCAATGTTAATTTCTGCCTCCAGGCTCAGTGGGGCATCTGCCTGGGATTCTCTCCTTTCCCCTCTGCCTCTCTCCGTCTCTCCCTCTCCCTCTCTCTCTCTCAAATAAATAAAATCTTAAAAAAATAATTAAGACTATAATTTTGGCAGACTGCTAGAAAAATTGACAAATGGAGAGCGACAGAATGGGACAGAGAATAGACGTAGACGTCTACAGACACTTGATATACAGTAGAGGTGGGATCACAGATCCCTGGTGGTGAGACAGGGTATAAAAGGTCAGGGGAGAAGGGGATTGGGAGTAACTGCTGATAGGTATAAAGTTTCTTTTGGGGGGTGATAAGAATAATCTAACATTAGAAGATGGTGATGGTCACACAACTCTGTAAATATACTGAAAGTTGTTGAACTATGTACTTTAAAAGGTGAACTTTATGGCATGTAAATTATATACCAAAAATGCTATTAAAAAGTGAGTGCAGTATGGTAAGACAACACAGGGATGAATCTTTAAAAAGATTAGCTTGACTGAAAGAGAATTTCAAAAGATTATAGATACTATGATATCATTTTTATATAACTCAAAAATGAGCAAAATGATATATTACTTATGGATATATACATACATGATAAAACTATTTGGAATATGGCAAAGGAAGGATAAACATACACGAGAGTCGCTCCGTCGGGGGAAAGTGAGGGAAACAGAACAGAGGAGGAGCCCATGGTAGATGCAATAGTATTGGTGATCCTTTTAGTTCTTGAGTTGAGTGATTATCTTACAGTTTTTATTTTGATTATGTTGTACATATTTTATATTTGATCTTTTGAATGTACCAAATATTATATTTACAAGATAATAGAAAAGTGCCTTTAAAAGTATTTTAAATTCTTTCTTATAGCCAAGTCATCTCAAAGGAACTTTAAGAAATGTTTCTCTCTACCCCTGACCCTTAAAATATCTAAAATGAATTTTAGGACTTTAACCCAATTGTTTTTGTTTAAAAATATTTCTCCTAAACAAAACTAATAAAATAGAAATTCATATGCCAGCAAAAAGTAAGTCACTTATAAAGGAGAAAACTAGATTGACCCCAGACTTCCCCACATCACCCTCAAAACCAAAGACAGGGCAGCAATGTCTACAGAGTTCTGAGGAAAAGAACGTGTGACTTGAAAAATTTAAACCTGATTAAATTATGCTGCTAGGATAAATGCAACAGATAGATAGTAAGCATGAAAGAATGTAAAGAAATCAAAATCCACGAACTTTTCTTGGAATCAAAAATAAGTTAATTAAAAACTATTGTATGACAGGGTGCCTGGGTGGTGCAGTCGCTTAAGCGATCGACTCTTGGTTTCTGCTCAGGTTGATCTCAGGGTTGTGAGATTGAGCCGCACATCAGGCTCCATGCCCAGCACAGAGTTTACTTGAGACTCTCTCCCTCTCCCTTTGCCCCACCCCCTCTTTAAAATAAATAAATCTTTTTTAAAAAAACTACTATATGACAAAAATCAGGCAACCAAGTAGATGAATCAAAGTAAAGAGCACCAAAATGGAGAAGCCATGGCATGACAAGTTCTGGTGTTGAGCACTAAATCATTTAAAATAGAATCAAGACTAAACAACTGTTTGAATTATGGTTTCAGAACAGGATGTAAATGTTATAAACCCAAGCATTAGAAAGAATAGTACAACCAAAAAATGGAGTTAGATGGGGAGAGGAAAGTAAAATATGTTTCCTCAAATTTCATAAGGACGTCAATAGATACCATGCAAAATTGAAACATGTTTCTATATTGACTCTACCTCAATCTTTGTCACTGAGGGAACTATGGACATTTGGGGTGAGCATGTCTTTGATATCAGGACTGTCCTGTGCATTGTAAGATGTTTGGCATCTCTGGAGCCCAGGTACCAGAATGCCTAAATCACCTCAACTATTATGATCACTAAAAACATGCATTTCTAAATGCACCTTAGGACTTGGCCATGCCTTGGATTAAGAAGCACTATTCTAACCTCTTAAAGTTTTTCAAAAGAATTTTTTCTCTTAAATTTAGAGCTATGTCAGAGAATTAAAATCTCTTGATTTAAAATTAGAAAAGGGATCGTTTACCTAATAATTCAATCTCATATTGGTATCCCCTTCTTCTACTAAATTAGAGTAAAAATAAATTTAATACAGAATAAGCCCTCTTATCCAATGCAACCATTTGTAAGTTAACAAAAATTACTTGTTAAAACAAGGAATCTGAAAAAATATACATACTTTGCATATTTCATTTTTGGTCCTGTGGTAAAATACAGATAACAAAATTTACCATTTTAGACATTTTTAAATGTACAGTCTTGTGACATTAATATATTTACATTGTTGTACAGCTATCACCACTTTCCATCTCTAGAACTTTTTCATCTTCAGTAACTGCATATTTTAACATAAACCACATACGGTCATTTGCCAATCTTTTGATTTGGGGCCAAGATCTTTTCTTTGAAAGTGGTCCCCTGATTGGAATTCCCCCTGGCCATCTTTTTTGCATGAACTATACCAATAATGTACTCTCCAAGATTTCCGGTCTCAATTTTCTTTAAAATGAAACAAGAGCTGAAAGACACTTGGGAAAGAATCTGAGTGCAGAATCCTCCTAGATTCCCCTCCGCCTCCCAATATTTTACCATTGTGATGCTCATACCTAATCCAAAAGCAAATTTTGAATTACTTTACATCTCTTCAGTCTTCCTAACACTCTTGACCCAGTCTTTATGGAAATAACAATTCATTCTTTTTTGCATTGGTATTGTATCAGTTTTTTTTAATGTTATTTTTTAAAGTTTTATTTATTTAAGTAATCTTTACACCCAATGTGCGGCTTGAACTCACGCCCTGAGATTGAGAGTTACGTGCTCCTCTGACTGAGCCAGCCAGGTGCTGGAAGTTACATGATTTTAAAAGTTACGAGTTCAAACACAAACTTGTGGAAAGTATTCAACTAAACTGATGGGGACAGAAGTGTAGGGGCTTCTAGAAAGCTGCTTACTGTGAGCACTTTAAATGAAGGGTGTCACCTATGAAATGATCTGGCAAGTTGGATATATTAAATTTGAATTATGTATACTTGTGATGGTTAATTTTGTGTGTCAATTTGACTGGGCCACAGTTCTGCCCAGATATTTGGTCAAGTTGTTCTGGGTGTGTCCCAAGTGAAGGTATTTCTGGATGAAATTAGTATTTGAACGGGTAGACTGAATAAAGCAGATTGCCCTCCCTAACGTGGGTGGGCCTCATCCAATCAATTGAAGACGTAAATAGAACAAAAAAGCTGAGAAAAGGGAAAATCCTCTTGCCTGACTGCGTTGAGATGGGCCTTCAGTTTTTCCAGTCTTTAAACTTGAACTGAAGAATCAACTCTTTTTGGGTTTCCAGCCTGCCAGCTTTCAGACTAAAACTCTACATTGTCACCCGTGGGGCTTAGCTTGTTGACTGCAGATCTTGGGAATTCTCAGCTTCCATAACCACATGAGTTAATTCCTTATAATAAGTCTCTTTCTCTTTCTATACATACATAGTATATATATACATACACACATCCTATTGGTTCTGCCTCTCTGGAGAATCCTGACTAATACCTGACAACCAAATGCAGTGTGGCTCTTGGAACAGGAAGAGGACATTAGTGGAAAAATTGGTGAAATTCAAATAAAGTCTTGGATTTAGTTAATAATAATATACTAATGTTGGTTTCTTTGCTGTGCTAAATGTACCATGATAATGTAAGATTTAACAGTAGAGGAAACTGGATGAGGGGTTTTTGAGAATACTCTGTACTGTCTTTGCAATGTTTCTATAAATCTAAAATTATTCCAAAATAAAACTGTTTCTAAAAATAGCATGTACCATATTAACCCCCTTTCTGAAACCATTTCTAATTACCTACCCTCTATTTGTATTTATGCATTCTGTTCACCAAATGTTAGTCATCTGTACTTTGGGAAATTCTTTGCTTCTTTCTTTGTACCTTTCTGTAAATTGCTTGAATTTTTTTAAAACAATAATGGACATACATATTATTTGACTAAAATGATAAAGTCATTCTTTAAAAATGTTTTAGTCTGTTTGACAAGATGACTTCTAGAAATCATCCATGTCTAAAAGCACTGTAATATTTGATTTGGTGTTAGTTTTTAATAACATGGTTTCATTTATAACCCTCCCCTGGTGGATGCAAAGACAATTTTAAGATGAGGTTCCAGGAAATACTATGCCACAGAACTAGGAAGATGATCAGGGGATGTTAATATAAGAATATGTTTCTGACCCATACGTTGCTTAATGGTTAAGTCTCTGAGTTACTTTTGCTTTTTGCCAACTCTAAGCATCCTAAGGGAAGGAAGGACTTTTGGTTGCAGTTCTGTGGTTCTGTTCAAAGGAGCAGTGAGAATAAAGACCATCGGGGTGGGGAGCCTGGGTGGCTCAGATGGTTAAGCATCTGCCTTCGGCTCAGGTCGTGATCCCAGGGTTCTGGGATCGACCCTACATCGGGCTCCTGGCTCATTGAGGAGCCTGCTTCTCCCTCTCCCCCTGCTCATGCTCTCTCTCTCTCTCTGTATCTCTGTGTCTCAAATGAATAAATAAAATCTTAAAAAAAAAAAAAAAGAACCATCGGGCCATATCTCCAAATCAAAGCAGAGGCTGCCATTGAGTAATTGGAGGGATTAAAAGCAAATTTCTAAATGTTCTCGTACAAATAAAACTTTCATGCTTACTCTCTCTATCCCCTTATTTCTCCTGTTTTTGTTCTCTTCATCCTGTCTCTCTCCTGTGATTCAGCCTCTCCCTTTTGATTTTGCCTATGAGGTGCTCACTGTAGATTCTCAAGGGAGACATTTCTTTTTCTTCTTTCACTTCAAGACCGTGAATTCTCATTTCCACGCCCGCATCACCTAAGCACCGTCCTCACTCATCGATCATGGTGAGGGCTGTTGAAAGAATGACTTTGAGGCAGGAGGTGGTAGCAATTGTATGAGTGTAGCCACCTCAGCAAATGGAAGCTCTAAGGTTTTCTGGCTCTACCTACTCACCAAAATTCTGTCTCTCTCCTTCCCTGTTGTTTTCCTTCCTCAGCTCCCTTCTTCTTGGAATATAGCTAGAGGCATATTGCCTTCATTCTACACCTTCTGCATATGCAAATTCTAAGGTCATCTGCTCTTTGTGTGAGGCCATGTCTTCCATTCAATTTATGTTTCTAGAAAGTATTAATCCATACAGTGGTTTTCAAACTTTATCAGACATCAGAATCATTTGGAGACCTTGTTAAAACGACTGCAGGGCTGCAGGACAAGAGGTTCTCATTCAGTAAATCTGGGGTAGGACTAGAGGATTTGCATTTCTAAGTTCCTAGGTGATACTGTTGCTGCTAGCCCAGAAACCATATTTTGAGAATCACTGGTCTATATATGACAGAAGTACTAGCTAGTTGTTTAATCCCCTCTGCCAGGGAGAAAAAAAGAGATAGAGGCATTCATTGTCTAGAACTTCAGCATGATATAAAAATAACAGGAAGAATATGCATGTTTTGTTTTAAACCCAAGGTATAAAGGGTTTGTGTTTTTTTTCCTTATAATCATCATCCTTTAATTCAAATCATTCCATAGACTATATAAGTAAAGTTAAAAGTGCTAACATGGAGAGAAGACTATTGATATTTCTATCAGGGTATATAAAAAGGTTAATTATGGTGTGCACATCTTAAAGATCTCCTTGCCGTATGAGCCATCTCCAGAAATACTTGCCATAGAACTGAAATAGAAATGATTATATGAGTAAATTATCACCCACACTCCTTGCACGCATCATTTCATACCGCAAGCCTTTTCTCTTTTCAAGGAATAATGGTTTTACATTTTACTTTGTGATGGCACTCTAATTGCTAAATATAATAGGGGCATTATGCTACAAAGTTAAAAGATTCCAAGTGAAAAGATAAGTCAAATATAGTAATCTCATCCAGCCAATGATTCTTTAAAGTGTGCTCCTTTTTTCCCCTGGTTATCTCCCAATTCTGAACTCTCACACGATGATTTAAACTGAATAAATGGCAAAAAAAAAAAAAAAAAGCTAAAAGGGATGCTAGAATTCTCTAGCGCAGGCGCCTGGAACTATGACCCACTGGCCAAATCTGGCCCACTGCCTGTTTTTGTAAATAAAAAATTTATTGGAGAATAGGCATGGCTGTTTGTCTACATGCTTTTATAAGGCTGCTTTCACACTACAATTACAGAGTTAAGTAGTTGCAACACAGACCATGTGGTCCAAAACCAAAAATATTTACTTTCTCACCCTTTACCAAAAACATTTGCTGACCCTGCTCCAGTCCAACCTACCCATTTGGCAGGTGAAAAATTTATCCTGAGGGGCGCCTGGGTGGCTCAGTCGTTAGGCATCTGCCTTCGGCTCAGGTCATGATCCCAGGGTCCTGGAATCGAGCCCCGCATCAGGCTCCCTGCTCCGCGGGAAGCCTGCTTCTCCCACTCCCCCTGCTTGTGTTCCCTCTCTCACTGTGTCTTTCTCTGTCAAATAAATAAATAAAATCTTAAAAAAAAAAAGAAAAAAAGAAAAAATTTATCCTGAGAAGGAGAGAGAGAGAAAAGTAGCTCAGGGTTACACACTCAAACAGAAACAGGATTGCAGAATGCCAAGCATGACCCTCAGCAGCTCCTGTAAGAGCTTTGATTCCCCTAAGAGTCAAAGATGTCCTTCATGATGAGTAGAGAAGGGGACACTGGGGTAAGCTTGCATCTCATTACAACTTTCAAAGAGCCCTCCATATGACAAACCCAAAAAAAACAGTGTGACATAAGTGTGCTTTGATGTTAGTCCAAAATGTATAAATGGCATGATTTTTTTCACCCATGTACAAAACACATTAGCAGCCTAACATTTGGGGCCTGTTTCTAATAATGAAATGTCCTTTTTCATTGATGGGAGAATCATTTCATTTCAGAAAATACACTAACATTCTGTCATGTAATATTCTTCACAGTGTCCAGAACTTTCAGGAGAATGTGCCTGATCATGTGAATTATTTTCTCAAGTAATTAGGTTCACCAAATTGGCAAAAGCATATGGGTCAGTGTATGTGATGTGATGTGTGTGTGTGTGTGTCCTCTTAAGTGTTTTTACATAATTTATACATCTATGTCTAAAATAAAATCATGTGATGATGCTTGGTGTCTGTGCTCTCCAATCTCTCTTATTTGTATGTTAAGGAAAATATATATATCTGTTCTGTAAATGAATCCAAACTCTATGGTTTCAGGTAAGTGCACAGAGCTGTACCGTGAACTGAAGTGTTTTCAGCAAAAGGATGATTCTTTTATTTGTTCATTCATCAGTGTTTTACTAGGTATCTCCTCTGTGCCAGGAACCCAGGGTGCTGAGTCTAATACACAGAGTAGAGGCTCCGACTGTCTGATGGGGGAGGTCATCATCTAGAGACACGTAGCACACTGTGTCTGCAAGTTCCACATGGAGAGACCACTGCATGAGACATTTGAGCAGAGTCCTGAAGGATAAGTAGGGGCTTGTTATGAAGAAATGCACATTCCAGGGAAATGAAAACTCGATTTTATTTATTCATTTGAGACACAGACATACAGAGCAAGAGAGAGCATGATCAGGGGGAGAGGCAGAGGGAGAGGGAGAAGCAGGCTCCCTGCTAAGCCAGTAGCCCGATGTGGGACTCGATCCCAGGACCCTGGAATCATGACCTGAGCTGAAGGCAGATGCTTAACCATCTGAGCCACCCAGACGCCCCTGAAAACTCAATTTTAGTGTTGTTACCTCTCTTGAGAGACTAACTCCTCGGTCTTATTTATATATCCCTCTTCTGTGTTCTTATAGTATACATCTATCCTAGGACTTTGCTCTCTGCCTGACCTTCATTAGGTATTTAGTAAATGAATGGAAGAAGAGTGAATAAATCAATAATGAGTTAATGAACATACAAAAGGCAGAAGTGTGACTCACTCGGGGCTGTTCATGGAACTGCTTATGTGCTAGAACATAGGACCTGGGGAAGAAGGGACAAGCATACTGGGAAAAAGGCTGGAGGGGTAGGTCAGGGTAAGGTAACAGAAGACCTTGTATACCACCCTAGGAATTTGGACTGTATTATTTTAGCAGTGTCTTGTTGGCACCTATTAAGTACCAATACTCTGTTCGGTTCTAGAGGCACAAGATACGGTCCCTGCCCCTGTGGAGCTTACTGGTTCATTGAAGCCGTATTAATCATGGATACCCATGGGCTCTGGATACAGACTACCTCGGTTCTAGTTTTAATTTATGGCTTCAATTTCTCAGTGCTTCAGTTTCCTTCACTGTAAAACTAGGGTAATAATTGAACCTACTTCATAATTGTTGTGATAATTAAAATGAAATAATATAGGGACACCTGGGTGGCTCAGTGAGTTAAATGTCTGCCTTCTGCTCAGGTCATGATCCCAGGGTCCTGAGGTGGAGTCGCAGGTCAGGCTTTCTGCTCAGTGGGGAGTCTACTTCTCCCTCTCCCTCTGCTCCTCCCCTGCTCCTCTTCCCTCTCTCACTCATTCTCTCAAATAAATACAATCTTTAAAAAAATAAATAAAAGGATATATATATATATAAAACAGAAATTACTCAGTAAGTATCAGGCACTCTTATTACTGTCCAGACAATGAACAACGAATTTAAAGTGTGTTGGAGAGCTACAGTAGGTGAGGCCCACAGTGCAATGAGAATGTAATGCTGGTGGATGGTATGAGGTATGGGGTATGGGGGAAGCCGGCATGATCTGGAGACTCAAGAAAGGCCTGTCTAGGGAAAGAGTGGATGGAAAGATGTCCCGGGGTGAGGACCTCCTTGTGAAAAGGGAAGAGACTGCTGTGAGAGTGGAATAAGAAGAATGCCAGTCTGGCTACGGCTTATGGATTGGAAGGAGTGGGGAGAGAAGAGTGGCTGGAATTGATGCTGGAGAGGCAGGCAGAGGCCAGTTTATGGAGGGTTTTATGAATCACAGTAAGATTGGGGCTTTGTCCCAAGTTAGTGGGAACTACTTGGGTATTAAGGGGGGTTAAGGGATTAAGCATGGGAGTGACAAAACCAGAATTGTTTTTAAAAGGTGGAGAGGGACAGATATTCAAAAGAACAAGGGAATTGACTTAATTTGCTGATCGACTGGATATAAGATATAAAAGAAAGAAAGGTGTAAGAGGTCCCCCAGATCTCAGACAGGAACAGGAAAGGAAGAGAAGACTTTCAAGGTCAAAGAGAAGAGCAGCTGAGGTTGAGGGCTAGCATGGATGGTGATGGAACTCAGAATATAAGGGAGCACAAGAATCTGGGTATGGATGAGATTGTGTAGGAAAGTAGATAAAGTGAGAAGACAATCAAGATGGAACTCTGGGAGAAAAGTCCAGAGGAGACTGAGCAGGAGTGCTCAAAGAGGTTGGTAAAAACTAGGAGATACTGATATCATGGAAACTGAGTTAAGAGAAAAGAACAAAAGAAAAAGGCAGATATGGTTAACATTATCAAATGCTGCTTCATTTTTTTAAGTTTATTTTATTTTATTATTATGTTTCCTTTTTTTAAATAAGAACTGAAAATGGTCAACTGGATTTGGCAATTAGGGTATCTCTGAACAGGACCATCTCAAACTCTCCTAAACTCTGAATATGCTGATTTTTGGAGATCTTACCCCATATTATGGCAAATATTAAAATGTACCAAATTCCACATTAAATGTATCATAAATAAATTTAGGTATACAGTGTTTTTCTTATAAAATTATCACAGATTAAAATTTTCTAGTTTTCTTTTTGTATTTAAGCCAATCAATTTTTTCCTGTAGATCTCAAGCACTTTGCAGATTCTTGAAAACCAAAAGGACCTAGGCTCCTATCAATGATGATCCCATTCAGGGTAGGCTATAGTGGGTGATGCGTGAATGATGAAGCGAAGACCAGAAGTATGGACTTCTCTTTCACAAGAATAACTGGAAAGAAAAGAAAGAGAGGGAAAGAAGCAAAGAAGAGCATAAAGTCCAGGGAGAGTATGATTTATTTAAGATTAGAGCTTTTTACACAGTTTGGAAGAAAAAAGTAACAAAACAAAAAATTTTTTTTAAAAAGGTTAATAATGCAGGAGATAGTAGGAATATCTGATCAAAATGCTACTTCAAGAGACGGCCGATAGGAAGCAATCCAGAACATAAGTAGGATTCACTTTCTTAAAAATCCCTCTTTCTCTGAGTCCAGATGGAAGGAGAGGAGGATAGTAGGGTGGATAGATATTCACAGCCTATAGCTATTATTAATAATGAAATGTATAAATCCAGACTATCAAATAACTCCAATACTACCATTCAGTGTTGTTTTTCTAAAGATCAGCAAATATAGGAGTGGTGTGGGAAGCTTAAAGTGGTTAACAACTCTGTGTTTCATAAATAATCCCAAAGTACCGTGATGTAGAGTGCTGGGTAGATGTCTGTGGGGGTTTGGCTCTTGTTCTTTTATGAGCCAAGAAGAGGCAAGTACAGTCTGCAAGAAAAATGCCCACCTGTGTCAAGCAAATTGACTTGTCAAAGGCACCGTCTGATAGATTAGTTGATTTACACAGAGAAAGCAGGAGGTATGTGGAAAGTGCATTAACTCTTTGGGGCCACTGGGGCAACATTAGTAAATCATTGCTACAGTCCTAAATGGTTCCCCTAATGGCCCCAAAGAGTAAATGCATCCCCCAAAGAGTCTCAGATGGTCCCAGGTGGTCATTTGTCCTCTGAGACTTGGAGTAATTACAAATGCTTTTCAAGAGCTGGGTCAGTGGCCCAATTCCCAATTCCCAGGTAAGGAAACTGAATTCTATTCTAGGCTACTTGACCAGTTACTGACAGAGCTTAGATTAGCTATTAGTCAGCTAAAGTGGTTAGCTAATAATTAGCACACTGCTCTGATACCAATAGGTATTCCAGTGACCATCAACATAGTAAATATTTGTCATTCAAAATGTAATTGTTCACAGTGAAATACTTCATATTTATCCCCATGGGGTAGGCAAGTGGTTCCAATAAGATGGAGTTGAACGGTCTTTTGCAAAAATGTTCATTTTAGTTATGGCTTTTTGTCACCAGATGGTTGTCAGCTATAAAACTCAAGCTAATAAAAGAGGTGGAAGTTTTTCATAATAGATATTGGTAGTTGCCCCCAAGTTTTGTGAGTTTGTTTATCAGGCTCACGCATTGAATAAATCGGATTATTTTTGGAGGTGTTGCTCAAGGAGTCACAAGTGTGTCAGAGCTGAAAGAGCCTTTGAAATCCTCAAGTCAAGGGTGCTTATTTTACAAATGAAAAAAAAAATGGCCTCAAAGTGGCCCAACCAGCCTTTTGCCTCAAGCTTCTGAAGTGAGAAAGCCCAGTTACCTGAAGGCAACAGAGAAAGGAAGCCACGGGACTTAAGTCCAGAGGCCACTTCAAGAGTGGTGGAGAGGGGCACCTGGGTGGCTCAAGAGTGGTGGAGAAAGAGAGCATTGCACATGGTCATTATTAGAACCTGGGTTTATTATAAAAAAGGCCACCAATTCTTTGCAAAACGTACATTCAGTTGCCAGGCCTTCTCCCTCTTTAAAGGAAATGATGAAGTATGTAGAAAATAGAAAAGCAAGAAAGTGGACAAAAGATAAGCATGTAAAATTTGAGTCAAGAAAGTTCCATTCCAGGGTGTATCTACCTCTACACCTCAAAGCTCACTTGCATGGCCAAGGGCTTCTAGAAATTTCATGCCCACTTGTGAAAGGGCAATTAAAATTTGATTATTTTTTGATGATGCTTCCTAGTATATTATGAATGGGCTATTATAAAGCTTACATAGAATAGCAGTGGTCTGTGTAATTTTTGCGGAAAATGGTAGTTTTTTTGGTCAGGAGACCAAGAATAAGGGCAGCTCAGGGTTCTGGGAATGCATAGAATAGGACACTAGTTTTGTTTGTTTCATTTTGTCTTATCTTTGGTGATTAGATTGAGGACATAAGTGCCAAAATAGCCCATTTTAATCAACAGTAGCACTTCCCTGTTGATGTACTGGCTGAGTTCAGGGAGTTTTGCAAACACAGAAAAAGCAGACTTGAATATAGGGAGAAGGGTGGCTCATAAAGGAAATTCAGCTTTCTTGCCAAATAAGAAATACATGTGATTATTAATCAAAATAAATACAAGGTCAAATAATTATAATTATATTAATCTCTTTGGGGATTTGGGACCTCTCTAATATCTATAAATTAAGATCACTGTTAGTGAATTCATTAATAATAATCTCTTGCAGTATCATCTTACACATCATAAACTGCTTTCATCTATTCGATTTTGTTTGATGTTCACGACAAATGTGACATGGTCAGGGTAAATGTTACTTTCCCCATTAAACAGATGAACAAGTTGAATCTGCAAAGGGTCCAGAGCTCTTTCCATTGACAACAATGCCTCTGAGGTCCTGTTAGCAGTCCCTTTGTGATGAATAACAAATTTTTTGCTCACCTAAGGGCTGAGCCCTCAAGCACAACTTGTCTTTAGTATAAATGTTGACTGAAGATGTGTCCATCATGCTCTGGAAACATAAGAACTGTGCTACTGACACGTCTTTGTGAAATTCAAGTAGCCTACCTCTTTCTAGCAACACAGACTGAAATAAAGAGAGTGCAGATTAAACAGGTTTTCAATTGATGGTAGAAATATAAAGAGGATCCTACTTAATTAATGTTAATAACTCTTCCCACTTTGCTGGATGCCCAGCTATCAACGCCAATGAGTTCTGGACTTTGGCCATGACATTTATCTATTTCTCCAAAAGCCATTTTCATTCATACTAAAGATCACCCAAGTTGCACCGTGCACTTTTGCCAGCCTGGTGGAGGTTCTGAATGCCTCCAGACTGATGCTCCCTAAGAATCTGTAAAATATTCTCTGTATGCCAGCTGTAGTGCTCCTTTGATCCCCCAATTTGCATATGGTACATTACTCAACAAGAGAGTTTTTCTGTTTCACCAAATGCAGGTGTGCAATCATTCTGTGAGAGCTCTCATACTCGGTCATGTAAATTAGCCCCCAGGTCCAAGGTCTGAAAAACTCAGTTTTTATAAAGACAATGAAAAACCACAATTTTGTACTTAATTTTTTTTCTGTCCTCTGAGAGTCTTCTTCCTGTTCACGGCAACTCCCCCATATGGCACCAATCCTTGTAGGAAGGGTTTTTTTTTAGCTTATGTAGATTTGTAAAAAAGAATTTTCTTCCTAGACTGTAAATAAGTAATGAAATATATTTGTTCACCTGATTTCTAAAAAACCCACCAAATTTCTTTTTTTTATATTTACTTCTAACATCTTCCCAGATACTTAAGAATTCGTGGACTCTCTATCTTCTTAAGCACTACTTTTTTCTTCTGCAGTCTTGTTCTTTATAATGTACTTATCTCACACCAAGAACACCAAACTGAAATACTCAGGTAGAATAAAAAAAAGTTTTCTTCTTCGTCAATTACATTTATGTGCACAGATGCTAACTGGAGTAAAATAAAGGGACTATGAATGTTTAATCATTATAGAAAACCTGGGCTTATTAAAATATGGAGTGTCTTTAGCCTTAATTCAGTATTACTGTAACTAGAAGTTCTAAGGATATATAAAAAATCAAATATTTATCCTATGTGCAAATCAGAACCCAATAATACTACTTTATCTTGTAGTTCTTTTAAAATGTCAAAATGTATATCCCACATAAAGAAAAATGTGTTATTTTCATGCAACTAAGAATTTCTCTAGTAACTCAGATTTTATTCACTATTAAATATGATGTTGAACTTATTGTTCCTCAATAAATATAAAATAAATTAAATTTTTATTAGTATAAAATATTGCTTTACTACAAATTTCCAAAATCATTAAATAAAAATACAGAGAAGGAACACAAACATTTTCCCTCAAACGACTCCTTTAGTTCTTAAGCTTTGTTCAAAACTTGGGCCAATACTATGAAAGACAAAAAACAAACAAAACAAAAACCCAACAAACAAAAAGAAAACCTTTCTCTGCTTTTTGTTTAACTTAGTTTCCAGGTCAAATTTCAAATTTTATAATCACAATCACTGGACTTTTAAATGTTTACATTTTACAAAAAGAAATAAGGAGGGACGCCTGGGTGGCTTAGTCAGTTAAGCATCTGCCTTCAGCTCAGGTCCTGATCCCAGGGTTCTGGGATCGAGTCCCACATGGGGCTCCTTGATCAGTGGGGAGTCTGCTTCTCCCTCTCCCTCTGCCTGCCACTCCCCCTGCTTGTGCGCACATGCTCTCTCTCTCCCCCACTGACAAATAAATAAATAAAATCTTAAAAAAAAAAAAAAGAAAGAGTATTATAGTAGGGGGCCCTTTATACTCCAAATAAGTCATAGTAGAGCCTTAAATTGCTTGCAATAATTAGATCAGAAGAAAATGCATCCTTTTATATCATATAGTACTCTGTTGGCTAAACCCAGACAGCCAGCCTCTTGCTACCCACTTCCACTAACTGGATGGATCATTTCTCTGTATGTTACAGAGGTAGCCTGTGTTAATAGAGTGAAGAACCCTGAGACAAGTAAACTCATACACCAACTTCAGGCTCAGACAGACTTGAGAGGGTTCTACTCTTATAGGGCTTTCCAGAAAAAGAAAATAATTTTGTGCCATAAACATAGGCATTCTGTCCAAGTTCCTTCATCTTAAATGTGTCTTCTGGTCAGCTCTCTTTACTTTCTATTGGTCAGGCCATTGGGAGAAATAAAAGGAGTTTTGCAAAATATTTGTCCTTTCAGGAGACTGCGTTCTGGGTATGAAAATATGTAACTCCCATATCCTTTCCTAAGAGCCTGCTGGTCATCTTCCCTTACTGATGGTTGCCTGGAGCTCAAGTCCCATACTCCTTTTATGCTTGGAGCCAGTTTCTTACCCACTTTAGACTGTGCCAACTTGCTTTCTTTAGCAGATTGTTGGTGCTAAATAAATGGTGTGATTTATAGTAATAATGGTGATGATAATGAATCTTAAAACACCTAACTAATCCTGGTGAACTCTCTGTGATGTTAAGGCTGTGGAACACATGGTTGACTAACAGTGATAATGACTGAAAATGAGGTGATAAATTACTATGCAGATTGCTGATGGCCTATAATTGTCTCAAAAGGAGGACATTTCGTAACAGACCAATCCCTTTTAAATAAATATATGTGTAGCATTATAGACATATAGAACTGCATCTGTACAATTTTTACAATAACCTGCTCCATAAAATCCAGGGACACCCAACAACTTGGACAAATACTCCTGGGGTCAAGGGACATAGGAGGTAAGAATTAAGATTGTGTTTGCTCTTTCTTGAATGTCGCATTGTTCCTGGATCTGTAAGCATAACTTTAGAGACTCCACCAACATAAACACAAAACTACCTAGTTATGAGCCTGTGTTTACACAGTCCAGATCAAAAGCAGAGACACGCAGGTTCATTTGCATTTGCTGCCAAAAATGTCCTGATTCTTCTTTTGAATAGTAGCAATAATTCATATTTTGATGCCATTTATTCTCAAGATTAATTTATATTTACAAATCTCATAAAAGGCCTCGTATTCTTTACCATGTTGCCAGTACTTTCTTTTCTTTCTAGTAGCATTGTTCTTTTCTAAGGAACTGATTGTGTGGCAGATCGTAGGATCATTGCAGAGAGCACAGATGAAAAGCCTGTTATTCCAAAGGATTAAATTACAATTCTCAGTGAACCACTGCCAAGCTATTTTTTTTTTTCCAAACCCGGGGAGGATTGGAAATAGGAAATGTTATGCCTTGAAAAGGGGTGGGAGCAGTTGAGTGGATGAGGAAGAATAACCATCCTGGTAAGTGTTATTAAATTCTCTTCAAGTAAAATCATGAAGCAAATAAAAGATGATAAAATCTCTAAAATATCCAAATGATCAAGAAGAATAAACAGCTGAGTTTGTAAGAAGTAATGATTATCATGGGATGGATTTTTATTGAATTATAAAGATGAGTTAAGGAGAAGAATCCAATAGATACAGCATTTACATGTGAATACACAAAAAACAATTAAGATCCCAACTTCACTACAGCATTTTCAGGGGCTCAAGGAATGGGGGGGCAGAGGATCTGAGAGTTGCAAATTTCTCTTTGCTTGCATATGAGCTCTCTTGGGGAGGATTATAAAATATAGAGGGGAAACAAAATGAAAGAGATTCTCCACTGAGGGCACTTGGAACAGGATAAGTGAACACTTCCCCCCAAAATCTGACCTAAAACCAAGAGGAGAAATCAGTTCTGTTTGAGATTCTAAACATCAGGGAAGTATCATATAACCTGGGAGGGGATGGGATAAATAAATTTGGGGAAGAAAACACCATAGAGAAGAATTGTTTTGAAATTCAATTCTGAAACATATGTTAATGCATTTGGAGGAAGATAAAGGAGCTAGGGGCCCAATGGCATGGAGAGACTGAAGCGAGGAGAAAAGAAACTGATAATTAGCTATGTGCTATCATTGCAACAGGAAGTCTACAGGACACCATTGTGGTTTCTGCTAGTGTATCACCGTAAGAATTAGGAAAAAACTCCACATGAAAAGCTGTAATAAAAAGTTCAAAAATATGCACTAAGGGTTTCCCATGTTTCAGGCACATATCAAGTATGAGACTAGGTGCTTGGGACAAAACAAACAAACAAACAAACAAAAAACAGATACAATCCCTGCTCATTAAGAGTTCATAGTACTTTGGAGAAAAGACAGACACACAAGCAGATGATCCCAGAACAACAAACAATAACAACAATGATATGTAGTACAGAGGAAGCTGGAGAGTTAGCTGCCTGGAGAAATCAAGAAATGCTTTGGAAAAGGAGTCATGTTTGGATTGGATCTTGAAGGATGAGTAAGAGGTCTCCAGGAGCAAATAAAACGGAAAGAATAAGGCCCATGCAGTGTGGCAGGTTGGGGTGCATGAGTTGGAGGAGCCAAAAGAGGTTGGAGGATGGTGGGGTCCAACTGTGAAGGGTCTTCTGTACTGTGCTGAGGGGTTTGGCCTTAACCAGGTAAGTGAAAGAGAACATTACTAGCTTTTAAAACAGAAGGATGACCTAATCAAATGTGTGTCTCCGAGTAGAAGCTCTGGTTGGATAGGGTAAGGCTCAAGTCTGCAAGAAGGAGTCAGGAGGCCACTACACTGTGGACAGGTGGGAGAGGAGAGGGTGGATTCCATAGATATTTTGGAGATGGTAGGAATAGACCTTCACAAGCTATTAAATGTTGGGGTGAAGAAGAGGGAAAAGTTGAAGAGGACAAGAGCTCCTAAGATTAGATGCTATTAATCGAGAAAATATTACAAGAGGAATACACCATTTATGCCTGCAGCAGGGTGACACGGTGGGGGCCTGGGATGCGTTTGGCAAATCTATTGTTAAAATCCAAATATATGTAGTGGAGGAGACTGCAACTCAGAGACTATCAGCCAGAAAAATATCCTCACTCTCCCCCACCCTACTGTGTCCTTGAGCAGATTCAAGGGGGCAGAAAACATTCCACTGGAATTTTACTTAATTTTTAACTATTACAAAACTATAGTTTTTAAAACAGGCACATTCAAGTGTGTCACATACCAAATGTTATTATAATAGAGGCCAACAAAATGCTTACTTGTCTCACCAGGTAAACTCTTGGTTCGGCCCTCAGAACGAATGACGCTTGTTCTCATTATTTGTAAATGGAATTGTATCCTGAGATTACAAGGCAACTTAAAAAAAAAAAAAAGGCTATATTTTTTATCATTTCCAACAGTTTACCTTTGTAATCAAGAAAATCTCAATACTATGAAACCAGTAAGAAATTGCCAAAATAAATTGGCTGCTGAGGCTCATCTAGGATGATAATTGTCATCTAAGCCCCTAATTTTAATTCCTGGTATTCATCAAAACAGCCTTCTTTTTCTTTTTCTTTTTCTTTTTTTTAAAGATTTTATTGATTTATTTGAGAGAGAGTGAGAGAAGGAGCAGGGGGAGAGGGAGAAGCAGACTCCCCACCGAGCCTTGTTTTTCAATGAATTGCAACCAATGAACATTAACCAACTAAAAATATTCTTATTTCTTATATTCTATTCTATATTGTGATTCTTCATAAGATTTGTTTTGGAAAGGGGTTCTAGCTCTAAGAAAGTTTCTTTAAAAACTCAATGTCAAGTGTACTTTAGCAGGGTATCTACTGCATATATTTCTACTGATTTTTATTTCTGAGATTGTTAAGGAAGTCTTTAATTAACTGGACTCATTTAAAATTCTAAGACCATCCTTTCACTCTCTTGACGCACATCATATTTTTCTCCCTGCTCCCCACTTCTCCCTCTGAGTTTGGTATTTATATAAGACAAGGACAGGAACAATCTGATTTGGCAGGATAATAATCAACCAAAATGTGTCTCTTCTGTTTTTCATTTTGCTTGATTACGACATCAAAATGCAAGAATGGGTGAGCTATGTTGAAGTCTGGGTTTTGAAAACACCTGTTTACTGATGTGGATGTGTGTGAATTTTCATATTTAACAATAATAGCAGCTTACTCTGTCATTTTTACACTTTCATTGCAGAAACAGTGGCCTGTGCATATCTTGGCAAAATACATTCAAAGATTATGGTAGCAGCTAAAATTTTCATGGAAGAATAAAAATGTAATTAATACAATTTATACTTCCTTTATACTGTATTAGTTTATACAATCTTATATGAGCAACAATCAACTCCTGTGTCATACATAACTTTTTAATGTGCTATTTGAACTTCATCAACAGCTTCTTGATTGGGTCTTGAGCCCTAATCAGGCCCCTCAATACTATGGGAGGCTTAAATATCTTGCATCTATCATGAAAAGTAAGTAGGATCATAATGACTAATCACATTACCATAATTTAAAAATGCAGAGCATGAATAGCTCCCCCCTCCCGGCAAGATTTGTAGTAAAAACTTACACACAATAAGACTGCAATGATTCATTACACCATTGGCTTATTTATATTGTAACATATTTATGTGCCCAGCAGAATGAAACCATAAAACCACCATTAATGAGTAGAGAGAAGAGGTTTCTTTCTTTAACTGAGTTGCATGAATTTGGATGAATATATTAAAAACATATATTTCTCAAGGAAGAGAAATGGCTATCCTCTTATGTCCTCTTAGGATGTTACAAAACCTAGTCTCACTGTGGATCTTTTTTAGTAATACACACTTTGTACTTTCCACTACGAACCAGTTTCTGCCCATCAAGCCAGACAATGAGTTGTAGGTGAAGTCACTGCACATCACAGACACACAGTACAAAGGGAAATTTATTCTTAGGAAAAACAAAAATAAACCCATCTTTTGGGGAAGCTACCCCATTTCTAAGTAGTATATCGCCATGCAATATAAATGGATATAAATTCCACTTACTCCCTTCTCAGTACTTTGGGGTGGCTGCTTTAAGGCCTGAATTGGTCGGCTAAATATGAGCTACTGAGTGCCAGGCACTGAGCAAGGTGCTTTGAATACAACTATGAAAAATGACACAGTCTTTGCCTCCATAGGGCTTACCATCTGATGGGGAAACCAGAAAAGGAAACAGACATCTAAATTATAGTATCATGAGTTGTTTCATGGAGGAATTCATAGCAAGGCATCCTGGAGGGTGTAATGACTGTTCACAGCTGGAAGCAAGAGTTTACCAGGTGAAAGGACACAGGGGTGCAGACAAAAGTATTCCAGGCAAAGGGGAGCTGTTTATGGGGAATGTTTAAGGAACTGAGAATAGTTCATTATCAAAGAATTATTGATTATTTGTTGGCTGCATACAGCTAAGCCCTAGATTACAAGGGAGAAAGTGCCAAAGGATGAAGCTAGAAGGGATTCAGGGACAGATTTATTCACTTAACAAACATTCAGGGGTAAAGGATCTGTCAGTGCACAAGATAGTCATGGCATCTGCCTTCAGGGAGCATGTAGTTTAGTGGAGGAAACAGATTTTTAAAAAATAAAAAACAGATTAATAAAAAATAATAATGACTAAGCATGGGTGGCTCAGTCGGTTAAGTGTCTGCCTTTGCCTTGGGTTATGGTCCCAAGGTCCTGGGATCGAGCCCTGAGTTGGGCTCCCTGCTTGGCAGAGTCTGCTTCTCCCTCTCCCTCTGCCGACCCCCCTGCTTGCACTCTCTCTCTCTCTCAAAGAAATAAAATCTTTAAAAAAAATTTTTTTAAATGAAACTAAGAATGTCAAATTGTGAGCAATACAATGAAGCAAAGAGTGCTATGAGAGCATAACAGGAAGAACCAACTTTAGATGGAATTGGGGCAACATCTCTGAGGAGGTGAGATATGAAGAATGAAGAAAAACAGAAGAGTTCAGATCATGAAGGGGGGTTGGGGTTTTATCTTGACAGTTACCATGTTTAAAGATTTTTAAGAAGGGGGATGATGCAATCAACTTGCATTTTAGACAAATCCTTCTGGCTGCTACACAGAGTCTGGAGATGAGTGAGACAGGAGGTAGGGAGATCAGTCGGGTGGCTTTTCCAGTAATTCGGGGAGAGATCATTTCCTACTGCCAGAATATCTTAGTAACAGCGGTATTAAGCAGGGATAATATTAAAATATTTAACAATCAGTTTCGCATGAGCATTTGCTCATCAGGATGGGTGCTAGCCTCAGCACTAAGCAGGGTCTGTGCGCCTATCTCTGTAGGTCCAGGCTGGATGGGCAAGTGGATCTCAGAGGTGGGGCCAGCACAACTGGAGTTAAGGCCGGCGGCCCTTTATAACCAGTATGGAAGGATTTCAATATTTTAGCAACAAATGCAGCTGTAGCCGCCACAGAATTAGGTATAGGGAGGTAGGGAAAGATTCAGGAGAGGATTAGGAAAGAGAAGGCTTATATTTGGGTAATGCATGAAGTGAGCAAAAGGGAGGAGTTAGGGATTAGGCTCTGGTTTCTGCTTGGGCAACCAGGTAAACTCATTTATTTATTCTATCGTACTTATTTAGCACTGTACGTTGAGGACACCTGGAAGACTTGAAATGTCAAGTGAACAACTGGATATGTGAGGAAGGAACTGGGGGAAAGATTTGGGCTGAAGAAATAAATTTGGGGATATTCAGCATCAAGATGTCATCTAACCCTACAGAATGGATGAGGTCTCCATCCAAGGAAAGAGTAGGGAGAGAGGCAACAGAAGCCTGGATGGAGCCCTGAGCAACTCCAGCACTTAGTTTGTGAAGAGGGGAGGAGCCTTTGATTACCGAGAAGTAGTTGCTGCTGTAGGGGAAACAACAACAACAACAAAACCCCAAACAAAATAACTGTGTGCGGTTTCAGGAGCTGAGAGTGTTTCCAAGAGGAGGGAGTGGTTGGCTGTGTTGAAAACTATGGAGAGATTGAGTAAGAAAGACAAGACTGGAGTGTCTATGGGATTTAGCAACACAGAGACTGCTGGTGACCTTGATAAGGACAATTTCAGTGGGTAGTGAGCCCAGAGGTCAGATTGCCTAGCACTGAAGGTAGATGAGAGGTGGGGGAGTGGATATGTGGACAAGACAACTTCCTACTGTGATGTGGAGATTCTTTTATTCCCCCCCCCCCCAAAAAAAAAAAACTTGAGCAAGTTTATTTTTTTTTTCAAAGATTTTATTTATTTATTTGAGAGAGAGAGAGAATGAGAGAGAGCACATGAGAGGGGGGAGGGTCAGAGGGAGAAGCAGACTCCCTGCAGAGCAGGGAGCCCGATGCGGGACTCAATCCCGGGACTCCAGGATCATGACCTGAGCCGAAGGCAGTCGCTTAACCAACTAAGCCACCCAGGCACCTGACTTGAGCAAATTTAATTGCTAGTAGGCGAGCCAGTAAGATATTTTGATAGATTCCAGGGGTCATCAAACTAGGACTTCTGCCTGTTTGTAAATAAAATTGTATTGGGACACAGCTGCTCCCATTCATTTATATATTGCCCAGGACTGTTTTTCTCCTATGACAGCTCAGCTTAATAGTTGTAACAGAGACCCTATGGCCCACAAAACCCAAAATATTTATTCTCTGACCCCTTATAGAAAAAGTTTGCTAGCCCCCAGTTTAAGTATGACACGCTCTAGCCCAATTAATTTCTGTAGGAACCCAAATAACTGCATACATAAATACATAAGTCAACAAATTCCCAAGTCAAAAGTGCTATGAAACTGAGTAATGTATAGAATTGTTGAAACACTGTATTGGACACCCAAAACTCATCTAACACTGTATGTTAATTATAATGGGATTTAAAAAAAACAAAAGTCCTATGAAAATTCTCCCTAGTTTACCAATTTATCAAAAAGAAAGCCAAGAGACTTAGCTTTGTCCTCTGCTGATAATATGTATCTGTTGTTGACTATATACACATATTTTAATTTACTACAACATACCTAGTACCTGGTACTGAGCCCATATGAGGTGGGCACTCAATAAATAACTGATTGAAGCAAGGAAGGAAAGGAACCAGGTGCTGTACTGGAGGATCGCCTGGGGCAAAAGTGGAGGCCTTTTTTTTTTTTTTTTTTTTAAAGATTTGGGTAGTTAGCAGAAGAGTCCCTGGGTAAATGCACTTATATGGAACCATCCTAGTGAGGTCCTTGGAGGCTGTGGTAAATCACAGTCCTCTAGAATTAATTGGGGAAGTGAGGGGGTACGGGTTGGGGAGATCTGGGCTAAAGCTGAAGAGTATCCTTGATGTGAAAACAAAATCACAAAGTGGCAGTTTGTAGTTTGGCAGCAGGGAAGGGCAGTCTTGACAGTTCCTTATTTCCTGTGATGAAACAGGGGCGATGAGCTGAATTTATGTACAGTCCAAGCCAACTTATCCCTCAGGAGCGGGCTGTTGGACCAGGAGTTGGGCTGTTAAAAAAAAATAGGTCAAAGCAACAAATCAAAAAATGGCATTTTCTACAAACATTTTGTTCAACTGAATACAAATAAGTATCTCTCAATTGACCAATCTTTTGACAGAGGGGAAAGGCCTTCACTTTGAGCCCAGGACATCATTCTTGAGTAAAGCACACCTAGAACATACATATTCACTGAGATTTAAAGTCGGGGTGTCTCTAAAGGAGAGCGAAAACTTATAGATCAATGAGAAGCAATCTGAGTATAGAATCCTTCTCGATTTTTTTCTCCACAATCTTTTGCAGCTATACATTATCACTTACACTTTATGAAGCTTTCAACTTGTTTTCATCGAAACAGCTCTTTTGTCTTCATATTTCACCTCTTTATGTAATATTTAATGAAATCACATCATTATGATAACAAAATGCAACTGTCATAAACAGATGTAGGAAACATACAACTTATATCAGAGTAACCCACTAGCTTTGTTCTGTGTGTGGGATGGGATACAAAGGGAATAGGGATTCTGGTGAGCCCAGGAAAGGGAGGAAAGTTAAGAGTGTTTCTCTGTGAGGGTATTACAAACATGTTACGGGGCCCCAGCTGGTGCTCCTTGAGTCACTGACACGCTGCCAGCATGGCTGGGTCCCCTGAATATTGACTCAGGGCAGCTGTCCCAAGTCATCACACTCTAGGGATCGTGGAGTATTGTGTGTTGGAAAGCACGCATTAAACACTTGCTTTAGCTTCTTCTGGAATGTATGTGGAATAATAGATGACTCCTCCCCAACAAGGCAGCTTCCAGAGAGTTACAACTGATGAGAAACGGGCCTTATATATCCCCCAGCAGATTGAGCTTTGTAAGGCATATTTAAAATTCTCAATATGCTGAATCTAGACAGAGACGGTAAAATCTCAGTAAGCATATTCTGGCAGCATGTCACCTGGTAACTAACAAAGAACACCCAAAATAGTAGGCAGAGATCACTGAACAATATAAAAGTAAGGAATCAAAGCAGTGCTTAATATATTACTGTGATTGGAAACTGGGGAGCCCTCTGTTCTGCAGCAAATGCTGAGCCAGCTTTATAACTTATTTTATACTAAAATTAGACTGAGAAAAAACGATCCTATTCTCTACCATCAATACTTTGGAAATGTATTTCCAATAGTTTAGAAATTAGGAAAATAAGATTGCCCAATGAGAGTTAACTGTGAAATCAAGAATATCATTGATCAAATATAAATATGCAATATCTCAAGAAAAGAGACTATCTCTAACATGAAATCTTTTATAATGCTAAATTTTGTATATCAAGACATTAATTAATTATAGAACTTGAAGAGGCCTAGAAGGTCCAACTGCCTTTATGACAGATGTGGATATTAAGACTCAGAAAGGTTACAAGATTTGTCCAAGGATCCAAGGCCAGTTATGAGCTCATCCAGCCTACAACCCATGTCTCCTAGGTCCTAATCTATTGTTTTTCTCATTATAACACCCTCCTTCTAAATGGAATTTTCTGATTAATTGAGGTCACTCCATCCTTAGTGATCTGGTTACTATAGCTGAGTAACAAATTACCCCATAACTTAATGATGTAGAACAACTATCTATGATGCTCTCATTGAGTCTATGGATCACAGATTCAGACAGGGCACTGTGGGGATGGCTTGGGACTGCGATCGTCTGGAGACTCACTCACTCACATGTTAGCTGATTGATGGTGGCTATCCCTGGGCCCTTAACTGGGGCTGTGGGCCAGATCACCAACAAGTAGTCTCTCCATGTAACCTGAGTTTCCTCAAGACATGTGACTGGCCTCCAAGGGTGGGCATTGAGAGAGAGAGAGAGGGAGAGAGAGGGAGAGAGAGAGACAGAGACAGACAGAGAACCAGATAGAGGTCATATTGCCTTTTATAACCCAGCTTGCAAGTCCTACAAAGAGACTTTATCTCTTGATGGGAAGTGGCAAAATCCTGGAACAGCATGTAGGGCCAGAAATATTGCTGTGGCCACTTTTGGAAATTACAGTCTGCTACAATTAGAATTAAAAGCATTCTTTCACCAGAAGAAAACTGGAGGGAGAAAAGAGGCAGCAGAAGAACAACTAACAAATCACACCTGAAGGCTGAGTGTGCCCGTTCCCATTTCTCTCCCTCTGGGGAACTTTGCAATCTGTGCTTACTGCAAATTGAACAGGAATAAAGCATTTTAACTCAACAGGATTGAAGCTTTTATTTCATTTAACTGTCTAGTTTGGTGTGTTGGAAAGTATGTTTATAGGATGTATCCCTACCATAAAAGCCTTCACAATGAGGAAAAGGGGAAAAATTGTTTTAATTGAAGAAATTATTTTTTAAAAATAGATCATGTGCTAGACTATAAAGAAAACATCAATAAATCTCCTAAAGTACAACGTGTGCAGACATATTCTCTGACCACAGAACAATAAGACTACAAATTAGGACCAAACATTTAAACAAAAATTTCCCACCCACTTGGAAATTTAAAAATACTCTTCTATAGATCTCTTGGGCATAAAAGGGGGAAATGGGGTTGCAATTACAGAATACTTAGAAAATAAGAATAATGAAAATATTACGAATAAAAACTCATGGGATAGGCTACAGTTCTGTTTCAGAGGCATCTAAACCTGTAAGGAATGAATAATGACAACACCGGCATCAGCAGCAATGGCTGGCCCTTCACCTGTGAGCCGCTGTTCTAGGAGTGTTACATGTATCAACCCATTTAATCCACACAACAACATATAGGTAGGTACTATTGTTTTGCAGAGAAGGGATCAGTGATTTGAGCAAGATCATGCAACCAGTTCCTATCATATGCTAGGCAGTGTTCCAGGCATTGGAGTTACAACAGTGATGCAGACAGGCAAAGTCAATGCGCTCTTATAGGTCCTCAATACTGCTCGGCAGGAGTGGGGGTTCTGGTTCCCCACAGGGCCTCCACTGATACCTTCATGGCTAGAGGGGCAGAAGTGCCCCATTACTGCTGGGTGAAAGCCCTGAAGTTCATGAGGCCTTGTCTGACAGCACCCCATCGGGGAGGGGAAGAAGGCTTTGCTAATGCCAGGTAGGGATGGAAGTCCAGGCTTCCTGTGTGGTCCCCACTGGCACTGGGGGAGGAGGGAGAGGGGGAAGTGTGTGTTATTACTGCCTGGTGGGGATGAAAATCACAGCTCCCTACTTATCCTCCTCGGATGCCACCTTGGCAGGTGTTGGGGTGCCTTGGTACAGCTTTGTTGAGGGCTGAAGTCTGGCTTTCCCACTAGGACTTTGCTGGCATGAGTGGGAGTGGGGCCACAGTTTTTTCTGTGGTTTTTGGCTGGGGTAGAGCACTTTAGATAATTTAAAAGTTTTCTATTTTGCTAGGCTGACACTTTCCTGGCCCTTTGGCTAAACAGAGCAGGCTTTTGTTGGGGCTTTTTCTGTCTGCCTGTTGGTGTTTGTGGGCTGCCAGCTTCTTTAGCTGCAAGTCTGGGATATATGAAGCAGGCAAACAAACAAACGTAGGAAACTAAGCACTGTGTCCCCAAATCCCTAGCTGGTCTGCCTTCCTCTCCTTTCTCACCTTTCTGTGTGTGTGTGTGTGTGTGTGTGTGTGTTAATATCCAAGGGTTTTAGTTTTACTTAGCTTAGAGGAATATAGAAAAGTATATCAACTTCATCTTCCCAGAAGAGGAAAGCTCCCGTTTTGTATTAAGAAAGAAAGAAAAACCAAATTGATGGCATGTGCCCATTCTTAGAGCAGAAGGAAAAGCAAAATGACAGAGAATCATTGATAAAGATGGCTGGAGAGAAGAAGAAGGAGTGAGATCCTATACACATGTGGACAGAGGGCCTTAGATATGAACATGGATAGTTTATCCAATCACAGGAGGGGAAGCTGAGAATATATTACAAATGCAGGGAGTTTGGTGGGTTGGGTGGTACATGAATGAGGAAGCTCTCTAGTGTTAGGTTCCATTGCCTCAATGAAATAAGAAGGGGGCGTCTGGGTGGCACAGTCAGTTGAGTGTCTGACTCTCAGTTTTGGCTCAGGTCATGGTCTTAGGGTCATGGAATTGAGCCCACTTCTGGCTCTGCACTCAGCTCAGAGTCTGCTTGAGTTTCTCTCCCCCTCTCCCTCTCCCTCTGCTCTCTTCCCCACCGCCCACCCCACATGCTCATTAGCTCTCTCTCATATCAATCAATCAATCAATCAATCTTTGAAATAAAAAGGGAAGCCATCAACAGAGAGGGAGGTGGGATCAGGGAAGGCTGAGGTTTGCAGAGAAGTTGCTTTGAAGGATGGTAGAGTTGAACAGACTAGAGAAATACAGTAGGATTGCTGCACACACTGAAACCACACAAATTTAGAAGGAAACCAGTCGGCACAGTCTCTTGTTTTCCTCCAGAACTCGGTACAGAGTAGGAAGACAGATGTGGGTTTAATCAATAACTATTGCCAGATCAGATGTTAGAAGGGAAAGAATCAAGGACACAGAGGGTGTGGATAAGGGAATGATTGTGATGGACCATGACATGGCACAACTCTGGAAGACCCTATTTACACTGTATTTTGCAACACAGGGACCCTGCATAAATTCTAATCTGAATGAGGATGAACCTGAGAAAATGGACAGTAAGCATTTGGTAGTGACTGGATTGGAGTCCTAATAGGGTTGAATAGTTGTTCAAGTGGGAGTAATAAATTAGAATCACTCAAAGACAGGAGATGATGGCCATAAAGAAGATATTGAAAACTGAGATTTGGGACATAAAAAAGATATTAGAAGTGAAAAGATCTATGGTATGAGAAAATATAGCTGAAGTGGAGTGGATGGAAGACTACTGGCAAACTAGATACCCTTTAAAACCTTCCTATTGACAATACTAAAAATGATTAATAAAATGTAGAACTATATTTTTAAATGCATTAATGACATGGTAATAAGGCAAGGCCAACATGAATTCAAAGCAAGGCCCTAGTAAGATGGGCCTAGTAAGATCAGGCACTGATGCTTGCTTTTGCATTGACGGCTTTTGATAGATCAGGGGATCTTGAGTTCCAGCATTCACAGCCTTGCAAGATATGGATGCAAGGTAACAAAGTCCAGGTCCAGGCCAAAGAAGGCAATCTAAAAGACAACATCCTACATAAAGCTCAAAAGGGTACACTAGAAATAAAATTGTCTCCATTCCAAACAACAAGGACATTTGCTCATCTTAAAATTTGGCACTGGGTAAAGGGGAAGGAAAATCTTTCCTGAAAGTTTACTAGTAAAAGCTAGCCTATACAGGTGAGTTTTGATGCCTGAGTTGCACTACTTAGGTGGTCTGGAAAAATGTTAAGCTGAGAATTTAGTTTAAAGTGGGC
This sequence comes from Mirounga angustirostris, assembly GCF_029215605.1. Classification (NCBI taxonomy): domain Eukaryota; kingdom Metazoa; phylum Chordata; class Mammalia; order Carnivora; family Phocidae; genus Mirounga; species Mirounga angustirostris. The sequence goes on along the minus strand of NW_026991720.1, from coordinate 65,345,193 downwards.
CCTCCTTCGGTAGTACCCATGGGCACCTGGTGAAACAAATGCAAATCCTTTTTAAATTAACTCCCTTCAATCTACACCTCAGAGAATACCTGTAGAAATAGGAATCCACAATTTAAAAAGAAAAGCAACATAAGTGAGACCCAACAAAAACAACAAGCAACTATCACCCACAGTAATCAGGTATTGGAAGTATCAGATGGTACAAAATTTACATACAATTTGTAATGATTAGAGAGGCAAAAACTAGGGAGTCATTTGTAGGAGATAAGATTTTTTTTTTTTTTTTACATAGAAAATACAAAAGAATCTATATATAGGGGCGCCTGGGTGGCTCAGTTGGTTAAGCGACTGCCTTCGGCTCAGGTCATGATCCTGGAGTCCCGGGATCGAGTCCCGCATTGGGCTCCCTGCTCAGCGGGGAGTCTGCTTCTCCCTCTGACCCTCCCCCCTCTCAGTGCTCTCTCTCTCTCTCATTCTCTCTCTTTCAAATAAATAAATAAATAAATCTTAAAAAAAAAAGAATCTATATATAAATCAGAATTCAAATCTTTTAGTAAAATTGCGACTTGCAAGGTATTTAAAAAAGGCATTTTCATACACCAGCAACAAACAGTTAGAATATGTAATAAAAAAGATGTCATTTATAATACTATCAAAAACATTAAATACCTAAGAATAAGTTTAACAAAATATGAGTAAGACCTGTATATAGAAAATCATAAAACTGTTGAGAGAAATTAAAGGGAACCTAAATGGAAAAAGATACTATGTTCATGGATAGGAAGATTTAATATTATAAAGTTGTCACTCCTTTTCAAATTGACCCATAGGTTTATTTTATTACATTTAAAGTCCCAATAAGGTGTTTATTTTGGCAGGTGGGCATTGAGGAATAGATAATGGAACTTGATGAGTTGATTCTCAAGTGTACTAGAGCTGACATTGAAAATCAGCTGAGAAAGTATGGGTTTTAAGTACATGATGCTGAGACAACTGGTTATTCATACAGAAAAAAAGAAAATGAATCTGAACCCCCACCTCACACCACATGCCAAAAATCAATTCTAGGTAAATTAAAGACTCAATATTAGGCAGAGTTTTAAAACCTCTTGAAGATAAAATAAGAGAATGCCCTTTACAATTAAAGGAAGGGAACAATTTCTGAAGTTAGATAGAAGAGCACAAAGAGTAAAGGAAAATATTATTAAAGTCAGCCACATTAAAATTAAGAACTTCTGTGTATCAAGAGATACCATAACAAGTAAAAAGATGATCCTTAAACTGGGAGAGGCTATTTGCTTTACCTATGTGACAAAAGGTTAGTAACTAGACTACATAAAAACTGTAAGCCATTAAAAAACACAACCTAATTTATTTTAAATGGGAAAAAGATTTGAATGGGCACATTAATGAAGAGAGAACACAAATGGTAAATGAACTTATGAAAATATATTCAACTTCATTTGTAACCAGGAAAATGCAAGTTAAAACCACAGTGGTATGTTATTTCAATCTCAGCAGTTTGACAAAAATTTTTAAATGTGAAATAACAAGAATTAGAGATGTGGAACCAATAAATTCTTATACAACTGCTGGTGGGAGAGTAAATTTATTCCAACCATTCTGAAAGATAATTCAGCATCATCTATCAGGTTGAAATGTGTATGGCCTTTGACTCAGAAATTCTACTTTCTGATGTTTGGCCTATAGAAACCCTAGTACCCGTGTTGAGAGATAGGTACAAAGATATTCATACTAGCATACTTGTAAAAGCAAAAACTGGAAATACCCAACATAGTCACCAACAGTAGAATGGATGAAAAATTATGATATATTCAGGGGCACCTGGGTGGCTCAGTTGTTAAGCATTTGCCTTCGGCTCAGGTCATGATCCCAGGGTCCTGGGATCAAGCCCCGCATCAGGCTCCCTGCTCCGCAGGAAGCCTGCTTCTCCCTCTCCCACTCCCCCTGCTTGTGTTCCCTCTCTCGCTGTGTCTCTCTCTTTCAAATGAATAAATAAAATCTTTAAAAAAAAATTATGATATATTCATATAATTGAATACTGCACAATAAAAATGAATTATAGTTATTTGCAACAACATGAATGAATCTCAGGAACATATTATTGAGTGGAAAAAGCAAGTCACAAAAATATCCATACAGTAAAATTCCAATTGTATGAAATTTTAAAAAATGCAAAATTACATACTATATTTTCATGTACATATGTACATGTGATAAAACAGAAATAAAGGGAATGATGAGGAAGGAAGGATGGGATTGGAGAGGGACACACAGGGACTTAAATATTCTATGTCTTTTTTTTCTTTTCTTTTCTTTTTTTTTTGAGAGAGAGAGAGAGCATAAGCCGGTGGGGCGTAGGCAAAAGGAGAGGAAGAGAGAGAATCCTAAACAGGCTCCATGCTCAGTGTGGGACCTGACACACAGGGCTCGATCTCACAACCCTGTGTGAGATCGACTTTTTGGACCTGAGCCAAAAATGAGAGTCGGAGGCTTAATCAACTGAGCCACCCAGGCGCCCCTTAAATGTTCTATGTCTTAGAACAGGGTGTATACAAGTAAGTGATCATTGTATTGTTACTTTTTTATCCTTAAACATTTATTTTACAAATATTCTTTTGTATATATTCAATATTTAATAAAAATAAAATTTCAAGGCTCTTTGGAATTGAGGAGGTAAAAGAGGTTTATCACAGAATGATTTAACTGGAAAGTTGGAAACAGCAACTCTGCAATAAGAGTCTGGTTAAATAAATTAAGGTACACCTATATAACAGAATAGCATGCACCAATGAAGAATGAAAAGTTAGAAGTGCACATAGTGATAGGAGATGTTTGTTGTATAGTAGGTGAGAGAAGTTACAAAACAATATAGTATCTCATTTGAATAAGAAACATAAAAATGCACATACATAAAAATGAGGGAGTGCTTAATCAGTACACCAAAAAATTAATAGTGTTGAGATCTGGGTGTTGGCTATTACGATTATATATGAGGGGTTTTTTTCTTCTTGATTTCTCTCTTTTTTTTTTTTTTTTTTACCAGAAACATATTACTCTCATACTGAAATTTTTTTTTAAAAAGTCAGAGAGGGCGCCTTGGTGGCTCAGTTGGTTAAGCGACTGCCTTCTGCTCAGGTCATGATCCTGGAGTCCCTGGATCGAGTCCCGCATCGGGCTCCCTGCTCAGCAAGGAACCTGCTTCTCCCTCTGACCCTCCCCCCTCTCATGTGCTCTCTCTCTCTCGTTCTCTCTGTCTCAAATAAAAAAATAAATAAATAAAAAAGTCAGAGAAAGAATAACAAAGCATATCTAAGAAATATCAGATAGAAGAATGTAAATATAAAATATTTGGGAATGACCTTCACAAACTATGTATGTTATTTAAAGAAAGTGACTACAGTTTTCCTAGAGTTAAAAAATTAGATTTGAAGGTGAAAGGATTTATCTATCAAGTTTCTGGCTAAAAGACTAAATACAGATTTAAATTCTTCCCGATTTTATTTATAGGATTAAAACAATCCCAGGTCTCATCACACACACAAATTTTTTGTAACTAGATTATGGTGACAGATGTTAACTAGACTTATTGTGATGGTTATTTCACAGTATGTCAAATAATCGAATCATTATGCTGTATACCTAAAACTAATAATATTTATGTCAATTTTAAGTCAATAAGAAAATAAAATTTAAAAATCCCAAAAAGAATCTCGATGATTTTTAATTGATAAAATGGTTCTAAAGTTCATCTAGAAGAATAAATGGGTCTATTGATAATAGAACTCTGAAAATTAAGAATTAAATGGTTAGACTTGTTCTAATGGATGCTAAAATGAATGATAAAGTGACAACCGCTGAATCAATATAAATGCAAATAGGAAACTCTTAAACATCTAGTAGAAAGTGCTCAAACATCTCGTTGTGCTTTTAAAAACAATGTTTGATGAAGGAAATAATGGTAACAGTGATGAACTATTTAATAAATGATGCTGGAATAATGGCTTAGGAAAGGTGGATAATTTTCATCTTAAAATGTATTCTAAAATAAATTTGACTATATTTATATGCATCTAAAATAAATTCTAGATAAATTAATATAAAAATATTTTAAAGCATTATAAAGGGAACACAGAAAATATATAACAGATTCACAACAGTGTAAGTCACTAAAGTGACTTTGCAGAACCAATTAATAGTCTTGACTACGAACTCTGTTTTCTTTCCCTGTGCTTCCTTTAGCTTCCATTCACACACTGCCCTGATTTTTCTCCTACCACTTTGGCTACTACTTCTCCAATTCCTTTGCAGGATTATCTTCCTCCAGAGACCATTATATGTTTGAGTTCTTCAGGGCCCATTCCTTCTCTACATTGTCTCCCAAGGTATTTGCATTCATACCCATGGCTCCAATTACAACCTCTACCCAGGCAACTCAAATTTAACTCTAGCCCAACCATTTCTTACTTTATCAGTATTAGTCAGGATTCCTGAAAGAAATAGGTGGCACACTCAAAATGGGTAGTTAAGGAGATTTTAGTTAAAAGATCATTTACAAAGGGTTTGGGGAAAGCGACAGAGGATGGTGGTATAGTATCTCAGGAACCTATTACTGCCTTAGGCCTAAAGAAACAAGGAGATAGAAATTGTTACCTGATGAGAGAGAGAGAGAGAGAGAAGAGGAAGAAATGGGAGGAAGAAGGGCAGAAGGGAGAGGGAGAAAAAAAGGAGGGTTTGGAAGAGGCAGGGCAGAAAGGGGAGGTAAGGAAAGGGGGCAGGAGAGGAAGAGAGAATGCAGGATGCAGATAATAAGGAATAAATACTCCACTTTCATTCTCTTCCTTCAATCTTTTGCCTGTACCTCCCATTCACCGAACCCCACTAGAAGCCAGAGGTCATGGGGGCCAGGTGCTCAGGGTATGTGAAATCGTAACGCATTCCATACAGCTCAGTCTCTTTGGACACAGAGAATAGAGAAGGGTAGAGACTGGGTCTAGATGGGCAAACAGAAGACACCTACCTAATCTTCACCTCCTATTTAGCTTCTTCACTAGGACATCCCATGGGTATTTCAAATGCAACAGGTCCAAAATTGAACTCACAAACTACCCATTCCACACCCTCACCTCTCAAAAACCAAACAACAACAAAAACCAAATAGGTCCTCTTTCAGTGTTTTCTGTGTCATCAAGTGGTATCAATGTCAGGTCTGTACTTTCATGGCCATGTAAGAATAGAGTGGAGTGGGGCAAGGGTGGGGGTAAAGAGATCACGGATGTGGCTATTCCATTAGTCCAGGCAGAAGTGATGATAAAACGGAATAAAAAAGTGTTGGTAATGATGGAAAGAAGTGGATGAAGTGGACAGACTGAAGAGATATTTAGAAGACAAAATTCATAGGACTTGATATTGGATTGGATGTTGGAGGCAAGGGTAATATGATTGTCAAAGACAACACCTTCAATAATTTCCTATAGATTTTAGGAAGAAGGAACAACCCCTTAACATGGATTTATTGGCCCTGCATGGTCAGGATCCCCCACCCTTCACTCTCCACCCTCCACTCTTCTTCTACCAGGCCCCTCTCAAGGTATGGGTTGTACTACATTCTTTCAATCCTTCACATTTTTTGTGTTTGCCCCTGAGCAGGAACTTTGCACTTACTATTTCCAGTGCCTGTAACGTTCTTACCTAGCTACCCAACTTCTTTATCATTCATATCACCACTTCTCCAGGGAAGCTTCTCCTGACTTCCCTAAATAGATCTAGTCCTATTAAAGTTCTCATATATTTTTATTATGTTATATTAATCACCATACATTACATCATTAGTTTTTGATGAAAGTTCTCACATATTTTGACTTTCCTTTTGTAGGATCTATCCATTGACAGTTCATACTCATGTGTGTGGCTTTTCAGTTAATGTCTAACCTCCTCTCAACCCCCCACTAGAATACAAACTCCATGAGGACAGAGACTATGTCTTTATTGGCTCTTTTATATAGTCTATTAGTGTTTGGCACCTTGTAGTTCACATATATATACATTCTTGAATGGATGAATGAATGGATAAAAGTAAAAGCAATAGAATATATCACAAAGAAAAACACTGATGGATTTAATAGATTTAAATTATGATCTTCTGTACATTAAACAAGAGTAAATAAGTGAGAAATTAGAGACATACTGATAATACAAAGATTATATCCTCAGAGAATTCTTACCACACACAAAAATAAAAGTACAATAGGAATTGACAAAAACAAAACAAAACAATCCCATAGAATAGAAAGGGTTATGACAACTTCTCACTGGAAAAATCAAAACACCAAATCATACGGACCTAAATAATCAAGAAATGTATTATTTCATGTAGCTAGAAGGACAGGATGGCTTCTCTCAGGATCATAAGATGATACCCAGCAAATAGTGGGAGCAACATGCTTTCGTGTTCACATCTATAAGAAATGTAGTCGCTTTCCTGGCAATGAAATACAAGTGCTTCTCTTCAGCCTTACTGAGTCAATTTAGGACCACGCTAGATCAAATCTGCTGTCAGAGGAATACCATGTTCTAATTTTGAGCCATTCACTAACTAGCAAAAGAAATTGGATTGCCATGCTTGGTTTATTTTAATCAGGACCCATTCCTGCACTGAGGTCAATTCCAGAAACCACATTGCTGTTGAGTCGAATACAATGTCCACTAACATTGGCCACACAACCATTGGAGAGAAATGGTCAACCTTAGGAATGAGGAAGATACAAGAAAATAAAAATATCAGCAAGGCATCATTGTTCAACTCCAAAATTTAAAGTTTGCTTTTAAAAAAATTATATTACTCATTGAATATGGGCTATACATTGACTTAACCTTTCTGGAGGGCAATTTGGCAATATACAAAAAACATTTCAAATATAATAAATTTGGGAATGTATACGTGTGTGTGGAAATAAGGAGGAAACCCAGAAATGTTCTTGTGGTTGTCACTGGCTGGTACATTTATGGGTGTTTTTTCTTTTAAATATTTTCCAAATATTTTTTAACAAGCCCAGTTTCATTTGCTTAAACACAAAGAACATGAAGTAACCTGTTATTTCAGAAAATGGCTAACTAACTTTCCAGAGGAATATCCTCTGGATGCTTAAGTACAAGTAGCAAAAGTAGTTTCAGGGATTCATTTGCTATCTTAAAATGATGGAAAGAAAGTAGCATCTGTCTGAATCAAAGATCTGAGTTACGGAATTCTCTGCTTCTGGAGTTCTAGTTTAGTTCCAATTGCCTTAGAATCCAGGAAGAAGAAAAAAAAAGATAAGGCATAAAAATCCTGCTGAAAGATGTGTAGTTACTACTGAACATTTAGCATAAAGCTTGTCCTTCTAATTCAACCTCTAACTCAACTCCATAGGCCCTTGCCTTTTGGCCCTAGTGAGTAAACAGTTGAGGCCACATGACCAGACTTAGCTTGATTTAATGTCACTTTCACTGAAGAGAATAGGACATTTAAAAAAATATGAGCATAGGAAAACATCTGAACTCAGTTTTAAGTTAAGGGTCTGAACGCCTAGGATAAAGGAATGTATGCTACTGAACTGGGATTTCCAACCGATATTTAACCCAAGGTGAGGATCTTAATTAAATCAGTTTTATTCAGTGATGATGTTCTTTCTCCAGATTTAATTTGATAATTTCCCCCATTTATTCTCAGACTATTCCTTTAATTTTCTTCCTGACCCTACCATCATCTCTCGGAGTAACCTTGGACAAGTCATTTAACCTCTGCTGTATCTTTTCTGAAAACAGGCCTCTGTCATAGATTTCCCTCTGTCTAAACATCTGTTTCATTGAAGCGAAAGAGCAGCAAAATTGCTCTATGAATTTAGGGATTGCCCTTAAGCTAATGGGAGAGTATTTATTGTATTTGACACAGTCCTCCTTTTAGAGACTTAAAAACAGATCTTCCATTTAAATAAAAATGGAATGTGCCAACAACAGATCCTACCCCATCAGTACCCCAGCAGTTACAGTGAACCAGCAGCTCAGCCTGTGCCTACCTTGGCCATGAACAGACAAGTGAGGACAGTAGAAAGGCAGGAAATGGGGTTAGGTTGATTTCCATCTATTAGCAGCAGCTTAAACCGGCGTGCTGGGCAGCTCTGCCTCCCATTGGCTACAGCTGACTGAGAGCAGCAGGATGAGGGCTGACCTATATCTGTTGGGTGTAAGTCAAACCCTGAATCTGTAGCAAACTTCAGTGTTCCAGAGCGCCAAGTTTAACTTACGACCAACCACATACAGTATTTTTATCAGGAACTGTGATACACTCCACCTGCGAAGAACTTAACATCTGTGGGTCTCCCCCCACCCCTCCCCCAACCCACCAGATTCTTTTGCTTTCTTTCTCACTGCCTCCCCTCCTGGCATCCTCTTACCGTTTTTGTCCTTCTGCTTCTGTGTCATCCTCTGCCTGAGAGGGGTTGTTATGGTCACAGCTGTGCTCCTTCGAGCAATCACAGGGACACCGGCCCCTCTCTGCCTGCCCCAGTTTCCATCTGACCAAGTCGTGCCCCTGCCTTGCCACCACAGTTGTCACCCCAGACTGCCTCTGCTTCCAGCCCACATGTGCCCTTCTGGGCCACCAGGAGTTTCAGAATGTGTCAGTTGCTAATACAACTGCAGCTGTGGACAGAAATATGGTATCAACAACATTCAAAACATGGGTCCTCCAGTTCCTACCCAGTAAATGTTTCTTACTAGTTTTTGAAGGCCAAATAATTGTTTTTCTTATTTTTTTTTAATTAAAGAGAGAGTTTAATTATTTGGACATTTATTTTCCTAGCACAGGGAACAAACTACTTGAACTTTTCATTTATGCAACTACCATCCAAATGCAGCCAAGCTCCTCTCCCTTTGTCTTGGGTCTCAGCTGTTTTGGGTCTCAATCAGTATGTGTATGTATTTACACACACTGATGTCACAATGCAAAACTGAACCTAGTCAGTTCTGTCTTCACACTAAAGCATCGGTACACTGCAGGCTTCTATTTAGAACGCAGAAGCTGTTCTCTGATACCTATTATTTCTTCAGAGAGGCCCTGTAGTAACAGAAAAGAAGCCCAGGTGATGGAAAATTATTCTAGCAGCTCAGGTCCCCAAGTACATAAGCCACATTGCAGTAATTTGAGATGGAAAAGACCTATTAAGTCATCCCACTGATCCTCTGAGGGCATGTCGTGGTTTTTCCCCTCTCCAATATGCTGATCTACTTTTTAGTGCCTTTTCCAATTGTAAGTGGCAAAAGTGATGGGGCTTCCACACCTCCCGGGGGACAGGGCAGTACAGTCTATAATAGATCTCTCCCATTAGGGTATGAGACTTGCTCAGCCGCCTAAATCATCTTTGTTTTGACTTTCATTTCCATCATTCGTCCTCCTGTCCCCTTGGACCACACTATATAATTTCTCTCCATCCCTGCTATTTTCACCCTCCAAGTATTAGGGGCCGATAAGCCAGTCCCTGTTAGTTAGAGCTGGCGGTCATGCTGGGAGACTTGTCTCTTTCATCTTCCTCTGAAGGCAGTCCCTCAGGCTTATAAATCATATTTGTTGCTCTTCGATGAACACCCATCAGTTTCTCAATAATTTGCCTCATTTCTTTGTCATTCACACTGGTCAGGAAATTCCCCTTTGTTTGTCCCTGTTGCCACAAAATAGGATGATGATAGTAGGATCTCTCCTTACAGAAAACAGAGCAGATCCCTTCAGCCACCAGGCATCTTCCTACCCCCAGGAGACTGGAGTCATCGAGTTCTTATCTTCAACTCTTACTTTACTTGGGGTGTGGGACTATTGTGTCCACAGGACTTAGATGTGTACACAGAGGCAGGAAGAGTTGATCTGTATTCCATCCAGCCAGCTTTCCATGTGGCGTAATTAGTTAACGCCCATTAGCTGTTTAAATCATAGCTCGCTGCCCATCTCAATTCCCAGTTGGAAGAGCTTCCCTGAATGTCTTCAAGAGAATGTTAACCTCCTCCTTTCCATGAATACTCCCATATTTACTGATATTAAAGTGGGTGACATCAGCCGCATTGGACACCTTTGCTGGAGGGGGAGTTCCTTTGCTGGGAGAGGAGTGGAATAGACCCCTCTAGCTTAAGTGTGAATGCACTGCAAACCAGGAGATTCTGGGAGTGGGATTTGTAATGCTAGGGCGACCGTATTTCGCCAGTCCCCTGTCTACCTCTCCAGTTAAGGGTTACCCTCAGCGCTAAAGCACCAAACTTAATAAGGTCTTTCCTAACGTGCTCAATGCTCACATTTATGCAATTGTAATAGTCAGCAGAGTGCTTTACAAACTGTTTTCCTCCAACTACACCAACCTTTCTAATAGTCAACCACCTTGCGAGGAAGGAATTCTCGTATTTTACCAGGGAGGAAACTGAGGCTGAGAGGTTCCACTACTCAGTTTCACAGATATTTATTCAATTCTCCTTTCCATTCCTTTTCATTCCTCCCTCTGAAGTCATTACAAAGAATGCTGCTTTCTGAGCAATATGGGAAGAGGTGTTAACTCTGTGCAGGTTCCTAAAGTCACCGAAATACTGCCCATTGCATAATGTTTTTCTGTGTGCTTAGTTGGCAAAAATAGGGTAACCAGACATCATCCACAGTTTGAAAGGAGTCCCATGGTTTATCAGTAGGATAATTCACTTGTTATTTGATGACAGAAAGAGTATATTAAAATTTATAAGGCATGGCCTGCTATCTCCTTCTAAACGATAATGTAATGTTATTAGGCATGAGCTAAAAGTGAGCTTATCTCTTCAAATACCAGTTCAGACCTTAAGAGTATCTGTTTTTCCCACAAAGCTGATAAAATTACATAAACCTAAGATAAAGGAGGAAAGAACTATATGTCAGAAAATGTTAATAACACGATTTGAGAAAACAAAGAACCTGAATAATACTGACATTTTTTGAGTAATATAAAAAGCAGAAATATAATTTTCTACCCAATATGTAGTAAAAGAGACACAGCATCCTAAAACTGTGCTAACAGCTAAGCAAAAAAAAAAAAGAAGATATTTTATTTATTGCATCACTTATTTTCAAATAGGGCTTATCAATATATTTAATTTGACACAAACGTGGTTATAGTAGGATAAAGACATCCACTGAAGGGGGTTTCTGCATTAAAGGATTGAAGTAGCTTCCAAAGAAAACTCCTCAGGTCCAGCATTTTGAAAAATCAAGATTAAGAAATTTATCTTTTGAAGTGAATTGCTCCTTCCGTGGCCTGGCCAGAGAGAGCAGATGGACAACATAAATGTACATGTACAATGCACAAAAACATGAAGAAGTTGCCATCTCTCAAATCACAGGGCAGAATTATTCCTTTTGCATCAGTTTGTGGGCCCTCGCTGTCTCCTATATGACTGTATATATTAATTTTTTGTCTTAAAAAGAGAACAACAACAAAAAAAACAGCTCACCCATCTCTCCCACTTCCCAGCCCCTGCCCTCTGTAACCACCAATCTGTTCTCTGTATCTAGGAGCTTGGTTTGTTTTGCTTCGTTTTACATTCCACATGTATGAGAGATCACCCAGTATTTATCTTTCTTATTTCACTTAGCATAATGCCCTCAAGGACCATCCACGTTACTGCAAATGGTAGGATTTCATTCTTTTTTATGGCTGAATAATATTCCAATAATATATAAACAACACAATTTCTGTATCCATCCATTGGTGGACACTCAGGTTGTTTCCATATCTTGGCTTTTGTACCTAATGCTGCAATGAACATGTAAGTGTATATATCTCTTCAAATTAGTGTCGTGTTCTTTAAAATACCCAGAAGCAGAAATGCTGATCACGTGATAGTTCTATTTTTAATTTTTTGAGGAAGTTCCATGTGGCTTTCCACAGTGGCTACACCAGTTTGCACTCCCACCCACAGTGCACAAGGGTTCCCTTTTCTCCACATTCTAACATTTGTTATTTCTTGTCTTTTGATAATAGCCATTCTAGTAGGTGTGAGGTGATATCTCATTGTGGTTTTGATTTGCATTTTCTTGATGATTAGTGAGGTTGAGCATCTTTTCATGATCCTGTTGGTTATCTGTAGGTCTTTTCTGGGGGGAAAAAAAGTCTATTCAGATCTTCTGCCCATTTTTAACTGGATTTTTTTGCTATTGAATTATAAGAGTTCTCTGTATATTTTGGATGTTAGGCCCTTATCAGATTTATAATTTGCAAATATTTTTTCCTGTTCAGTAGGTTGCCTTTTCATTTTGTTGATGGTTTCCTTTGCAGTGCAGAAGCTTTTTTAGTTTGATGTAATCCCACTTGTTTATTTTTGCTTTTGTGGCTTTTGCTTTTTGGTGTCAGATTAAAAAGAAATCATCACCAAGATCTGTATCAAGGAGCTTATCGCCTATGTTTTCTTCCAGGAGTTTTATGGTTTCAGGTCTTATGTTCAAGCCTTTAATCCATTTTGAGTCAATATTTGTGTATGGTGTAAGATAATGGTCCAGTTTCATTCTTTTGCATGTGGCTGTCCAGTTTTCCCAGCACCATTTATTGAAGAGACTCCTTTTCCTATTGTATATTCTTGGCTCCTTTGTCATAAACTAATTGACAATATATGCATGGGTTTATTTCTGGGGAATCTGTTCTGTTCTATTGAGTGATGTGTCTGTTTTTACACCAATACCATACTGTTTAAATTATTCAGCTTTGTTCTTCTTTTTGATTGCTTTAGCTACTCAGGTTTTTTTGCAGTTCCATACAAACTTTAGAACTGTTGTTGTATTTCTGTGAAAAATGCCACTGGAATTTTGATAGGGATTGCATGGATTCTGTAGATTGCTTTGGGTAGTATGGACATATTAACAATGTTAATTCTTCCAATACATGAGCATGCTATATCTTTCCATTTATTTGTGTTTTCTTTGATTTCTTTAGTCAATGTCTTATATAGTTTCCAGTGTACAGGCCTTTTACCTCTTTGTTAAACTTATTCCTAAGTATTTTATTTTTTCTGATGCAGTTGTAAATGGGATTGTTTCCTAAGGTCTCCAATAGTTCACTACTAGTGTGAAGAAACACAGCAGATTTGTGTGTATTGATTTTTGTATCATGCAACTTCATGAATTTGTTTATTCCAACAGTGTTTTGATGGATTTTTTTTCTATATATAGTATCATGTCATCTGCAAATAGTGATAGTTTTACTTCTTCCTTTCCAATTTGGATGCCTTTTATTTCTTTTTCTTGCCATTTAATTGTTCTGGCTAGGACTTCCAATACTATGTTGAATAAAAGTGGTGAGAGTGGACATCCTGGTCTTATTCCTAATCTTAGAGGAAAAGCTTTCAGCTTTTTACCACTGAGTATGAGGTTAGCTGTGGGCTTGTCATATATGGCCTTTTTCATGTTGAGGTATGATCCCTCTATACCTGTGTTGTTGAAAGTTTTTATCATTAAAAAATGTATGTTGTCAATTTTTTTTTTAAAGATCTGAGAGTGCGTGTGTATGGGGGGGGATGTCAGAGGGAAATGGAGAGATAATCTTAAGCAGACTGCACTGAGCACAGGGCCCGATATGGGGCTCAATCTCATGACACTGAGATCATGACCTGATCCTAAACCAAGAGTCCAACACTTAACCAACTGTGCCACCCAGGTGCCTGTCAAATGCTTTTTTTTTTTTTTTAACATGTAATGAGATGTTCATATCATTTTTTTAAAAGATTTATTTATTTATTTTGAGAGAGCGAGAATGAGAGAGAGAGAGAGAGAGTACATGAGTGGGGGAGGGTCAGAGGGAGAAGCAGGCTCCTCGCTGAGCAGGGAGCCCGATGCAGGACTCGATCCCGGGACTCCGGGATCATGACCTGAGCTGAAGGCAGTCGCTTAACCAACTGAGCCACCCAGGCGCCCCAGAGATGTTCATATCATTTTTATCCTTCACTTTGTTAATGTGGCTTATCACATTGATCGATTTGCAGATGTTGAACCATCCTTGCATCCCTGGAATAAATCCCATTTGATCATGGTGTATGATCCTTTTAATGTACTGTTGAATTCAATTTGATAATATTTTGTTGAGGATTTTTACATCTAAGTTCATCAAGGACATTGGCCAAAAATTTTTTTGTGGCATCCTTGTCTGGCTTTGATATCAGGGTAATGCTGGCCTCAAAGTGTGTTTAGAAGAGTTCTTCCAACTCTTCCATTTTTTGGAAGAGTTGGAGAGGAATTGGTATTAATTTCTCTTTGATGAATCCTCCAGTGAAGCCATCTGGTCCTGGACTTTTGTTTGTGGGGATTTGATTACTAATTCAATCTCCTTTCTAGTAATTGGTCTGTGTTCAGATTTTTGGTTTTGTCATGATTCAGTCTTGGTAGGTTGTACATTTCTAAGAATTTGTCCATTTCTTCTAGGTTGTCTAATTTGTTGGCATAAAATTGTTTATAGTCTCCTATGGTCCTTTGTGTTTCTGTGGCAATAGTTGCAGCAGCATCTCCTCTTTCATTTTTCTGATTTGAGTCCTCTTTGCTTTTCTATTGGTGAATGACTAACTTGGACTTTGTGGCTGGACTGGATGGTGCCTGTAACTTTTTTGGATGAAATTATTAAGCAAATGTATCCTTGAAAATGCACCCTTGAAGATTCCAGCTGTACGTTAGAGTATTTAATTTTAAAAAAAGGAAAACATTTACTCCTTTTTAAAAAATCACTACCAATGCAATACATTTACTGTGGCAAAGTTTAAAGATATTGATAAGGGGAAAAATGGATAGTTTTCAAAAGTAACCACTTTTACACGCCTTCCCACAGCCGTAGCTCTATATATCTTTTTCAAAACAATAAGTTGTTGGCATTAATCTTCAATAATCTTGACTTCTTTGCTACTTTACTCCCTTAAGATTTCTGAAATCCTTATGGAAGAACTGATGCTGTTTTAAGATGATCTAAATAGGACGGGAAAAAAAGATGATCTAAGTAGGGTGACAAAAATGCTTTAAAGATGTTAAAAATACATTTACTCTGAGTCTTAGGAGGTTCTAAATCTTTTGGAAGTACAAGACACCTTCCATAAATTTTGGATAAATATAATACCTAGAAAGTATATCATACCTACTATTCTGCTCAGTATTAGGATATATGAATCGTTTTCATGGATTCCAGTGTATCAGAGATCTCCAGCACAATGCGAAGGAATGGAAACTGGCTAGACCCAGCTTTAGGAGTTTAGGAAATGAGGCAGGAGAGACCTAGATGAGTTTAATACCAGACCTAAATCACCAATGTCTTCATTCGGCTCATTTTCTTTGCTCATTCACCTCCTCCTGACCAGGCCTATCATCTTTGGTCCTAGGCACAGGTCTTCTCTAGAGAATTTCTTCAGCATTTTCCAGCTTACTCTTAAATAACTCAAATACTAACACATCTTTGGGATTCTTAGGACTCTAGACAGAGTTTTGCTTTTTAAACTGTACTGAATACTACATCAAACATAAGACACCATTCACTGTAAGTTGTATCACCCTTGAAGTGGTGCTAAGAAGAAAGGTGCTGCCAGTTAAACTACAGCATGCCATTGATTTCAAATTTTATGCACAAAGAGGTTAAAATGGGAAAAAATAGTTCGTAATAAATCAACTATGCATTTACTTAACACCTACACATTGCATAGAGAATATTCAGTCACATAGCGTGAACAGATTTTTAGCACACACTACACATTAGGTTATGTACAGAGAAGTTTAAATTAGAATAGACATTTTTGACATTTAATTCATTTATTTATTTTTGGATTGAAATCAAAGCAAAATGTTCATATTTTAACATTTATGTTTCTATACAGAATATTCCTTTTACAGACTTGACTTTACAGTCTTAGAGTGGAAGCAGAGACTATTCATGTGATGTTGAATCCCTTTAGCGCTTTGTAATTTGTCCTCAGACAATAGAATTTTAAGTTAGACCACTCTTTACTTCAAGAAGCTTGCATGAGTTCTTTCATCTTTAAGATTCCAGTTAGTCACTTAATTCAATCTTTAAAAATTCATTAGGCTTGGAAAATGCAGATTTATTCCAATTTATGTTTATTATATCTTCTGTTTGGCCAGTTTAATTACCAGGTTTTACAGCTGCAAAAAAAGGAAGGCTCAGGCCACTTAACTGGTTTGTCCCTCAGCATTTAGATGGGTTCTTTCCTGTCTAGAGAAGTCTGTCCAACACAAAAGTACAATATTCCTTACACTTTAGTTTTACTGATCCAAACATGTTCTTTCAGTTGCCTGAGATATCTATTCTCTTCTTCTGAAATGAAAATTCATATTTCTATCACCTTTTTAACTATTCTGCCCCATGTTGGCAGATGTAGTCTAGGATCCAAATCTAGTAATCCAAATCTAGTTTCCCGTTGGGGAGAGAAAGACACATGCCCTATTTGTCCATAAGAGTAACTTGCCTTCCAGAATATAAATGTAGAGCCCCCACTCAGTCAAATATGAATTAGTTCTGAGGGGGGTAGAGTAAGGGAACATCTAACTTCTCATAGGCTCCCATCCTTTTTCCTTAGAATTTTACCTTATTCTCATTTTCTTCCTTTAAAATAGATAATCTTTAAAGCATATGATAGAAACAAAAGAAACATAAAAATGTTTAAAATGTAAAACTTTGATGAAGTTAAAAAAAAAATCACACTGAGCATACACAAGGAAATACAGAAATCTGTGGTCCTTGGCAGAACTAGTTTACCTTGTTTTGTACTGAATAGTGATGGTATTTTGAGCCCCTTCAGGCTCCTTTCCATCTCTTTCATTTTCCTGCCTCCTGGGGCCAAAACTAAACCTGTTAACTGGAAAACAAGCTAGATGACACTGGGCAAGGGTTGACATGTATGACCTAGGACAAACTTTTTCCTCTGAAAGCAGAAAAAGCCTCAATATCTGTAGGGAAATAGACCCCAGAAGGCATTAATTAACCATCGTCCTGGAGGGAATCATACAAGAGACTTCTGAGAAGATGGTCAGAGAAGGAGGGCTGAGGTAGTCCATAACTGCATTTTAGAAATGGTTACATTTGACCAAAGACATCCATATTCTCCAAATAACAAAAACATTTGCATCCAAGTCATCTGGACTTTTTTGCTCCCGTGAGTAAATACTTCTCGTGGTATTTACAAATAAATCTTCAATCAGTGTGGGAGACAAGTTTAATTGTTTAAAATCCCACTTCTATTTCTCTACTATTTCATAGCAGTTATAATTGTAGCATCTTTCACTTAAGAAGTAACTGAGGTTTTTATTCTTGATTTTGAAATGGGATGCCAAACCAAGCCATATTATTTTGCAATCACTGGGTTAATGTCTCTGTAGAAATTTAACTTCTACTAAAATGATTTCCCTCAGGGTGCCTGGGTGGCTCAGTCATTAAGCATCTGCCTTCGGCTCAGGTCATGATCCCAGGGTCCTGGGATCGAGCCCCGCATGAGCCTCCCTGCTTGGCAGGAAGCCTGCTTCTCCCTCTTCCTTTCCCCCTGCTTGTGTTCCCTCTCTCGCTGTCTCTCTCTGTCAAATAAATATTTTAAAAAAATAAAAAATAAAATGATATCCCTTAAAAAATGTGGGACATTTAACCATTCCAATTTTGCCTAATGTAGATGACTAAAATACATTAAAACAAGTGTATGCTTTTGCTATAGAATGAGTGTGTTCTTTCAAAATTCATATATTGAAATCCTAACCTCCAATGTGATGTTATTAAGAAACAGGGCCTTTACAACAGACACATGAAAAAGTGCTCAACATCACTCGGCATCAGGGAAATACAAATCAAACCCACAAAGAGATACCACCTCACACCTGTCAGAATGGCTAAAATTAACAAGACAGGAAACAACAAATGTTGGCAAGGATGTAGAGAAAGGGGAATCCTATAACACTGTTGGCAGGAATGTAAGCTAGTATAGTCACTCTGGAAAACAGTATGGAGGCTCCTCAAAAAGTTAAAAATCGAGCTGCCCTACAACCCAGCAATCGCGCTACTAGGTATTTACCCAAAGGATACAAATGTTGTGATCCAAAGGGGCACGTGCACCGCAATGTTTACAGCAGCAATGTCTACAATAGTCAAACTATGGGAAGAGCCCAGATGTCCATCAACAGATGAAGACATCTGGATAAAGAAGAGGTAGTATATATACACAATGGAATATTATTCCACCATCAAAAAGGATGAAATCCTAGCAATTGCAATGACGTGAATAGAACTAGAGGGTATTGGGGCACCTGGGTGGCTCACTTGGTTAAGCGACTGCCTTTGGCTGAGGTCATGATCCTGGAGTCCTGGGATCGAGTCCCGCATCGGGCTCCCTGCTCAGCAGGGAGTCTGCTTCTCCCTCTAACCCTCCTCCCTCTCATGCTCTCTGTCTCTCATTCCCTCTCTCTCAAATAAATAAATAAAATCTTTAAAAAAAAAAAAAAGAACTAGAGGGTATTATGCTGAGCGAAATAAGTCAAGCAGAGAAAGACAACTATCATATAGTTTCACTCATATGCGGAATTTAAGAAACAAAACAGAGGATCATAGGGGAAGAGAGAGAAAAATAAGATAAGACGAAATCAGAGAGGGAGACAAACCATAAGAGACTCCTCTAACTATGGGAAACAAACTGAGGGTTATTGGAGGGGAGGGGGCTTTGGGGATGGGGTAACTGGGTGATGGGCATTAAGGAGAGCATGTGATGTAATGAGTACTGGGTGTTATATGCAACTGATGAATAACTGAACTCTACATCTGAAACTAATGATACACTATATATTAATTAATTGAATTAAAATAAGATATATATAAAAAAATTTTTAAAAATAAGATATATATAAAAAAAGCAGGGCCTTTGAAGGTGATTAGGTCATGAGGATGGAGCTCTCCTAAGTATGCTTAGTGCCCCTATGAAAGGGACCCCAGAGAGCTCTTTCGCCCCTTCCCCCATATGAAGACACGTGAGAAGATAGTGGTCTATGAACCAGGAAGCAGATCCTCACCAGACCTTAGATTTCCCAGCCTTCAGAAGTGTGAGGAGACAATAATAAATGGAGTCTCTGGTGTTTCTGTTATGGCAGTCTGAACTAAATCTCCAAAGGATGATGGCATTTTCAAAGAATTTTTTTTTTTTTAAAGATTTTATTTATTTGTTTGACAGAGAGAGAGATAGCCAGAGAGGGAACACAAGCAGGGGGAGTGGGAGAGGGAGAAGCAGGCCTCCTGCGGAGCAGGGAGCTCGATGCGGGGCTCGATCCCAGGACCCCGGGATCATGACCTGAGCCAAAGGCTGACGCTTAACGACTGAGCCACCCAGGCGCCCCTCAAAGAACTTTATATGGACTTTTTGTTTGTATGATATTGTATAGGATATATCTAAATTCAAAGCTATTTTTAATCATAAATAATCTTAAATGCAGGCAAATAAAAATGTAGTTATAACATGGTAATATTTTCTTAATATTTCAATCATTTTTAGTAATATAAATACAAGCAAAAAGACTAAAGAAAAATTGAATTATATCATGGCTTCATTTCCTGTTTTCATTACTCATTAAACCTTGATAAGTGTGGTGAATGAAATGTACTACATAATTACAGTGTGCCACAGATTCCTTTGGACACCACCTACATTAATTGTAAGGCTATTTTAAAATGAAATGAATGTGTGCCAGGTGGCTGATATGAACTTCTAAGATCAACCACCATCTTGCTCTGTAAAATTATTCTGTTCTTTAGCTTCTGTTCTGTTCTTTAGCTTATCAGTAAAAATGTAACTACCAAGATAGCTAACACTTATTTAGTGCTTACTATGTCCTAGGTACTCTGCTAGGAGCTTTAGAAGTATTTTATTTAAATCTTTTGAGAACCCTGTGAGCTAGGTGTGATTATAATCTCCATTTTACACACACAGTATGGTGTGCTTAGCTGTGTATTTTCTCTGTGCCTTCTGGGTAGAGGGTTTTAGGCAGGGGCTAAAAGAACCTGGTGGTTATAAATAATAATTTCAGCATAATAAGAAATTGCATGAAGGGCCAATTTTATTTCCAGTGATGGGCACACTGACAGTTTGCTGTCTCCAGTGGGCTCAATTCTATTTAATAAATTGCCCTTATCCTACACATAATTGCATTCATAATACATTATTCTACTTCTTTTTAAACTTTTTCAGAAAATTGTGGTGTGTGGTGTATAAACCATTCTTCCTAGTAATATATGTAAGGCGCATTTATTCTAGAAAAATGTGAGACCCAGAGATGAAAATAAAAGTCAGCTGTTTTTCCCACAGGAAACCACTGGTTATATTTTACATATATTCTCCCATTTGTTTTTATCCATGCATATGCAAATATATATATTTAAATTCAATTGGAAATGTACTTTGTAGCTTGGTTTGGTTTTTCTGAGTTTTAAAATTTATTTGATAATATATCAAAATATTTTCTTATGTCATTAAACCTTCTTCCAAATAATTCTAAGCACAACACAGAATTCTGTTGTATGGTTATACTCTAATTATTGGACCAATTCCTTATTGTCAGACATTTATATAGGTGTAGAAAACTTTAAACACTTAAAGTCTTATTCACACTTTAGGTATCAGATTTAATGATTAAGAAATAATAATGCCAATGTGCCCAGTAAAAGCTTTGAGCTAAATCCCTATTGTCTGAATTTTAATCTAAAATTACAGAGTTGAAGGCAACCTCGGAGGAATTTAGTCCATTTTCCTATTTCTGGATAGGAATATATCACTATCCTAGATGAAGTTCTCTAGAAACTATTCTTGAATTTAATGAGGGAAGCAAATTCCATAACCCCTCCCAATGTATTATTACAGAGAGTTGGTGTCAAGAGCACAAGCTTTGGAGGTATACATACCCTAGGACCAAATATCAGATAAAGGACTTTGATCTTTGACGTTGACTTTATTACTCGCTCTCATTTTCAGTTTCTTTAAGGATTCCATTGCACGGTTTCTGCAAGGACTCCATGAGATAATATAGAGAGCGTCCAACAAAGTGTGGGTGTTGAACATATGCCAGTTCTTTTTATTTACCCGGTCTTTCTCAAATCTATAACATTTCCTTGCATTCTTTCTACAATGAAAAAATACCCATACAGCAATATTTATGGCACTAAATATATCTGATGACCATTACTAAATCCTCTGAACTGCTTCTCCAAACCAAACTAATTCACTTGACTTTTCTAAAGTCTACTTTTACAATTCTTTACACATTCAGACTCCTAAATTTTGAGGCCCCAAATTAGGATAGATCACCATTGGTCTGGCCAGGAATGCAGACGGTAAGAAATTCCACTATACCTTATATATTGTTACATTGTTGCCCCTCTATTCTTAAGAAGTTATGATGTTATTAACCCAGGTTCCACTTACTGGCTACCATAATCACCACTTCCCTATGCCAAACTTACTTCTTGACACTGATTCTTCATCTTGCTTAGAAGCAGTTCCTTCATTGTTTCAAGTTGGTTTCATTGACTTGGATCTGTTTTCCAATATCAGACTATTTGGTTTTAATCAAATGGTCTTGTCATCCACACATGTACTTTTGTCTATTTTTAAGTTGCTGGTGAAATTGAGAGGCAAATGAGTTAATACATCCCCCCACCAATCAACAAGAAACCATTCCACATCAATGTGGCAGAGTATAGCTGTGACAGAAATAATGGCTACCTCTTTTGCAAGCAGGTTTCTTTTAATGCGAGTCCAGTACCACTGAAGTTTTCTTCAGTCTTATATGTTTGAGTACATTTTAGTATGTCATCTGTGTGGATTAGGAGTTTGTAGGCTTTGGCTCTGAAAGCTGTAATTACCAATGTTTGAAAGACATCTGTGAGGGTGAGGATATGAAGAAGATAAACCAAAACCAAGATATATAATTACCACACCCCATTTTCCTATCAGGAACTTGGGATGTTTAAAGTACATTAGGACCTTTAGACAGGCCCTTCTCCTATCAGGGTGCATCATCAGGTTGCCCGGAATGTACATGATCAAATCTCTTGGCAGTAAATGTCCTCTTTCACATACACTATTAGCTCAAAGGTCCTTCAAAGACCAAGGGTGGAAAAGAACCATGCTTCTGTATTACTGAGTGATCATATCCCTGAGAATGATTATAAAGGGAACTTTATTGTGAGGGAAAAACACTGGGCCTGGAGTCAGGAGACCTCATTTCCAGTTATGAATCCCTCATGTGCTAACTGTGAGCCCAGCAGAAGCTTTCCTCAGTTTCTAAGCAGGCCTCAATGTCCCCATCTGTAAAATGGAAATAATCATAGAATTGTTGCATACAAAAAGGTCACAGATATGAATAGGCTTTAAAAATACTATGAGATTTCTATAAAACTCAGGATATAGGAGAGGAAAAAAAAAAACACAGAGTCACACCATTTCGTTGGAAATTTGGTCATTGGTTTCTGCTTTCATCTATGGCTAAACACTGAACATTTATGTTCTTTTTTTAAAGATTTTATTTATTTATTTGACAGAGAGAGACACAGCAAGAGAGGGAACACAAGCAGGGGGAGGAGGAAGAGGGAGAAGCAGGCTTCCCGCAGAGCAGGGAGCCCGATGCGGGGCTCGATCCCAGGACCCTGAGATCATGACCTGAGCCAAAGGCAGACGCTTAACGACTGAGCCACCCAGGCACCCTGAACATTTATGTTTTTAGTATTTCTGAGTGTTGAATGCATTGCTACACTATGAATAGCTACACTTGGAAGTGTTGTGAGAAAGGACAAGATTCCTTGTCACTGAAAATTAAAAAGCAATGAATCCTTTCAAAGGTAAAGGTAGCTTAGACCTGACTCATAGTACTTGTGTTCTGCCTGATTTTCTTTACAGAAAACTTAACAGTGTTCTAAGAAAACTAAAGTGAGACTGGCCCTTGGGTAAAAAAAAAAAGTGGGGAGCTAAAGCTTCTTGCCTCAATAACATGTTTGAGTGCCTTGTTTATTTTTGTGTTATTAAGTGACACTTACATAAATACCTTGTTGAGTAATGGTGCAAAACTGAAGTCTATTTAGGACACTGCTCCACCCAAGGTGAGTGATTAAAGCATGTATGTAAACTAAGTCCCCTTTGGCTCATCTAGTCAACCCCATAAGTAGTACTAGAAATGAACAATTGTGTGACATATGACATGGCTGGAGGGGAGAATGGGAAGGCAGGAGAAGTCTCCCTCGAAAA
This sequence comes from Mirounga angustirostris, assembly GCF_029215605.1. Lineage (NCBI taxonomy): Eukaryota > Metazoa > Chordata > Mammalia > Carnivora > Phocidae > Mirounga > Mirounga angustirostris. Next base: position 65,321,892 of record NW_026991720.1, on the reverse strand, counting down.
ATGAAGAAAGTGTAAAGAGTGGCAGGGAAACTAATAACTGAAAATTGGTTCTGACTATAGATATCAGTATATCAAGTTGAGACAAATTAAGGTGGCAGGAGATGTGTTAAAAAAAAAAAAAAAGCCTTTTCCCCATATAGTATAATAATAACCACCTTATTTTAAATGTAGCCAGGAAGGGCTATGTTTGCTCATGTGATCAGGTTTCCGCACTTCCCACACCTGGGGAAGTATCAGCTAATATTGATTTAGCACTAATTTATACCTGATGGTCGGGGCCAACTAGAATAGAAGAGAACTGGTACAAATTAGTGGGGCCCTGGGGTCCCAGAAAGAGGCCTGGGGCCCGACTGTTGTATATCAATACAAATCACCCTTTCTGGGAGGGGATGGAAAAAATATTTTAAAGGACCTGAATCTGGTGTGCTAAAAGATTCCCTTTAAGAATGTTGGGAATGGATGAAATCAAGTTACATTCTTAGATTGTATTAAGTTTAGTTCATTAATCCAGGAGCCAAACTAGAAGCAGAACAGGCTTTAAAATCTCTGACTCATTATATTATAAATAATATTAGCCAGTCAGTTCCATTTACCTATTCCTCGATGAAATTCCCTAGAATTAAAAAAAATCTCTAGTCTTACATTATAAATATCAGTGTAGATTTTATTTATTTATTTGACAGAGAGAGCTAGAGAGCACAAGCAGGGGGAACAGCAGAGGGAGAGGGAGAAGCAGGCTCCCCACCAAGCAGGGAGCCAAATGCGGGGCTCGATCCCAGGACCCTGGGATCATGACCCGAGCTGAAGGCAGATGCTTACCATCTGAGCCAACCAGGTGCCCCTAGATTTTTTTTTTTTTTTTGAACCACAGAGTTACTGATTCTTTCAAAACTGTTTTCTCTGGGTAATTTCCATGAACTGATGTCAGTTATCAACATTTCTTTGTGTTTGGCTACAAGTGAGAAAATATTTGGGGCCTGCAATTAAATTTGGTGAAATTTATTTTTAATGCATTGTTTCCCAGATTTGCCTGATCACAATGATCACCTGGGGAAGTTGTTAAAAGTTATATAGTCCTACCCTTCCTGCTCCCAGATATGCAAAATTAGACTTTTCAGGAAGGAAGGCTAAAATCTGTATTTTTATAGCAAGGACCCCAGCTATGCCTCGTGATTTACACGTTTGGAAAACACAGTTCTCTGTCCTTGTCCTATTCCTCATGATGTCAGAGCTCTTCAAACCCTCACATCTCACTTTTCCTCAGGGACTGCAGGCTTTTTCCTATTCCATCCCACCTAAGAAATAAGGTGCGTTCCCACCCACCACTGCGGCCCTCAGCACGGACTCTGCTGCAGCAGCAGTGGACCACATCTACAGTCTTAGGCAGTGAGGTGATGGAACCAACAGATGGAGGTGTGATTCGGAGATGCATTTCTAGAGACTCTGACCCACCCCTTGATGACCAGCTGTAGATGACTTTGCTGCCTCCTGAAGTGGCCACACTCAACCTCCCTTTGTGCTACATAAAATTTTTCTTTACCTCCACTCTCCTATCGTCCATAATGGGGGGAAAAACATTGTCCCTTTTTGTCAAACTTGTGCTCCTGATCAAACTCTCGACTGCCTCATGGATGCTAAATCTATGAATCTTCCTCCTTATTCAAACCTTGCTTTTTCATTTTCTTCTCCTTTGGCCTCTTCAGCTTATAGGCATATCAATAGACAGGTCTTTCCTATGCTTTTTAAACTGAACCAACATATGCTTTCTTGATCTCTGTTGAACCCCACGATCCCATTTTCATTCATGCCTTAATTTTACTGTCAAATTTCCCAAAAGAACATTCTACATTGGTCGTATCTACCTTCTCAATCTTCTCATGAAGCCAACTGTAACCTGGCTTCTGCAGAGCCACATTTTATAGATACTGTTGGTTTGGAGATTACCAGTGTTGAGATCCAATGACTTTTTGTGTAGCCCTTAACCTTCTTACCCATTCAGTAGCATTTGATATTGCTGATAACCCTATCTTTTTCAAAACTTAAATCAATTCATGATAATTATAAGAACAGAAATCTATTCAAGTAATTGAAACAAGGAGGATTTTAATATAAGACCACAGGAAGCTTTCCCACAGAATGTGTAATAGGGTGGTACAAGGATTTGAATCAGGAACTGGGAAGCTATCAGTAACCAATAAAGTTTTAACAAATAATTATTGATCACCTCTTATATTCTAGGCACTGGCTAGGTGTTAAGTACTGAACAGAAGAGACAAGGCCCCTGACCTTAGAGACTTTACAATCTAGTAGAGGAGGCTTACTATAAGCAAGCAAACAAATGTGTATTTACAACTTGTGATGAATATTACAAATGAAACAGACTTGCTTAATGATAGATTATTATAGGTTATTAGTGATAGGTGAGGACTCAAAGGATACTCTGAAGACATGACATTTAAACTGAACCATGAAGAATGTGAGGAACCCACTCAGGGAAACTGAGGAGTGTGAGGGATGTGGAAGGAGTGTTTCAGGCTGAAGATAACCTGTGTGAAGACCCTGTAGTAGGGTTTTGGAGTAAGTGAAAGGAGGCCACTGTGGCTGGAACTTAAAAGGTGAGGCAGAGAACAGAGCAAGATTAGGCTGGGAAAGGAGGCTGAAGCTGGAACAGGCCAGGTCTTTGAAGCTATTTTAAGGAATCTGGATTTCATTGCAAAGTAATTGGAAGACATTTAACTGATTTAAGCAGCAACCAACATGGTCCAATATATTTCTAGGTTTACCCTAACTGATAAGCAGAGAATCAATTAAAGAAAGCAAGAGAAGAAGTGGAAAGACCAGTTGGCAACTGTAGCAATAGCTCAGGTAAGAGATGATGGTAGTTCGTGGTCTATGTAGTAGCAAAGAACTTGGAGAAAAGGGGATGGATTAGACATCTATTTATGAGGAGCAAATGAGAGGACAAGCTGATGGGTTGGAGTTAGGGAGGGAAGGAGAGTGAGAAATCGAAAATATTGCTCAGGTCATATTATTTGGAATAACTGGGTGGATGGTGATACGATTTACGGAAGTGGGGAAAAAATACAGGTAGAACTTCTTGATAGAGGGGAAAGCAGGAATATAGAAATGAAGAGTTTAGTTCTATTTCAGATACATTACTTTCAGATATTCATGGAGATTTGACACATCAGATAGGCAGCAGAATACTGAATTTGGAGGAAATGTCTGGGCTGGAGAGATTAATTTGGGAGTTGCCAGCATTTTAGAGTATTTAATGTCATGGAAATGCTTGAGATCACCAAGAAGAAAGCAGAAGATAGAGCCTGATTTTAGAGGTGATTGGAGGAAGAAAAGCCCTTGAGGGACACTGAACAAGACTGGTTAGAAAAGTGGGAGGCAGAAATACATACTTAGCAATAATTACTTTGAATGTAAATGGACTTAACACTCCAATCAAAGACATAGGGTGATGAATGGGTAAAAAAGCAAACCCGTCTTATTATGTTGAGCGAAATAAGTCAAACAGAGAAAGACATGTATCATATGACCTCACTGATATGAGGAATTCTTAATCGCAGGAAACAAACTGAGGGTTGCTGGGGTGGGGGGTGGGGTGGGAGGGATGGGGTGACTGGGTGATAGACACTGGGGAGGGTATGTGCTCTGGTAAGCCCTGTGAATTGTGCAAGACTATTGAATCTCAGATCTGTACCTCTGAAACAAATAATGCAATATATGTTAAGAAAAAAAAAAAAAGAAGAAGAAGAAGGTAGCAGGAGGGGAAGAATGAAGAGGGGGAAATCGGAGGGGTAGACGAACCATGAGAGACAATGGACTCTGAAAAACAAACTGAGGTTCTAGAGGGGAGGGGGGTGGGAGGATGGGTTAGCCTGGTGATGGGTATTGAGGAGGGCACATTCTGCATGGAGCACTGGGTGTTATGCACAAACAATGAATCATGGAACACTACATCTAAAACTAATGATGTAATGTATGGGGATTAACATAAGAATAAAAAAAAATTCCCCTTTTTGATTAAAAAAAAAAAAAAGCAAACCCGTCTATATGCTGCCTACAAAAGACTCATTTCAGACCTAAAGACACATGCAGGGGTGCCTGTATGGCTCAGTTGGTTGAATGGCCAACTCTTGATTTTGGCTAGGTCATGAGCCCTGGAATTCCCCTGGAATCGAGCCCTGCATTGGGCTCCCCATTCCTCAGGGAGTCTGCCTGAAAATCTCTCTCCGCCCCGCCCCCCTGTGCTCGCTCACTCTCTAAATAGCTAACTAACAAACTAAATAAATAAATCAATAAAATCTTTAAAGAAACATGCAGATTGAAAGCGAAAGGATGGAGAAACATTTATCACGCAAATGGCTGTCAGAAGAAAGCTGTGGTAGCAATACTTTTATCAGACAAAATAGTCCTTAAAGACTGTAACAAGAGACAAAGAAGGAGACTATATAATAATAAATGGGACAATCCAACAAGAAGATATAACAATTGTAAATATTTATGGACCCAACAGAAGAGCACCCAAGTACATAAAACAGTTAATAACAAACATAAAGGAACTAATTGATAATAATACTGTAATAGTAAGGGATTTTAACATCCCATTAACATCAATGGACTGATCATCCAAACAGAAAATCAGCAAGGAAACAGTGACTTTGAATGACACACTAGGCCAGATGGATTTAACAGATATATTCAGAACATTCCATCCTAAAACAGCAGAATACACATTCTTTTCAAGTGCACAGAGAATGTTCTTCAAATAGATCACATATTAAGCCACAAAACAAATCTCAACAAATTCAAAAAGAGCGAAGTCATACCATGCATCTTTCCTGACCACAACACTATGAAACTAGAGGTCAACCACAAGAAAAAATCTGGAAAGACTAATAATACAAGGCGGTTAAATAACATGCTACTTAATGAATGGGTCAACCATGAAATCATGGAGGAAATCAAAAAGTACATGGGGAAAAATGAAAATTAAAACACAATGGTACAAAATCTTTGGGATGTACCAACAGCAGTTCTAAGAGGGAAGTTTATAGCAATACAGGCCTACATCAAGAAACAAGAAAAATCTCAAATAAACAATCTGATCTTACACTTAAAGGAGCTAGAAAGAGAACAAACAAAACCCCAAACCAGCAGAAGGAAGGAAATAACAAAGATTAGAGCAGAAATAAATGATTTAATAAATAAATGATTTGGTTTCTATTATAGAAACTAAAACAAAACAAAACAAAACAATAGAACAGATCAAGGACACCAGAAGCTGGTTCTTTGAAAAGATCAACAAAATTGATAAACCCCTAGCCAGACTCACCAACAAACCAAACCAAAGAAGGGAGGACTCAAAATCATAAATGCAAAAGGAGAAATAACAACAGACAACACAGAAACACAAAGGATTGTAAGATTATGAAAAATTATATGCCAAAAAATTGGACAACCTAGAAAAAAATGGATAAATTCTTAGAGCCATATAACCTACTAAAACTGAAGCAGGAAGGAAGAGAAAACATGAACAGATTACTAGCAATGAAATTGTATCAATAATCAAAAAACTCCCAACAAACAAAAGTTCAGGACCAGATGGCTTCACAGATGAATTCTACCAAACATTTAAAGAATAGTTTATATCTATTCTTCTCAAACTGTTCTAAAAATAGAAGAGGAAGGAAAACTTCCAAATTCATTCTATGAAGCCAGCATTACTCTGATACCAAAACTGGATAAAGACGCCACAAAAAAAGAGAACTACAGGCCAGTCTCTCTAATGAATATAGATGCAAAAATCCTCAACAAAATACTGGCAAACTAAATCCTACAATACGTTAAAAGAATTGTTAACCACAATTAAGTGAGATTTATTACCAGGATGCAAGGGTGGTTCAATATTCACAAGTCAATCAATGTGATACATCACATCGATAAGAGAAAGGATAAAAACCATAGGATAATTTCAATAGATGCAGAGAAAGCATTTGACAAAGTACAACATCCATTCATAATAAAAACTCTCAACAAAGTAGGTTTAGAGAGAACATACCTCAACATAATAAAGCCTTATATGAAAAACCCACAGCTCACCCCAGACTCAATGGGGAAAAACTGAGAACTTTTCCTATAAGGTCAGGAACAAGACAAAAATGTCCACTCTCACCACTTTTATTCAATATAATACTGGAAGTTCTAGCCACAGCAATCAGACAAGAAAAAGGAATAAAAGGCATCCAAATTGGTAAAGAAGAAGTAAAACTTTCACTATTTGCAGAGGACATACTATGTATAGAAAACTCTTAAGACTCCACCAAAAATACTACTACTAGAACTGATAAATGCATTCATTAAAGTCACAGGATACAAAATCAATGTACAAAGATCCATAACATTTCTATACAACTAATAATGAAGTAGCAAAGAGAAATTAAAGAATCGATCCCATTTACATTTGCACCAAAAATAATAAAATACCTAGGAATAAGCTTAACCAAAGAGGTAAAAGACCTGTACTCTGAAAATTATAAAACACTGATGAAAGAGATTGAAGATGACACAAAGAAATGGAAAGACATTCCATGCTCATGGATTAGAAGAATATGGTTAAAATGTCTATACTACTGAAAGCAATCCACAGATTTAATGCAATCCCTATCAAAATACCAAGAGCATATTGCATAGAACTTGAACAAATAACCCTAAAATCAGAAAAGAATCAGAAAAGACCCAAATGGCCAAAGCAATCTTGAATAGAAAAGCAAAGCTGGAAGCATCACAATTCCAGACTTCAAGTTATATTACAAAGCTGTAATAATCAAAACAGTATGGTACTGGCACAAAAATAGACAGAGAGGTCAATAGAACAGAAAGCCTGAAAACAAACCCACAATTATATGGTCAATAAATCTTCGATGAAGCAAGAATATGCAATGGGAAAAGACAAACTCTTCAACAAATGGTGTTGGGAAAACTGGACAGCTACATGCAAAAGGATGAAACTGGACCACTTTTGTACACCATACACAAAAGTAAACTCAAAATGGATTAAGGACTTAAATGTGAGACCTGAAACCATAAAAATCCTAGAGGAGAGGACAGGCAGTAATTTCTCTGACACTGGCCGTAGCAACATCTTTTTAGGTATGTCTCCTGAGGCAAGGGAAACAAAAGCAATAATAAACTATTGGGACTACATCAAAATAAAAAGCTTCTGCACAGCAAAGGAAACAACCAACAACACTAAAAGACAATCTACCGAATGGGAGAAGATATTTGCAAATGACATATCCCATCAGGGGTTGTATCCAAAATCTATAAAGCACTTATAAAACTCAACACCCAAAACACAGATAAATCCAAATACAAAATGGGCAGAAGACATGAACAGACATTCCTCCAAAGAAGACATACAGATGGCCAACAGACACATGAAAGATGCTCAACATCACTCATCATCAGGGAAATGCAAATCAAAACTACAGTGACCTATCACCTCACACCTGTCAGAGTGGCTAAAATCAAAAACTCAAGAAACAAGTGTTGACGATGATATGGAGAAAAAGGAACCTACATGCATTGTTGGTGGGAATGCAAACTGGTGCAGCCACTGAGGAAGACAGTATACATGTTCCTCAAAAAAATTAAAAACAGAATTACCTGGTGACTAACATAACATAATAAAATTAAATTAAATTAAAAAGAAAACAGAACTACCCTATGATCCAGTAATCACACTACTGGGTATTTACCCAAAGAATATGAAAATACTAATTTGAAAAGATACATACACTCCTAAGTTTATTGCAGCATTATTTACAATAGTTAAACTATTGAAGCTGCCCAAGTGTCCATTGACAGAGGAATGGATAAAGAAGGTGTAGAGTGTGTGTGTGTACAATGGAATATTATTCAGCATTAAAAAAGAACAAAATCTTGCCATTTGCAACATGGATAGAGCTAGAGAGTATAATGCTGAGTGCAGTAAGTCCATCAGAGAAAGACAAATACAATGTGATCTCACTCACAGGTGGAATTTAAGAAACAAAACAGCGAACAAAAGATAAAAGAAGAGACAACTCGGGGCACCTGGGTGGCTCAGATGGTTAAGCATCTGCCTTCGGCTCCGGTCGTGATCTCAGGGTCCTGGGATCAAGTCCCGCATCAGGCTCCTTGCTCAGTGGGGAGTCTGCTTCTCCCTCTCCCTCTGCCTGCCATGCCCCCTGCTTGTATGCTCGCACTCTCTCTCTCTCTCTCTCAAATTAAAAAAAAAAAAAAGAGAGAGAGAGACAACCCCCCAAAAACAGACTCTTCACTACAGAGAACAAATGGATGGTTACCAGAGGGGAGGTCAGTGGGGGGAATGGGTGAAATAGGTGTTGGGGATTAAAGAGTACACTTATCATAATGAGGACTGAGTAATGTATAGAATTGTTGAATCATTGTACACCTGAAACTAATATACCACTATATGTTAACTACACTGTAATTAAAATTTTTAAAAATTAAGTAGGAGAAAAAAGAAACAAACAAACAAAAAGAAACATAAAGAAAGAAGGAAAGAAAGAAAGAAAGAAAAAGAAGTAGAAGGCAGACCAGGCAGCTGCAGTTAGACTCCAATAGAAGAGATCTTTTGTCAAAAGTCGAGCCTGACCAACTATGTTGAAAACGCTAAAAGTTGGATTAGGATGAGGTCCAAGAAATATTGATTGGGTCTGGCAATATGGAGGCTGTTGACAACATTGATTAGCAGGTTTCAGTGGCATGTGCGGGTAGAAGCCAGATTAAAGCACATTGAACAGGAAATCAGAGTTAACTTGTAGACAACATTCTCAAGAAGCATTGCTGTGAAGGGATCAGAGAATTAGGGCTGCAGATGGAAAGGGATAAAACAAGAATCTTTATTTTGCTTTTTAAAAATGTTCCAATGGAGCTGTTCATACATATTTGGGAATAATCAAGCATTGGATGATGAACAAGAGGGAGGGGAAGAAGGGAAGGAATTTAAATCACAAGTAGAGGAAATGGCTTTTTGTAGGAGAGCAGAAAATGCATCACTTGTAATAGAAGGGAAAGAAAAATTGGGCCAAATGTCAAAAGATTTCTAGACTTGATGGTAGGGATATACTGGAGTTGTATCAGGAGAGACAGGTGTGGGGATGGTTTTAGATGATTGAAAAGAAAAGCGGGGGTAAGACATAAAATAATCATCTTGCAGAACTGAACATACTGTCAGGCTCCTCTCTCACCTCTCTCTCTCCTCTCCCTCCCACCTAACTTATCTTCAGAAACACCAAACACTCTCCATTTTATTAAGGAGGGCTTCCTTTCTGCCTTCTTTTCTAGTTAATTTTGTCCTTGATCCTCGTGTCCTTTATTTCTACACTTTAGTCCCCTGTCAACTTCATTTGTGCCCCTGGCTTCAAATACCACATATACGTGAATACCCCAAAATCCGTATCTCTGTTCTCAACTTCGCTATCAGTTAAAAACTACCGTCAAACATTTTTTTCCCCTTTTTTCTTCTTGTATCTATAAAAGATGGTCAGTATTAACCAAACTTATTGTGGTAATAATTTTGAAATACTTATATGTAAATCCAATCTTTATGCTGTATACCTTAAGCTTATACCATGCTGTGTGTCAGTTATGGCTTACTAAGACAAAGAAAACACTGCCTCCACTTGAATATCCTCTGGTTCTTTTATTTAGAGCTGAATTCATAATTATCTTCTCACCAAACCTACTCATCTTCCTAGCTGCCCTGTTCAAGCCACTACTACCTGCCACCATTACAATCCTAAAGCTTCAGAGTTGTCTGATCTACTTCCAAGGTCTATCAGTTGAGAAGGTCCATCACTTTCATCTTTTCCTCCTCTCCACATCCTCTGTCATTCCCCTAACTCTCATTACATAAACTCACATGGATTATTGTCCAAGTCTGCTAAATCATCTTCCAGTATGCAGTCTCCGATCCAGGTTAGAAACTGTCCTTGCGTCAATCTTCACAAAGCACAGCTCCACTCATGTCTTCTTCACCCACTCCAGAATCTGACAGCTCCTCACTGCATACTCTATATAAAGTACAAGCCTTGCCTACCAACCTCCATGGCCGGTCATCAGCAGATCCAGGTTTATCGTTCATTAACAATCAATCAAGTTAGACTGTCCAATTGTCTCCTAACATATCCTGTGTCTTCTTAATGACAAGACTTCCTCATATTCTTCTTCCTGATGTCTTTCCTCAAAAGAGGTCTTTCCCTCCCATCACTTCCATATTATACCTCTCTCCTCTCGAAGACATGTCTAGACATCATTTTTACCTTGATTTGCAGGCATAGCTTTTTGCCTCTGACAGACCACAATTTACCAATGTGAGAACCAGTGTGCCCTACAGAGTATACAACAGTGTCTGACACTCTGAAGACATTTAATAAGGAACTTGATAAAGCCTGCTGCTAGTGATGTGCTAGTAAACCTTCATATAGGCCTATTAAATGTATTAGTACAGGCCTTTTCAATAGGATGTGGAGTAGGACACTGAAAATTGTGTACTACAAAAAACTTAAAATAATAACAAGAAACTTCTCTCGTTAAGCACTGCTGATGAATTGATTGCACCTTAACAACAGTTCCTCAACTCACTCATGTAGTAAAAAGTAAAATTCAGACACATAACAGGAAATTAACCCACGACATATTTTGATCACTCTAAGGTCTCATAAAAAAAATAAAATAACACTATGATAATCAAGCATACTCTCTTCACAGGACTACTACTGCTCTCATGCATTGTTGACACCATGTTTGGAACTAAAACAAATGGAATGCCACAGCGTGGAAAGAGAATATTTGCAGTTTCTTTGGTCCCCACATCTTTAGCCTCTGAATGTCCTGTCTTTGTACAATATAGTCTTTTAGTTAAATGATAAAAGCCAACTTGTATATCAGCTTAGGGAATATGCCCCAGCATCATAGTTGGGTATAGAAATTGCTGAGGAAATGAAAGCTGGAAAACTGGGGGTCCTCATCACTGTTTTCTATCCTTGTAGGAATAATTACATACTTATCCTTTAAAAATAAAATGTCCGCTAGATCTACTGCTTCTTTTGAACTTCTTTTAGAAACAAAACAGAGGGAAAAAGCTCCCTGCCACTGGTCTTAGCAAGGATATTATGGATACGATGCCCAAAGTACAAGAAACAAAAGCAAAACAAACAAGTGGAACTACATTAAACTAAAAAGCCTTCTGCACGGCAAAGGAAATGGGCAAAGGACCTAAACAGAGACTTTTTCCAAAAAACATATTCACATGGTCACAGGTACATGAAGAGATGCTCAACATCATTAATCATCAGGGAAATGCAAATCAAAACCACAATGAGCTATCACCTCACACTTGTTAGAATTTCTTTTTCAGAAAAGACAAGAGGTAACAAGTGCGGGTGAGGTGAGAGAAGGGAACGCTTGAGCACTGTTGGTGAAAATGTAAAGTGGTACAGCCACTATGGAAAACAGTATGGAAATTCCTCAAAAACAGGGGAGGGGGGTGGGAGGATGGGTTAGCCTGGTGGTAGGTATTGAGGAGGGCACATTCTGCATGGAGCACTGGGTGTTGTGCACAAACAATGAATCATGGAACACTTCATCTAAAACTAATGATGTAATGTATGGGGATTAACATAAGAATAAAATTAAAAAAAAAAGAAATGAGAGAAATAAAAAAAAAGTTAAAAGTAGAACTACTATGTAAATCCCACTTTTGGATATATATGCAAAGAAAATGAAATGAGTATCTCAAAGAGGTATTTGCAATCCCATGTTCATTGCAGCATTATTTACAATAGCCAAGACATGGAAATGTATATAAGTATAAAATATATATAATACAGTGTAATACTATTTAGTCATAAAAGAGAAAAAAAAATCCTGCCATTTGTAATTACATGGATGAAACTTGAGGGTATTTTGCTAAGTGAAATAAGTCAGATGCAGAAAGACAAACACTATACATTCTCACTTATATGTGGAATCTTAAAAAACAAAAAAAAAACAAAAAACCCCAAAACTTATCAAACAGAGAACAGATTGGTGGTCACCAGGAGCAGGGGGTGGGGAGTGAGGAAAATTGGTGAAGGTGGTCAAAAGATACAGACTTCCAATTATAAAATGAATAAATTCTGGAGCTATAATGTACAGTGAGGTTACTGTAGTTAACAATACTATATTATATATTTGAAAGTTGCTAAGAAAATAGATTTTAAAAGTTCTCACCACACACACAAATGTAACTATGTGAAGTAAGGGATGTTAAATAACCTTATTGTGTTAATCTTGCACTATAGACCTATATAGTGCAAAATCATTACATTGTACGCCTTAAACTTATACCATCTTATGTCATTATATCTCAATAAAGCTAGGGAAAAAGAAAGCAAAAATTTGATTATTTACATGAAATGTTCCTTTCCACTTAAATACAATTTTTTTCAGTTCCTTTATACAGGCCTCTTGGGAATAACTGTTCCTAACAGTGAGAGAGAACAGACTAGAAATCAGCAGATGTCATTCCCTAACTGTCCTCAACTGTGCTTCTCTGTCAATTTCACTTGGTTATTTTTTTTTTCCTGCAAATTTCAACTGCTTGTTTCTCCATCACCAATTTCACTGTCCATTTCCAACCTCTGATGAGCCCCCAATATCCAACAGGACTAATACTTTTCACTTTGCCTGTATAAGGACCAGAATACAAGATGTGCTCTTTTTTTGAACACCCACCTCCAATGCAAATATCTGTATGGTTTATAGGAGCCACATGGAACATTTTTCCACTCTGTGGCTATGTCTTTTCAGCAGATCTACCCATGGTTATAAATATATATTTTTCTGATAAAAGGCACAGTTTTGGTTCAACAAGCACTGGTAAAAATTTGCTACTCTTTCAACAATATTGAGCAAATATTGATTGTCTACCATGTACCAAGCACTGTTGTGAAGATTCAGCGGTTATAAAATAAAAAGTCTTGCTTTCACAGCTCTTACATTCTAGATGGACAGAACACAAAATAACTATAATATATAATAGGTTGGATTGTGATAGGTTTTCTGGGGAAAAGAAGGTAGGATAGAGAATAGAAAATGCCTAGGGGTGCTTGCAATTTTAACAAGGGTTTTCAGAAAAGCTCTCATCATGAAGGTGGTGACGTCTGAGTCAAGAGCTGGTGGAAATGAGGGAGCAAGCCACGTGGGTATCTGGGGCAAGAACTTTTCAGGCAGAGGGAACCCCTAGTGCAAAGGCGCACGTAGGCTGTCACAAGCAGTAAGGAGTATTACTGTAAGCATCTGCCAGGGACAAAAATTCAGGCAAGGCTTTTTTTGTTGTTGCTATAAAGAATCCACCTACAAGAGAGTTTAATCAGCTTAAGATGAACATCAGTGCAGATCTGTTTAGTGTTGTCTCTCAGCCATGACCTCATTGCTAATACTGACAGCCTGGCCTGCCTCTTAGATTTGGATGAACCTTGGATGTGCAGCCTGGCAAACCTGGATGAAACCAGAAAAGAGAGTCTTGATAGCTGAGTAGGCCCAATGCTTCTTTACCTCATTTTCTCTCCCCATGGGCCTGCATATTAATCATATGTAGCCACTGATTCCAAGTGTAAATTTAATCCAAAATATGTCCATTACTATATATGAACTAAGAAGTAAATATAATAGAACTTTACCTCAAATGAGCTAATGGTGGATTTCTGTCCCACAGACAGCCAAGACATAAGGCTACTGGGAACAAAGGTGGTTCCCATGCCACCAAATTGTTTTTTCAATGTTGTTTTCTTCTAGACAGGGCAACATAGGAAAGAGATCATTACTAACATTAAGTCTCCTATAGAATTTGCAGAGATTGTCCCACTTATATTCAACCAATAGAAATAATCTGCTCTGGACCTTTCTATCCCATAGCTAGCACAGTAGTATAACAGTGCCCCGCTAGCCAAGCAACCCACACCTCCTTCCAAAGGTTTTCCAGTTTCCTGAGGAGAACATTTTCCTAAAGTTTCTGTTATGCCCTGAGAGCCTACTCTCATCCTTGATAAGAATAAAACATTATTAAGAACTCAACAAATGGACATTTGAAAGCAGGGTTTAGTTTATTTTAGCCCATCTTTGATTTGTTTGGAGCCTGAATTCCTTACGTATGAAGATCAGTACTTATTTTGCAAGAATAAAGGTTTAAGAGACGATCAAGATTTCTTTAGCAAAGAGAAGCTGATTGAACATCCAAATAGGTCATGATGACTTATAAGTAACTGAAAATAGGATTTTAATGTCATAGTAGTTCTCTGTGTGGGTTGTTTAGATTTGTTTTAGATGCCTGATTTAATTGGCTATGGTAGATTTGAAAGACATAGAAAGCCTTTAAAATATGGCTAGGTATGTGGTTTTAGATCCAAATCAAGTATTGATCATTATGACTGTGGCTTGGTATAAATTTAGAATTATTGTAATCTAATGTGTTGAGGTTGTTCCATACTTATATTTAGGAGTGGCCAGAGAGGACATTTCTATAATGAAACTATGCTGTAATCAAATCAACAACTTAGTAATTTACTAGCTTTTTTTTTTAACTTCACATATTTTAATCTTTCAAGATTTTTGTGATATTCTAAAAAAGTCATTGCAAAGAAGCTACTTGCTTTTTCCTCATAAAAGAATGCAATTTCCTAATTAATGAAGTCTTTAATTTTAGATGGAAAAACTAACACAATAGATCAATTACACCAAATTTAAAAGAGAATTTACTGTATGTATAACTAAAATACATGTTATTGTGGAAAGAAAAACATATAGGTAGTGGCTATCTTCACTTGTAAAATTTCTTTTGATCTAATGGGAACTTATCTCACACTCATGGACTGTTGTAAATACTCTACCAATCATGTAGTCCACAGCTTTAAGCTGTGATGTGCTAGAACAGAGGGCTTACTCACAGATTCAAGTTAGTTCACCTAGGTTGGATTCTTAGCTCCCCACTTACTAGCTAAGTAATCTCAGGCAAGACATTTAACTTTTTTGTGCGTTAGCTGAGAACATATCTACCTTGTGGATTATAGTAGAGCTCAATGAGTTAACACATAAAACATTCTTAGACCAGTGGCTGGCACATGATGAACGTTCATTAAATGTTAGCTATTATTCTAGTGTGTGATAAAGTGAGGAACTACCACCGTTCTTAATGGGAAGTACTGGATGCAATTCTTGAATTTTTACTGGGTTTCATCTACTTTTTATAGAAGCTAGTATGCTTTTTGGACTGAGAGCACAAGGAAGCAGAGAGGGATGACTCCTCTAAGTGAAACTAAACCCTGCATGTAGTGCCTAAAATCAAAGGAAACTTGTCAGTGTGGGCAGACACCAAGAGTAGACCAATCTGAAAACCCACTTCTCTCTCATTATCTCATGGAAATTAATAGAGAGTATCTGATGTAGACCCTTAAATTAACTGTTCCTGCTTAAGGTGTATTTATTTTTTTTCTGCCTAAGGTTTAAAACCTTGGTTTACTATGGGGTAAACTTAGGTTTTTGATAGTCATCCAAAATCTTCATATCTCTTCAGTCTCACTGCAGAATAAAAACTAAATTTACCACAGTGGATTGTTACATTAAGTCTGGTATTTATTTCTCCCAAGAGGCCATCTGCTTCTGGGGAAAGGCAACAGGGTGCCCTCCATTAATATATCTAACTGATGGTGTAATGATGTACAATTCCTTGTTAACCCATGCAATTCAGTTATTGTCTTGGAACCTAAGATTGGATTCTCTTTTCACTGCATAACTACAAATCTAAGGATAGACTTTTATAAAAATATTGGCCCCTGGTTCAGGCCAGCTTCTAGACTTTGCTTCTGATGCCTTGAAGTTCTTTTGATCCATTAGTCAGTCTACTTGCCACAAAAACTCAAATTACTATAGTTAGAGGGGAAGGGATGGATTCTTCTGGTTCCAACTCTAAAACGTCCCAACAGAACAGGTGTCCTTGCAAAGTAAAGTTAGCCTTAAGTGTCGTATATCTCAAGTTGTACAATCGGCGCAGGAGGGTGGAGCCCTCGCAACTGGCTTACCGGGGTGTGCGTCTGTCTTTGGGTGTCGGGGCACACGCAGGACACGCACGGACCCACTTTCCTACGGCAGCCCAATCAAACTCTCGCTCTCACCTCAAAGGCTGTCAACTCTCACGCCTCTCCCTGCGTCCACATCCAGCCCCCTCCTCACTCTTCTACTCCCTCACGCCCCGCCTCCAAAGTAGCACGCACCACTCTCATTGGCGAGTGCTCCTCTCACTCCTACTCCCCAACCAATCACTCGAGTTCTGGTGGAGAGCGGCGGAGCCAATGGGAATGCTCGTTGCGGCAGCTGCCGGGTCCGAGGGCCGGGAGGCGGTGCCGGGGGCGGGGTGCGGGTGGGGAAATCAGTTGCCATTTGGAGTGAGGAGCAGGCGGAGGCGGCGGCGGCGGTGTTTGCGGTGGCGCGGGATCCGCGGAGAGCGAGACACCTCGAGGCCCTTTCCTCCTGTCCCGATCCCGAGAAGCAGGGGTCCGGGCCTGCGTGCAGTTGCTGGGCGATCCCGCGCGTGCAGCCCTGCGAGGCAGCGAGCGGCCCCCGAGGCTGCGTGATCCGGACTGTTGCCCCTCTCCCCTGTCAGCGCGATGCCCGGGGCGGCGGCGGCTCCGGGCTCCTCGCGGCCCCGGCCGTGACCGCCACACCGAGCACGGCCCGCCGGTTGGGGCCGTTGGGCGTTTGTTTTCGCAGCCTTCCCCTCCCCCCCTCGCCGAGGCGGCGGGGGTGCGCGTTGGGAAGGGGGAGCCGAGAGACTCCTCCTCCTCCCCGATACCCCCGCCCCTCCCCCTTACACACTCGCACGCACTATCGCGCCGGCTCCCACACGCTCGCGCGCCTCCCGCTCTGCGCCTCCGTGTCGGCCGGCGTCGTCCCGGGCCCTCGGAGCCACCATGTCCACTGCCTCCTCCTCCAGTTCCTCTCAGACCCCTCATCCCCCGCCGCAGAGGATGCGGCGCAGCGCCGCGGGCTCCCCGCCCGCCGCCCCCTCCGCCGGCAACGGGAACGGTGCGGGCGGCGGCGTGGGTTGCGCCCCGGCTGCGGGAGCCGGCCGGCTGCTGCAGCCCATCCGCGCCACGGTGCCCTACCAGCTCCTGCGGGGCAGCCAGCACAGTCCCACGCGCCCACCCGCCGCCGCCGCCGTCGCCTCGCTGGGCAACCTCCCGGGGCCCGGTGCGGCCCGCGGCCCCAGCCCGCCCAGCCCGACGCTGCCGCCGGCCGCAGCCGCGGCCCCGACCGAGCAGGCGCCGCGGGCCAAGGGCCGCCCGAGACGGTCCCCCGAGAACCACCGGAGGAGCAACTCACCTGAGAGACGGAGCCCCGGCTCGCCCGTGTGCAGAGGTAGCGAGCCCAACCCTTCCGTCCTCCCGGGCTGCGTCTTCCCCGACGGTTCCCTCCGTGGAAACTTCAGCCTCTCCGGGCTTCTCTTTGCTAGTGCATTATCGAAGGTGTGAAAGTGGCTTTGGGAATCTCACCTCCCTGCGGTCGTTGCGGGGCTTGGAGGAGCGAACTGAAAAGCAACTTTTATTTGACCCACATGCCGCCCCTCAGATTTTATCTTCCATCACTCGCCTGCATCGAAAGGTTTTTCAGTTCGTGAGCTGATTAGCTCACTCATGTGTTTGCTGTTGGTAGCAGGGGAAGGAGGAGCTGGGCGAAACACTTAAAAATACACGCACACAAACTCTGGCAGCCGATAAGGTGGTGGTTGTAATCCACAGCCTCTTTGTGCTTTCCTACAAAGTTCCTAACGTGTCTGTGACTACTGGGATATATATATTTCTTCTTTTTTGGAAGGGTGATGGCATTAGTTATGAGGATATCTGTTGGATGTGTAGAAGAGACAGTTTTGGATATGCAATTGAAGTGTATAGTGTTTTGGTGGGTTTTTTTTTTTTTTTTTGGTCTCTTTTTTTCTACTTTATATAGTCATATGCATCAGAGCAGTACTTCGCTGAAAATCGTCTATGCCCAACTCAAGATTTTCATGGTAAATTTCTGAAGACCTATTTGTGGAGTGTGCTCACTTTTTCCTTCCATTTTTAAGTACACTTAACAGTTCAGTTGAGCTGTTAAAGGATCTCAAGTTTCTTTTTTGTTAGGTGTCAAAGGTAATGGTGAGCTAGTAGATGCTGTCGGCTTCCCTTAATGTTTTGTGTTTTGGTTTGGTTTTGTTTATGTCTGGGGACACAGTGCATGATCTAGTTGGGTCCTGGGGGAGAAAAGGAAGATTAGCCAAAACAGGGACTTAAAGCTCATAAGGGAGAGTGGTGTAGCTAATATAATTAGATACCAGGCTAGAGCTACAGATGCTGCTGCTGCAGCAGCATTGTGGAGACAACTGATCATACCGAGTGGAAAACTCTCTGCTTGGAAGGGAAACACTGTGGAGCTCTGTACGTTGATGTGGTATGTGGAAATTTTTTTTTTTTTTTTAATGGAGCTTTTTAATGAAAGACCTAGACTTGGAGAAAGTGATTATGTTATGATGGATTGCAGTTTTGGTGGTGGTGTTTTTTTAAATATTTCTGGCTGGTAATTAGCATGTTGCTAAGGCACTTGTTTTCAGACCACTTGATGGTGTGGCAGAGTAGGATGTAGTGCAGTGGTATGTGTACATGAGCACCAAGAAATACCTCCTGTAATCTGTATGCACCAGGAGGAATTTGCTCCCCCACTCCTCCCCCAGGTCAAGCCAGCTGCTGCAGAAACTGACATCCTCCAGCAAATCCTGAATGAATGAATGAAAACAACGTGATCGCCCTAATAATGACCACAACTGAACACACATCTTTGGCTGTATTTTATAGAAAAGGCCACCATTTTCTAACAGATTAATGCCATATGCAGCTCCCTTGCACATTTTCTGGAGCCTTATGAAATGAGAGGTAAAAGAACAAATAGAAGGCAGCAGTTAGAGAAATTTTTGAGTGATTTAACTTCAACAGTGCATAGATTGAGTTTTGGGATTTTCTTTTAGGGACTAATGTAACAGCCATAGAATAAGCATTTCAGACTGTGTACAGAGGGTTTTGTGGGCAAAGTAAGAGTATTTGCTGCAACAGTATAATGGCCATCTAGTGCCTGCTCCCCTTTTGTTGATAAACACTAACATCTTACAACACGTCATAGTACAACTTGTTTTTCTGCATCCTTCAAAAGCCTTAATTGCTTAAGAATTACATGGTCCATCATAAAGTAGTTTTAATGAAATTTGTGATCAGGCTTAAACTATCCCCCTTGTTGTAGTGTGGCATATCTGAGTTTAATGCAATTTTAATGTAATCATGATGAAAACACTTCCCTGAGTCTGGTTGTGCAGCAGACAGATTTGCATCACTACAGAGCTTGTATTGGGAATAGAAGAGGCTTTTCTGCTGTCTTTAACACCAGGTGGTTTTGTCAGTTTCTTACATTTAAGGGATTTTGAATGCAGGCTCTTGAGCCCCCAGTTCCCTGATTATATTACCTTTATGTTACTTCTCCACATCCCGCCGTGCTCCTCTCTACCCATATTAAAACTGTGCAACTAATCTATTCTGTTTAGCCATTTAAAATCCATTCTATGAACATTTGAACATTTTTTCAAACATTATCTACTCAGTTTCTTCTGAATTCTGTGAGGTTCTGACTTCAGTGGATTTTAGCCTCCACAGGTCAAGGCTCCTGCCGCCGCGGCTGCTGCCGCTGCAGACGCTGACATCACTATACTGCATGAATGAAAAACAACAACGTGCTCCATTTCTTGCTCTCCACCTCCTTCCTCTTCTGCACACTCCTCTGTGTGTGTGTGTGTGTGTGTAAGATGGTGTTACACTGCATTTGAAACTACATTTAAAAATGTTAAGTAGATGGTGGTTCAAGGGATATGTATGTAGTATAGAGGCATATTGTTTACAAAAAGCTTCAAGTGCTATGAGCATTTAGACTGGAGATGTCATAATTGAGCATTCAGTATTTTTTTTTTTTTATCTGGACTGGTGGTTATGGAAGAAAATACAGAAGCTTTAAACACTTTTCTTTGTAATTGTTTTACCAAGAAGAAATTATGGAACAACATGATTTCTAAACATGTTGGATCATTATTATTTCCCTCTTAAACATTCTTACTATGCATATTTATAGGGTTAAATCCATAGTAATAAAGAAAGGATACTCAGATTATTTCACAAAGCTGAGGAAAAGCTGAATTCTGTAAAAGGTACAATCAAATTTTAATATATTAGTTTATAAAATTCAACAAGATGGCAATTTCTTTATTTTTGTAGCACAGTTTTAGATAATTTAAAAGGGTATCATAACAGAAGACACATACATCTTTACCTGGACTTTTACAAATTAAAACTATCTTGTTTATGCATATTTTTGTTTGTATTTTTTAAAACCTCAAGGTTTGTTATTTATATTCATTTCTTTACTTCTGCCATTAGCAAAATGTCACCCTCCCTCTTGTTTGGTTCTGAAGGGTCTTGAAGTGGTGAATGACAAGCTGCTGAATGCATCCTCAGGCTCCCTGTGATGTGTTTGTAATAGATGTAAAATCATAAAGTATTATGCAAATAGTTATTTTTTTGTAATGGTAATACATAAAGTCTACCTTTGAAATAAATAGGACAACTCAAATGAGAATATAGCAGGATGTTAGTGTTAAAAATTAATCATCTGTAAGCTAAAATCATATGTAATAACCAAAAGAAAATAAAGTTGCTTTTTTCTGAAACCTCAGAGCAAAACCTATGGATTTAGAAACCTAGCAAATGCTCACAATTTTACTGTGCAAGATAAGATAGTAAGTAGCAGATCCTATTGTGGTTTTTTTTTTTTTTTTAAAGGATTGAGCATTAGGATGAATTATAAATTCTAAAAGATACAAAATCAGTTGCATTAGAGTACTCTGGATGGAGAATACTGCTGATTCTTAAGTGTACCAAATCTAGTTAAAAAAACATGGAAGAGCTTGTAATTTATATGGCTCCTGTTATGGAAAATAGCATGTGTTGATTCCTGGTTTAACATAACATTTATTTAGGCCTAATATGCTAGCAGAATACTGACTAACTCTAGAGTGAAATTTGATTAGAATTTTTCATGATTATTATTGAGAGCTTTATTGTTTTATGCATTAAGAAGTTATGATTGTATTTTAAAAGAAAATACAAAGCCAGCCAGCATGTAATGTTGAATGACTTCATGCAATGTGTACGTGTATGTCTTTGTGTTTTAATCAATTAATTTGCTTTCAGTTTTTTAATCTTTTCATTAAATTTCCCCTTTTGAGTCATTTTTATGCTATGCTCAGTTTGTGGAATGCAGCATTTTTAATTACTTTTTTCTCCCCTCAGTTTTTAGAGATACTCAGACATTCTCTTCATACAAAGTTACCTCTCAGGGTATTCTTAGAAATTAAAGTCCTTCTCCTGGCCCCCTCTTTAAAAATTAATTTTCTTTGAGTGCTTAGAGGAAATTATTTCAAAGCTTTCCTGTACTTGAGTAAAAATAGTTAAGAGTTGTAGGGTTTTTTGTTTTGTTTTGTTTTGTTTCTAAAATGACAGGTTTCAAATACTGGTTTTTGAGAAAGGTTTTAGGCCTTTGAGAACTACACTAAGTATCAGCAGCATTGATTATTTAGCTTTTCCCATCAGTTATGGTGCATAAGATTTCTAGTTCACTTAAATAGATAAGTGAAATTATAGGAGTTATTTCTTCTTAAACTACTGTCTTATGTTCAAAGATTATATTCCTCTCAAATAATGTATGCTAAGCATATTGAATATCGTATACCTAAGATATAAAAGCACCTTGGTCAATTTAACTGTATGTGTAGTTTTGTGTGTGTATATTGAGCTAAAGATTATTTCATTATTTACAGTACTTATTACAGAAGGACATGTCATTCACTGCAGTGTACATTTCTTCGAGGATTTAATGCAAATTAGGAATTATGCATTGGGAAATGCTGAAGAGTAATGACATCCTTGTGGTCTTTATTTTATTTGTGATAATGCAGACTAAATGTGAATAAGAAAACAAATAATTGGGCTCCATGGCAATGAATAACAATGGAAATAAATGGTAGTGTTCAATAAATGGCTAATAGGAGAAGGTTTTTCTTAAGTCTGAAATTTAAACAAATTTCTAGACACCTGTTTTATCAAAACTTTCACATGTCGCTAATAGTCTGCCAAAGAGTATATACTGACAGCCATGATAGTCTTAATTTTAGTTCAGTCTTTTCTCCAGTGCTTAAAATTGCTGGACACCGCCACCAAGACAGGCTTTTCCACAGCACCTGTGCCTGGCGCTGTTGTATTTTGTCTTCAGTATATAATTTTGTTATTAAATGATAAGGAAACCGAATCAGTGGTGCTGTTTCTGTCCTTTTATACTTGTATTTTAACAAGAGGTTGATTTTGAGACTGATAGTCTTTTAATTGAGTTTGCCAAAAGTGGAGGAAAGAGATAACACTACTCACCTATTAATAATGGGGAGCCTGAGAAACTGATGGAAGAGCCAGAAATTCCCTCCACCCTTTATCTGGACCCCTTAAACTGACCATGAGTCCACCCATCATCCGGCTGATTCTGAAAGAGTAAGATTTGTGCTTATTCTGCAAAACAGATTAGAAAGAAAGAAAATAAGGGTTTTCCTTACGTTATGAACAATTGTAGAGAAAAATACTTCTCCAGTATTTCGGTTTAGGGACAAACATGGCAGATACCTTTAAGCAGTGTTGTTTACTTCAAAGGAATGTTTTTGAGGCAAATAACAGGAGGAGGCAAGTTCATGAATACCTGAGTAACTTCCCCTGTATTATGTTGTGTCTCTAGTTGTAGGTAGAAAGGAAGAAAGCATTTTAGTGCTTTTTTATACACTAGGCAATGTATATGTTCATTTATCAAGGAAGTGCATTTGAAGTGCAAATCTTCTGATTCCAGATCTAGCGTTTATTCCACAAGACTATCCCATTGCTCCTAACTCAAAAAGACTGATATTGGTGACCAGCTGTGATTTCTGAGCTAGAAGAATTACTAAAGAATAGGTTTTCTGTTTTCACAGCACTATTACACTTTGCTAGGATGTGCCTTGACATTTTCAGAATGTCTAAACATGTAAGACACGGGATGGTGAATGTAACCGGAACAGAATATATATGGATTGGTCGTATTTCCCCATTTGTTCTTAAAAGTATAAGTGTGTGTGAGAGAGGGCAAGAAAATGAGAAATCCTTCTTCCTGAGGACTCAGGGATATGAACTTGACTGTTTCTGGCCCTCTTCCCATCTAGAATTTGTGCTGTCCTTGAATCATAGTGAGAAGTACTTTTCTCCATGAATGTTAGAAGTTGGTTACACATGGTGGTAAACTAATGAATGCTTCAGGAATCACTAAGCAGAGACTGGTCTCAAGTGATTGTCTCAGCAACTGGTGCTAGGTTAATTCAGCCCTCCCAAGAGCTAAGAAGTTATCACTGCAATTTGTGGGTTTGAACTGTGAATGTTTGTAGCTTAATGAAGTGCCACCATGGTGTACCTTAATGATGGCTCACCAAAAATAAGGATGAATGGAAGAAACTGGTGAAACCCACTATTGTGTGGCAAAATCAGTGTCCAAAATTGTCTTAACAAGTCATTAAAATTAAATCTACTAAACATCTGAATGTTTCATAAACTGCTACAACTTGCTGCCTAGTGTTACTAAAGATCAAATACCTACCACCTACTGACAGTAATAACTCCTTATTTAGCCAGTATAACCACAGGGAGAACTTTTGTGAATAGTCCATATAGCTAATTTTAACTTTTACATTACTAAGAAATAAACTTTCTAAAGGTATCATGCACTTGTTTTCTTAAGCAGAACAAACAAAACATAAGTGAACTCTTTGTGGCTTGTTTAGCTTTATTAATACTTACCTAACAAAATAATTATTATAGATCGTATTGAATATAAGATTGAATGAGCATTGACTGACAACTAGAGTTGCCCTATAACTGATTCTATAAATTTGCTTTTGGGATTGTCTTTTTTTTTTTTTTTTTTTTTTTAGAGATGGAGAGAGAGAATCTTAAGCAGGTTCCATGCCTGGTATGGAGTCCGATACAGGGCTCAGTCTCATGACCCTGAGATGAAATCAAGAGTTGGATGCTTAACCCGACTGAGCCACCCAGGTGCCCCAAGATTGTCTTTTTTCTGATGAAAGTGGAATGAAGCAATGTGTGACTACGTTATTCCTTAATAGAATAACCTAGCTCTTTTCTCCAGAATAGTCACATTAAAGTCCAGGTT
Source organism: Mirounga angustirostris (assembly GCF_029215605.1). Classification (NCBI taxonomy): domain Eukaryota; kingdom Metazoa; phylum Chordata; class Mammalia; order Carnivora; family Phocidae; genus Mirounga; species Mirounga angustirostris. The sequence goes on along the minus strand of NW_026991720.1, from coordinate 65,297,472 downwards.
ATTTCCTTAATGGTACTATAAGAGTCTTAGAAACAAAAAGGTATACTGGAAAAATATTAAATTTGGAGTTAAGAGACTTGGGTTCTATTTTCAGTTTTAACATTTGACTTACAGCAAGTCACCAACTCTTGACATCTTATTTTCTCTATCTTTAAAGTGAGAGGTGGGGGGGCACCTGGGTGGCTTAGTCGGTTAAGTGTCTTCCTTCGGCTCAGGTCATTATCCCAGGGTCCTGGGATGGAGCCCCCCATTGGGCTCTCTGCTCAGCAGGGAGCCTGCTTCTCCCTTTGCCTCTGCCTCTCTCTCTCTCTCTCTCTGTTTCTCATTAATAAATAAATAAAATTTTTTAAAAATGAAGTGAGAGGTGGGATTTTTAAGATTTTGGTTAGAGAAAAAATTCTGAAAGGAAAAGTAAGGTTATTAAACTAGATAATTTTTTGTAAGTATTCCCCCCTAGCTTTATTGAGGTATGACTGAGAAATAAAAACTGTAAATATTTAAAGTGTACAGTATGATGGTTTTATCTATTATACACCATGAAATGATTATCACAGTCAAGCTAGTTAACACATCCATCACCTCACATAGTTACTGTTTGTTTTGGTGTATGATGAGAACACTTAAGATCTACTCTTGACAAATTTCAAGTATACAATACAGTATTATTAACTAGAGTCACTGTGCTGTGTAGTATTCATCATTATTTACCCAGAACTTGGTCATCTTATAATTGAAAGTTTGTACCCTTGACCTGTATCTTCCCTTTTCTCTCACCTGCAAGACCCTGGAAACCACCACTGTACTCTCTGCTTCTATAAATTTGACTTTTTTACATTCCAGTTGTAAGTGAGATCATACAGTATTTATTTTTCCGTGTCTGGCTTATTTTATTTAGTACAGTGTTCTCCAGGTTCATCTGTGTTGCCAGTGGCAGGATTTCCTTCTTTTTTTTTTTTTTAAAGGCTGTATAATATGCTTGTGCGCATGTGTGACATTTTCTTTATCCATTCCTCCATCAATGGACATTCATGTTATTTCTGTATCTTGGCTATTGTGAATAATGCAATGAATGTGGGAGGGCAGATATCTCTTTAAGATACTGATTTCAGGGCGCCTGGGTGGCTCAGTTGGTTGAGCGACTGCCTTCGGCTCAGGTCATGATCCTGGAGTCCCGGGATCGAGTCCTGCATCGGGCTCCCTGCTCAGCGGGGAGTCTGCTTCTCCTTCTGACCCTCCCCCCTCTCATGTGCTCTCTCTCTCCTCTCATCCTCTCTCTCAAATAAATAAATAAAATCTTTAAAAAAAAAAAAAAAGATACTGATTTCATTTCCTTTGGATGTATATACCCAGAAGAAGGATTGCTGGATCATATGATAGTTCTAATTTTAGTGTTCTGAGGAATCTCTATACTGTTCTTTTTTTCCCTCCAAGATTTTATTTAAATTCAAATTAGTTAACATGTAGAGTAGTATTAGTTTTCAGAAATAGAATCTAGTAATTCATCACTTACATATAACACCCAGTGCTCATCACAAGTGCCCTTCTTAATGCCCATCACCCTTTAATACATCCCCCACTCCCCTCCCCTCCAGCAAACCTCAGTTCTCTATCTTTAATAAGAGTCTGTTATAGTTTGCCTCCCTCTCTGTTTTTATCTTACTTTTCCTTCCCTCTCTCTATGTTCATCTGTTTTGTTTCTTAAATTCCAAGATGAGTGAAATCACATGGTATTTGTCTTTCTCTGACTGACTTATTTTGCTTAGCATAATACCCTGTAGTTCTATCCATGTCATTGCAGATGGCAAGATTTCATTCTTTTTGATGGCTGAGTAATATTCCATTCCATTACACTTACACACACACACACACACACACCCCACATCTTTATCCATTCATCAGCCAATGGACATTTGGGCTCTTTCCATACTTTGGCTGTCGTTGATAGTGCTGTTATAAACACTGAGGTGCATGTGCCCCTTTGAATCAGTATGTTTGTATCCTTTGTATAAATACCTAGGAGTGCAATTTCTGGATCATCCGGTAGTTCAGATAGTTCTACTTTTAACTTTTGGAGGAACCTCCATACTGTTTTGCAGAGTGGCTGCACCAATTTGCATTGCCACCAACAGTATAAGAGGGTTCTCCTTTCTCCACATCCTTGCCAACATCTGTTGTTTCCTGAGTTGTTAATTTTAGCCATTCTGACAGGTGTGAGGTGGTATCTCATTGTGGTTTTGATTTGTATTTCCCTGATGATGAGTGATGTTGAGCGTTTTTTCATGTGTCTGTTAGCATCTGTATGTCACCTTTGGATAAATGTCTATGTTCATGCCTTCTGCCCATTTTTTAACTGGATTATTTTTTGAGTGTTGAGTTTGATAGGATACTAGCCCTTTATCAGAAATATCATTTGCAAATATCTTCTCCCATTCCATCAGTTACCTTTTAGTTTTATTGCAGAAGCTTTTTATCTTGATGAAGTCCCAATAGTTCATTTTTGCTTTTGTTTCTCTTGCTTCCGGTGACATGTCTAGTAAGAAGTTGCTATAGCTGAATCACAGAGGTTGCATCGAATGTGTAGATGGCTTTGAGTAGTATAGACCTCTTAACAATGTTTGTTCTTCCAATCCATGAGCATGGAATGGTTTTCCATTTCTTTGTGTCTTTTTCAATTTCTTTTGTAAGTGTTCTGTAGTTTTCAGCATACAGATCTTTCACCTGTTTAGTTAGGTTTATTCCTAGGAATCCTATGGTTTTTGGTGCAATTGTAAATGGGATTGATTCCTTGATATCTCTTTCTGCTGCTTCATTATTGGTATATGGAAATGCAACAGATTTCTGTACATTGATTTTATATCCTGCCACTTTGCTGAATTCATGTATTAGTTCTTCCTTTTTTTTTTTTTTTTTTTGGTGGAGTCTTTTGGGTTTTCTACATAGATATACTGTTTTCTGTTCCCACCAATTTACGTTCCCACCAATGGCATACAAGTGTTACCTTTTCTCCACATCCTTGCCAATACTTTTTATCTCTTACCTTTTGATAATAGCCATTCTAGCAGGTGTGAGCTGGTATCTCATTGTGATTTTAATTTGCATTTCCCTGATGATTAGTGGTGTTGAGCACCTTTTCACATACCTGTTGGCCATTATATGTCTTCTTTGAAAAATGTCCATTCAACTCTTTTGCCCATTTTTTAATTGGGTTGTTTTTTTGTTTTGTTTTGTTTTGTTTTGTTTTTTGCTGTTGATTTGTAAGAGTTCCTTATATATTTTAGGTATTAACTCCTTATCAAATGTATGGTTTACAGATATTTTCTCCCATTCCATAGCTTGCTTTTTCATTTTATTGATTTTTTTTCCTTTTTCTGTGCAGGAGCTTTTTAGTTCGATGTAGTCCCACTTACTTATTTTTGCTTTTGTTGCTTTACTTTTGGTGTATATCCAAAATGTCATTGCCAAGACTGATGTCAAGGAGATTTTTCCCTCTATTTTCTCCTAGGAGTTTTACAGCTTTGGGTCTTATTTTTAAGGCTTTAACCCATTTTGAGTTAATTTTGTATTTGGTAATAAGAAGATGGTCTGATTTCATTCTTTGGCATGTGGATATCCAATTTTTCCAACACCATTTATTGAAGAGATTGTCATTTTGTGTGCCATTTTGTGTTCTTGGCACCCTTGTCAAAGATTAGTTGACCATATATCTTTGAGTTTATTTGTGGGCTCTCTGTTCTGTTCCATTGGTCTATGTGTCTGTTTTTTGTACCAGGACCATATTGTTTTGATTACTGTTGTATAGACTAGATAATTCTTAGTAAAATGATCATTTATTGAGTTTTTATGTCAGCCACTAGTCTTCACTGAAACCTAGTGTAAAGTACTTTTATAACTTCTCTGTGTAAATGACATCCTACAAGTTAAGTAATTGCCCAAGGTCAGGCAGCATGCACATAAGGCCCAGAGGGCCCATATAACTCTTAAGTCTCGACTTCAAGTTAACTGAGAGTTGCTTTTGGAACCCAGTTCATTATGGGACAGGAAAGCAAGCATAATGGGTTATCCCATTGCTTATACAGTTAAGTCAGAGAAAGGCCAAAAATAGCATTAGAGGGTTGGGTGAAGAGAAAGCTAAATGGGACTAGACTCTAGGGTCCACAGAACTTAAAATAGTTGCAAGTATTCCCAATGATTCAGGCCTCAGGTATGCATATAAGAATGTCATAGCATTTCAAAATCTTATTATGCCATTAATAAGCCTTCCTTTTGGTCCTAAAAGGATCTACCACTTTGTTAAAGCAGAATTTAGATTTCATTTTTTTAAAACTGCCTTTCGTATGAATTCTCAAAATCTGGATAGAATAAGGTCTTTTGTATTTTCTTATTTGACAGTTTAAACTTTACATGTCTCATAAAGCATCATAAGGCTCCATTCATCCCTAACTTGATTCTTTACTCTTGCCATCCTTTGATATTTTAGCAGCATTCAAAATAGTACCTTTTTAGGGGCGCCTGGGTGGCTCAGTTGGTTGGGCAACTGCCGTCGGCTCAGGTCATGATCCTGGAGTCCTGGGATCGAGTCCCGCATCGGGCTCCCTGCTCGGCGGGGGGTCTGCTTCTCCCTCTGACCCTCTTCCCTCTCGTGCTCTCTGTCTCTCATTCTCTCTCAAATAAATAAATAAAATCTTTAAAAAAAAAATAGTACCTTTTTACATATCACTCTCATGGCAAAACAACAAGGTGCACTATCTTCTCAACTTATAACTGCCTGAAATCTTTCACTTTCTCTGGGTTTGCTGATGTGATCCAGAAAAGATATTCTGAGCTCCATTTTAATAATCTCTTCCATGGTGATTTGGGGTTTTGTGTTTTTTTTTTTTTTTTCAGTGTCATTTGTGCTTATTGTAAGCTCTCTTTAATAGTCAGTGTGGAACATGAGCCATTTCATAAGTAACATTAGAAATGATATTTTTATTGTTATGATATTGAAAGTGTTGTATAGAGTCTGTGTGATGGATTGAGTTTTTCATGATATTTATTCTGTAATTATATTAACTTTTCTAGTTAAATACATCAGTTTATAAGTTGAATCAGTGAAGTAATATTTCGATCTTAGAAGATAATAAAAACTGGTAGGCCTCACTTGCTCAGGGTTACATCAGGTCTAGCCATAAAAAACTTTGCTAGTCTCATGTATACCTGTGCAGGGATCTTTCCATGAAGGTACAAAAAGATCATAGTGAAATACAGATTTGTTTATATATGAGCTGGTAGTCTGTAAACAAAATATTTTTTCAGTATCTTTGAGGGTTCTGTGACAATGTCATTTTCTTCTAAAGTATAGTTGGAGGCAATCTGATATCTTGCTGTGAAAAGAATCAGCTGTAAGTTAGACTAAGTGTCTAACATTTACTAAATAGAGGTTAGCAAACATTGCTAAATGCAGTTTCATTAGTTTCTTAGAAGTGGGGAATTAGACTGTGCTCAGAAATAAGGTTTTTTGAAAACTACAGTATTCTGCAATATTTTGATTAGATGGCTTAAAAAACATTTTAAAATCCTTTACATGCCAGAGTGACCCATTATTAAAAAACAAAACCAAACCAAACCTCTAGTCAGTCACATTTGCTTACTCTTTGGCTTTTTGGTTAACATATGGCCAAAGTTTAATGTAGCTTTAATGTAATTTCCATAACTGTTCATTCATTCAAGAAATGTTTCAGTTACTGTACTAGTTGCTGGCAATATGTTGGTGAGTAAAACTAATGGAATTCCTCCTTTTTTTTACACAATAAATATTTTTTGAGTCCCCACTGTATCTGAGAAACTCTGACCCTTACAGAATACATATTCTAGGTACAGTTGATATGCTCACATTCATATTTCGCAATGAAGTCAGTTCATTTAAAATCTGCCAAGACTTTAACCCACTCTTTGCTCTGAGCTTTGGGCTTCACATATGAATTATGTTCCTTTGCTTGCTTTTCTAAGTTAAGTTGAACTTTTTGGTATTTATTGAATACCAAATACTCTTTTTATATGTGTTTTCTTTCGTTAGATGAAGCCTAGGAGACCTTCCTTCTGTGGCTTTTCTATAATATATCTAGGTCTAACTTACATTCTTGCATGGATGTACAATATTCTGCTATAGTTGGCCTAGGATTACATCATTGACACTTTCTGTGCACACATATACCCAGATACCCTCTCGGTATTCTGAACGTTATTGCTGGATGTGACTTTTTGTATAGAAATGTAGTAGTATGTAGTAATGATGTGTGGTGATACCTGGACACTGATAGCTTGTGAGACTATTGAAATGAGTACAACTTGGCTTTGGCTAAATATCTGCTATATTGAGCTAGAAGAGAATGGAAAATAAGCTTTTCATATGTTGTATTACCAGTAATTGATACCTTGGTTGAATGCACAATGACTTATTTGTCTTTACTATACTCAGAATTCAGTTTTCATTTTTATCTATTCATAAAAGTTTTTATCTTAAAGAATTATTAGCTTTAAAGTCTTTAGTATTAGTATTTGGTTATATTAGTTAATCTTTAAGACAGTTGTCCTGTTCTACTTTGTGCTAAGCCAAGTGGTCAAAAATAACATCTTTATACAGATATTCCCATTTAATGGAGTAAGTATTACACCTAATTTCATGGTAAAACAGATGTTAGGTGAAGTGTATGTTCTGGGTCAGTTTTTTTGTTGTTGTTTATGGAGCATTGAAGAAATTCTTATAATCCCTGAATATAACCATATAATAAACCATGTAAAATTGTATGTAGGAGTTTTAGAAAATAGGAAGGCATAGGAAAAGTAATGAAATAAATTATTGTTAATATTTGCTGTGTCATTTAAAATCACTATTCCATTCTTGAATTAAGTGCTTCAAAATGTAAAAGAAAGTAAATATAGATTATGGTAGCTGAATTTTCGATGAGACTGACTGTATCATTCCCATAGTTAATATAGCAATTCTAGAGACTTTAACAGTTTACTTATGATTTTTCCTCCAAGCATTGTCTTAATGTTTCTGTAATTCTGTATTCAGAGTAATTTTGGTGGATGTGCGTGCTTCACCAAATAGCACCTTGTCATTTTTAGTGTTCCAGTGTGGAGCATAGTGGCTGGTACTTAGAAAGCCCTGCAGCAAACACTTGATAAATCTTTACATAGGAATTAGGAGAGATTTATTTTGGGTATATAAGGGTTCAAATCACTGAACAGTCATTTTTATGACATGCAGTCTTATAGGTATCTGGCAAAGATGAAAATTAATAGATTACATTTGTGTTGCCATTTTCTAAAATCCCTAAATGTTTGGGGAACTGATGGCTTTTATCTTCATTTAGGGCCTATCATTCAGTGGTAGTATGTAAGGTTGGAAAAGCACTGATTTAAACCTTCATATGAAATGGGAGCTGGGTGCTCCTGCTGGTAGAAATAGGTAGGACAAGGATGGATGATGTCAGGACAGTCCACATTTTGAAAGATGGAGAATACACTACTACAGAGTGAGTTTCTAGGTTACAGTGAGAGTTCTGTTAAGTGAATTTTGGCCTGTTGAGGCTGTGTGGAATCAGCTTGTAAAGCTGTTAAATTTAGAGAAACTAAAGTTATCATTCCCCAAATTCGATGGGCTTTTTCAATTAAAATTCTAAGTGTTTTTACAGTCTTTCATAAAGATCATGATTATACTAAGCTCCAAGTAAGGAGAATGTAAATTACATATTAATTTGTGCTGCATTATAATGTAAAAAAATTTTAACTGTAGAGTGGATTTTGGGGTAATTATTTGCTTTAGAGAATGTCTAACTTACGTGCAAGTAAAATTATTCAATTTACCAAAGTGTTATTTACACAAACTTTTTAGGAAGTCAGTTGCACAAGGTTGAGGTTCATCTGAGGTTGTAAAAACATTACTGAATAGTGTAATTTCTCATTGCTGCATAAAATGTTCTACTGACATTTAGCAGAATTAACTAATATCCTAAGACGTTGTTACAAATGAGCATGAATAGGTATTTTCCATTCCCTTTCTAGTCTGAATTTAAAGATCTAAGAAATTTGGTATTCAACTAACCCCTGAAAGGGAAAGAACTCATATGCACTAATGATTTTATGTCTCACAAAATTCTCTGTGGAAAGATATGCTTTTAAATTAGATAAATATTCCAAGGCTTTTTCTGGAATATTTTGTCCTTATAAAAAGAAGTTATTCAGTTATAATTTCCTAGCAAACTGTTTCTAACCAGCTTCATGGAGGAAGTATTTCTTCCTTCATGAAAAACTTCCACAAAGTCTTCCACTGTTACTAGTGTCAAGAAGACAAAGCAATAAGTAAGCATAATTAGACTAGAAAGATGATTAGTGCTGTGGATCATGATTTCATTTATAATTGTATATTACTATAGGCTGATTTTAACTTAGTTTCTTTATATACTTATGGACCAGGAAATTAATTAACCAACTAATATGTTCATTCTGAAGGTCTATACAGTATGAGAATGGGTGTGTGTGTGTGTATGTGTGTGTGTATGTAAAAGAAGTCCCTTAAGTTCACATTCATTTATCAGCAATTACTGGGTAATCACTGGCTCCTGATACTTTTCTCCATACAGAGTAGAGATTCATGGTCATCTTTTCACAATACTTCAAGTACTTTCAATATACTGGTGGTAGTGACTTAGGGATTTGGCTTATCTCATGAAAGAGGAAAGCAGTGGACATATAACTAGGTATAATTCTAAACATCTCCCTTGTGATTATGGGGAAACTTGCTATTTATCATGTTACAGTTATATTTCCTTCCTGGAGGCACGTCTTGAATGCTGACTTCTTTGACTAAACTGTTTACTTCAGGGTTATTTGGTAAAAAAAAATAAGTTTGTTGGGTTGGTTTGGAGAAACATATTAATCAGTTCAAATATAAATTCCCTTTTCTAAATTATCTAACAGTTTAGAATGCCAACCCAGTTATATGCGGTTTAATTTTATTAACAAATGTATGATAATTTTCTCTGAAGTTGGCTTTGTGATTTTTGAGCAGAAGGTTATGTTGGTATTTAATTTCAAAGTTTAAACAAGCACTGAAAGGTGTAATTGCATTTCTACAGACAGGAGAGGGTATTCTAAGTGGGACCTGTGTATAGCAAATTAAAATAGACATTATCCTTACATTCTGCAAGTTGTCACATCATTATAAATGTCTTTGGTTGTTTTGCTCATGCTCTTTATCTTCTTGTTAGTCTTGTTACCATCTGTATAAAAGGTTTTAATTTAAAGTGTATTCAAATAAATAAAATCTGTAAAAAAAAAAAAAAAAGGGGGGCGCCTGGGTGGCTCAGATGGTTAAGCGTCTGCCTTCGGCTCAGGTCATGATCCCAGGGTCCTGGGATCGAGTCCCGCATCGGGCTCCTGACTCAGCGGGGAGTCTGCTTCTTCCTCTCCCTCTGCCTCTCCCACTGCTCATGCTCTCTCTCTCTCTCTCTCTGTATCTCTGTGTCTCAAATGAATAAATAAAATCTTTAAAAAAAAATAAAAAAATAAATAAAGTGTATTCAGCTGGGGCACCTGGGTAGCTCGGTCAGTTAAGCATCTGCCTTTGGCTCAGGTCAGGATCCCAGGATCCTGGGATCGAGGCCAGAATCGGGCTCCCTGCTCAGTGGGGAGCGTGCTTCTCCCTCTCCTCCTGCTTGTGCTCTCTCTCTCTCTCTGTCAAATAAATAAAATCTTTAAAAGAAAATAAAGTGTATTCATCCTATGTTTCACAGCGTGGAATATATCATACTCTCTTAGTTAACATGCTTTTAAAACGTGGCCTATTTTTCTATGCTACTGAGAGAAAAACAATAACTTATTAATAACTTTTACCCGATATAATTCCAAATTTGAGTCATGTGCTCTAATTATTCATATATAATAAGATATGATTAGGAGTACAGTTATCAAGGTAAAGAATATCAAATGAGTTAAGTTTAAACTCAGAGATTTGGTACAGAAATGGAGTTGAATGGTTTCTTTTACTTGCTAATTGGCACTATGGAACACAACCTTGATTAAGACTTTCAGACCCAGGGCATCATTGGGTTAAGTTCTTACTTCCTGTCAGTGTAATCATTGACTTTTTCCTCCTTTCTCATTTCTCCCATCCTGCTCATCACTGTATCTTGTCCCATCTCCTCTGAATTATGTCCTGAATCTGGTGGCTGCTTTCCATCCTTTCCATGTTAATTATTGTTGCTTGTACTGTTGTCCCTAAAACCTCCCATCTTTAATCAAGCCATCATACTGCTATAAGTACAGTCTTTCTTAAAAAAGAAAAATCTGAAGTTTAAAATCCTTAGCTTGGCATAAAAGACTCATCTTGGCACCCTCTGTCATGTACCTCATGTTCTTTGCGAACTGAACTCACTTTTTATTGTTAATGGTGTTATCCTTTTATAGCTCCATACTTTGAATACATGTTCCTTGTCAGGGTAGGGTACAATAGATTACCTTAAATTAGATTAAGTTAGATTACCCTCCTTGTGGTGACAGTTTATGATGATAATTAGTGAGATTGTAAAATCTGGCCCAAACTCTCCGCAAGGATAATTGTAGATGCTAGTGCTACCAACTTTACTGCATCTCAGAGTTTAAAGAAAGGTGGTCCACCAGCTTTTACTACTAGGACTACTTTGAAAATTCACCTTGGAAGATCTACTGTATTCTCATCTGATTCAACACTTCGGCAAGTGGGGTTCATTGTTATCAGTATTTGTGTCAATATGCAAGAAATACTGTATCAAGTTTGATTGTGTGACCTTGGTGGAATGTATTTTTACATAATTTTCTGTGTATTCTTAATAACTAAAGATTCTATATCTACTCTTTGACTACAGTTTTAAAAGACCATCTTCAGAAAAGTTCAGAGACGTTTTCCACAATGGTAGCCTTCTAAAAATAAGTCCATGGTCTCCCAGGGTGCTTGGCAGGACAAGAAGTTTAGTGTATTTATTAAATGGTCTTATTTCATACAAACATAGTTCTTGAATATACACCATATCAAGAGTTTTGTACTGAATGAACCTATTTTAATTACCTGTTTGTGAAATACCTGAGCATGGAAATTTTAGTCTTTTAAAAATAGATGTGGAAAGGGCGCCTGGGTGGCTCAGTTGGTTAAGCGACTGCCTTCGGCTCAGGTCATGATCCTGGAGTCCCTGGATCGAGTCCCGCATCGGGCTCCCTGCTCGGCAGGGAGTCTGCTTCTCCCTCTCCCACTCCCCCTGCTTGTGTTCCCTCTCTCGCTGTGTCTTTCTCTGTCAAATAAATAAATAAAATCTTTAAAAAAATAAAAAATAAAAATAGATGTGGAAAATAGGATGACAGTAGGACCTGAATTCGAGTGTTTGTCACTATGTTGTACTTTATTCACAATGATTTTTTTTTTTTTTGATGAGCCTCACATACAGAATATTAAAAAGAAATATGGAGCTACTCTATTTGAGGCTCTTCTAAAAAGTCTTCAGTAAGGAGGTCCAGAATATATGCCAGGTGATTTCCAGTTTTTTAATACTTATTTCATAAAAGGCCAAGGGAAGATGGATAAATGATATCCACAAGTTCAGCAAACGTTTCTTGTGCTAGGTGTTAGAGAAACCAAAAAAAAAAGAGAGAGACAAAAGCCTTACTTTTGGTGGGATGGAATCAATCTCTGGTAGATAAGTCTTTCATTAATCATTTAAGTACGAACTAGGTACAAAGTAAACAGATTAGTGAATGCTATTGGGTTTTTCTTTCTTTATTAAGTGAAAGTACAATAGCTAAAATATAGGTGGAAAGAGAGAAAGGTAAGTGAGTGACTTGATATCTCTATCAAAAATAAGTTAACTGCATTATTCATAATGTTCAGACATATATTGTTCAGTACTTGTTGTATCTCACCACTACATAGGAAGGATTTTAAAGATTCTTTTTCTTCTTCTTCTTTTTTTTTATTTGACAGAGAGCACGTGCACAAGCAGGGGAAGCAGCAGGCAGAGGGAGAGGGAGAAGCAGACTTCCCGCTGTACAGGGAGCCCAACGCGGGTCTTGAACCCAGGACCCTGGGATCATGACTTGAGCTGAAGGCAGACGCTTAACTGGCTGAGCCACCCAGGCGCCCCCCCACTTTTTTTTTTTAGAGAGAGTGCAGGAGCAAGGGAGGGGAGAGGCAGAGGGAGAGAGAGAAGCTTAAGCAGGCTCCACACCCCATGCTGAGCCAACACAGGGCTCAATCTCATGACGATGAGATCATGACCTGAGCCAAAATCAAGAGTGAGACACTTAACCGACTGAGCCACCCAGGCGCCCCAGGATTTAAAAAATTCTAACCAGAGGTAAAGAGGGAAAGAACGTAGAGAAATGGGAAATATAAATCCACTGACCCACCTTCTTTGTGTAATTGGCTTCGTCTGGGTTGGTTTTCCTCCCACATTGAGATGAGTCTTTCCAGTATATCTGGAGATGTTTGTTAGGGTTTTGATTCCAAATGTCCCAGCTATTCTATTCAGATAGAATAGAATTGTTATTGATTGTTAATGATTCAACCTGTATCCAAAACTATAGTCTGATATTTGTTCACTCAGTTCTTGGGCACTTGGGTTGAACATTGTTATTTCATCATTTCAGGGAAAAAATAATTCAGATCTAATATAATAAACTCTGAAACTTTGTGACTTTATTCCATTGGTAGGTCCTAGGCAGTGCCTACTGAAGTACAGTTCAATCAGTATCAATAGACTATTTTTGACTAAGATTATGGCCAGTTCTGTGGGCAGTTCTATGGCTATTTTAGAGGAATAAAATATCATGCTATTCTAAAATATTTTATGACACTTTTCCCCTGCACTTAGTCATGCCACTAGTAGTTTTATTTTTTCTTAAGTTGCTCTCAGTCCCTGGCAGCATTTCCTGGCAACCTTTTATGCACAATATTTGTTGAATTGTTGAGGTGGAAGGTGTTCTGTATGCAAACACAGAACTGGTTTTTTACCACGTTCTGTTTTACTCCGTAGCCTCGACAAAGGTGTCATTTGTATAAGACATTTTCCTTCAGGATGTTTCCTGCAGCTTTTGGCCATTTCCAACTTTAATGAAGCATCCAATTTTGGATAAACTACTGCTTCACAGCTACATATTTGATTCTTTGGTGTCAATATTTAGGAAAGAAAATGCTAGAATAAACATCTGTGTTTCCTTATTTCTGAAGCCTTCATTCTGTTCAGCCTATTGGTTCTGGGTTTATAGAGAAGTGTAGTTAGCTGTGTATTTGCCAGTCAGTGACATATTCACCATTGCTGGACTGGGGGACACAATGTGGGGGAAAATACAGCTCATAGACTAAGTTTAATTTATTAGATTCTTTTTCATTAAGCAGATCAGTGATATCCACACATATTCCAGTATAGATTTCCATTTATCATTTGCCTACCATCAATAAATTTGCTTTCCTGGCAGTCATATCTCATTGAGATTAAGCAGTTAACTCTCTTTCTAGGCCTTTACTCTTAACTTCTACATTTAACCATGGAGTTAACCTATTATTATGCTATTATGAGCTAATCTATAGTTATTACTACCTAAGCAAAGTGTTTATAGCTTAGACTTAAGTGCTTAAATCTTACCTTTGTTTATAAATTGTATGTTAAAATAGATTTGGGTTTAGAATTCTTAGAAATATTCAGTGTAGATATCATGAGAAAAAATATTTAATGGTCTAGGAGACTGTAGTGCTTTTTGTGTTATATTCATTCTTAATTCAAATAAGGGGTCGGAATGCTGATAATTTTTTTTTTCAGAAGCTTTTCCAGAATCAGAGGAACTACAGTTGTCATACAGATTTCCAAAGATTTCATTTTACATGGTATAATTTGTCCTTTTTTAGTGGTGGTAAGACCTTGATCCCATAATGTTAGTAGTCATAATCAATTCTTTCTCAGCCTTGAAAATTATTTTAAGACTCTTCGTTCTTTATTGACATACCCAGTAGATGGCGGGATAGTGTGAAAAGAGCCTGGTTATTTTTGTCCCTTCTAGATTTAGCCCCTTGCAAGGAGAGGTCTTCTTCAAGGCTTGTTTCCGTCCTGTCTTGTCCACATGACTCTTCAAACCCCTCAGTCCATTGCCCTGCCATTCCATTTGTCATGGTGAACTCTATCTTTTCCCATAAAAGGAACTCTTGTCCGTTGATCCCTTCCTGGTTCTTGCTGCAGGCTTCCATAAGATACACTTGGAAACTTGAATCAGTGATTGCCCTCTCTGGAGGGAGGGGATAGGCAAAAATCCTATCAGTGGAGTGACTGTGGATGCTCCATTTCAGGTAGTTTCCCCTCTAGGTTAGGCAAGAGCTCATTTCTTTACCAGGCTACCTAGGAAGAAAGTGTACCTCTCTAAGGCTAGCTTCAATTTTTCTCGGAGTCCCCACAATCACAATATTAGAAGAATATTAAAATTTTAAAAATACATGTATCTGGTTCTAGAAGGAACTTAATTAACTCACATTTGGTTTGCAGCTATTCTGTAAATTTATAGTCTTAGATTCAAATATGCTAAGAGGATAACTGTGAATTTCAGATTTCCTCTGGTCATTATTTTGTGTAGTGATAGAAGACTTGCCTTAGCAATATTAGGCAGTCTGCTGCTCCCTTGTCCTTTCAAAGTTACTACCTGAATGGCTCATACCTCCTAGCAGTTTTTATGTTAATTCCTTTCCAAGCTGTTGGTTGTATGAAGCTTAGTCTTTGGTAGATTCTTCAGGAAAAACTCATTGGAACAATATTCCTTGTGTTCTCCATACTTTATGTAGCAGTAACTCAGCTGTAGTTTTTAATCTGTGCCTATAATACTTGAAGGTCACTTTAGCTTTATTAAAATGTGTTCAATGTAGGCTGTTCTGGATAATTTTCTCAAGATAAATAAATATATACACATACACATATGTATACACACACATATACTTTAGAGATTTTTAGGTTTTTGTTGTTTTGCTTTTTTGAGAGAGAGCACAGGAGGGGAGGGGAGAGGAGGGGCAGAGGGAGAGGGAGAGAGAGAGAATCTCAAGCAGACTCCATGCTGAGCGCAGAGCCTGACATGGGGCTCCATCTCATGATCCTGAGATCATGACCTGAGCCAAAATCAAGAGTCAGACACTCAACTGACTGAGCCACCCAGGTGCTTCTGTATTTTTTGGTTAGTTGCTTTGGTTTCCTTCAGGGACTCCTATTAAACATGTTGGATCATCTTGCTTATGTTACATATTAATCATTTTCTCTTGAAATCTTTTGATAAGTATAAAATTTGTCTTGTGTTCCATGTTCTGTTTCTATTTCTTTTAAGGCATTGCCCATTGTGCTTTTTGTAATTTAGTCTTCATTCCTGAAATAAATTTTTCTTAGGTTTCTAAGTCTTTCCTGAGTTTGGTCACCTCTCTTTTTATTATCTTCCTTGCCCTCAAACACATCACTTCTGATTTTTCTAATTCTGAGATTTTTCGTTGCTTCTATCATTAAAAAAATTTTTTTTTAGCTAGTTTTGACCTACTGGTTTACAATTTTCATCCTATGTGGGCATGTTTTTCTTGCATGTTTTCATTATCCATAGACCATCATTTATTCCTTGTGCCATTTTCCCTCATGGTATAATTATGTGGGATTAATTAGCTTTTTTTTTTTGCTCACAATTTAAGGGAAATGAATTTTCCTGTACTTTTAGGAGGGATACCTCATTCAGGATAGCTCTTCTAGCCTCAGAACTCTAGTATTCTCACTTCTTGTTTTTATAAAATGACTTAAAATCTCTTCCTTCTGTTACCACCCTCCTTGACTACCTTCCCCAACTTTATCTCAATTTTCCCTTTGCTTGTATTGTCCCTGTAACATTCAGTTTAGCTTAGACTCACAGTAATTTTCTCTTTCGTGTTGGACTCTGTGTTGGAAGCAGCTTTTGTTAGGTTTGAGACTAGTCATATAGTTCCAGTACTTCAGACTTTCTTCAGTTGGTGTCCCCTTGCACTCCTGTAGAACCCCCTCCCAATTTTGGCTACTGTTCTCAGATTGGCCTTTTACATTTACCTTCTGGTGATTGGTGTTCTTTTGTTCTCAGGATCTTCAGAAGCCCGCATACTTTCCTTCTGCTGCCTCTCACACAGATGCTGAAAACATGATGGTTAATTTCTGAATCTTTGTCCCTACTAACTTATATTTGAAGTTTTTGTGGGGCTATTTTGTGACATTATTATGTTGCAAATGCTGTCCGTGAGTCTTTGGTTTGGCTAGTTTCGTTGCTCTGTTGTCACAGGGAGCTTTAAAGTCTTTTCTGCTACCATATTTTCTCCTTTTGGAATGTTTTGACATAACTTTTATATGAAGAACTGTCTTGAATATTGACTTACTGCTCTACCTAATGGAGAGAAAATGCTACATATATTAGAAACCTGCCATAATGCTAAAATAAAAAATAAGATGTTAGTATTATGAAGTGAAACTGTTCCTGGACATATATAGAGAGGGTGTGTTTGTGTGTGTGTGTGTGTGTGTGAGAGAGAGAGAGAGAGAGAATTACTGAATTTATGGACATACATTCCAAATAAAAGTAGCTGAAAAAATGCTGGTAGTATTCTCTTCTAGATGGATGGATTTTTTTCTGTTTGTGACTTTCTTCCTTTTCCCTCATTAAAAGGTAAACTTTGAGGAAAAATGCCTTTGTTATATATCACAATTTGGGGGAAGTTTTTCCCTACTTTAAAAATCAAGGGTTCATCAGTAATATTGGTTGTTACACTGTGGTCAAAATATGATTCATTTTGTAGCCTTTTTTTTTTTTCCACTTTATAACATTTATTTTCTTTTTTTCCCCTTTCATTTTCCAAGTTTTTATTTAAATTCCAGTTAGTTAACAAACAATGTAATACTAGTTTCAGGTGTAGAATTTAGTGATTCATCACTTACATACAACACCCAGTGTTCATCCAAAAAAAAAAAAAAAAAAAAAGAGGCAAACCAGAAAACAGACTCTTAACTCTAGAGAACAAACTAAGCATTACTGGAGAGGGCATGGGAGTGGGGGAGGATTGGGTTAAATGGTTGATGGGTATTAAAGAGGGACTTGTTTGTTTCTCTTTTTAAATTGGGATATAACAGTAAATCTACCTCATTTGGTTAAAAGTTTTCCAAGTGTTGGGAAGCCTGGGTGGCTCAGTCAGTTAAGCATCTGCCTTCGGCTCAGGTCATTGGGCTCCCTGCTTAGTGGGGAGCCTGCTTTTCAGGCTCCCCCTGCTTGTGCTCTCTCTCTCTCTCTAACAAGTAAATAAATAAAATTTTTAATGATGCAAAAAAAATTTTTTTTCTAAGCTTTACCAAAGCTTTAACTGGAAGTTTGCTCTTTAAAACAAAATTTTAAAGAGCAATTTTGTGGAATCATTCTTCTGATTACAGAATATTTGCTTTCCTTTCGATTACAATATTACTTTCCATCCTTTGACCATCTTATTTTGGTTCTTTTATAGTTTCTAATATGTTGTGATTATTTCTTTAGTGTCTAAGCCCATTGGTCATAATGGATTTAGATGTTTGGAGTCTCTATGAATTGAATTCATTGGAAGTTCATAAGCTTATGAACCTTCTACTAATTATGACTTCACCAAGGTTCTTTAAAGGACTATTATTTTGGGACACCTGGGTGGCTTAGTCGGTTAAGCATCTGCCTTCAGCTCAGGTCATGATCCCAGGGGGTCCTGGGATTGAGTTCTGCATCGGGCTCCCTGCTCAGTTGGGAGCCTGCTTCTCCCTCTCCCTCTGTCTGCTGCTCCCCCTGCTTGTGCTCTCACACACACACTCTCTCTTTCTCTGGCAAATAAATAAAATCTTTTTTAAAAATAATAAAAAAATAAAGGACTATTATTTTGCCACCAGAAAAAAATGAACCCAAACATCTTTAGCATCTTATCTGTCATATGTGTAATTACTTTGTAGATGTATTCCAAATGTCAGAGCTCCATCTTACTTTGTTGTGTATTCTTCCATTGCTTGTCACCAGGCTTTATGGTGATCTTAGTGAAGTTTTTTTTATAACCTTGATTCAAAAAGATACTCTCTTGGGTTTCCTTTGAAAACAGGCTGAAGGCTTTTCTCCAAATGTCTTATCTCAATTTATGTGCCATTTGACACAAATTTGATTGAGTGAGCTATAACCCAGGGAGTCATTCCTAAATGGCTGTGTGACTACATTTTTTTAAAAACTGTTTTTCTTGACAGACCTCAGGTTACAGGCTGTGTCAGGCTTCGTTTGGTCAGAAGCATGTTTGTTTCTCTTGTCAACTTCTTGATTGGTTCCTTTCCAGATTTCTGCAGGGCAGCCATATGGTCATTTCTGCATGTTTTCTAGATTGCCTCCGTGGCAGAATTCCAGGTCTGGTTGATTAGTGTTTCAGAATCTACCCACACTAAGAGGGCTTCAGTTTTTGCCCTTTAGTTTGATTTCCGATAGCATGTTCAGATCTCGTGTCCTTCCTTTCTCTTATCTGAAATTTATGTAATTTTCATGATTTTATGTGGCCAATGTTTTTTCATATTCTTATATATATGTCAAGGAAGAAAGACTCATAAAGGCCATTAGTAAAGTCCCTGGACAATGCTGATTTTGGAAAACTGAACCTAGTAATAATTCTACTAGATGACCAATATTAATGTATGTTAGATTGGCTAGAGAAGTATACTAGTCTCCTTTCTACATTTTTAAATTATTGGTTATACAGTTAAAAATTTTTTTAGTTAATTTATTTTGAAAATCATTCTCTATAACTGTCAGGTAAGGAGGAAATTACTCAATGTTAGTGATGTTAAAGAAAAAAATATTTATGAGACTTGTTAAAGGTAAGCCAAACTTCATTCAGAGAGACTATCATGTCTGAATGAATGTAGTGTAGGGACCACTGCCATGGAGTTTTGGAATGGGGGAGAGAGATTAGGCTCAAACTCTGAATACAACAAGGATTAGTAGGGATTTCTAGGCAAGGAGCAGGGTGAGTATTAGTGGATGAAAAATTACTATGGAGGAAGGATAAGGAGGGAAAAAAATTATAAATATAAATTTATAAAAATATAAAATACAAGGATTAGTAGGGATTTCTAGGCAAGGAGCCGGGTGAGTATTAGTGGATGAAAAATTACTATGGAGGAAGGATAAGGAGGGAAAAAAATTATAAATATAAATTTATAAAAATATAAAATACAAGGATTAGTAGGGATTTCTAGGCAAGGAGCAGGGTGAGTATTAGTGGATGAAAAATTACTATGGAGGAAGGATAAGGAGGGAAAAAAATTATAAATATAAATTTATAAAAATATAAAATACAAGGATTAGTAGGGATTTCTAGGCAAGGAGCCGGGTGAGTATTAGTGGATGAAAAATTACTATGGAGGAAGGGTAAGGAGGGATTCTGGCTAAACAGACCTCACAGGATTATTGTTAAAGGTAGGCCAGGGTGATCAGATATCACATGGGGGGGGGGGTGGAGGTTGAGAAACCTGATCAGATATGAAGGGTGATCAGAAAATGAGGATGGGGGATTCTTTCTAAAATTGGACAGTGCAGAGATAAACATGGAAGCCCAAAAGTTAGGGCCTACTTGAGAATCATTCAGAGGAGCCTGACTAAAGTTTGGTCAAGGAGAAACTCTTTGACAGTGATAATAATTTAAAACTATAACTCTCAAGGAAGAGGTCTTATTACAGAAATACTGAAGCAAACCTCTGACAACAGATCTTTAGCAAAATTATGGTTAACCTCAGTGAGCCAGTAGGAAGAATATTTCCAGCCTGTATTTATTTATGGTTGTTCTTGATCTCCACTAGATCAGAAACTGTATCATTTCAAGTTGAAAAAGACAATTTAATGTCTTCAGTCTTGGCTCTTAATTTGTTATTTTGATTTCAATGATGAAGATTGAAATTGTAATATGAATGAGTTAAGTTAGACATCATGAAAAGCTCATTGATTTTCTGGTAAAGGTTGTTTAATAAACTCAGGCCTAGATGCTTTAATCAAATTAATTATTAACATTTAATTTTACTCTGCTTATATATTTGATTTAATTTTGCTTTTGGACTTTCATTTTATAAGGGAACCTACTTAATATACTTTTTCAGACTTCCTCATATTTTTCAGGAAGTAGATTTTATTGTACTTAACTTTTATTTGCATGCAAAATGCCCTGTTTGGGTGGGAAGGTCTCTGTCCAAAAGAAGCTATATTGAACTTTGTTATCTCATCTTTCTGGTGCCCCTAAGCATTCTGCCTAGAATGCTCTGTATTAAAATTTGAAGGTTCTTATGTCATGGCTGGCACTACGTTTAGAAAGTGACCTTTTGAAGGAGATGATGAGTGTTTAAATTTATTAGATTCTAGGGGTGCCTGGGTGTCTCAGTTGGTTAAGCATCAGACTCTTCATTTCAGCTAAGGTCATGATCTCAGAGTTGGGAGATTGAGCCCTGGGCTCCCTCCTTGAGGTTCTCTCTCTCACCCCTCTGCCTCTCCCCCACCCCACCACTCATGCCCACTCTCTCTCTCTCTCTAAGAAAAATAAATAAAAATAAAAAGTATTAGATTCTAGAAGTTTAGCTGCTGGGAGCCGATTTCAAAGAATTGGGTGATATTTTTGCAGCAGGATATTTCCTTAGGTATATGTAGTCAAACTTTCAGTGCCTTTAAATGGGAGTAAGTTATTGTCATAAAAGGATTTTATTTTTGAGCACCTACAATTCCAAAGGGTCTAGTACCAATCCTTCAGACATAGGTTCTTAAGCTTTTAGTAGCATTAAGAGTCACCTGAGATGCTTACTAAAAATTCAGATTTCTTGATCCACTACCAGAGAGTCTCACATGGTTGATAAGAAATAGGGCACAGAAATGAGCATATTTAATAAGTCTTACACTTTGAGAAGCATTGCTTTAGGACTTCTGTGTTTCCTAACCCTTATGATGCATCTGAATCAGTCTAGTTTGGTTTAAAAAAATATGTTGAGGGCACCTGGGTGGCTCAGTCGGTTAAGCGGCTGCCTTCGGCTCAGGCCATGATCCCAGGGTCCTGGGATCGAGCCCCGCGTCAGGCTCTCTGCTCAGTGGGGAGCCTGCTTCTCCCTCTCCCACTCCCCCTGCTTGTGCTCTCTCTCTCACTATCTCTCTCTCTCTGTCAAATAAATAAAAATAAAATCTTTTAAAAAAATAAAATAAAATAAAAAAATATGTTGATACCTGGTTCCACCCTATAACTTCTGGGAGTGTGGCCTGGTAACTTGAGTTTTTAACAAGCTGCCTGGTGCTCCTTATACAGAAAGCCGTATAGGATCCCATCCTTGAGTTCTATCGCTTAGTCCACCATTGAATTGCCTGTGGGTCTTATGTCTTTATATTCTGGGATCTCCCAAGATCTCATTTCTAGATGAAATACTAAAAAACTGCTTCTTTTACTTCTCAGACAGGCCCAGGTGTTAACGTTGTAGTGGCTAAAAAGCATTGCCGGTTTTTTAAAACATTTTTTAACATTGTTCTAATCAATACTAGGTAATTTAAGGCATATACATACACACACACATGCATAAATGGGACTTAATGACTGTTTTCATTTTGAATGTTAACAGGGTTAAGTGATAAACGTGATTATTTTTACTATGGTAACTTAAATGATAAAAAGATTTTACACATGTCAGAAGCTTAAATTTAAGACAAAATATCATTATGCTTTGATACTGTTGGCTAGCAGTGTTAATGGGACATTTGAAAAACTAGTTATTATGAGTTCTGTGATACAGACAACTGGAAAAATTGGATTAATACTTAGTTGTCA
Source organism: Mirounga angustirostris (assembly GCF_029215605.1). Lineage (NCBI taxonomy): Eukaryota > Metazoa > Chordata > Mammalia > Carnivora > Phocidae > Mirounga > Mirounga angustirostris. The sequence goes on along the minus strand of NW_026991720.1, from coordinate 65,275,601 downwards.
TAAGCATTTTGCTCCATTGCATGGTTTGAAGATTCTTTACGATTGTAATCCATGATGGATTTTAAATAAAGTAAGAAGCAGTTAATTCATGGTATTATAACGGCTAAGTTTCATGGAATTATTGTCATTACACAATGGTTGAAGGAGTAATAGCTCTTTTTCAAAAAAGTTTTAAATAGTTATTTAAATGCTTTAAGTTTAGATGTGCTTTGTGTAATAAGTGTAAATGGAAAGCTTTGGCAAATATTCATCAATTGAGAGTTAAACACAGAGGACTGACAATTTTTACTTGCTTATGTAGATTGAATGTAGTACGAAAAAGGTTGGAGTGTTTTAATAGCCCCAGAAAGAATATGAGCACTTTTTTATTTTGCGTGTTGGTGTACATTCTGTGTGGCTACATTATGGCACTCAAAAATATATCATCTTTGCCACTTAGTAAGGTTAGTTTGGAAGATCTGGTGGCTTGTTTCATATGATTCTGTAGCTGAAGTTCTTTAAGTTTCCAATATCCAATAACTTTTTTTTTTTTAACTTGTGGAAGTTTTACTTTGTTTTCCACTGCAGATTAGCTTAAGTCATGAGATTTCCAAACTCACTAACCAGCCAATCCTCAGGCATTGCCACTAGAGTAAAAATTGTTGGTAACAAATTAATTAATTAATTTGACATCATGTTACATTACTCTGGCAGGTTTTTGCCTATTTTAAACAGTGCTTAGTTTGCTATTCAAATTCAAATGCTATTAGGGTTACCTAATATATAGCTTCTTGCCTTTAAACCTATTTCATTATTATTACTTTAAAGTTGAATTCCCAATTGGTTGTTAGAGAGCAAGAATTATTTTGTACAGTCCTCAGTAGGTCCCTGAGGAGCCCCAGGCCTACCAACTGCTCCTGCCATGTGGCTTTCTATTCAGGGAGGCGAAGAAGGGCTGGAAAGTGCAATCTGTAGATGAATGTAATGAGGAAGACTTTCTACAGATTGTTGCTATCAACAGTCATTTTCTGGTTCTGATATAAGGATGATAGTACTGGAAATGGATGTGATTATTTTTTTCCTTTTTTTTTTTTTTTTTTGCTGAAGTTAATTATTCTGTATTTTATCCTCAAATATTTAAGTAAGGGTATTAGCAACAGGACTGGTAAGTAGCATGGCAAAAACTCTTACTACTCCTTTGGTGTATTGGAGAGCTATATTCTTGCTATGTGCTGAGTAACTTATTTTTTGCCTTTTTGCCTTCCTGTCCTTCATTGGTGTGCACTTGCTGTGCATATACGGCATTATATTATGGTTTAATTATATGTATCATATCTCCCCCAACCAGTATATAAACTCCTTGAAGAGAGTCTGAAACTTATTTTGTAATTTCCCTTGGTACATGTAACAGTACTTTCCATATGGTAGATATTTAGCAAGTTTTCTTTAGTAATAATGATTACCTGGTTTCACCACTTATGAAGATACTGTTTTTCTGATGCCTTTTTACCTTAAGTAATGATAGTATTTATTTAATTGATTTTCTTTCATACTTTACATAAGTATAATTCAATATTTATTTTAGCAATTCTATTAAGTTATTCAAGCTCTTGTAAATTAATTCAAAGATTGTCTATAGTAATGCTTGTTTCTAGCTCATAAGGTGTCCTCTTGTTTGATCTAACTTGAATTGAGGTAATTTTGTATTTAGTAGAGAAATACTGTGATTACCCGATTCAAAACTAAATACATATTCTAATCACAACTGTAATCATGAAATAAACAATTTGTTGTGTTGAGTATATAAATTATGCAAAACCAGTGTTGATTTTCCTTATTGCACTACATTGTAAAACCTGAATTGGTAGGAGATGATACCATGAAATAAATAAACAAAAATTTGTGAGAATCAGGGCTTAGATGTTGAGACAGTTAAAGACTAACTCATTGCCATGATCGTTTGGATAATAGTAACAGGTCATCTTGTTGGAATAGAATTGCATCGTTTATGATTGACCTTTTGTTAAATCTAAGGCTTTTGTGATATTTGATAGATGGGGTTATTATGACTAATCATATCCTGGAAGAAGCTCTCCTTGCCAATTTTCAAACCTATTCTGAATTTTTACACTTCAAAAAATGTGGAAATTAATAATACCATGTCTTTGAAATTTTCCTGGTTGTGAGCTGTGGTGAGAATCTTTATTTTAAAGAATATGATTGAAATAAGACCTTTCAAGAATATTTGCCTCATATACTTTAATTTCCTAAAAAATGATGACTGGTAGAGTAAATCTTGTAACAAGATATGGATACTGTGTTGTCCTAACTTATTTTTTCTTTTTAAGGCAGACCTGTTTATTTGTTTGTTTTGGTGTTGGTAATGTCTGGTGCTTATCTACACATTCTTAACTCAGTTAAGCAGTAGGGTAGTAAAACGTGAAATTAGAGCTAAGTAGCCAATTGATGCATTGAGTCTAGCACCCAGTTTCAGTCCATTAAAGTGAGTGAGGCCATCTATTGAGATACAAGGAGAAAACATAATTTGTTTTTTATACATGTATATTTTAACTTTTTATTCCATATCATGTATGTTTTGTCTGTTTTATAATATTTAGCATATTAGTAATTTAGTACATACCACATTTATAAATAAATGACTACACATGTTGCTACATGCTTACCTATTTACCAATAGGAGTACTTAGTCAAAATGGCTTGAAGACCACAGTTCTGACAAAGTAGCTAATCATAGAGAATGGATACTAAGAGGAGAACATGTGATCTTTTGAGAGTGATAGGCAAAAGTCCAGTGATTAAATAGTAAGAGTTACTAAATATAAATTAAAATATATAGACTAAGAGGCCTATTTATATAGATTCTTCATTATAAAACATTAAAATGGACCCAACAGTTTGTTTTCCAAGTTAGGCGAAGTTTTAATAGCTGTAAGTAGAGTACATACAGCATTTTAATAGTTTGGAGCAATTTAAGTGTAGGCACGGGTTTTTCACATCTAATGGTTCTTCTTTTCCTGGTTATAGCTGACCTTTATGTAGGACCTTTTTTTTTTTTTTTAATTTAGTAGTGTACTGCTATAAATGTTGGTTTTTTAAAGGGATAATCTGTTTTTGTCTTTTGTGTCCTCCTGGTGGAGGGAATATAAAGTAACTTCTAAAAATTTTAAACAAATTATTATAAATTAGATTATGAGAGACATGTTTCCCAGAGTTGCTAGTATTTGTGGGTATTGCTTTTATAGCCAGAAAAAAAATACTTGAAAGAATTAATAGAAATAACTTCTACTACTATAAACAGTCTGCATAGATACTAGCTATAACAAGAAGAGAGAAGAAAAAACAGTGAAATAGAGGACATGTAGCAAGGAAGCATTACAAATAGGAAGAAAAAAGTTACATGACAAGTTAAATTTATTATAGCAATAACAAGTGGGATAAATTAACTTTCTACAATAAGGCATACTAAGTATTTTTTTCAAAAAGCCTAGTTTATATACTGTATACAAGAGACATAAATAAACAGAATGATTGAAAAAAATTGAAAATTAAAGAATAGGCATACCAGGCAAATTATAATAGAGAGAGAAGGGGGTCATAATGTTTAATTTGAAAGAGTTTAAAAAGTGATAAATGGAACAGATTATAATGGTGAAGTATGCAAACCATGATGATGACATCATGAATCAGTATGTGTCAAATTACATAGAACTAAAATATAAATGATAAAAAATTGCAAGAAAGAGGGGCATGTGGGTGGCTCAGTTGGTTGAGCATCTGACTCTTGATTTCAGCTCAGGTCATGATCTCAGGGTCCCTGGTATCAAGCCCCGTGTCAGGCTCCATGCTCAGCATGGAATCTGCTTGTCAGCCTCTCCATCTGCTCCTCCCCCCGTGCTCGTGCTCTCTCTCTCTCAAATAAATAAATTGTAAGAAAGAAAGAGAATTACTAGTTCTCAATAGTAGTTTAGAAATTTGAGAGTTCTCTTCTAAATCTGTGACAGATCCACTGGTAATTATATTATTCCTGTATTCTATATTTTTATTTCAGTTGATGTACAAGACAAAGAGCTATATATTCTGAAAACAGAAAATATATCTTCTCCATGACTCATGAAATGTTTATAAAAATGGACCATGTTTTTGGTCATAAAGAAAATTCAGGTAATTGCAGAGTAGATAGAAATAGGTCATCCTCAATTCTCTGCCCACGGTGAAATGAAATTAGAGCTAAGTAATAAAGATAGGGAGGAAATTTGTAATTTTTATATCTTCTCTAACTCTCTTGGGTTAAAGAAGAAATCAAAACTGCAGTTTTAAGATACGTAAGTAATGTAACACCAAAGTATGCTGTGTTTTGTTGTCTGATGAAAGCTACTTATGTATTCTGGCTTCAGGAAGATAGTTAAAGGACAGCGTTCAATAACAAATGTTTCTTGACTGTTTGTAATGTGCAAGGCATTTTAGTTCGATGTGAGCTATAACCCTGAATAAGACTCTGAGCCTTGGAGCTTGTAATTCAAGGGATTTTATTATAGGAAAGCACATCGATGGTAAATTAGTGGGGATGTATATATGAAAAACCCTCTATAATTTCTTTGTAAAGAAACTACAGAGTTCATTATGATCATTTTAATTTTCAACAGAGGTACTTAGAGTATCCAAATGGAGAGAAGTAGATTGTTACAGTAGATTGATTGAATGGTATAGAATGTCTGGAGATCTTCCTTTTTACCTCTGTCTCCTGTTAGCAGTTCTCTTTCATTGGACAATTCAGTTTTATCCCTCTGGGCTTCAGATTCTTCATACATAAATGAGGAAATTGAATTAAAATATAGAGTTCTTTATACCCATTATTTTTGTGTAGCTGTGAATAAATTGATCAAATAAGTATTGAGCATTGGCTCCTTTTCAGTTTGTAGAGACTTTTAAACTTATGTTCTGGTTGGGGAGAAAGACAAACTTAAGGTTCCATGCAAGCAGAGCTGGACACATGTATCTTAAACTAAAGACAGAGATGGAGAAAGAAAAGCCCTGGGAGAGGTTTCACAGAGTTGGTGTGACACCTGAGCTGGTCAGGGAGATAAGAGTTTGTCAACTGAACAAAGAAGGAAAGCGTTCAAGGCTCATTAAATAATAGAATGTATAGAGGCAGGCAAGGGAGTGTTTTACATTTGGGAAACTGCAATTAGTTCATTTGGCACTTTGTAGGTAACGTGGATTTCTAGAGGAGTAGCAAGACATTAAACACTGAGGTCTATGGGAGCCAAATTGTGAAAAGTACAGGCTCTAAGTTAAAGACAATGATTAACCATGGAAATGTTCTTTTGGTGGTGTTGGGAGGTAGCCCTGTAAGATTTAATTGAGATGGATGCAGAGATAGCAGTTAGGAAACTGGCAGTCCGGGTGAGACATGAGAGAGTCTTAATTAAAGTAATGGCAGTGAAGATGATCGGTAGATTTTAGAATAGGTCTCTAAAATGGGTGGGCTTCATAGCATCTGTAACAGCCCTGGAAGGATATGCAAGATTTAATATGTGAACATATTTTCCTTCAGAGAGGGTCTGTACATTTCATCAGGTCATATAAGAGAGCTATTAGGGTAAATACATATTTAGGGAAAATCAACATTCTCTTTAAGCTATGAAGTTTAAATAATTTTAAATTTTATGTAATTTGTCAGTGACTAATCTCATTTTTTTTTTCACTTTTTATAGTGGACAGGCCAAAAGCTCAGCAAGTTCGAAACTCTAGTACAATCAGACGAACCTCTTCTTTGGACACGATAACAGGACCTTACCTCACAGGACAGTGGCCACGGGATCCTCATGTTCATTACCCTTCGTGCATGAAAGATAAAGCTACTCAGGTAAAAAGAGCAAATCAAAATCAGCTTTATTATCCTGCAGTTCTTCTGTTTTGATCACATTAAAGAAAATGTAATTTCATTAAATTTTTCCAAATTTGAAATATAGTGTATTCAACCAAAGAAGGAAGCCATTTATTTATTTATTTATTTTAAAGATTTTATTTATTTGACAGAGACACAGTGAGAGAGGGAACACAAGCAGGGGGAGTGAGAGAGGGAGTAACAGGCTTCCCACGGAGCAGGGAGCCTGATGCAGGGCTCGATCCCAGGACCCTGAGATTGTGTGACCTGAGCCGAAGGCAGACGCTCAACAACTGAGCCACCCAGGCACCCCGGAAGCCATTTCTTTTAATAAACTTTAGACTTGGGCGCCTGGGTGGCTCAGTTGGTTAAGCGACTGCCTTCGGCTCAGGTCATAATCCTGGAGTCCCTGGATCGAGTCCCGCATCGGGCTCCCTGCTCGTCAGGGAGTCTGCTTCTCCCTCTGACCCTCCCCCCTCTCATGTGCTCTCTCTCATTCTCTCTCAAATAAATAAATAAAATCTTTAAAAAAATAAAAATAAAAAAAAATAAACTTTAGACTAATTGCTTTTTGTCATTTGGGTTTTAAAAGTTTTAAAAGTATTTAAAATTTAATAAGTAGCACATCAGTCTGTAGTACACGGTTTTTGAGACATAGTTTTAAGAATTGCTTAACAAATTAATATAATAACTAGTATCTATATGAGAAAATAGAAATAATCTTTGGAGAAAAGTTTACACAGTTCTTGGAAATAATTTACAAAGTATTTTTTTAAAGATTTTTATTTATTTATTTGAGAGAGAGAGAATGAGAGAGAGCACATGAGAGGGGGGAGGGTCAGAGGGAGAAGCAGACTCCCTGCCGAGCAGGGAGCCCGATGCGGGACTCGATCCCGGGACTCCAGGATCATGACCTGAGCCGAAGGCAGTCGCTCAACCAACTGAGCCACCCAGGCGCCCTAATTTACAAAGTATTAACACATGGTTTGTCACACTTTTTCTGTGTGTGGAAGGTTCCCCAGCCTTTTTGATTTGAGAAGCTTTTCCTTCCAAGTCAGGGAAAAATCTGAAAACATCTTAATTTATGATTTCTGAGTTCTTGACCATATCTTCATAATAGTAGTCAATCGGCATTATGAAGAACACTAAAAATATAAGAGATGGTTGTTGGCCTTAAAGAACTTGCAGCATAGTTAGGAAGATAGGATGTAAATTTATGAAAATCAGTAATAGGAGATAGTATATAATTAGATGTTTGATGAACAGAGCACTTAAATGTGAGAGAATCCAAAGGAATGAGAAGATTTTGGGCTTCATGGGTTAGGAAAATGGAAGGATTAGAGCTTCATGTCTGAAGGAAAAAGGGAGAAAATTTTGGACATGATTTATGAGAATCTTCTCAATTTTTGTAATTTTCTCAGACAAGCTTGAAACCATGAAATCAGCTTCTTTATCATTCATCCTATCAATTTTGTCTTTGTAGTATTTTATGCGATCCCCAGTCTTTTGCTTTCCATTCTTCACTTTGTGAGGAAAAGGATCAGTTTGATTTGGTAGGCAGTGGGATTCTCAAGTAGAAATAACTAGTAAAACTTAGAGATGTAGGCCTGGACACTTAGAAATGGACACAGACAATTCAGGACCACCTTTCTGGAGGAGTTGGGTTCACAAGTGTGATAAAGTGTAGACATGGAACATAAAGAAAGGTCAAGAGACCAAGGACTTAGTCTTTGGAAATGCACAGAGGGAAAGAGAGAAAACTAATGTATTCACCTGGAAGCAACAGGAAAAGGAGGCAGGGGGTTAACATTTATTGACTATGGATCATGTGCTGTGTGTTTTATATCCTGAGTTTCATTTAATTCTCACAAGAATGTTATAAGATGACACAGATGGGGAAGCAAAAACTCAGGATCGTAAATCTAGAAAGTGTTGGAGCCAGGTTTCTAACACAAGTTAGTTTGTCCATCATTCTCAGCCTTCATATGGACCTTGAACTTCAGGTTTGAACTAAGAAGTTGGATTCTTCAGACTTACATGCCAGAATGTGTCTGCATGTGTTGAGCCCATCCCGCCTTCTGAGCCTAAACCCATATCTCTTCCTACCCCACACACCATTCTCTTCACATGGCTTCACACGAATGTTTCAACCCCCCAGTCGTCAAATCCATGATTCATTCATATTCCTTGAGCAAGTGAGACCCAAGGAATAGGTTCCTTCAGACCTTGGAGGCGAGGCTACTCTGTTTAGGCAAAGGAATTCCTGGGTCTAGATTACCCAGGGCATAGGCTGTGGCAGAGGTGTGGGTTCATGGTGTGTATGTTCTTTTAGACCCATGGTCTCTTCACCTGTGAGGAGGGGCGTGACTAGAAGAGGGCCAGAGCAGTTCCCCCTAAAACTTGAGGTCCAGGGCAGAGGTCTGCCTGGATCTCCATGTAGATCATTTATTTGAGAAAGGACATTGAAAGGAAGGTAAAACATAGGCCTCATTTTACAGATGAGATACTGAGGCATGGAGAAGTTAGGTAGTTTGTTAAGATAGCTAATAAATGAAGAGATTTGAACCCAGATTTGGCTGATTCCAAAGCTTTTGCTTTTTCTCCAATTCCCCACTGCTTCTCATAGTAACCGTTAAAGCATATGGCGTTTAACCTTGCTTGCTTCAGAAGCATAAGAAATGGTCTTACCCCAAGCCTCTGTTGGTTTAATTAAAGATACAAGAGATGAACATATGAATTTTTTTTTTTTTTGTCACATCCATTCTTCTTGGATTAACTCTTGAGCTCTTAGGGAGGCAAGTAGAAGTTTTTGTTTATTTAGGGGAAGTCAATGGAGGGAGTGTAGTACAATCTGTTTACTACAGATATTAAATATTGAGGCTGTCTGGTTTTGCTGGAGGATGTCTCTAGTATTTTCGTCCTTTCATATTTCCATATTTCAACTACTTTAATTATTGAAGGTTAGGAATAAAATTCTTAATGTTTAATATACTTACACACTGGACCTTTTAGAAAGAAGTAGCATAGTGTTGTGGAAAACACTGTGGACTTTGGAGATGGATCATGTGTTCAAATCAAGGCCCAATATGAGAGAACCTTCTGGGATAATGGAAGTTTTTTATATCTTGATAGAGGTTTGGTTATGTGGGTGAATGCATTTGTCAAAACATATGCAAGTATACACTTGTGCATTTTACTGTATAACTTAATTTCAAAAATATAGAGCAGTAAACAAATAATTGAACTCTGTTTAGAGGTGAAATGTACTGCTGTCTGCAGCCTAGTTTGAAATGAATCAAAAATAAGATCAGTTGATGGATAGGTAGATATATGATGAAGCAAATAAAGCAAAGTGTTACATATAGACTCTGTTGACCTTATGAGTGCTCACTAAGCAGTTTTTTGTTATTGTTTTTGGTGGTTTTTTTTTTTTTTTTTTTTCAGTAAACTGGGTTATGTTTGCAGTTTTTTTTTTTTTTAAGATTTTATTTATTTGAGAGAGAGAGAATGAGAGAGAGCGAGCACATGAGAGGGGGAGGGTCAGAGGGAGAAGCAGACTCCCTGCCGAGCAGGGAGCCCCATGCGGGACTTGATCCAGGGACTCCAGGATCATGACCTGAGCCGAAGGCAGTTGCTTAACCAACTGAGCCACCCAGGCGCCCCATGTTTGCAGTTTTTTAAATAATGTGTTGGGAAAATAATCATGGCCCACTGAATTAACTGTCATGTGGTCCAAACTTCACTTTCCTTTTCTATAAACTGAAGTTACCAATACCCAATTTGCAGAATCATGCATTTATTCTGAGGACTAAAAGAGACAGGTTCACATGTTTAAGGCCAATGAAGACATGGATCATTGCCAGCTTATTAGAATAATCTGTGTAGCTTAATAGAAATAAAAACTAAAAACCCATTTGTGGAATTTAATATTACTTTAATACATTAGCTGTGCAGATACAACCTTTTTTTAAATAAAAAATTATTGTCAACTCTTAAAATTGAACTTGCAGTTAAGGTTACAGTAATCAGACAATAGTATTTATTCTCAGTTTTCACCATATAGTTTAAAACTTCATCTCTGGACAGATTTAAAATTCTGAATGTGAGCATGTTTTTAAATGAGAAAATAATGCATATAGTTTTTATAAAGTGGTCAAACAGTAAAAATAGTTTCGAGCAATAAGAAGAGGTGTTTCTTCTGAATTCCCAGGTATGGAGCGATGAGGGCTTTTCACAAATATATACATTCTCTCTCCATGGCACATGGTAGAATTTTACTTCTCTGCCCACTTAAAGTTAAGTTTGGCCATGAGACTTACTATGGGAAGAAGCTTTAAAGAGCTGGTGCACCAAAACCAGACAAGGACACCACAAAAGAAAATTATAGGCCAACATCCCTGATGAATTTAGATGCAAAAAACCTCAACAAAATATTAGCAAACCTAATTCAACAATACATTAAAAGGATTATACACCATGATCAGTGGGATTTATTCCAGGGATGCAAGGATGGTTTGACACCTGCAAATTGTTCAGTGTGATACACCACATTAACAAAATGAAGGATAAAAATTATTAGATCTTCTCAGTAGAAGCAGAAAAAGCACTGGACAGAATTCAACATTCGTGATAAAAAAAATTTCAAAAAAATGAGTATAGAGAATGTATAGAGTATAGAGAGAGAATAAAGGCCATCTGTGACAACCCCATAGCTAACATCATACTCAATGGTGAAAAGCTGAAAGCTTTTTCTTTAACATCAGGAAAAAAATAAGGATGCCCACTCTCTCTCCCACATAGTATTGGACGTCTTAGCCAGAGCACTTAGGCAAGAAAAAGAAATAAAAGGCTTCCAAATTGGAAAGGAAGAAGTAACACTCACTATTTGCAGATAATATGATGCTATATATAGAAGACCTTGAAAACTCCAAAAGACTGGTAGAAGTAATAAATGAATTCAGTATGAAGTTGCAGGATACAAGATAAATATACAGAAATTTGTTGTGTTTCTTTACACTAATAATGTATCAGAAAGACATATTAGGAAAATCCCATTTACAATTGCATCAAGAGAATAAAATATGTAAGAAATAATCTAACCAAGGAGGTGAAAGACTGTACACTGAACTGTATGACATTGACTAAAGAAATTGATGAAGACACAGATAAATAGCTATTCCATGCTTATGGATTAGAAGAATTAATATTGTTAAAATGTTCATACTACCCAAAGCAGTCTACAGATTGAGTGTAATCCCTGTCAAAATTCTGGTGGCATTTTTCACAGAAATAGAACAAACAATCCTAAAATTTATATTGGACCACAAAAGGCCCTCAATAGCTAAAGCATCTTGAGAAAGAACAAAACTGGAGACATCATGAAATCCTTATTTCAAACTATATTACAATGCTATTATAATCAAAATAGTGTGTTACTGGTATAAAGACAGACACATAAATCAATGGAACAGAATAGAGAGCCCAGAAATAAACCCGTGCATATATCATCAATTTATCACAAAGGAGAGAATATACAATGGGGACAGGACAAGTCTCCTCAATAAATGATGTTGGGAAAACTAGACCACTATCATATATTATACACAAAGTTTAACTCAGATGGACTAATGACTTGAATGTAAGACCTGAAACCATAAAAAATTCTAGAAGAAAACAAAGCTCCTTGACATAGGTCTTGGTGATGATTTTTTGGATTTGACATTAAAAGCAAAGGCAACAAAGGCAAAAATAAACAAGTGGGACTACATCAGACTAAAAAGCTTCTGCATAGCAAAGGAAACCATAAACAAAATGAAAAGGCATCCTACTGAACAGGAGAAAATATTTACAAATTATATCCAAAATAGCAAAGAACTCCTATAATTCAATGGCAAAAGAACAAACAATCCAGTTAAAAATGGATAGAAGATCTGAATACACATTTTTCCAAAGAAGACATTTAGTTGACCAGAAGGAATATGAAAAGATCCTCAGCATCACTAATGATCAGGGAAATACAATCAAAACTACAGTGAGATATCACCTCATACCTGTCAGAATGACTGTTACGAAAAAGACAAGAGACAACAAGTGTTGGCCAGGATGTGAAAAAAGGGAAATACTTGTGCATTGTTGGTGGGAATATAAATTGGCACAGCCACTATGGAAAAAGTTTTTTGAGTTTCCTCAAAAAATTAAAACTACCATATGATCCAGCAATTGTATTTCTGGGTATTTATCCAAAGAAGACAAAAACACTAACCTAAAAAGGTACATGCACCCCCACGTTCATTGGAGCATTATTTACAGTAGCCAAGGTGTGGAAGCAACCTAAATGATCATCAACAGATAGATAAAGAAGTTGTGCTATGTGTATACAATGGAATATTATTCAGCCATAAAAAAGAATGAAATCTTGTCATTTGCAGCAACATGAATGGACCTTGAGAGCATTATATTTAAGTGAAATAAAGACAAAGACAAACATCAAATATAATCTCACTTATATGTGAGATTTTTTTTTAAAAAAAAGCTCAAATATACAAAGCACAGATTGATGGCTGCTGGGAGTTGGGGGGGGTGGGCAAAATGGGTGAAAATAAAATTATCTATAAAATAGTTTGTCTAGGGATGTAATGTACAGCATGGCAACTATAGTTACAAATCCTGTATTGCATATTTGAAAGTTGCTAAGAAAGAGAATCTTAAAAGTTCTCATTACAAGAAAAAATTTCCGGAACTATGAGTGGTGATCATGTTAGCTAGGCTTACTGTGGTGATCACTTCACAACATATACAAATATTGTATCGTGTTTTACATCTGAAGCTAATATAATGCTATATGTCAGTTATATCTCAATAAACTTAAAGAGCTGGTGCATTCACTCTGACAGGAGTAGCATCAAACATACTTATTTTACTAATTGTTTTTCTTCTTAAATTGGAAGGGATTCTTTACATGTGAAATATTTCATCATTGAAAAAAGTATGTTATCTTGACTCATAATCTGTAAGATGGTGAATTTCTTTAATAGATTACTTAATAATTGGTCATGACTACATTTATGGAATAAACGCTATTTATGGAGTCCTCTTTTTAAAATATACAATGGCGGGCACCTGGGTGTCTCAGTCGTTAAGCATCTGCCTTCGGCTCAGGTCATGATCCCGGGGTCCTGGGATCGAGCCCCACATGGGGCTCCCTGCTCAGCGGGAAGCCTGCTTGTCCCTCTCCCACTCCCCCTGCTTGAGTTCCCTCTCTCGCTATGTCTCTCTCTGTCAAATAAATAAAATCTTAAAAAAAAAGATTTTAAAAATAAATGAATAAAATATACAGCGGCAAGTGAAGTGTTAATATTTATGTTTGTTTTCAGAATTCAGAAATGAGGTCTGAACTTTTTTCTTTTTCATAATGTAATCCTTAGATTAGTGTTATACTTGCTTCATAAAAAGATTTTGCAAGATTTCCTTCCTTTGTGCTCTGGCACAAATGGTGAAAATACCATCCCAATTATCTGCTACTTAAGTCTGAAAAAATTTTACCTGTGAAGCTAACTAGACTAGTATGTTTACAGATTGTAACTCTTTAGTAAAATCTCAATTTTTTCCATGGATCTTGGTTTCTTTTTCTTTTTTCCTTTTTTGTTAAAGATTTTTATTTATTTATTTAACACACAGAGAGAGAGAGAGAGTACAAGTAGGCAGAGCGGCAGGCAGAGGGAGAGGGAGCAGTGGACTCCCCACTTGGCGGGGAGCCCGACGCGGGCTCGATCCCAGAACCCTGGGATCATGACCTGAGCTGAAGGCAGCCGCTTAACCAACTGAGCCAGCCAGCCACCCCAGTTTCTTTTCATTTTTTTAAGATTTTTATTTTTATTTATTAGAGGGAGTGCACGCACACAGGGAGGATGGGCAGAGGGGGAGGGAGAACTAGTTGTAAGTACACTCTGCACTGAGCGTGGATCCCAGTGGAGCCCAACATGGGGCTAAATCTCAGGACCTTGAAATCATGACCTGAGTAGAAACCAAGACTTGGACGCTTAACCAGTTTCACCACCCAGGCACCCCTTTGGCTCTTGGTTTCTTTTAGTTTCTATTTTGTTCAATATTTTCATTTGAATATAATCCATTTCATCCAGCTTTTCCAAGTGTATTTGCATAGTTTCACAAAATATTCTTGTATAAGTCTTTTAATTTCTTGTATATCTATAGTTATTTTTTTCACTTATATTGCATATCTGTGTTTTGAGTGATTAAATTTATTAGGTTATATAGTATTAAATTAGGTTATATAGTATTTTAAAAAAATTTAAGTGTTGAAATTTGTTTTCCTGTTTTTCTTTTTTTCTAGTTCATTGCTGTCTGACTTTGCTCTTTCATTGCCTTTCTTCTGACTCCCTGGAGTATATATATATATTTTTTCTCAATTCTAGAGATAAATGCTTAATTTTTGTATTTGTGATATTTTCTGTTCAGTAATATAGTTGTTTTATGCCAAGATTTATCCTCTGAGCCCAGCTTTGGCTAGTATATAATGTTTCCATTATTCACATTTGCACGATACTGTGTAGTTTCAGTTTTGATACCCTGTTTAGTATATGAGAGCTTTTTATTTTGTTTTTAACTTCTAAATGGTTAACATTTCTTTTCTGAGTAAAAATTTAATTTCTAGCTCTATTGTATTTAGAAAATAGAAAATATATATCTGTGTCAACTGCAGTGAAATTTTCTTTGTGGCCTAATACAAGATTGGTTTTTTTCTTAATGTTCTGTGGGTATTTGAAAACAAGGCATAGTCTTTACTTTTAGATACAGAATTAATTCATTACATATTAATTCAACCTTATTATGTTATTCAGTTTCCATATAGCTCCTTTATGTCTTTTTGCTCCATCATAAGCTAGCAGTTATTGAGTTAAAATTTCTGTTGATGTATGTTTCCAGTGGTCATTGCTTTATATATCTTAATAATATACATGTATAAAGATTTATGTCCATTATATTTTCCTTTTGGTTGGCATTGTTTATTATTATAGAATACTCTGTATCTTGATTAATATTTTTCCCCTGAATTTAAGCTTTTCATAATATAAGTTAGTATTGAAAACTCTGTTTTATTCATTCATTCATTCATTCATTCATTCATTCATTCTTCATTGGTCAGGACCTCTGATTCTGGAATCAAACTGGTTTTGAATCTTGGCTCCAGCATTTTCCAGCTTTGTAATTCTGGGCAAATTACTTTACCTCTGTGTCTCACTTTTCTCATTTGTTAATGGGATATTGTACCTCATAGGATTATCATAAGGGTTAAATTGAATTAATGTATTTGAAATGCTAGGAATAGGGATCAACACATTAAGTGTCAATAAATAATTGCTATTACTATTTACATTTACCAGCAGAGAGCGAAAGATAGGTGCATGTTTGGATAGTGGCCTTGGCACTGTAAATTCACAGCTAGAAAAGGGGAACTTCAAAAGGAAATTTCTTCCTCCTTTCTCCCACCTCTTTCCCATGTTTTTTTATTTCTTAGTTTGTTTTTGTCTTTTGTCTTTCTGTTCTGGTAAATCTTGCTTATTGCTGGAAATAATTAGCTTTGCACTATTTATTTATTTATTTGTCTTTGTATCTATTTATTTATTTTGGAGTCCTCTGCCATTTTCCCCTATATTTTAAAAAAAATTTCTGATGGGCAATTGAGGTGAGAATAGCTTTTACCATATATAAATCTTTCCACTTAGATGTCCTATCTACTCCCCTCATTCATTTTCCTTCCAAATTTGGTATCAGAGAAGACTTCAGAATTTTTCTCCGTTACCTATTGTATTTTTTGAAGAGTAAGAGATGGGATGGTTAGATCCTAAGTGAAATTCTGCATACTCTGCTTTTATTTTCCAGATGATGTTTTTCTTTGGTATTTCATTGTTTAAAATTAATTACAAAATTTGAAGTATGAAACATTTAAACATGCCAATAAGTACATAAAATAGCATTTTAATTTATTTTTCTTAATTTCATTAAGTTTGAATATATGGAGTTTTATGATCCTAAGTCTATGCCAGCCTCTTTCTCTACAAATTTATTTATTCATTCATCTATTTATTTATTATATTTATTTATTTACAGAGCGGAGGGTGGTGAGAGGGAGAGAGAAAATCTTAAGCAGGATCCATGCCCGGTGCGGAATCCAAACGGGGGGCTCCATCTCACAACCCTGAGGTGAAATCAAGAGTTAGATGCTTAACCAACTGAGCCACCCAAGCACCCCTATTTTTATTTATTTTTAAGAATCAGATCTGGAATAAGTACTTCGCATTGGCTTTAGCCGCATTTGATAAAGTCAGCAACTCTGAACTAAAATGTATAAATTTTTGCTGTTGAAATTACATTTAAAATAATCTGTCCTTTTCCTCTCTTTGTGAAAGGAGCTTGGCTGGGGAGGAATTTAATCAAAGGAGTGGATGATATACCTCAAATAGTAATAGATATGAAAGAGAACTTTCAGTTTTACCACTCTGATCAAAAACTCATTTCCTGACCAAAAGTCATGCTTAATACAGCTGTTTGGGTTTCCTGTGTCCTTGTTAAACAAGTTTGTTTAAGAAGCAGCAGTTGATGGAACTATTTTGGGGGGTGGGAGGCTTCTCTGGAAATGGAAACAAGTCTAAAGATTTGATCGTTGTGGCCTCTTAGATTGTGTTCCAGGGACCTAAGTTGTTATTTTTACTGAGCTGCTCCCTAACTGGCTGTCGAGTGAGTGTATAAAGATTCCTGTTGAAGATCACCTTTACTCTCTCTTTCAGCTATGAGCTAATTCAGAGACAGAGGATCATATAATCCTAGAGTTTAACAGTCCACATGGAAGTCCACATGTTCCTAACTTAGGGAGTAGTATTTTTGGTTGCCAAAAGAATATCTTCAGCTGTACTGATGAAAAACTAAAACCCATGGCTAAAATATTTAATATTCGCCATTTCCAAACACTATCTCTAAAGTTATCAGAAACTCAAAATTCTACTTATTAATTTTCAATAGGTAGTAAAGTCACTTGATTCAGAAGTAAAATGTTTTTAGCAAAGAGCCTTTCCCATATTCCTGTTATCCATGTAGTACTTGGGTTTCCTCCCATTATCAGAAATATTTAACAGGTAGCAAAATTAACCTGCTTTCCTTAGTCTCTTCCCCCAACACCTTTACCCCTAATTTAGCTGTAGGTAAAATTATGATAGGTTGTATTTATTTGGAACAACCCTCCTACTCTATAATCTTGACCTTTGTTGTCTGGTACATTGGTTCTCTTTTTATATCTTTTAGGCCATCAATTTTCTGTCAAAAATCCTATAATAGTAATAAATAATTAGCATTTACTTAGACATTGGTTAGTGACATTAAGTTTTAAGAACTTAAGAATTAAATCAATAGCCAAGGGCATAGTATGAGAAAGCAACATGCCTTTCAACTTACTAATAACTACTTTGTATAAATGAATGATTGGGATAGGAAACATTGGTATGAACCGAGTGAAAACAGTTTTCATTGCTGTTGGAATTCTCATAGCTTTTAGGGGATAACGCTGGTACCTGCTGCAGTGAGGATTACATAAAATAATCCATGGTAAGCTTCTAGGATAGTATCTAGGACATGGTAGATATTGGTAAATGTTAGTTGCCTTTGTATTAGAATCTATAATATTTTACTGTCAGGAGGCTTAAATATAATGATAGTGAATTAAGTGACAGAAAACGTCATTATTACTAGTATCAACAATTGGTATGCAGTTATGAGCATTAAGTCTGAATTGGTAGGAAATGGCATAGAAATTATACAGCTAACTCTGCCGCATGATAGGGGTCTGGAACTCAATAAACAGCTCCTGGTAGGTCAGGATGCACTCAGTCCTAAGTAGCTACTGTTGCCTGCTGTGCAGTCTTACAAGTAAGAAATGGCACTTCAGGTTGGTGGGTCCAGGTATGGGAAAGTGGAGATAGACTGTTAAGGAAACTGCTTCCTTCATCATCACTTAGGTATCCCACTGATGATATTCATGCCATCAGTTGAGCACTGTTAGTTTTTATGACTTTGGAATGGTGGGGAAATATTTTTGGAAGACCTCTCGCAGTCACTTACGTTACTGATTTTCTGTCAGGCATGAGAGGTTTTTTTTAAAATGTTAAAAGGTATCAAGGAAGGGGGTGGGAGGATGGGTTAGCCTGGTGGTGGGTATTGAGGAGGGCACATTCTGCATGGAGCACTGGGTGTTATGCACAAACAATGAATCATGGAACACTTCATCTAAAACTAATGAAGTAATGTATGGGGATTAACATAAGAATAAAAAAATAAATAAATATAAGAGCAAAAAAAAGGTATCAAGGAGCAACAAAGGTAGTTCATCTCTTGGATAATTCAGAGGCAGTTATACTCCAATGTGATTGTTAAATATATTATTTAAAGTGTTTGGGAATATTATTTTTAAAAAGTAAAATTGCTTTTACTTTTTTACATGTGGAATCAATTTTTTGAAACCCAGCAACCAAGGTAAATTGTAATTTGAAAGATTATAACACCAAAGAGGGCGCCTGGGTGGCTCAGTTGGTTAGGCGACTGCCTTCGGCTCAGGTCGTGATCCTGGAGTCCCGGGATCAAGTCCCGCATCCGGCTCCCTGCTTGGCAGGGAGTCTGCTTCTCCCTCTGACCCTCCTCCCTCTCATGCTCTCTATCATTCTCTCTCTCAAATAAATAAATAAAATCTTTAAAAAAAAAAAAGATTATAACACCAAAGAATTAATACATTGTAATACTCTCTAAAAACTGAAAATTAGATCTCATTTGACTTTAAATCTCTTCCCGATAGTAGTGATAAAACTGGTCAGAAAGGGTATTGTTAAGTGTAAATACCAAGTAATAAATTGAAATATTGTTTATACTTTTAATTCCTCACATAACCATTTCCTTTTGGTTAAAGCAGAAGCTGGTTATTTGTCAAGAGTCTGTTAGTAACTCTGTTTCTATAAGAAGCCAGAGAATAATATTTTCAGTGTACACTTTATTTTATGTTACATCTTTAATTTTTTTGTTAAATGTTCTCAACATGACTTGAGAAACCTAACTGGATAGATTATTAATGTGCAATCTCTCCTGGCCTTTTCTGTTTTATTTCTTGACTAGTACCTCTTTGTGATTTGAAACTTGGCCAGAAAAGCATGCCAGAAAATATCAGTTATTTTTGAGAAAATGCAAATAATGCTTGAGCCTTTCAGGTTCAGCAGTACATGGTTTTTTTTTTTTAATTGAAAAATGAGGCTGATTTATAATTGCCTCTTTGACTTAACTGTTTTTAGTAAGTTTTATTGAGATATAGTTTATATACCATACAGTTCACCTATTTAAAGTGTACAGTTTCTTTCTTAATATATTAAGTTCAGGGTTGTGCAACCATTGCCATAATCAGTTTTAGAATATTTTCATCACTCCAGAAAGAAACCACTGTACTCATTAGCAGTCACTATTTTCCCTGAATCCTCTTTCTCTCAGCCGTAGGCACCACAAATCTACTTTCTGCCTCTGTAGATTTGTATATTCTGAACAGTTCATATAAATGGGCTCATACAATATGGGGCCTTTCGTATCTGGTTTCTTTTACTTAGTATAGTATTTCTAAGGTTCATCCATACTGTACCATGTATCAGTACTTCATCCCTTTTTATTGCTAACTAATAGTCCAGGGTGTTGAATAAAATTTATTTATACATTCATGAGTTGACGTACTGCTGTGAACATTTGCGTACAAGTTTTTGTGTGGACACATGTTTTTGTTTCTCTAGGAATTGCTGGATCATATGATAGCTCTGTATTTGACTTTTTCAGAACATTTTTATAGATATTTTTTCCCTTACATAATTAAAGTGTACCATGAAAGGCATATCTAAACTAAATTATAACTTCCTGTCAGTATTTTCATCAATAACTTTCCACTAATATTTCTGAGTATTTGACATTTCAATGACCTTCACTTTTTAGTTACTCTAAACATTAAATGTTCCTGCTTATCTGAGGTCCCCCAACTCTGTTCCCATAGCTGATAGCTGGTGATCTATGTTTAGATCCTTGGAGTTTGGAGAAAACCCTAATCCCCTAGTCAAAAGAAACCAGTCTACTGAAAAATATTTAATGTAATGTATACTAGCATTCTAACTTACATGTAACTTATGTGTAACCTGTCTTCCAAAATAGATTTGACATTTGTGTCTAAACTTAGGAGGGTTTTCTCAGTGTAACATATAGCCATACTTACCAATTCTATAGCATAGTTATATTATTTTTTTAAAATCCTGTTTCTACTTTTGAAAACAGTAGTCATTGTAGAAAATTTTGAAAATACTGAAAATCACAGAATAAGTTGCCTGTATTCCTAATATCCAGACATAGCCATTTTTTAACATTGTGATATATATCCTTTTTTGATTATTTACATTTAAAAAATATGGCCATTTAAAAAAAAATAGAATTTGGAGGGGGGGAGCGCCTGGGTGGCTCAGTCGTTAAGTGTCTGCCTTCGGCTCAGGTCATGATCCCAGGGTCCTGGGATCGAGCCCCGCATCGGGCTCCCTGCTCCACGGGAAGTCTGCTCTTCTCCCTCTCCTACTCCCCCTGCTTGTGTTCCTTCTCTTGCTTTGTCCCTCTGTCAAATAAATAAATAAAATCTTTAAAATAAATAAAAATAGAATTCAGATGATATGATAGATAGTGTTTTGTAATCTTTTTAATAAGTCCTAGCATTTTCCCATGACACTAAATATTCCTAAGCATGGTTTTAAGTCTTTTTTTCCTGATTTTTTTCTCATTCAGCTGAAAAAATAAATTATGGATTTACTATAGTATTATCTAGAATTCTCACTATTTATAGGTCAAAATATTTCTCTCTAGTCTTTTTCTCTTTGTATTTGTTTCCTAAAGTGGGATTGTAGTCCATGTGCAGTGGTTTTTATGTTGTAAGAATGTGCCACAATTTTTCATTTCCCTACTGATAGACATTTATTTCCAGTGCATCTCTGGGTGTACATCTCAGATTAATTCTTGGAAATAGAATTACTATGAATATTGTTAAGGTTGTTGGCACATTTATGATTGCTTTTTCTCAAATTAGCATTTCTTACAGAGTAAGGCAGATGATTTCATTTTATCATATGCAGTAGTTGATTTCTGTGGTATTTCCTGTTTTCAGAAATTGCAGTTCACCAACACCCTCCCTCCCCCTCACCTTAAGCTTAAGAAATATAGCTTCTTTTTTTTTTTTTTAAGATTTTATTTATTTATTTGACAGAGAGAGACACAGCGAGAGAGGGAACACAAGCAGGGGGAGTGGGAGAGGGAGAAGCAGGCTTCCCGTGGAGCAGGGAGCCCGATGCGGGTCTCGATCCCAGGACCTTGGGATCATGACCTGAGCCGAAGGCAGACGCCTAACGACTGAGCCACGCAGGCACCCCAAGAAATATAGCTTCTTAAGTCTTCTGAATAAATTCCTTGGTACTAATCTGGAAAATCACAAACCATTACTTCACAGATTATCATTCAGTTGTGTTTTGAGCATATTGAGGCCTAATTAGATAACAGATTTTATACATTTAGCTTAAATACTCAGGCATGTTAATCCTTGCTAGGCACTACTGTTTAATGTTCCTCAGTAAAGAAAAATTTCAAAAAAAAAAAGAAAAATTTCTCCCTATCAGTATAACTTTCCACATGGCTCCAAATGATATTTACATTAGCTTAGCTTATGTTAATTTCCAAAGATGTAATTATATGCAAATTGATATTATACTTGTTAATGGATATTAGCCTACAAGGAAAAAGTGTGGGTATATGGTCAGTCTGGCACCTTGAGTGCAGAATCTGTTTCTTACTCATTTTTATTTCCTTAGTCTAATAGTGGTTTTCAAATTTTAGCTTGCATCACAATCATCTGGAGAGCTTGTTAGAACATGGGTTGGTGAACCACATCTTTCTTAAGAATTCCAGGTTTAGTAATTCTGGGATTGACCCTGAGAATTTGCATCTCTAACATGATCCCAGATGAGGCTGATGCTGCTCATCTGCAGACCACACTTTGAAACTGGTCTAACCTAATGAGCACATAACTTGCTATATAATTGAAGTGTGACAAAAAATCTGAGCATGTAACTGCTGCTGTCACTAATTCCTAAGCTTTTGCAGCTGAACTCTTCCTTTTCTACATTATTTGTTAACAAGTGAAACAGCAATTTATATTTATGCTTAATTATAAAGCTATTTGTATTTGTATACTGTTACCAGAAGAACAAGGGGTAATAATAGTAGAATCATATAATCTTTTTTGTGCTCCTTTTAATGCTTCATCAAGATAGACTTTTCAAAATAATTTTAAAGTTAAAAGTTTTATAAAAGTTTAAGCATTTTTTTATTAGTGGGGAAAAGCAAACTCTAAATGATATATTTATAAATAATGATTTGTAATTGTCTATTGTAAAGCTTTTTATAACTTAAAATCAGTCTACAATCATAATTATTAATTTAAGTATCATTGATTTTCATGTAATTCCATTTCATTTCTTGCCAAGTTGATCAGTACTTTAATACTAAGGATCATCTCCTTAAGTACTGTAAAATCATTAGCAGTCAGGAATCATATTTCTATTATAGATTATAAACTACATTAAATTCCAAGACCAAAGATTAATTGTACAAAAAATAGATTTTTCAGTTTTACATAAGGGGTGCCTGGCTGACTCAGTTGGTGGAGAATGTAACTCTTGATCTCGGGATCAAGTTCAAGTTCAAGCCCCACGTTGGGCATAGAGTTTACTTTACTTAAAAAAAAAAAGTTTTACTTAGGTTTTAAATAAGATGACAAGAATTTTATGAAGTGATTCGTTTTTTTTGATTTTGTGGGGGGTTTTGGAAGTGGCTTTGGGCTCTTGCATATTGAGAAAGTGTACTTTCTTGCTAGGAGCTCATTTAATCTGTTTTGAAGTTGATAAAGCAGGAAAGCACATTTGCTCTTGCTAGTTTGTGAATAAAGATATAACAAAATTACCCAGTATTCACATCTGTTAAAGGACTGTTATCCAAAATATACAAAGAACTCTTAAATAAACTTAACAGTAAGAAAACAAACAATGTGATTAAAAAATAGGCTAAAGACCCTAACATACCTCACAAAGAAAGATGGCAAACAAGCATATGAAAAGATGCTCTGCATCATTTGTCATCAGAGAAATACAAATGAAACACACCTATTAGAATGGCCAAAATTCAGGACAATGACAATGCAGAGAAATAGAAACTCCCATTCATTGCTGGTGAGAGTGCAATAGCCTACAGCCACTTTGGAAAACAGTTTGGTGGTTTCTTAGAAAACTGAACATAGCCTTTTCATACCATCCAGCATTCATGTTCCTTGGGATTTACCCAAAGGAGTTGAAAACTTCTGTCCACACAAAACCTGGACACAGATGTTGATAGCAGCTTTATTCATAATTGCCAAAACTTGGAAGCAGCCAAGATATCCTTCAATAGGTGAACGGATAGGTAAAGTTGGTCATCTAGGCAACAGTCTATTACTGAGCACTAAAAAGAAATGCACTATCAAGCTATGAAAAGACATGGAGGAACCTTAAATATATGTTACTGAGTCAAAGAAGCCACTCTGAAAATGTGACCCTACCTTATGATTCCAACTACGTGACATCTGGAAAAGGCCAAAAAGGAGAAAGCTAAAAGATCAGTGGTTGCTAGGCATCAGGGGATGTGGGGAGGAATGAGTAGGTAGAATACAGAGGATTTTTAGGGCAGTGAAAATACCCAGTATGATACTATACTAGTGGGATACGTGTCATATATACATTTGTCCACATCCATAGAATGTACACCACCAAGAGTGAACCCTAGTGTAAACTGAACTCCGGGTGATAGTGTTGGGTCAGGGTAGGTTCATCAGTTTGCAACAAATGTACCACTTTGATGAGAGGTGGCTGTGCATGAAGGGGGGAGACGGGGTATATGGGAAATCTCTGTAACTTTCTCTCAGTTTTGCTGTGGACCTAAAACTTCTCATAAAAAAATTCTTTTAATGAGTGTATGGTCCCGTGCCAATAGAACTTGTTTTCTGTGTATTTCACTCATAGAAGAAGAGGTCCTCACATAGGAAACCAAGAGGTAGTGGATGGACCTGAGGGTTGGAGAGAAAGCTTCATGGGCTGGACTTTGGACAATTCTAGAGATGAAAATAGAAAATGGACTTTTTCATATATAGGTATCCTTATCACATAGAGGGAATTTTTTTTAGCCAACTACCTTTTGGTCAACAGTCTTAGAAATGGCTTTGGTTCTGCATTATTCAAGTGTACAAAAGGTTTACTTTCTCTTCCTTGGTAGTGTAGGTGGAGGCAACTAGAAAGGAAGAATCCCCTAAGTGTGGTGAATGAAAAGCAAGCAATTATATACAACATCAATTATTGAGGATTAGATTTCTTTCTAAGCTCTCTGTGGAAGATGTTGAAAGTCTGCTTGTAAGAAGATGTTGAAAGTCTGCTTGTAAAATAAGTGTTCTGGGGTTATATAAATAAGAGAAAGTAAAGCAGGTTTTTAAAAGTGTGTGTATTTGAATTTTTGAAATGCTAATTGCATTGTACATGGAGTATGGGAAGGTATGAAACGCAGTATTTCCCAAATTAATTTGACCATTGAGCTCTTATCTATATCTTACCAACATCCAGGAGCATGTTATAAGTAGCACAGTTCATAAAATTCTACTCTAGATCAGTGGACAGTCCAATCGGAAGGAATTGCTTACTGATAGGAAAGAACTGCTACTGCTTTGTGTTGATTATGTATTTAAATAGTAAAGCATTTCTCAGATCCTCAGATTTAATAAATTAGATACAAATTCGTTCATCTTCTGTGACTTCACAAGCATGAACTTTACATAGATTTAATAAACCAAGGAGCCGTCCTTTGGTTTTGCTTTGACTAAAATAACTTGTTCAAAATCTGTGATTAAATGTATAAAACACTGCTCTCAATAGAACTTTCTGCAGCTATGGAAATGTTCCACATCTGTGCTGTCTTGTATAGCAGCCAGTAGCCACTAGCCACATGTGGTTATTGAGCATTTGAAATGTGCTAGTGCTACTGAGAAGCTGAATTTTTAGTTTTATTTCATTTTCATTAATTTAAATTTAAACTGTTGCATGTGGCTAGTAGCTGTTTTATTGGACAACATAGTCTATAGAATATATTTGCAGACTAGAGCATTTTTCATACCATTTATTTTAAACTGCTGTGATTAAAATGAAATTACTTTTTGGGGAGTTTTTTTTTTGAAAAGTTGATAATATGATATTATATTTAAACAATTTATATGCATGTAATTCTGCAGCCACATGACTAAGAAGTCTTCTAATGGTTTTGCACTCTTAAAAAACTACCTATTTTACTAGCTAGATGTCAGGAACATAAATGTTATTTTGTAGTTAGTTTTTATTTCTTGTGTATAAATAACACTACACTCTGAAATAATCAAATAGGTTTTCACATTCAGTTTTAAGAAAAGTATGATAATATGAAGAAAAAAGATCTGTGAGATAAGAGACCTCAGATGTAGTTTCATTTGCCATTGGCATATTTAGTAATATTAAGACAATTGTAAAAGTTTTGTGGCTATTGATTTATCTCTAAGTTGGAGATATAGTTTATGTAAATGTCTTTTGAAAAAGTTAGAGTTGTACCAAAGTGAAAATAATTCCTGTTATAAATGTAATTGTTAAATAATTATGGAACATACCCAAAATTTCACTCATTTTCTGTAAATGTACTTTTGAGTTTTAAACCTTGTGATCCTTAATCATTTGATTTTGACAAGAGTAATGCTTACACTTGGTAGAAAAGTAAAAGTAATAAGGCATATAAATTCTCAAAACTTTGACGAAGATAAACTGTCATAACTGAATAACTTTAGAATAGTTCATTATTAAAGATACGACTACTTGGTAGAGGGCGTGCTAAATTTTTTCAGTGAAGTTTGACTTATCTAGGCCTGAACTTAGGAAATTTTAATAACTTAGTTCTTTGAAAACAGCTTATTTGATATAGTGATACCTCTTATCCTTGAACTTGTCAACTGAATAAACTATTTTGCTCTGTTATCACTAAATAGCTTCACTTTGATATTTGAACTGGTTAACCAGTTTGTGTTTTTATTCAACTATTATTTGACTGTTGGTTTTATTTTGGGATATTATTATTTTTAAGAGGTGGTAATTATTCAAAAAGTTGTTCGCAAGCATTTGAATTCTATAAAGTAGAACTGATGGCTTCTTCATAAGAAGCCATATAGCGTCAACCTCAACATAAGGATTGATTTTTTTCAATATGCAATGAGTCATTTTTAAAGCCATATATATTTATTGTCCTAATCATTATCCTTTGTCTGTCTTTAGTGATTTTTACTTTCCCTAATTTGCATTACACTGTTTTCTCATATCTTAAGAATGATATTTTAAGCAACTCCTAAATAGTCTTGCTATTTGATTTAGTCTTTTGTGTTACATTTGGGTATATATAGTGTCTGTTACTGGTAAAATTATTGAAAATGAGGTTTTAGGTAAAAACAATTCTCTTTTCTGACATGTAGCTCAAGTTCTTTTTTAAAAAAGATGTATTGCTTCAGATTATAGTAAGTTTATATAGCTTAATGTTTTTCTTTTTCATTATTATAATTTTATGTTTTCATTTAAAGATGCTGGATGTTGGGGTGCCTGGGTGGCTCCATTGTTAAGCATCTGTCTTCGGTTCAGGTCATGATCCCAGGGTCCTGGGATCGAGCCCCACATCGGGCTCCCTGCTTGGCGGAGAGCCTGCTTCTCCCTCTCCCACTCCTGCTGCTTGTGTTCCTTCTCTCGCTGTGTCTCTCTCTGTCAAATTAAAAAAAAAAAAATTTTTTTTTTAAATAAATAAATAAAGATGCTGGATGTTTTTCAAAAAAGAATACTATTGCTAACACTCTTTCCTGAGTATAGGAAGAATAGTACAATCAACCCTTTATCTAGCTAGATATTTGACATGTAGGTCATCTGTAATCCCACTGCTTCTGAGCTAGTTCTGTTAATCTCATTTCCATCTATTTTACTTAGTAGAAATGCCATTTTATATTTAGTTTGGCAGTCTCTTTAAAAGCACCAATATGTGTATCTTCACAATTCTCTTTTATTTGATAACTTTGTTATTAATGTTAATGTCAAAAAACAAATGTTTGACTAACATTACTCAGAGATGTTGTAGATTGATCATATCTAATTCATAATATGACAGAATGTTTTAAACATTTCATGGGTCATGAAAATCTTAGCATTTAAGGGATTTTAGTATTTAGTATAAACCCTTAACTGGTATGTGCTAAGATTTTGAAATATGTTTTAGTTGCTGTGAGATTAAGAAGTAGAGACAAAGTTCCTTATTTTATTATTTTTATTATTTTTTTTAATTAAAGACACCCAGCTGTTGGGCAGAAGAGGGAGCAGAAAAGAGGTCACATCAGCGTTCTGCATCATGGGGGAGTGCTGATCAACTAAAAGAGGTAAGTTATTTCTGTTTCAGCTTATAACCTGTTTTAATCCTAGCAAATTATCTTACTGTTTTACGAATACAATGATATATTCTTTATTTGTGCTAACCTTACCTCTTTCAGAGTTTAGGCATTGTCTTCCAGGTTTGGGTGAACAAGTCTGAGTTTACTTTATTTGTGCCCTTCTTATCATTTATAAATGTTTGTTATGTACCCATTCAGCTTGAGCCTTTCCAGAGTGAAGTCTGGTTTTATGTAACAGTCTCTTTATCTTGTTCCTTTTAGCCATCTTCTGTTCCCACTTCAGCTCTCTTGTTTTTGAAAAGTTTTTTCTGCTTCTCATAGCTTTTTTGTAATATCCAACATGTTGTTGCCCTTTGAGACCCAGTAGTGCAGTAGAATCCCTGTCTTTTAGGAATAGTTTTTATGACTCTTTCCTTTATTACCAGAACCTAAATTATGATCATCTTTATGTATGCTTTGGATTATTTTCCATGATAATGTTATTTTTATCCATCTAAATTCTTATATAATTGTTTTTATAAAATTACAGAAACTTAGAGTTGAAAGGTCATCTAGTTCATCTCCTAAATAAACACTCCTTAAAAATGTGGTCATCTAGTCTATTATGATCATTCTCAGTGAGAGAAGTTCATCACTTTGCAAAAGAACCAAATGAGTTCAATTGTTTTAGCTTAAGTTATTAGTTTATTTTGTATATTGAACTCAAAATTATACCCCTAAGTTTGATTCTGCCTTTTGTATCAGTATTAAGTAAGTCTACATTAAATATTTGAAAGGCTAGCAACACGTCATTTTTCAGGCTAAAGATTGACATTTCTCTCAAATATTTTTCATATGTCATCTTAGCGTTACTTTCATATACTATAGGTTATCAGTATTTCTCATACACTGTGGAGTCTAGACTGAATAGATAGTCTGTTAGCATGATTTTGCCTGTGACTTTACTACATTTTTAGTAGCTTCTTTATTTTATTGATGTAGAGAAATCCTCAACTTTTCTATATACACTGTACACAAGCACATATGCACAAAATGAGTTCTTCCCAGAAGCAACAAAAAAGAAAGGAGGGTGAGTCTCATATGTCTAGTCTAAAATAGTTGCACATCTCTGCCTGGAATATGAATAACAAAAAAATGAACTTGCAGTTTTATCTCAGAGGTAAATACAATCTGAAAGTGATAACCAAGATTTGGCGTAGTTAAGTTTTGGACTACAGCAACACGTGATATGCACTATTAAAAAAGGAATGTCTGAGCTAACTGAGTGAGAAGTATAGTCCAGTTTGTAGCAAGTAACAGACTCATGAGGTAGCAGGATTTTATAGAGAGCTCTAGGAGATAAGATAGTCATGGGGGATTGATAAGTTCACGACATATCCCAGGTTGACTGGAGGCTGTAGATATGCACAGCAGAAAATGAAGTGGGCGTAAGCCACCCATGCATCACTGGTCAGTGGAACCTAGGAAATATGTGGAGAGGAGATTCAAGCAAGCCTAGTGGTCATAAAATCTGGGGCCATCTTGTGAAAGGCTCAGACTTTGAATGCACTCCTCATTCTACACATAAATCCCATACTGGGAGTGGAAGCCTTACTGGATTGAGATAATTGAATAAAATCTCTGATTGGTCTTTAGTCAGACACTAAGGTGAACGCTGGAGACCAGCTTGAAAAGATCTTAAAAAGACAACCTTAAAAAGAAAAATGGGGTCAGGGATATGGAGTAGAGACATCAGTGGCCACACAGTGCAGGGGAAACAGACTTTTAGTTCATCAAGATACTATAAAACACAAACAGATAAGACAACAACCACCCTCAAGGAAAATCAGAATCTAGAGTTGCTATAATGTATTATTTAAAATGTCCAATATCCAACATAAAATTTAGAGATATGCAAAGAAATAAGAAAATATGACCCATACTTAAGAAAATCACTAGAAATTGTATCTAAGTGTCTCCATATGTTGAACTTAGCAGCCAAAAACATTAAAGCAGCAATTATAAGTATGTTCAAAAAACCAGAGAAAACCGTGTTTAAAGCATTAAAGGGAAGTAGGGTGACAGTGACTCAGTGAATAAGGAATTTCCACAAAGAGATAATTATTATAAAAGAGAAACAAAAACTCTAGAGTTAAAAAGTATAGAGTTAAAAAGTATAGTAACTAAAAGTTCACTCAGTGGGCTCAATAGCAGATTTGACATGGCAAAAAAAGAATGAGTAAATTTGAATATAGGTCAATAGAGTTTATATACCTTGAAGAATAGAGAGAAAAAGATGGCAGAAAAGTCTACAGAACCTCAGAGGCCTGCGAGAAAACATTAAATACACATTAGATACACATACACATAATGAGAGGGCTAGGAGAGGAGAAGAGGAGTTAAAAAATATATGAAGAAACCATGGTAGAAAACCTTCCAGATTTAATGTAAAACAATCTATAGATTCAAACTCCGCAGACCCCAAGTTGGAAAACACAAAGAGAACCCAGATAGACACATCATAGTTAAACTGTTGAAGGCCAGAGGAAAAGAGAAAATCTTGAAAGCTGGAAGAAAAAAATGTCTCATTAACACATAGGGAACTGAACTAATAATACCTTTAATGGCTAACTTCCCATCAGAAACAGTAGAGACCATAAAGCTTCACATATTCAAAATGTTGAAAGAAAAAAAAAGTCAACCAAGTATTCAGTATCCAGAAAAACTAGTCTTCAAATTAAAGGTGAATTATTTTCAGATAAACAAAGATTGATAGAATTTCCTGCCGCTAGATGGTCTTATAATAAATAACCAAAGGAAATTCTTCAGGCTGAGAGGAAATGACTCCAGATGTTAATTCAAATCTGTAGGAAGAACTTAAAGAGTGTTGAGTAGGATAAATGTTTAGGTAAATATAAAAGAGTCTGTAGATATATTTTTCTCACTTTGCACATTTAAAATACATATAATCATATAAAGCAAGAATTGTAATACTGTTATGTTGGGTTATGACATGTATACATGAAATGTATATATGGCAAAGTACAAAAGAAGGACAGAGAAATGGACAAGTACTAGAGTATAGTTTCTGTTTTACTGGAATTATTATATTGAAGTGTTACGATAAATTAAGATGCAAATTATAATCCCTAGAACAGTTGCTAAGAAACTAACCCTGAAAAAATAGAAAGTAAAAAATATAGAGGATTAAAATGGTACACTAAAAGTATTTATCACAAAAGAAAGCAATAAAGGAGGAACAGAGGAATAAAAAAGGTGTGACACAAATAGAAAATAATTAAGAAAATGGCAAAAGTAAATCCAACCATAATAATTACATTAAATATGAATGGACTGAACATTCTCCTCAAAAGGCAGAGATTGTCAAAACTGGATAAAAACACAACATTCAGCTATATATTGTCTGTAAGAAGCACACCTAATGATACGAAAGCTTAACTGACACAATAGACTTTAAGACAAGAAGTATTACTGAAGACAAAGACATTTCATAATGATAAAAAGGTCAATACATCAGGAAGATATAATAATCACAAATTGTGTATACATCTAACAATGGTCCCCAAATGCATAAAGTGAAACTGTGAAAGGAGAAATAAAGTTTCTACAATAATAATTGGAGATTTCAATCCCCATTCTCAATACTTGATAGAACAACTAACTAGACACAAAATAAGCAAGAAGATAGAAGATTTCAACAACATTATCAATCAACTTGACCTAACTGACATATATAGAAAATTCCACCCAGCAACTGCATTCTTTTCAAACATATGGGAAACATTCTCTAGGTTAGATAGACCATATATGCTTGGCCATAAAAGAAATCTCAATAGAGTGCAAAAGATGAAATCATGTAACAGAAATCTTAGAAAGCCCCAAAAAGTTGTCAACTAAAAACACAAGGGAAATTTTTAAATATTTAATGAATGAAAACAAAAAACTTAGAATTTGTGTGTGCAGATAAGGCAGTGCTTCATGGAAAATATGTACCTTTAAATGCATATATAAGAAAATAGAAAACTCTTAAATCAGTCCTAAGCTTCTGGCTTAAGAAACTGGAAAAAGAAGAGCAAACCAGACCAAAAGCAAGCAGGGGAAGGAATTAATAAAGAATATAGCAGAAACCAAACGAACAGAAAAATATTAGAGAAAAATCAGTGAAACTAGAAGTTGGTTCTTTGAAAGGATCAACAAAGTTAACAAAACTTTACCTAGACTGACCAAAAAAAGAAGACACAGATTACCAAAATCAGCAGTGAAAGGGTGAAATTACTACCAACCTCACAGAATTTGAAAGTATTATAAAGGAATATTATGATCAGGGCACCTGGGTAGCTCAGTCATTAAGCATCTGCCTTCGGCTCAGGTCGTGATCCCGGGGTCCTGAGATTGAGCCCTGCATCGGGCCCCCTGTCTGTGGGAAGCCTGCTTCTCCCTCTCCCACTCCCCCTGCTTGTGTTCCCTCTCTTGCTCTGTCTCTCCCTCTGTCAAATAAATAAAATCTTTTAAAAAAAGGAATATTATGATCAATTTTATGTCATCACTGTAGAAACTAAGGTAAAATGGATGAATTCTTAGACACAAGTTATTAGAGACAAATTGTAAAAACTAATTTAAGAACAAATAGAAAATAGAAATAGACTTCTAATAAGTAAAGAAAGGGAATAAGGAATTGAAAATCTTCCCACAATGAAAATCCCAGGATCAAATTTGGTGAATTCTATCAAATATTCAAAGAAGTAATGTTAATTCTTCACAAACTCTTTCCAAAAATAGGAGAGAAGGAAAAACTGCCCAATTTACTTTGTCAGGCCAATTTAACTGACTTCAAAGCCAGGCCAAAGACATCTCAAGAAAATAAAATGGCAGATCAATATCTCTCTTGAACAAAGAAAGCAAAAATCCTTAACAAAATATTAGCAAACCAAATCTAGCCACATATGAAAAGGATTATATACCATGAGCAAGTTGGATTTGTTCCAGAAATGCAAAGATGGTTTAAGATCTAAAATTCAATTAATGTAAAACACTAATAAAATAAAGAACAAAACCATATAATCCTCTCAGTAGGTCCAGAGAAAGCATTTGCCAAACTCTCAACACCCATTCATGATAAAAATCTCTAAACAAACCAGGAAAAAAAAAAACTTTCTCTGTGTGATAAAGGGCATTTATTGGAAAAAAAACACAAAAACCCTACAGCTCACATCCTATTAATTTTTTCTTTGAAGTAGGCTCCACACCCAATATGGGGCTTGAACTCATAACCCTGAGATCAAGAGTTGCATGCTGTACTAACTGAGCCAGCCAGGCACCCCATCATATTCATATTCATTCATTTCAGTGGTGAAAGCCAGAATGTTTTCTTCCTAAGATCAAGAACAAGGCAATGTCATCCACTGTCGCCTTGTCACTACTTCTATTTGGTATTGCATAGAAGGTTCTAGTCAGTGCAGTCAGGCAAGAAAAATAAAGACATCCATACTGTCAAGGAAATGGTAAAACTACCTTTATTTACAGAAAACCTGTAGAAACTATATTTAGAAACTGCTAAGAAATATGGAGATACACAGTACTAGACTAGTAAACATGTTCAGCAAGGTTACAGGATAGATCAGCATACAGAAATCGGTTATATTTCTAGATACTAGATAGGAATAGTCCAAAAAATAAAACAATTTATTAAAAAGATGAAAATATTTAGGAATAAATTTAACAAAAGCAATGTAAGATTTGTATACTAAAAACAACAAAACATTGCTGGACAAAATTAAAGATTTAAATAAATAAAAGACTTACTTTGTTCATGGATTGAAAGACTCAGTATTAAGATGGTAATTCTCCCCAAATTGATTCATTGTAATCCCTATTAAAATTCCCATGGTTGTTTTTGTTTGTTTGTTTTTGGTAGAAATTGAGAGGCTAATCCTAAAATTTATGTGGAAATGCAAAGGACTTAGAGTAGCCAAAAAATTTTATTTTTAAAGATTGACTTACTTATTTTAGAGAGGGCATGGGGAGGGACAGAGGGAAAGAAGCAGACTCCCTGCTGATTGTAGATGCAGGGCTTGATCTCATGAACCTGAGATCACAACTGGAGCCAAGATCAAGAAGAGCCAGATGCTCAACTGACTGACTGAGCCATCCAGGCACCCCCAAAATATTTTTGAAAACAAGAAATTTGGAATATTTAAATTACATAATTTCAGTATTTCTTCTATTTCTTATAGATTTACATTAATGAAGTTAGCAAAAGAAAGACATAAATAAGTTGATCAAAATTGTGAATTCAGAAATAAACCTTTATATTTATGGTCAGTTGATTTTTCACAAAAGTACTAACACAATTCAATTGTGAAGGACAATGTTCCCAACAATTAGTGCTGGGATAATTATATTCCATATATAAGGCAAAACAAAAACAAAAACAAAAAAACAAGTCCTTGACTGTCACCATAGAGAACAACTAACTCAGAATTAATCATAGCCCTAAATATAGGCTTTAAAATTATAAGACTTGTGGAAGACCTTGTATTAGTCAGCAAGGTATTTTTAGATACAACACCAAGAATAAAGCCATAAAAGAAATAATAATAAATTCATTAAATTGAACGTTTATACTTCAAAAGACACCACTAAGGAATGAAAAGACAAGTTTCAGAGTGGAGGAGATATTAGCAAATCCTATATCTGACAAAGGGCTTATATCCAGAATATATAAAGAACTCTTACAGATCAATAATAGGAAGACAACCCAACTTAAAAATGGATAAGACAATTGAATAGAAATATTTCACCAAAGATGTATGCATGGATGGCAGATGACCACATGAAAAAATGTTCAACATTATTAGTCATTAGGCAAATGCAAATTTAAACCATAAAAAAAATACACCTACACATCCAATACAGTGACTATAATTTAAAAGATCGACGGTGCCAAGTGTTGGCAAGGATAAAGAGAATCTGGAGCCCTCAGATGTTCTTGGAAACATAAAATGGGTACAGCCACTTTGGGAAACAGTTTATCAGTTTCTTTTAAAGTTAATCAGAAACTTAGCATATAACCCAGCAATTCAGTTCCTAGGAATCTGTATAAGAAAACTGAGAACACCTGTCTAGATTGAGACATGTATACAAAATGTTATAGCTGAGTCTACATATCGATGGACTGGTAAATGGAGAGACAAAATGTGGTGTATTCATGCAATGACATACTAGTAAGCAATGAAAAAGGAACAATACACTGAATATCAACAATGCTACAATGTGAATGAACCTCAAAAGTGTTTTACTAAGTCAAGTGTCAGCAAATTTTTTCTGTAAAAGGCCAGATAGTAAATATTTTAGGGTTTGTGGGCCCTATAATCTCTGCTGCAACTGTTTAACTCTGCTGTTGTAGTGTGAAAGCAGCCATAAACAATATGGAATGGGCTTGGTTATGTTCCAATAAATTTTATTTACAAAAACACACGGCAGCCTGGATTTGGCCTTCAGATTATGGCTTGCCAATCCCTGCTAAGTGAAAGAAGTGAGATGACTAAGACTACATATTATATGGTTCCATTTAATTTTGAAATGCCAGAAAAGGCAAAGTTAGAGAAAGGGGAGAAAGCCCATTTGTGGTTGCATGTGGCTGGGAGGAGTCCTGCAAAAAAAACAGACTCAAGGCAAATTCGGGGGGGTGATGAAAAAGTTATAAAACTGCATTGTGATTATTGTTGTACAGCTCTACAGCTCTAGTGATTAAAACTTACTGACTTTTTACCCTTACAATGAATGAAGTTAAGGGAATGTAACTTATATCTCAGTAAAGATGAAAAATATAAAAGGAATAGCTATAAAAGACTGGTGGGTTTTCCTTGGTGAACCATGAAGATACCAAGTGCTATATGATATATAACTGAGGCTAGCAAATGATAAGAATACGTTGGTAAAGACAAAAAGTGAAAAGAAGAATAGTTGTAATAGATGACAGAATTGGAATTTGAGAAAATTATGAAAAGCCGAAAGTATTTTTGAAAGTCGTATTTTTAAAAATTGAATACTACTAAAATTGTGCTAATTAAAAAATAACTTTTGACCTGCTTCCTTGAAATAGGATCAAAGTCAAAAGTAGTACCCATCCTTTTTTCCTGAATCACATACATATTCTCCCCCTCACATAATTTGAATCAAGATTTCAGATTAAAATATCAGTGAAAGCACCTGTATAATCTGTCTCCACTTTGCTCCAAGTTTATGAGAATGTGATGTGAAAATTTTTCAGAGAAGTAAGTAACTACATTCTAGTTACATTTAAGACAAAGAAAATCCCTGCAGACCATGAGTAGACAAGAAACCCTTAGTAATGGGTGGGTATTGATACTGTCTGGCTCACAGAAACCTGGGCCATGTGGGCCAGGGCTTAAAAAGTGGGTTTTTAAGCCAAATGTAAGAGAGTGTAGGTTGCTAGACATTTTAAGAATGCCAAGTGTGTCTTACAAATGGTAGGAGATTGGAACTGGGCTGTCTGCATAAAGCAGAGAACTGGGACCATGTTTCTAGGCTGTAAAACTAGACCTGAAGTAACTCCACCTGACACTGTTGGTG
Organism: Mirounga angustirostris; assembly: GCF_029215605.1. Lineage (NCBI taxonomy): Eukaryota > Metazoa > Chordata > Mammalia > Carnivora > Phocidae > Mirounga > Mirounga angustirostris. The sequence continues at coordinate 65,239,494 of NW_026991720.1, read as the reverse complement.
TTTTCCTGTGGGCCAAAGAGGCAACTATGCAAAAATGGAAATAGTAACCATATGTTGTGTGTGCATGTGGCATCTGGAATAGAGCTCTACCCATGTGGAACCAAAGCCCCAGTCTTTCTAATTTAAGACCTGCTCTGGATCTGTGCAACTCCAGAGGGATAGTGTGAGCAACCATGAAACAACATGGCAGGAAAGAGCTCACAAAGGATAAAGCTTCCACATAAGGTGTGTTTGCAGGCAAGTATTTTAGGACATGTGAGGAAATCTGTTACCACAAGAGACAGCAGATACATCAAATAGGATCATTTACATCCAAGGAAATAAGATGAAGAACACAATCTCAAAAAAAGCACTTAAGTATAAGAATGTGTAAGAATTTCAAATGGGGGGCGCCTGGGTGGCTCAGTCAGTTAAGCGTCTGCCTTCGGCTCAGGTCATGATCTCAGGGTCCTGGGATTGAGTCCCACATCGGGCTCCCTGCTCAGAGGGGAGCCTGCTTCTCCCTCTGCCACTCCCCCTGCTTGTGCTCTCTCTGTCAAATAAATAAATAAAATCTTAGAAAAAGAAGAATTTCAAATGAAGTGGTAACTGGCAATAAGGAATAAACAAGAACAGGCAGAATGATAAAGGACTGATGACAAATCTTGTAAATAACAAAAATTGAAGAAATTAAAAACAAAAAACTCTTTGGTAGATTAAATTCACGTTAACAGAAGAGAGAATTAGTGAATCAGAACTCTCAAGTGAGAGTTGCCAGTCTGGAAGAGCAGATCTTCTAGAATATAGAACAAAAAGATAAAGAGGTTGAAAACATGAAAGAGAAGTTAAGAAACATGGAATATAGACTGGGTTAAGGGTTCCAGGAGGTAAGAATATTTTGTAAGCATCGGGAAAGAGAAATTTTTTAAAGGTTGAAAGTTTGCTATATTTGGAGAGCAATTGAAAAAGCCCACCAGTTTCAAGGAGGATAAATAAGACAAAGAAAAAATTACCCCCCTGGGTATAGTGTAATGGAATTGTAGATCAAGGACACACACTCACACTTTCTTGCAATTAGGAAAGAAATGGCAGATTATCAATGCATTTGTCAGAAATTATAACTGATACCACTATACATGAACTTGTGGGTTATGTTCATGTTAAGGAAGCTAATCCAAGTGAGGCATTTTCCTTTATGAAAAGACTACTTTTCCTCCTTTGAGTTATGTTCGCTGGACGGTTGTCAGCCCAACTAAGCGAATGTGCAAATGCGCTTTTCCACCTGTTAGAAATGTGGTTCCCTGCTTATAAAACACAATTTAAAGTTAATTTATAAAGCATAACTAGGATTTAAGGAGTCTGTAAGTAAATGATAAGGGTTTAATTAACATCACTTTTTATGGTACTTCATTTGTATGTTTAGTAGAGTAAAAGAGAAGAAAGGTAAATCTTGAAGATATGGTTTAGCATATATCATCAGCATTCAGTAGCACTGATTTGTTGATGGAGTAACATCAAATGAGTAAGACTGTATGCCCAATAGCCTGTGAAGGATCTCGAATTTCAAAAGAAACAATAGAAACAGTCTACTTCTTAAAGAACTTAATTACACATTGGGAAAAACAACTAAGACCTTAAGGAATAATCACAAAGGACTTTATGTTAACTCCCACTGTCCTTATTGAGTGAGAGAAGTTCGTCTCCTGCCCATGGTGCAAAACTAGAATCTGATCACTCTTACACCCCTGTGGTCCCTTTGAGCGAGCATGCTTTCTAGTTTCTTAAAATAGTCAAATTCCAGCAGCTTTTATGGTTCTAGCTACTCCCCTTGTCCTAGTTAGGGCCTACTGTGGTTGGGTGACTTCCTTGGTAAAGTGATCAGGGAACCTCCCCTTCTGTTTCTTGCTCACCTTCTTCCTCACTCCTCTGGAGTTAGAGTTCCGGAGCGAGGGGGAGGTAAGGGGAATAGAAATGTGGCTCCTTGACTGGTTTATATATATTATAAGATGTCTTTACATCCCCTGGGCTTGACAGAGTTTTAAAACTGACTTTCTTTGAGAGTAATTTCATGGAGTCTCTGGAGATCCCTTGTTGCTATACATCTCTTCCCTACTGTTCTGTCTTTCTGGGTTTGTAAGTCCCTTACTCCATCCTTAGCCTCTAGAATCATAGAAATAACATTCAGTTTCTCAGCTGCTGAGTCAGCTTACTGCTCTAGGAGGCCCTCTTATGTAGAACCAAAGACAACTATGCACAACTCTTCACTCAGATTTCCTAAATGGATCCTGGTAAACTCTCATACATTCAGTATGTAGAGTAGAAGTCAGATACCAGTCCATCATGTCCCTTTATCTGTAGGGAACATAAATCGATCTTTCCAAGTTGTTTCTTAAAATTCCTTTCTCTGGGTGCCTGGGTGGCTCAGTTGGTTAAGCAACTGCCTTCGGCTCAGGTCATGATCCCAGAGTCCCGGGATCGAGTCCCGCATCGGGCTCCCTGCTCAGCGGGGAATCTGCTTCTCCCTCTGACCCTACCCTCTTGTGCTCTCTCTCTTACTCTCTTTCTCTCTCAAATAAATAAAATCTTAAAAAAAAAATTCCTTTTTCTTCATTTGAGAAGTATTCCCTCTCAGGTCTTGGGTTTTACTTTTTCATACTTACAGTGTAATAAATTAGTCTTTTACTATTTCACGGATGCTGGCAGAAGGCATGAAATGCCTGAATTAGAGCCAATGGACTTTGTTATTCCCAGCACAGCAAGTATCAAGACTATCAAGTTTGCCTTATTTCCCCTGAATCAAGTCCCATGGGGTGGTGGGGAGAGCCCAAATGGATTCATGCACATATAGTAGGGCACATTATAGGAGAGGAATACAGAGCTTGGGGGAATCCACTATTTTTATAGTAAGCAGTTAGCAAACCTGCTCTTTATCCCAGAGGGTGACATTCCAAGAAAGAACATAAATAATACTGTTGTATTGTTGTTTTGATTTTTCTTTTTTACTATCTCTGATTTTCATAGAGATAAATTGAAAAAGGGGTTTGCCATTCTTAAGTCTTCAGTGGAAATAAGGAAAAAGCATGGGTTGCTTCCTTACCTCACCAATAAGCTTTTCTTTCATTAGTAAGATAGTTTTTCTTAGATGGAACCATCTAGAGCAGTAAGTGAAATGATTAGGGATATTTCTCACATCTGATCAAACTGTGATAAATACATATTATTGATGTGGTCTTCCTTTTTTAAGTAAGCAAAATAGAAGTTTCCTTATATACCTTCTGCCCTAACATTTTGTTAATTTTTGGTATTAAAATTTTTTATCATATTATACCAAGGGGAAATAATTGCAATAGTATTTTCTCTGGACCTAAAAGACAACAGTCTGAAGAATTTTGATTATCCCTTTGAACTCAAAGGAATTATGTGATAAACTTTTAAAAAATACAAATATTTATCTAATAAAGTCTGTCTAAATCCATATTAAATTGAATTAGAAAGATGTTTTATAATCTTTTCATTATTTAAAATTGGCTCCAATAGGAAGAATTTTTAAGGTCATACAAACTGCTTGTCAAAAAAATAGACACTGATCAGTAGGTTAGTATGTTAACGGCTTCATCAAATTTTTGTTCATCTTTATTTCAGTTTCATATCTTGCAATATCTTCAACATTAAGAAAGGAAGTTACTTTGCAAAGTGGTTGAGATTATGAGCTAATACACAGTGACTGGTAATTACTTGCAGTTGAACATTAACATAGAATTACTTCCAGCCGCATTGGTAGGTAATAGAAAGAGGTTATAAATTAAAGGCTAGAGGACTGGGTCTGCCACTTATTAGCTGTGTTACATTACATTGGGTAAGGTATTTTATTTTTGATAATGTGTCATCATCTGTAAAGTAAATATAATAACTTCATGGGATCAAGCAGGTTTGTGAACTAAATGTTTTTTAAATGTTAGTCTGGTGGTGTTATTTACATGCCTCTCGACAAATATGCCTTATTGGTGGCTGTAAATATAATTCTGTATTAAAACTTACATGTATAAAAGTCCCAAAGCTAGCTGTATCTGTGGGGATGAATTTGTATGTGGGAGTATCTCCCTCTATTCCTGGGTTAGCAGGTTTATGTGTGCATGCACGTGGTGAGTAGGGTATGTCTGTCTGTGGGCATGCAAGGGTTGATGTGCATGCAGGTGACCTCTGCATGTATATGTGCTTGCATGTATCTGTGTTCTTTCTTTATGGATGTTTGTGCCTGCATATGCCTGTGTTCATTTCATGGGGCTGAATGAATAGCAATTAGTTCATTAGGGTTTGCCTATTGGCACTTTAAAAAAACAGGAAAATAACTCTAATTATTTGTATTTATGGAGCAATTATAGGAAGTTCTAAATTTTATTTTTGGTGTTAGATTAGGCACTATTGCATGTTAAATTCCTTTGAACACTGACAAGGGATATGTTAAATTTGTTTTTGGACTCCAGAACCTTTGTTTTGAGACACTTGATCTTTATAAACACTAAAGTTTGTCACATATTCCTTTTTTTTCATATAAAAGGGAACGACAGCTTGAAATTCATGACTTCTCAAACTTATTTTTGGAAAAAAATGCTGGGTTAATATCTTTTATAGCTGTTTCAGGGTGTTTTTGTTGTTGTTGTTAGTTTAGCAGTTGTCAAATTTTTCTAAGATTTTGTTGTCTCCCTGTAAGTTATTAACTTGTTTCTTTAGACAGTAGGGAATAATGCTTAGGAGAGCAGATTCTGGAATTCTACTTCCTAAGTTCAAGTATTTGTTTCAGCACTTAACTGTGTGACTTTTAGTAAGCTTTTGAACCTTCTACCCCAGTTTCCCTCACCTATAAAATGGGGAAGATAATAGTACCTATTTCATACGCTTTTATTAAAAAATGAATGAGGTAATTTACATAAAAGTGGCATAGTGCCTCCTTCCTGGTTTTAAACTAGCTCTCTTCTCATTTTTTTTTTTTTTCTTCTCTTCCCAAAGCCCCAGAACCCTGCTTCCTTTCCTACTGCTAGCTCTTAGTCCTTTTAAGTTAAGATTTCTCATTTCCCTGGCCTACTCTGGAGTGGAATTCATTGTGAGAAATCTTTCTCTTCCTTTCAGTATCTGAGGCGAAGGTACTCAACCAGTCTTTGAGGCTGAGTTTTGTTTTATTTTGTTTTTAAATTTTAACAATAGTGGGGGAAACTAACAGGACAGAAATAGCAAATGAATGGGCACGATGTTAATTAGGTTTCCAAAAATTCACAATAAAATGTATTCCTAGTTCTCAGATTTTAAGTAGGGCCAGTCTCTGATTTTTCTTCATCTAGTTTCACAGATGTTTTAGTCAGTTCTTTGTATTTATGCTAATTCTTCCCTCTACACTTATTATTTCTTCTTTGTGACCCAGGGTCACTTATTCCCTGGCTTTTTTAAACCTTGGAGCTCATGTGCTTGAAACCCCTTTCATGTTTAAAGAGTTTCCTCTCTCCTTCCCTCTTAATATTTTTTTCTTTCAGCTTCATTGAGCTATAATTGACATATAACATTTTGTAGGTTTAAGGTATACAGTGTACTGATTTGACCATAAGCTTAGTTAACACATCTGTCACCTCACATAATTACAGTTTTTTTGTGTGTAGTGAGAACTTTTAAGATCTATTCCCCTAGCAACTTTCAAATTGCTGTACAGTATTAACTGTAGTCACCATGCTATACATTACATTCCAGAACTTCCTCATCTTGTAACTGGAAATTTGTACCCTTTGACCACTATTGCCCATTTCCTGCCCCCATCCCATCTGTGGCGACCACCAATCTGCTCTTTGTTTCTATGAATTTTTTTTTTAAGATTCTACATATAAGTGAGATCAAACAGTATTTTTCTTCGGCTGATTTATTTTACTTAGCAGAATACCCTCAAGGTCCATTCTTAATTTTTTTTTCTAAGGCCACAGAGTAGCTAATGAGTATTTAGAAACACAAAGTTAGATATATCTATAGTTTAGTTTAAAAAATCAAGTCAGTAAAGCTTAATGTTCGCTTTGTAAATGAAGGTTGTGTGGGCATTTCATCTTAGTGACTGGGGTGGGTAGATCCCCTGAAGTGAGGACAAGGAGCTTCTGCGCAGTGTGATAGAATGTGGGCCTACAGAGGCTGTCCTGGGCAGAGCTGCAGAGCTGTGGATGAGATGGGACGGGTTGTGTGTATGTGTGTGGGGCAGGAGTATTGCCCATCTGCCCCTTCCTCCCAGAGACAACTTTGTGTCTACCTTCCACTGGTTCTAAAGTCAACTCTCCACTGGCTTCAGATGGCCATGGGCTCTTGAGCATCATAGGAAAAAGAGAAGGGACATTCTAAACAAAAGTATGGAAGATGAGAGTGTTCGCCGTTGTTATGTAGGCCTGCCCCTCTTCTGAATGTGGCTGTAAGCAGCACAGGGACCACCTTGTTCCGAAGCAAAGGAGGGCTTACGGTGTCCTGCTTTCATTTTACATAGTTCTTGACTAAAATTTGTAATCTGAGTACATATGTTTAGGAAGATGGGCTCCCATTTACCCTAATCTCTACTGAATTGAAAACAACGTAGCTATGTAATATTTCAGAGATGAACAATGTTATGTGAAAACTATAAGGTTGCATAGTTGACCTGGGTATTCCAGGCAAAGTAAGGTGTATACCATGATGGATGCTTTTTGTTTTCAGGGATTTGTTAAGGCTGTTAAGAACAAAAACTTCTCTGGCTTACTTTGATGGTTCAAAGCCTTTAAAAATAGGGTGATTTGGATTGATCATTCTCAGATTATTTTTGTTTATTTATTTTTGAAGATTATTTTTAAAATGAAAAATTACAGATTGCCTTGATTAATCTCTAGGCATTATGGGCTCTTCTGTACAAGCTCTTGCCAGCTTTGAAACAGCACGGAAACATCATTAATATTCAGAAAACACTTAATTTTATACCTCTATCCTAATTAAATGACTTGTACAATTTGAAATCCTATTTATTTTTTATCCTAGAGAATAATCTGTCCTGATTTATAATGATTACCTACTAATTTTGATTCCTTTTCTCATGAAAATTAATGTTCTCTAGAAAAATATTACATCATCTCAACAGAGAGTAGGGAACACAAATATTAACATAGATCATCTTACTTGTATATCTTTGCAACAACATTGTATGAGAGGTCCATAAGCTACAAAGAGCTTTTAAGAAACTGAAGGAATCTAAAAAAAAAAAAAAAATAACAAACCCCAAAAAACAACAACTGAAGGAACCTAAGGATCTTAATATAAAAGAAAGAACGTAAACCATTCCGTTGTTCAGGTGCTTTATTTCCTTCCATGCTGTTTGTCTTCTATTTGCCATAGATAAAAAATGAGTTTTCTAGCAACCTATATACTTTTCCTCTTGAGCATTTATAGGCTTTAGTAGCAACTGTCTGTTTTGCTTTTTATTGCCATGGTTATCCAAGGTACGTATTTCGCTAATATTAAAATACATTGTATTTTTGCTTTATGTCCTTGCGGAAATCAGTGTATTTTACAGACTTTACTTGTGTTTACACTTTGCCTAAGTAGGTAATATAAAACCGGGCTCACTATAGGTGTTCAAGGAATAACTGTTAGTTGATTAGTGTCATCTTTTCTACAAAGAAAATAATGCCAATATTAAATAACTTCCCCCAAATTGCCAATTAGTCCCTTATAAAATGCTCAGGAATATTTTACTCCTGGTCTGGCATATTTGAAGCAGATTATACATCATCTAAAATATATTAGGTTTTTTTTTTTTTGAGTTCCAACCAGTTTGGTGTTCAATATAAGTTATTTCTGTTAGAAGTGTACCTTCTGGCAATACTTAAGTTCCAGTTTTGAGCTTTTATTTAATTTTGAGAAAATTTATTCTGCTACGATAAATTCTAAGGAAGGTGTCCTACAGTGCTGCAGTGGCATGATAGAATCCTCTGTCTGCTAAGTATTGGCATCCTAGGCTATACGCAGTTGGAGATGGGTCTGGTGGTTGCAGTTTTATAACCTCAAACACTCTGGACCAAGGGCTCCCAAATGCTGATGCACAGAGACTATATAGAACCACAAAAATCAGTCTGGGACAGGTACAGGGATCTGCGTTGGTCAGGACTTTGTGAGTTTGGGGTTTTTTTTGTTGTTGTTTTTGTTTTGTCTTGTTTTGTTGTTTTTAATTTCCCAGGTGATTCCAAGGGACTTTGTGTGGGGGCCATTTCTCCAAACCAGAAATGGGCACAGTTTTCAATTCAGCAGCCCCTTAACTGCACCATTTGATTGCATATGTAATCTTGGTTTTTTTTTAATTATTTTTTTCATCATGATAACTATACTCTTTAATTCCCATCCCCTGCTTTCCCCATCCCCCGCCCACCTCCTCTCTGGTAACCATCAGTTTGTTCTTTATAGTTAAGAGTTTATTTCTTGGTTTGTCTTTGTCTCTTTTTTTCCTTTGTTTTGTTTCTTAAATTCCACATATGAGTGAGATCGTATGGTATTTGTCTTTCTCGGACTTATTTCAGCATTATACTCTCTAGCTCCATCCATTTTTTGCAAATGGCAAGACTTCATTCGTTTTTATGGCTGAATAATATTCCAGTGTGTATATATACCACATTGTCTTTATCCATTCATCTGTCAACAGACCCTGGGGCTGTTTCCATAGTTTTGCTATTGTAAATACTGCTACTATAAACATAGGGGTGCATATATCCCTTTGAATTAGCATTGTTGTTTGTTTTTTTGTGTGTGTGTGGGGGGGGGTGTTTTTTTGTTTTTTGTTTTGGTAAATACCCAGTAGTTTAATGAATTCCAAGCCATATTGCAATAATGACTTTTCTCATAAACCTGGGAGTGTTACCATTCCGTTTAGGAGAATACACTCTAAGTTATGATTATAGCAAATGTCCATCAACAGATGAATGGATAAAGAAGATGTAGTGTATATATGTGTGTGTGTATATCTCCACTGTAATGTTATTCAGCCATGAGGAAGAAGGATATCCTGCCATTTATAACAACAAGGGTCAACCTTGAAGGCATTAGGCTAAGTGAAGTGAGGCAGAGAAAGACAAATATTGTATGATATCACTTGTATGTGGGTTCTAAAAAGGTTGAACTCATAGAAACAGTAGAGTGGTGATGGTGGTGGCTACCAGGGGCGGGAGGGTAGAGGAAATTGGGGTTGGTCAAAAGATACACACTTCCAGTTATAAGATGAATAAGTTTTATGGATCTAATGTATAGCATTTTGATTATACTTAATAATACTGTATTGTATATTTAAAAGCTGCTATAAAGAGTAAATTTCAACTGTTCTCACCACAAAAAAAGAAATGGTAATTATGGGACGGGGTAGAGGTATTAACTAATGCTATGGTGGCATCATTTTGCAGTATATACAGGTATGAAATCAACATGTTCAATAACTTTAAACTTCCACAATACTGTATGTCAAAATTATATCTCCATAAAACTGGAAAGTAAAATAAAAGTTGAGTGACTAAAGAGTAACATACAGTAAGATATTCAATACTAGTGAGTTGCTAATACCATTTACAATTTTGAAGTGTTTAGTAATTGATAAGCTAAGATGGGAACTTAGAAACTAATGTGGTCTCTGTATTAATGTATTGGCTTTGACTTTAATCAGTTGGCATCCAAAATACTAGTTTTTTGCCTTATAAAAAGTGTTTAAAGAAGAAGATATTCATGGTGTACAAAGGTAAAATCTGGAATAATGTGGAAAAATTTAGTCTACATGTTTACCAAAACACTATTTTAACTGTACAAGTGAAGCATTTTTATAGCCTATTTTTTATTGAAGTATAGTTGACATATTAGTTTCAGTTGGACAACATAGGGATTCAACATTTATATACATTTTGAAATGGCTACTACCACAAGTCTAGTTACCTTCTGTCACCAAACATAGTTATTACAATATTATTGACTGTATTCCCTATGCTGTACTTTACATCCCTACGACTTATTTGTTGTATAACTGGAAGTCTGTACCTCTTATTTTCGATAGTTTTAATCCTAGAAACTTGGAAGAATAAATCTTTGCAGTGAAATATTATCTCTTCTTGAAACCTGTGAGGAAAAAAATGATTTATTAGTATCCAAAAATTAAAATAAGAAGTACTTAAAAACTGGTATTCACTTTTGTTCTCATCTTATTTCTCCTCCCCTCTCCCCAAAGCAGATTGCCAAACTGAGGCAGCAACTACAACGTAGTAAACAGAGTAGTCGGCACGGTAAGGAGAAAGATCGTCAGTCACCTCTTCATGGCAACCATGTAACAATCAATCACACTCAGGTAGGCTAATTTCTTGTCCACATTTGAATAATTCCTTTTAAAGGGTTCATTATAAAGGGGGGATCCATTATTTTAGCATTAAAAAATTAATAATATAAATCCCTAGCTCTACTAAATTACTACTACTGGTTAAATTGTTGCAAGAAGTTTTTTCACCCCTCCATATACATAATTTTCTTTTAATAATAGACCTAACAGAGTGTAGTCACCTCAAGGATGATTGATACTAAAATCCTAGCTCATTCACTTATTAAGCAACTATGGGCATTATCTCATTTAATCTTCCTAATAGTACCTTAAGCCATCTATATCTCTTTATCTATATTTACCCCTATTTTACATAAGAAGAAATTGAGGATTAGAGTTCTGTTGGGGATCCCCCAACTTCCCCCCACCCCAGGAACATGTACTTCCATGGAATAAGTTTGGGGAATGCTGTTCTAGACCAAATTCACTTAAAATATTGATATAAATTTTAGTAAATCAAATACAGTAGTATAGAAAAACCCAAGTAGTGAATCAAAACAAAACTAAACAGGGTGTTTCAGAAACATATGGATGATTCAGCATTAAGAAAGGTGTTAGTTTAGTTAACTGCATCAGAAGGTCAAAGTAGACGCTGAACAATATTTGATAAAAACTCAGTATTCTTATGTGATAAAACCTTATTAACTAAAAATAGGATACTTCCTAATGTGACTTACTGCAAGTGTAGTGAGATCCTAACAATAAAATACTGGAAGCATTTCTGTTAAAATAAAAATCAAGTCATAGATGCCCATAATTACTGATATTACTTGCTAGTGGCTTAGAGGCTCTGGACAGAGCAGTAAGAAAAAGAAACAGCTTTCATTATCTGTATATGATATGATTATATTTAGAAAATCAAAGTGAATGAACTAAACCATTGAAACCAATAGGATAGCCAGTACCAAGTGTTGGTGAGGATGTGGATCAACTAGAACAGACATTCATTGCTAATGGGAACACAAAATGGTACCACCACTTTGGAAAACAGTTTGGCATTTTCCTAAAAAGTTAAACACACATACACTGACTATAGAGCCCCCAAATTCCACTCTTTGATATCTAGGCATGAGAAATAAAAACATATGTCCATACTAAGACTTTTACATCAGTGTTCATGGAGGCATTATTTATAAGAGTCAAAAAATGGAAACAAATATCTATTAGCTGGTGAATGGATAAAACAACATTTCATAATATCCATGCAATACTACTCAGCAGTAAAAAGGAAGGAACTACTGATACTTATGAGAACACGGTTGAATCTCAAAAACATCACGCTAAGTGAAAGAAGTCAGAAGCAAAAGTCTACATAGTGTATGATTCATTATATTAAATTCTCAAAAAGGCAATATTATAGAGACAAAGTATGATTTTTTTCTTATCTGGTAGAAATAATATATTTTATTCTTACTCTGTTTATTTCAAGCACCTTTTCTGTAAGAGCCCAGTGCATTTATAGAAGATCTATTGACTTGCTGATTTAACAAAAAAGACTTAGGCAGGTGTTCCTAATTTACATTGAATTTTTGACATTGTGGTTAGGTATAAAAATAATTATCTGCCATACATACTGAAATATTTGTAGGCGAAGTATGAAGTCTAGAATATGCTTTAAAATTATCTAAGAACAGAAGAAAAGTGGATACTTGATGAAACAAGATTGGCAGATGTTGGTAATTTTTGAAGCTGGATGATGTGCACATGAGAGTTCATTATGGTATAGCATTTAATTATGCTTATGATTATAATTTTTCATAACAAAAAGAAAAAACTGAGAACTTAAACGATTAAATGTAAACATAAAAATTGGTAGTTTCTCTTATATGAATGAAGGTAAACCACTGTACCCTCTACTTAGAATACTTCTAACACCACATGTGTGGGAGGTTTTCCCATACCATTTGCCAACTCTCCAGACACCAGCTGAGTGTCTTACAATTCAATATAACACTAACTACTCGGAGTTGGCACAGACCCCACAGTTTAAGGGCTCAGCCCTACAAGACTGCCCACCCTCCCCCCTTAAGATGCCAGTCACAAGTCCCAGATTGTCATCTGTACTTCTGACCATCTGGCTATAAAAAAGTAATTCCCAACAACCACTTCAGGTTCAATAATTTGTTAGATGGCTCACAGAACTCAGGGAATCACTTACGTGTACTCTTTTATTATAAGGGATATAATAAAGGATGCAGACGAACAGTTCGATAAAGAGGTACATAGGGCAAGGTCTGGAGAGGTCTCAAGTGCAGGGGCTTCTGCCTCCCTGGAGTCGGGGCGTGCCACTCTTTTGGCATGTGGATACGTATTCACCAACCTGGAAGTTCTCTGAACTCATAGTTTAGAGATTTTTATGAAGGCTTCATCACATTGGCATGATCCATTATTAACTCCATCTCCAGCCCTTCTGCCCCCTCCAGAGGATGTGTGGGGCTGGAAGTTCCAAGCTTATAATCATGGCTTGATCTTTCTGTTGACTAGAAGCTATCCAGGAGCCCCTCAAGAGTCACCTCATTAGAATAGAAGACTGTTCCTTCTATCATCCAGGAAATCCAAGGGATTTAGGAGCTGTGTGTCCAGTTCCAGGGTGAGAAACCAAATACGGGAACCCAAAAGATGCCCCTAGCATACCTATCACTCAGGAAATTACAAGAATTTTGGGAAATGTGTGTCAAGAACCAGGACAGACACCAAATATATGTTACTTGTTATGTTACAGTTCTCAAACACGTATATAAGAAAAATATATACAATGCCTAGAATTTGACATAAAATAAATATGCAAATTATAAGACTTTATTGAGGATATGAAATACAAAACCAAGACCTAAATGGGAAGTCCCAACACATTCATGTATGGGAAGGGAAGACTCAATATTTTTTAAATAGCAATTTACCTGAAATTAATGTACAGATTGAGTTCCAACAGAAATTTAGAAGGACTTGTTTTGTTACTTGAAAAGTTGTTCTCAAAGGTCCTATGGAAAACTAATGCCAATTAATAGAAAAAATTTGAAAAGGTTTTTCCTATAAGATACCAACATGTACTATAAAATAGCAATTAAAGTGAAGCTCTGTATAGGGAATATCTGTTAAGGAAATGAAATCAGAATCAAATCAAATATAGAAATCCATAAGGAAATCAAATATAGAATCATAAATGTTGGCAGTTTGATTACTGGGTGGCAAAAAACATACTACTTCACACCATACACAAAAATAAATCATGATAGGTTAAATATTTAAAAATGAAAAATGATAAAAGTACTGAAAGGTATCTGATACTAAAGTAAGCAGCACATGTATGACAAAGAGGTACAACTTCAATATGAAAAAATCTCGTGCATCAATAACAAAGGACATTAGCAGGCAGCGGTTCACAGATGGCAGAAGCACAGCACTGAGTACAGGAAATATTATTCATGTGTTAATCAGTGATTAGCAGTCCACCTCATTATGAATCCTACGGATCAACTTTAATCATTCCGACTAAGATAGAGAACATGATTATTTTTATTTTTACCTTGTTCATCTTTGTTTTCCTTATTTCCTTTCTGTGGTAGAAGTTTCTTGAGCATCAAAAGGCTTATCTTACTCTAAACTCTAAAGAACAAACAGACGGTTACCGGAGGGGAGGTGGTGGGGAGAGTACTTGAAGTAGGTGTGGGGATGAAGAGTACGCTTACCATGATGAGCACTGAGTTATGTATAGAATTGTTGAATCACTCTATTATACGCCTGAAACTAATATAATACTGTATGTTAACTATACTGGATTTTTTTTTTTTTTTTAAAGACTGATCTTGGGCCCCTGGGTGGCTCGGTCAGTTAAGTGCTGCTTCGGCTCGGGTCATGATCCTGGGGTCCTGGGATTGAGCCCCGCATCGGGCTCCCTGCTCAGGGAGCTTGCTTCTCCCTCTGCCTGCTACACCACCTGCTTGTGCGCTCTCTCTCTCTCTGTCAAATAAATAAAATCTTAGGGGCGCTTGAGTGGCTCAGTCGTTAAGCGTCTGCCTTCGGCTCAGGTCATGGTCCCAGGGTCCTGGGATCGAGCCCCGCATCGGGCTCTCTACTCGGCGGGAAGCCTGCTTCTCCCTCTCCTACTCCCCCTGCTTGTGTTCCCTCTCTCGCTGTGTCTCTCTGTCAAATAAATAAAATCTTTAAAAAAAAAATAAAATAAAATCTTAAAAAAAATTTTTAAAAGGCTTATCTTATACTTTTTGGTACTGTCTGTGACAACCGTGAGAGGTGGTTAACTCTTGAGAACTTCTCCAAAAGACTTTTGAAAACAACCTTAAAGTTGTTAAGTGAGTGTCACTGAACTGAACATGATGTATTGTTGCCACATTATTTAATAATCCGTAAGGTTTTCAAAATGGAAATTAAAAATACTAGAAGGTAATTGTAACAGTGAAGGAAACAAATCTTTTAAACACACACATAGAGCTGTCCAGTAAAGCCACATGATCCACTTAACTGACAGGATTTCAACTATGCTTTTTCAGTAAAAACAGCAAACGGAAAAAGAAACGGTGCAGAAGAGTCTGTCTGCTGTCCTAATGAAACAGTGTATATGTTATGCCATTATACCTTTACACTTCACCTTAAAGGATTATTTTGACTCTAGAGTTTTTAGCTTCCTTACTTTAGAACCTAAATTTCTGGATGTGATTCTGAATTTATAAATTGTATTTGAAATGTTGAAATAACTCCACTCATTTGAGTTTCCATTTTCAGATTTACCGTGCTCTTTAGTTCTTGATTTCTTGGTTTTTTTGGCCACAAATAATTTGACACCACCTTATCTTATGTTTTGTAGGCTACTGGATCAAGATCAGTCCCTATGCCGCTGTCAAATATATCAGTGCCAAAATCATCCGTTTCACGTGTGCCCTGCAATGTAGAAGGAATAAGTCCTGAATTAGAAAAGGTATTCATTAAAGAAAATAATGGGAAGGAGGAAGTGTCCAAGGTAAGGTTACGTGCAATGTTTGAATCCTTTTTTTTTCTTTAATATTTAGAACTGTCTTAAAAGTCCTTTTTTTGGTAACAGCTTTATTAGCTATAATTCACATACCATCAATTTAGCCATGTGAATTGTACAACTCAGTGTTTTTTTTTTTGTATATTCACAGTTGTGCAACCATCACCACAATCGATTTTACAGCATTTTCATCACCCCAGAAAGAAACTTTGATCCTTTAGCAATCATCCCTCATTTCCTTCCAGTGCCCCCAGCTGTAGACAACTACTAATCTACTTTCTCTGTCTACAGCTTTGCCCGTTCTAGACATTTCCTATAAATGGAATCATGCAATACCTGGCCTTTTGTAACTGACTTTTTTCATTTAGCATAATGTTTTTAAGGTTTACCCATGTTGTAACACTTATCAGTACTTCGTTCCTTTTTATTGTCAAATACTCAGTGTGTGAATTTTATTTAGCTAGTCATCAATTGATGAACATGGTCTTGTTTCTACTTTTTGGCTATTATGAATAATGCTGCTATGAAGTTCATATACAAGATTTCATGCGCACATGTTTTCCTTTCTCTTGGGTATATACCTAGTTGTGGAATGGCTGGTTTGGTAGCTCTTTGTTTAACCTTTTGAGAAACTGCCAGACTGTTTTCCAGAGTGTCTGTACTACACCATTTACTTGTATGAAGGTTCCAGTTTCTCCCATCGTCACCCATACTTGTAATTCTTTTTTATTATAGACATCCTATTGGGTGTGGGTATCTTCTCATGGTGTAGCTATGCATTTCCTGAAGGCTAATGATGTTAAGCATCTTCTGTGTGCTATTGGCCATTTGTATATCTTCTTTTTTTTTTTAATTTTTTATTGTTCTGTTAATCACCATACATTACATCAGTAGTTTTTGATGTAGTGTTCCATGATTGCTTGTTTGTGCATAACACCCAGTGCTCCATTCAATACATGCCCTCTTTAATACCCATCACCAGGCTAACCCATCCCGCACCCCCCTCCCGTCTAGAACCCTCAGTTTGTTTTTCAGAGTGGTTCATCTCCCCCTCCGATTCCCCCCCCTCATTCTTCCCCTCCTGCTATCTTCTTTTTTTTTTTCCACATATATTGCATTATTTGTTTCAGAGGTACAGATCTGTGATTCAACAGTCTTGCACAATTCACAGCACTCACCATAGCACATACCCTCCCCAATGTCTATCACCCAGCCACCCCATCCCTCCCACACCACCCCCCACTCCAGCAACCCTCAGTTTGTTTCCTGAGATTAAGAATTCCTCATATCGGGCGCCTGGGTGGCTCAGTTGGTTCAGCGACTGCCTTCAGCTCAGGTTATGATCCTGGAGTCCCTGGATCGAGTCCTGCATCAGGCTCCCTGCTCAACAAGGAGCCTACTTCTCCCTCTGACCCTCCCCCCTCTCATGTGCTCTCTCTCTCTCATTCTCTCTGTCTCAAATAAATAAAATCTTAAAAAAAAAAAAAAAAGAATTCCTCATATCAGTGAGGTCATATGATACATGTCTTTCTCTGATTGACTTATTTCGCTCAGCATAACACCCTCCAGTTCCAGCCACGTCGTTGCAAATGGCAAGATCTCATTCCTTTTGATGGCTGCATAATATTCCATTGTATATATATACCACACCTTCTTTATCCATTCATCTGTTGATGGACATCTTGGCTCTTTCCACAGTTTGGCTATTGTGGACATTGCTGCTATAAACATCGGGGTGCATGTACCCCTTCGGATCCCTACATTTGTATCTTTGGGGTAAATACCCAGTAGTGCAATTACTGGATCGTATGGTAGCTCTATTTTCCACTTTTTGAGGAACCTCCATCCTGTTTTCCAGAGTGGTTGCACCAGCTTGCATTCCCACCAACAGTGTAGGGGGGTTCCCCTTTCTCTGCATCCCCACCAACATCTGTCTTTTCCTGACTTGTTAATTTTAGCCATTCTGACTGGTGTGAGGTGGTATCTCATTGAGGTTTTGATTTGGATTTCCCTGATGCCGAGCAATGTTGAGCACTTTTTCATGTGTCTGTTGGCCATTTGGATGTCTTCTTTGGAAAAATGTCTGTTCATGTCTTCTGCCCATTTCTTGATTGGATTCTTTGTTCTTTGGGTGTTGAGTTTGATAAGTTCTTTATAGATTTTGGATACTAGCCCTTTATCTGATCTGTCATTTGCAAATATCTTCTCCCATTCTGTCAGTTGTCTTTTGGTTTTGTTAACTGTTTCTTTTGCTGTGCAAAAGCTTTTTATCTTGAAGTCCCAATAGTTCATTTTTGCCCTTGCTTCTCTTGCCTTTGGCGATGTTTCTAGGAAGAAGTTGCTGCGGCTGAGGTCGAAGAGATTGGTGCCTGTATTCTCCTTTAGGATTTTGATGGACTCCTGTCTCACATTGAGGTCTTTCAACCATTTGGAGTCTATTTTTGTGTGTGCTGTAAGGAAATGGTCCAGTTACATTGTTCTGCATGTGACTGTCCAGTTTTCCCAACACCATTTGTTGAAGAGACTGTCTTTTTTCCATTGGACATTCTTTCCTGCTTTGTCAAAGATTAGTTGACCATAGAGTTGAGGGTCCATTTCTGGGCTCTCTATTCTGTTCCCTTGATCTATGTGTCTGTTTTTGTGCCAGTACCATACTGTCTTGATGATGACAGCTTTGTAATAGAGCCTGAGTCTGGAATTGTGATGCCGCCAGCTTTACTTTTCTTTTTCAACATTCCCCTGGCTATGTGGGGTCTTTTCTAGTTCCATACAAATTTTAGGATTATTTGTTCTATTTCTTTGAAAAAAGTGGATGGTATTTTGATGGGGATTGCATTGAATGTGTAGATTGCTCTAGGTAGCATTGACATCTTCACAGTATTTGTTCTTCCAATCCATGAGCATGGAACGTTTTTCCATTTCTTTGTGTCTTCCTCAATTTCTTTCATGAGTATTTTATAGTTTTCTGAGTACAGATCCTTTGCCTCTTTGGTTAGATTTATTCCTAGGAATCTTATGGTTTTGGGTGCAATTGTAAATGGGATCGACTCCTTAATTTCTCTTTCTTCTGTCTTGTTGTTGGTGTATAAGAATGCCACTGATTTCTCTGCATTGATTTTATATCCTGCCACTTTACTGAATTCCTGTATGAGTTCTAGCAGTTTTGGGGGAGAGTCCTTTGGGTTTTCCACATAAAGTATCATATCGTCTGCAAAGAGTGAGAGTTTGACTTCTTCTTTGCCGATTTGGATGCCTTTTATTTCTTTTTGTTTTCTGATTGTTGTGGCTAGGACTTCTGATACTATGTTGAATAGCAGTGGTGATAGTGGACATCCCTGCCACGTTCTTGACCTTGGGGGGAAAGCTCTCAGTTTTTCCCATTGAGAATGATATTTGCTGTGGGTTTTTCATAGATGGCTTTTATGATATTGAGATATGTACCCTCTATCCCTATACTCTGAAGAGTTTTGATCAAGAAAGGATACTGTACTTTGTCAGATGCTTTTTCTGCATCTATTAAGAGGATCATATGATTCTTGTTCTTTCTTTTGTTAATGTATTGTATCATGTTGATTGATTTGTGGATGTTGAACCAACCTTGCAGCCCAGGGATAAATCCCACTTGGTCGTGGTGAATAATCCTTTTAATGTACTGGTGGATCCTATTGGCTAGTATTTTGGTGAGAATTTTTGCATCCATGTTCATCAAGGATATTGGTCTGTAATTCTCCTTTTTGACGGGGTCTTTGTCTGGTTTTGGGATCAAGGTAATGGTGGAGTCATAAAATGAGTTTGGAAGTTTTCCTTCCGTTTCTATTTTTTGAAACAGTTTCAGAAGAATAGGTATTAATTCTTCTTGAAATGTTTGGTAGAATTTCCCTGGGAAGCCATCTGGCCCTGGGCTTTTGTTTGTTGGGAGATTTTTGATGACTGCTTCAGTTTCCTTAGTGGTTATAGGTCTGGTCAGGTTTTCTATTTCTTCCTGGTTCAGTTTTGGTAGTTGATACATCTCTAGGAATGCATCCATTTCTTCCAGGTTATCTAATTTGCTGGCATAGAGTTGCTCATACTATCTTCTTATAATTTTATTTCTTTGGTGTTGGTTGTGATCTCTCCTCTTTCATTCATGATTTTGTTGATTTGGGTCATTTCTCTTTTCTTTTTGGTAAGTCTGGCCAGGGGTTTTTCAATCTTGTTAATTCAAAGAACCAGCTCTTAGTTTCGTTGATCTGTTCTACTGTTCTTTTGGTTTCTATTTCATTGATTTCTGCTCTGATCTTTATTATTTCTCTTCTCCTGCTGGATTTAGGCTTTATTTGCTGTTTTTTCTCTAGCTCCTTTAGGTATAGGGTTAGGTTGTGTATTTGAGACCTTTCTTGTTTCTTGAGAAAGGCTTGTATTGCTATATACTTTCCTCTTAGGACTGCCTTTACTGCATCCCAAAGATTTTGAACAGTTGTGTTTTCATTTTCATTGGTTTCCATGAATTTTTTTAATTCTTCTTTAATTTCCTGGTTGACCCATTCATTCTTTAGTAGGATGCTCTTTAGCCTCCATGTATTTGAGTTCTTTCCAACTTTCCTCTTGTGATTGAGTTCTAGTTTCAAAGCATTGTGGTCTGAAAATAGGCAGGGAATGATCCCAATCTTTTGGTACAGGTGGAGACCTGATTTGTGACCTAGGATCTGATCTATTCTGGAGAATGTTCCATGGGCACTAGAGAAGAATGTATTCCATTGCTTTGGGATGGAATGTTCTGAATATGTCTATGAAGTCCATTTGGTCCAGTGTGTCATTTAAAATCTTTATTTCCTTGTTGATCTTTTGCTTAGATGATCTGTCCATTTCAGTGAGGATGGTGTTAAAGTCCCCCAATATTATTGTATTGTTGTCAATGTGTTTCTTTGCTTTTGTTATTAATTGCCTTATATAATTGGCTGCTCCCATGTTAGGGGCATAGATATTTACAATTGTTAGATCTTCTTGTTGGATGGACCCTTTAAGTAGGATATAGTGTCCTTCCTCATCTCTTATTACAGTCTTTGGTTTAAAATATAATTTGTCTGATACAAGGATTGCCACCCCAGCTTTCTTTTGGTGTCCATTAGCATGGTAAATGGTTTTCCACCCCCTCACCTTCAATCTGGGGGTGTCTTTGGGTCTAAAATGAGTCTCTTGCAGACAGCATATCGATGGGTCTTGTTTTTTAATCCAATCTGATAGCCTGTGTCTTTTGATTGGGGCATGTAGCCCATTTACATTCAGGGTAACTATTGAAAGATAGGAATTTAGTGCCATTGCATTGCCTGTAAGGTGACTGTTACTGTATATTGTCTGTGTTCCTTTCTGGTCTATGTTGCTTTTAGGCTCTCTCTTTGCTTAGAAGTCCCCTTTCAATATTTCTTCTAGGGCTGGTTTCGTGTTTGCAAATTCCTTTAGTTTTTGTTTGTCCTGAAGCTTTTTGTCTCTCCTTCTATTTTCAGTGACAGCCTAGCTGGATATAGTATTCTTGGCTGCATATTTTTCTCATTTAGTGCTCTGCGTATATCCTGCCAGTCCTTTCTGGCCTGCCAGGTCTCTGTGGATAGGTCTGTTGCCAATCTAATGTTTCTACCATTGTAGGTTACATATCTCTTCTCCCGAGCTTCTTTCAGGATTTTCTCTTTGTCTCTGAGACTCGTAAGTTTTACTGTTAGATGTTGGGGTGTTGGCCTATTTTTATTGATTTTGAAGGGGTTCTCTGTGCCTCCTGGATTTTGATGCCTGTTTCCTTCCCCAAATTAGGGAAGTTCTCTGCTATAATTTGCTCCAATATACCTTCTGCCCCTCTCTCTCTTTCTTCTTCTTCTGGGATCCCAATTATTCTAATGTTGTTTCGTCTTATGGTATCGCTTATCTCTCGAATTCTGCCCTCGTGATCCAGTAGTTGTTTATCTCTCTTTTTCTCAACTTCTTTATTTTCCATCATTTGGTCTTCTATATCACTGATTCTCTCTTCTGCCTCATTTATCCTAGCAGTTAGCGCCCCCATTTTTGATTGCACCTCATTAATAGCCTTTTTGATTTCGACTTGGTTAGATTTTAGTTCTTTTACTTCTCCAGAAAGGGTTTCTCTAATAACTTCCATGCTTTTTTCAAGCCGAGCTTGTATCTTTAAAGTCATGATTCTGAACTCTAGATCCGACGTCGTACTAAAGTCTGTATTGAGTAGGTCCCTGGCAGTTGGTACTACCTCTTCTTCTTCTTGTTGAGGTGATTTTTTCCGTCTTATCATTTTGTCCAGAGGAGAATAGGTGAATGAGAGAACAAAATGCTAACAGGGTAAGAACGTCCCCTGAAAATATACTCTAAACAAATCAGAAAAGACCTGAAGCCAGGGGAAAAGAAAGGGAAAGAAAGAAAAAAGAAAAAAATAAAAGCAAACAAAAACAGAACAAAACAAAACAAAAACAGAATATGATCAAATATGATCAGGCTGGCACATAAATCAGTGCCACACACTAGATTTTGGGTGTATTTTGGTCTGTTAGAAGAAAGTGCCTCCCAAAATTTTAAAGAAAAAAAAACTTACATATGTACAAAAACAAGGGTTGATATGACGAAGGGATGGAATATGACTGTAAAGATGAAAATTATAAAAAATTTTATGAAAGGAATTGATAGGTTGTTTGAAAAAAGAAAGAAGAGGATTTAAAAAAAAAAGGGGAGAGAATTTGATCAGGCAGGAGACTAGAACAAAGCCTTACACTAGAGATTTAGAGTATATTTTGATCTGTTAGAAGAAACTGTATCTCGTTCGCCTGGGTGGCTCAGTCATTGAGCGTCTGCCTTCAGCTCGGGTCATGATCCCAGGGTCCTGGGATTGAGCACCGCCTCAGGCTCCTTGCTCTGCAGGAAGCCTGCTTCTCCCTCTCCTGCTCCCCCTGCTTGTGTTCCCTCTCTCACTGTGTCTCTCTCTGTCAAATAAGTAAATAAAATCTTTAAAAAAAAAAAAAAGAAGAAACTGTATCTCAAAATTTTAAAGAGAGAACAACTTATATATATATATATATGCCAAAAATACGGTAACTACTATGAAGGGATAGAACATGACTCTAAAAATGAAAAATAAAAATGTTTTTTAAAAAAGGGATTGATAAGATGTTGGTTGAAAAAGGGAAAAAGAAAAATTCAAAAAAAAAAAGTTAAAAAAAATTTAACTTTGAAAGACTAAAGAATCATGGTAAAAAAGCCATGGATTCTGTGTGCAGTATTCCCCTAGTGCTGGAGTTCTGCTGTTCTCATTGATCGGTAAACTTGGTCTTGGCTGGCTGTTCTTGCTGATCTTCTGGGGGAGGAGCCTGTTGCCATGGTTCCCAAATGTCTTTGCCGGAGTGGAATTGCCCCGCCCTTGCCCCCTCCCGGCTAAGTAATCTGCTCGGGTTTGCTCTCCGGGGCTTTTGTTCCCTGCAAGCTCTCCATACAGCTTTGGAGGCCGAGATTGAAAATGGCGGCCTCCCAATCTCCACCCTGGAGCAGCCGAGAACTCGGGGCCCACTCCTCGGTGAGCCCCCAGAGAAAAGCATTTAATCACTCCCGTCTCCCTGTCTGCAGCCGCACTCCGTGCTCACCCAGACTGTGACCGAGCGTTTCTATCTCTGGCACACGACCCCGTGTGGAGTCTCCAATCCCAGCAGAGTCCTGCGGTGCGCTCCCGCGCCGCTCCTCCTGGGGGAGAAAGGGGAGTCTCCCTGGATCTGTCACTTGCTGGGTCCCTGCTGGAGGAGCAGTGGCCGGACTGTGCCGCGGATCACAGTTT
This sequence comes from Mirounga angustirostris, assembly GCF_029215605.1. Lineage (NCBI taxonomy): Eukaryota > Metazoa > Chordata > Mammalia > Carnivora > Phocidae > Mirounga > Mirounga angustirostris. The sequence goes on along the minus strand of NW_026991720.1, from coordinate 65,216,346 downwards.
TTGGCAACCCCGAGCTTAGAGCCCGCGCCTTGGCTCCCGTCTCTGCAGCTGGCTTCCCTGCTCCGATACCTGGGAGCTCTGCCTCACTCAGGCACCCCCGGTCTTTCTGTGACCCGAAGGGTCCTGAGACCACACTGTCCCACAAGGGTTCCACCCCCTGCTTAGCCAGTGGAGTGACATCCCTCAGCAGAGCCGACTTCTAAAAGTTCCGATTTTGTGCTCCGAGGCTCTGTCACTTGCCAGAAGCGGCCGATGGAGGCCCCCTCCCCCGCCATCTGTCCTCCTGAATATTGCCTCGGATTCACTTCTCCGCATGTCCTACCTTCCAGAAAGTGGTCACTTTTCTGTTCAGAGAGTTGTTGCTATTCTTTTCTTCGATCTCCTGTTGAGTTTGTAGGTGTTCAGAATGGTGTGATCCCTATCTAGCTGAATTCCTGGGACCAGACAAAATCCAGGTCTCCTACTCCCCATTTGTATATCTTCTTTGGAAATTTGTCCATTCAGATCATTTGCCCCATTTTAAAACTGGATTATTTGTCCTTTTATTATTGAATTGTAGAAATTCTTTATGAAGTTTATTTTCTAGATAAGTTTTTATTAGATGTATGATTTGAAAATATCCCCCATTCTGTGGGTTGTCTTTCATTCTTTCTTGATGATGTCCTTTGAAACAAACACTTTTTCAGTTTTTATAAAGTTTGATTTATTGTTTTTTTTTTTTTTTTTAAAGATTTTATTAGAGAGAGCACAAGCATGCACAAGCAGGGGGAGGGGCAGAGGGAGAGGGAGAAGCAGACTCCCCACTGAGCAGGGAGCTCCATCCCAGGACCCTGGGATCATGATATGAGCTGAATACAGACGGTTAACTGGCTGAGCCACCCAGGAACTCCAGTTGTTTTTGTTTTGTTATTTGTATATTTGATGTCATATTTTTTTTTAAAGATTTTATTTATTTATTTGAGAGAGAATGAGAGAGAGCACATGAGAGGGGGGAGGGTCAGAGGGAGAAGCCGACTCCCTGCTGAGCAGGGAGCCCGATGCGGGACTCGATCCAGGGACTCCAGGATCATGACCTGAGCCGAAGGCAGTCGCTTAACCAACTGAGCCACCCAGGCGCCCTTGATGTCATATTTAAGAAACCATTGCCTAATCTCAGGTCACAATGATAATTTTTTTTTTCTAAGAGTTTTTTAGTTTAACATTCCCTTATGATTAGGTCATTGAACCATTTTGAATTTGCCAAAAATGCTTTATAAATTACCTATATCCTAGAAAAGAAATCTGGACACTACTGCATGTGAACCTATATTTGACCACATCTTAAATGTATACTCAACAAAAGAAAACATCAAGTAGCCTTTGACTTAATTACCCCTGTGATTTTTTGGGGGGGAACCAAAATAATGATTTAATTTATGTCAAATGTGTGTCTTTCCTTTAAGTAATGTGCAGGTTTTAAAACTGATTTAATTTCAAAATCCAAACAGTTCAATTTTATATTTATACAATTAAAATAAGTAAGACTTTCTTTCAACTCTCAGTATTGCTTAGCAGATATGAGCATTATGGGAAATATCTTGTATATCGTTCCTGATAATTGTGTGTATTCTAATATCTAGTGAATCATTATATGAATGCACCATAACTTAGAAGTCCTCTGTCGATGGGCATTTAGATTGTTTTCAGTTTTTCTCATCAGAAGCAGTGCTTTAGAAAACATATACTCTTGTGAAATTGGTGGATCAAAACATTTGTATGTTTTAAATTTTGATGAATATTGCTAAAATTATCTTACCAAAAATTTGTGCCATTTACTCTTCCTACATGTTTCATGTTAACATTCTATTTTGTACTTATCATACTATAAAGGAGCTCTTTGGAAATTATGCTGTCTCTTAGCTGTTGATCATTAAAATGTTTCCTTAATTCATTAAGTAATGTTTAAAAGCATTAAATGTAAGGAAATGAAATTTTCCAAAAAAATTCACTTTAGTGAAAAATCTAATTTTTTGAGGATGAAAGAATCTGTCACATATTTGCTGATTCCTTAAGAACTTCAAAACAAAACTGTACTAGGATAGAAAACTTACTAATACAGCCTCAGGAAAACAAAAACACTAATTCAAGAAGATACATGCACGCCTTTGCTTATTGTAACATTATTTACAATAACCTAGATATAGAAGCAACCTAAGTGTCCATTGATAGATGAATGGATAAAGAAGATGTGGTGTGTGTGTGTGTTTAAATATGTATAAACTTAATACATAAAATAAAACATACGAAAAGCATATATAATTATATAATAGACACACGATGGAATGTTACTCAGCCATAAAAAGGAATAAGATCTTGCCCATTTGTGACAAAATGAGTGGACCTAGAGAATATTATGCTATGTGAAATAAGTCAGAGAAAGACAAATACCATATGATTTCCCCTATATGTGGAATCTAAAAAACAAAACAAGCAAACAGAAACAGATCCATAAATACAAACTGGTGGTTGCCAGAGGGGAGGGGGGAGGGGGATGCACGAAATGGGTGAAGGGGATTAGGAGGTCTATGCTTCTAGTTATAGAACCAGTAAGTTAGGGACGCCTGGGTGGCTCAGTTAAGCATCTACCTTCGGCTCAGGTCATGATCCCAGGATTCTGGGATCGAGCCCCATGTCGGGCTCCCTGCTCAGTGGGGAGTCTGTTTCTCTCTCTGCCTGCCGCTCCCCCTGCTTGTGCGCTGGCTCTCTCTGAAAAATAAAAATCTTTAAAAAAAAAAAAAACAAACGAGTAAGTCACAGAGATGAAAGGTACAGCATAGGGAATATACTCAGTGGTATTATAATAGCATTATATGGTGACAGATGGTAGCTACACTTGTGAGCATTTCATAATGTATAGAGTTGTCAATTCACTATGTTGTACACCTGAAACTAATGTACATTTTACTTAATGTACATTATACTTAATAAATGAAATTTTGTATATATATATGTTCTGCTTTTAAATAAGTTGTATTCTAATTTCATAGTAGCCATTTCAGAATTACTCTAGGGTAACCTTCACACTTACAACTAAAATACTGATTTTTAGAATTTTTTAGATTGACAATTAAGTGTGCCCCAAAGTTTTAATAAACAAAATGTCACCATTAGTGAATCTGCCAGGAGCTAAAAAAAGAAAATTGTCCTGTTAAGTGTATCAGTGTTCTAAGCCTTTATATTTCCTATTGTTATTTTGTATGAATAGTTGTTTTTAAAAATCTGTTTCGTTCTTACAATTCTTGTAACCTTCCAACAAAACAAGTTGGTTAAGGAAATGGATATATATATATTACTGTTCTAGATTAAGAAAAAGGAATACAGAAAGACTGTGTATCAAAAAGGACACAAATGAAAGAGAACTCAGATTCTTAAGTATTTTAACTACAAATCTATACATCATTCTTTTACTGATTAACAGTACTGACGCTTTTATAAAAAGTAACATTTTCCTTGACTTATATATCTAAATTTTAAGAAACACTTCTGTCATGAAGTCCTCAAATACATTTTTGAAAATGCCCTTTGCTCATGGGTTACCCTGGAACTTCACACATCTTATACTGCTAAGCAATTTTGTCCAAAAACACCTGCACCAATGATTTATTCTTTGTTCATTCTAAGGTTTAGTACAGAGTTGTAATTAAAATCTAACTTTATTTAAATGAAAGAAAAAAATTTAAATAAAGTAACATTTTCTTAGCATTTGACCAAGTAAAGTAATATTCCTTTGGGAATATATCTTTCCTTAATTGGAAAGTTTTACTTTTTTATTTGTTTACAAAATGAACTAATATTTACATAATTGAATATTCTTTTTATAGTAGAGTAGTCATTGTCAGGTTGTGACGATGCTATAGGTTTGGTTTAATAGCATTGTGTAGATAAATGCAGTTTGTATTTCAGTAGTTAATGGTTTCAGCCTTCACTTAACTTGATTATTTGTTATAGAAAAAATTATCCATCTTGAGTCTTGCCTAGTTTTATCTTACTCCATTTTTCTCTCTGACAGTGTTTCTGAAAATTCTGAAATGACAAAGCTCAGAGTAAAAACAGTAAATAGTGAAAATTAGTTGTAAATAAACTAAGAGTATAGGAATATATTGGTACTTTTTCTTAGCCTTGCAATCTTGCCTATATAAGAACAAAATATTTTAAGTGATTAATATATAGAATTTTACTCATTGAACTTTGTTAGTAGGCAGATTGGGAAAATGGAGTAAGATTTATCTTTACAGCCGAAGCAGAGTAGGGAGGGTCCGCTGTGACAGAAGCCCTGAGGCCATGTAATCAGCATGACATCAGCTGCACTAAGCTGTAGGTTCTTTATTTGTAAGGAGGCTGAAAAGAGCTCTACGGTCTCTTCGGGTCTAAAATATATGTTTCTGTGATTATAGTTTCATTTCTATTTCTTATTTTTGCCGCGCAGAACAGTGCATTAGAACCAAGCCAAATTATGAGTTGTCCTACATAGATGGATACCAAAACAGTAGAATTGTTTTGGGTTACATTAACATCCTTTATGGAATAGTAATAGAATAAATGCCTTTATTAGAAATTTTGGGTAATCTGTAAAGGAAGTGGAAAACATGGTTCTGTTCTGATCTCTAAAAAATATAAAGAATGAACAGACAGAAAAATCTCTACCTGCGAGTATGCGATTCTGCTTTTCCTACTAGCAAGTCCGAGCGACTTCTTGCAGTTCGAGCACTTCGCGCGGCACCTGGTGGTTGGATGGGTGTCTGCCTGGGCCAGACACGGTGGTAGGCGCTGGGGACTCCCCTACCCTGGAGGGGCGTTACGGGAAGGGCTAGCCTCGGGTACCTCCAGAGAGCTACGGAATTTGTAGGACAGCTTATCCTTCCCCAGTGGCTCGAAGGAAGCTTCGCGCTCAGTCGAGGCAGCGTACGCAGTCGGAGACTGGTGTCTTTGCCGTCTGAAGCCCGGCCGCGGCGAGGCGGTCGTGGAGGGTGGAAGGCCGGCCGCGCGGCGTGCCGCCTCCGCTGTGGGCCCTTTGCTCTGCGCCCTGGCGCTCCCACGCGTGACGCCTCTTTCTCTTCCAGCCCGTGGAGATCCCGGACGGCCGGAGGGCCCCGCTGCCCGCCCACTGCCGGAGCAGCAGCACGCGCAGCATCGACACCCAGACGCCCTCGGTGCCGGAGCGCAGCAGTAGCTGCAGCAGCCACTCACCTTGCGTCTCCCCCTTCTGCCCCCCCGGGTCCCAGGACGGTAGCCCTTGCTCAGCAGAAGACTTGCTCTATGAGCGTGATAAAGGTGAGACGGGAGTCAGCCGCTTGGATAGACGGTTCGTCGTAGGGCCGTGCTCGCTCTACTTTCTCCGTCTCAGACCATTGCATCCCTTTTTTCCTGTGGTGGAAGGGTGGGGTCGTAAAGGACTGGTTAATGTAGGTTCGTTCATTGGCTTCCCGTGCCCCCTTCTTTGTGACTCTCACAAACATCTTCCATAAATGTGTCAGGAGCGCAGCGCATGGTTCTGACCGCTGATGAAAGCTATCCCATGGAGTGCCCACAGCGTTACACCCCATAACACACGGGGTATTGTCCGAGCTGATGATGCTTGTGGTAGAGGTTATACTGCGCATGCCTAACGGTCGATGTTGTCATCCCAGATCGACTTAGGAGGAAGTAATTTCTAGATACTCTGTTGGAAGGGTGGGGATATTTTTAACCAAGTAGGTAGTTTGATAAGTACCTACCAGATATCAAGTGTTGGTGGGGTATGTAAAAGAATTGTTAACTAACTCCAACGAGAGTGCGGCACCTCTGGGATTTTTGTTACTTGTCGGGCCTCAGCTGTCTCCCCTGACTCTCCTGTCCCTGTGTCAGGCACCTGGCCACCACTTACTCTCTCCTTTCAGTTGCTGGCCCCCTCAGACCCAGACACAGAAGGCAGCAAAGATAGCCCAGCTTCTACCTCCCTAGCCACTTCCAAAGAAACACTGAACGTATCACACATTTACTGCTTCTCACCATAGAGAAATCCACCGTAGGCGACCAGACTTTTAAAACTTAAAAAGGTAAAGGTGACAGAATCTTGTAGGATTTTTGTGGTCCTTGTCCTCATTTGACTGTCATTCCCCTTCATTTGTTTTATTTGGAGGTATTATTACATTTAAATGGCCAGATTTTAAGTGCTCGGCCCATTGAATTTTTACATATGTATGCACTCACGGAACTACTACCTAGCTGAAGATACAGAACATTTTTAGCATCCCAGAAGGCTCCCTCGGGCCCCCTTCCCTCTCCATCTGGAAGTAACCACTGTTCTGATTTCCACCACCATAATTTAATTTTTCCATGTTATTGTATTTAACAGAAATGGAATGGTGCATGTGTATTCTTGTGTCTGGCTTCTTTCACTCATCATTATGCCTAACTCTGCTGAGATGTTAAATAGAAGTTACTTTGGACTTTGTCTTCTGCTTTCCTTTCTGTGGTGGATCTCAGCCGTTCTCCGCTTGCTTTTCACCTTTTCCTGATTGACAAGCCTTGTGCACTTCCTGTCTCCATTATGGATGTCTTGAAGGCAGTACCACAGGCATCTCTTTGCTTCAGGTGGGAAGTCCTGATAGATCATAGAATGTCAGACGAGGGAACCTTGATTTCACTGAGGCATCATCCTACTGGCGCAAACACCTTTAGTCACTTCCTCATAACATATACTATGGATGTTTCACAGTTAAACAAACAAGAAGACACCTTGCTTCTCATAGGATTTTGAAGGTCATTGGAAATATTTAAAGAATAGTTATTTGTTTTAGGCTACCCAGGTGGTAAATGGCAAGACAGGTCTGTCTTGATTCCAAAACCTGTATTCTGTGTTTGTTATATCAGTAGAAAGGATAAGTGCAGTTCAGGTTGACCACTCTTGCTATTTATTAGTACGTGTAGTTGGGAAAAGTAAAAAATAGCAGTAATAATAAGGCTAGGCAGTTAATTTCTTTTTTTTTTTTTTTAAGATTTTTATTTTATTTATTTGACAGAGACACAGCGAGAGAGGGAACACAAGCAGGGGGAGTGGGAGAGGGAGAAGCAGGCTCCCCGCAGAGCAGGGAGCCCGATGCGGGACTCGATCCCAGGACCCTGGGATCATGACCTGAGCTGAAGGCAGTTGCTTAACCAACTGAGCCACCCAGGCGCCCTAGGCAGTTAATTTCTTGAGTTTTGTTTTCTTCTTTCTAAGTTTAATATTGTGGATAACTGAGAGACACTGAACCAAAAAGGAAGTGTATTAGGAAGGTGATGAGTGAGTTCCACTCTGGTTAACTGTTCGTGAGATTGCCTTCGGGGCCTCTGTGTGCCAGTATGCAGTGAGGCGGGTAAATACATGGTTTCTGCATTTCAGAAAAGGTACTCACTTAGATCCAAGTTTAAGCCAGTATATGTTTTTACATAGAACATATGTAAGCTTAAGGGGTACAGTGTAATGATTTGATACATGTATAGATTTGCAAAATGTTTACCACAATAAGTTTAGTTACCATATCCTTCACCTCACGTAATTACCATTTTGTTGTTGTTGCTATGGTGAGAACATTAAAGTCTTACTCTCATAGCAGCTTTGAAGTATGCAATACAGTATTAACTAGAGTCACCATGCTGTACCTTAGATCCCCAGAACTTATTCATCTTACAACTGAAAGTTTGTACTCTTTGTCATCTTCCCCTATCCTTGGCCCCTGGCAACCACTATCCTACTCTCTATTTCTATAAGTTCGATGTTTTTTAAGATTCCACGTATAAGTGAGATCATACAGTATTTTTCTCTGACTTATTTCACTTACCATAATGCCCTCAAGGTCTATTCATGTTGTTACAAATGGTAGGATTTCCTTTTTTATGGCTGAATAACATTCCTGTGTGTGTGTGTGTGTGTTCGTGTTTGTGTGCACGTGTGTTTATTTTCTTCATTCATCCATCAAGGGCCACTTAGGTTATTTCCATGTTTGGGCTATTATGGATAATGCTGCAATGAACATAGGAATGTAGGTGTCTCTTCAAGATAGTGTAAGAATCTGAATTCTGACCATTTCTTAGATAAGTTAGACCTTTTTCTAAGACTTTTCCTTTTTTTGTATATTTTCCTCTATGTCTTTTTATTCTTCCATACCAGATATCTGCCCACATCACACAAATTTTTTTTCCCTTATGTTCCTCTTGTTTTTTTTTTTTTTTGATGTAAAATGAGAACATTGGTCCAGCTCATCTCTAAGACCCAACAGTTTTTTTCCTAATTAAAAAAATATTTCTTAGTAAAGTGGGGTGATAATACCTACCTCATATCATTATTGGGGTTAACGAGATATTGTAGCAAAGTACTTAGCACAACCATTCGTCCATAGTAAACAATAAATTGTGTTGGGTGTGGCTAATTGTGACTTTTTAAAAATCTCTGTAAAAATTATGGAGATCTCAGAATCATTTTAGACATTTTTCTGTTTTCTACAAGACTATTTCAGCTTGGGAATTAAGACACTAGTTTCTTGGGGCGCCTGGGTGGCTCAGTTGGTTAAGCGACTGCCTTCGGCTCAGGTCATGATCCTGGAGTCCTGGGATCGAGTCCCGCATCAGGCTCCCTGCTCGGCAGGGAGTCTGCTTCTCCCTCTGACCCTCCTCCCTCTCATGCTCTCTGTCTCTCATTGTCTCTCTCGCAAATAAAGTCTTAAAAAAAAAAAAAAAAAAGACACTAGTTTCTTAACATATTGACCATATTTAGCTTTGAGCATTACTTTGTGATTAAGATTAAGTTGATGTTACTGTTCCCTGGAAAAATAGGTGACCTTATATTACAGTGTGAATTTTCTAGTTCTTAAATAAATCAAGTCTCCTCTTTATGAAGAAAAAATTAAAATAACATCTATCTCTCATATATGCATGTATGTCTATATGTATATTACAGTGTGAACTTTCTAGTTCTTAAATAAATCAAGTCCCCTCTTTATGAAGAAAAAATTAAAATAACATCTGCCTCTCATATATGCATGTATGTCTATACGTACACATACGTATGGATTTTAGGATCAGGAATGGAGGTTTATGTATTTAACTTTCCAGTTTAAGAAACATTTGTTGAACGTGGACTGTATGTCAGGTACTCCACTAGAGAGTGGAAAAATCAAGATGAATAAGATGTGAAATCTGTTTTTAAGGAATTTATGGTCTAATATGGAATAATAGTAATGTAAACAAATAATACACTATTATACAAGTAGGTTTAGAATACCAAAGGTACTAAAGAGGGAGTTGTTAGTTTTATAGTTTCGAAACCTACATATGTTATATCATTTAAACTATAGAAATAGTCTCTGACTCATTACTTCTCTATGTACAGTCTGAATTTTGTGTTTTTTAAAGATACTCATTCTGTCTTATAATTTGCATTTTACAGTAAAGAAAAAAATGGAAGCTATAGATTTTGAATAGGTTTGTATTATTAACTATGAAAACAGCATTGATACTATAATTTTGTAATCAACTCGAATATATTTGGAGTACCTACATATTCTGCAGTTCCTGTAGAGAAACTTTTTCTGTGGTAGAATAGCTAGCTCAGACATTGTTAGGCCCCTGGATAGGCATGCCCGAGAGGGGAAGGGGTAGCCATTGTGAACACATGCTCTCATGAGCGATGTGCTGGTGAGCTCATTAGTTTTCTAATACTCATCTGTGACATACTTATCCTTTTTCTGATTTTGATAACAATACTTCTTCCTATTCCTAACATATATTCTTTTCCATGAACCATGTACAGTTTGGGACCTATAAAATAATTTCAGTTGATTAGTATATTGGTTTTTTCCTTTGGCTATTTCAGTTGCAGTGCCAAGACAAAAACACTCTGACTATTGAGAAAGGTCCAGCCATTAAGAGACTGTTTTCAGACTTGGGATTCCTTTGTTCTTTTTTCTTTTTTTGCTAGGTTTTCCCAGTGACCTAAAGACTCTAGGCAGCCTGGTCACATGTATAAAGTTGTCAGGCTAACTAACCTAGTACCCACCACAGTTCCTACATTATGGTCCATGTGGAGAATTCAGGATCCAGAATAAGAGCTCTCATCTTGACATCCTCAGAATATACCCTAAGAGTTAGCCTAAATTTTTTTTACATTATCATACCCAAAATGCAAGGAGGAAAACAGTCATTTATATAATACAGATGGCAGCATCAGAATATTCTTTTAGCAGCTCTGCCAGCACTCCTGATGGTGGCCAGAGTGGAGCTGGGCGAGCCACAAGCTCAAGACATGAACCCGCCACTTAGAGTTGATCTTTGGCACAGTTTGCTTAGGCAGTTGTTCTACCTTCTGCAATTTTGCAAGATATTGTGGAAACACTGATTATTCTAATCATGAAGTCAACTAAACCATTCTACCCAGGCCAGCTACTAACCGTCATATTCCAAGAGTCCATAAGTTGGGTACTTGGAACTTAACTGAATTTTCCCACAAGAACAACGTATGTTATGTGGATGGAGTTTCCCAAGGCCTATTTACCTCATACTGTGATGAACTCATTAATATTCTTAAACTTCGGGTGTTAGGACTGAGTATCCGTTGGTTGTAGGGGAGAAAAAAATAAAGTATTATCTTGTCTTTTCTGGGTCCAGGGCCGCCCCTAGTCAGACTTTTGAAAGAGACTCTTTTTGACATCATCTTATTCCTTTCTACATACATTTTAATTCTATTTGCATTTATCGCTAGGGCTCATGTATCTCTAGGGCTCTTCTTTGACCTTTGCCCTTAACAGACTTTAGCCCTCTATCTTCTAGAGAGCCTACAATCAGCCGAGATTTTGTGGTACTTTTTGTGTTTATTCTGTGAAAATAAATATGTTGGATATACTGCTTTTAGCCACTATATCTTAAAATCACTGCTTTTGAGCCTGAGTCTGTTTTCTCTATCAAAAGAATCTCCGCATGTATAGGAGGAGATGTTCTAGGATGCCTTATCTTAGAAGAACCTCTTGGTGGTAAAATCCCAAAGAGTATAGAGATACAACACTGGAATTATTCCATAGGTTAATGATGACCTATCTAGAATCCTGTCCCTAACATCATCTCCCTGATTCTCTCTTTCAAGATAATATGTAAAATCATATATATTCCCATTGTCTGACAGCACATAAGAAGCATCCAATAAATGCTTATTTCCCTCTTTAGAAAATGTTCACTGTTGCCCTGAGGGCAGATGCTGTGCTAGCGGTCTATGGATGATGAGTAATTATTTATAATTCAAAACTAATTAGTAAGTATGCATCTCAGTTCTAGTAGTTACAACCCAGAGTCTAGAATAGAAACAAACCAAAATTTATTAACATGCCTGCATATATATATTTCACTTAATCTCCTATTATCTATTTACCAGAATATAAGCTCCAGTAGGAGCAGGTAACTTCATTTTGCTCCTTGCTTTCTCCTCAGCGAATAGGGTAATGCCTGGCACAGAGTAGTGCCTAGTGGAGAGTCTTTTGAGTATTCCTTTAGGACCTTTCTTTATGGTATGTCCATTTTTCAGGGTATATTTTTATAGCTGTGTTGAATATCAGTATCTTTTTCTTTAGGTTATTAAATTGTATGTCTTAGGCTTTTGAATGTTCAGGAAGGGTGTGATAATGTCCTCCTCCCCCCCATCACCAAAAAAACAAGACCGTAAATAGAACTAAACAACTAAGAGTATACTAATTTAGTGATGGGCCTTTGGTGGAAAAGAAGCCATGAAGTTCAAATTCCCCTATTGAAATGATGTGAAAGGAAGTAACTTTGCTAAAATCCATCTCATCTTCCACTCTGTTCATGACTGGGGAGAAAATAGGGTATCAGTTAGAGGAAAAGGGGATCTATTTAATTTTCTCCCTGTTATCTTTTGTGTTCCTCTAAGAAGAAGTATCAACACGTAGAGGCCGTTCCTTACACTGTGTCTCCTTGTGAGACTAATAGAAGGCAAGCCCAATGAGGCTGTTACTTGAGCTATGAGATTTTAGTTAGAAGCATGGAACGTGAGACTGGAAGGAATGTAATCGATCATCTATCTAGTCCCCTCCTCATATCTCCAGTGAGGGCACTAGAGTTGAGATAGATCAAAACTTAGTGAGACAGAGAGCCTAACGGTAATGAGCTCCAACTCGGGTACAGCTGGGTTGAATCCCTGCTCAGCCAATTACTGAATCACGTGTCCTTGGGCAAATTACTCAACCTCTCTATCTCAGTGTTTTCCTCTATAAGTTAGGGATAATGATGGTACCTGCCTCATAGGATTGTTACAGTGATTAAATGTGCTCAGGTGATTTTACTTTTGTCATCTATAATATTACCATAATCCTATGAGTAGGGACAGTGTTGTTATTTTAAGAAAGGGGAATCTGAGGCGTAGAAAATGAAGTCACTTTCCTAAATTCTTTGGAGTCCAACAGTGATCTTCTGTAGGAACCTCATACGACTACTTGCTGCCCTTGCAGGAGGAATAGCCTCATGCAGGCCTTCCACTGTGAAAGGTCCTGGTGTGTGGAGAACAGTCAGAAACTGTGTGGCTGGAACTCTGGGGTGAATGGTGGGGAGCAGAAAGCAGTGAGGGGAGAGCGGTAGAAAGGCCACTGTTTCATAAGAGGCCTTGTAGGCCTTGTGAAGAGAAATGAAGGACCAAGCACAGAGCTTTATCAGCTAAAGGACATGACCAGCTTTATCTTTAAGGGCCACACGCAGGTGGAACTACAGAAGTGGAGAGACAGTAGAAGGACAAGGTAAGGTGCTCTTTAAATAGCCTAGTCCTGTGGTCTCCAAACTTGGTTTATCACACGCCCTTTCAGCAGTGTTTAATCTGTTCATATATTTCTAAGTTATGTATATATTTAATTCAGTCCACAAACTAAACATATACTAGCAAAGCATACTTTCTTATTCTTAAAGAAAGAAAGTGAGTATGTATAAATGTTCTAATATTCCTGCATGTCAGCAGATTGTTTTGTGCCCTGAGCTGGGAAACCACAGGTGCAGGACAGAGCAAGACTGGGGGCTACAGAGGAGTGGGAGGACAGGGACTGAAGAGGACTCAGCAGCATCTGGTGGCTGATGGACGGATGAGGTGAAGAAGGGTAAAGGCCAGGTTCTAACAGAGTTCTAGTATGAGAGATGCAGAAGGTGATTACTACCATTAATTAGGCACTGAGTATCAGAGAAGGAACAGGCTTTAAGGAGAAAACAGTGGTAAGTTTAAGATTCTATGTTGGTTTCTGCCCAAAGACATTATAATACCATTTTTCTTTAGCAAGAATTGGGGGGGAAAACGTAAATACTGAGTTTTACCTAATACAGTAAGACAACATTTAAAGCATTTTGCTTTGCCTTCTATTCTGCACATAATTAAGTGCTCAGTAAATATTTAAGTGAGCATTTAAAATCAGAGTGAAACATTTATTAGAAGTGTTTATTTTTCCCCGTTAGGATACTTTAGGAGCAATTTAATATGAACAGTGTATTTTAGTTTTTTGAAAACTGATGTCCCTGGAAATATTTCCATTTAAAAAGCTCAAGAGTATGAAAACTAAGATTATATCAGAATGATTTTCCTGAGAACCTTACTTTTCAACCTATAAAATATTCTGTATAATCTGAAATTTATTTTCAGTACAGCCATTGTGATTTATATTTACAAGAGGCAGGATTTTAGTCCATAAATTGGTTTGAGGACTATGTTCAATACAGTAATTTGCTTTCATTTTTAACTGCCATGTCAAGATAGTCAAATTCAGAGTGAGTAGTTAGCATATTAACGACTCCAGCTCACATTTGGAGGTAATAATAAGCCCTGTTCTGCATATCAGGATTATGTTTGTGGAAGAAGGATTGTACTTATTGTGAGTACACAAAAATAAAGGAGCAGCTATGATTTGTATGCTTAATTTACAAATTGTTATCAATTCAGTGAATACTAAGGGAACAGTAAGTGATTAAAACATCTCCCCCCATATGACAAATATTTAATTAATGGAACCAAACATTTGGAATGTAAGTCAAGCCCAGTATTCCCAACACAATCTTATTTGAAAGAGAGTTCAAAAACTTAAGTAGTGAAGGTTCTGATGGTAGTTTTCCTCCTTACCCTTTATTGCATGCTGGTCGAAGGGAGCTATTAGCGACAACTGATGTCTTGTTTTACTAAAATTCTGTAACCTTCTCATAACAGGTTGACTTTGAAACTTGAGAGACACCTTAGAGACTATTTCTAAAAGACAGATTTTCTCCTTACTTGTTCCCAATTTGGTCTTGGAGTTAACTGAACACACTTTCAATACAATTGGTAATGATGGCTGCTTCCAAAATTTGTTGCCAAGAAAGGCTATACAGTTTTGTGTTCCCCTGATTACATTAGGCCATTGAACCACACTACAGCTGATAATTTCAAAAGAAGTAATTTTAATACTAGAGTGGTAATTGTTTAGGTCCTATTTGGTCAATCATATTTCTAATCTAACTCTATTGGCTAACTTTTCATTATGTTCCTCATCTGTCATTGAGTATAGTTTTGGTGGAACTCTATCCTCACTCACCCAGGCTCTTACTCTGCTGTGAAGATAGAATAAGAAGGACATTCTCCTGGTTAGGTCTTCATAGAGGAATCTATAGAATCTGTGCTTTAGACATTAATTTGAATTTCAGGATAATAGATTTCTATATGCTGAAGGATGACCTTATGAGCAGTAGAGTTTATGCTAGGCAATCTAACCTGGGGAATCTGGTATTCAGATATTACCCTGCCTCCCCACCAGACACCAAATCTTACCTTTATGCACCTGAATAGAAGTAGAATGTGTGGATCTTTTAAGAATAACTTTCTCCTTCTTCTCTTCTGCCGAGAGAAAGTAGAATAGCTGCTTAATTTCTGAATGGTTCACCATTTTAAGTTTGCAAACTAGGAATGACGTGTTCTTTCTACTGTTACAGTCGTATTTATTGAGAGCTCACTGTTTCAGGCGCTATCCTGATTCTTTTATACCCATTTTTCATAGCTATCATATCAGTGGTTAGTCCCATTTTACAGATCAAAAAAGGGATCAGACTTTTCCTAGGTCATGGTGTCAGGCCTGGTAGAAGTCATGCAAGGTAGCCTGACTCCAAACCAGTGTTTTGACATTTTCATGATTGGCTCTCAAATTTGGCTCTGCTTTAAAAGCATCTAGGGGCTTTAAAAAAAAGGGAGGGGAAGCACATGCTGGGGAGGAGCCCCAGACTAATTAAATCAGAATATCTTAGGGATGAGGTCTGGACAGTGGTATTTATTGGTATTTTTGGAAACATCTCCTGATGAGTCTAATGTGAAACCAGACTTAAGAACTGCTGCTCTATAATTACATAGCTTGTTTTAGTACTAATTTCACTTAATTTGATAAAGTGATCTGATAGTAGGAGATAGAGCACATCTAAAGACTTCGGGCTAGAATAGAACCATGGCAAAGATTTTACATACCTACCCACAGAATAACAACTGAATAATACGATTTTTTTAATACTGAAATTGTGGACCGTACTTATACCAGAAATAATGAAGGCTGTATATAAGAAGAAATTCAGAAAACTCTTAAACTATAAAAGTACATGTAGTTTAAAAAATACTGTTTCTATATGGAATTTCATTGTTTAAAATGTCTCTAATTTTTTCCAAGCTTTAATTCATTATCATGAGTTTAAAAATATTTGACAAGCTACTTGTATTTTAATGGTAAATATGGTACACATATGTAAGTATGATCTGTTATAATAGCCAATAAAATATTTCCATACTCCTGATTTTCAGAGTTGGGTGATTCTTTATAAAGATAGATAAGACTGTTATAAATACAGGCAGAATCATATTTGTTACATTTCATTTTATTAATTGACATTGGCTATGATGTAAGAACATAAAGTAACACTTAATGTGAACTACAGGTCTAGTTACTTCCTACTGAGAGATAACAGAATGTGAAAATTTACCATGCGTGTGAATAAGAGGGATTGAATTAAGATTACTGTGAGATTTTTCATCTTGAATCTCCTGAGCAGGCATGCTTACCTCACATTTATGTTCTGTTACTGAAATGTTTATTAAATTCAACACAGAGTTTCAAATGAATCAGTTAGACTCCAAGTCTGGAATGGATAGAATAGGTTGTTCATGTGGGTTGTTTTTATTTATTTTTTAAAGATTTATTTATTTACTTTAGAGAGAGAGAAAGAGAGAGTATGGGGGGAGGGGCAGAGAGAGTTTTAAGCAGACTCTGCGCTGAGCACAGCCCAATGCGCGGCTCGATCTCACAACCCTGAGATCACAACCTAGGCTGAAACCAAGAGTCGGACGCTTAACCGACTATGCCACCCAGGCACCCCTATGAGGGTTGTTTTTATATCATGCCATTTTGTAAAGCAAAAAAATACCTTGTATGTTAGAACCATTTAAAATGTCACAGAATTTAGGAGTGGTAATTCCTTTAGTTATCTAGAAGCTCAGAAAGGCAGTTGTGTTCAAAGTTACACAACTAGTGACAGAGCTGAAATCTCAGATGGGGCGTCTCCACTCCCTGTTCCTCTTCGTCCTCTACCAGACTGCATACTCACCTGAGGAAAAAACTCCAGATTGAACAAAATGGTTGATGCTTTCAATTTTTTTTTCAAGCTTTGTCTTTCCAGACCACCAAACATTCAAATAAATGTTACATATAAATATCCTCAACAACAAAACCCAACTTCTTAAATTGAAGAGGCAAAGAGAGATAATAGTATTGAATACTATCTTTCTAGGATAGCAGTATGTTTATTTATTTTTTAACATTAATCAGCCCCCTCCACCCCCAAAAAAGAACAAGAATGTTTAAGTGGGTAAAACTCTCAAAATATAAACCTCTGGAATTAGAAACACATTTAAGAAGAAACACTAATGTAGTGTAGATGTTAATAGGAAGATAATCCGTTTTACAGATTGCCCAACTCACATCTAGCTTTCAGTTCTGGGAGAGGCCCTTGAAGCCGTTACTGGAGTCAGCAGAGAAATCCTATGGTCGGCCTAGTGACGTAGTAAAGAAGTAGAGCCCCGAAGACTGCAGCTGTGGCCAAGATGACTCTTCTGACGTGCTGATGGGGAGAGTCCCCGACCACTGACATGGTCACACCCCCGCCAACAGTCCAAAAAGGCTTGTCACAGCCACTGAGCCCACGGCTTCAGGCCAGTTGTGCCGTCACCAAGAGGAAGCTCCACGGAGGCATCACACGTCACCTCTCCTTTGTCCTGTGTGGCCTCTATGGGCCTTCTTGCTGCTTGGATGGGAAAGTGGGGTCAGGCTGTATTACACCGAGCTCAAGGCCTCGTTCTCGCCGCTTGATTGTGGACCGATCTTTTCGGTCTAGCCTTGCTCAAATAGAGAGCAGCAAACTCAGACTCTAGCCAGGTTAATGATGTTTTGCATCCACCTACGAGAGAAAATTATATTCTCCCTCCCGCCTCCCATTTGTTTAAGTAATGTAAGATGAATGTCTAATCTAAGAAAATCCTGACATCCGAATGGCACGTGAAGAAACCAAACTTAATTCTAAGACCCATTTCCTTCCACAGGACTGCGTATAATCCGTAGGACTATCCGTAACAGTAGTGACAGAGAAACTGTGGGGTTTTCTAGGTTTCCCAGTGGTGTGGCCTCATTATTTGGTAGGCACTGATTTCACAGAGTTATGGCCATATTTAAATGTAAGCACGCATCTCCAGTCCCAAGACTAACATAGATGCTCTTTGAATCATTCACCAAAGACACCAAATGTGCCTCAAGAGTCTACTTTCTAAGCATGTATTATAGTTCATTAATGATGATAAAAACATCCCTATTACTCCGATTCTGAATGTTGCGCTGTGTTCTGTAGCCTAAACTAAAGCAACTCATCAAAATTGTGACAAGCGTAATTATGGTAGCAATGCTGTCTTTCAAAAATACACATAAAAATCATACATCTCAATAGATCATGTGCTTAGTTATTTTAGCAGTGGGGATTTTTTTTGCATTAAGTCAGAATTTGTTTAAATGGGACTATTGTATTTATACAGGTATGTGACTGACTTTACAACTTGGCATCTTACAAAGATAATGACACATTTTGGTGGATTTGAATTTCCAAAATCCTTTGCCAGGTAGGAAAGGGAGAAATTACATATAGGTTTTATGGCTTTTCATGAATAGACCATTTTCTTTTTTTGGTCAAAAATATGAAGAAAACGTATTAGGTAGTGATGCTTTTAGACTTCTCATGCTTCTCGTAGCAAAAATACAAACTGCTGGAAAAATTCTTTTATTATAGATCTTTTAAAGGCGAAATTCTGAGCAAATTTTATTCTTCATAGTGGGCTAAGGGAAAAAGACATTATGTGTTGTAAACCTCTTTTTCCCCTGCATATATTTATTCATGGTGTTTAGTAAAAATAATGTTTCTGCTAAGAACGTTTGTAATGATTATTCCACATACTAAAATTTTCAATTAAAATTGGTGGGACAGTGAGAAAACCTAGAGGACCCTGTATTATAATCTCTTATAATTCTTTTGCATGATTTATACATATTACCCCATTCATTTACATTTTGAAATACATGCTACTGTATTTTCCAGATTATAGCTCTACTTTATTCAAAATGCAGTTTCTGGACCAAAATAACCTCCTTTTATGTTTTGTGGTATGGCAGATTGCTGTTGCATCGAAGCTTTTATTTCTAAGAAATGTACTACATGAGGGTGTTAGTAATAGCTTTGCAATAAAGGAAGCTCTGTGGTGGAAGCAGAGGGGCCATAGTGGATAAACTGTGCAAAAGGCTGCTTGTTTGGAAGTCAAACTTAATTTAAAAGAGCTTTCAATCACTAGTTAATATAACTGCTTTAAATTTACAGACAGTGGGAGTAGCTCACCGTTACCCAAGTACGCTTCATCTCCCAAACCAAACAACAGCTACATGTTCAAACGGGAGCCCCCAGAGGGATGTGAGCGAGTGAAGGTCTTTGAGGAAATGGCGTAAGTAATGTCTTTTCTGTCAGCTGGGATCCGCAAAGCTGTAAAGCTTTTTACTGAGACCAGTTGATCACGGATGAATCAACTACTCCATCCAGCTGATAATGTGTTTCAAAACCAAATTATGAAAAGGGAATTGAATAGGCAGGAGGGATCTTAGTGGGCAACTGGAGCCTGTGTGCTGGAAATACATAAGCTAGTACAAAGAAGCCTGGAAATTCATCCCTACGACCTAAAAGATCTATTTTTTAATCACGACAAATTTTCCTTTCAAAAGCTCTATTAATTTGGATGGCTAACGAGAAGGCGTTGAACGGCAAAGTTAGTATCCAAGTGTGGCCGGCCTTATGACAGGATCCCACAGGCCAGAAGGAAACTAACTTGTCTCCCTGTAGACACATCTAGCATGTGTATTCGTTTAATGTAGACTTCTCATTCGCACGGTGTTTTTTTTTTCTTTTTGAAATTTCAGTGTGCGTAAATTAGAAATTAAAGGGAACGAAGTTCATGCTGTAAATACTTGGCAGAGTGGCTCAGGAAAAAAAAAGAAAAGGCTGTGTAGCTGTTGGACTCACTCATCCCTTTGTGCCAGTGCGGTGCCTGGGGGAGGCCGCTGTACTCTTGCGACCTGGAAGGGGACAGAGACGGGTCTTGCAGGATTGCAGGAGTTGATGGCTTAGTTCCTGGGAATGGGAAGGGAGGAAAGGTTGAGAACCCTGCTCTGTTGGGCTGACTGGCTCTTTGAGAAATTACTGAAACCTTTTTTTTCTGATCTGTTAGAAGTATGTATAGTGATGCAGAAAAAGGAGAAAATGCTTAAAACCAAATACATGATTAGGTAATCCCTCTCCCATTATACTTTTCCTTAACAGAAAAGGTCATTCTCCCTGGCATAATCTTTAACTAAAGCATAGGAGGTTTTTCCATCTTCCTAAATGATTGAAAGCAAACTAATGATCTCTGAAAAAATTTGCCCCGTCCTTTTGAAAATCATTTTGTCTCAAATATCACTTGGTGCTGTGTACGTCCCTGGTCTGCCAGCTGACTTGTGCTATGGAAGATGTTTACCCCTCTGTGTACACTTAACTCATTCCCTGCCATTCACATTGTAGCTGTTGTAGAGAACTCCAGCTAAGTCAGAAAGCTTGGAAGCTTTTAGTGATTGTGAATGTCATTTTGTTTTACGGTTTTAGGTCTCGTCAGCCTATCTCAGCCCCTCTCTTTTCATGTCCTGACAAAAACAAGGTTAATTTCATCCCAACCGGATCAGCTTTCTGTCCTGTAAAACTTCTAGGCCCTCTCTTACCTGCCTCCGACCTGATGCTCAAGAACTCTCCTAACTCAGGCCAGAGCTCGGCCCTGGCCACCCTGACCGTCGAGCAGCTCTCCTCCCGGGTTTCCTTTACGTCTCTTTCTGATGACACCAGCTCGGTGGGCGCCCTGGAGGCCTCCGTCCAACAGCCATCCCAGCAGCAGCAGCTCCTGCAGGACCTGCAGGGTGAGGAACACATCTCTGCTCAGAACTATGTGATCATCTAAAGCAAAGGGGGAGCTGGCCTCTACCCTACCTTCACGGATTAGGAACTAGACCTCAGACATCTTATCTGCATGGAGTGACAAACTTTCGGAACACCACCACCACCAACAGAATACTTATCAGCATCATAAAGTATCTCTTAACACTGATCTTGGCAGGGACGGAACTCCTATTCAGCAGTTTTTGTGGAAAGCAGTACTGCTTGCAAAATGTGTGTGTCATTCAGCATTTTAAGTGGAGACTATGCATTTCATAGTATGTTTGACAGATTAGTACTGTGTCCCGTGTTTTGTTCCAAATTCGTCAGTATAAATAAGCTCTATATCAAAAAGTTGCCTGTCTAAATAGAAAATGTCTTGCTGTGTTTTGTCCTATGGAAAATACTGTACTTCAGGATTATGTTTACAATTGATCCAGGTGTTTGTTTCTAACTTCTGTAATACATACAATGCAAAAAAATAATAATAATAAATGGCCACAACAGTTGCACAGGGCCCACCCTATGGCCTAGCTTCAGGTACTTCAGTTGAAGTCTAAACTCAGGTAACTTGGAATGTATATCATATTGGGATATTAAATATTTCACAGCTAAAAAGCTAAAGAGGGAACATCACTCTTTTGCCTTTCCTTATTTTATGCATTTCCCTTTCCTCATTACATTCCACATTCTTAGAATAAGAAGTGCATTCAACCCTAGGAGAACAATAATCCTGGACATGGGTGAACATGAGGAGAACCAGCAAATCTGTGGTGTCTGACATCATTTTTGTCATGCGGTGACAAGTAAAACAACTGTTGAATTCACTTTTCAACATGTGTAAATGTGGCTTTTTTTTTTTTTTCCAAACAAGTTCAGGTGTTGCTCAGTTCATGACTTATAATGTTGCAAAGAAAGTGTCTCCGGTACCAGACTGTACATAAACATTCCAATTGTGTGTGATGGAATTTAACAAGAAAGTCTAGGTTTAACAGTAAAACTGAACTTTCACAGGGGATGGGTGAGATTTTCTGTTTATGTTGGCCATCAGCATCAGGAAATGCTGTTTCAGCTAAAGGCATATTGTTCAGTTTCTCTCTCGGAAGTTCTTTAATTTGAGGGTTTTACAAATGACACGCTTTTGGTTATTGTTTTTCTCGAGCAGTTGAGGTGCATTAGTTGCATTCATGTGGAGAGAGAATGTGTGGGTCTCAGAAGTAATGCTGCACGAGAAGCTGGCTGTTTGGGGACTTAGAAAAGCAGCATTTTGCGGCTGTCTCTTCAGGCCTCTCCTCACAGTATCTTGGATGGTTCTGTATTTCAGATGTGCAAAGTAAAGCAAAAACCCAAGTAAATTGCCTTGAACTTGCAGACTCAGACCTGAATTTTCAACGAAGTTGTGTGAAGAGAGCCCTAGATAATCCCGAGTGGTCAGTGGAAGAGCCCAACTCTCAAACTTTGTTTTCTGCAGCACAGAGAGTTTCCAAAAGCAAAGGGAAGTTTTTGTATTTTTATTCCATTGCTTTTAGTTCAGTAAAGCATAGAGTTGTTTCATCTGTACCTACAGCATATGGCACCGTTTTCTTAAGAATTAGGGGAATAAGGTGCCTACAGTCACGGGAACGTTTCAGTTCCCCTTCAGTCATTCCTCGGGGTTTCTTGGTTTTATTTTCTAAGGAGGCTGAAGAAGGAAGAGGTGATAGAGAAGAAAGCAACACCATTGATTTTTTTAAGAAGTGATATATATATATATATATGTATATGTTTGCGTGTGTATGTATTCTATGTATTATTTTGTTATGATCCCAATTATCTTCTTTCCACCAAAGTTTGCAGTAATATTCTCTCCTGAAGGTGCATCCTGGCTCCTTTATATTAGTCAGTGTTATATTGTAGGAGACTGTCATAGAAAAGGACTCAGTTTACTTTTGCCATTTTCACAGGGGAACCTTTTAAAACAATCTCTTCAGCAGCAGACACCTTTAACCCTAATAATCTCAGGCCTTGATGAAAATACTATATTTTGTAGATTATGGTTAAAGGGAGAAAATTATTAGTTCTGTAAGATAAATATGAGCTCCATTAACTTCTGATATCTGGTTTAGCATTACATAATGTGTTGATCTTACGCTCTGCTTTTGTCCAAATATGATGCAATAGTATCAGAATCAATTTCTGAAAGTTGGACTGAATGCTTTTTTGGTGATGAAATCTGATGTATGGTATTTATAGTGACATGTGCTTTTATTTTCTCATGAGAAACTAAATATTAATTGTGTTGTACATTTGTTCTTAGCATATATTAAAGTTTTGAACCAAATGTGTTAAAGCTTATGCTTTGCCATGTAAATTTCCCAGAAGTTGTTGAGCTCAAATGTATCCTACATCCAGCTGTAGAAATTTGTCAGAAATTGTTTAAATTTTGTATATAGTTGTACTGTTTAATTCTAGCCACTGCGCGGAACAGTATTCGAGTTACCATACAATATGGCTTTACACAAGGAAATGTGTGGCTTTTGTTTTGTATTTTTTCAGTATAGAAGTTCCTGTGTCTTATTTAAATAAAGTTATTAGTAAAACTGGAATAGTTCACATATGTCTTCGGAAAGACTGGGTTGTTAGCATCTTACCTTGACAGAGATGGACTCAGATCAGGGTGATGGCAGTATATCCAGTGCTCACTGAATTCCTGACCTGCATCTCTGGCACTAGAGGGACTCTGACTGGATCAGACTTCCAAGCCGGTTTCCTCTGGACATGTCATTTATATGCTTTCCATCACAAGGTAAGAAGCTGGATGACTAAAGTTCCAAGTCTTTGTACTGCTCTCCCAGCTATGAGCACCTTAAAGAGAGGAAACACTGTCCGCACCTCTTTATTTTATACCCAGGAATTATTTATGGAAGTAATTTGTTTAAATTCAGTGACATCACCTCAAAGGAAGTAGGGTATTTCTCGCAAAGAAAACTGCAGCAAAAAAATTTTTTTTTTATTTTTTACTCATTATTTAGGTTTAGATTCGAGATAAGAGGGAGAAAACCTTAACAGAACAAAGGAGTGTTGATGTTATACCCAGTTATCCAAATAGGGTCATGATAGGCCCCATTTTGGTCTCGGGCCACTGCCCGAGAGCAAAAACCGCTTTGAGAAATAATTTACCAGCAGAGTGTTCCTTCCAAAGCACATCTCATCAAAGAGGTTGTTAAGATTTTACCTTTAAGATTAACTTAAAAATGACTAGTGGCTGTGTTTGGGGCTGAAAAAAAAGTAAAATGTAACTTTTTTTAATGGTGAGATTTACCAACCACCTTCTTGAGGATGATATATAATTTAGTCAGGAAACTATCTTAGGTTAAAAGTTCCATTACAGGTGACTGTTAAGGAAAAGTGGGATTCTCAGCTCCGCCTCTGCTTGACTCTCAGTCATATAAGCTTAATATAAACAGCCCTGAGGGAACAAGTTCGTATGTGCAAAATGAAACCTAAGGAACCAAAACCAAACCAAAACCAAACCTAAAGAACATGGAGGGGGAAATTAGGTCTAAGAACTTATAGATGCTTAGCCTTATGTTAGCTAAAACTAATCACTTAAAGTTTATTTGTGAACAGTGCAAAATTAAATGTTTGCCCCCACCCCTTCCCCTCTGAAGTTCCATTATTTCTACGTGTTCCCAGCAGCTCCTCCCTTCGACCCCATCTGTGGGACTCACAAGTCTTTCCCACACACACACACACACATCTCTGGTGAACTCTGGGCTCTTTGGAGCTGAGGAGCTTTGTGAAGATGGGTCCTTTAATTCACACCTTGAGTCAGAACCGGAACGCTATCATCCAGCCCCCCTGCCCCGGTTCTGGTTGTCTAGAGGACATCTCTTCTCAGATTTCTTGTCTCATCTCCGCTTCATTGATTAAATGGAATGAAGACACTGTCTTGTCTCATGTTGTACCAAATCAGCTCTTTTCCTTTATATTCCAATTCTTCCTTTTCCCCAGAGAACAACTGGAATCCCATGTCCTGAAGTTTTTCTCCACCTAAATCTCTCACATTTGCCTTTCTGTCTTCCTATTATCTTGCTATTAAATTTCAAGCTACAGCTCAGACAGCTATGTCTTGTGGATGAATTTCTTTTGGAATTCTGATGGCAAGGAAACAGACTTCCAATAACCTCTATAGCCCATGGCCAAATCTGCCCCATGCATATTTTTGTAAATAAAATCTTACTGGAACAAAGCCACACTCACTTACGTATTACCTATGGCTATTTTGCAATACATTGGCAGAGTTAAGTAGTTGCAATAGAGACAGTCTGGCCCACGATGCCTAAAACAATATTTTACTATCTGGTCCTTTACAGAAAAAAATGTACTGACCTTTGCTATAGACCAAAGAGCAAACTGGATATAGGCAACTTGGATCATACACACAGTGGTTTTTAAAATATGTCCACAAATTCTTTTGATACTCCTCTCAGAGAGGTATAGCTTCATTTTCCTCCCCTTGAAGTGTGGGCTGGACTTATGAATGGAATGCAGCAGTGATGGGCTGTCACTTCCAAGATCACGTTGTGGAAAGACAGGCTTCTGTGTTGGGCGTATACTCTCGTGGATCACTCGCTATGGGAGAAGCTCTGCTGTGAGGACACTCAGGAAGTCTGTGGAGAAAGACCCACATGGCAAGTAGCTTTGGCTGCCAGCTAACGAACTGAGGGGCCCTGCCAGCAGCCATGTGGGTGAGCTTGGAAGCGGATCCTTCAGCCCCAGTTGAGCCTTGAGATGAGTGCAACCCCAGCCAGTATCTTGGCTGCAGCCTCACGAGAGACCTTGAGCCAAGCCTGCTAAACCACACCTGGGTTCCCAACACTCAGAAACCGTGTGAGATCAGCAGTTTGTTGTTTTAAGGTGCTGAGTTCGGGGGCAATTTGTTACATAGGGTTGGACAACTAATACGACACAGCAGTGCCCTCCGTGCCTCTCTCCACCCACATCGACCCATTACTGCCATGGAGGTCTCACCTAGGGTCTTGTTTATGCCATCCTGTCCCCTGGGTCCAGAAAGTGAGGCGTGCCTTTTTAGAATGAACGCTTCTTGAAAAAAGCCCTGTTGGGGGATGCCTGGGTGGCTCAGTCGGTGAAGCGTCTGCCTTCGGCTCAAGTCATGATCCTAGGGTCCTGAGATCAAGTCCTGTGTCGGGCTCCCTGCTCAGCGGGGAGCCAGTTTCTTCCTCTGCCACTCCCCCTGCTTGTACTCTGTCTCTCTGACAAATAAAATCTTTTTTTTTTTTTTTAAAGATTTTATTTATTTGACAGAGATACAGCGAGAGAGGGAGCACAAGCAGGGGGAGTGGGAGAGGGAGAAGCAGGCCTCCCGCGGAGCCGAGAGCCCGATGCGGGGCTCGATCCCAGGACCCCGGGATCATGACCCGAGCCGAAGGCAGACGCTTAACGACTGAGCCACCCAGGCGCCCCTCTGACAAATAAAATCTTAAAAAAACACACAAAAAAAAGCCCTGTTGGACTAGGTTGAAGACAAAGCTTCCTCACACAGGAGTTTGTTATTTGAACAACTCACGACGTTACATATACTGTATGTGCCTAAAAGTTATCTTGTCTAATATTAAACCATCTTATCGAAGACAATAGGGGGAGAAGTTAAACCCTTGCAGAAAAGCATTCCCTATGGAAAATGATACAAGAAGAGGTGGGACAGGTGATCAGTTTTCAAAGCTGGAAAAAAAGAAAAAGCAGAATCTCAAGACAGAATTATTTCCACCTCGAATGTCTTAGTTTTTTTCCTTAGTGGGAGGCTGGTGACACACTGGTTCTAAAATGGCCTATTCCATTTTACAAGCATTTGCGTCTCCCAAAGAGAGGAAGGTTGTTTCAAAGGTTCCAGATCAGTTTGGTGATGGACCCTCCCATTTAAAACAGCCATTTTCTTAACACTAAGAATTTGAATAATTAGATCACTTTTCCTACAGACGATTTTCTGATAACAAGGAATGGGTCCCCTTTCACACTATAAATTCCACTCAAGTCTTGGCATCAGTTTTAAGCAAGACTTTGATGATTCCTTTAGAAAGAATTGGGTAAGGTCCCGGAGGCAATGGATGTTATTTCAAACCACTGTCTGGAAGCAAGGGGGATAAAAGGTGGATGCAGGGCTCCACAGGACCTGCCAAATGGGGAGGAGTCTTCATGCAAGAAAGTCAAACCATTTCTCAGGTTTTCTCTTCCACTTCGTAAAGGAAAAGGGTTACACTCAAGGGACAAAAGTTAACAAAGGACACGGCTCAGGTGCTGCAATAAACAGCTTGCCATTTTCCATATGGACTGAAATCAAGGCAAACGGGGTAATCTTAACTCACTCTTAATCTGCCCATTTGATTACCAACAAAAGCCTGGTGTGGTCTCTTCTGCTTCCCTTCCCTGTGACCACCCTGGGAGCTATTGTATGGGGAACGGATTCCTTTTCCAATCCCTGACCCTTTCTCCCCATCAATCCCCTTAGTCCACGACCATTGCAGCTGGTCGTGCAGGAGGACGGTCACAGGGGGAGGGGACAACCAGGGAGGAGGGACTGAAGATGGTTACACCTGGGAAATAGGGCCTGTGGGAAAGGGGAAGAGAGTGTGAGGCGAGCTTTCACAATATTCATATGTCCTTTTGAAATACCTAATTTTTTTTTTCCTGCCAATGAGTAGGTATTCCTGCTGTCATGTTTCATAAAAGAAGACAAGGAAGCAGCCTGACCTTCTTGCTGCAGCATTGCTGGCAATCCTCTTCCCTTCTCACCCACCGTCCACCCATCAACCAGCCTGCAACAGCTACTGGATAGCACTGGGCTGACTGCTTTTCCTAGTCCCTATAAAGACGAGGAGAAATTCAAGGGAAGTGATCAACATGAAAATCAATGTTTAACCTCACTAGTAATCAAAGCAGTGCAAATTAAAACAATAATTTGTTGCCTTTAAATTGGCAAAGATTAAAAAGGATGATAGTGTTAAGGGGGTGGAGGGGATAGGGTCACTCTCACATCTGCTATTAGAAGGATAAATCGGTACATCCTTTCTGAACAAGAACACGGTAGCACTTACACCTAGGGGTGAAAAGCAGGTCACAAACTAGTGTGATCTCTTGGTTTTGTAAAAATATATATATGTGAGTAAAAACAAAACAAAAAAAAGACATGAATGTACAAAAATTAAAGTGGTTATGCTTTGATTGTGGATACTTTGCCTTAACATTTACATTTCTGTTTTCCTAAGTTTTCTCAGAAACCTTATAATTTGAGAGAAAAATGCATGTTAATTTCCAGATATCAAGGGAGGGGGGAGAAAAGTAGGAAAGAAAGGATATGGCAGCAAAAGATAGAGTTTTAATGGAAATGAGCAGCAGATCTCTTAAAGTCAAGGTGGCTGGAGAGACTACCTGGAAGAGTAAACTCAGTTCAATGGAAGAATCCAAATGTACATATAGTTTCATGCCCTTTCCACTTTCTCAGAAAAAAAAAATGGCCTCAACACCCTCATACTCCCATAGACAGGATTGAATTATTTAAGTCTAGAATGACGTTTGGGGAAGTCTGGAGTTGTAGTTCAGGGGACAGAGCATTCCCTGGAGTGTGGCCCTCCACCAGCCCTCCATCAGTTGAGATGGATTTATGAAGTGGGCACCAGAGAGCCCAGAAATCTGTCCTGTCATTTATCCTTCTTGAATTGCCTCATCTAGAAAACGACAGAAACCTGAAAATGGCCAAGAGATTGTTCTTGAATGTGATCCATATTTCTCAATACACTCTTGATGGAGAGCTGTTTAGTTTCATTTTAGAGATTGTCTGAAATGGATGAACGTGAGATGGAGGTCATCAGAATTTGTATTAGAGAAGATTGGGGATCGAGGCCCTCGACAGGCTGCAGTGGGTCCTTTGGCTCGAGAATCACCAGTGTAGCATCTGGCTCCTCCCATTCATCTTTGAATCTGTAGCTGCATAAGCCGCTTGGGGATTCAGACACTTGCTTATTTCTCTTTCTTGGTACGTTTCTCCCCTTTACGCACCAAACTGACTCTCAGCACGTTGCTGTTTGTGATTTCGGTCAGCTGACAGGCCACACCTGTTCTGGCGTGTTGGAAGCCAGAGGCAGTGTGGTATAAGGCAATATGGTCCAGGACTGGCCCTCAGACAAGAATGAGCGTGGGAGTCTTTATTTGTAAAATATAGCGATAATCATTCTCAGTCAGCTTTAGCCGTAATGAAAGAACCCAGCCTGGGGGGCCTAACCAGGAGAAATTTATTTCTCACAGTTCTGGAGGCAGGAAGTCCCAGATCAATGTCCAGCAGTGTCTGGTTTCTAGGGAAACCTTTCTGGCTTGCAGACAGCTCCTCACATGGCCTTTCCCCTGTCTCTTCTTATGACACTATCCTATTGGATAAGACCCCACCCTTAGGACCTCATTTTACCTTAATTACCTCCCAAGTCCCTATCTCCAAATACATTGAGTCTTCAGGGTTCCCAACATTTGAACCAACAGCTTCAACATCTGAATCTTTGGGGAGACACAATTTAGTGCAGGGCAAGTACCTGCCTTCCATTAGGGAAATGCAAATTAAAACCACAATGAGATATCCCTTTGTCCCCACCAAGATGGTTATAATCAAAAAGACAAGTAGTTACAAGCGTTGGTGAGGATATGGAGAAATTGCAACTCTCACATACTGCTGACGGTCCTGCAAAATAATGCAGCCACTTTGGGAAACAGTCTGGCAGTTAAGCATATGACCCAGCCATTCCATTTCTAGGTATGGACCCAAGACAGTAAGAACATGTGTCTACACAAAAACCTGTACACAAATGTTCATAGCAGCATCATATATAATAGCCAAAAAATGGAAAGAATTCTAATGTCCATAAATTTAATGATGGGATAAATGAGCCTGAAAAACATGCTGAGTGAAAGAAGCCAGTTAAAAAAGACCATATATACTTCCAGTCATATGAAATGTCTGTTACAGGAAAATCCATAAAGGCAGAAAGTAGATTAGTGGTCGTCAGGGTCTGGGGTAGGCTGGAATGGGGAGTCATTGCTAATGGGTACAGCATTTCTTTTGGGGGTAACGAAAAGTGTTCTGGAATTGGATAATGGTGATTGTTGCAGAACATTGTGAATATACCAAAAATCACGGAGTCGTACACCTTAAAAGGACAAATGTTATGGTATGTGAATTGTAATTCAAAAAATAGAACTCAACATGCCAAAAGTTCCTACTGTGTAGGGTAATTAAGAGGATGAAAGGGACTTAGGTGCATGTAGCAGAGTGTGTGGCATAAAGCACCCCATGGATAATAGCTATTTTTATTTTCTATAGTCCATGTAGGGTCAGAAAATGTGAAGGTGGTAAAACCATACACATGGTTCCATGAGCCAAAAATCTCTGTCTCTAATGTCCTCAAGGACACTCACTGCATGGCCCTACTTCTTCCTGTGCTGTTCACTGTCTGTCATTTGCATCTCTCCTTGCCTTCAGCAGGTGGGTCAGTCAGGCACCCACCACCCTGGCTGCCATGTAAAAAGCCCAAGTGTGCACCTCCCACCTCATTCTCCCACAGACCCCCACGTCTCCCCTGCTCACCGCGCCTGTGGGCCCAGCTCTCCTTACCTGCCCACACCCGGAAGGCAAGGCCAGAAGGACAGGACACTTCAGGCTCCAGCCTGGGTCCACTCCTGTCTTTTCCAGGTGCTTTGTCTTTAACCACGGGCCTGGTTTATAGGGCAGAAAAACCAGCCTGTCTGGTTCTGGGCTTCTCTCACCCCAGGCTTGCCTTGAAGCCCAAGATAAAGCAGCGAGGGTTCCCCTGGGGCTGGTTCTGAGGGCAGGTAACAGATGGGCGGCAGAATGCAGGTAGCAAGAGCTCGGGGTCGTGTGTTGTCAGGATTTGTTCTCTCCCTGCTAGCTTCTTCCTTTCCAGCTGGAGTCCAAGTCACAGCTCACCCAGGATGGCAGCTCCTATTGGCAGGATAAAAATAGCCCTCAGTTTGCGGAGGCCCGCGCCCGGCCAACTCCGCCATTCAAGGCAAGGAGAGAGGGAACAGTCCAGGATGGTTGTGACTTCCCCACAGGGAAAGGTGGCCAGAGGAACCTCCTGCTCACTGGCCCGTGCATGAGGCAGGCTTTTAGTGCTCAGGGAGGTTCCAGTCACATTGGTGCCCTCAGCATTAGCGTGAAACCTGTGATTAGCGTGGTTCTTTTATTGTTCATCGACCCCCTTTGAGAATTTATGGAAGCTCTAGACCATTTCCTCAGGAAAAAAAAAAAAAAATCCACAGAGGTGCATTTTCACACACACAAAAATTACATATCTCAGAGGATGTACAGAACTCTTGAGGCTAAGAGGTCCATAAATCCCTAGACCAGAATAGAGTACAAAAGGGATGAAAGAGTTTATAACCCAGCCATCGGAATAGCAATGAAGTGTAGGAAGAGAATGGAAGCAAGGGTGTTGATCTGTCAAGTGCTGTGTCCTGAGAATGCCTTCTGTTTGTGCCGGGGACAGGGGGACAGCAGACGATGCTCTAAATGTGGTAATGACCCTTGGGGCACCACGGACCAGGTCCAGAAATACCAGCAAGGAGACACCCCAGACCAAAATCAGTAAGAGAGGTCCCTGGGAAGTGGCTGAAAAAGGAAGCCCCAGAGCTGATACACGATCCAGCCTCTACTGATGAGGCATTTCTAAAATCAATTGCCTCCTCCTTGGATGCCAGAGGCTCTGGATGCAGGCCCCTGTCGGGCTTCAGAGATTTCCTGAGCACTTTGCATCAGCTCTCTGCTAGGGCAAGTTATAGAAAAGTCACTCACCCAATTGCAAAGGCCAGCAGTTATCCACATTGAGATCTTTCCCCGGGGGTGTATTCCAGACGTGGGAGAAGGGGCATCGCATTGTGCTTGGATGGACCACTGAAGTGCTACAAGAATGTCAGGCAGTAGGAGTAGAGGAGAAAGGAAGACGTTGGTCAAGGCGTCTGTGGCGCCTCAGAGTTCAACTGAGGTTAATCCTGTTCTCCAGGGGAGCACTGGTTCAAGGAATATGGCCAAATGCTTGAGCACTCTACAGCAAGCATTTGGGCATGTTGAGAACAGTAGGGCCCTCGGCTCAGCTTTTACGAATTAATGATCAGAAGGCAGGACATAGGTATTATATTAAGACCAGAAGTTCTCTTTTCAGAGGAAAATACAAAGAGGTCCCATTGGCTCCAGAAAGTTAGGTGAGCAGCAGCTGAGCAGGGATGCCCGTGCTGACGAAGCGACTTGGGCTGTTTCTGCGGTCTGGCCTCTACTAGCCATCTTCCCTCCTCCCCCATGTTATCTGTCTACACTGCACCTCTGCTGCTGCTTGCTCGGTTTCTGATGACTCAGAAGGCTCCTATCACTTTATAGCAACTGTGCATGGCTTCTGTTCATCTGGGTATCTATGCTGTTGTAACTGACAAATTGCTTCATATCATCGCCAGCTCAGAATCAAAGGCGGGAGAAGCTGATAAACTCTGACTCCTTTCTGGGTGAAAAGGTCTTGTGCCAGGCCCACCACACTGGCTTCCTGAGCTAGTCAGCTGAGACCGGGAGGGCCTGTGTCTGACAGCGTGACTTACCAGCTAAGACCATGTCCCTTGTAGCAGAATGGGAGCTGGGACTGCTTAGAGGTGGGACGTGCATGTCACTGACATGCTTCGTCAGGACACTCACCCAGAACTGTCCTCTTCTCCCGTAAGACAGAACTGCTACTATTACCAGACCTTGGTCTGCCACAAAGAAAACGAAACAGCCCACCAAAAAACCCCCTCCTTTAACACACATATATTGTTTCTTTTGACCAAACTAGATTTAAGGTTTTCAAAGTCAGCTTTAAAGACCAAGAGCCTTTTTATTTTATTTTAAGATTTTATTTATTCATTTGAGACACAGAGATACAGAAAGAGGGAGGGAGAAAGCATGAGCAGGGAGAGAGGCAGAGGGAGAGGGAGAAGCAGGCTCCTCGCTGAGCCAGGAGCCCGATGTGGGGCTCGATCCCAGGACCCTGGGATCATGACCTGGGCCGAAGGCAGACACTTAACCATCTGAGCCACCCAGGCGCCCCCCAAGAGCCTTTTTAAAGCAGAAATAGAAGTACTCATGAAATACCCCACCTATGCTGTCCCATCTTCCAGGCCCCGGCAGTGAGGCATGTGGCTATTTCTGGCCAGGGGGCCGTGGAAGGAAGAAAAGTGGGTTTTTCTTCAGATGAAACAGCACAGCCAATACGTGATGGCACTCCACCTCTACCTTTCCTTGCTGCGGTGCCCAAGCAGCTCAAGTGTTTGTGTCATCAGCCATAGGCTGGTGATGCTCCATCAGCATGCATCCCTGGGGCTTCGTGGGGCACAGTCCCACTGACCCACACTGGACATAGAGCATAAGTGAGGAAGGAAGGAAATTTCCTGGTTATAAGCCACTGAGATTTTCAGTACTTGCTGCTGAAGCACAGCCTGCCCTATCCTGACTTACCCGCAGATGGATCGTGGACACCTCCCAGGAGGACACTGTGAATAGAGTGATCTTCTGTGGACCTTCCAGCTGAGCAGACTCCCAACTCTGCAAACCCATGGAGTCTCTCTGCTTCCCTTGTTATTTCAGAGACTCACTGACCAGGTAGAGCAGCATCACTTGGTGAAAGATCCAGAATTCAATTTCTTTCCTTCTTTCATTTCTTTAAAACCATACTTACTGAGGATTAATTTATATACGTAAAATTCATCCTGTTTAGTGTAGGGTTCCATAGATTTTGATAAATGCACACAGTTGTGTAGCCACCAATATAATTTACAGAAGAGCTCCGACCTGGTGCCTGGGTGGCTCAGTCGGTTGGGCGACTGCCTTCAGCTCAGGTCATGATCCTCGAGTCCCGGGATCAAGTCCTGCAACGGACTCCCTGCTCAGCAGGGAGTCTGCTTCTCCCTCTGATCCTCCCCCGTCTCATGCTCTCTCTCTCTCATTCTCTCTCAAATAAATAAATAAAATCTTAAAAAAAAAAAAAAAAGAAGAAGAAGAAGAAGAGCTCCAACCAATACCAACTTTTCCTTGGGCCTCTTTGGAGGGAGTCCAGCCCTCCCCCTGGCCTCAACCCTTGGCCACCACTGACCTGAGGCCTATCCTTATAGGTTTACCTTTTCCAAAATGGCATACAAATGGAACCACACAGATATAGCCTTTTAAACAAAAAACCTTTTTATTTTGGAATACTTTCAGATTGACAGAAAGTTGCAAAGATAGTACAAAGTTCCTTACCCAGCTTTTGCTAATGCTAACATCTTGCACAGCTATAGTATTTTGACATAGTAGTCAAAATTAGGAAATTAACATTAGGACAATACTATTAATGAAACTATAGACTTATTTGGATTTCACCCATTTTTCCACTGATATTTTTCTGTTCCAGGATGTGCCACAACATTTGGTTGTCCTGCCTCCTTAATTTCCTCCCATCTGTGGTGGTTTCTCAGTCTTTTCTTGTTTTTCACGACCTTGACACTTTTGAGATACATTGGTCAGGTAATTTATAGAACATCGCTCAATTTGAGTTTGTTTGATATTTCTCTTACGACGAGACTGGGTTATGAGTTTTGGGAAAGAATACTAAGAGAGGTGAAGTTCCCTTCTCATTGCATCATATCAGAGGTACATGATAGCAACATGAATCCTCAGGTGGTTGTATGAATCAATAGTTGCTTCATGTTCACTGCTAAATAAGATCTCAATGGATGCATGTGCCATGGTTCCTCATTCACCAGGGGAAGGATATTTGAGTTTCTGGTTTTTGGAGATTATGAGTAAAGCTGCTACCAACATTCACATCTAAGTTTTTGTGTGAACATATATATATATTTTTTCTCTAGGGTGAATTCATAGGTGTAGGATGACCAGGTTGTATGGTGTGTTTAACCTTATGTGAAACCGCCAAACTTTTCCAAAGTGGCTGTTCCATATTGCTTTCCCATCAACAGTGTGTAAGACTTCCAATTTGCTCTGCATCCCAGTTCCTTTTGATCAGTGCTCTGGGTAGTGGTTCATTTTAAAAATACCCTTAAGTTTGGCAAGTTTTGCAGCATGTCCCTTCTAACTGGCAGAGAACCCACTTCATTTCTCCTGGTCTCCGCACAGAATTCTGTCCAACTTTGTGGAAAAATCCGGGGCACCTTACTCATTAGACTTTCTAGTCCCTTCCTACTAGCTTCTGCCATTCTCGTGATGCTTAGGAACGAGTTCATAAGGGATGGGGACAGAAGATGGGGCTTGGAGAGTCTCTCAGAAAGCCGTGGAGAGAGAGCAGCTTCTCATTCCCTATCTTCAGTATTGTTTACCAAGCAAGTGACCTTCTGGGAGGGGAATGGCCACCCTTGTGTGCTGCAGTGTGGGAGCCCAGCGCCACATCTTTGGGGCATCAACTCAGTCCCCGTAATGACTCCATTAGAGGTAATGCTACTAGGGAGGAAGGGAAAACAGAAGTGCAGAGAGGGTTTGTGACTAATAGCTGGTGGAGCCTCAACTTGGGAGGCTTGGCCACAGATTTCTCCAGCTTCAGAACCCAAACTCTTCACAAGTGCCCTACACTACTGTCCTGGAGTGCATCCCCCAAGGTGTGTTTAATAATTGGCAAGGAAAAACAAAGAGAGACAGAGTTGGGAGGAGAAAAAAGATGTGGGCTCTTAAAGGAGTTTTGTGTGTCTTTGAATTCCTTTCTTCAGCTCTCCGTTTCTAGCAAACCCCTTGAAGTAAAAGCAGCCTTGGCCCAGCAGTTAGGCAATGTGGGTTCTAATCCGGTTTCCCACTAAATTAGAGTTTTTAAAATACGTCCCTCAGTTTTCTCATCTGGATATCAGCAGGTTGGATGCAAAGAGCTCTGTGGTCCCTTCTCATGTCCTGGCTCTCAGCTATAAAAGAGCTGCACAGTAGGCACCAGGCCTTCTAGTCCCAGGGCTGGGGGTGGCCTCCAACAGGTTTCTGGAAAACATTCCAGTTCTTTCAGCCTCCTGGACCCACACCCCCTCCAGAAACAATACACAAGTGTGTCCTCAAAGTCATTCCAGGGGAAACTGGAGTGGATCACCATGGCATTTTCCTGCCCAGGGATCCATTTATCCCTCTGGTATCAGCTGCACAGCTTCCCCTAGAGGAACCATCCTTTCTCAGGCTTAGGCTCCAGGACAGGCCCAGGAAAAGCTGGGGAAACAGCCTATTTCCCACCCCCACCCACCTTGATTCCAGTGGCTGACTGAAGACTGGACACAGGATTCAAGGCAGGCTCAACTCCAAGACTTTGGCTGGAGATACCATGGTGGCCATTCTGCCTCCTTATGAGAAGTCTGTTAGAATGAAGCAACACAGAGGTAATCAAAGGTGGGAGCTGAAGAGGGGGAAATTGCTGAGACCCCCACCTGAGCCCCTATGCCTGAAGCATACACCCAGACCTTTTAGTTAACTGAGCAAATAAATCCACCCTCATTTTCTGTTGTTGTTTAAATGAATTTAAGTTGAATTAGGTTGTAACACTTAGGCACTTTTTGAGACTTTTTGAGAACCCTCTCTCAGGGTTCCGGAATCCTAGTTATTTATTTAAAAAGGAGGAGGACGAGGAGAAGGAGGAGAGTAGTTGTAACTTGTAGTAGTAATAGTAAACTCTAAAAGCCCCACGAAAGACAAGGTCTAATGCGGTGTTGGGAAACACACAGCATGATTACCACCACTCCCTGCCCTAATCCCAGCACAAACATCACTCATTTATCAGGATTCTTCTCTGTGCAGAATTCTTGGCAGCCACTGCCAATCACTGAAGTTGGCTCCAAGTTGAAGTCTATTTTCCAACAAAGCATCACTGCACTGTGCATGGTGCCAGTCAGAGGACTAGAGATGGTTTGAATCAAAGGACTGACTGCCATGGCCTGTCTGGAGGACACTAATCACAAAGACAGATGCACTTTGGTATACTGGCAAAATCAATAGTGCCAATAGTTAAACCCGGAGCGATTGCCAGGGTCGGCCCCGAGGGAGGGGTCTCTGGGCAGTGGCGTCTGAGAGAGGGAAGCATGGAGCTCAGTTAACTGACTCCTGGAGCTGAGGCATGGGCAGAAGGCATCTTGACCCAAATGGCTAGGCAGCCTCCCATGGCACCTCGGGGGCCTCGGCCCTGGCGCCACACCCCACGTAACACTGGCCACGGCATGACGGGGAGACCCCTCTACATGCCCACTGGCAACCCAGGGCTCTCGGGGCTGCCAACTCTGAGCAGACCACGTTTCCTTGGGCATAAGCCTCCGACAAAAATTCTAAGTTGGTGCCTTTCTAATTCTGAAGCTGACGGATGCTTTTCTCACTCTCACACAGCTCAAAATCAACCTGACATTTCTAAAATTACATTTTGAAGGCAATGAATCTATAAAGTGCACCAAAGCCCATGCCAGCTGGGAGAAAAAAAAAAAGGAGGAAAGAAATGTTTCTGGCTCCCTCCCTTAAATGTGAATATTCTTTCTATATTGGCTGGGGCAGCAGAAGGGAAGGGAAACTTGCAGACCACCTAAAACGGCAGGGAAGTTTTCAAGGAGCAGGTGCTCTCTGAATTTCCCCGAGGGTTCCAGCGCAATTGTGGTGCAGACCAGCCTGGAGACACGGGATGAAAATGAGGGAGTAGTGAGACTGGGCATGAAGGGGATGGGGCACTTTTGTCTTCCTCCAGCCAGAGACAGTCCCTTCTACAGGCGGCTGGGGAGGGGCCCCGAGGTGGGCCCCCAAGGAAGCCCCCCAGCTGCACGGCACACAGACTGCTTATAAGAGAACAAGCCAGCAGCTGCTTCTCCTTAAACTAGAGAGGTGGCCGAGGGGGCTTTGTGCGAGCCAGGATCAAAACATGCCTATCAAGAGGGATCAAGAGCCTGGCCAAGTGCATTGCAGATGGGAACCGGAATTGAATTTTTTTTTTTTTTTAAACAAAAATGGGTAAAGAAAATTCAGGGAGAAAATGCCTCCATGTGCAGTACTTTCCTTTTACCTGTAGCAAAGCCTGTTCAACTACCACAATCCTCCACTCCCCTTCACCCACAGATCAACTTTAAAATGCAACCTGCTAGTGTTTAAAGTGATCCATTCAACAGAGAAGGACCCCACAACCCTTTGCCCCCCCCCAGCCCCCCCCAGCCAGCTCCCTGTGCCTCCAGCCTGGATGGAGCAAGTCCACCCCTCCTGCTTCGCTGCTTGTCTCCTTCCTGCGGCTGCTGTGGGCTTCCATGGCTGTAAGGAAATGTGACCCAGGAGGAAATGATGAGTCCTTAATCCTCATTCCACACAGGGCAGCTCCATTCAGCAATCATGAGTCCAGTGCTTGCCAGGTGACTCCAGGGTGGTTATTACTAGGGAGACACAGAAGATTTGGGGAAATAGGGACCCTGTTCTCTGAGGTTGCCACACCTTGTGCTAGAGGCAGATGCATACACATAGGCCTCCCAGGCCAGGCAGAGCACCCAGCATGTGCTAATAATCATGAGACAGACAAGGGCAGGAAGGAGAGATGAGGGGTGGTTCCTTGAAGGAAAACTGCGTGCTACACTTAAAGGAGGTGGGATGTGAGGAGCTCCTGAGGGGTGAGTTGGAGTGTGATGGCAGCTGAGGGTAAGGAGAGGGGGCCATCCCAGGTGGAGTGTGCAGCAAATGATACGCCAAGAATCGAGAGGAAGGGCTTAAGGATCCAGCAAGCTTTCCTGGGTATGTGTGGGAGGGTGGGTGGGGGCCCTAGGACTATATCCTGATATCCTCAAAGACCACGCGTGCCAGGCTAAGGAGTCATTCAGTGAGATTCTTACAAACAGACTCCGTGGACAGTCTGGGCTGGCCAGGAAGTGAGCAGAGCTACACCAGCCATATAACACACTGAGTCCCAGCCCCAACTCGCCTTCAGGTCTACTCCTGCACAGAGGAGGAGGAGGAGAGTGCTTTCCAGTCCCCCAAGGCTGTCTTGCAGAGGACAGTGGCTACTGCTGGGGCCAGGTCCTTCCATGAGGGCACACCGCAGAGAGCAGAGAAGCCGCATTCTTGTGTTGGGGGAAGTGGCCACAGGAGACCCTTTCAGAGCTGGAGAGTGAAGCTAGCAAGAGTGCAGCAGAGACCTCCCTGGCCCAGCTGGGCACGTAGGATCAATTCTTGCTAATCAGCAACCTGCCCCCACTCAGGGCCACAGGCGACACAGGGAAGGGAGGAGAGCCACCAGCCCCGGGGGCTCCACATGGGTGGAGTGTCTGAACCGCTTACATGCCCACATGCAAAACTTGCTCCCATCTCTGCCTGAGCCAACAGAAGTCCATGCCCTCCTCCCCTGGACTGCATGTGGGCGATGGATGGGATCATGTCAATAGCTTCACACAGGTGGAACTAGTCCTTGTCCTCTTCCTCTCCAGCCCCCACGCCCATGGCACCTCCCCCACTGAGTCCCCACAACAGACTCTATTAACTTGCCTTCGCATGTCAAATATCTCTGCCGTTTAATTAAAAAAACAAACAGTTAATATCACAAGGGACTCCAGAAATACATGCTTTTGAATTCCAGCCATGGAGAAGACAGGAGACACTAGCATCTGCAGCTATGGCTGTTTCCCACAGAAAGGTCCGTGCAGTGGACTCCAGCCCAGCCCTCTGCCCACGTGAGAACACAGCCCACCTGGCAAGGGCTGGGGAAGAGTGTCTGTGGTGGCCGGGGCTTCACCCAGAGCTCACTGGAAGGTGGCTTGGCGGGAAGGGAGGCTCTTCCTGCAGCCCCCTCTAAGGGCCACAGAGGCAGGGGGTACATGAGGAGGCATTTAAGGTCTGTTAGCCTCCCGCTGCCCATCTAAGGCGACAGGATTCACTATTTAAACCTAACACAGAACAGGCTTATGATTTGAGCTCGGATCTCACGGTATCCCAGTGACACATCAGCAGCCATGATGCAGATGTAGGCAGGAGAGCAGGCAGCCTGGAAAGTGCTCCTGGACAATCCTGTATTATTAGATCCACACAGAGAATACACTCAAACCCTTTATACCAAATAAGAGTAAATAATTATACCAATATAAACAGGGCCTCTGACCCTCTCATTTTATTAAAATGGCACGTAAATATTAAAACAGCATACTGATCACTTCATACGTCTGCGTGCCCCCAGGGTGTGGCCGAGGAGTGGCACGTGGGCTCCCACCGTGAGGCTGCAGACTCATGCATTGAGCAATTCGTGTTCTTTATCGGTTTTCCCAACAGCGTCAGGATTTGATAATGGGTCGAGGTCGGCAAAGAGGCTGAACCAGGCAGTCAGGTCCGAGGCAGCCTTCACAGGCTCTGGAGAGAGAAGAGAAAACATGAATGCAGGCCCCTTCCAAACACCCACCTCTGCCACGCGGCATGCAGGTGGGTCCAAGCTCCTCTTGAAAAGGGAGGATGCCGTGCTGCTCAGTCAGACAAATCCCACTACACTCTGCCTCTAAAACTAGTTAGGGAATTCCGTGTCTCCCTGTGGGCTGGCCGATGAACAATTCTAAACCACGGCCTAAAGCTCAGTGAGGAACGAGCCCGGTGTTAACCCACACCTGTACCCCGCTCCAATGGACGGCACGGCCCACCAAGCTGCCCAAACCTCAGACCGCACTGCTTCAACACAAGCAGGACATAACACTGTGATTTCAGAAATCAGACCGAATGGCTGAGAAAGCAAGTTGCCTTCCAGTGCCCACTGCAGGAATCTTTTCAAATCTGCCGGGTCAAGGGAAATACTGTGGCCACTCTTTTCAGGCTTCAAAGCAACAGGCCTAGAGGAGGGTTGGCACCTAAGGCCTGGCCACTCCTCTTTTCTCAGGGTCCCTGCCTTCTTCCACCCTCTCCCGTCAGAGGAAGGAGGCCTTTGACATGCCCCCCTCCTCCTGCTGGGCTCTAAATCGCCCCCACACCCCCCTTCCACTTCACCCTCACTAGAGCCTCCCCTTCAGCTGCTCTTTCTCTGAACCACCTGCCCTAACTTCCCGAATGACAACAATTAGAGAACCACATTCTTTTCCAGATGAGAATATTTGCCAATGAGTGCCTGATGCAAGTGATTTCTACATAAGCTGGGGGCTCTTCTCTATATAAATCATTCCACATGAGGATCGAAGTTCCACATGAGGATTGGCTTGGATGACCTAGGCTTTTTTCCCTTCCCCAACAGGTGGGAGTATCAAAAGCACGAAGAAAATGTCTGACAGGTTATCCTCCTTGCAGAGAGCGGCTAGGAACGTGCCTGCCATCTGGCTTAAAGCGTCTCGGAAAATGTTGGTGGGACACGCTGCTAAGAGGTTATGCCAGGGTAATGGAAGAGTGGTGATGGAATTGTCCCACATCAACAGGCCTTTAGTCTTTTCATGAAAATGGCACTGAAACATTAAGATAATGTGCCAATCGTGGTATACTTCTGATTCCCGTTTTTTTAATACATAATCTCTCATAGATTATCATGAGATAATCAATGCATCTATTATAGACATAAAATTACTGCAAGCAAGGCGAGTTGATAACGCGCAAGTTATTACTGTTTAACATTAATTGAATTCCATGGGCAATTAGCCTGCAGAACACTTGGCTTAGTTTGACATGATAAACTGAGACTTAAGAGATCTCAATATAGTTTGGTTGGATCGTAGAGTGGGAACAACTTTTAAAAAAGGGAATAACTCATTTTTAGTCATGTAGGAGGCCATAACAGGAAACTATGGAGCAAGACTGATTTAGAGAGGATGAGCCTATTTCTAGTCTTGATAGGGAATATCAAGGTATCTTAAAGATATCTCCAGCAAAAATACGCTACACCCACTCCCCCTTCCCCCTAACCTCCCAGAGATCTAGGGCAGCCCTCAGAGATAGCTATGGCCTTGCTAGGAGGAGTCAGGTGACTGTACTTCGGGGGCAGCCTTCACATTCCCTAGACCTCCACTGCTGGAGTTTGGGAAACCAGGTGCAACTGTGCAATACCTAAAAGAACATCATGGGAATGCTTCTGGATGATAAAGACACCACCTGTTACTTCCTGTGACCAACATGGGGAAAGTGGGTGATGACCAAAGGAAGAGAGAGGCAGCTGCAAACACAGAGATCTTCAGTAGAGCACATGTTCTCTTTGGGGGCCTATCTCAAAAAAGAACAGTCCCATGAGCTTGAAAGGCCCTCCCGTGACAACGAAGGAAAGCCAGCTCTCTCCAAGGAGCACTAATTAAACGCCTTGTTTGCTGGTGGCAATGGTATTTTCAGTTAAAGATAGCAGACCTCAGTGGTCTTTCCTACCTTGCTGTATCCACCCGATGTCGGGCAGCACCCAGTCATGTGGAGATGGGAATTTGATTCCTCCTCATTTGGTTTGATAAAGGGAATTATGAATTAGGACACTATGCCAGAAAAAGTCAGAATGCAAAACTCTACACCCTTGTAGCCCCTGATTTGCACCCTTGGGTGCTCAAACAGAAATTAGTAAAGACAGACAGAAAATAGGCCAGTGGAAAGGAAGACAACTGTCATTTCCAGGGAATAAAACACTTGTATTACTTTTCATTGCAGGGCTGTTGTCATTTGGACTGCGTGCCTGTGGTGCTGGCCATGGAGTAGGAGGAGGACTGACATTGCTCTCTGACCAGCCTAATGTTCAAAACCAGAGGTGGTTAGGTCTGGGGAAGAGCAGACACACCACCCCGCCAGTTGCTGGGCGCACACATGGTCTCACCCACAGTGGCCTCCAAAGAAAGGGAAGAGGGTGGTGTGACAGGCCCTACTGCCATAATCCTCATACCTGGGATAGGTTTTAGGGGACAGTAGATATGTATAATCATGCCCAATTCATAAGTATGGAAAATTAGGGAAAAGACTGGATTTTGAAAAAAGAAACTGTGAAATTGCTAAGGTTAAGACATTTTTTCTTTTAGCTCTATCCCCATTTTTCTTCTCAAAGAGCATTTTTTCATGGTCACACCAAAGATTATCCATAGCATTCCAAGGAAATTAAGTGCCTTGCCTTTCTGTCATAAATGGAGAAAGCTTAAAGAAGTGACCACCAGTAAATGTAGCAATATAACTAATAAACTGCAAGTCTTCTCTACTTAATATGATCCAGCTCATTTATTCTCTATACAGCTAATTTAAATTGAGAAGTTTAGTTAATACACAGAAATAAGTGGTAGTCTAGTCCAAATGTACGAGGGGAAAGCAAGCCCCCCTTAACTTGATGTTTTATCTTACAGTGGCATTTAGCCTGTGAAACCCAACATTCTGTAACGTCCCTGCGTTCTGCCCGCCCCTGATGTGTATGTGGCATTTTGCATTCGGCAGTTCTGCTTTGGGGGAAGCAAGCCTCGTTTCCCAGGGCATTCACTATGTGTGCTAGATGTTTGGGTATGGCTTACGTTTAATTTAGAACTTTACCAAATACTTGTTTGCACGTCTGCTTTAATTCTTGGTGTAGAAGTCCTGTCTTCTCAGTGAGACAAGAAATTGTTTCTTCATTGTGCCCCAAAATACCTAATGCAGTATAGGAAAGGTGTTGTGGACTAAATCCATTCTTGACTCTCACTGTGGAACACAGACCATCAGATGATGCACCACTGTCGGGTCCAGCATTGTTAAAACTGTATCCTTTTACTGGGATGCTCTGGTTATAGCATTTTCTTCAGAAAAGGTTTTGTCTCTGATAAGGCCCTCATGAGACAACATGTTTGGATGGCACAGTTCAGCTGGGCCAGTGAAACCAATTTCTGGAGCAAGAAAGTCACGGAGCTTATGCCAAAAAAATTACAGGATTTCATGCTATTCATTTCCCCTGCCATCATTCTAAGATGCGTAATAGGGGACTTAACTAGCGAATCTTACTATATTTATTAGTTTGCATTTTTGTGTCATCCCCTAGAGTTGTGAGCCTCCTGAAGGCAGGAATCACATATTATTCATCTTTACCATCCTTTAGTGTACCTTCTGGCACATGATGGCTGTTGAATTATGATAAACTCTTGGAGAATATTCTTTTTTTTTTTTTTTTTTTATTTGAGAGAGAGGGAATGAGAGACAGAGAGCATGAGAGGGAGGAGGGTCAGAGGGAGAAGCAGACTCCCTGCCGAGCAGGGAGCCCGATGCGGGACTCGATCCCGGGACTCCAGGATCATGACCTGAGCCGAAGGCAGTCGCTTAACCAACTGAGCCACCCAGGCGCCCTCTTGGAGAATATTCTTAAACCATGAGAAGTACACTTACGAAGCATTATTTTAAGAGATGGCAAAACAATGCTTGGCACAGTAGATGTTATAATACTGGCTGAATTATTTTATTTTGGGCAAGTGGCATACAAAAAACTCTATGAAGACTAACCAATGACAAATGAAACAGGTGGCCTGCGATCTATCTATTGGATCTAAAACAATGAGAACATAGAGAGGGTTTTTTAAAGTATTACTATGCATTGGAAAGGTATTTGAATATGTCATTAACATAATTCATAAACAGTCAAAAGCACCAGATTCTGAAGGAGCTTTCTGGGATAATGGAAATGTTCTAATGCTGGACTACAGTGATTATTGCACAGTATAAATTTACCAGAAATCCTTGAATCACTTTTACAATGGCTGATTTTTATGGTATGTAAATTATAGTTCAAAAAAAGTTATAAAACTGACATATCTGTGTAATCCAGGAGTAACAAAACTTCCCTAGTTCCTAGATAACTGGCCCATGAGCATTACTTCTAAGCACAAATCACATAAAACAGTGGTAAATGTGGGAAGTTAGAGCTGTGGATCCACAGTATGCCAAATAAAGCTGAAAGAGGTAGAATGTAACTGAGTAAATTTTACCCTTTTCCCTACAACCCTGTCCCCAACACCAAAGTAGTCAAGACCCATGGAACCTTTCCACCAACCCCTGCAAGCCTGACCTCAATCTCTCAGAGCAGTGGTTCCTAAATTGTGGTGCCCACACCCGCAGCATGGGCACCACCTGTGAGCTGGCTAGAAATGCAAGTTCCCAGGGCCAACCCTGACCCAGTGAATCAGAATCCCCAGGGGCAGAGCCCAGGAAACTGTTTTAACAACCCCCCAGTGATTGTTATGCAAGTGCAAGTTTGGGAAGCACTGTCATAAGTGGTCTCCAAGGAGGCTGCAAGGCTCATCATGTCCATCAGGATAAGGTCCAACACCTTGGCTGAGGCCAGAGCCAGACAAAGACAGAGGCCCTCCTAGGAAACAGAGGGGTCTGTCTCAAAACCCCACCTTCTCAGGTCCTGCAGT
This sequence comes from Mirounga angustirostris, assembly GCF_029215605.1. Classification (NCBI taxonomy): domain Eukaryota; kingdom Metazoa; phylum Chordata; class Mammalia; order Carnivora; family Phocidae; genus Mirounga; species Mirounga angustirostris. The sequence goes on along the minus strand of NW_026991720.1, from coordinate 65,171,433 downwards.
TTTAAGCTCTTCAGTCCCATGAAGCTCTCTGAGTTCAAGGAGGCCCACACTTCCAGATAGAATCTGAACTGACTCAGAGCAAAGCCAAATGAGATGTATAGAAGTCAACCCTCCCTGATCTCTGTATGCTATTTGATACAGTGGGAACTCAATGAGATAATTCTTCCCATTTCAAAAATATGCACAACATTCATTTTTTAAAATGGTTGCAGATAATGTTCGAAAAGCAAGGCAGGTTCAAAGCACTGTATTTTTCGGACTATAAAATGGAACACATTCCTAAAGGAGGCAGAAATCAATCCACATGTCAAAATGGAGCTCCCCTCACTTTACATAATGAGCATGTTCCCGAAAAGTTATAAATAAATAAAATGTCTTTATATCAAGCCATATTTTAAAAGTACCAGAAATATAAATCATATTTCAAGCCCATCACTTCAAGGATTATAATGGCATATTCCTTTATAAAGACAATAAATGGCTTCTAATTGGATTCATTTGTAACTATGGATGATTTAATTTAATTTAATTGCTCGCCTAAACACTCATGAACCATACAAGTAACATCTAGAATCTATGGATTTGAGGGCTTCTCTGCAGCAGAGGACATGAAGAATGATGAATCTGAAGATATGCCCTCTTTGGGGACTAAGATAATGGGGACAGCATACCTCAGAATTTTCACAAAGACACAGGGTATCATTATTCCCTTGCCCCATAGTGAGAGGCAGAAACAACAGCTAGTTTGCCAAGTCACATTGTTTCCTTAGAACAGCTATTAAGTGTAAGTCTAACAATGGACTATATGTGCATGAGGGGAGAAAATGGTATGGCCGAGACACCAGCTAAGAGAAAAAGAAAAGAAAACACCAAGCTCAGCTGCAATGTCATCCTCACTCATATCACTTTGGGAATTATTTAGGGGAGGGGTGCAATGAGAGTAATTATGGATGGAATGCCAAGTTAGATTTCAAATATCTTGGCTTCTGTCAGGAAAAAAAATGCTATTTAAAGAGAACTTAGTGTAGCTAATATTCCTGTAATTGCCATCAACTGTTCTCTAGTTGGTGTTAGTTGGCTGAGGTGTTTTTAACATGAAGGTGTGGCTAGAAAGATGTCTCCCCATCTTTGAGTAATTGTGTCAGGAGAGGGTGGTGAAGGGTGGGGGCCGCAGAGCAAGCGCGGAGAGCTCTGTGAACAAAATGACGATTCTAGCTCACAGAACCTTTGATATGTCAACTGTGCTACCCATTTGCAGGAAACACATATAAAATTTTATTGGAGCAATCCTGCCCCCTTTACTTACATAAGGGAAAATATAAATCAGCCAGAAATAACACTGGCCAGCTAGAGCAGTTAAGTGAAGCCAAAAAAACACCATCCAGAGGAACACTTTACCATGAATGTAATTTAACTAGCTGGGAGAGCAAAAGCCCGGGCTGGGTTGATGATCACAGCCTGGGGACACTGAGTTGGGGTTGGCAGTGAAGGGGAAAGTGGGAACACCACAATCATGGTAGTCAAGCACCACCCTGCCATCCACATTTCCCTTTCTGGACCCCAATTTTCATATCTGCAAAGGGTGGATAAAAATTCCTGCCTCATTAGGTTGTTGCATGAATAAAATGGGATCTTGTAGGTGAAACCAGGGAGCACAGAGGCTAGAGAGCAGGCCACCAATAAATCTAAGCTGAATCTAAAGTTTAGTACAGCTCAGCAGACATGAGGAGCAACCCCTGAGATTAGTTTAGGATTGCTTTCTTTTCATCTAGTGATACAATGTCTGTTGTTCTCTCTCTCCCTTCTTGTCATCCATCCATCCATCCATCCATCCATCCATCCATCCATCCATCCATCCATCCATTCATCCATTCTTCCATCCATCCATCCCTCCATCCATCCATCCATCCATCCATCCATTCTTCTATCCATCCATCCATTCTTCCATCCATCCATCCATCCATCTAGTCTTTTTTTGAACATCTATTGTATTCCAGGCACTCAGCCATGTTCTGGAAATATGATAGTGAGCAACATAAACATGGGCCTGGCCCATAACAACCAAAAGCAAGAGACAGAAAATTACACCAATCTTACAATGATGTGAGAGAAGAGGAATGAGTAAGTACTGGGTGTAAAGGGAATGGAGGCAGAAACACCTAACCCTGACTGCTGGCGGGGAGAGGGAGTCAAGAAGCCTCCCTGGATAAAATGACATTGAAGCTGAGAACCTGAAGGATGAGAACTTAACCAGGGAAAGCAAGCATCATGGGTCTGAGGCAGGAGACATGCTCTAAGGAGGAGAAAGAGCATGTGCCAGACTCACTCAAGTTCGATATGGCTAGAATCCAACTTACTGACATAATACATGGGTCTCCGGCAAAACAAGGTTATTAAGTCATGCTAAGTAAAGGTGTGGGAAGTGTAGGCAGCAATGGGACTGGGGTCAGGTTCTAAAGGACCTTGTAAGCTAAGCTGAGGAGTTTAGAACTTAGGCAAATGGTGGATATAAAACTGCAACTACTTGGCAAGTCACAAGACCTATCTGGGATTTCCTGATTTCCTCATTTATAAAATGAGGGTGGAGTAGATGATCATCAAGTCTCCTTCTATGGATTAATTGAGGCACTTAAATTCTGCACATACCCACGACCTGCAGATGCTCCTCAACAAGCTCCTTCTTTAATGGAACAAAAATTCTACTGGCTGATGCCGAGAGTGCCTACTCCATGTTCAAACTCTAACTGCACCCCACAGTCCTCTCCAACTCATCTCAGATCAGTTATCTGGAAGCAAGTTAAGCCAGGAATGGCAAGAGGTGAGCTTAGTTTGAGGAAAGGTGAATTTGAGATAATGCAAGGTCTGACATTACATTAGCCTTAAATAGAAACCCACCCAGATGGCAATAGCACCTAGGCATGGTGTAAAACAAAAGAATATCCAGAAGGAACGCAGGGCTGTATGTTTGTGAGAATGTGGAACAAGACTCCTAACTTTGGTTTGCAGAATCCTAAATTAAAAGATGTCCTGGTGCATTTATTTTGAGCAGATGGTAGTCTTTTCAGTATCAGCGTCTAATTCTAAATTAAATTTGGGGTATTGGTGGAGAATGGAGAAGAATGTCAAATGAGGTTTTTCAGCCTCACCTTGTCTCCCACCTTGGGCAACCCCTCTGGCCAGCTCTCTTTCTAGCCACCTTAAGAGGCCTCCGGAAGGTGCGATTTTCTCATCACTGTATGACAGGAAACCCCAGCCCCTATCATGCTGGTAACTTCAGAAACCCTTAGAAATCCTACATAAAATCAACTCCTCTTTTATTTATTTATTTTTTAAGATTTTATTTATTTATTTGACAGAGAGAGACACAGCGAGAGAGGGAACACAAGCAGGGGGAGTGGGAGAGGGAGAAGCAGGCTTCCCGCAGAGGGGAGAGCCCGATGCGGGGCTCGATCCCAGGACCCTGGGATCATGACCTGAGCCGAAGGCAGACACTTAACGACTGAGCCACCCAGGCGCCCCACAACTCCTCTTTTAAATGTTCAGCCCAACTTGATCCTAAATGTAAGTTGCTTTATTTTGCTCTCCTAGAGCTTGAAGTTGGGGTGGGGGAAGGAGGAAAATATAATTGTTATCTTACTAAATCTCCCTTCCTTTTTATTCTCCCAGAGCATAGGGGAGCAGAGGGAGGAGAGTGGACAAAGGAGGGAGGGCAGCAGAAGAAAATGGGGAGACAGAGGAGGGGAGGAGATAGAAGAGGTGAAGGAGAAGTGAGGAGGGGAGAGGGGAGGAAAATGCAGCCTGTGGAAGAGAGATGTTGCTGCAGCTGGAGCCTGGAGTGTTCCCCTCAGTTCTCTTGGTACTCTGACCTGGAGGATGCAGCCCCACCTGGACCTCACAGAGAACTAGGACAATGGTGGTGAGACTGAGCAGGAATGCACTCCAGGGAAGATGTGGGTGGCTGCTAACACAGGAGAAGATTCTGTAGACAATCTTGATTTCAGATTCTTTCTGGAACATCATCCAATTTTTGTGGTCGACAGGGACCCTGCCTCCCTACACCTACATTCCTCCTCCATGGCAACCGCCTGTCCTTGGTCTCTGTGTGTGTCCAGGACACCCAGGGCCAGACTAATCACAACAAGTCCTGCTCCTCTGGGAGCATCCAAGGAGAGGCCTGAAGGAACCCACAGAGGAATCACATTTACCATCAGAGACTTGGTGCAGAGAGGCAACAGAATGGTGAAAGGCACAGACTCCAGAGTCAGATGGCTTGGGTTCACAGTCTTTCTGCCTCCTACCAGATGTATGATCTCAGGCAAATTACCTAGCTCCTCTGTTCCTCAGTTTCCTGAGCCCTAACAAGGAAATGATGATAGTACCTGCCTGGGAAGGGTGTGGTGAGGATTAGGTAAGTTAACTCTGCGACTGCTTGTTTCACTAAACCAACATGCCAGAGAGCCTTTCTACTCCATGCTGTGTTTGAAAACTTATTTGTTTCCATTGTTTATTTAATTTGGTTTTTGAGCTGATCTGGATAATCAGGGGAAGCAGTTTCAATACGAGGTATCAGAAGTTTAACAGTTAGATGCTTTTGTAATTCATGTATATAGATGGACTTTATCTAGAACATGGAAGTAATAAAAAAAATCTAGAGCCAATACTCATCTTTTCCTCTTTTTTAGGCAGGTGGGGAAAGTCCTGGCAAAAGCACAGAATGTGGTTGTAACTGGGTAATATGATCGGTCATCGAAGCAGGGTAACTGTTCTTTATTTGTACTGCATCTGTTTTGAAGGTTCCCTGCGTCAGGACAGCATCAGGGCTAGAATTGTGGGAGCACCTGTTGGGAATCCATAGGTGTGGTAGAAGCTAAATGGGCTTCCTCTTTCAAACACTTAGGTGCCTCTTTTTTTTTTCCTGTCATTTTGAGTTCCATAGACATTCAATTTGTGGCTGTTGGCATGCAAAGGAAACATGTTAACTCAGAGGATAAAAAACAACTCCTTTAACACTGGTCTTCATAGAATACCAGCAGAGAAAAAGAAACTTTTAGCAGCCAGGACAATCCTTTTAAATGGTAAATCAGATCATGTCCATCATCAGTCTAAGACACTGTGATGGTTCCCAGCTTTGCTTGGACCCCCAAAAAAGGCCCAGGTTTTTGGAAGGCTATGTGGCCCTGTATGGCCAAGCCTCTGCCTCCCTGCCTCACTCCAACAACAGAGCTCTTCTTGCAGACCCCTGACCACACCAAGCATGTGCTGCCTTAGGCACTGACCGGCATTGTGCTCCCCTTGTCCCCATCTCCCCATGGCCGATTCCCTCACCTCCTGCAAGTCTGCTCAGATCTCATCTTCTCTATAAGAATCCTATTTAGTTCTACAGACTGACCTGCCTTGCCATCCACCCAGCACTCTCTTATCTCCTGGTTCGATTTTTCCTTTTCTCCATAATACGGATCACTTTCTAACCTAGTCTGTGATTTTTTTTCTTTATGATGTTTATTGTTCATTACCTCCTCTTCATGAGAATGTGAGTTCCAGGAAGGCAGAAGCCTTTTCTGTTATATTCTCAGATGAATCTCCAGTGCCTGGCACAGAGAAGGACCCAATAAATCTCTGTTGAATCAATGAGAAACTTGCTAAGGAGCTAGGAGTAGGGTGGCAACCTTAAGTGAGATTTTGGTAGCTTGAGAAATAAATGGGCTCCCTTGGTCTCCCAGTACAAGAATACCTCTTTCTACAACAAGCTTACATTTCTCACTGTCAGATCAGAGAGAGACCCAAGCATTACTTAGACCCAAGCATTACTCCAGTGCCGTTTCCTTGGACTTGGGACAAGGCTAAAGTGTGAAGTCCATAGCCACGGCTCCTGTCATAACTCTCAGGCATAGTTCGGGGCCATGGGCCCTGAGCTGAGATCTCACTCTGCCTGCTCAGGAAGAGGGCATGGAGCTCTGACTTCTCAGCTGTCAGTGAGGGCTACTCACAAGTGAGTGACACGCAGCCACCCCAGCTAAGGAGGAGCACTGCCACCACGGTCCCTGTGGGCCTTCACAGCTGGGGGCCTGAGTGGGGTTCATCCTGTAGCACAGCTGGAGAGTCTCCAGCAGCCCCCAGATCTGAGTAGTGGATCCTGGCTCTGGCCTTTCAGCTCTCCCACGGCTTGTCAGCACCTCTACCACAGGTGGGCGGGGGTGAAACTCAAGTCACCGGCAGCCTGGCTCATCTGGAGCCCCATGAAAGAGATGGCGAAACCCAGGTCTGAGACTGGGGGTAAAGTATTTTTGGATTCCATTCATCCCTCCTATCTCTAACTCCGTTACTGAAAATAAACGATATAGCTACAAAATGAGACTCACAGAAGATGATAAAAGGAATGGTGTATTTCGTAAAAAAAAAAGAGGGAAGACCTTTTTTTTTTTTGGTCTTGCCCACCAACTCTTGCTGTGTCCATGATCTCATCTCCAAAGACCTGAGGTTTTTTTTTTAATAGCTCATAATTACTTAATCATTCCAGCTCTGCAGTTTGTTCTCAGCTTTAAGTGCCAGATAAACACTTATTAAGGAGATAGCCCACATTCATGGAAAAACCAAAATAATTTGAAAATTTCTTAATAGTGATTCCTGTCTTACAATTAAGGTGACATGAAAGAAGGAAAAAGGTGTTGAAATACTAGAAAATAGTTTCCTTCCCAAGGTCTATTTAGAAACTCAAACTAAAATTACAATTTCAATCTGAGTTTGAGTTCTCTACTCTAAATCAAGGTGCTCCCCAGGCCGGTAGTTCTCAGCCAGCGTGCCTTGCACCCTGACCAATGTTGCCGGCCACAGATGATCAGTGTGGCAACTGCATTTCTGTGGTGGCCAAGATGCATGGGGCTGTTGGGCCACGTGTTTCAGAAACAACAGGAACAGCTGAGCTGAGAGCATCCTCAGGGCAGGGATGGGCCAGGAAGGAGAGACAGCAAGAAGCAAGATAAAATCCAATGTGAGAAGAGTTAAGAAGCCCAGTGGGATGTTACTTGGCACCAGAAACATGGCATGACTATAGCCATGTGGAGAACTGTCCAGGCAGGAATGGCTAAGCCAACTGGTCCATGACTGTGAAGACAATCTGATCCTCTAAAGTATGCCCGGCAAAAGCCTACAATCAGAGCAAGATAGTAAGATTGAGGGCCACCTCTCTAACCTTTTATTAAAAGGAAATGTGAACATGAGGAGAAAATGATGAGAAGTAAGAGATCTTAAACCCTGCAACATATCTTAAAGCTGGAATATGATTCTGAGATTTCAACTAAAAAGTCACTGGATATAAAAGAAAAATACAAAGATAAAAAACAGCCACAAAAAGACACTAGATATAAAAATCAGGAAACATTAAAAAAAAGACAAGGAAGGAAGAGGCTTTTGAATTAAAAATAAAGAACAAACAAACCAAAAAAACCCCTATTTCAATCCCCATGGTACATACCTTGTAGTGAGGCCTGTAAGTCTTTCATGTTTTGGTCTAAAAGCTGTGAAGGAAGGAATCCTGAGCCTGTCTGGGGCCTGGGGTCTGGCTCTCCTGGGGCCACAGCAGGCGCTGGCTCCTTCAGCCGGTCGTCTCCAAACACAGCAGCCCACTCCTTGCTGAACTCCCCCTCGTCCAAGGAGGAAGCATTGAAGATCTCACTCAACAGCAGCAGGTCATCCTTGTCAGCACCTTCAGGTTCTGGGGTCCCTGCCGTTGGGCCCAGGCAAGCTGAACAAAGTAACAGAGCACAAAACGCATCACTACCCAGGGCCCAAGCCCTTGGGAGTAAATGCAGTGGGGGCTGGGATGGAACAGACTGGGTGATGGCTAGATTTAAGAAAAAGTTTATCAAACTATAAATTATTCTCATTATAGCCTCTCTTAAGAAATTTCAGAATTCAGGGCACCTGGGTGGCTCAGCTGTTAAGCATCTGCCTTCAGCTCAGGTCATGGTCCCAGGGCCCTGGGATTGAGCCTTGCTTCGGGCTCCCTGCTCCGCAGGAGGACCACTTCTCCCTCTCCCACTCCCCCTGCTTGTGTTCCCTCTCTCACTGTGTCTCTCTCTGTCAAATAAATAAATAAAATCTTTAAAAAAATTTTTTTTCAGAATTCAATTTCTAGTCCCATGGTCCCTCATCCCCGTTCCTCCAAAGTAAGTTCCATTTCCGAGCATCATTAGAATTGTACTGAAACAGTTTCCACCAAAACTCAAGGGTTTTGTTTTTTTTTCTTAATGTAAAAGCAAATTTACCACCAAAACATTTCTCAGACAGGAAGCAAAGCCAGGATTGAAGGCAGGTGAGAGATATTAGTTCCTTGTTTGCATAGCTTCCTGAATCTTCTCACACAACAAGCCCTAAATCCGCAGCCAACACACCATGTGGGAGCCTGCCCTGTCATCCAGGATGGGGAGAGGACCCTTGCCACACGCTGGGCAGGAGCGGAGGATGTCAGGACATCCAACGATGACCAAGGGAGGCCTCTGGCTTCCCTTTGCTGCAACCGACTGCAACCCAACCACAAGTCCTTGCCAAAGCACAGGAAAAGTGGGTCTGGTTTGCTTGTAGGCAGCAGTGAAAGAATGACTGGAAAACAGGGCAAATACCGGATCCACCCGGAGAAGGCCAGAGATGCAGCCCAGGAGCGCTGGAATGAGCTCGCGACCAGAGGGGAAGCCCTGAGACCATTGTGACTACAGCAAGACCCTTAGCTCTTCCGGGCCTCTGCTTTTTCACCTGTAAAATTATAATATGAATAATGCCCACCTCAAAGCACTGTCAAGAAGACCAAAAGAAATGGACCTTTAAATCTCATTGCTTATCCAAAAGGGAGACTTTAAAGAAGAGATCCATTCTTGCAATATGAACACTGACAAAATACTGAACAGGGAATATAAGTAGTATGGGGGCATTGCTAACCAGGAAAACTACAACAAGACTTTTCATTGGGTTTTCCACCTATTTTGAACATCAAGAATGGATGGTCTTATTAACTGTGGCTTTGCTATGGTATCTAATAGCCACATGGAAACTGCAAACATTGTTGTAAGTCACGAAGAAAAGGAATAATCATGATTTTCTCTGAGCTATACTGCAATTCTGATACTGTCATATTAAGTGAGATTAACAGGTTTTCCTCAAATATGAGATAATTAGTAAGTGACGGCTTTTTTTTTTTTTTAAGATTTTATTTATTTATTCATGAGAGACAGAGAGAGAGAGGCAGAGGGAGAAGCAGGCTCCCAAGGAGCAGGGAGCCCGATGCGGGACTCGATCCCAGGACGCTGGGATCATGACCTGAGCCGAAGGCAGACGCCCAACCATCTGAGCCACCCAGGCGCCCCTTTTTTTTTTTTTTTAAGGAGTACAGCTTATCTGTCAGCTTTACTGGATCTATTTTCAACCACACTTAATACAACGGGCTTCTGATTGAGAGGATTTTTGATGTGCTAGGCAGACTAGCTATACACCCAGGAAGGGAGGAGTCCAGACACTCTCCTATCACTCTGGTTTAAAAATAGCGGCAAAATATCGCTTCAATTGGACAAATGTCTAAGAACTCTCATTGTTTGTGTTATCGCAGAAATTTGCACTGAGACACAGCTTGTAAGGTGGGGTGCTGAGGAGATGAGGGAAATGGCATTTTAGAAAACAGGCTTTTGAGAGAGTTCTGCAGTAGGAGGGTAGGCAGCAAGGACCCACCTTGGCCTGTGTGTGGTGAAGGGGCAGGTGGGTAGGGTAGGACAGCCCATATATGTGAATGCAGGCAGAAAGCGTGGCTGTGTCCCTCAACGTATTAACTTCACAAATCTCTGTACTTTCTACTTTCAGTTGGGACTGGAATACCCAAACCTTCTCTCGTGGTTTACTATCTGGCCTGACTGAAATCAGATGATTGCTGAATCAAACCTGTTTTATTGGAACCAATTCAAATCAAAGAGTAGACTCTAGAGGAAGGGATGACTTTAGATGAGCACTGAAAATTATGTGCATTCTTCTTGAAGTCACTTTACAGCCCAGTGCTAAGTCAAACCCTGGGAGAGGCTTCCCTGCTTTCATCAAGATGTCAATCCAGGGAAGATCATGACTAACATCAGCAAGAATAAATAATAAACTTTAAGCTTTCCCCAAATAATCAGAAACTGCAAAAGCTCTATCTTTGTTTTTACTGTTTAGGTTGTGTGCAAGGGTATTGAGTGGATTTCTGTGGGTTTTGTTAACTTAGCATCCCTTCCCTCCTCCTCTTCAGTTTTCCCTTTTGGGAAACACCTTCTCCACAGGATCCTGTGGAGACACCACGTCCGGTGCCTCTAGGTTGGCCAGTGTCCTTCATTTCTCAGGCCATGGTGACTGGCTCAGCGATGGGCACATGCCAGAGGCTTCCCTGAGTTTGCTATATGGAAGGTGGAAGGAGAAGGGTCTCTCATTCAGATTCCAAGTTCTAAAGATGCAGTTTTGAGGCTCTCAGGGATGATGGAGAAGAACACAGGGCAAACCAGCATCAAGAGTCGGAAAGAAAATCCTGACAACACTGTCTAAGCCCTGGACCCAGCTCTGCTTGAAGCCAATCCATCACTGTATGTCCCCAGTTTAATGGGCCAATTCCCAATACAGTCTTTTCTTTTTAATTTGAAAGCTAAACTACTTAGAGAAGGGTTTCTGTTACTTCCAACCAAAAGATTCCTGACTAATGTTGTATCCTGTCAAACTCAACTTTACTGACAGAAATGAGAAAAGGACCCTCAGTGAGGATGATATTGTCTAGAGCTAGTTCTGAATAGAGATTTAGTTGGAGGTCGACACTGAAATTGGCCTATTAGTGTCCTGGTTATTTAACTGTTCAAGTGGGCTGCACAGCGGACATTTTCTCTAAGAGAACTTATTACTTCCCTAAAAGCAATGAAACTGGTACTGACTTGAACCAGAAAACAGGGAAGCCCAATTATTGCCCTGATAATTAAGATGCTTGAAATTACCATACATAACTTGTAAGAAAAACTTAATTACAAGTAAAAAAGGACAGGTTCAGGTCTGTAACCAGACATGTCAAGACTTGAAAAATAACACTAGTCAGTTGGCTCTTAAGAATCAAGCTATCATTTTCTTTGGGAATAATTCAACTCAACTGTAAGAAAACGGGACACACACACAGAGAATAAGCTCTTTGAGAGAAGCCCGGGTAAGGGCTGTACGGGTGGTGTCAGGGCTTCTACCAGGGAGCTGAGCAAGTATTGCTCCTGGGTTATGGCGACCCATCCTTCAAGGGTGAACCAGCGTTCCTAGCTCTCAGGTGCCAAACCCACAGATACCACTCCAAGCTCCCTTCATGCTCTTGCAGGATCCTGAGTCTCCATGTTCACTATCACATCAGATAACACAACTCCAGACATTACTACAGAAATAGAGGCCAACAGGGACACCTGGGTGGCTCAGTCGGTTAAGCGACTGCCTTTGGCTCAGATCATGATCCCAGGGTCCTGGGATGGAGTCCCACATCGGGCTCCCTGCTCAGCGGGGAGCCTGCTTCTCCCTCTCCCTCTGCCTGCCACTCTCCCTACTTGTGCTCTCTCTGACAAATAAATAAATAAAGTCTTAAAAAAAAAACAAAACTGTATGCTCTCCCCTCCTGCTGGAGCCTGCTCTGCCCCCACCGGGATTCAGCTCCAGCATTTCTAGTCTTTCTCTCTCCAAAGCTTCCTCTCCTGACCTCAGAAGACGTGTGCACATACCAACAATGGCCAATATTGTGATTCCTGTCTCCCCCAGCACCCCATCCCACCCCCCAATGTTGCCTCTCTGGTTTCTCCTTCTACAGCCACACACTCTGCTTTGTCAACCACTCTTGTTTTGGTGGCCTGCCATCAAGTTCCTACCCCCACTCTACACTGAAGTGGCCCTCCGGAAGGTTACTGGTGAGATCCTCATGGCCGATTCCAATCCCCTTTTCTCTGGCCTCAACCCCTGTGGCACTTTGCCCCGTTGCCTACCCTGGAAATGCTGTCATCTCCTGGGGTCTCCATGAAGTGGCTCTTTTGAATATCCTTCCATCTCTTTGACAATACTCTCCCTGCTGCCTCTTCCTACTCTAGTTACCCTAAAGTCTCCTCCTAAGTTATATCTCCCTTTCCTGCATTATCTACAGAACATTTTATCTAGTCTCATGGTTCCAATCTCACCTGGGAAGATTCTCAAATCTCCATCTCCAATTCCACGTTTTCTTGACCTCTGATGACAAACTCCTGACTCGAGGGTCCTTTGGGGTCTGCCCACTGGCAAGCCTGCTGGCACTCCATAAAAGACACCCTCTCGCTGTATACCTTTGCTCAGTTCAGCTGTGAGATTATTACTTCCTTACTTGAAAACCTTCAATGGCTCCCTCTGTAACACTCCTTATAGTGGTATTCAGGACCTCTGTGGTCCAGCTCTAATGCAGCCCTTCTAGCAACTCCTTCAGGGAAGCCTACAGTTCAGCAAAACTCTGCCACATCTGCCATTTTTCAATTGTGCTTTCCTGCCTTCCTGTCTGGGAACCTGCTCTTCTAGTCCCAGTGAGATACCTAGAGAGAAGAATCATACTTAACTGAAAGGGATCTTAGAGAATATCCCCTGTAACTCACTTTGCCGATAAGGAAAAAGACACACAGGTTAGATGACCTGCCCAAAGTCATATAACTTATTAGTTACAGATTATCTGGCTGGGGACCCCTGGCTATAGGTGAAGATGTTTTCTCAGTGCCATACACTGCTTTTACCTCACAGCCTGTTCAAGATGTCATATATAAATGAATATTCAAGCTTTTGTAAAGTTTGGAGGGTTTCTAAGGTCAGATGGCTGCACTGACAGCCAGGCAGAGCTCTCACCTGCAGGCAGAATGGCAGAATGGCCGAGATGGCAGACCTACTCGGCATGTTTGCCTCACACTGCCCAAGGGTTCAAAAATAAAAATCCTATGCTCCTGGGAAAATATTCTCCAGGAAAATGGATTCTGAGCCAATGCACTCTGATTCTGACCCAGCGAGTTTTCAGAGTGAAAACTGACATACAGAGGAAGCTCTCTTAAGTTCAGAGAGGGTGTACAGAGGGTGGGTGACAGAAAGTAAATGTGGGAAACTGGTGACAGCCCACTCAGGTTATATTTTTGAAATCATACTGAGTTTCATGACCTCAGCATGAATTAGGAACCCAAAAGATGGAAACATAGCTACATAGACCAAAAATGAGAGCACAGGAAAACAATGAGGTAAATGTCACATAAGTTACCTTCATCTGTGTGTGAAACAGGAAGACTCTTTCTCTGGTTTTCTCCCTGGTCCCCACTCTCAGCATTATGACTAATGTAAAGGCTGCACACTTGTAATACACATGAAAACCCCAACAACCAACACAGACCTCACACCACCCAACAGAGAGTATGGGGGAGAAAGATGGGGTGGGAAACCACCGTACAAAAATGTCTAACGAGAAAAGTATTCGCCCTTATAAAAGGCTCTGGTAACATATTGTACTTGTTCAGAATCCAAGAATACTGCTTCTAAAAACTCCCTTTTGGTGAAAAAAGACACAGCTAATAATAATAATAGATGGGGGAAAATCCATCTCTACCCACTCTCTGGGATATACATGTGCACACGCCCTCCAAAAAAAAAACAAAAACAAAAACCCTAACAGTGCTAGTTCCTGAGTAGGCATTCAAAAAATATTTCTTGATGGTCCCCAGCCTTGGTCCTCCATTTCAGCATGAGATCTTAACAAGCAAGCAATCTTACTGGAAAACTTGACACCTGAGCAGTAGGAGTAAATCTATATAGAACACTACTGACTCCATGGTGATCAAGTAAGAACAGTAGACTGTTTGGTTTTAAAAGTGCACCATTATTTTATGAAAGGACCAGAGCCAGCACTCCATCCTCAGATGCTAAGGGAGACAGGGAGAAGGAAAAGTTGATGAGAAAAGATAACAAGCTTAGTCTTCGCCTCACTACATGTGAGAAAGCAATCAGATCCCTAGTCAGCTCTATATGGAGAACAGCAAGAGAAAGTTCTGAACATCTTGGGAGAAACCAGGCACGGGGACATAAGCCTGTATTATTGCTAAGGGCTAAAGATCTGCACCCAGACCTAAGCGAGCTACTGAATGACCCTCTTTGTTGTTCTGATGCTTGGCCAGAACAAGTTTGAAAGTAGTAACCAAGGAAATGGCAGGAGACAAAACATTTTAATTGTAATGGGTAACAATTACAATTCTTTTTTAATTTTTTTTTTTTTTAAGATTTTATTTATTTGCGAGAGAGAATGAGAGACAAAAAGAGCATGAGAGGGAGGAGGGTCAGAGGGAGAAGCAGACTCCCTGGTGAGCAGGGAGCCTGATGTGGGACTCAATCCCGGGACTCCAGGATCATGACCTGAGCCAAAGGCAATCGCTTAACCAACTGAGCCACCCAGGTGCCCAACAATTACAATTCTTAAAAATTTCAGTTAATCCTGTCCTAGAGAAGGATCTTTTGGATAAATCCAAGTAATGAGATTTAGGTGGGCTAAATTCATCTCTCTCTGCTTTATATCACTTTCTGTTCAATTACCGATCTACTAGTTATTTTTCTCAGCCCAACTGTGAGGAACACAAAAACTTATATGTTACAACTAACTCATGAATTGAGGTTGGGATTGTCACATGTCATCACAAGGTGATTTCAGGGCCACTTTCAAGTTATTGCAAAATGTCACTCAGTTTTTTACTTAAAAACTTTTATAAACTGGCCAAATATTGGTTTTCTATTTACATTATCTATTTAGTAGGAGAAAACACATTTTATTATGACACTGAATCAGAGTGATTTTCTGGGCAATGGCTCCTGGAGAATTGTCTCCTTGTTGTTGTCATAAGCAGTCTGCTTTTTGATAACATTGTGCCACAGCTTGGCCATTACTTGTCTAACAGAATTAGCAGTGGGAGTGAACTGGCCCCCAAGCAGCAGGGTGCTAGAGCTTATAGCCCCCAAGTCCTATAAAGGCAGCCATCCCTGGATTAAGCTCTTTTTATTTCTTGATTGTTTAATGTCTTGCATATTATAATCAGTGCTTTAATTCAGGATTTGGGCCTTCTGGCAGTTTTCTGAAGGGCACACATTTTGAAGTCAACTAATTATCGTGTGCTCTTTTCTTCAGTCACCACAAGTTCTGTGGTCTGACAGTATTTCTATACTTGGCGGTCATGTTAATCTTTAAGCTGATGCTGCCCTAGGGGTTGCCAATGCAGAAGAGTCAGATAGTGACAAAGCATGGCTCACGCCTCTAGAAGGGCTTTATGCATTGGCAGTGATAAAGGGAAAGGAAAAGAGAGATTATGTGACACTGCATTTAACTGAGACAGTCTGTAAATCAACTTTTCTGCCTGAAAACAAGTACACATTTTGGAGAAGAATACATTCATCTCTCTATTGTTAGAATTGCGTGAGCGCTCAAAAAAAGGGTATGAGCCTCTATTCTGTGAAACAAAGACTGTTAACTATAAACCAATGAGATATAAAAGTTCTAAGTAAGTGGAAAGACATCAATCTTATTCCAGTGTATCCATGACACATGCTCTGGAGGAAGCTTATGAAAGTAAGCATGCATCACAGGAAGTAGCATTTCTGATTTAATTCTGTGAAGAAATGCACAGCTACTGGGTTAGTTTTTGTTGTACCATTACTATCCAAGTTGAAAAAGTCAAAATCCTTTTTTTTTTTTAACATATAATGTATTATTTGTTTCAGAGGTACAGGTCTGTGATTCAACAGTCTTACACAATTCACAGCCCTCACCATAGCATATACCCTCCCCAATGTCTATCACCCAGCCACCCCATCCCTCCCACCCCCCACCACTCCAGCACCCCTCAGTTTGTTTCCCAAGATTAAGAATTCCTCATATCAGTGAGGTCATATGATACATGATAGTAGGAAGGGGAAAATGAAGGGGGCGAATCGGAGGGGGAGACGAACCATGAGAGACTATGGACTCTGAGAAACAAACTGAGGGTTCTAGAGGGGAGGGGGTTGGGGGGATGGGTTAGCCTGGTGATGGGTATTAAAGAGGGCACGTTCTGCATGGAGCACTGGGTGTTATACGCAAACAACGAAGCATGCAACACTACATCAAAAACTAATGATGTAATGTATGGTGATTAACATAATAAAATAAAATTTAAAAAAAAAGTCAACATCCAAAAGCAAGAATTCTTTTTTGTAAGAAGGGGGAAACATGAGAACATAGACTCATATTTGCTTGTGAGTACATAAAAAAATGCCAGGAGGATAGAATGGGGCTGGGAATACCGGAATAGAGAGGAATGGAGAGCGGAAATGGGAGTCAGAGTTTTCTATTGCCTACAGTTTTATTATCATTATCATGTGCCAATGTGAATATACCTAATTCAAAAATTATGTTTATTAAAATAATGAAATTAAATAGGAGATAGTAAAAGCAAAGAACAAATTACATAAACAAGAGGTTGGCAAAAGGAGAAATAACAATCTTCCTACCAAAACAAGCTGAAACATATGTTTACTTGTAAAAAACCTGTTAAATGGGGATATCTGCTAAAACTAGATGGTGGGCCCCTACTGTGTGTTATATTATTGTCTGTAGCCCACCTTTGCAAGACTGAAATATTTCCCCCTCCAAAAAAAAAAAAATGTGTAAGAAATTTTCCTTTTTTTCATCAAAGTAATCTATCCTTATACAAGGGGGAAACGTTTTTATGAAAATGGAGGCCATGTAGTGACTGGTTTGCTTTAAAACTATTTGCTTTTTACTTTCATAACCTGACAAGATTTCTATATTTACCAAATAGGTAGTACTTATGACAAAAATACATGGGGACATCATGAGATATTGCACAGTGTACTGCCTGCAAAGAGAAATTAGAAAGGAAAGCAGGTTTCTTCCCTCAAGTTGATAATCCTAAACCCTGGAAGCCTAATGCAGGAGCTCTACTGCCTTTCCAATTTTGAAAAAAACTTTAACCAATGCCTTCTGTTTCCCAGACCTTCTTCCTCTCACACTTTGGGGATTAGACCCAGATCAGGCTCAAACTGAGTAGAGAAAATTGTCTGCCCTAGTTAACTGGGGCCTACAGGATGCTCGTGCCCCATTTCCAGTCCTATGAGAAACCTGTAAAACCAGGGCAGGCTGTGTATCAGCCACCCAGGATAGAGGGTGTTCTAAAGTTTGTGTCAGAATCTCAGGGGTAGGGGCGCCTGGGTGGCTCAGTCGCTTGAGCAACTGCCTTCGGCTCGGGTCGTGATCTCAGGGTCCTGGGATCGAGCCCCGCATCGGGCTCCCTGCTCTGCGGGGAGCCTGCTTCTCCCTCTCCCACTCCCCTGCTTGTGTTCCCTCTCTCTCTGTTAAATAGATGAAATCTTTAAAAAAAAAAAAAAAAAAAAAGAATCTCAGGGGTATTCTGGATTCATGATAAATCATCAGAAGGTAACCCTTGGTAGGATGGAAAGCAAAGGTTCTATCAGGCTGAACGCACTCAATTTCCCGGGGCCGCTTCAGACTATGGCTGTCTCATCCAGATCCATGCCTCTGGATTCTCTTTTGGGGGGTATTTACTAAGTGATTGTAGGTCTGTTGAACTTGGGTGGGTGCCCTAGCCAGGCAAACTCCTCCTCTGTTTAACTAAGGCTCAGCGGAGGTGCAGCACAGGACAATCTTTCTAGTGTTACTTTCTCAACCGCTTCCCATCTCAAGAGTGTCCCCATGTCAGCGGCCATGAGAGACCCTCCATATACATGATCTCCAATTCTGACAACAACCCAGCAAGACTGTTGCTGTTGGTTCCATGTTACAAATGAGAGCAAAGGAGGCTGAAGGAGTTCAAGGGTGAGGCAAATGACTTAAGGCCATATAGTTAGCTTTATAGTAGAACTAATAACTCAAATCCAGGTCTGATTCTGCAAGCCATGTTTTTTCTACTACAGCATATGACTTTTGATGTCATAACTTTCAGGTTTAGGAGTTTGAACATTATGTAGTTAAACTTAGGATGACAAATCCATATATTCTAATTTGTGCTTGGGCATATTTAAAGCCATTTATAAAGACAAATGACAGTCACCTAAAAACAATTTGCTTGGGAATGCAAAGCTATTCAAAAGATAAACATTACATTTTCCTGCACATAAAAACAGTATTAAAAAATTAAATTATAACCCCAAAGAAATGTATAAATCTTACCACCTTCTTCGGGTTTCATGTCTAATAGTTCATCTACAGGTCCATTAGAGGAAGGGAAAGAAAACAAAATTATGAGTCAGTTTCATTTTGTAAGGAGTTTGTCAAATTTATTAAAATTGAGTCATTTTCCTTAATCTAGATTACCTGAGCATGCATTATGTGTAGAGCTTTTGTCTAAGGCAGATAAAACGCTTTTTCCATCTTCAGCTGTCAACAGAACACATGCATTTGGTTATCACCAATTCAGAATGGTGTGTATTCATATGCTATTGCAGTGTAAGGTAAACACAGAGCTCATCACACAGAAGCAGGGGTCCTGAGATTACATTCTGCTCAAACTGTTGGCTCTCCATGAATTGAGTTAACAACCTCGACTCTTTGCTCTGTTTGGTAGAAAACTATATGACACTGACTTAACAATTCTCCTTTCATGGACAAACGTGTGATTCAAGTAATTGACTATTGATGGTGCTACGAACCTTAGCCATTTGGGGCCTGGCTAAAATAAAAAGGGCAGATCACTGAGTGAAAGAAGTCAGCCTGTAAATGCTACATACAGCATAATTCCCACTATACACAATTCTGGAAAAGGCAAAACTATGTTAACAGTAAAAAGATCAGTGGTTGCCAAGTGTTTGGAGGAAGGGAGAGATGAACAAGGTGCAGCCACAGAGGAGTTTGACGACAGTGAAATTATTCTGAATAATACTCTAATGGCGAATACGTGTCATTGTATATTTGTCAAAACTCATAAAATGTGTAGCACCAAGAGTGAACCCTAATGTAAACTATGAGTGACAATGATGTGTCAGTGTTGGTTCATTGTCTATAACAAATGTATTACCCTGGTAGGGGATGCTAATAATGCATATGTGGGGACAGGGGGTATATGGAGATCTTTGTACCTTCTGCCCAGTTTTCTGTAAACTAAAAACTGCTCTAAATAATAAAGTGTGTGTCTGTGTATATGTGTGTATATACAACACAATACAACAGCCTTAAAACTTGGTGTGCTTGGGGTGGCTGGGTGGCTCAGTCGGTTAAGCATCTGCCTTTGGCTCAGGTCATGATTGTGGGGTCCTAGGATCTAGCCTCGTCTTGGGCTCCCTGCTCAGCAGAGAGTCTGCTTCTCCCTCTCCCTCAGACCCTCTCCTCTTGCTCATGTTCTCTCTCTGTCTCTCCCTCCTAAATGAATAATAATAATAAAAAAAACCTTGGGTTTGCTCCTGTGTACATTAGACTTTCTGTAGGTCACAAAATAAGACAGATGACACTTTAATTATGGTGGATTCCATTCTATGTATACCTAAAACAAGGTAATCAACATTTGCAATCTCAAAATATTATGCAAATACCACAAACAAGGGATCATACTACACAAAGAAAAAAAATCTGATTCTTTCGTATTATTATGTGATTTATATTGATATGGAACTTGAAGACATAATAAACTGGAGTTTACATTTTCCCTCAAAACTATAATATTTCTAGATTCCCACAACATAATTCATGTTGTCAACACCCAAGAGATACTGAGGTTGGAGGTGTGGATCCATACACTCAGAGAGCTCTTACATGGCCAACAGCATCAGGCTGACCTGCTTCTCTGTCTTCTATCACTTGCTCCCTCTCTGTCTCCAGAACAGTGTCTTTCTGACCTTCTCCTGGTCCTCTTTGGCTCATAGTCTTGGCCCAGGCTGTTTCTTTTACCTTGATAACTCCTGCAACAGCACTTGACTTAGCTAGGACCGTGAGCCCCTTAAACAGGTGGGGTCTCTCTATCGCACCTGCCCAGAACCCTTGCAGCTCTTATCAAAGTTGGAGTTGCCCAATTACTTGTGCAAATTATTAGATTACCACCTGCTTCCCCTTTTGACTGTGAGCCCCATCATGGGAAGGGTCTGAATATGTCTGGTGTACTACTGTGTGCCCAGAGCCTCCTGCTGAACCTGCCACACAGGCAGCACTCAATAAATATCTGTGGAACAGGGGTGCCTGGGTGGCTCAGTTGGTTAAGTGTCTGACTCTTGGCTTTGGTCTCCCGGTTGTGAGATCAAGCCCTGCACTGGCTCTGTGCTCAGTGCAGAGGCTGCCTAAGATTTTCTCTCTCCCTCTCTCTTTGCCCCTCCACCTGCTCAATGTGCTCTCTCTCTCTCAAATAAATAAATAAAATTTTAAAATAAATATCTGTTGAACAAATGAACAAATATGTGAGTAAAGGAGGGAGTACGTGCATGAAATGATGATATGAAGCCAAGTTAGAGAGGCAGATAGGTGAGAGGTTTTTGTTTTCTTTTGAAAGATAGATGAGGGAAAAGCAAATGAAGCAGTAAAGTGGGAGGAGAATAAAGCAGGTGAAGCAAATGGTTGGTAAAGTAGGAGGAAAGACAGAAGGAAGGTAGAGAGTGGAGGAAAAGAACAGAAGAGAAAGGAAGTCCCAGGGTCTGCTTTGCCTCCTCCTATCTCCTGGAAGGGCTGCCACAGCAAAGGGTGGAGTGAGGCAAAGGCGGATATGCCCCCCCGCCCTTCGAGGGCCAGGCTGAGCAGAGGGTTGGGGTAATTTCAGTTCTCTCCATATCACCTGTAAAGCTTTCTCTTGCATCCCTGAGGATTCGAGTCCCAGTGAAAAGCTCAGCATTACATCACCTTAGTCCCACCACGTTTTACTGTACCCTCCACTCCATTATGAGAAGAACCAGTGAAAGAACTAGCCATCATGGCAGGAGCCAGGAATAGCTGACAAACCTTTCATGGCACATTGCATCATCTACTAACTCTCCGATCGCTTTCCCAACAATTGGAGGATCAGCACACCCAAGGGAGCAGGTGTTACTCATTACAGAGCAGACTTAGGAATCACCTGCTAGAGCCGTGTCTGAGCTCTCCCCATCTGTTCCCAACAAAGACCAGCCCCCACCCCACAACACAGTGGAAACCAACTCACCCAATCTGATCATGTAATCTTATTAAAACTATCTTTGCAGCCCAAATGGCAGTTAGAACTAGTAATGGCAATAGCAGAAATGTTATCATCTGTTGTAAAAGAAATCGCTCTCTGTTAATTCTCCATTTCGGATGCTCCTCTGACGGGCTGCTGCAGAAGTGACTGACGGTGCTATTCTCTGGCTCACAATATAAAACCCTCTCCCAATAATGCTATTTAGTCAGCATCACCGATATTTGAAAATTTAAAACCGAAATGGTAAAAAAAGAAAAAGCAAATTAATATAGTATTTTCTCAAATGGAAAAGAAGAAAGGCCTAGGAGGAGTCTGCCAAAAAAGAAAATGAATTGATTGCTGAGCAGTATTTCAGAAGCAATTCTAAATAAAAATCAAAACTTACTCTTAAAACTAGAAGACTCCTTGTGCTGGTTTTCATCCTCTAATGAAATTAACCTTAAAATTAAAAAAAAAAAGTTTAGTAATCTAGTTCTGAAAATTTTATATTTATGATACAGCCAGATTTTTCTGTACAATATTACTGCACTTACAACACAAAGACGTGTGCACACACACATGAACATACAGTCATTTACATGCTATTCATTTTTTTAAGAGGAAATACTTTTGCTGGCTTTTTCCTCTCCTAAGGCTGGTTAGTAGCATCTTAATAACTGAATTTGGTTTCATCACAAGTCATATATTCTGTAAATATCTAGGTGGGCAGTTAGGTATAACTAAAATAGATACTGTACAGTTATCACTTTTAAAAACGTAGTTAAAAAACTGATGGGCAAGTGAGTATTTATTCTGATTCCTGCTGTTACAGGAGAGGACACCTCAGGAGGTTAGCTAAATTACTAAGGCTGAAAGCAAAAGCAGGATCCGTCTCAAATCCATAAGACTGTCACCTACTGAACTCTCACCATACCAGTTAAGATCACAGCAGAGACATATCACCACCCTGAGACTCAGCTGGTACCTTTGAACCTCCCCCTCTAAAGCACCTTTACCTGCTATTTTTGAAAAAAAAAAAAAAAAAAATTCTTGCTAAATTTCCATTTTGCATTTAAAATAGTTACTGGATTACACTTTTTGAGCTTTTAAAAAGAAGTACTAACATAATGGAGAAACCTGAAATTAAGGAGAACTAATCGAGACAATCTCGGGTGGTTCCTTTCTGAGTGAAGGCTAATACTTTGATTGCAGTAACATATATGGGTGAAAAGAAGGTACCAGAACTCATTCCAGGTCCTGCCTCTTACTACACCAGGGGCCATGGGCAGTCTCTTCACTTCTTTTGAGCCTCACTGCCATCATTTAAACAATGAGGAAATGTTGGCATTGATTACACAAAGGGTTGTTGTGAGAATGAGTAGAGAAAACATATAACAAAGCACCTGACATTGCACTTAGTATATAGTAGAGCTCACTAAAGGGTACTAAGCATTACTGTTATTACCAGGAATAGGTTAAACTGCTTCTCCCTAAAATAGTTAATTTTATTAGTTTCAGATCATATTCTATAGCTGTTCCCACAGTGAAAACCTGTCTTTGTTTTACACTAAAGGAATTTTCTAGTATTTGCTTTAAAATTAAAAAGGCTTGGGGTGCCTGCGTGGCTCAGTCGGTTAAGACTCAGTCTGACTCTTGATTTCAGCTTAGATCATGATCTCAGGATCTCATGTGTTGAGCTCCATACTCAGTGGGGAGTCTGCTTGAGATTCTCTCTCTCTGCCCCTAACTCCACTAAAAAAATAAATAATAAATAAAAGTAAAAAGGCTAATACTGGCAGCAAATACTTCTGTGGGACAAAAATATATATTTGAAATTTCAGAAACACAGTAAAAATACAAGCTGGTTTTACCATACAATTATCATCTAAATTTTTTTGTGTGGAGAAAGAATCCCAAATGGAGGTAAGGTAATCCACTTTCCTAGGTCAGCCAGTTCAAGACTAACCCTGTTCCTGCAAGCCCTGATATCTCAATAGGAAAGGATTCACACGGAAACTTCCTTGCTGAATGGGATCAGGACATATCGTGCACCACATATGTTGAGAAATTTGTCTCAGTAGGTAACATGACTGGAGGCCCCTTCTCTGTAAAGTGGCAAGAAATGGAGATGGAGCAGTCACTTCCTGCACTCTGCTTCACAGAGAAAAAAACAGAAGGTCTGAAGAGTAGGAAACAAAATGTCAGAACCCAACACTTTTGTATGATAACACCTTAGTACTCGATGTCTCCTGAGGCAATCTCATAGGTTATTTTCTTCTACGAGAGAAAAAGCCAGGGGATTTCCTATCTGGGACAGGATTCTGTAAATGATGGTAACAAAAGGACCAGATTGGGTCCAGAAGCCTGACAGAGCAGAAAGCTGGGGCTGAGGCCACCATACAGAGAGCACTGGAGACGTGTGCCTTTTCTCGTCCCAGTCAACTCCTCACAAGTGTGCTCCTTCTAAGACCCGAGAAATGCGTCTCTTATTGGGATGAATCCTGGCCGAGCAGGACTATGTGCAGGCCAAGTCTGGGCTTCATTTTAATACATCAACCCAGAGAAGTGAGGAAGTAAAGCAACTGGCCTGTGTTTGAGACCCCAACAGACTTGCCGCCCTTGCCTGTGGAAATAAAGATTTTGCCAAGAGAAGCAGCCATAACTTACTGCCTCGGCTCCTCCACGGTGGCCTCTGCACTTTCCTGCTGGGTGATCTTCCTTTCTTCTTTCTCAATCAGTTTTTTCATAGGGTCTTGTAAGCTCTTGATCACAATAATGAAAAGGAAAAAAAGAAAAAGAAAGATCAATAAAAAACTCAACTTCCTCTGGTCCAGAAACCAAACCTTGAATTCAAGGTTTGGGGAGGTTACCTTTGATCCTATCAAGTAGACAGAAAAGAGATTTTAAATGTTCTCAGACCCATCCAAGAAATACTAGCCTATAGAGGAAAATTGTTTTGCCACTAGATTTATGCTTTCCCCTTCGTGATAAGTTATTCAAAAGAAGGCCTTTTGGCTATTGCTAACTTTATTTTCCATCTTTAACATGCAGCAAAGATAAACATTCTGTTCTGCTTGCAGCCCACACACTGACAAAGTAGAAGTTTTCTCCCCCAAAGATGAGACAATTTCATTTTATTTTTAATTTTGTTTGTGATTTTATAATCTAAAAACAGCTTTTGAAAAATAAGAGAAAACAAAACCTTTTTTTAAGAAAAAACAAAACAAAATAGTGGCTTAACATATTCTGACAACTCCCACAAGTGGACAGAGCAGGTGCATCCAAATCTTTGTAGATTAAAAATGGGTGGGAATCTTTTTTTGGAACATAATTTCTTGGAGTTATTGTTCTCAAGTTTTATTAAATATTTAAGGAAAGACTTTTTTAAAAAATCCAGTGCCTAAAAACTGTACACCAGCAGCAAACCTGAAAAAAGCAAAACATTTCCATAATAACTGAATAATGAGTTATAAAAAGAGATCTCTACTTGTGGTTCTAATTAAACCACAAACCTACAAATTACACAACAAACATCTCAAGATACTTAACCTGCTTATAATCTTAGAACCTTTAAAATCTGTCCTTTGGGCCTTCCTGTCTCGTCCTCCTTCCCCTTCCCATCTTTCTCTTCTCTAGTGTGACCCACACACAGAAGGTGACAAGCACGTTCCCTACACCAACTCTGACAGATCTGTGATGTCTAGCTGCAGGTTGGATGGAGATGGTCTGGAGACAGAGTCTTTGCAGAGCAGAGCTATGATGGATGGCAGTGTCTGCTGTGGATGCCAGGTGGACACTGGTGTTATGCTCTCACTCCCTATACAGAATAATTTCCCTATAACACCCAAGCAATCATGGTACCATTTTTCTCAAGAACCCACAGTACTTCTGTATTTCTTTCCACTTCTAGTCTAAACCTGTCTGCCTGATTTGAAAGATCTTCTAAGATGGGATCCTATCCTAATCTCCCAGATTGCTTCCCTCTGGCTTCCAAATGGGAGCTTTCCATTCACGTAGGCCTGTCTCCTCATCGCCTTCTATGTGCTAATTGCCCCCTTCCTATCTTTGTTCATTCTGGTTCTTTACCCAAAAAAGTTCCACCTATTTGTCCACCCTCAAAAGTCTGATCAGTCTTTGCAAAGCCCAGATCAATTACTGGTATTTTCCTTAAAGCTTCATTCACTAAGCACGCCAAATTCAAGAAAGTCCTTCCATCTTCAAAGTGTATTTACAGTCCTATTCACATTTGATTATATCTATTCTGTATTATGTTTTGTTTCTTAAAAAAATATTTTTTAAATTAGAAAAATAATAGAACCACATGTAGAATGCTTGGAAAATTAAAAAGGAAAAACTACTCATAATTTGATTTCCCCCCAAAATTAGTTATTATTTGCATGTATTTCCTTTCTGGTTTTTCATACTCATACTACTTTATATAATTGGAATCATTGCATATAGATGTCTTCTTAAGCAATATAAGATGTGTACATATTTCATAATAAAAATTATTCCTCATCAGAGAATATAAAAAAGATTTTATATATCATAAACATTCAATATTAAATTAAAATAGGTAAATACACATTCATTCACCATTTTTCTAACATAAGGTCAAGGTTTTTTCATTGAATATATGTGCTATGATTGTAGTTCTGAAGCATTTTCTTGCATCCCAAAGGCATTGCCATCATTGGTAAGGACTATTTCTGGACATTTAGATTAGTACACTTAGTCAACAAATAGTTTTAGAGCATTTACCAAGAGCCAGGTGCTGTTTTGGGTGCTGGAGATACAATGGTGAACAAGACAGACAGAATTACTAGTTAATGATGGGTCTAAGGCAGGGAATTAACATGGGGGATACAAAGTGACTGGGTCACTACTTCAGTTAGCAAGAACATCCTCTCTTGGAAGTGACATTTCAGCTGAGAGTTAGAAGACAGGCAGGAGCCATCTGTGTGCAGGTCAGGGAGAAACAGAGGCCTGAGGGCAAAGGCCTAAAGGAAGGAATAGCTCGGCTTGGAGGAGGAACAAAATGAATCCACTGCGATTATAATATAGTGGGCAAGAGTACAAGTCCTAGGAGATCAAGATACAGAGGTCAGCAGGGGTCACACAGGGATAACATTTCTTTACCCACATTCATCAATATTTAACATTGTGCCCCATTGGCTTCATCATATTATTTTGCCCTTTATATCTCTCCAGTGCATGACAACGAAACGGGATCCATGATTATCAGCTGGAGGGGGAAATGTGATAAAGGACAGTATTGGAACAAACAAGGCCACTGGAATATGGACTGTAGTACAGATGATGTTCTTTTTTAAAATCATATACCCCAAAGCATCTGGTAAAAGCTGGGCATGTGTGTGTGTGTGTGTGTGTATTTTGGAAATATGCAACCATAAGGAGAAGTTCAACAGATGTCAAAGACTTACTCTTTTCAATAGATCTGCCAATCACAGCATTTTATTCACACACAGACACACACACACACGGACAGACACACACACACAGACACACACACACACCCTTCCAGCAGCTTTATTGTCCATAGAATGGTCCAACTCTGGTCAAAGTGAAGCCGGGAGTATTTTCAGCTGAGGTTCTGATGGCCCCAAGACACACTTTTCAATTCTGTGACGCTTTGTCCAGGCCTCCTGGTTTGCTCAATTACCTTCTCATTGCATTTCCTTTTTCTCAATCAGCACTAGGCAGGGCCAGGACATGTCTGCTCTCAGCCGGCTGTGTCTAGCTGCCACAGGGCTTGCCTAAGCCCCTGAGATGCCCTTGACAGCTCCATGGTTATCATCCCTTCTGTCTCCAGGCGGACCTCCCCTCATAACCACACTCCAGCAGCTCTCAGACAATCCCTTTGTAATGTAAACCACTCCTTCCTTCTTTTCAACCCCTTCCCTGTTGGGCCATTAGCAGGGACTCAATTGTTGGCTCCCTGTCACCATGATCACAGTTAAGTCACTATTGTGCTTCACTAACAGAATGGCTACAGTTCCAATCGCTACTTTATTATTAATAATTCCTGTTACCATTGCTCCTCTCTTCCTATTACCATTGTCCCTATAACCATTTGACTGTTGCCACTCAAGAGAGGTGTTAAATATGCACGTGTTTGGTTGATAAATTAATGTACCTAAGGTTAAACTTTAAGGTTAAAAATTATAGCTCTTTAGCTAGGAAATTCAAAGCCTCAGGGGAATAACAGGAAAAGGTTTATAGAACCATAAGCAAAATTAATACTGAACACCTGGGCTTATTTATTAAATATTAGAATTTTGAGCTAAGGGGAATCTTGTGTGGGGAATCTATCATGGGGGATACAAAGTGACTGGGTCATGTACCATAGAATTTACCCATCTAAAGTATACCATTCAATGGTTTTTGGTATAGACACAGAGTTGTGCAACCATCACCATAGTCAATTTTAGGATATTTTTAAGTGGCATCTTTTGAAGCAAGAGAGACTTTTAGATCAAACTGAGCTAAATACTCCTCCATACAGCAAGAGTAAAAAACCACAACAACACATATGGAACCTGTTTCTTACAAAGATGATAAACAATATAGCTAATAAAGAAACTTAGAGGCACTTTGAAACATCACAGAGCACGAATCACATCCCCTTTCCTCTCTCAGCACTAGTTCCTGGGTGTGCCTGTCCGATACAGGATATTCTACATGGTGAACTAGTGCTTTCTTCAAAGTTTGATGAAAAGGGCTAAGTGGGGGCCGCGGTGGAGGTAAATTCTTTATAGTATTTTAAAGTCCACAACTCAGCTAAAAATGCTTAACCCTACAGCATCTGTAAAAGTCAGGGGTGACAGCATTTTCTGTGTGACATGAACATCTGGTCAGGCAAAATGAGCCTAAGAGGCCTGGCTGATTGCACAGCCAGGGGTGGCCATCAGATGGAACTATTTTGAATCAGTGGCTGATGGAAGCCACATTCAAATCCACGTCCAGAAATGAAACGTCAAAACACTCTGTTTCTAGACCCCAAACCCAACTGGGTCCTTCATTAAAATTGCTTGTGAAAATCACTACGTATTAGCAGCAATACAGCATCGTGCAAGAATGAAACGTTTTGTACAGAGGAAAGAATGTTTTTAGACTAAGTAACCTTTCTCTGTTTAAGGCTGCACTGACATGCTAATAGTTTCCATCAATGCTTAAATGGTTTCAGGAAGCACACACACAATATATAAGATCAGCGTGACAGAGGAAATGCGCAGACTGAGCTTGCAAAAGTGTCTTAGAAAGGAAGCAGCTTAATATAATAATGGGAGTTACTACTTCCTGTATTAGGAAAATAAAAGCAAGAGCAACATTCATCTGAATGAAAGCAAAACTACTCACAAAACAAATTTCACAGACAAAAGGCTAGCAGCCAGCCCTGATATAATGACCTAAGTTTAAGTTTAGCCTTGACAATCGAGTGACATTTTCTCTAATCTTTAATTACAACATTTAATTTTCTTAGGCTACTTTCCATTAATTATACTGTATGCATATGAAGGTGCCGAGTGATTGTCTATAAAAGGAAATGGAAGTGCTGAAAATAGTGAGGCATGGTTAAAAGATGGTGAACTCAGCTGGGTGTGTGTATGTTTGTGTTTATATAATTGGTAGCACATGAGGAATAAAAAGCAGAGGCCAATGATGTGTATGAGACGCACAATTCATGGACGTTTAGCACACGTGGCCTCCCCACCCATGCAGTTATAAATCTCTGAAGATACTATATAAGGAGCACTGTTAATCTAGGACCAGAAGGTACTCTTGAACTGTACTGTAGAACAAAAAGTAAGATTAGAGAAAAATAAACACAATCATAAGTAAGATATATAATCTTGTTCTTTAAAATACGATGGAAAATTGTTACTGGGAAGGCATCACAGTGTCCTGGAAAGAGGTGCACTATGAAAATAGATCAAGTAGTGCTGGGGCATGGAAAAGGGTCTTCACCCCTTGGGGGCTTCTGCTCACCCCTCAGAACAATGGAGTTAATGACAAGTATACCTTCCTTGGAACACTGAGGATTAATGTAGATAATGCTTCTGCACAGTACCAAGCTCATCGTGAGCAATCAAAATGTGCTTTCTTATCAACCATTTTTCAAGGTCGAAAAGGAATTAGATGTCTTAAGGGCTCATCTTGTGTTAGGTACTGCACTTCATGTTTACACATCTCACAAAACCCAGATAAACACTATCTTCCTGGTTTCCTGATATGGAAATGGAGACTCAGGTGAAGTAACTTACTGAAGGCCATTCAACCATGAACAGGTAGAAGCAATATTTGATTCCAGGTCTTCTACAACTAGTTAAGAAATAGTATTGAATAGCCGAGCCAAGAACATTTACTGAACTCCTTCATATGAAGTGCCAAAGGAGATTAAGGAGACTCCACTCCAAACTGTAAAAGAAGGGTCCTAGGTTCCTAGGTATCTGAGGGACTGACATACAGAGGATGTTTTTCACCTATGTGCAAACATTTCAAAGTGTTACTTTTAATTGAAAGTTTACAACTGGACTTTTTAAAGGTGGCCCTTGTGCCTTCTCTTGCTCTCCTTGCCTCACAGCCAGAAGTACCCCCTTGAAGAAGTGACATGTGGTAGAGTGGGAAAAGCATGAGCATCCCTGTTCCCAGAGCTATCACATCCTGGGCATGTGGCCTTGGACAGATGACTAGACCTTTCTGAGCTTTGGTTTCTTCATTTTGAAACACAGGGGGAAAAAACCCAAGTAGACCCAACTTCTCAAGGTTATTTGAGGATAAAATATATGCACTTTCTATATATTAGTGCTGAACCTAACAGTATTATTAATTATAATATCCAACCTTGGCACATTAGAGTCACGCATACCATGACAAATTCTCTGAGACGTTACTTCACCTCACGTTTAGCAGAGTTTCTGGCATTAAGTAACTGCCCACACAATGATAATATTTTTCCATTCCCCTCGAGTAAAAGTAAGGGAATGAGAAGCAAAGGATGGAGAGGAAACTTACCGTTATGAGGACAGCCTGAGCTACCACCAGCTTCTTAGAAGAACCAGTGCCAGTCATCACAAAGGATGGACGGACTGATGATCAGCCACACTCTGGCTTGTCCACCTCAGACTACAGTGGTGGCCATGGTCAGCCCCCCTACACACTCCTCTCCCATGACTTGGATGCATCTCAATTTTGCAATGATCTGGCCTGGAGCAGCTTGGGGGAAAAAATCATTCTGCTAAATGCTGTGTAAAGTAATGACACTGAGAGAAAACTTGAAAGTCTACAAGGATATTCTGGATGCTCGCCATGAATAATTGCCATGTTGGGACTGGCAACTAAAACAGCACTGCAGAGATATTTACCCAATTTTCATAAAAACTATTATGGCTTTATTTTCAAAGCAAGTAACTACAGAGCTGTGTGGCTTGTCGGTAAATGTTCAAGTGATTAACTGAGAAATGTGGAGGTGGGTGGAAGAAGGCTGTTAGGCATACAAATTTGAGAAAAACAAAATCTAGAGAAGGATGTTTTTTGAACTGTGAAAGCTAAAAGCATTTTGGTCTCCAGAATGATGTTCCATATAAGAGTGCTAAGTCCTAGACCCCAGGAGAGAAGAAAGGGAACATTGGCACATCTGTTTCAATGGTTATTTTTGAACATGCCCAAAGTTAGGTTTTCAAATTCGGGTTTCCTTAGTTAAAATCCTGGTGCAGGGCAAAAGCCAGTTGCAAAGTCAAAGTGCATTTTTTTAGAATTAGCCCTGTTTGCAGGGTGGGAAGCCTCCTTGCCTTTCTTGCTTGCAGGCCTGCCCTGCCCTCTCCTATCCCTGGGGGAATTCTCTCAGCCCAGACCAGGGCCTGCAGGGCCAAAGCACAGGTTTGGCAATGGAGCTGCCAGAGCATCTGTGGGAGTCAGGGAGGGAGTGGGTCATCCTGGGCGAGGTCTGGGACACCTATCCCACTGCCATTCACAGCCTTGCCTGCAAAACTCACTGCAAAACTTACCATCTAGGGTAAAAACAGTAAGGAACTTACACTAGGCTACAGAACCTGGCAACCTCAACAAAACCCTCTGTATCGATACTACCAATGGCTGTCTTCTGGATCCACCTTAGAATTCTTGATAAATCCATCCCTACGACCCTCACTGGTGCCACCACCCCCTCTACATAGCCGGGAAGTGTCAGAGCCGAAGTTAAAGCCAGGTCTGGCTGTCTCCAGAGCTTCTGACCTTACTGACCTTCCGTACTTTGTTTTATCATGTATCCAGAGTAAAACACCTGGCTTTCCTGCTAAAAACACTGGAATGGGGCACATCACAGAACTCCATTTTACTACTGGCCGTTTTCATTAAATATAGGCACTCTGATCTCTTTAAAAAAAAAAAAAATCAGAGAAGGATATGCCTTCCCCTCAACCAGCTCCCAGTGGGTGTGTCCACTTTTTCAAAGGGCCCCCAGTGCTCACTTCTCTATAAAGACATCTAACTCAACCCACATAATAGGGGAGAAAAGACCACTAATACAAATAGAATTTTAGATTTTTCCAGGAAAAGCCAACTCGACTCCACAGGGGTATTTTGCTTTTGCCTTTGTTTTTGTTTTTGTTTTGCCTTCTCTGAAGCCTGTTTTGGATCTGTAGGGAAATGTGTAAGTAAACGGCATCCTGGAAGGATGAAGTAAACATGACCACATCTGAGGGTCAGTAATTTAAGACAGGGCACTGTTTTCCTACAGACAGCATTTCATTCAGCTTTCTAAAAAAATGCTTTTAAACTCATGGTCTAAATTACTTTCTCTAAAAAAGTGACAGTGCTTTTGAGATATGGCTAGAAATATTCCATTCCTATCTCCATGACTATTTCTACCATGTGAAAGACATTCTCCGATGATTTGGAATCAGTATAAAATTAACATTAATAATAACCCATGCAAAATCCCTATGTTTAGTAGCACTTTAATGAAACAATAAATATTTATTTAGATTAGAACATTGCTTCTTTTATTGGAAATCACTTCAAAAGATGGTTCTCTCCACTTTAAATTTGAGCTTTGCTGTATTTAGATTTAAAAAAATTGTAATATTAAAAATTTTTTTTGTAATATTAAATTTCAATGCTAAATTTCCCATAAAGTTAAAATGCTACAAAAATTTATTAATCATAAAATTTAAATGATGAAGGATTATGTCAATAAAGGTACAATTAATAGAACCATATCAGGCCTGAGTAAAAAAGCAATAGTTGTCACATAAAACATTACCACAAAATATTTGCAAAATGTCAACATAGTCACTTGGGTATTTTTCAGGTTGTAAGAGGTGGAGACTCAATTCATTTTTACAATAAAATTATTCTGGGAAAGAATGACACATGTTTTCTAGAGAAAGGTTCATTAGAAATAAAACTTAAAACTTCTGGGGCATGAGTTATATCCCTGTAATTCTGTAGCAGAAGTCTCTTCCCTCCAAACAGGATGCATTGAGTGTTTAACACATTAATTATCATCCTTCATCAAGCATAAAACTAACAGTCAGGAAATCCAGCTGCAGTGGCACAATTACCAACACTCAGAATACACCCTGCAGCAAAGAAAACAAATGGGTTGCTTTTCATTAACAGAGCTTGGCAAACCTCTCCAAAGACAATGTTTTCTTTCCAGCCAGAGTCCCAAAAGGCATTTCAGGGGCTATTTGCTCAGGTAAATCCAGAGAACAAATAAATGGTGAAAATATTTATTTGAATTTCAAAATATCCATTATCAATATATAGTGCCATTCAGAAGAAAATGACATTTTGAAAATGACTCAATCAAATCAAAATCTTTTAAATACAAGGTATGTTTAAAAAAAATACATTAGTGCAAGAGGTTGCTAAGTCAGGTAATATCTTCATGCTTGCTGGTAATACACAAGGTATTAGTGATTTTCATTTTCATGTTTTGTGGCATGCAGGATGATATGTAATATGCCTCTATGTGGGCAATAATGAGCTGTGTGATAACAGGATTCTATTCTATAGGTTTAGGTCCATATAAAGAAAATAATTAGTGACTAGCTTGTGATTCCAATATAACATCATTGAAAAGACTAGACGAATAGCATTCTAGAAAAGTAATAACAGCCTAGTTTAGTTGGTTGATTACTGGACACTTAACATTCTTAATATTACTATAATTATATTATACCTCAACAGATATATTATTTCTACTGAGTTTATATTACAATTAAACCATAAACTGTTACTTAAACCATAATTTAAGGAAGACTCTGGGGATGTAAAAGGCAATGGATAGTCATGTGCCCAAAATATTTGTAATTATATCCTGAACCAGTGCCATCAAACTTTCACGAAATTCTCTGCCCAGAAATCCTCTAACATAATCAGCTTGATCCTCTCTGCAGGATAAATATCATGGCAACAATTAAAGAGCCATATTTTCCTCAGCACAGGAGGCCAGAGCGACACATAAGGATTCTTCCATGCTTGTGGCACAACTTCAATTTTATAGTGTGCTTTATATGCAATTAACTCAAACCTGAACTTCTTTTAAATCGTCTTTGCAGAAGGCATCATTCCATCTTCCACCTAGCTGATTTGAGTTATGTACAGTTGTCTTTCAAAAGACAAACTCTGAAACTGTATTTATTATAAAATAAAATCTGATGCACATACACACCCTAAAACCTAAAACTCTCTGCCTTATCAAAGAATAAGTGACGGGATTCTGTTCAGGCCTGTATAAGAAATGTGAAGAGTGTGAGTTGTAATAATTTTAATCAACATGGCTTGGTCAGGATAGCTGCTTCCTAAGGTGATAAAAGTGAGTAATAAATTATGGGGAAGGAATACAGTCCTGCCAACAATGGTAATATTGATGATGTGATAAGAAAGGCTTTGGGGTCACTGGATACAAACATTTGGCTGGACAAAAGAGGATACCTAGGAAATAAGAAGTCCCTCCCCTCAAGTGCTTCTGTCCAGCTGACAGAGCAAAAAAAGGGGCACATTCTGAATCTGGTTACCATGCAGCATGTCAGCGAGTGCCAATAAATGAGCAAATGACCAGCTGACGGGAGGATTATGAAGAACAAACTTCACTGGCCAGATGTCCTGTCTGGAGTCAGGGCAGGTGCATCTCAAGGTGAGTGAACTATTTTGGGTTCCTCTTGGGACTTTCATTTAAAGGGCCAGGGTCTTAAAGGTTTCTGTCTTAGTACTTTTATAGATGCAGTGACATTATAAACATTTCAAAATCAGAGAGGTGTTTTAAAGCAAAAAAAAAAAAAAAAAAAAAGGCTTTTTAATGTTTTCTCAAGCAAGGTGATGAGTCATTTACAAATTGCCTGAAAAATTAGAAGGAAGGTAATTTCAAGGTATTAACAAGTTCTTTCCTGGTCTTTTTTCCCCCCAAAGATATGACCTGGCAACAAAGTACCTAGTGTTCTCTCATTCTCAAAATCCTTTTGGAACCCAAGTCACTTCCTTCTCGACATGCATTCTCCCTCAGCAACCAAAATGATTCCACATTCAGTTGCAATCCTGAGAATCAGATATTTGCATATATCCCCTTTAAGTTGAGAAATCACTGAGTTTAATGTTGCTTTTTCGACTGGAAAATATTCCTGTAGTCTTACAGGAATCTAATTCTGTATTAGATGATACTCACAGAATAAAATGACATTTGTCAGAAGTAACAGAGGAAAGAAAAATACCTCTTCAAGTGAGCATATTTGAATTTAATAATTAAAAAGTTATGGAGTATACTAGACTTGTACAATCTTCCCTTTAACAAAGTCAAACAAGTCATTTAAAGAAGCAGGACCAGTCCCCACAATTCACCTTCCACTAATATGTACCCCAAGGTTCCAGCTGTGTTTTTGTATTGCTGTGACGAATACTTACACAAAAAAAGACTATACTAAGGGACATAGTTCCCTCTTTGACACTGGGAGTCTGTTGCAGTAATGATGATTGCTGCCATGGACACTCTGATATAAACAAAACATTACTTTTCATAAGATTTTCTAATGGCCTCTCTAGCTTTCATACCTTTAATGTAGTGAATTCATATGGCTGATAACCTTTGAAGCTCTCGTGGATGGCTGCCATAGTGTGAGAAGTTTTCTCCCAAAAATGAAGCAGGGTGGTCTGTAAGGAAAGACAGTACAGCTATTAATGTTTTGAATGCCCAGATCTAGCCACAGGCCCTGGAGAAGGATGCCCACATAGGATTCCAACTCACCTCTGCAGGCTTGTTTCCCATTATGCCCCTCTTTATACCTCGTATTTCAGCCAAACTCAATGCTTCCCAGTTCCCCCAAATACTGCCTCCCATGGCTAATAATGCTCCACCATTTTGGGATATTCTTCTCCCTGTTTTCTGTACTTGTCCCATGTGATCCATCCCCCAAAACCCAGGAATCATTACCAATCTGCTTTTGTGATCTCTCCGCTGATTCGATTTGTCCCTCTTTAAAATCTCATTGGATTTTGTAGAACTTATTTCACTTAGCACACACACCCTGCTTTCTCCTTGAAGTACAGAAAATATAGTCAGACTGTATGTACTATCTCTGATTTCCTTCTGAAACTTTAAGGTCCTTGAGGACAGGGAATTTGGTCTCATTAATTTTTATATTCCCTACAACACCCAGAATTTGGCCTCCCACACTCAGTTGGTGCCCAAAAGCACTGTTGTTGAATATGAGTACTATCCTGAAGGAACTCAGGCTAGAAGGAGACAAAAATTAATAGTTCCTTGAATTATGACAACCTGATGAGTAGGTGAATGACGGTGCCATGGGAAGTAGAGGCCACAACGCAGAGTGAATTCAGAAGAGGGTTTCTGAAGGACGCAATACTCAGACTGGTACGTCAAACAGAGGGGACTATGGAAAGGTACAATGGAGGGGAAAGGCACTCAGGCAGATGGAACCACCTAAGTTAATGCAGGAAAGTGAGAAAGCAGTGTGTGCACAGGAAATAGCTAATATTCAGTTTGAGTAAACTGTAAGTCTACTAGAAGGGAAAGGGGTGGAAAGTAAATTGTGAGCAAGACATTCAGAACTTCATAATGCCCAAACCATACTTTTAGCTCCAACACTGTCTTTCTGTCCCCCTAAACCTCGTAACATTCTTGGTTCACTATAACCAACATCACTTTGTTACCTGGTACGTTGCTAGCATATGAGACAACAGATTGCATCGGCTTGCTCCAAGAAGATCCACTTTCTGACACACATCCATCTTCAATTTGTCAAAGCTTTTTTTGGCAAGGCGTACTTGTGTTTGTACCTATGAAAGTAAAAGGGAGCTTTTGAACCACTCAGACTCTTAGGTGGTTAAAATTTGCCAGTGAGGGAAGACCCATAGTGGGCTTATCTCTCTCACACAAGAAAATACCTTTGAAAATTCCAGGCAAGCGAGAAGATCCTACGACATCCATTCTTTACCTTCAAAGGACTTCAACAACAGTACTGCATATGATGATTTTACAGCAGATTTGCCATCCTATTTGTCAGTCAAAAGTTAAAATTCCTCTCCTCTCAGAGCATTCACTGAGTAACCATGGTGGGGAGACATCTGGAAACATGCACAGTGGCAAAGGAATAACTTTCACCCTGTTGTTGTTTCCCTATATTTCTTTGAAGCTGATTTCTGGTATATTCTTCACTCAGCTTCACTAATGCTAGCATCTTACATAATACAGTACATTTGTTAAAAATAAGAACTCAACACTGACACAATCCTATTAGCTAAACAACAGACATTATTCAGATTTGACTAGATTTTCCATTGATGTCCTTTTTTCTGTTCCAAGATCCAAACGAGGATACCACATAAGAGAATTGTGACACAGCCTAAAAAGCTGATAAACTTTCAAGTTTTTATTACTGAGTATGTACACAAGCAATTCTCCCTCTATCCCTCAGCCATGTAGTAGCTCAAAATGGAGGTCAGTAAAAAATTCAGAAATGTCAATTCTATACATTATTTGATAATAAAATGGAAGCTTTTAAGGGGTGCCTGGGTAGCCCAGTTGGTTAAGCCTCTGACTCTTGATTTCAGTTCAGGTCATGGTCTCAGGGTTGTGGATCGAGCCCCTCTTT
Organism: Mirounga angustirostris; assembly: GCF_029215605.1. NCBI lineage: Eukaryota > Metazoa > Chordata > Mammalia > Carnivora > Phocidae > Mirounga > Mirounga angustirostris. Next base: position 65,134,127 of record NW_026991720.1, on the reverse strand, counting down.
GGGTTCCATGCTCAGTGCAGTCTGCTTGTCCCTCTCCCTTCCCTCTGCCCCTCCCCCCACTCATGCTTGTGCATGCTCTCTCTGTAAAATAAATAAATCTTAAAAAATAAAATAGGTTTTAAAAATAATACAGCTACTTTAAAAAGGGTGAACTCAAAATTTCTCCTTCCTCAAATCTGAAGCATCACCACACGATATGGTGTGGCAGGGAAAGCCAGCCAAATACCACTTTATTTCAGATAATTCATGCAGTTGTAGTTAGTAGGTAGATAACTGTTAAGTAATGGTAAGTAATTACTCTGGGAGTAATGCTGACTCTTTAGTGATAGTTCTTCCATCACAGGATACCAGGAGGCAAGGGTGATGTCTATCTTGATCACCATTGCATGTTCAGCACCTAGTGACCTGGTACAAAGCAGGCACTGAATACATATTTGGTGACTGAATGGAGAAATTTTCCAGGCCATTTCAAAAGGTGAAGTGCCTAAGTACCATTTTAAGGTATAACCTACAAAGTTGTTTTAGAAATGATTTTATTTTTTAATAAAAATAAACACGAAGATTATTGATATAAAACATTAATTTTTACCACTGATAATACTAGAGCCACAGCTTATAAAATTATAGGGCATTCTATAATAATAGCAACAATTGATATAACTGTTACCATTTACAACAATTTAACAATTGAAGCAATTTAACAATAGCTACAATTCACAATTAATACAATTGATACAATTGAACAATTAATACAATTCACTTACCACATGCCAGCCATTCTCTTTTAGCCTCTGTTATTACCCTCTCTGACTGCTAAGGGTAAGAGGATTCATCTGGGAAAGTAACTAATGAGCACGGCTGCCATTCTAGATTAGCCTGCCTGACTCCAAAGTCATACAATTCTGCCTCTCAAGCAACTTAACACTGGTCACTGGAAAATCAAGAAGCTCGGAATTATGATTCTATCCAGAAACCCAAGTTTTTCCTGTAGATTATATGGAATTGGAAAAAAATGAGCCAATGCATTTAACACCATTTTGATAGAACTAATATCCTGTATAAATAGGGTCTTGTATCTGTAACTATATAAAACATTTCCTAAGAATTCTTCTGTATCTTTGGTCTACAGGCCCGGGAAAACCAGAGAATAGAAGCCATCTAGCTGCTCCCAAACTGACCACACCATGAGCTTAAATAAATCCGGGAGCTCAATCATTTCCCACTGTAGAGTGGAGAAACTCTAGGCAAAGATGCCTGGGAGCACAGACTATAAAATGAATTTAGAATTAGTTAAAAGTAGTGATTTTCTATCTTCCTTTGAGAGGAATAAGGAGACACAAAAAAGAAAACCCAAGTTGCAGCTTTGCACAGTGGCAGTATCGTAGCCCATGAGTTTATCTGAGGCATGATTATTGCTAATTGAAAACCCAAGTTCCAGAGGGAAGAAATGGGAGAATGTGAAGAGAAAGATGTCTCAAAGCATCTGAGAACCTCACTGCAAGCCCTCACTGGTTCACCAGTTGCTCAGGCCAGGAAGACTTCCTCAATGGGATCCTGAGAGGCATCTGTCTCCACCCTTTTCTTCAGAAGGGGAAGGAAATTGATATGGGTATGAACTTTCACATATGCATTCATTCAGCACATATTTGGTGAGCGCCTATTATGTGTCAGGACTAGTGCTAGGTACTGGGGCCTCTATAAAGGAATAAGACTTGTACCAATGGGTCAGTAAATACTTATGAATGAATGTGCTTAGGAATAAGGACCCTCTAATATTTTAGAGAAGACTAATTAGCAACTATATTATAATGCAATGGGAAAAATACAACAATAAAACTAAGAGTGCAGGACAGGGATTGATTAATGCTGGGGGTGGTGTAGGGCAGGGATGTAGGTTGATGTCATTAAAGCCCCAAATACTGGCCTCCCAGTATCCCCACTCTTTGCCCTTTAACTTTTTAGGCTCCTCCCACTCTGACTCGGGGCTTGGCATGTGACTTGCTTTGGCCAGTGGGATGTTAACAAATGTGATGAAACTGGAAGCTTGAAAAAAAAAATGCTAGCATGTTTCCACTTTCTTGCTTCTATGAGATGGCCATGAGAATATGCCCAGGCCAACCTGAGAATATGTCTAGGCTGGCCAGCTGGAGGGCTGTGAGAGTCTTGTGCATGCAAGAGACACAAGGAGGAGAGCCCAGTTGTCCCAACAGATCAGCCTTTGGCCAGCTGACCCAAAGATGTTGGGGAGGCCACCATGATGAGCAGAAGCCCTCCCTACCCTATAGCTGACCACAGACTCATGAGTGAGCCTGACAGAGACCAGAATTACCCTGCTAACCCACAGACTTGTAAGCAATAAGAAATGCCTATTGTTTTAAGATACTGAATGTTAGAATTGCTTATTTCACAGCATTATTGTGGCCACAGATAACGGATATAAATGATAAGCAGGTGGACAATAAAGGCTTCTGAGATGAGGCAGGGGGATATCTGAGCATGAATAGGAGTAAACAATAAATACAACGTATTCACAAGACTGGCCTGCTAATGGGGAGGTTCGAGATCTTCTAATTAAATGCAAATTAATTTGGGAGACTGTGGATTTTGCTTTTTCCTTTACGTATTCTTTTATCATATAAGAAAACTTACTTCAGTTGCTTATAATACAAAGCTCATGCATTAATATCCTTTGAAATGTGCCTTAATTTATTTTGTTTAATTTTGTAAAGTAATTTTAGAAACCTAGAAGAAGACTTCAACATTTGACCCAGTGAGTTCTGAAAGGCCATATGCTTTGTGTGTCAACAATGATTATTAAAATACTTAATGCACTGCTGAGTTTCCAAATGTTGAGTCCTTTCCCTGCCAAACAAGGAGGATGTTACACTGTTGGGCATTTTGAATATGGTAAAGTTCATTTAATATTTTGTGCTTCATGTCTACTCTCTAAAACACATTTCCAGTCTGCAGCCCAAGGACAAAGCACTGAGGACACAGTCAAGCATAGGCCACCATCAAGAGTCCAATTTCATATGCCTCCAGATGCACTTAAGTGAAAAATGTTTTATTATTCCTTTCAATCCCAGATAAATTATATTCAATTACATAAACATCTTGAGGAGCTCCTGTGGTTCTCAAAGTTCTTTAAAAATATCTTCAGTCAAATAAATGTACCCTTTGTCTATTTTTTAGTTTTATTTCTGTTGCCCCACCTTTCTCTTCTTATTCTCTAAGCTCTAGGAAATGATCACGCATATTAAACTCCCTTTAGTGTGAGTCCTGCCTTCCCCAGGCTGCAGAAATTCAGTTTATCAGAAAAGGGAGCAATGTCTTCAGTGCCAAAACTACAGGGCATTTCTCTGTACTTATTTCTCCTAATGTGAAATTCTACTTCTTATAGCCCCAACTTGAATTACATATAGTGAAGTCAAAGCTATTCATCCTCTTATTTCAATCTAACTTCCCCATCCAGTGGGAAAGGTCTTTATATTACTCCATAACCAAATAATCTGAGAGTGGTTTTTAAATTTTTTTGTGTTTTCCTTCCTTTAAAAACAAAATAAAGCAAAACTACAATCCTACTCTTACTTTTACATTTTCTTCCAGGAAATGACTCTGCCTTCCACAATCCACCCATCCAATCATTTAGCAAATATTCACTGAATATCTTCTACATGCTCATAGTAGTGAGTAAAGCAGAGGTGGTCTCTGCCCTCATGGAGCTGACAGTCCAGTGGGCATTTTCACATCAGTGAGGGCATAATATCAAACCAAACAAAGAAAAGCCCCACTGCCCCACAAGAATGATTTAGCAAGAATCTAAGAGAATATTCTCCAAGAAAGCAGTGCTCAAATTCTATTCAGAAGGACTGAACATGATTAACTATGCAAGAATACTCCAGCAGAGAGAGGAGCATATGCAAAGGTCCTGGGGTGAGGGCAATAAGGCAGGTCCCTGAAAGCCAGTGTAGCTGGGTTGCTGAAGCAATCAGAAGGATAGTAGGAGATGAGGCAAGAGAGGTGGGCTGGGGCACATTCTAGGGCACAGTCCTTGAAGGCATATGCTTAGGATTTTAGTTTTTATCCTAAAAGCTGCAGAAAAACAATGGAGGTCTTTAACCATGGGAGAGACAGAATTTTCAGTTTGAAAAGTCTACTCATTATAGTATGAGGATGGATTGGAGGAAGGAGATGAGTGTAGATGAGCATGGATCTAGAGTCAAGGGGAGATATAATGGTAGCTTTAAACTTGGGTAGTGATACTAATATGGAGAAAAAAGTGCTCTGATTCCAGAGATATTTAGGAGGTAAAACAGGTAGGACCTAGTGAGGGATTAGATGTTGGGGGTATGGAGGATGACTCCTATGGATCTAACCACTCCAAACCCAGTATCATCATCTAATTTGCCTTTCCACCAGATGTTTCTACTCATATCAACTTCTCACGGATACCTCACACCACATCAAAATTCTTGGTTTCTTTCCCAACCAGCTCTCAATACTCCTCCCTCATTAAAACTGATTTGTTCATCATATTTTCCTCTGAGGCAGCAATCCTACATCCAGGGAAAATTTTCAAGATCAGAGAATATAGCAATTATTTCTTTTGGCTTTAAGGTGCCACAAGAGAAAGTCTAGCCCATCTGAAGTCACTTGGAGAACAAATGGACAGGTATTTGGCTTCATTAAAAGATCTTTTTTTCTGGCCACTGAACCAAGACCTTTGAGGGTCAGAGAACCAAACACCTTCCTGAATCACTTTACTGTATCACTTGATTGCATCATATACTTAGCCATTGGTGGCAGGAGCAATTTTGACACTGTATTATGCATGAAAGTATGTGTAAGAGACTGTGTGCACCATGCATGTGTGTAGGCAGCCAACTGTTAACTTAGGAGTGATCTGTTTTTTGGTCTCCCCTCAATAAAATCCTCACTCTGTTTTGAAAAATCTTCCTTCTCTTTATTCTAATCATGTGGTTTAAATGGGAGCTGATATATCCTTTTATAGGGCATTTCTCCACTCCCACTGACTGGCCCAAGGATGGCCATCTTAACCCAAGTTGAGTCAATCACAATGCATCATAGTTGCCTGATTCAGGAAAAGGCATCTGATTCCAGCTGGATGAATCAGAGCCCTTTTTAAAGGATTTTTGAACTTGGAACAAGAGTTTCATATCAATGGAATAATACAATGTAGTCTAGTCTTTTTGTGGCTGGATTCTTTCACTCAGCATAATCCCTTTGAGATTAGTGTTGTTGCATATGTTAGCATTGTGTTCTTTCTTATTACTGAGTAGTATTTAATTGCATGGATACAGTGTAATTTGTATACTCATTTGGGTTTGGCTATTTTGAATAAAACTGCTATAAACATTTGAGCACAAGTCTTTGTATGGACATGTTTTTCATTTCTCTTGGGCAAATATCTAGGAGTAGGAATGTTAGGTCTTTTAGTAACTGTGTATTTAATTTTATAAAAAAAATTGCCAAACTGATTTCCAAAGTAACTATATCACTTTGCATTCCTGCCAACAATGAATCCAAGTTCCATTTGTTCCATATCCTCATTAACAGTTGGTATTTTCAATCTTTTAAGTTCTAGCCATTCTAATGGATGTGTAGTCACAGTCATTATGATTTTAATTTGCATTTCTCTAATGACTAAAGATGTTGAAATTCTTTTTATGTCTTATTTGCCACTTGCATATCTTTGGTAATGTGCTTATTCAAATCTTTCGACTTTTTTAAAAATTAGGTTTGTCTTTTTATTACTGAGTTCTTTATATGTTCTAAATATAAATCCATTATCAGACATAAGCTTGAAAATATTTTCTTCAAATCTTTAACTTGCTTTTCATTTTTTCTTCTTTTGTCAAGTTTTTTTAAAAAGTTGATTTTATTGAAGTGTAATAGATATACAATCTCCTATTAGTTTGAGGTATACATCAGAGTGATTCAATATTTTTGTACATTATGAAATGATTCCTACAATAAGCCTTTCATTTGCTTAATGGTGACTTTTGAAGAGAAAAGTTTTTAATTTTGATTATATCTAATTGTTTTTATATTTTCTGATTTTTGTGTCTTACCAAACCATTCTCTAACATCATAAAGATATTTTTCCTGTGCTTTTTCTTCTGGAAATTTTATATTTTTAGCCATTACATTTAGATCTATGACCCATTTCAAGTTAACTTCTGTAGATGGTGTGAGGTAGGGGTGTTGGTTCATTTTGTTTTCCCCAGAAGTAGACATCCAGGTGTTCCAGCATCATTTGTTGAAAAATTATCCAAATGCCCATTATATTGTCTGTACATTTTTGGCAAAAATCAAGGCATTATTAAGTATGGATCCATTTCTGGGCTTTCTCTTGTATTATTTTGATCTATATGTTTATCCTTATATCAATACCACACTCTTGATTACTACAGTTTTATAATGAGTCTTTAAGTCAGGTAGTATAAATCCTATGACATTTCTTTTTTCTTTTTGTTTTGGTTCTTCCAAGTTATTCTTATTATATCTTTGGGACAGCTTCTCCATTTCTTCAAAAAAGCCTTCATGATATTGATAGGATTGCACTGAAGCTACAGATTTACTTGGAATTGACATCTTAACAATATCTTCAGACTGAGGAAAATGGTATATCTTTTCATTTATTGGGTCTTTTAAAATTCTCCTAGCATTTTGTTTGGTTGATGTTAGTGCACGAGCCTTGACATTTTATTAAATTTATTGTAAAATATTTCATATTTTTTGATGCTATAAAAATAGAAATTTCAAGTTCTAACTGCTCACTAAAAATATGATTAATTTTTATAACCTGATCTTGTATCCTATGATCTTCTTAAATTTGATTATTAGTTTTAAAAGCTTTTTTTGGGGATCCCTTAGGATTTCCTCTCTAGATAGATAGATTGATGGATGGATGGATTGATAGAGTTATGGATCTGTGTGCATATATCATGTTATCTAAGATTATAGGCAGCTTTCCTTCTTCCTTTCCAATTTGTATGTCTTTATTTATTTCTCTTGCCTTATTGTACTAGTTTTGATAATGCTGAATAGAAGCTGGTGTGAACAAACATACTTGCCTTGCTTCTGATCTTGGGGCAGGGTATATGTGTGTGGGGGTGTTTAGTCTTTCATAATTAAGTATAATATTAGCTGTACATTCTTCATATATACCCAATGACAGATTGAAGATGTTCTCTTCTATGTTTAGTTTGTTGAAAATTTTTATCAGAATTGGATATTGGATTTTATCAAATGCTTTTTCTGGTTCCACTGAAATGATCATATAGTGTGGTTTTGGTCTTTTCACATAGCAAACTATGTTTACTCATTTTAAATTGATCTCCATTCCTTGGATTACCATATTTTGTCAAGATTATATTAATTTCTGGTAAAAGTCCTTGCTCTGAAGTCTATTTTGTCTAAATTAATATAGCTACTTAAGAATTATTTTGATTAGGGGGCGCCTGGGTGGCTCAGTCATTGGGCGTCTGCCTTCAGCTCAGGTCATGGTCCCAGAGTCCTGGGATCAAGACCCACGTCGGGCTCCCTGCTCAGCGGGGAAACTGCCTGCTTCTCCCTCTCCCCTCCCCCTGCTTGTGTTCCCTCTCTTGCTGTCTCTCTCTCTGTCAAATGAATAGGTAAAATCTTAAAAAAATATTAAAAAAAAAGAATTCTTTTGATTAGGATTTGCAGGTGATATATTAATCTTTTTACTTTAAAAAAAAATCTTTTTACTCTTAACCTATCTGTATCTTTATATTTAAAGTGCGTCCTGAGACTAGACCTAGCTTAGTCTTGTTTTTTTTAATCTGATCTCTGACTTATTTTTACCCATTTTATCTAATAGAGCATGATATGAGACTTACAAAATATTATAAATAAGACAAAATGGTGTTAGTCTGGTGTTAGAGTGAATCCATTTGGCTTCAGAAAAATCCCAATTTTTTCTAAATCCTTAAAGCCATTTATATTGTAATCAGATCTAAATTTGATGAAGAATCAGAGTGAAATTTACTATATTAAATTTTTGAGTTTTTAGTATTCCCTTTTACAAACAGGATAATTCTTGCTTATTGTGGAATTTCTGCCATCTCTGATTTCTCAGAGCTTACTAGCAGTATTTCTGGACTTGGATACATAAGTTCTTTCTGTGACATAATCCATCTAAGTGTATTTAAATACATTTAATATGTATTAGCCAGTTTAATAGACTAAGCTTCAAGGTTTCCTTAAGAGTGACTTTCTATCCTTTCTAGTTTTAATACAACTTCCCTTAATGGCAATGAAAATACAATAGAAGTTTAGTAGTTCTGCTTTCTTTGCTTTCATTATTAACATTAAATTATCCAAAAATATATTTTCTAGTTCTGTCCACAGTAAAGGTCAAAGTAATGGCTAATTTAGAAGTAATGAGCATCCTAAGCACCCAGACCATGGTCTCTAACTACCATGTCTCTCTCTCTCTTTTTTTTTTTTTAAGATTTTATTTATTTGACAGAGAGAGAGAGAGAGACAGAGAGCACACAAGCAGGGGGAGCAGCAGGCAGAAGGAGAGAGAGAAGCAGGTTCCTCACAGAGCAGAGAGCTTGATGCGGGACTATCCCAGGATTCTGGGATCATGACCTGAGCCAAAGGAAGACGCTTAACCAATTGAGCCACCCAGATGCCCCTACCATGTCTCTCTTAAAATAACCAGGGATCCTTGTCAAAATGGCTGATTCTAGGGCTAGTGTAGGAAATATATGATGGTCCTAAAATATTTTGTTGTACAAGAAAGCAAGTTAGACCATTACCAGGATCATGTCAAAAGGACCCAAGAGTCAACCTGAAGAGGCTCTCACTAGCCAAAGTTAAGACAATTTGAGCATCAATAAAGTATTATTGGCAACAATGAAGACCCATCAAACATATTCAAATCTATGAGTTCATAATGATACTTAAAAAGAAGGAAATGAACACACTAACTGAAAACCAAAAGACCTCATTGGGCACCTGTTGAAAATGCCAAGTGAACCAACTCAATATTTTGACAAAGGACCAAACATTTATACTGCCTTTCCTGTCCAACTGTGCTGTAGCAGGATGACCTGATAGTTGATGAGGGAAAAGTTACTCATTATTGAACCATTCAAATTTATTAACAAAGAAGGAATATATAATATATTAAACCATCTGTTCCCAATAGTGGGCCTATCTCCCACACTCACAATAGTACTGTTGTTACTAGAATGTTTCATAAACCTCAAAGCATTCGAGGTTTTAGCTCTACTTGGAACCATTCTTGCCTCTTGAATTCCTTCTCTCCTCCCAAGAAATATTATTGAGCACCCATAGTTCTAGGTGCTGCAGAGAAACAGGGAATAAAGCAACATCTCTATTTTCATGATGGTTACATTCTAGTGGGTGACATGGAACAATAAACAACTAAAATAAATCTATATTTTGTTAGATGGTGAAAATAAAGCAGCACAGGAAAGATAGATTTGCAGGATCTGGGAGCAGTGGTTGAGGATTCTGTTTAAAGTGGAATGGTTTGGTAAAAGCTTTCTGAGAAGGTGATCTTGGAGCAGAGACCTAGGGGAAGCAAATCATGCAGATATCAGGGAGAAGAGCACTCTGAGCAGAAAGAATGGGGAGTGGAAAAGCCCTGAGGTTGGAGCGTGCTTGGCTTGTTCAACTATAATCATTGTCTTTAGTTATACACTTTTCATATCTGGTTTACATGCCTTATTAAAATGTAAGTTTATTAACAAATAGATAAAATAATGTTCTTAATCAACTGGTGGGTGATTCTGAAAGTTCTATATTTTATTTTATTTTTATTTTTTTAAAAATTTTATTTATTTATTTGACAGAGAGAGACACAGCGAGAGAGGGAACACAAGCAGGAGGAGAGGGAGAAGCAGGCTTCCCGCTGAGCAGGGAGCCCGATGCGGGGCTCAATCCCAGGACCTGGAATCATGACCTGAGCCGAAGGCAGACACTTAACGACTGAGCCACCCAGGCGCCCCACAACTCCTCTTTTAAATGTTCAGCCCGAAAGTTCTATATTTTAAAAATCAACATATGATAGCATGAATAACTATGTTTCTATAGTTTCTAGAGAAAACTCATTTTATATACCTTTTTTCCTTTATGCTTTTGTAATGAATCTAGTCCATTGGAATTGAATGATATTTAGATGTACATATAAAGTTTACACATTCCTACTACCCCACTACATACCCACATGCACACACACAAGCGCACACACACATCGTAGTTTGGGATTTTCCCTCAACACAGCAAGAAAAAAACCCCACAAAACTTACACTCTATAGTGCAGGAAACAAATACTTTCACACTTAGCAGCATCATTCTAACACTGTACTTCAGAGAATTACCTCTAAATACCAGGAGAAAGATAGTGAAGAATGAGAGTGAGAGAGAGATTCTAGAACAAGTCCCGAGAAAGAGGCATGCTCCACTGATACAAGGAAATAGAGGGACAAGGCAGATCAACATGGCACTGGAGAAAGCACTTCCACAGTCTGGAAACAAACGAGAGAAGGGATCAACTCCCTGGTCTTGCTAGACTCAGCACCACAGCTAATGAACCAGGTGGGGCAGGAGTGAGAGGCTGGAAAAAATGTGTGGGGTGTGGTGGCAAACTGGGGAGGGGAATAAATGGGTTGTCCAAGCTGATTTTCAACCTAATTCAAGAAGAGTGGAGAGTAGGCTGATTTGAGAGAGAGGGAAGCTGCAGTCAAAGAAAGAAAGAAGAAAAGGAGAGGAAAAAGAGAGAAGAATCTATACATGTTTAATGCTGTGGCTATGATGGTTACTTACCAGGGTTTTGTCAAAAACAAGGAAGATGTGTGTCATTTTACTTCATTTCCTCCTAAACACATATTTTGAACTTTAACAATTCAGCAATAACAAATACACAATGGTAATTCTGGGGTTTTTCAGTTATGTCACTGCTGAATTTATAGACTGAATTGAATCTTTCAGCTAGCATTCCCTTCAGATGAATGAAAACTGTTTATTCAAGACAAGAGTTTTGGATCCATCTGTGTAATCAGGACAAGGCACACATACAGCTGACATAATCTCAATTCCTTTACACAAGGATGGTAGGCAACCTTCATTCAGATGCTCATTTTCAGATACTAATGGAAATCACTCCAAATTTCTTCCCTACTCTGCGCTTTACAAGTTCAGGTTTATAACATGTTCTGATCATGAGTGCATAAGTCAACTAGGAGTGGAACACACCAAAGAAAGTGTCAGGGTCATGTTCTAGGAATGTATAAAATATTGCAGATGAATACCTTAATCAAATAATGATCCCAGTGATGATTCAGGGGAAGTGGGGGCCCATCCCACAATCCACTCTCTGTTGAGTTTCCAGGTAAGAGAGTTTTAACTCTCCTTTATTGCAGTTAATCGTGTGTTCCAAACTGGGTGAGAAGGAAAAAAGTGCACCCTCACGGAGGGCAGTGTTTTACAACTGTTTCATACTACAGTTTTTCAAGGTAGGTAACATTATGCTCCTTGGTAGAGAAGAGAAAATGGAGGTACAACACGATTTGCCCAAAACCAACCAGCAGGTAAGTAGAACGGCCAGCACCTGGCCTGGGTTGGATGCTCTCTCCTCTTGGGTAACATACAAACCCTGCACCCATACCCTGCATCCTGCCTTTGGCCCATCCCACATCACCTCCCAGGCACCATATGCTCTAGGCATACTCAGTTTCCCTTCTCCAGCTACACCATGCCAAACCTCCTTCCACACTTCTGCACAATTCCTATGACTGGGAAAACAAACTTCCCCTCATGGTCCACATGGTAACTCTTACTCAACCTTTTAAGTTTCTGCTCAAAGGGTTTCTCCTCTGAGAACCTTTTCCTGTAAGGCTCCTCAGCTAAGTTAGCAGTTTCTCCTCTCTGCAGTCAGTCTCTTTGCAAACACCCTTATGACACGGAATTGTGGTGCGTGCAACCTGCTCCCATGTACACCCAGCTATGCTCTGGACTATTCAGCCTCATGAGGGTGAAAGCTACACACTATTTAATTTCATGAGGCTGTGGCTATATGCCTCCAGGTAGTCAGTATGCAAAACACTGAATGAAGAGAGGATTCCAGAATGAGTCCTGCTTTCCTACTACATAATGGCGCTCTTCAAGAAAGCACAACATGCTCTGTTTGCTGAATTACTGTTAGACTTTCCCGGACACCATCCTTCTTCCTCACCAGCACCACACCATTTACTGAGTAGGTGAAATACATACATGCACGTACTCTCATTTGATTTTTGCAATACTCCTAACACCATAATTTTCTTTCTATTTCACAGAGAAGGAAACTGGGTTTCAGAACCATTAGGTAACTTGCCCAAGCCAACCTGACCAGCAGGGCAGGGCAGGATGTGAAAGTCCATGTTCATTTCACTGAATCACTTTGCTTTCCCAATTGTAGCAAATCTCAAACCAGCAAGAGCAACTGTACATTACCCAAAATGGAGGTGTCGGCATTTCATCTATCACTCTTTCTCTTCGTGACCTGTCACTCATTACATTAAAATGTTCTAATATGTTACAAGTTTATGATCCTGGCTTCTTGTTTTAAAATTCAAACCATTACTCACTATGCAATATATCTACTGATGTAGGATCAAAGAATAAAAGGTGATCTGTTTTCAAGCCCTTGGTTGAAACACAGTTAAAATTATTCACAACCATGTAGTGTATAATATGCAGATACAGTCCAGATTAATTTAGCTAGCTATTACACTGTCCCAACATCCTTAATGTTTGCTCAGCTGGTGATTTTTTTTTTTTTTCTGCTTTCTGTTTTTAACTTAAGAAAGCAATGCTGTCATCAGAAAATGTAACTGACTGGTTTCACTTCCTCTTTCAGGTCATTAGTGGAAGTATTAACTCAGGTCACAAGACTGAGCCCAGGGCACCCGCTTTATCAATTTCTTTCTTATCTGAGAAGCACACACTTCAGGATAGTAAAAGGCTACAATACTGTCCTTTTTTTCCACTGGTATTTCTTGTACTTTATTGTGGTTTAAAAAATATGTCATTATTCCTCTTCTTTTTATTCCTTTTTGAACATTTATTCATGTTTATGCACCATGTGAAAGGTTGGGGAATTTGCTTGTGTCTCTTGGCTGCCCAAGCTAAACCTGTTTGTCCTTTATATTACCATATATTTTTATTATGCTTACTGACTGATGGTCATTCACTGTAAGTAATCATAACTCACAAACATAAATCAACTGATAAATTAACAGGTGAACTGACTGGCTAAAAATTATCTTGTTTGAGGTGTTGTATTTATTTACTCGGCAGTGGGTCCTGAATAGAGCAAATAGGGAAAAGTTCCAGATCCAAAGTGTGGATCTGGATGTTCAAGAATATCTAGGGGCACCTGGGTGGCTCAGTCGGTTAAGCAGCTGCCTTCTGCTCAGGTCATGATCCTGGGGTCCTGGGATCGAGTCCCACGTCCAGCTCCCTGCTCAATGGAGAGCCTGCTTCTCCCTCTCCCTCTGCCTGCCACTCTGCTTACTTGTGCTCTCTCTCTCTCTGTCAAATAAATAAATAAAATCTTAAAAAAAAAAAAAGAATATCTAAAAAGACTGAAGCATGAACAATGCCTTCCCTGGTTCCCCCAACACTGAGGTTGAATCCAGACTCTGTAACTTGCACACACTCCCCTCATGATCTGGCCCTGGACCACTTCACTTTCATTTTTGGCCTCTCTCTGTCTCTCTCTCATTCTTTTCTCCCAGTGCAATCTCCCAAATCATAAAGGGGATGCATCCTCTTCCTTTGCGCCTGTTATTCCCATTGATATCGTATTTCTCCTCCTTTGTTGTCCCTTCAAAACTCAGCTTGTGCCTCCTCTTCCAAGAAGCACACTTCAATCTCCAAGTATGACTTTAGATGCTCCTCTTCTGGGCCCCTACACCACTTTGTTACACACCTCTATTATCTCACACTCATCACACTGCACAGTCATTGTTACTTTATTATTATTATTTTGTTTGTTTTTGTTTTAGAGAGTGAGAGAGAGCACAGGGGCAGAGGGAAAGTTAGAGAGAGACTCTCAAGCAGACTCCACGCCATTGCGGAGCCAAATGCAGGGCTCAACATGGGGCTCGATCTCATGACTCTGAGAGATCATGACCTGAGCCAAAATCAAGAGTCAGATGCTTAACCAACTGAGCCACCCAGGAGCTCCTAGTCATTATTACTTTAATTGACTGTCTTCTATTATATTCTCCAGGGAGCCTGTGACAGGGGTCATATCTTATTTTATCATCCCAATATTGACAGTAAGAGCTAAAAATTCTAGTTTTTAACCTGGTGCCTAGGAATACACACCATCACTTTGGGTCTATAGCTTCTATTTTTATAGTCTACTTTTATAGATGGACATTCTGTCACTTGATGTCTTTTTTTTTTAGAAGAAGACACTGTCACAGTAATTGAATGCCAATAAGGAAGCCATTCCAACTCCTCAATTTCCCATTAGTCTAAATTTTTAAAACATTTTCTGCGTACAGATTCAACATATTTCTGTAACATTTCTGTCTCCTTCCTGCTACAAATCAACTTGTTCCAATTTGCTCTATATCAGCTGTTCTGGAAAATGTGGGTTTTGTGTTCTTTGTATACACCCAATCCATTAACGTTTTGTGTTGGTGATAATTCCTTTTGTCAATATAGGCCTGAGAATATTTCAAATTTTCAGTATGATGACCAGGTGCTGTTATGACTGAGGCTGTGCTATCTACCAAAATCCATTTGCCCTTCTGTATTTTCCAGACTCCCTTGAAAATAGGTGTGGCCATGAGACAAAGTTCTTTCCAATGGAATGTGAGCAGAAGTAACATACACTATTTCCAAGCTTAGCCCATAAAGCCTTTCTACACATGTTCCTGCATGCTCTGTTTCCTTTCAGGATAACTGGGATGTCCACATTGAGGGAACACTGGGAAGCATGTTTTAAAGATTACAAAGCTGTTGTCAGCCCAGGTCTCTGAATAACTTATTGGAAGAGAGCCATTTCATCAACCTAGACACCTGCCCAGGACTATTTGGTGAGCAAAAACAACAAAACAAAACAACACTTCTGTTGGGTTAAGCCATGGGATTATGGAATTTTGGGTGTCTCTCTGTAACACGGCCTAACCTAGACTATTCTACCTAATATAGGGATTAAGAAGAGTTAAATGACAAGATGCTAGACATAATGTTGGAAGTAGGTTACAGTCTAACACTTCCATAGACAATTGTCAGCTATCCGAAGATTTTATATTTCCATTACTATTTTGATCATCAACAAGAATGTTGTTAATAGGGGCGCCTGGGTCACTCAGTCGGTTTAGCGTCTGCCTTAGGCTCAGGTCATGATCTCAGGGTCCTGGGATAGAGCCCTGCATCGGGCTCCCTGCTCAGTGGGGAGCCTGCTTCTCCCTCTTCCACTACCCCCTGCTTGTGTTCCCTCTCTCGCTGTCTCTGTCAAATAAATAAATAAATAAATCTTTAAAAAAAAAATGTTGTTAATAATATCAGGTGATTACTAAGGTGTTCAAAAATTCATTTTAATGCTACTGAAATTTTTTTTAAGATTTTATTTATTTATTTGACAGAGAGAGAGACAGAGAGGGAACACAAGCAGGGGGACTGGGAGAGGGAGAAGCAGGCTTCCCGCTGAAGAGGAGCCCGATGCGGTGCTTGATCTCAGGACCCTGGGATCATGACCTGAGCCGAAGGCAGACGCTTAACAACTGAGCCACCCAGGTGCCCCTAATGCGACTGAATTTTAAAAGAAATGTTGTACAGCAACAGTGGAGAAGATAAGTGTGGTGGGGTGAATCTGAAAAGAGTGAAACAGCTGAAAAATTCTTTGGTGGTTTTTGTTTGTTTGTTTGTTTGTTTATCATTAGAACTGAGAAGTCCTAGATGACTCTCTGGTGAACTTCTGATGCTCTTAGCCCAAGTCCCCCAAACTTCCAAATGCTAATTATACTTTTCTTAGGGAGAAAAAGTCATTTTTTTATATTTTTGCATAGAAGAGGTCTCTTGATATTTAGGGCTGGAAGATATATGCTTGAAATGTTCAGGAAATCAGAAAGTTGAAGATGTAAACAAATAAGACACCATCAGTACGACAGTCCTTTTCTTCTTAAAGTGCTTCTAAATAATTATACCACTAAAACTCATTTTAGTCTGTGCTTTCTTTCTTATATGCACTATGCCTCTATTCCTCCCTTTCTCTCCTCAGACTAGTTATTTTGTGTTTTTGTTACTGTTTTATTAATACAGCTTATATTAAAGTACATTAAGGTATAGCTCAATATGCTTTAAAATATATTTATACTGTATACCTAGACACTATCTGGATCAATATATAGAAGATTTTCAGCATTCCAGTAGATTCCTTTTTGTTCCACTCCATCAATATCTCCTCAAAAATAGAAACACTATTTTATATATTCTGACCTCTATCACCATTGATTCATTTTGCCTGCTTTTGAACTTCATACCAATGAAATCATATACTATATACCCTGTGATGTCTGGTTTCTTTCACTCAACACCATGCTCATGAGGTTCATCCATATTTCTGCCTTCTAGTAACAATTAATTATTTTTCATTGCTGTATAGTATCCTATTGGATTAATTCATCCATGCTATTGTTGATGGACATCTGGTTTGTTCTGACTTTGGGGCTATTAAAAATAATGCCGCCATGAACATTTTTGTACATGAATTTTACATGAACACTCACTTTCCTTGGATATAACCCTAGAAGTATATATTTTTAGTAGATAATGCCAGTTTTCCAAAGTAGTTCTTTCAGTTTTTACTCCCACCAGCAATGTACAATAGTTCTAGATGCTCCACACCTCACAAACATTTGTGATTGTCAGTCTTATTTAATTTTAGCCATTTGGTAGGTTTTAATTATCATTCCCTTATGGCTAATAATGTAAATACCTTTGTATATTATTATTGGCAATTTTGAGATCTTCTTTTGTCAAGTGTCTGTTCATATATTTTCCCCATTTTTTTAACTAGGTGGTATTTTTCTTTCTGTAGGACTTCTTTAGATGTTCTGAATACAAGTTCTTTGTTGAATATCTATACTACAAATATCTTCTTCCACTATAGTTTTTATCTTTCCTCAGTGTTCTTTTAATGAACAGACTTTCTTAATTTTGATAAGGTACAATTAATTATTTTCTTTTATGGTTAGTGCTTTTTGTGTCCTGTTTAAGAATTCTTTGTCCCAACAAAAAAATCGGACTCTTAAATACAGAGAACAAAATGGTGGTTGCCAGAGGGGATGTGGGTAAGGGGATGGGTGAAAAGAGGTGAAGAGGATTAAAAGTACAGTTATCATGATGAGCACTGAGTAATGTATAGCAATGTTGAATCACTATATTGTACACCTGAAACTAACATGGCACTATATGTCAATTATACTTTAATAAAAATTAAAAAAAAAATTCTTTGTCCCAAGGTCATTCAGATATTCACCTATGTTTTGTTCTGAAAGATATATTGTTTTACCTTTGGACTTTAAGTCTATGATCTCTCTCTCATTAATTTTTGTGTATGATATGAAATAAAGGTCAAGTTCATTGTTTTCCATATGGATATCCAATTGATCCAGCATCGTTATTTCTTCCAATGAATCACAGTAATGCTTTTGACATAAATCAGGTAACTTTGTGTGTGTGATTGTTTATGGACTACTAGTCTGTTCCACTGGTCTGCTGGATTATATTCATTAGTCAATGGCACACTATCTTAATTACTGTAGCTTTCTAGTAAGTCTTAATATCCAGGAATGTAAGTCCTCCAGCTTTGTTCTTGTTTTTTAAAGATCACCTTGGGTATTCCATGTCCTTTGAATTTCTATATAAATTCATAATTATCCTGTGAATTTCCCATTGGGATTGGGATTGGTGTTGCATTTAACCTACAGATCAATTTGAAGAATACTGACATCTTAACAAAATGGAGTCTTCTAATCCATAAACATGGTATATCTCTCCCTTAAGTCTGCTTTAATTTTTCTAAGCAATGTTTTGTAGTTTTGGTATAGATGTCTTGCATGTCTTTGGTTAGATGTATTCATAGGTACCTGTCATTTTCAGTTTTTAAATGTGGCTAAGAAAATAAGCCAGTGCTTAATTTAAAAATGTGAGGCATTACTAGGATTTGCATTATCTTCCTTAAAAGATAAAAGCAACACAACCCACATACAAAATAAATATATAATATAGATATAGTGAATACAATCTAGAAGATTATCTGAATGGTAAAGTCTTCTAAGAGTTGAACATATCTGAGCATATATTATTACTGGAACAATGTTCTTTGAACCTACTTCTCTATTATGAAATTAAAATTATCACTAGTTATTTTCACAGCTTATGGTAGAAAAACATAATATTCCAGTTAATTTCATTTCTTTCTGTCATTCTCTCTGTCACCCCTTTCTGGGCTTTCTCACATCCCACATCTCTGCCAGAAAAATTCCTGTCGTCCCCTTTCCCTTTTACCAGGCTACTAACTATGCACTCACAGCCTTCAGCTTAAAACACAGCATCTCGGGCGCCTGGGTGGCTCAGTCGGTTGAGCGACTGCCTTCGGCTCAGGTCATGATCCCGGAGTCCCGGGATTGAGTCCCGCATCGGGCTCCCTGCTCGGCGGGGAGTCTGCTTCTCCCTCTGACCCTCCCCCCTCTCATGTGCTCTCTCTCTCTCATTCTCTCTCTGTCAAATAATAAATAAAATCTTTAAAAAAAAAACAAAAAAACAACACAGCATCTCTGAAAAGCCTATCCTGATCCACAGGACAGAACTAGGCATTTCTACTATGTGCCCCAACAAAATCCTTTAGACCCTCTCTCCTAGCACTACATTTCTGATGGCTTGATTAATGTCTGTCTCCCCTACTACACTATGAATTCTAAGATGGCAGGGGCAGTGATGGCCTTATTCACAATTTTATCTCCAGAGCCTTGCATAGTACCTGGCGTATTTTAATTACTCAATAAATACTTGACAGGTTTACTATGAAATTTGAGCAGAGCAGAAGAAGTGATTCTTTTCTTTTCCTCCATGAAAACCAGAGGCAGTAGAGATCAACCAGGGGGCTGTCCCAAAGTTAAATCAGTTAAAAGGATGCCCATTATCTCTGGAATCCTGGTGGTTGTCTTAAGGGTGCTGTGCTGTATTTCTTCCTAATTTTTATTGTTGATAAGAAAATAAAAATGAAGGAAAAGATTATTTTGAATGAAGACCATCTTCCAGAATAGCCACCAGATCTAAACTTTAGGATTTATCCTATTTTTGAAAATGTTTCATTTTTAAAAATTTTACTTTTGTATGATATGTTATAGCTTTCTATTTCACTTTTGTGTTACACAGTTCTTTTGGAAAGGAAACCCACTGTTACCCCAAGGTTGGCAAGTAAATGAGAATCTCCACATGAGGAAATTAGATGCCTAGGTGGCATATCCCTGAACTTGTGCCTCCACGACCAGTGTCTTCAGGGCACAGCTCCCCACTAACAACACTGGATGTGCAGGGACTTGCAATGACATTTCCCTAATTTTCCACTGCATAATTGGCGATCAAACTAGACCCTCTAACCACAACTTTCCTAAAGACTTGAGAATAATAAAGGGGAAACAGAGATAAGAGAAGGAACTTACAGTTAAATAGACTGACTTACAAGATTGAGTTTGCTTTTTTCAGCTCTTGGTCCCCTGTGGGGATGGGGGAGATCAGCTTAGCAACCAGCAAGCAGAGATTGACAGGAAGATTTCTCTGCATTCCTAAAAATCTTTATCCAAGAAAGTGAAGGCTGTATCTTGACTGGTAAATATCATTCTGAACACCCTTCTTCCCCAAATCTTTGTTCCTGTAAAAGCTATTTTTACTACTAGGTCATCTATGGTCTGGCCTACAGAATGAAGAGTACAGCCATATCAGAAGCCAATCCAACCCAATAAGACATAGGCACATACTAATGATGTGTATGTTGGGGGGGTAGGGTTTGTAGAGGGTGGCAGTTTTGGTACAATTTCATGTAATCAGTCAACAAGCAGTTGTTAAAACCTCTAGCAGTGTGATGGAGTGGAAAGGGCATCCAATCCAGGGCTAGAAGGCCTGAGTTCTATGCCTGGGTCAGAAACTTCCTAGCTTTGTAATACTGAGCAAGTTATTTAACTTTTCTGAGTTTCTGCCATTAGATTTGGAAAATAAGCATGAGATTAACAAAAGAGAGAATGTATATCAGAAGCTTTTTTAAAAATTGTAATGCTTAAGGCTCTTATTAGGAGTTACATGCAAGGTCCTGTGGTTAGCACAATTATGCCTCCATGTAAGGGTGTTTGTGAGGGTAAAATGAGATAGAAACAGTTTATTTATTTTTTTTAATTTTTTTTAAAGATTTTATTTATTTATTTGACAGAGAAAGTGAGAGCAGGAACACAAGCAGGGGGAGTGGGAGTGGGAGAGGGAGAAGCAGGCTCCCTGCCAAGCAGGGAGCCTGATGTGGGACTCGATCCCAGGACCCTGGGATCATGACCTGAGCCGAAGGCAGATGCTTAACGACTGAGCCACCCAGGCGCCCTAGAAACAGTTTTAAATGATGCATAAGGCATGACCCCCACTCAAGGAAATTTCAAATGGCTGGGAAGATGAGATGTGAGCAAAAAGGGTAGGTACTCTGACTCCACTCCAGCTGTACCTTTTATCAATGAGAGGCAACATGCTCAATGTCGAAAGGGCTCCACTCTTTACTCTGAAATAATAGCTGAATTCATATCATGGTTTGCTTTGGTAAGAGGTGATACAGAGCAGAAGAAAGGAAATTTGCTTTAATCATGATCCTTGGGGAATATATCACAATATAAAAGTCACAAGATAGCTTTCTTCCCAGGCTACTTACAAATAATTCCTTCAGAATACATGTTGGTTTGGAGAAGTAATTCATACATACCTAATAATCTACTGTGGTTTAAAAACCTATTGTGTCTTAAACATGTACCCAGGAGTACAGAGAAGATAAAGTTACCTCAAAGAGAGAGGGGAAAGAGCTATAAGCCATCTTTAACATTACTTAGAACTAATCTTTTTTTTTTTTTTTGCATCAATCGACCTTTAATGTCCAAAAGAGGCATGGTAGAACTAATCATTTTTAAGATACAAAAGAAAATGAAAAAGAAAAGATAAATGAAAAGAGTTCTATCCTTCTTTGGTTAAAAAAAATAGAAAAAAGTCAATTTAAATTTAAACAATACTATGAGATAGCTAAAAGCGGTATTTAAAATAAAACTCAATTTTAACCCTGATCTTTTAAGAATTATAATAACTGAATATATGAATGTCCCTAATATATAAAGTGTGGAGCAGACTTACAGAACTTTAAATCAAATGATCTATCATCTGTCCATTTACTCACTGACGAATAACTGTACTTATATAGTGGTTCTCAAAATGTACTTCCTGGACCAGCAATATCAACACCACCTGGGAGCTTATTAGAAGTGTAATTCTCAGGCTCCACCCCAGACCTACTAAGTCAGAAAGTAGGATGGGGCTCAGCACAGTTTTAACAAGCCCCCCAGATGATTGCATTGCATGGTAAGGTCTGAGAACCAGCGTCCTTGAGTGATAAGGTTAAGAGCATGCTCTTTGAAGTCAGAGAAATGTGGGTTCAGATGTTTGCACCCAGACGTACTGTCTCTGTGACCTGGAACAAGTCATTTAACCCATGCCTTAGTTTCCAAATTCATAAACAGAGACACTGCATTTTTCAGGCAATTGTTAGGATTAAAGAAATATATTCCGACGTGGTCTATACACCATACACACAGTGTCTATACACCATAGACACAGTGCTTAGTGCCTAATAAGCACTCAGTAACTGATGTCTGTTATTTTTCCAGGCATGGAAGACCCCGTGTTCTATGCTGCAAGAAACACTGTGTTCATCAGACACGGTGTCTTTCTTTACAGACCTCAGTCTGGAAGAGGAGCTACACTAGCATAAATAATCATGATACAAAGTAGAAAGTGTTAGGTGGCAAGAAGGTGGTATATAAAGTGGAAGAGTGGAGGAAGCAACAGAGGAATGGTTTTTTTTAAAAAAGAGGAAGATTTGGATAAGCACAGATGAAGGGAAGGACATTCCAGATGAAAGGAAAAGGGGAGCAATCATGGGATACACAGTTTGGCCAAAGGGATAACAGAAGGGTGACCATATAATTTATGGTCCCCACAGGGGCACTTTGCAAGTGAAAGGAGCATCATTAACAGTTAAGTCAGGACCACGGATTTAAAGGGACCATGCAGCAGCCACTCTATGGTTTCATAATGTCAGATACCAAGTCACAGAGTCAAGATTCGAACGTGAACCACTACGTTATATCACCTTCCAAATAAAAGATGACCTTTCAGAACCACCTTTATTGTTACTATTTTTAATAATAAGTGTGGTAGCCTGGCAGGGAGTTTTGGTAGAAGTTCAGGGATTACAAATAAAGGTGAGAAGCTGGTGGCTAAATTTGAAACAATTTTGGGGGTGAAGATTTTTTTTAATCTGGGAATACCAGTCGTTGGCAATCCAAGAGCAGGGAAGGCCCCAAGAAGAAGGGAGAGTCACTCATGGGAATGAAGCATATGGTTTTGGCAGAAGCATCCACTGCATTCCATCTCTCAGTGATGCAAGAAGAGGGTAAGGTTCCCCCAGAGAGGCCAAGGGACTAAGCTGACGTGTTAGAACAGCAGATGCAGAAGCCAAGCTTCCTAGTGAACCAGTCTTGATAACCGAATAGAAGGGAGAATCAAAACAAACCAAGACAGGGGCAAACCAGGGAGGCATCCTCTCTTTGAGGAAGGCTTCATCTGATTTATATGCCACCCTCCTGAATTTTGACAATACCCAGTGCTCACCTCAATCACAGCACCTGCTTAGATTTTAAGCGTTTGCTTACACATTTTTCTCTGCCACAAACAACTGAGCCCCTGGAGAACTGGGAACTATAGTATTTGACTATATCCCCAACACTTAGCCCAGAGCCTCACACAAAGCAGGTGCCCTGAGTAAAATGCCTGTGAATGAATGAATGAACAAACGAATGAATGAATGAATGAATGAATGAAATGAGGTCGGGTTTTGATTAACAAGAGTTATTATACCAGAAGGAGGCTTATAACTCATTTAGTCCAGTGCTATTGTTTGACAGATGACGTGAGACCCAAAGAGGTTAATGGCCCCACAGGCGGGGGAGGGGGGGTTGTTAGTGCTAGAGTTGGACTGGGAACCCAGAACACACGGGACATCCTTTCTCCTCCTCACCCTGCTAGGAGCATGAACACAGCTCCCACAATCATTCTAATGTTTGTTGGCTGGTTGTTGGGAATGCAGAATACATTTTCCCATGGAGACAGGTTTTTTCTTCCCCCCCCTTTTTTTTTTTTTTTAAATGGTGGTTCGGTTCCCAGGCCAGGCCACAAAAGCCTATTTACCCCATAGCTGAGCTCAACTATAAAACCAGCGGTAGCTCTGAGGCCTCACTGAACCCCTAGCTTAGAGCCTGCAGTCTGGGGGGCAGGTGGGCAGCTGGCTCTGCAGGGGGGAGGGCACAGCTCCCTTGAGCAGACCAGGAGCCTGGGGCGGGGGCTGGGCCGGGGGGCTGGGCAGGGGGCCCGGGCAGCAGCTGCAGGAGGCTAGGCAGCCTCTGAATGCCTTGGTGGTTCTTAAGTGGATTGTTTGTAAGTTGGGAACTGTCTGTACTTAGAAAGGCGGATTTCAAGAGGTAGGGGATCCTATTTCACTTGAAGGCCCACGGTAATGAGGGTTCTTTATTCGTAATGAAGTAGCCACTAATTGGAGAGACGGGCTCAGGAGGCCTGTTGGAATTTTGTACTCCTGGACCAGAACTGAGTAATATTATGCAGTAGCCTGGCAACCCCTTACTTCTGCATAAAATTCATATAAAAATCTACCATGAAGTGCCTGTCTGACATTCAGTGTGTTTATTATTAATAATGACTTATTATTAATGTGCTTATACACAGCACTAAGCTGAGAAAGTAAATGAATTCTCAGTTTCATCAAAAAAAATTTTTTTCCTCAGCCAGATTAGGAACGTTTGGAAAATCCTTACTTTCAGAGTGGGCTGAAAGCTTTCATATTTACCCTGAGGAGACATGGCTCCAGTTTTTAAGGGCTCATCCAAGAGAGATCTCTTTCCTTCCTCCACCTCCTCAGAGGCAGAAATATTCCATAAACTCATAAATGTTGTAAAACCAAATGTACAAAAAAATCCCCCAAGTGTACAAAAAAAATCCAGTGTTAATGGAAATGAAAAAATTACAGTAGGTGAATCAATTACAATAAGGTAATACAGTTAGCCTTTCTGGACTTAATGAAATGTGGTCAACTACACTGGAATGTTCTGGTGCCCCCTGGAGGATTCTAAAACCTAATAGAACAGGTTATTTAGTACCTTTTATTAAATGTCAGAAAACCCTACAGAAGCGATGTGTTTCTTCTTCAAAGCTCAAATCAACTTAACCTGACTCAATCACATGCAGAGGCAAAGAGCAGGAACTCAATCTAACATTTAAAATATTTTACCCACCATAAGTTTATTGTTAGAATGTAAGTTTTTGGATTACTGACAGAATCTATTTTTGGTTTACAAAGTTTATAAATCCAGCAGTGCAAAGTTCACAGTTACATGTGCAATCTCTCAATTTTTCTGAGCTGAGTGTTAGTGAATAAGGAAGTTTGCTTCTGTGAACCTTGCTTTGTCTTGCACAGACATTCTGGAAAGTTAAACATTTAGCTTCTAAAATTTTACTGCCCTGACATTCCTCAGAGACATGACTCCAGTATGATGATGACTAAATGGCCATCAGAGTTGTTTATTCCATAGTCAGAGAACAGTTAGCAGATGTGAGGAACCACTGTCTGACTCCAGTAAGCTCCAATCATAATAAACTTCAATAATCTAATAGGATTATAACTTTCCATCTGCCCCCCACCCCCCAATTTATATGAGAATGACTGAAATCACTTTCTTGGTGCATAACATGACTGATACCATTCCAGTCTTAGATCACCACATCTAAAAGACAAAGACCAGGTTTCACTAAATTTGTAAAGACTTGTGTTTTTACATTATTGTAACTATTGTTATAATAGTTACAATATATATAATATTATATGTAGAATTAATATAAACTTCTACTGCTGCCACATTTTTTTCAGTGTCATTCCATCATATACTGAATGCTTAGCTTCTTAATTTGGATACCATTATTATTATAAAAGAGCATACTAAAATTTAAACCATGAAGTCATCAAACATAACTTCAGACTTAGAGAAAAGGTGCAAGAATTCTTCATATTCCTGGATACCCTTCACCCAGATTCCCAAAGTTTCAACATTTACTACTTTTGTCTTTTCTTTTTCTAAATATATACTTTTATTTTTTTTCTGATCTTTTTTTTTTTTTTTGAAGATTATTTATTTGAGAGAGAGAGAGAACGCACGAGTGAGGAGCAGGGGGAGAGTAGAAGGGGAGAATCTTCAAGCAGACTTCCTGCTGAGCACAGAGCCTGACATAGGGCTCGACGTGGGGCTCAATCTCATGACCCGTGAGATCATGACCTGAGCTGAAACTGAGAGCCAGATGCTTAACCCACTGAGCCACCCAGGTGCCCCTTTTCTGATCTTTTTAAGAGTAAGTTGTAGATATGAGGCTGCTTTATTCTTAAATATTTTAATATGCATTTCCTAAAAACAAGGAATCTTCTTACATAAACAGTATAATTATAGAAAGTTAATACTGAAATATTATCTAATCTATAAAACCTTACTGAGATGTTATCAATTGTCCCAGTAACATCTTTTATAGTAAAAGAAATTCTAAAAGCATGCATTGCATTTAGTTGTTGTGATTTTTCAGTCTCCTTTAATCTGGGACAGTTCCTGGATCAGTCTTTGTACAGGCCAGGTATTTTAGAGTGTTCACATTTTGAATTATCCTATGTGTCCTCCTGATTAGGTTAATGTGAAATGCCTCTGGCAGCATATGGAAAAAGTGATTCTGACTTTTTCTTTGTGCAACATATTAGGAAGCGCATACTATTGATTAGTCCTACTAGTAGCAATGTTAACTTTAATCTTTTGGTTAAGGTGTTTGCTAGTTTTCTCCACTTACACTATTTTACCCTTTGTAAATAAAAAGTAGCTAATATGGATATATTCGAGACAATGTCAATATCCTATTTATTCTCAAATTTTCATTTAATTAGTTTTAGCATTCACGGATGATTCTTGCCTGTATCCTTTATTTTTATGAAGGCTTGTGAAAGGTGATTTTCAAATTCCCCTGTCCTTCGACATTTATTAGTGGATTTTCTACTGAAGTTTTCCCTTCTCCCTGTTTATTTATATAAGTGTAGCTCATGGCTCCTTACTTTATTGAGTAGTATTAAATTTACTATCATTATTTACTTAAATTAGTACTTTATTTTAATGATTACATTATCCCAGATTTCACGGGATCCCTTCAAGCTGGCTCCTGTGTTATTTTGACATGTCTTTATCATTTTTTAAGCACTTTTTCTTACTTTTTGGCATAACAAGGTGTTCCAATTCTTTCCCTGTCCCAATCTTGAATTCAAGCACTTCTCCATGGGCCCTAATTCCTTTTTGTGGAAAATGGGGTATATAGAAACAAAGATCATGGCAATTTGCTTCAAGACCCTCTTAGTAAGAGGACAGTGCTGGGAAATGCTTATACATACACATAAACAAATATGCGTGCATATGCACTCACACACACAAAACACATACACATATATCTATGTACATCTATATCCATTTACATATATGTACAAGTACATATGTGTGTGCATGCTTGTGTACAGGCGTGTGTGTGTGTAGCAGAACCCATGAATTTGCACCTCTATCTCCAATGCAGTCCAGTACTATAGAGTTCATTCTATTTTTTCCTTTTAGCATAATTTTAACTTCCTTCTCCCAAAGTTCAAAACCTGACTCACATCATCCACAACTTACTTGTTTAATCCTAGAACATTAAAAAAAAAAAAAAAGGTTCTACAAAAAAGGAAGGTCTACTAACAAGAATTCAGAATTTGTTCAGAGTTATTTTTGTTTTTAGCCTGAGAGCATAGTCATAGTACTGCATTCAAAAGCTTCTTGGGTTCACTGCCTCCCTGCCTTGCTTACTGTCTTCTTAGGGTTATATTACTTATTTGAAACATAATTTTTTTTTGTTTGTTTGTATCCCATTTGAGAGTCCCTCACTATCCTGTGAGTCTTATTTACTTTTCTATTTATTCATTCATTTAAAAAAATATGTGAAATATTTTTTTTAAAGATTTTATTTATTTGACAGAGAGACACAGCGAGAGAGGGAACACAAGCAGGGGGAGTGGGAGAGGGAGAAGCAGGCTCCCTGTGGAGCAGGGAGCCTGATGCAGGGCTCGATGCCAGGACCCCGGGATCATGACCTGAGCCGAAGGCAGACGCTTAACGACTGAGCCACTCAGGTGCCCCAAAATTATGTGAAATGTTAACATAATTCTACAAGGTAGGTCTGTATAACCTGGTATAGTGAGAAGTGTTATGCCTCCCCCATTCCCTCTCCTTTTCACCCCATTGCCACCCAGACATATCCTGTAGGTAGCCGATCTTATTGGTCTGTTTTTTTCATTTCTGTGTTGTTTTTTCCCTAAATGAGGGGGTAAACGTGTATTTTCTCATTTCTCCCTCTTTATTACACAGAAGGTAACATACTCTTTGCACTTTGCCTTTTTTTGTTTTCTATATCCTGGGAATCACTTCATATCACAGAGGTCTCCTAATTCTCTTTCACAGCCACATACTACTCCACTGGGTACCATGGAGTAATTTAGTCAACTACTTTCCTCTGAGTGGGCATTCAGGTTATTTCCAATAATTTGCCATTTTAAACAATGCAGTGTTGCACTAGATAATCTTATGTGTAGTATTTGTGTATATTTGGGAGTGTACCTTCAAGGCAAATTTTAGAAGTGGGATTGCTAGGTCAAAAGGTAAACACTTAGGCAATTTTGTTAGACATGGCTGAATTCCCCTCCACTGGAGCTGTATCAGTTGCATCCCCTCCAGCTATCTCTGACAGAGTTTCCTTACAGCCTTGTCTAGAGATCATGTTATACTTTTAAAATTTGCTAGTAAAACAGGTGAAAAATGGTATTTTAAAGTGGTTTTAATTCGCAATTCTTTTGTCACGAATGAGGTTAAATACTTTTTTCATATGTTAAAGGCCATTTTTATACCTTTCTGTAAATTATCTGTGCATGTCTTTCCCCATTGTTCTATGATTTTTTTACCTTATTCTATTAATTTAAAAAAAGTTCTTCATATATTAGTGATACTATCTCTTTATCTGCAATATATGTTGCAAACATTTTCTCAGTTTTCAGTTATCATTAGACTTTATGTTGTTTTGCTGTATAGAAGTTTTTATTTTTATTTAATCAGATTTATCAATCATTGCTTTAATTGCATATGGATTTTGAGACATAATTTGAAATTCTTTGTATACACCCAAGTTAAAGAGAAACTTGAATAGTTTCATTTTCTACATTTAGATCCCTAATTTATTTGAAGTTTATTCTTGTGCATGGTGAAATGTGGAACTAATTTTATCTTTGCCAAATGGCTATTCAGTTGTCCCAGTATCATTTGTTAAGAAGTTCATTTTCGCACCAGTGATTTGAGATACTATCTTTATCATAATGCTAAAGTCCCATATGTACTTGGGTTTAGTTTATTCTTATTTTCTATTCTATTCCACTGGTCTGTCTGCCCATTCATGTGCCAGTACCACACTTTTTAAAAAGAAACTTTAGTAAACATGTCTGGTAGGCTAGTTCCGCACCCCCTCCTTGTAGCATTTCCTTTTTAGGATTTGCTTGGCTATTCTGACATGTTTATTTTTCCCATATGAAATTTACTATTAACTTAGTATTTCCACTGGGTTGTTTTAAATTATAAATTAACTTGTGGATAACTGACATCTTTATTGTATGAGTATTCTTATCCAAAAGTAAAGGGTAGCCTCTGTTTGGTCAAGTCTACTTTCATGTCTTTCAGGAATGTTTTAAGGTTCTCCTTACAAAAATTTTACAGTATTTCCTGTTACATTTATTCTTAAGTATTTTATCTTCTTTATTGTTACTATAAAAAGAATTTTCCCTATCTCTGTATATCTTTTATAGCCTCCTGCTACTTTACTCATTATTTGATTTGATTTTGCCATTGAGTCTTTGGCTATCTCTAAGTCCATGAGGATATCATCTGCAAATAGACATAGTTTTACTTCCTCTCCCTCCAATTTTATGCCTCTAATTGGTTTCTCTTGTCCACTTGCCTTGGCTAATACCTCTAGTACAATATTGAATGTTAGTGAGATAGTGGGTAATCTTGCTTTGCTTAGTAGTATTTCCTAGTGTTTCCCCATTAAGCTGGCTTTAAGACTAAGGCACGTTTTATATTTGATCATATAGCTATATATTTTCAGAAAATATTCATCAATTGGGATGCCTGGGTGGCTCAGTTGGTTAAGCATCTGCCTTTGGCTCAGGTCATGATCCCAGGACCCTGGGATCAAGTCCTACATTGAGCTCCTTGTCAGAAGGGAGCCTGCTTCTCCCTCTGCCTGCCACTCTCCCTGCTTGTGCTCTCTCTTTCTCTCTCTGACAAATAAATAAAATCTTTAAAAAAGAAAAAGAAAATATTCATCAATTCCTTTTCTGTGAGTGACTTTATCAGAGATGAATGAAGAGTATTATAAAAGGTTTTTGGAATCTATGAAGATAATCATATGATTTTCTTCCTCAGGTTAATAAGGTATATTAAATTACTGGATTTCCTCATATTGAGCCATCCTTGCATCCCTGGGATAAGTCCCATCTGGTCATGGTGTATTATTTTCTTCATGTAGTATCAGGCTTTATTCTCTAATATTTTACTTAGAAAATTTATAATAATATTCATAAGTGATACTGGTCTATAATTTTTTGTACTGTTTCCATCAGGTTTAGGTATGGATATATAGTTGCCTAATAAAAACAATTCAGGAAATTTCCTTCACTCATAATACTGTTGAACAACTTATGGAGCCCTGGGGCTTATATGGTCTTTAAAGGTGTGGCAGGATTTCCCTGTAAAAGAGTATGGGTTTGGTGCTTTTCTTGTGAGGTAGTTCCTAGGTAACTTTCTCTAAAGAATTTTTCCATGTAAGTGTTCCATTCCTAATGAGATGAATTTTGATGAACTATTTCCCTAGGAAATTATCTATTTCATTTAGGTTTTCAAACTTGCAAAGATCTACAATTAGATTTTTAGGATACTTCCAAATTCTTCTGATTCAATAGTTATTTCCCCTTTGTCATTTATTTGTGTACTTTTCCTCTTTTTCCTCTGGGTTAGCTAGTGGTGTATCTAATTAATTTATTCATTAGACTTACTATTTTTTTTTGTCTTCTCCCTCAATTTGTTATTTCTTTCTTTTTGCTTATTCTGTTTTTTTTCCTAGAATTTTAAGTTGAGACTTTAATTCATTTATTGCCATCTTTAATTTTTATTAAGTCTTTAAGACTTTGAATATTTCTTTGATCATTGCTTTATATATATTCCAGATTCTTGTGTTATTTTTCATTATTATTTTTTAAGAAATTCTCTAATTTCAATTTATATAGGATCTTTTTTTAGTGAATCCTTCATGGCACTTAAGAAGAAGATATTATTTTCTATTATCTGGGTATAAAGATGATATATACCCTTAATGATTACGCTGTTTAGATCTTCAATATCTTTGGCTATTTTTTGTCTGTTTGATTAGTCTTATATTGAGAGTGGTGCATTAAATTCTTCTGTTAGTAGGTGTTTCTGTGCCTCTCTTGCATCTCTTGTACTTTTTGCTTTATGAAAGTTGCTATAGTATAATTTAGTGCATAGATATCCATAGATGTTATATCTTCATTGTAAATTGTGGCTTTTAGCACTAAAAAGTATTTTTGTCATGTTTAATGCTTTTAAAATCCTATTTCTCTGGTATCAATATTGCTGTATCTGTTTTTTTATTATTTCCATTTGCTTGGTACATCTTTGCTTATCCCTTTATTTTTAGCCTTTCTTAATTTTATTTTGGATACAGCCTATAGTTGAATCTTGCTTGAGTCCAGCTGAAAATATCTCCTTTTAAAAGCGGGGAGGAGGGAGGGGGTTAAGCCCATTTACATTTATTGGTAAGACTGACATGTTTGGGTCTCAACTCTGTCATATTTTGGCTCATAATCAGTGTGAAAATTACGTTACATTTTATGCTTTATTTTTTCTATTAGTTCTTTAGTTTGATTTCTTTTAGCTTAGTGAAACTATTCCATATGATACTGTAATGATATATCCATGATATTACACATTTGTTAAAACCCACAGAATCAGTAATACAAAGAGTGAACCCTAACATAAACTACAGACTTTGGTTGATAATTCATCTGTGCTGGCTCACCAATTATGGCAAATGTACCACACTGATGTGGTATACTGATGGTGGGGAAGGCGATGTGTGTGGTAGAGGGAGGAGGTATGTGGGAACTCTCTGTACTTTTGGCTCAATTTTGCTATGAACCTATAGTATGGGCATTAAAAAAATACCTATGGGAAGGGTGGAAAAAACAGAGATGATAAAGAAGAAAGAAGAATGATACAAACTATGTTTCAGATTCTTTAAAAAATTATGTCTACCATTTTCCAACCACAGTAAAAAAGGAGGAGGAAGAACAAGAAGAGCAAAGAAAATGGAGTCTTCCTATTCAGACTGAGCATGAACCAACGCTATGGAAATTTGTGACTGAAGCACACAGTCAGCTCACCAGCTGACTGAATGGCATTTCCACTGAAAACCTGGAAAGCTGTGCCCACTTGGGGGATGATGGCAAGTATATTCCAACACAGTGTTTTGCTACACTGGGCTCTGGAAAACATTCCTTTATAGTCAACTGAAGTATTTACATATGGTTTTAAGTTGTTCCAAACAATGGATCATCAGTTGTGTTCTCCATCAGGTGTTGGCAAACAGTAAGCCTAAATAATAAAGGCATTTGCACCATTGTGCAGGCTTCTTCAGCAAACCTGGTCCCTACCTTATCAGCCCAGAAATGAGAAGCTGGACTCTTTCAGGAACTGATATTCAGAGAGCAATTCACAATGCTGCCTCTCTCATTTCTTTCTTCTCTTGGTTTTTTGCTAATAAAATCAATTAAATTTTACTAGAAAGAAAGCATCATTTTGTTTCATGCTGCGGAGGGGAGCCCCTTAGTTTAATAGATATGTCATTGAACATTTTGTGGAAAATGAAAGGAAATCGACTTTTCTTGCCCCCACTTGACAAAGTTTCATCTTTGTCATTAGGGACAAGGCACTACTGAGTCAACGAAACCCAGCTTTTCAATAATGCCATACTTCCTTTTAGAACTTTTCCTTTTTGGTTGCTTGTGTGAAACCCAAGCTCAGCAAATATACATTTATAATCCCCCTCTCCCCACTGGAGTATTGTTCACTGTTACATTTATAAAGTTATTCTGAGTTAATACATCAATATTTTCACCTCAAATCTTACATTACCCTGCAATCTCTTTGGAGTTACTAATCCACATGTGTGAATAGGCAATTATAGTGCAACACAATGATAACAATACATGCAAATTCAACTAATACACAAAGCAACAAATCAAGACCCTGAAGGTACATTAGCTGAGATAAACTGCCTCTATCTTTAAGGCAAAGATGCACCTTGAATAATGCGCACTTAGAAAGTAACTAGGAGATATCGGAGGATAAATGGCAGCGGGAGGGTGCCTGGACGTGGGGATCCTACACTGCCAGTGAGTAACAGCCTCGCGCACTGCGGACGGGGCACAGACTTGCAGACCGGTAGCGTTGGGAAAGGACTTTAGGGCAGCCCCTGGGGTGGAAAACCAGACCGGAGGGGTCCTGTGCACGCGAACTGCAGCACCCCTGGACAGAAACTGGAGCGATGGTCGCGCGCACGCAAACTGCAACCTCTCGGAGGGAAACCCGGTGCACGGGGGTCCTGCCGGTGAACTGCAACCTCTGGGGTGGAAACCCCAAGCGGTAGAGTCGTGCGCAAGCGAACTGCAGTCCCGGGGACAGAACCCCCAAGCGGGGAACTGGGAGCAGCTGGTAGTTTTAGAAGCACAAAGGGCAGAGACGTGCCCCCACCTGGAGGTAGGACTGGGAGCGCTGCGGAGGGGTGCACAACCCAGGACACTGCAGTTTATAGCAGGACGGACAGAAACCGAGACGGTGTGGCCTGGAGGGCTCATTGAAGAACAGACTGCGGTCTCTCTGCTCTGAGGCAGAGGGTTGGAAACGGTCTATTCTGCTCTGACTCGCGGAAGAGATGCAGAAAGCTGCCAAGGAAAGGCACCAGAGAACAAAAGCCCCAAAGACTGATTCCCACTGAGCCCATCCCCCGCCACAGGGGCGCAGGGCAACTCCGCCCAAACAGGGCTGCCTGAGTAACAGCGCGGCAGGCCCCTCCCACAGGCTGGGAAAACAAGAGGCCAGCAACCCTAAGGTCCCAAGAAAACAGGTGCATCTTGCTTGGGTTCTGGTCAATAATTTGGACTCTATACATTCCCTCAAACACCCATCAACAGAATGACTAGGAGGAGGAGGCCCCAAAACAGAAAAGACTCAGAGATTATGACTTATGCTGCAGATTTACAAATGGATGCAGATATAACCAAGATGTCGGAGATGGAATTCAGGCTAGCAATTGTGAAGACAATGGCTAGAATGGAGAAATCAATTAATGGCAACATAGAGTCTCTAAGGGCAGAAGTAAAAGGGGAATTGGCAGAACTTAAAAATGCTATCAATGAGATCCAATCCAATCCAGATAATCTAACAGCTAGGGTAACTGAGACAGAAGAGAGACTAAGCGATCTGGAAGACATATAATAGATAAAAAGGGAAAAGAGGAGGCCAGGGAAAAACAACTCAGAATCCATGAAAATAGAATCAGAGAAATAAGTGACACCATGAGGCGTTCCAATGTCAGAATCATTGGAATCCCGGAGGGAGTGGAGAGAGAGAGAGAGCTAGAAGATGTTTTTGAGCAAATCGTAGCTGAGAACTTCCCTAATCTGGGGAATGAAACAAACATTCGAGTCCTAGAGGCAGAGAGGACCCCTCCTAAGATCAAGGAAAACAGGCCAACACCCCGGCAGGTAATAGTAAAACTTGCAAATCTTAGAAACAAGGAAACCATCTTAAGCGCAGTTAGGGGGAAGAGATTCCTTACGTACAGAGGGAGGAACATCAGCATAACGTCAGACCTATCCACAGAGACCTGGCAAGCCAGAAAGGCCTGGCAAGACATATTCAGGGTACTAAATGAGAAGAACATGCAGCCAAGAATACTTTATCCGGCAAGGCTTTCATTTAGAATGTATGGAGAGATGCAGAGCTTCCAAGACCGGCAGAAGTTGAAAGAATATGTGACCACTAAGCCGGCCCTGCAAGAAATATTAAGGGGGGTTCTATAAAAGGAGAAAGACCCCAAGAGTGATCTACAACAGAAATTTACAGGGACAATCTATAAAAACAATGTCTTTGGGCGCCTGGGTGGCTCAGTTGGTTAAGCGACTGCCTTCGGCTCAGGTCATGATCCTGGAGTCCCGGGAACAAGTCCCACATCAGGCTCCCTGCTCAGCAGGGAGTCTGCTTCTCCCTCTGACCCTCACCCCTCTCATTCTCTCTCTCTCTGTCATTCTCTCTCTCTCAAAAATAAATAAAATTAAAAAAAAAAAAACCCAATGTCTTCACAGGCAACATGATGACAATTAATTCATATCTTTCAATAATCCACTCTCAATGTGAATGGCCTAAACGCTGCCATAAAATGGCACAGGGTTGCAGATTGGATAAAAAGACAGGGGCGCCTGGGTGGCTCAGTTGGTTAAGCGACTGCCTTCGGCTCAGGTCATGATCCTGGAGTCCCAGGATCGAGTCCCGCATCGGGCTCCCTGCTCGGCAGGGAGTCTGCTTCTCCCTCTGACCCTCCCCCCTCTCATGTGCTCGCTCTCTCTCATTCTCTCTGTCTCAAATAAATAAATAAAATCTTAAAAAAAAAAAAAAAGACAGGACCCATCCATATGCTGTCTACAAGAGACTCATTTTGAACCTAAAGATACATCCACACTGAAAGTAAAGGGATGGAGATCTATCTTCCATGCCAGCGGACCTCAAAAGAAAGCTGGGGTAGCAATTCTTATATCAGACAAATTAGATTTTAAACTAAAGTCTATAATAAGAGACACAGAAGGATACTATATCATTCTTAAAAGGTCTGTCCAACAAGAATATCTAACAATTGTAAATATCTATGCCCCCAACATGGAAGCAGCCATCTACATAAGCCAACTGTTAACCAAAATAAAGAGTCATATTGATAACAAAACGTTAAATGTAGGAGACCTCAATACTCCACTCTCAGCAATGGACAGATCATCTAAGCAGAAAATCAACGAGGAAACAAGAGCTTTGAATGATACATTGGACCAGATGGACCTCATAGATATTTACAGAACATTCCACCCTAAAACAACAGAATACTCATTCTTCTCGAGTGCACATGGAACCTTCTCCAGAATAGACCATATACTGGGTCACAAATCAGGTCTCAACCGATACCAAAAGACTGAGATTATTCCCTGCATATTCTCAGACCACAATGCTCTAAAACTGGAACTCAATCACAAGAAAAAATTTGGCAGAAATTCAAACACTTGGAAGCTAAAGACCACTCTGCTCAAGAATGTTTGGGTCAACCAAGAAATCAAAGAAGAACTTAAACAATTCATGGAAATCAGTGAGAACGAAAACACATCGGTCCAAAACCTATGGGATACTGCAAAGGCAGTCCTAAGGGGGAAATACATAGCCATCCAAGCCTCACTCAAAAAAATAGAAAAATCCCGAATTCACCAACTAACTCTACACCTTAAAGAACTAGAGAAAAAGCAACAAACGATGCCTAAGCCACTCATTAGAAGAGAAATAATTAAAATTAGAGCAGAAATCAATGAATTAGAAACCAGAAACACAATAGATCAGATCAATGAAACTAGAAGTTGGTTCTCTGAAAGAATTAATAAGATCGATAAACCACTGGCCAGACGTATCCAAAAGAAGAGAGAAAGGACCCAAATTAATAAAATTATGAATGAAAGGGGAGAGATCACGACCAACACCAAGGAAATAGAAACAATTATTAGAAATTATTATCAACAACTATATGCCAATAAACTGAGCAATCTGGATGAAATGGAGGCCTTCCTGGAAACCTATAAGCTGCCAAGACTGAAACAGGAAGAAACTGACAACCTGAATAGGCCAATAACCAGTAACGAGATTGAAGCAGTGATCAAAAACCTCCCAAAAAACAAGAGTCCAGGGCCTGATGGATTCCCTGGGGAATTCTACCAAACATTCAAAGAAGAAATATTATCTATTCTACTGAAGCTGTTTCAAAAAATAGAAACAGAAGGAAAACTTCCAAACTCATTCTATGAGGCCAGCATTACCTTAATGCCCAAACCAGGCAAAGACCCCATCAAAAAGGAGAATTTCAGACTGATATCCCTGATGAATATGGATTCCAAAATCCTCAACAAAATCCTAGCTAATAGGATCCAACAATACATTAAAAGGATCATCCACCACGACCAAGTGGGATTTATCCCCGGGATGCAAGGGTGGTTCAACATTTGCAAATCAATCAATGTGATAGAACACATTAATAAGAGGAGGGAGAAGAAGCATATGGTCCTCTCAATTGATGCAGAAAAAGCATTTGACAAAATACAACATCATTTCCTGATTAAAACTCTCCAGAGTATAGGGATAGAGGGAACATTCCTCAAGCTCATAAAATCCATCTATGAAAAACCCACAGCAAATATCCTCACTGGGGAAAAGCTGAGAGCCTTTCCCTTAAGATCAGGAACACGTCAAGGGTGCCCACTCTCACCACTGTTGTTCAACATAGTACTAGAAGTCCTAGCAATGGCAATCAGACAACAAAAAAAAATAAAAGGTATTCAAATTGGCAAAGAAGAAGTCAAACTCTCTCTTTTCGTAGACGACATGATACTTTATGTGGAAAACCCAAAAGACTCCACCCCCAAATTACTAGAACTCATCCAGCAATTCAGTAATGTGGCAGGATACAAAATCAATGCACAGAAATCAGTTGCTTTCTTTTTTTTTTATTCTTATGTTAATCCCCATACATTACATCATTAGTTTTAGATGAAGTGTTCCATGATTCATTGTTTGTGCATAACACCCAGTGCTCCATGCAGAACGTGCCCTCCTCAATACCCACCACCAGGCTAACCCATCCTCCCACCCCCCTCCCCTCTAGAACCCTATTTGTTTTTCAGAGTCCATCGTCTCTCATGGTTCGTCTACCTCTCTGATTTGCCCCGCTTCATTCTTTCCCTCCTGCTACCTTCTTCTTCTTTTTTTTTTCTTAACATATATTGCATTATTTGTTTCAGAGGTACAGATCTGAGATTCAACAGTCTTGCACAATTCACAGCGCTTACCAGAGCACATACCCTCCCCAGTGTCTATCACCCAGTCACCCCATCCCTCCCACCCCACCCCCCACTCCAACAACACTCAGTTTGTTTCCTGCGATTAAGAATTCCTCATATCAGAGATCATATGATACATGTCTTTCTCTGTTTAACTTATTTCACTCAACATAATACCCTCCAGTTCCATCCACGTTGTTGCAAATGGCAAGATCTCATTCCTTTTGATGGCTGCATAATATTCCATTGTATATATATACCACCTCTTCTTTATCCAGTCATCTGTCTATGGACATCTGGGCTCTTTCCACAGTTTGGCTACTGTGGACATTGCTGCTATAAACATCGGGGTGCACGTCCCCCTTCGGATCCCTACTTTTGTATCTTTGGGGTAAATACCCAGTAGTGCAATTGCTGGATCATATGGTAGCTCTATTTTCAACTTTTTGAGGAACCTCCATACAGTTTTCCAGAGTGGCTGCACCAGCTTGCATTCCCACCAACAGTGTAGGAGGGTTCCCCTTTCTCCGCATCCCCGCCAACATCTGTCGTTTCCTGACTTGTTAATTTTAGCCATTCTGACTGGTGTGAGGTGGTATCTCATTGAGGTTTTGATTTGGATTTCCCTGATGCTGAGCGATATTGAGCACTTTTTCATGTGTCTGTTGGCCATTTGGATGTCTTCTTTGGAAAAATGTCTGTTCATGTCTTCTGCCCATTTCTTGATTGGATTCTTTGTTCTTTGGGTGTTGAGTTTGATGAGTTCTTTATAGATTTTGGATACTAGCCCTTTATCTGATATGTCATTTGCAAATATCTTCTCCCATTCTGTCGGTTGTCTTTTGGTTTTGTTGACTGTTTCCTTTGCTGTGCAAAAGCTTTTTATCTGATGAAGTCCCAATAGTTCATTTTTGCCCTTGCTTCCCTTGCCTTTGGCGATGTATCTAGGAAGAAGTTGCTTCGGCTGAGGTCGAAGAGGTTGCTGCCTGTGTTCTCCTTTAGGATTTTGATGGACTCCTGTCTCACATTAAGGTCTTTCAACCACTTGGATTCTATTTTTGTGTGTCGTGTAAGGAAATGGTCCAGTTTCATTCTTCTGCATGTGGCTATCCAATTTTCCCAACACCATTTGTTGAAGAGACTGTCTTTGTTCCATTGGACATTCTTTCCTGCTTTGTCGAAGATTAGTTGAACATAGAGTTGAGGGTCCATTTCTGGGCTCTCTCTTCTGTTCCCTTGATCTATGTGTCTGTTTTTGTGCCAGTACCATGCTGTCTTGATGATGACAGCTTTGTAATAGAGCTTGAAGTCCGGAATTGTGATGCCGC
Organism: Mirounga angustirostris; assembly: GCF_029215605.1. Lineage (NCBI taxonomy): Eukaryota > Metazoa > Chordata > Mammalia > Carnivora > Phocidae > Mirounga > Mirounga angustirostris. The sequence goes on along the minus strand of NW_026991720.1, from coordinate 65,095,031 downwards.
TGGCTTTGCTTTTCTTTTTCAACATTCCTCTGGCTATTTGGGGTCTTTTCTGGTTCCATACAAATTTTAGGATGATTTGTTCCATTTCTTTGAAAAAAGTGGATGGTATTTTGATGGGGATTGCATTGAATGTGTAGATTACTCTAGGTAGCATTGACATCTTCACAATATTTGTTCTTCCAATCCATGAGCATGGAACGTTTTTCCATTTCTTTGTGTCTTCCTCAATTTCTTTCATGAGTATTTTATAGTTTTCTGAGTACAGATCCTTTGTCTCTTTGGTTAGATTTATTCCTAGGTATCTTATGGTTTTGGGTGCAATTGTAAATGGGATCGACTCCTTAATTTCTCTTTCTTCTGTCTTGTTGTTGGTGTATAGGAATGCCACTGACTTGTGTGCATTGATTTTATATCCTGCCACTTTACTGAATTCCTGTATGAGTTCTAGCAGTTTTGGGGTGGAGTCTTTGGGGTTTTCCACATAAAGTATCATATCGTCTGCAAAGAGTGAGAGTTTGACTTCTTCTTTGCCAATTTGGATGCCTTTGATTTCTTTTTGTTGTCTGATTGCTGTGGCTAGGACTTCCAATACTATGTTGAATAGCAGTGGTGATAGTGGACATCCCTGCCACGTTCCTGACCTTAGGGGGAAAGCTCTCAGTTTTTCCCCATTGAGAATAATATTCGCTGTAGGTTTTTCATAGGTGGCTTTTATGATATTGAGGTATGTACCCTCTATCCCTATACTCTGAAGAGTTTTGATCAAGAAAGGATGCTGTACTTTGTCAAAAGCTTTTTCTGCATCTATTGAGAGGATCATATGATTCTTGTCCTTTCTTTTGTTAATGTATTGTATCACATTGATTGATTTGCGGATGTTGAACCAACCTTGCAGCCCAGGGATAAATCCCACTTGGTCATGGTGAATAATCCTTTTAATGTACTGTTGGATCCTATTGGCTAGTATTTTGGTGAGAATTTTTGCATCTGTGTTCATCAGGGATATTGGTCTGTAATTCTCCTTTTTGATGGGGTCTTTGTCTGGTTTTGGGATCAAGGTAATGCTGGCCTCATAAAATGAGTTTGGAAGTTTTCCTTCCATTTCTATTTTTTGGAACAGTTTCAGAAGAATAGGTATTAATTCTTCTTGAAATGTTTGGTAGAATTCCCCTGGGAAGCCATCTGGCCCTGGGCTTTTGTTTTTTGGGAGATTTTTGATGACTGCTTCAATTTCCTTAGTGGTTATAGGTCTGTTCAGGTTTTCTATTTCATCCTGGTTCAGTTTTGGTAGTTGATACATCTCTAGGAATGCATCCATCTCTTCCAGGTTATCTAATTTGCTGGCATAGAGTTGCTCATAATATGTTCTTATAATTCTTTGTATTTCTTTGGTGTTGGTTGTGATCTCTCCTCTTTCATTCATGATTTTGTTGATTTGGGTCCTTTCTCTTCTCTTTTTGATAAGTCTGGCCAGGGGTTTATCAATCTTCTTAATTCTTTCAAAGAACCAGCTCCTAGTTTCGTTGATCTGTTCTACTGTTCTTTTAGTTTCTATTTCATTGATTTCTGCTCTGATCTTTAGTATTTCTCTTCTCCTGCTGGGTTTAGGCTTTATTTGCTGTTCTTTCTCCAGCTCCTTTAGGTGTAGAGTTAGGTTGTGTACTTGAGACCTTTCTTGTTTCTTGAGAAAGGCTTGTATTGCTATATACTTTCCTCTTAGGACTGCCTTTGCTGCATCCCAAAGATTTTGAACAGTGTGTTTTCATTTTCATTGGTTTCCATGTATTTTTTTTAATTCTTCTTTAATTTCCTGGTTGACCCATTCATTCTTCAGTAGGATGCTCTTTAGCCTCCATGTATTTGAGTTCTTTCCGACTTTCCTCTTGTGATTGAGTTCTAGTTCCAAAGCATTTTTGTGGTCTGAAAATAGGCAGGGAATGATCCCAATCTTTTGGTACCGGTTGAGACCTGATTTATGACCTAGGATGTGATCTATTCTGGAGAATGTTCCATGGGCATTAGAGAAGAATGTGTATTCTGTTGCTTTGGGGTGGAATGTTCTGAATATGTCTGTGAAGTCCATTTGGTCCAGTGTGTCATTTAAAGTCTTTATCTCCTTGTTGATCTTTTCCTTAGACAATCTATCCATTTCAGTGAGGGGGATGTTAAAGTCCCCCACTATTATTGTATTGTTGTCGATGTGTTTCTTTGCTTTTGTTATTAATTTCCTTATATAATTGGCTGCTCCCACGTTAGGGGCATAGATATTTACAATTGTTAGATCTTCTTGTTGGATAGATCCTTTAAGTAGGATATAGTGTCTTTCCTCATCTCTTATTACAGTCTTTGGTTTAAAATCTAATTTGTCTGATAGAAGGATTGCCACCCCAGCTTTCTTTTGGTGTCCATTAGCATGGTAAATGGTTTTCCACCCCCTCACTTTCAATCTGGTGGTGTCTTTGCATCTAAAATGAGTCTCTTGCAGACAGCATATCGATGGGTCTTGTTTTTTAATCCAGTCTGTTAGCCTGTGTCTTTTGATTGGGGCATTTAGCCCATTTACATTCAGGGTAACTATTGAAAGATAGGAATTTAGTGCCATTGTATTGCCTGTAAGGTGACTGTTACCGTATATTGTCTGTGTTCCTTTCTGGTCTATGTTGCTTTTAGGCTCTCTCTTTGCTTAGAAGACCCCTTTCAAGATTTCCTGTAGGGCTGGTTTTGTGTTTGCAAATTCCTTTAGTTTTTGTTTGTTCTGGAAGCTTTTTGTCTCTCCTTCTGTTTTCAGTGACAGCCTAGCTGGATATAGTATTCTTGGCTGCATATTTTTCTCATTTAGTGCTCTGAGTATATCCTGCCAGTCCTTTCTGGCCTGCCAGGTCTCTGTGGATAGGTCTGTTGCCAGTCTAATGTTTCTACCATTGTAGGTTACATATCTCTTCTCCCGAGCTGCTTTCAGGATTTTCTCTTTGTCTATGAGACTCGTAAGTTTTACTATTAGATGTCGGGGTGTTGACCTATTTTTATTGATTTTGAGAGGGGTTCTCTGTGCTTCCTGGATTTTCATGCCTGTTTCTTTCCCCAAATTAGGGAAGTTCTCTGCTATAATTTGCTCCATTATACCTTCTGCCCCTCTCTCTCTTTCTTCTTCTTCTGGGATCCCAATTATTCTAATGTTGTTTCGTCTTATGATATCGCTTATCTCTCGAATTCTGCCCTCGTGATCCAGTAGTTGTTTATCTCTCTTTTTCTCAGCTTCTTTATTTTCCATCATTTCATCTTCTATATTACTGATTCTCTCTTCTGCCTCATTTATTCTAGCACTTAGCGCCCCCATTTTTGATTGCACCTCATTAATAGCCTTTTTGATTTCTACTTGGTTGGATTTTAGCTCTTTTACTTCTCCAGAAAGGGTTTCTCTAATAACTTCCATATTTTTTTCAAGCCCAGCTAGTATCTTTAAAGTGATGATTCTGAACTCTAGATCTGACATCGTACTAATGTCTGTATTGAGTAGGTCCCTGGCAGTCGGTACTACCTCTTGTTCTTTTTGTTGAGGTGATTTTTTCTGTCTTGTCATTTTGTGCAGAGTAGAATAGATTAATGAGAGAACAAAATGCTAGCAGAGTAACCACGTCCCCAGAAAATATACTCTAAACAAATCAGAAAAGACCTGAAGCAGTGGGATAAGAAAGGGAAAGAGAGAAAAAAGAAAAAAAAAAAGAAAAAGAAAAAGAAGATAAAGATAAAAACAAAAACAAAGAAAACAAAACAACAACAACAACAAAAAAACCAGAATGTGATCAAGTATGATCAGGCTGGTATATAGATCAGTGCCACACACTAGATTTGGGGTGTATTTTGGTCTTTTAGAAGAAAGTGCCTCCCAAAATTTTAAAGAAAGAAAAACTTATATATGTACAAAAATAAGGGTTGATATGATGAAGAGATGGAATATGACTGTAAAAATGGAAATTATAAAAAATTTTATAAAAGGAATTGATAAGAAGTTGTTTGAAAAAAGAAAGAAGAGGATTTAAAAAAATAAAAAAGAAAAAAAAGGGAGAGAATGTGATCAGGCAGGGGAATAGAAAACACCATATACTAGAGATTTAGGGTATATTTTAATCTGTTAGAAGAAACGATCTCAAAATTTTAAAGAGAGAACAACTTATATATATATATATGCTAAAAATATGGGTAACTACTATGAAGGGATAGCATATGACTCTAAAAATGAAAAATAAAAATTTTTTTTTTTAAAAAAGGGATTGATAAGATGTTGGTTGAAAAAGGGAAAAAGAAAAATTCAAAAAGAAATAAAAAGACAAAAAAGTTAAAAAAAATTAACTTTAAAAGACTAAAGAATCATGGTAAAAAAGCCGTGAATTCTATGTGCAGTATTCCCCTAGCGCTGGAGTTCTGCCCTTCTCATTGATCGGTAAACTTGGTCTTGGCTGGCTGTTCTCGCTGATCTTCTGGGGAGGGGCCTGTTGCCGTGGTTTCCAAATGTCTCTGCCGGAGGCGGAATTGCCCCGCCCTTGCCCCCTCCCGGCTAAGTAATCTGCTTGGGTTTGCTCTCCGGGGCTTTTGTTCCCTGCGAGCTTCCCGTACAGCTTTGGAGGCGGAGAGTGAAAATGGCGGCCTCCCAATCTCCGCCCCGGAGGAGCCGAGAACTCAGGGCCCTGCTCCTCAGTGAGCCCCCAGAGAAAAGCCGTCAGTCACTCCCGGCTCCCCGGTCTCCGGCCGCACTCCGTGCTCACCCGGCCTGTGATCGCGCGTTTCTATCTCTGGCACCCGACCCTGTGTGGAGTCTCCAAACCCAGCAGATCCCTGCGGTGCACTCCCGCATGGCTCCTCCCAGGGGAGGAAGGTGAGTCTCCCCGGATCTGCCGCTTGTTGGGTCCCTGCTGGAGGAGCAGGGGCCCGACTGTGACGCGGATCACGGTTTAGGGCCACCCCGAGCTGAGAGCCCGCGCCTGGGCTCCGCCTCTGCAGCCGGCTTCCCTGCTCCGATACCTGGGAGCTCTGCCGCCCTCAGGCACCCCCGGTCTTTCTGTGACCCCGAGGGTCCTGAGACCACACTGTCCCGGAGGGTTCCACCCCCCGCTTGGGCACCAGAGTGACGTCCCTCGGCGGAGCAGACTTTTAAAAGTTCCGATTTTGTGCTCCGTGGTTCTATCACTTGCCAGAAGCGGCCGACGGAGGCCCCTCCCCCGCCGTCTATCCTCCCGAATATCACCTCGGATTCACTTCTCCGCACGTCCTACCTTCCAGAAAGTGGTCGCTTTTCTGATGAGAGAGTTGTTGCTCTTCTTTTCTTCAACCTCCTGTTGGGTTTGTAGGTGTTCCGAATGGTTTGATCCCTATCCAGCTGAATTCCTGAGAGGAGACGAAATCCAGGTCTCCTACTCCTCCGCCATCTTGCTCCGCCCCCCTCCAGTTGCTTTCTTATACACTAACAACGCAATTGTTGAAAGAGAAATTAAAGAAACGATTCCATTTACAATAGCACCAAAAACCATAAGATACCTCGGAATAAACCTAACCAAAGAGGTAAAGGATTTATACTCTAGGAACTACAAAACACTCATGAAAGAAATTAAAGAAGACACAAAAAGATGGAAAAATATTCCATGCTCATGGATCGGAAGAATAAACACTGTTAAAATGTCTATGCTACCCAGAGCAATCTATACCTTCAATGCCATCCCGATCAAAATTCCAATGACATTTTTCAAAGTGCTGGAACAAACAATCCTAAAATTTGTATGGAATCAGAAAAGACCCCGAATTGCCAAGGAGATGTTGAAAAAGAAAAACAAAGCTGGGGGCATCACGTTGCCCGATTTCAAGCTATATTACAAAGCAGTGATCACCAAGACAGCATGGTACTGGCACAAAAACAGACATACAGACCAATGGAACAGAAGAGAGAACCCAGACATGGACCCTCAACTCTATGGTCAAATAATCTTTGACAAAGCAGGAAAAAACATGCAATGGTAAAAAGACAGTCTCTTCAATAAATGGTGCTGGGAAAATTGGACAGCCACATGCAGAAGAATGAAACTCGACCATTCTCTAACACTATTCACAAAGATAAACTCAAAGTGGATGAAAGACCTCAATGTGAGACAGGAATCCATCAAAATCCTAGAGGAGAACATAGGCAGTAACCTCTTTGACATCGGCCACAGCAACTTCTTTCAAGATACATCTCCAAAAGCTAGTGAAACAAAAGCAAAAATGAACTTTTGGGACTTCATCAAGATAAAAAGCTTCTGCACAGCAAAGGAAACAGTCAACAAAACAAAGAGGCAACCCACAGAATGGGAGAAGATATTTGCAAATGACACTACAGATAAAGGGCTGGTATCCAAAATCTATAAAGAACTTCTCAAACTCAACATCCAAAAAACAAATAATCAAGTCAAAAAGTGGGCAGAAGAGATGAACAGACACTTCTCTGAAGAAGACATACAAATGGCTAACAGACACATGAAAAAATGTTCATCATCATTAGCCATCAGGGAAATCCAAATCAAAACCACACTGAGATACCACCTTACACCAGTTAGAATGGCAAAAATGGACAGGGAAAGAAACAACAAATGTTGGAGAGGTTGTGGAGAAAGGGGAACCCTCTTACACTGTTGGTGGGAATGCAAGTTGGTACAGCCACTTTGGAAAACAGTGTGGAGGTTCCTCAAAAATTTAAAAATAGAGCTACCCTATGACCCAGCAATTGCACTGCTGGGTATTTACCCCAAAGACATAGCTGTAGTAAAAAGAAGGGCTATATGCACTCCAATGTTCATAGCAGCAATGTCCGCAATAGCCAAACTGTGGAAAGAGCTGAGATGCCCTTCAACAGATGAATGGATAAAGAAGATGTGGTCCATATATACAATGGAATATTACTCAGCCATCAGAAAAGATGAATACCCAACTTTTACATCAACATGGATGGGACTGGAGGAGATTATGCTAAGTGAAATAAGTCAAGCAGAGAAAGTCAATTATCATATGGTTTCACTTATTTGTGGAACATAAGGAATAACATGGAGGACATTAAGAGAAGGAAGGGAAAAATGGGCGGGGGGAGTTGGAGGGAGAGATGAACCATGAGAGACTATGGCTATGGACCTGAGAAACAAACAGGGTTTTAGAGGGGAGGGGGGAGGGGGGATTGGTTAGCCCGGTGATGGGTATTAAGGAGGGCACGTACTACATGGAGCACTGGGTGTTATACGAAAACAATGGATCGTGGATCACTACATCAAAAACTAATGATGTATTATATGGTGACTAACATAACATAGTAAAATTAAAAAAAAAAAAAGAAAGTAACTAGATTTCTGTAAAAATCATGTTAATTAATTTCAATGTCATGATACCACTATACTTGAAATTTATAAAATGCTTGTGGCCCAATTTCTTTTGCCCTCTTAAACTACCAAATTGCCTATAGTCTATTTAAGGGACTCCGGGGAACACACTGTTCTTTGGGAATTAAGCTAAAAACCAGCCTGTGTGGGGTTCATCAGAAAGGCCTCAGGCTGTGAGCAGAAGAGGTAGGCAAAATTCAAAACAATGACCAGAAAGGAACCACAGAATTTAAGAATAGAAGCAAAGGTGGATTTATATATGAAACTAAGAAACCTTGAGTTTTATGGCCCCTTCTAAGACCTTGTACCGAATTTTGCATTTTTTTTCTAAAGAGAGTTCCAAACATGTAAGCCTAGGCTTATAAAACCTGGATCTGCCCTGAATGCAAGGTCCTTAGAAATCACGAAGCTGGACTGTCTGATTTTACAGATGAAGAAACTGAAGCTCTGAAAGGAAAACTTGCTGAGGCCAAAATGTGGATGTTTATCATGAATTAGAAGTCAGACTTCCCAGGACACCTGGGTGGCTCAGTCGGTTAAGTGTCTGCCTTCAGTTTAGGTCATGATCCCAGGGTCCTGGGATTAAGTCCCACATAGGGCTCCTTGCTCAGTGGGGAGTCTGCTTCTCCCTCTCCCTCTGCCACTCTCTCTCTCAATCTCTCTTTGACAAGTAAATAAATAAAAGCTTAAAAAAAAAGTCAGACTTCCCTTGTGTTCCCCGTAGGAAAGACTGCATTGTACTACTTGGTTATCTTGCAATCACTGCCTTTGGCAGGCCCACAGCCTTCTTCCGAGGCAACGTGCCCCATCCACAGCCTCTGCTGAAGGAGTGGCTTTGTAGTTTACCCTCTGACCCTGTCCCTCACCCCCACCTCCAGTCGTCAACACAGCTGATTAGACTGGGGGTTGTCACCTGACCCAAGGGAGTCATTCCATCTGGGTCAATGACCTGTGAGGTCATCTGGTATAAAGAGCTCTGCTCAAACACAAAAGACACTGATGAACTAGCCCAGTCAAATTCTCTCTCCTGGAAATGTGAACTGGGGAACATGGAAAGAAAGAATTAGCAGTGGGGAACTAAATAAGCAACTCAGAGAATGGCTGTGCATTCAGCTAGGAATCCAAGAGTTCTGTCTGCTGAGGGAGAGAGGAGATTAGCCAGTTTTCAAACTCTGAGGTACCCCCTAGCTCTAGAGTCTTTGAGGTCTAGTTGCATTGTTCTCCCTGAAAGGCGTGGCACGGTAGCTCCAATAGCTGCCTTATTTCCAAGTTCCTCCTTATTCCTGTCCCCATGACTACCACTCTTCAGACACCGTTCCGTCCTTGTATGAAGTGCTACCTCAGCAAGAACTCAATTCCATGTTTTTGAAAGCCTTGATAGCAAAAAGAAGGGAAACAACCTTCGAAAGTGAGGTCTGATTTCATCTTTGAGGAGAAATTGCTTCTTCGTTTTCGGGAAAAGAGCTTCATTTTATTTTTTAAAGATTTTATTTATTTTTTGACAGACAGAGGCAGCGAGAGAGGGAACACAAGCAGGGGAGTGGGAGAGGGAGAAGCAGGCTTCCCGCGGAGCAGGGAGCCCAACGCGGGGATCGATCCCAGGATCCCGGGATCATGACCTGAGCCGAAGGCAGATGCTTACGACCGAGCCACCCAGGCGCCCTGGGAAAAGCACTTTAATAGGTCTTTGATTATACAGAAGCAAAGCCAAGAACATATTCTGGAAAGGAGGCAACAGTGAGAGAGAAAGTAGAGCCACAAAGCCCTGCCTTATAAAGTACAGGCTAATCTTCCTAGTGTGTGAATTGTCTCTGTAAGGCTATCTCCCTTGTAGACCAGGAAGACTTTAATCTTCTCTGTGAACCTCACTTCGGGGCAAGATGGGGCCACTGGCACTTCTGGGTGACGGAGTGAAGCTGTCTCCTGTGACATGGGGACCTGCTGGGTATGGAGGAGAGAGTCATCCTCCAGAAGTGGACTCTGAAAGTACTCGGCTAATGAAATACTGAAAGATTAGAGGAGTCACACATCCGCACTGTAATTCTCTTCCATTACGGGATGATAAGGGATGACCTTCAGAAAGTGGCCTGGCAGACTGGGGGCTGACAGCTGATTGAGGACACAAGTAACAGTCAAAAAACTGAGGAACACAGCACTCTTGAGGGATTGTTGAGAGTGCCTGAGCAGGGTCTCCTGAGAATGTTCTTTATTTCTAGAAAAAAACAGAAAAGGGCTTGGAACATGATTATTTGATTGTTAAAGTGAAGCATAACCACTGTATTCTGGAAGTGAGTGGGCCACCCAGGCTTCATTAATTTCAAAGAACCTCACTAGCACAGTAAGTAATTATAATCACCATCTACTGCCACCTACAGAAACAAAGAAAGAACTCTAGGTGTGAATAAACACACGTATATATAAAGGGTTCTAGGCACTTTTGCCATGGACATCTTTGCTGCAAACATTTTTGCTGCAACGTTGTTCACTGCACAGCTAATTGGTTATAGGCAACTTGCCACAAAAGATAAAAAATAACTGGTTGACAGTTTGATTTCATTTCTCCATTGATGCAGTACTCCCATTTTTATATTACATAAATCTTAGCCCTCACGATGGTCTGCACAGTGGAGCAGAGTTGTGAACCCGCATTTCCCATAAACTTTGGAATGCCTATCAGTAGACATGTGACAAGATGCAAGAACAAACAGCAGTGTAGAAGGCTTTCACAACGCAATACAAAGCTCAGTTACAAATATGTATCCTAGTATTTGGAAACTGATACCTCTCTTAATGAAGGAAGAGATTTCAGAAAAAAAAAGTGAGATGCTGAATGAGGTGGCAAATCAATAAGCAAAAAAAAAATATATATATATATGTATATATATAAAATATTATGAATAAAAGACTTTGAAGACAAGTGCTTAGGTACAATTCACAAAATAAATTCAGACATTTGTGCAGAATTGCCATGAATCTACACTATACATTTTGAATGTATTCAAATATTTTGTTTCATGATGAAATCTATTTAATTTTATTATTCATTTTTCATGTTTCATTATGTCTTTTTAATGAATATTCTTTTAAGTAATGTATATAAAGATTATTGTTTGTGCCAAAGATGTCTACCACCAAGAAGCTTAGAGCAAAAATGCCTAGAACCCTTTGTATATACATTTTCATATTGTCCCTCTTTTATTTTTCATGATTTTATCTTTTATGGCAAAACTGCCTTGTGGTGAAAATGTTTGTGGCAAAAATGCTTGTAGCAAGGAAAATGTCTACGGCAAAGATGCTTAGAGAGAACATATCAGACACATAAAGATTAAGTATATGCATAAATTTTGTTATTATTGTTTTAAATAAGCATCACAACTGATTCAAACAGAACTAAATAATTAAGAAAGTTGGCTAATTCAATGGTTCTATAAAGTTCTTTCCAATTTCCTGTTTGGCCATTCTTTTTTTTTTTAAGATTTTATTTATTTATTTAATTGACAGAGAGAGAGAGAGAGAGAGAGAGAGAGGGACAGCGTGAGGGGGAACACAAATAGGGAGAGTGGGAGAGGGAGAAGCAGGCTTCCGGCCGAGCAGGGAGCCTAATGCAGGGCTCGATCCCAGGACCCTGGGATCATGACCTGAGCCGAAGGCAGACGCTTAACCAACTGAACCACACAGGCACCCCTGTTTGGCCATTCTTAGCATGCTGGCTTTAACATTAAGCTGGTACCCTTCGAGAAGGCTGAGGCACTTTCAAGGGTCACATCAAGACATGATAATACTCAGGGAAGTACAGAAGTGATCTTTTTTTGAGTATCCTTCCCAGGAGCAAGGACACTTTTCCCAGAAGGCTCTCATCTACCTGACTTCCTTTCACCTCTCACAAGCCATAATATGGTTACCTGTATACATTCTAAAACTAGTTAGTGACAGAGAGGATGAAATAATCTAGATTGTCTTAGACCCGTGGCTTCTCCAACTTGTACATAAATCAGAATCACCTGGAGGATCTTACTAAAACACAGGTTGCTGAACCCTACTCCCCAAATTTCTGGTTCAACAGGTGTTGAGGTGGGGCTTAAGAATTTGCATTTCTAACAAGTTCCTAGGTGATGCTAATGCAGCTGGCTGGGGACCACACCTGGAGAACTACTATCTTAGACTAACCATCTGGGGTAGTTGGAGCATTCACCAAAAATGTCTGCTGTAAGATATAACTTTATCAGGAGAGTACTGTTCTGGAGTGACATATTTCTACGAATTTTCTTTTTGAAATTTAAAGTTTCTGTAAGTTGTGCATGTGACAAACAAAACTGATTGTGGTATACCACAAGCCAAAATATGGAAGTAGAATACAAGCTAATAGCCTAGGGCAGAAAATGTGGTTTGAGTAAATGTCACCCATTGTCACAAACATCCACCCATCCTGCCCTATACACTTGTGCCACTCCACTCCCCTTCCTTTGCATATTTCAATTCTCTGTTTCAAGGCCGAGGCAGTTTCAACCGCCTACCTGCTGAAGTGGTACTGACCTCAGCCCGTCTCATGGCAGAGGAGACAATACCAGTGTAAGAAACAGCTCATTGTTTGGAGGAAACTAAGCTAAGCAGCTTGATGTTTCTGCAGCATAAAATATGAGGCTGGAAGTGGTGTAAGGTAAGGCCCTAGACTTGGACAGGAGCAAAACCACAAAGGGCTTTGTGGATGTTGAGGAGCTTGAACTCAATCCTGTGCCCTTAGCAGCCACTGTGCAGAGACATAATGTGGTTAGATTTGGGTTTCATTTAGATCACACTGGGTGTGTGGAAGGCAGACTTGAAGCAGGGAGGCATACTGGAGATTGGTAGTCCAGACAAGTGTCACAAGGCCAAGGAGAGCCGAGATAGTGGGCTTACAGAAGATACCGATCTGGGAAATATTCAGAAGGTCAAAATCTACAAATCTGGTTATCTGTTAGATGTAGAAGGTACAAGAAAGTAAGGTATCCAGATATCTCTGAGGTTTTTAGTTTCAGTGAGAATAAAGAAGTGAGCTGTTATGGGTGTGGGGATGGGTGGTAATACAGGGGCACAGGGAGACGAAATCAGTTTTAGATGCTCTGTATTTAAAGTGCAGGTCCCTCTGCACATCAAAGTCAGGCATATTTGGGTGGGTTTGAGGAAGAGGACTACACTAGAGATAAATATTTTGGAGTCAACTGTAGTTAAATCAGGAGCATGAACAGATCACCCAGGAAAAGCATGAAAGTTATGAAGACTGTTTAGCCAAGGATGGGGCCCTGGGAAAGTCCAACATTAACATGGTGGTCAAAGTAGGAGATGGCAGTCAAAGACAGCAAAGGTGGGAAGACCAGGGTATAGAATATCAGGGTCAAGTTCACAAAGTTTGAAGCAGGAAGCAGTGGTCAACATTGTAAAATACTGTACAGAAGAAGCCTTAAGATAAAGCTTGGGAAAAAAAAAAAAAAACAAACTTGACAGGATTTGGACTTTGGAAGGCATAAACATTCCAGGGGAGTACCTGGGCATCTGGGCTGAACTATAAGAGATAAGTGGAGACTTTTTTTTTTTTTTTTTTTGAGACTTTTGATGAGAAGGGCATGGAAAGAAAGCAGGTAGTTCACAGAAATAGGAGGCAAGGCAAGGTCATGAGCTCAGAGTGAGAGTAAAGGATTAAGTAGAGGGGAGTTACGAAGGTTTGGGATAGTCAGGAGAGGTAACTATTCTTTAGGTGTTCTCAGAGGGTTGACCCTGTGTGTACCTGAGGTTCTTTCATTTTGCAGAGCTTTTGCAACCACAAATTCAGCAAATGATACATATTTTAAAGGGGTGTGCCAATGGATGTCAGGAGGATATCTTTGAAAAATGCTTAAAGGAACATATAGGTATACATGGCAGACTGTATTTTGCAAAAACGGCCACAGCAGTATTTCCAGTCCCACAGGGGTGAGACTTTGTAACTAATTGCCTTAATGAATAGAATGCAGAAAGGATGCTGTGTGACTTCCAAGGCAAAAGGCAATGCAGCTTCCAACTTGGTCTTTATGTGGGGATGCTACCATGCTGTGAGGAAGCCCAAACTGCCCACATGTCTAGTGGTTGATGTTGTTTGCTGGCTAGGTTCTAAGGGCAAGCATTCTCCCCACCCCCAAAAAATAGAACCGGTCTGAAGCTGTATTGTCCTTTGCCTTAGAAGTCACAAGGGTCATTTCTGTGCCCTGTCTGAATTCCTGATCCATAGAACCTGTGAGCATGATAAATGGCTGTTTCATTCTACTAAGTTTTGGAGTAATTTACTCAGCCATAGTAACTGGAACAGCATCCAAATATCCATTCAAGTGAACATGAATATTAGGGAGAAACAACATATTCCTGTATCCAAGACACAGTCATAAGACATATTGGAGGTTATTATTCTGATCCCTCTTGAATTCAAGACAATATTTTTACACATTTCCCAGACTTCAGCTTAAATGTACCCTAAATGTCTATGCAGTGGCCTTTATTTAAAATACTTTACTAACTCTAAGGGTTTTGGTTTTTGTTTCTGTTTTTGTTTTGCTATTTTTGTATTCATGGTAATTAGTATTTTATCCCATCTAAGTAGCTTTCCAGTGTGCTAGCCTACTTTCAAAAATCATTTATTGAGTCTCTATACTACCTTTTCCTATCCTTGGGTATTAACTTAGACATACCCAGACACAGGGCTTATTTTTAAAACAAGCCTTACTGATATGTCAAAATAACAGAGCTGAAATATTTTTCAGGTCATTAAAGAGCAAAATAGTTAAAATCCTCTTAGTAATTTCCAAGAAATAGCTAAGCAACAACTGAGAAAGCACATGTATATAAAACTGTATTTTAAAACACTGACCATGGTTTCTACTTAATTTCTATTTTCATATTTTTGGAGCTTACATGCAGAAAAATGAGATAATCATATGTTTTTGGTTTGGGGTACATTATCTCTTTTCTAGTTTAGACTGAGTACACTGACAACTGAAGGAAAAAAATATAAGGCATTCTTTAATACTACTGACTAAATACTAAGTATATCAGCATAATTTCCCCTCCCTCACAATGACCTTGACTTCACCAGAAACTTCCTACCTCCAAAATCACCAATTAAATATCATACTCTTTGCTTATAGCTTCTTATCCTGGGGACTCACTTTCTCAGGAATCCCCAGTGTAATAGCCAGAGCTTCATTCTCATTGATGCTTCAGATCCACTGATCTTCTTCCTCATTTTCTTCCTCATCTAGCTTATAGTGTACGAGCACCATCTCTTCGGTTCCTATCAGCATTTCTCATTTCTACTCATGTCACAACTGCCGAGAAAACTCCAGCAATGGATGGAGCCAATCACCCACCTTCTCATGTCTGTGTCTACCGTAACTTGTATGCTGCTGAAAAAAAGTCACCCATGGACAGAGTGGTATTATCCTATAACTGCATGAGTGCCAATAAAAGAATCTCATATGGTGCCTGTGTGTGAATTAAAATAAGATGTCCCTTCCTCAAGGGGCGCCTGGGTGGCTCAGTTGTTAAGTTCGGCTTTGTTAAGTTGTTCAGTTCGGCTCAGGTCATGATCCCAGGGTCCTGGGATCGAGCCCTACATCAGGCTCCCTACTCCACGGGAGGCCTGCTTGTCCCTCTCCCATTCCCCCTGCTTGTGTTCCTGCTCTCGCTGTCTCTCTCTCGCTGTCAAATAAATAAAAAATCTTAAAAAAAAAAAAAAAAAAAAGATGTCCCTTCCTCAAGACACTTTACTTCTCTGTCAGGAAGCCAGGGTGATATCTTGGTTCTGTAAGAACTAGATACTTTACTGCCCTCTATCACTAACCTGCTATAACACATGTACAAATCTACGCTTATGATGTGAATAGCACCCCTCTTAGGTATGGCAAGCTTGTGCAATATACAACCTAAACAGCTGTACACGTTGGCCCTGATGACTACCTTCAACGAGACACTCAAGCCACTAAATGTTCCTTTAGTCAAATAGGTCATGCTTTGTCCTACCTTCTTTTTTTTTTTTTTTTTTTTTTTAATTTTTTTATTTGTCCTACCTTCTTAAACCCAACTCTGTTTTTCTTTTTCCCCTTTATTCTCAGGGGATGTCTATTTCTGATACCTCAAGGAAAAAGCTGTAACCAACATATGAGCATTCCCTAATTTTCCTACCATCAAATCCACAATCTTTCCACAATTTGTTCATTGCCTGCCCCCCCCCGCCCCGTTCTTTCCTCGTCCGACCAAAGACCACTCTCTTTGTGTGCCCTCTATTCCAATCCTTCTAGTCTTTTGGTGAGGACCCACTAGCACCACAACAGCCCTTTCTCTTCGTTAGCTTTGTACTCCATCTCCCTCCCATTTCCCATCTGCAGTCCAACATGCTTTAGTGTCTCCTATCAGGAAAAATCAGGCTCAGGCTTCTGTCCTTTATGTACACTCTACTTCCCATCCAAGCTTCTCAAAAAGAGATGTTCCCACGTCCATATATCCTTTTCCTCATATCTCCCCATTTTTCTTTCCACACATGCACACTTATTCAATAATTCTATAAAGTGGATTTGTCTGATGCTAAATCCAGGAACGCTTTTATTCATATTCATACTTTACATAACAGTGGGGAAATTCAGAGTTGACAGATTCTTCCTTTGAAATACCTTCCTTTTTTTTTTTTTTTTTTTTGGTTGCTATGACACCAAATAATCTTGCTTTTTCTTTATTTTGCTGGTTTCTCCCATACCTAACCCTTAAATGGTGAAATTCCAGTCCGTTTTCTCTTCATACTCCAAACCCTCTCCTAGGGGAATTCATCTTTTCTCATGCATTATCAGTCACAGATACCAACAAATCCTAAATGTAAATATCTCACGTAGTCCTCTTTGTGGAGTTCCAAAATGAAATACACAATCCTACTTGGGAGTATCTCATATTCAACTCCTACATAATGTACTCAAAGAATGAATTACTGTTCTTATGCTCCAGTTTGCCTTTCATCCTGTCTTCCATGGCTCAGTAAATGCTACCAGATACATGGAGCCCATCCTCGACTCTTCTCTCCCCATAGGCAAGCCTTCACCAACTTTTGTACATGCTAACCCCAAAGCAGATCTCAAATGCCTCAACCTTCCTTCACAGATTATTGCTACTCTTCTCCAAGCCACCATCATTGGTCACCTTAATTCTACATTGTTTTCCCCCAATCCATGCTTGTTCTCCACTCCCTCCTCACCCATTTCCTAGTATACTTTCAAAAATACAACAAAATAACCATTTAAAAACACAAATCTGGTCATTTTACTTCTTTTTTTATAGCTTCTCAGTGTACTTGAACTTAAATTCTGAGACCTTTACCCATTCTACAAGTCCTCCATGACGTGGCTCCTACCCTTCACTGACTGTGCTCCCACAACCTAGGTCTCTTTCCTCCCAGCCCTTTCCCATCCCAGGACTTTCACATACTCTGTTACTTCCACACAGAGCTCATCCTTGAAACTTGGTTGTCACTACTGCATCCTCAAGCTCTAAGCTAAAATCAGTGACCCTACGCAGAGCTCTCCTTTTCCTGCCTAAACGAGGTTCCATCCACATACTCCCATCGCACACTATAATTTTCTTTCACAGATTATTTCACAATTTTGAGTTATGTTTTCCTCAGTATGAAATAGTTATTGCACGTCTATCTCTATCTCTCTATTAGTTCCATGAGGGCAGAGATCATGCCTGTTCTCAGCACTGTATCCCTGGTGCTGCACACAGTAGGGGCTCAAAACATTTGTTAAATGAGTGAATGCTAACACTTAATGGCACCTGTGAATTGAAGTACTGCTCTTCTTCTTCCATTATTACAATAGGTTGAATAACAATATTAATGGGAGCTTGTTAAGAATAAGGTAGCTAGTTTGTCCAATTTATATAAAATAGCACCTAGTAATGAGATGGTCAGAGAGCCAGGAAATGCCTGGGGGAATGCTACATGTTGGTATCTACACACTTATATCTATCACTTGCATTAATCTAGGATTTGTTTTCTTTAAATTGCTGTCTCCCATTAAGCTGTGTGCCCTCAAGGTTGCCTAACAACATGCATGCTCAATGGGAGGAAACTGACACATGCTTGGAGAATGAGTTACACCGAGTTGAGGATGGAAACTTCCAAAGCACCAGAAGCAGAACACAGAGAAACCCCAGGATTGTTTTGGAACAATGAAGAAAATGCAGAAAACAGGCCAAATGCCATGGGATACAGAGGTGCCCACTGGTGAGGAGAGCTGCTGGATTAAAGCATCCACTACAAATGTAGCTCACTGCTTACAGCTGTGGTTTAATCATGTAAAGACAGGCAGAAAAATGCTGGAAGCAGCTGCATTGCTGGTTCTGAGGGTGCATGTGTGTTCTCACACTCCCGGTTGTGCGTCCTCGTTCTCTTGTCCCCCCCCACACACACACACACACTTCTCCAACACCTGGTAGTGCCTCTAGGTTTCCCATACAAAGGTAGTTACCATAATGCTGTTTTTCCTTGTTCTCTTCCCCCCAATTAAGCAGAACCTTAGAATGCAGAAGTAACTTTAAGCTTCTTTCCTGCTATTTCCCAGGCAGAAAGCCTGACTGGTAAATGCAGTCTTGTAACCAGCTCTCAACCAAGTCATGCTCTGGCTGAAAGGGGCACTCCATCTGGAGTCAGCCAGGAAAGTGTGTGTGCAAGTTCTATCCAGCTCTCCAATGGGACCATGTGTAAATCACATTCCGGGAGCCTCTACTTTCCTCCTTGTGATGTCTCTCTCATGGCATGGGAGCTATGACTTATAAAATGAAAGATGAAAAAAATGGGACACTCTGAGTGTGAGTAGTTATTATTAGAGACCATTCCCTCCTCTGGCTTATGAATTTTAATTTGAATACAAATACATTTAGTTTAGAATAAAGTGGCAAGTTCACCCAATTTAGATGGGATTTCATGTCCTCTCATGAAGTTCTGAAGGGACAGGAATCTAAGGAAAATGCCATACATGGACAATAGTATTCATCTGAATACCAAGCAACCAAGCATGGTCTCTCTCACAGTTGTATGCCTTATCCCCCCAACTAAACTGTAAAATCGAGGAGGGAACTATTTTATATATCTGTTTTATTCTCCATAGTATCCAACACAACAGGCCCATTCAATAACTGGGTCACTGAAGCCACTGAAGGAAGATCAAAGAATGGAAAGGAAGCCTAGAGTTTCTATTAACAGTCAACTTATCTTTGAAGTGAGTGCTCTTTTTGCAAATTTAACTTTTTGCTCCTAAACCAAAGCAAAATGGTAAAAAAAAAAAAACCCCAAACCCACAAATATTGCCATAGAGAAGGCAAACATCTTGGAATTCACATCTCCTTTTAAAAATCTGTTTCTTTCCTTGATCAACATTCCCATTAATTTTCCAGTTTCTGTTCATCACAGAAGGGTCAGTCTACCTCTCTGGGAACCTCTTTCTAGGAGACTCAGGGGAACCAGAATCCTGACCAGTGTTTCAAGGAAAAACTCTGCCTTTATAGAAGGCACAATGTAAGATGTGAAAAGGACAAGGCAGATCTTGCTTACTCAATTTGCAGGAAGATGATGAGGAACAGCAAGGTTGTAAAGTGCTTTCGAAAACAAGAATTATTCTCTAAGTGACAAGGTCTTCTCAATTAATGCACAAACAGGCATATAAAAATGCTTGACAGAATACAAAAGGAACAAGATTTTTGACTGAAGCAGAGGGTAAAAATTAATAAAAGGTACCAAAGGGAGTCACCAAGCATAGTCTCATTTAAGTTCCTCAAAAGGTATATTGGGTCTCTAGAGGAAGCATGCACATTTCATTACTAAGATAGAAACAACACAGTCAGGTAAGGTTGATAGCGCCCTTACCTCTTTGGTTAAAAGCAAAAGGCTTCCCAGATCTCTTCACCAGATGCAACTGTCATGTGGACAGATACACACTTACATCTGAAGAGGACACAACAAGATCATCCATTGGTTCCTGCATCTAAAACATCCAAATGAGTCTACCTCTTACTGCTTTAAAATCTATAGAAACGGGAGGATGTTTTCAGCTCCCTTAGGACTCTTCCCACATTAATAGTTATTCCTTTAGGATCTCTACTGCCAAGTAGTGCTGCAATCTGGTCTGATTATAGAACCTTAAACTGGAGTGTGGGCTAGCACTGGATGGACAGAGTGGGCAAGGTCACAGGGAGCATGGTTAACAGATAAGCACAGCAGATCCTTGAGCAGAGATACAGCATGACAAGACCATCAAGACCATTAGAGAAGGTACTATTTAGTATGAGTCTATATGCAGTGGGCAGGGGGAGGGAAGAGGAATATGAAAAGGGCAGGAAAGACAGGGGGAATCATATCTGTTAAGAGGTCTTTCATTAAAGCCCCAGGTGATGAAAATCCAAGACTGGTGTCGCTGCATGAGACGCAGAGAAAGGGATCAAGGCAAGGGGCATTCTGAAGGAAGTCTCAGTGGGCTAAATATCATAGCTGACTGGATAAAGGGAATGAGAGTAAGGAAGGTGTCAGGTTTTGAGTCTGGAGTCTAGGAGACAGTAGGGCCATCAAAAAAGCCAGGAAAATTGTAAAAACAAAAGGCTTATCTGAGGAGACCAGACATGGAGAGAAGGCAATGTCATGTCAAGTGGATTGCAAACTGTAAAGAGACTTATGGGGTCCTATTATCTTAAGTGAGAAGTCAGGCTTAATGGATGAGATCCAGTGATCAATGCACCTGTGACAACTTACTAGGTCCATTACAGAATGTGAGGATAGTGAAAGAGGACAGAGGATCTGATGACGATTTTTGAGGGCTGCCCTGCTAGTCAGCTTGAGAAAGAAAAGGTACCTATTAGTGAAATGAAGGGAAGGAGAAAGGAAATTTTCCAGAAGCAGCAGAATGGTGAATAGCTGAGAAATCACTTCCTCCCTATTCCCGGGACTTTGGGCATAGCTCACAGCACTGGTGTTATCATGTATGTGTCTGCCTCTCTTCCAGCATGGAGGGACACACTAAAGGTAGAATATAGTCTTCCTCACTACCTGCTTGGGCGTTTGCAAGGGGATTGCCTCTCAAGCCTGTCTCTCCTCCAAACAGGATCAGCTGCATCCAAGTAAAGCAGTGCAACTGATGAGGGAGGGTGGAATTTAGCTCCCCAGGATCTCCTTGGGCTCTTGGGGTGTGGAGAGGAAGAAATCCAGAAGATCTCACCTGACTTGTGGAAGGAAGAGGAAGGTGGCTGACGGTGCAGGCTGGTGAGCTTGCCAGGGAGTGGCCCTGGGTTAAAGGCCAAACTGGAGTCTAAGGTAGTCTGAGTTGCCATTAGGGTGATTTCATCCAGGGAAGGTGGCTGAAGCTCCTAGAACGTTGTCAGAGCTGAGAAAGAGACCAGGGCTTATCCTAGCCGCAGGCTTCAGGGACATACCATGCAAGCACAGACTGGCCATATTGCAGCAAAGACAAGGAAAGGAGCCAGGGGAGTCAGGGTGTCTTCAAGAATGCCGTCCTCCCTGCCCACCTCCAGGACATAGTCAGCCCAATGCCCTCCTGCGGAGAAGCAGGACGGAATTCTGAAAGAGCGTCCCAAAGAGACTACTTAAACTAGTGCTAGTAGGAAGACACATTTTTAATAGATTCAGCATTTAAACTGAACCAAGGGAGAATATTTAATCTCCTTTAACCGACAAGTCTAGAAGCCCCCACCATGCGTGCTCATAAAGAAAACAATTCTGGTCTAGAAAATAAGGATATATGTATGTAGAGGTGATCTGAGTACATTTACGACCCCTTCCCATCTGGTCCACATTTTGTGTGACAATGAGTAAGTTATTTAACCTCTTCAAGCTTCAAAATCCTCATCTGTCAAGAAGGGATCATGATACCCATCCTTTGAAGAATTTTAATGAGTTTGTTTATGTAAAATGCTGGCACAAGAGAAATCTTTAATAATGTATTTACTAATTTTGTTATCATTTCTACTATCACGTTCAACTTCAAAGTTTCATTTGTCTTATTCAAGAATGGCTGAACATTTGTCAAGAAATGCCAAAGTACTATATTCCTGGCATTCTTCATTTATGATTTCACAGCCTCTCATCCATCCCCGCAAGAACAGAAATGTCATTCTGCAACAAATGAGAAGTACTGTTTTCATACCATCCCTGACTCTTTCTCAACATCTTGGTACTCACTACAGAAAGTACCTCAAAGCCAGGACATTATTTATGAATAATGTAGCCATAACAAGCCACAGAGTACAACAACGGCAGTGTTGCAGGACCTGGTGGTGAAGCCTTCTCCATCTTAGGCTGATCTAGTCCTAAGCACATGGACCACTGATGGGCAGTAGACAAACTACACGAACCAGGAAGGATGCAGGAGGGTGGGGGGAGGCAGGATTTATTTGTAATGTGGCAGTCATTTTTTAACATGCGTATCAGGACACTAACAGTGCCAGATTGCTCCTGGAAAATTCCCTGTGTTGAACATACGTGAATTAATTCTCAGAATTATTTGCTGTGTGCCCACAAAGCAGTATGATCTTGAGTAATCAATTCTAGATATTAACTAATCTGAGGCTCCATTCTAGCTTTTTCAAGTTTTCTGAGTCAGCCTGGAGAACACTAAGGAGGGTTTAGTGGAAACAGGAAAAAAGATTTAATTAGCAAGATTAATACTGATTGTAGAGGAGCAAAGTAAGTATATTTGGGTGTCTCCCAAATCTCCAGGCTCTAGGGTTTAAGAAAACATATATGGTGATTACCAAAAAGCACAATAATGCTTAATATAGTAGGACCCCTGGGGCAATCAAGTGGTTTCATTTAACTGACTTTTCCATATAATTCAAATGTACTCTATTTTTTAAAAACTTTAAAAATGAGAAATCTTTGTCCATTAAACACTCGTCCTTTTGAGTATCTATCTTGTTAGAGAAAAATCACCTTTTTTGATGGATTAGTCATCACTGTGAGCATCAGCTATCCCACAGTGGTGTTCTGGGAAAATATGTCTTAAGATGTGGTCAAGGGATTCCCCAGCAAGGGAATCACCATGGAAGCTCACTGAAAATCAGATCCCTGGGCCCTACCCCAGGCTTCCTGAATCAGGATCCTCAGGTGGAATCCAGGATTCTCCATGTCCAACTTGCTTCTCAGAGGATTTTCATACTCAACATGAACCAAAGAGGCCCTAACTCAGGGTTGGTTGTATGTGTGTCCTTCAAGGGAAACATCACAGAGGACTGTTGTCTATCTGTGCCTATTTGCTGTAGGGCCTCTCTGTCGGTTCCTTTCTTCTCAGGAGTCAAAGTCTTTCCATATTGCACTGGCTTTAAACCTACAAGCCAATATGCACAAGATCCTTGGACAGAGTGCTGGCCTTTGTGATGTTTATTTTCCATCTATGAGCCTTATACCATTCATTTGGACGTGGGATTCTGAGCTTAAAGTATCCTGCTGTGGGATTTAGGCACCTGACCCCAAGGAACCCATGCTGAACACCAGCACTTAGAAAAGTGCTAAATGCTGAATGTAGAAATGTGACTAGATGTTCAGAAGACAGACTGACCAGCTGGCCTAGTGAGAAGAAAGAAAAAAATCCAAATACTCTTTAACAGTACTAGTAAAATGGGCATTTGGGGGTCAGAGAAAATGAGAACGGAGGATGCAGAATGTTCTGGAAGATGTGGCTCCTGCTTTAATGCAAGGCTGGGTCTCCTCCACCACAAAAACCTTTTCTCCCATAGCGACTTCACTACACACAGGGATCCATTCATTGGATTAGGAAGAACTCAGGGCAGAAATGGGAGAAGCAGCACTGATTCTGGATTCAGAGGACTCGGGTTCAAATCCTGATTCAAATATGTGACCATGAGCAAGTCTGTCAGACTCTGCCTTTTCAGTTTTAGCTGTGAAACACGACAAAGAATTCACGCCCTTGCTGAACTGCTGTGTAGCTTTAATGAAGTAATGAATATGAAACAGCTTTTTAAATTGAAGAGCATTTTACAAATATTTAATCAGAAATATTCTGCATTGTGTACATATTTAAGTAGCTGCTACATCTCTCTATATGGCAGAATGCTAAGAAAAACCCTTGGCTGGGAAAAAATTCAAATATGTTAATTATCTCATATAAATAAATCGATCATATTGTTCAGTGTAGAACTTAAATATCCGCTGTGCTTTTGTACTATAAAAAAGATATCTTTAAAGTGAGCAGTATTTTGACTTTTGCACAACTTATGTTTAACATTCTATTAAAATATGTTGTTCTTGCTTTCTCAAAGGATAGGTGAAAAAATTGATCAAATCTTCATTTTATTTTCAAAACCCTCTTCCCTAACATCAGTTTCTTACTGTCTACTTTCCTTACATGATTTATTAGCTGAAATTGCAGGATAGTGGGGGAAATGGGGACATGCCAGGAGAGAAGAGAGGCAAGTAGGTCAATACTGAAAACAAGAGGTTTGCCCCAAACCTAAAATACACTAAGGATAGGAAAGAGGGAGGCTAACTTTGGAAACCATTGTCTGGCTCACATCACTACTTTTAGCTGTTGCTTTTTAAAGTAGAAAGACGTGCAAAAATTAAAAAAAAAAAAAAAGGCCGAGCTAGTTCTTTCAGCAGAGAATTAAAATTAAAAGCAGACGGAGGCCCGGGTAATAAGTACCAATAAAAGCTTGAGCTGACATAGCTTCAATTTACAAATCATTGGCTTTTCCCGGCAGGGCTTGGGGAAGGAGGGTGAGGAAGCATCGCCTACACTGTCTGGATGAGGAAGATATAGAAATCTTTAAAATTGAAGATGCTTCCAACTTTTTAAAACACTGATTTATGGTGACCATGATAAAATCTCAGTGAAACCTGAGCACACTGCAGTCTCTGGGAGCCCTGGTAGCTACAAAGCCCTTCTGCCTTCCCAGTCATACCTGATTTTGATGTGTACATTCGGTTAGTGGGAGCCCAATTCATAATGTGTGCACAGAAAGACATGTGGTTTAGCATCTGCGTGTATTTCAATTTCTTTTTAGACTTGAGCATTAGGAGGCCCTTGTAAGAGTATTAAAAATAAACGAGTAATAAATAAATACTAGGAAGCCAAAGTGGAGATTGATTTATGACAACTGATATTACTTCTCCAGAAATTTTAATGACAAAATCAGTGCTCACAGGCACATAAGGATGCTTGGTTTCATCTGTAAAACCTGGAAGGCTACCAATAAAAAGGAACTGATGAAACTGCTAAATTTAGAGTAAAGGGTTGAGAGAGAGACTGTAGTGCCAGAAAGATGTTGTCTGAGTATATTAATTAGCATGCATGAGAATTAGATGTGGACAGTGAACACACAACATGTCATTCAAGCCAGCAGAGAACCTCCAAGTTAAGAGACTCAATACCAGCCTACGTGATGCTACAACCCAACTCCAAGGACCTAACATGGGGTCCAAACCGTGGAGAGTGCTCCCGTTGAAAACAGCTGCCCGCTCCCCCTTTGATTCTTTTTTGGGAAAGGATTTTCTCTACATTCTCAATGCTGTGTATCAGAGAACTTGTTCCTTCTAGGACTGCGAGGAAATGGGAAAAGTTATCTGTTTACTTTCTCACCTTTTCCCCAAACCCTTCGGGATAAGCAAAACTCTGCTCGTTCCAGTTCTCTTAGGACCATGAAGGCTTTCAAAAGAAACATTCTCCTCTTCCTGGATTGTGGGTTTCCCTCAGGCATTTGCCTTTGATCCTTCTTCTCTTCAGTGACTTAACCACCTCACATGGCTCTCTCCCTGCGGATGGCTCTTGAAAATGACTTCAGCCTCCAAACTCTTCATCTGGCTGTTCATGTGACATCATCTTTGGAACCTGGCTTTTCATCTGTTTTTGTCAACTTAAGAATTTTCTATCCGTATTCTTTCCTTCTACCAAATATTATCTGTTCTCACTCGAATCTCATTAATTATCATTATTTTTATACATGTAACTGGAAGGATAATACATGCGTAGGGCACAAACTTTAAAAGCCCAAAAAAGGCATACGGTGCAACTCCAACCTCATTCTCATACCCCGTCTCCCATCCCCCAATCTAGTCCCCTGCCGCAGAAGCAATCACTATTGCCAGGTTCTCCTATATCTTTTTTCCCCTAATTTAAGACAAAACAAAACAAAACAAAACAAAAAAAACTGAATGGGAACAAGGCCCTAAATGTAATAAATTTTACTCTGCTAGCTTCTTTTCAGCTTCCCAGTCTATTTGAGAAATTTATTTATTTCCCATGCATTAATCTATGGGACTTTCATATGGTCCTTCTTCTCTATATGTGGGTTATTTTCCAAGTCTTTCTGCCTGGACCTCTCTCATAACATGAACTAATACCCATGAACTAAGTTTGCTTAGAAGAATGCAGAGTCCTACCTCTGAAGGCATGGGGGAGGGAGGGGCAGCTATTTAAAAGAACAAAGCAGAAAAAAAACCCATCCCTCAATTTGTTTATGTAATTAATCTATCCTGAGAAGTATCCCTTATTCCAATGTCAGCAGTCACCAGAAGAACCACAGTAAGGAATCAGCATCTAAATGACAATGGTTGTCTCAGGATCACAGCTGGGGAGTGAATTTAAATAGATGGATGGACAGATAGACGGGTAGTTGGATAGAAAGAGCCAATCAACTGTGAAGTGTTACCAAGACCTAAAATCATATTTCATTTGATGGGAACAACAGAGGCCTGATTAATGCATGTGGGAATTTCATGTCAAAGTTATACCAATGGCCTTTCAAGGGCCTGCTTCTTCTTAGGATTCCCTGAGTCCATGTGAAATTGGCCAGTGTAAGATTTTAGGACTCCTATATATGAATTTCATTCATCCTGTGTAATGATTAAGTGTGGGATAACTGTTGAATATGAAAAAGAATTTTTTCCCTTGGGATAGTTCTATTATACCTGGAATTGTCCTGAAAATTTTATGCTGGAAGAGTAAGCATACACATTTTAAAGCTGCTTTCTATTCAAGGTTTTCCGTTCACCAAAACTTACTAAAGGAGGCAAAGTGAAGCCACTGTGAGACATGTGAGTTGAAACTGGTGGAGAAACTGCACACTTTAGTGAACAGAGCCACCACGGACCAGGTCATATGCTGGATAACATGTGGGCCTCCATGGCTAATCTCCCTCTGAGATTACTATTGTGTCAGTTTTCTGAAGATCAAGTAATCATCAAATGTCTTTTTTTTTTTTAACCTCAGAACTATGAATGGAAATACCAGTTTTCTATGAACTCATTCTTGTGGTAGTTCAAACACGAAGTATAGATGGACTTAAGACTTGGATGCAAGAAGATTCTGAGTTTTACTGAGAGACAGGAAAACTGTGAAACCACTAACAGTCTGTGACCCCATCACACAGCCAATATTATTTGGATAAATTTTGTCAGAAACACTTTGTGTGGGGGAGGATTCTCAAAAAATAACCCAATAATTTAAAAAGTACTACTCAAAACCTTTCAATATCCCCTGATGACAAACTAATACAGAACACAGGTTTTTCCCAAAAGCAATTGTGATTTAGAGTTTTCTTTCTGAAATACTAATTCTCCATAGCCAATTAAAAAATCCAGTCTGATGTAAAAGTGACAATTCAGGCAACCATCAAATCATTATTTTTTCTTTCCTGTCACTGAAAAGTCTGGTTGTAAAGAAGAATGTATCTGAAGAAAATTATTTTTAACTCTAATAAAAGTAACTTACAGTACTGTAACGTTATTGGCATTCAGGAAATAGTAGATATATTGTCTCTGTTTGAAATTAAATAAAATCACACTCTATTTTGTGTACCTAAGTAAACCACCATTTTGTAAGATAAGAATAATAGCACAGTGGGATGGATCCCTAAAGTATAAACATTCAAAACCAGAGTGCTTAGCTAACCCATGAGGGCACAACTGTCTTCTTTTATACTAAATTTTTGAAGATGGTAAGAATTGCAACCAGTTTCCCAATAGCTGGGAAAGATGATATTTGAGCTGTTAACCAAAAGGAAGAGGGTAATCTGGAGGGGTAGACAGATAGGGCAGACTTGGAGACGGAAATTAGAGAGACAGTAACTAGTAGATCATACTACTTGAATACAGTGATTTTCCATTTAAGCATAATCTAAAATGACACCTTCTTTAGGAGCTACCAATGGAGACAGAAGCAGATGGAACAGTCTGCGGTTGGGCTGGGGGGGGGGAAGGAGGGAGGGTGTCACGGGCGCCAACCACTCCTCTGACCCTGCAGCCAAAAGCACAACATGATGAAACATGGAAATAAGGAATCCATCTAAGACATTCTAGCTGCTAACGCACTGAGAAGCCCTTGTTATAAAATGGGCTTATTATATGGCAGCATTTTGATCTGGAACTTGATGGTTCTACTCAGGAAAATCTTATATTTTGTATATTATCATCCACAAAATTCCAGAAACCAGGTTTGCATATGCCATCCAATACATATAAGTCTTAGGAAGAAAAGCCAGACAATTTGGCAAAAGGAAAACTATCTTGGCTGGGATCAGTTCACACTCAGATAACACACTTTTGTCCAGAGTCTACTCTGAAACTTGAGAGTTAAGTAAGCTTTTCCCTCAAACAACTGGAGAAATGCCATATGCAAAGATGTGATACCTCTCTCAAGAGAGAAGTACTTCTCCTCACTCCCCCATGGAAAAAAAATCTATTTTAAACCAAAACATTTGCTTTTATGGCATTATATAGGTTTATTTTTAAAAAACATAGCAATATTTACTATTCTCACAGAAATTAAATAATATAAATTATGAATTAGTATGTGTACACAATATCTTCTAGGATGATAAAATCAAATGACTCCTTGCTTGCAGAGCCCAGGTCTCAGTTTTATTCAACGGCGGGATTAAATTACATTCAGTAATAGAAACATTTATAAGATGCATATTATGTTTGTTTATTATGTATTTGGGGTTCAAAGGAAGGTCTTGAAGAGTTATTTCCACACCCATGTTCATAAAGTAGCATACTATTCACACTAGCCAAGTGATGGAAGTAACCTAAATGTGTCTGTTGGTGAATGAATAGATAAATAAAATGCAGTGGTATAAGCATACAATGAAATATTGTTCCTTAAAATTATTATTATTCCTTGAAAAGGAAGGACATCCTGCCACATGATACAACATGGATGAACCTTGACATTATGCTAAGTGAAATAGGATAGTCACAAAGACACATACTGCATGACTCCACATATATGAGGTATCTAAGGTAGTCAAATTCATAAAAACAGAGAGTAGACTGATAGTTACCAGAGGCTGGGGGAGAGGGAAATGGGGAGTTTCAGTTTTGCAAAATGAAAAAGTTCTGGAGATCTGTTGTACAACAATGTGAATATATTTAACACTACTGAACTGGACACTTAAAAATGGCTAAGATGGCAAATTTTATGTTTTATGTTTTATCATAATTAAACCTTTTTAAATTCTTAAAACTTCTTAACTTCAGCATGCACTAGAGGTGCCTATAAATCAGAGGCCAGCAAACTCTTTTCTGTAAAGGGGCAGAAAGTAAATATTTTGGCTTTGCAGACCACAGTCTCTGTTGTAACTACACAACTCCCCACAGTATCATGGAAGCAGCCAGAGATAATACATAAGTGAATGTGCGTGGTCATGTTACAATAAAAACTTCACTTACTAAAACAGGTGGCTGGCCCGTGGGCCAGAGGTTTCTGACCCTTGCACAAGTATTATCTAAATAAAAGATAATTAGAATCATTTTGTACAAATTTCAGTCTCCTCTACCCAAGAATTATGAGTGAAATATTCTTCTTTTCCAGAGTCTGAGATTAGAGCAACAGGATCAAGCAGACTCAATAAGACCAGCACTTACCCTGTAGTAGGAGGAAAACACTACACTAACAAAGGACAGGTTAGCTCTGTACCCCCAGTATCTACATTTCTCTACAGATGAGCTTAATGATTCCAGAGCTTAACAATTTAAAGAATATTAAAGATGTTACAACTGGAAGAGAGCTTGGTGATCATCTAGTACCTCTTTCTCCTTTAGTGAATGGGAAAACTGCAATAGGCTCACTAGACCTCTCCAAGCTGTCACAGCTGGTGTAGGCAGGGCTGGGGACAGAGGGTAGGGCCATCCCAACCCTGAGGTCATGCTCCTTCCTCTCTATTTCCAATCAGGAGCATTAGCCAGCCGGCCCCCAGGTCTGCAAGTTATCTGTTTCATGCTGCAATTCCAAATGGTCTTGACTTAACCCTGACTCTAATTTTTGCCATTCACTGAGTTCAAGGGGGAAATCAATAGACACATAGACCCCCAAAGGCCTCATCTCATGAAATTCAAAAATGAAAGCAAGGGTATAATTATGTGTTCCCTTCCCACTTGTGCCGTATGATAATGGCACGTTTTTCCTATGGCATTTAGGTAGGATAAAGAAACCACCACCCAGGGGTAGGGTTTAGCAACTTGATTTGATCTTTTTGGGGACCACAAAAAAATAGGCTCCCTAGTTAAACAGCCAAAACAAACAACAAGCACACACCAAAAACCAGCAAATGAACCTATGAAACAGACAGGTTCAAGAGTGCGTTAGCTTTACAAAAGGAACTTTCACCTCATCAAAGAACTCAAGCCAGTGCATAGGGTTTTAGCCCTAGAAGAGACAGAAAAGATAATGGGTCAAACATCCTCCCCTTTTATGTATGAATTAAAGCAGAGCCCTGGAGTCAAGGCACTGCTTAAGCAGGCTCATAGGGTTGGTCTATTGTGTTGACCCAAACCTGAAATTCTCCACGCTCACTCAACACAACTCACTGGGGGGGAGGGGGGGGGTCTCAGCCCTGCCCTTGGCACTGAACTGAAGCAGAACACCAGTGCAAGCCAGAGAGCTGGATGGCCTGGGCAAAAAGGAAAGGCTTTTAACACAGAATGAGGAGATGGCTGAGCGGTGATATTCCTGCATTACTTGGCGTCTCCAGCTCCCGTGGGACCTGCCCTCAATTGCTAAAAGAGCCTGACCTCTGACAAAGACCAATGATTTCAGCAGTAATTAATGATACTGTCAAATTAATTAACCCAAGTCTTTGTCCACAGGAAAAAAAGGAGCCTCTAACGTCAATACTGCTGTTTACTAGTCCTTGACCAAGCTCTATAAACCCAAACCTTCAGTCGAACACAGGAACACCACTGGCTGATGACCCCAATAAGGCCCCACATATTAAGCCACTGTTATTTATTAACAAACCTCTCACAGTAACATATCCTTTGATAACAGGACTTTTAGTGAGTTGACAGCTCTCCAAAATCTAACACTATTTTAAATAGACACAAGCCCAAGAATACCAGTGTGTATCATTCACATTTCCTACAATACCCTTTTAGATACCCTTATGAATTATGGTGATGAAACCCTAGACAAATGCTGTAGGATTTGATTAAGCCATTTAATAAATGGCCCTCATTAAAATGCTGGTTCCCTTGTCCTTGTCTATAAGGACTCCGACTCCTAACAAATGCCCGCATATACATTTCCATATTATCTCTTTAGAGGATTTAGAACTATTTTCTTACACCTAACGCAGCTTTTATTCCATTTAGAATAATTACCCTCCATCCCATTTCTGACTTTCAAGAAAAACAAGACAGTTAATTGACCACAGGAGGACTCTCTCAAGGGCATCAGGCTGCAAAAGCTCTTCTGTGAGCTCACAGCTTAAGCTGATGTAATCTGCTACAAGAAGCTGACTTCTATTTTTAAATCATACCCTTTTACTCTGCCTTCAAAGGGCACATATATCACATATTGCAACGGCTCATAAAATACTTCATGGCATAGTCTCCCATCCATTTCCCTCCTGGGTTGAATCACACTGTCAGGAGGGGGCTTCCAACTGCTCCTACGTCACCCAGTTCTGAGCACTGAAATTCATCCACCATTTCCTATTTCTGGTCTTTAGGAGAAGAGCTACATATGGCCACACTCTCCAGGTGTCTTGTTTATCATGGTAATTTTGACAAGGAACAGATGACTAGCAGGGTCCTTCTTGAGGGCTGGGAGCAAGCTTTTTCACCTCTTTGTACGTCCATCCCCAAATGTCGGCACTTAATCCATGCTTATTGGGGTTGCTGCTGAGAGGTGTCATCAGGCCCATGTGCTCCAAACGGTGTCAGAAAGAAAACAGATTATTTGCTTTATTTAAGTTTTTCACTCATCATTTTGGTCATGCTCACTGTGTATTATTTAAAAAGTTTTCAGCACCTTGAAAACATGATGAGAAAAGCAATGGCTGGAAGAGAAAGTACACTTGATCTTGCTATTTATACTTACTCTGCTCATTTCTAAGAAGAGTGACGAGCTCCGTAATTAAAGTGGTGCAATTACAGAGTGTGGGAGAGGGCAGAACACACACGTCCCCGGGTCCGCGTGCAGCATCATTCTCGGGCACCCAGGTCTCCCCACGTCCTCCCAGCAGCTTGGGTCCTCCCAATCCCTTCTCTACCTTGCATTCTGGGTGAGCTGGTGAGCACACAAAGACGATCATGCTCCTCCCCACCTCGACATCCTCCCACTCCCCCGGCCTTCCGGAGATGTCCTTTCTAGCCTGGCCCTGCTTACCTTGCCAGCTACCATAGTATGGTCACCCCCATTCCCACACCTGCTCTGCCTCTGTGCTCTGGTTGTAAAAACCTTCCAGGTCCTTCCAGGTGCCCTGTTTGCTTTCATCTAAAGGCCACTGTCTAAGTTTCTCCCTCAGCCTGGAACTCTGCTCAGCAGTCCCTACTCCCTCCACCCAGCTCCTTCCCACTCATCCTTTCCTGTCTCGTTCAGATGTGACTTCCTGTGGAAGCCCCTCCTAGCGACCCTGCAGCACCATGGGTCACCTCAGACAACAACACCTCATCCTATTACATCACGTTTACTTGCTCCATCCCCACGTGACTACATGTGACAGGAAGGAGGGATCCTGTCTGCTTATCTGCTACTATATCCTTGTGCGTGTGGCCCACCACGCAGGGGGGCTTCCGTATCATTTGTTGGGAGGATGAATAAATGAATGAATGCATGCTTAAGACTGCAACCAGGGGGATCTCATCTATGAGGATGAATTAGAATTCTGTCTCCTCGGAAAGTGTAAACTCCAAAGAACTGAATTTATAGCAAAATGCTACTTTAGTTCTGGATTCATCAGTTGAAACGTGAAGGTGGCAGCTGGCTCTGCCGAGGCTGAGACTCTCCCTCCCACAGTGACTCCTAAGGAGCCACCCACAGCCAGAGCCCTCTCCCAGAGGTCACAGAAATGCGTTTTGGTAACTTGTTAATGAGAGATAAATGGAGACTCTGTTTAAAATGGAATCCTGCTGGGACAAAACGCTAAAGCTTGCTCACAGTTAAACTTAATGTTATCAACTCCAAGCAAACAGCAAACTCCACAATTTAAATTCATTCCAAAGAAAGCAGCAAGCCACAAATTAATAATACTACTTCTTAACTGCAAAACCCTATGTCAATTCCAACACATCACAAGGTGAGTTGCGTGGGATCAGAATGCCCTATTGATTTGAGAAACAATGGGTCTGGAACTTGAAACTCAATGACTGGAATCTGACCATGCTCTATGAATGCTAGTCTGGCCCTGGGGTATGATAGTGAAGAGACAAATATGGTCCCTGTCCTCATGGACAGTCCTGCCTAATATAGAGGAGGATGGAGTCCTGAATATTGACTTCTTAAAAAAAAGAAGTCTTTCCCTAAATTCAAAGTACACCATGTTCAGCTATTAAATTAAATCCAGCACACATGGGATTGTAGAGTAAGGCATCTCTTCAGCTACTTCTGCATGGAAAAGGATTCTTTTAAACCATATTTTCCAAAATCAACAGATTGATGACACTAAAGAGTGGGTAATGTTTCAACATTCAAACCAAATGATGAAGGGCTTGCTTTTTATTTCATTGTTACACAGCTAGTAACCACCCTCCAAAATAAAACCAAATAAACACAGGTCTATGTGAAATTCTCCTGCCTCCCAGAATAATTGTATTTTTAAATTTTTTAAAAAGATTTATTTACTTGAGAGAGAATGCAAGCATAAGTTGGGGGAAGGGGCAGAGGGAGAGAATCTTCAAGCAGACTCCCCGCTGAGTGCAGAGCCCAAGGACAATTTGGGGCGCCATCTCATGACCCATGATATCATGACCTGAGCCGAAACCAAGAGCTAGACGCTTAACTGACTGTGCCACCCAGGTGCCCCATATTTTAATTTTTATTACATGGTACATAAAAGGTGCTCAATAAATATTTTTTGAATGAATAAATCACAGGCCAGGTATTACTAGGAAAATGTCAATTTTAGGTCAATTTCTTTTTTTTTCTCTTAAGGAAAAAATCATTCATATTTTCTAGGATTCTTTCATTTCTTTGTCTGACCTTGGGCTAGTTACTTAACATAGGTATCATTTTCTTCATCTGTAAAATTAAATCTGTGCCTTGATTATTGTGAGGCTTAAAGGAGGTAGTAGATATAAAATGATTAGCACTATTCTCTGCAGATAAGGTTTTTGTTTTGTTTTGTTTTAACTTCTCTACTCCATCCTCCTCTAACCCGCAAAAAAAGTGTCAAAGACAAACCAAATTACTGGCCTGATTAGAAAGTCAGGAAATTTCTAATGTGGCCTGGGCCTTGATTTTCTCTTTTATAGAATGAATGAGCTTTACTTTTCAGTTCAGATTTTCCATGAATTCAGAAATCTGCCTTGCTAAAAACTTAGATACTGCTACCACATTAAGGTTATCTACAATCAGAAATAAAATAAATTCTGATTTCCTTCACAGAGAGGGACTCCAAATTACAAATGAAAATAAGATTTGGCTTTTAAAAGAATTTGCATCAATCTAATAGTAGGTCAAGAATCGGTGACCCTATTCTTAAGCAACAGAAGGTCCCCTCTTTCCCCCATCCCACACGCTTCACCTCCTATGTACTAGCAGGGTTTCCCATTCACAACTCCACATGATGTACCTAAAAAGAAATCTAGGGATTTTAAGCAACATCACTAATTACAAATGGATCATTTGAAATGAGTAAGATAATTGACACAATATTATGTCAAACCTGACATTTGCTTGATTTTTTTTTTCCTTCACACCCTGAAATACAGCCAGATCAACCAAACAAAGAACTACCAAGATTGTACACAAGTCGCTGCATTTTCATAAATACTCAGTGTATGACTGCCACCTAGTGGTGGGATATATCCTTGTATGGCCAAATATCCAAACAGCTAAATGGACACAAGATAATTAAAAAACCAAGGGAACATTGTTCCTCTGCTGCTCACCAGTTATTTCAGGGAAATTTAAGAGCATACCCATCTTCTCAGCTAACTATTCAAATTTCTGAAGAGGTCTACTGCAGATGGAACATTAGTTAATCCCACAACCAAACCCCACCACTTCTCAACCACTTCACAAAACAAAGGAGTATTATTCTATTAATTTTAAAATTCATTAGCAATTAAAAAAGATTCTCCAATAGCCTGTCCTCACTTTCCAGTTTCATTTGATCTAATCTTGATCTTTAGTTATGCATGAAAAAGCATTTTAAAGTGACAACCTTACAAAAAGTGTACATTATATGAAAATCCGACTTCAATTAGAACCAGTTACTAAATCCCAGCAATTTCCAGCTGTCTCTTCTATCTTACCCTTAGAGAATTATATATCACATTAATTGGTATTCTGTCACATAAAAAGACACTGGCAATGATTAATTGCATCCTTGGTGCTTTTGAGTTATGTCTTCTTCACTAGAGTGATTCAAATCACACCTCATTACCTTCCAGCAGGTACCCCTCTTGGTAACCTTCATAAAATCTCCTACCTTCCTGAACTTCTCCATTTGCTTGTAGAGGTCTGGATCAAGCTCCTGTGACACATCCTTCATCCATAATAATGCCCCTCTGTATTCAGTCCGGCACTGCTCCATGCGATTCACCGTCAGCCAAGTGTCTGAGATGGCCCGGTGCCGAAAAGTCTCCACTTCTTGGTGAAATCGACACAAAGGATTTCTCAAGGCCAACCTAGACAAGAGGATAAAGCCATAATCTTGAAACCAAGCAGGCCAGCAGTTTGCATCCTTGACAGTTTACCAATCTTAAATTCCTGAGCCTAGAAGAGTGCCCGGAATATAGACAATGCTGCAGAAATATTTGATTGAAATGGATGAACTGATGAGTCAACCAGATTACCCATGTACTGATCCCTTAGATTACTGTTATTTAACTGGACTACTGGGAAGTATTTCCAACAGTATTGTTGGGGATAGTCCCATGCCTGAGCAAAGAGTATCTGTCTGGAGCTGGAACCAATCCTGTGTTAGTGGAGAAAGGTCAATGCACAATCATTTCCCATTTCTATTCTTGGCATCCCTGTCTCTGCTCCTCTGAAGCCTGGCCCTTTGAGGAGGGATGGACTTGTGCATGATTAGGGTCTCCCCTGCTAGGTCATTTTGGATTACTCTCCAAATGCCAGGGCAATCTGCTGCGTGCTCCAACAGTCACAGAGAATGGAGCATGAATAGAAGCATTTTTTAAAAAAGATTTTATCTATCTATTTTAGAGACAGGGGAGAGAGAGTACACGAGCCGGGGGGGGGGGGGGGGGCGGGAGGGATAGCAAGAATCTCAAGCAGACTCTGTGCTGAGTGTGGGGCCTGACATGGGGCTCAATCTCATGACCATGAGACCATGACCTGAGCCAAAATCAAGAGTCGGACACTTAACTGACTGAGCCACCCAGGTGGCCCAAACAGAAGCATTTTTTTTTTTTTAAGATTTTATTTATTTATTTGACAGAGACAGAGATAGCGAGAGCAGGAACACAAACAGTGGGAGTGGGAGAGGGAGAGCAGGCTTCCCGCCGAGGAGGGAACCCAACATGGGACTCGATCCCAGGACCCTGGGATCGTGACCTGAGCCGAAGGCAGACGCTTAACGACTGAGCCACCCAGGCGTCCCAGAAGCATTTTTAAATGGTCTAGGAAGGGAGTGAAGCACTGTGGATCTACATGTTAGGCACAGATACGGTATATGATAGATCCTTATAGAGAAACAAAACTTGAGGATCCTATACCATAAGTGAATGTATATTATACAAGGTGGATATAAAATAATTATAATGTTAGCTTTAACATACATTATTTAGCAAGAAAAAAATGTTTGAGGCTTATCAAACTTTGGATGAAATATTTATTTTGCAGGGAAGGGCAATACTGCTTCTTCCCTACCCAAAATGAATAATGTCACATGACCTATACTCTTAAAATACAGTTGTCTCCATGAGGTTGCAGCACATAGGTTCAAAACATGAAAATGAGTAATTACATTTCAATTTAAAGGCAAACTTATGAAGCTGAAGAGAACAGTAATGTTAGTGAGCTGAAGTCAGTGCTTGGCAGTTCCAACAGTACTATCAGATTATAGATGCGGGCAATAAACTGTTTAAGGAAAAAAACCCTTTTACTGTTTTCTCCTGTTTTCCTCTTTTCTGTAAAACACTGCTTATTTTAAATAGTCAGCATTTCTCTAAAAAGTTTGCTCACATCATCCTACGTAAGCGTTGCGGGTGGTTTTCAGACATATTATGGTGCCATAAAGTAAGCTTGTGCTTTATCGCCATTGGATTAAATTTAATACTCACCTTTCATCAAATTGAATGCACAGTTGTAGCAATGATTATCAAATAAGTCAGTAAAACAAATTCTGCTGTAAAGGTTTTTAAACTGGGGACTTCTATTTAAAGAGAGAAACAGCCCTCAGCTATCCCTCTAAGGATCCTGTTCATTTCTGGACTCCTCTTTCTTTTCCCTTGGATCTTACCAATTTCCCTAAACTGGCTGAAAAAGTATCTTGTGAATAAAATATTCTCGATTTCTTTGACTGTTGTAAAGTTAGAAAGAAACCTCTGAAGAGGTAATGACATGATGACAGATGTTAAGATCTTGAAGAAAAGAAAAAAGCATATAAAATCACCTCATTTTTTTCTGTAACTTGCTTCATATAAGATTAGAAAGGTGAAAACCTGTTTCCTGGTGGTACCAGGGACTGCGTCTAGACCAAGGAAAAATGCAATAACCAGAAATATCAAGCTTCAGTGGAAGACTGCTGCACATTTTCATGGATGAAGATCTACACAAAGGGAAAGATTAATAAAGTATCTACAGGTCTACTCCAAAGACATTTATCCTTTAGTAGGAAAATGTGGAAGCGACCTAAGTAATAGACAGAAGGGCTCAGGTTAAATGCATCGTGGCATGCCCTGGAATACTATGGTATAGATGTTTTTAAAAATGTATACATAGAAGCAAAATGTGTTATGGTTATTTGATCAAAAAATCAATTTGCTAAATGATCAGTAAGCACTACTATACAAAAACTGTATGGCATGATGCTGTTTATATTAAAAACATATTCTGGCATATCCCAAATTACATCCATTCAAGATCTGAAAATTTAACTTCGTGAGAGTTTTAGGTCATCCCGTACTATCTTTATGTTAGGAGGACTGGTTGGGATGTCATGTGCTTGGTCAGCAGCTGAGTGGTATGAAACCAGAGCCATCTTGCAGCAGGTCACCTTCCAAATTTTAAAGTTGTCCAAGCTGCATTAAATTATGGATATAGTGCACTTTGCTAGTTTATAGTGATGCTTTGAAGTATCATTTGCATTGTTTTTGTCGATTTCTGTTTTTGCTTGTAACCAAAGGTTAGGTTATATAAACTCAAGGTACCCTATGTGTGCTCTGGGAGATAATTTGGTACCCAACTCTGAAAGGGTGTAGTTAGAGAGTCATATT
The DNA here is from genome assembly GCF_029215605.1 of Mirounga angustirostris. Taxonomy (NCBI): domain Eukaryota; kingdom Metazoa; phylum Chordata; class Mammalia; order Carnivora; family Phocidae; genus Mirounga; species Mirounga angustirostris. The sequence goes on along the minus strand of NW_026991720.1, from coordinate 65,056,727 downwards.
ATAAAATAATTACGGGATCAGTAATGGTAACTCTTGTAGTGATTGTTTTCAGGGATTTGGCTTTGTTTCCCATAAACGGATGTAAGTTTTGGCATACTGGTAGGTATAAGAATTTTTCCCACTGAAATTAGTGATAATTATATGTTTAACATATGAGAATTTACTCTTTGAAAGACTGAGAACCAATTATCTTGGTGAGGGTGGGGTAAGTACATATGCATAGAAAATATCCATCAAGGGGTTAAAAGTGGGTCATCTCTATTAGTAAAATTTTAATTGCTTTTTAATTTTCTTTTGATTTGTCTGCATTTTAATTTTCTCTGAAACAATGCGTATTTTTTACAAGGAAAAACGATTAGATTAAAAGGTACAATTTTTTTTTTTTTTAAAGATTGTATTTCCCTATTTGACCAAGACACACCGAGAGAGGGAACACAAGCGGGAGGAGTGGGAGAGGGAGAAGCAGGCTTCCCACGGAGCAGGGAGCCCAGTGCAGGGCTGGATCCTAGGACCCTGGGATCATGACCTGAGTTGAAGGCAGATGCCTAATGACTGAGTCACCCAGGAACCCCTAAAAGGTACAATTAAAAATCATAAGCAACACTTTTCCTGGGAAATGGATACAGAACTATTGGAAATGGTATTGTTCAACTGTGAAAGTTGGCACTGTCCACAAAGTTGGGGTCCAAATGTTATTAGGCAGAACCAACACACCCAGGAGTGGGACCCTGGGAAACTGACACAGTTGGTCTCTTTCTGCTACTCCAGCTTTCTCAGGATTTCATAGGAACACCTGTGTAACAGGCTGATGTCTGCTCTTGGTCCACAGGGAAGGAAAGAAGGAGAAATTAGGAGAAGAAAATGTTGAACAATTTAAGTGAAATTTTTGTAGCCTGAACATTTTTGGAAACTACCTACAACGCCTTATTTAGGTATAATCTTGCCTAATATTAGTGAGTGACATTTTTGGGCTAGTTTGTTATTGAGGTGGGGAGGAGTAGAGAAGGAGTGTTACTTTTCTCAGGCACAAAATGCAACTATGTGCAGGGGCTCTTGCTTATTCTACACCAACCATAAAAATGAGTCATGAGAGTGTTAAAAAAAAATGTCACTCATCTGCCACAATTTCCTCTCTACCAGAGCTTCTCAAACTTTTAAATGTTCATCGAAATCAACCAGGGATCTCATTAAGATGCAGATTTGGATTCAGCAGTTGTGGGATGGGGCCTAGATTCTGCATTTCTAAAAGGCTTCTAGGGGATGCTGCTGATGTTGCTGGTCCAGGGTCTGAGCAGAATAGTTCAGGGCATCGTGAACACCACCTCTCCAAAGTTAATTGGCCCACAGAGAGCAGAGAAGGAACCCTTCCACCTGGTCTCATTAGGCTACTGCTTTAATCAGTTGCTGGTAGGGGACCAGACTGAATGCTATTAGCAATGCTAAAGGTCAAACATAAGCCTAGGCAGCACTCACAGTGATTGGTACATAACATGCTGCCTACAGACCAGGAGAAATATGGAAAAAAAAAAAAAACTTAACAATTACTGGGAGGAAAATAAATCATACATGTTATCTTAATCAGAGAGTTAAGAACAGACTAATAACTGAGAACAGAGTAGCTCCTCAGTCTCAGGCAAGAGCCTTCTAGAGAACAACAGGAGAGTCCCCTCCATGGCTGGGTGGATCCCAGATTCTTTGCCGACCCCCCAAATGGAGCCCCAGTGAAGGCCACACACCTTTGCTGGGAAGAAAAGCAGAGAGCCTTTCCTGTTGCTTGCATCATCTTTCCTGCTCTGGTTTTATCTTGGAAGCCTTGGGATCGGAGAAATTTTCCCAGTTCGTTTTCTTCTTGAGACAAGACTGATGAAGAAAAGACCAAAAGGAGCCATGAACAATAAGCATTTTTATTACAGAGCGGAGAGAGACACCACACGGTCCTCGCTCTTTTAGAGGGAAAGACGGGATGAAATTAAATCCACGTGGCAAGCTACAAGGTAAGCTCCCCCCCCCCACCATTTAACTTTCATGCTGTCCCTCCATTTACAAAAGGAAAGATCAAATTCACTTGAGTACATCTGTCAGTGTGTTTGGTGCCCTGTAATCAGAACCAGAAAATGACCTCTGCACTGAAAAGCGAGCCGATAATGTGCTGTTTCAAGCTGAAATAAAAAAGTTGGGTTTGTCGATTATGACGGTGGGAATCTTTTGTGGCTGCCTGTAATACAGAGCCGGTTTCCTCTGCTTATTCTCTCTCGCTGACTTTTTGATCTCTGCTTTCTGAGTTACATTCTACTTGATAATAAAGCAATTCCAATACCTTATTCATGATGTGGGTTTTTGGTTTGAAGTGGGAGTAGGGATTGAGGGTGGGGGGTAATCAGCTTAATGTCTTCATGGGTTTATTTTTTAGGTAGGCATCACATCCAGCATGGAGCCCAACGTGGGGCTTGAACTCATGACCCTGAGATCAAGACCTGAGCTGAGATCAAGAGTTGGAAGCTTAAGTGACTGAGCCTCCCAGGTACCCTATGCCTTCATGGGTTTTTTAAATGCAGAGCTGGGGGCGGTGGCTCAGTCCGTTAAGCGTCTGCCTTCAGCTCAGGTCATGATCTCAGGTCCTGGGATCAAGCCCCATGTTGGGGTCCCTACTCAGCGGGAAGCCTGCTTCTCCCTCTCCCACTCCCCCTGCTTGTGTTCTCTCTCTCGCTGTCTGTCAAATAAATAAATTTTCAAAAAAATTAAAAAAAAAAATGCAGAGCTGGAACCGTGAATTGGTCATGCCTAAACTTGGCTTTATTTCTAAAGACAACCTGAGATGGCCCTGTTGGTGAGCTAGTGACTGGTACATGCTTTCTGCAGATTCATTTGGCAGTAAACATGAAATGTTACAGAATTCTATGTATCTTTTAACAGTGCACTTCCACTGTTAGGAGTACATTCCAAGGAATTAGTGAAATGGGCACAAAGCTGCATATGGAAAGATAATCATAGCATCAGTATTTTTAATAGCAAAACACTCTCTTTCTCTACACTGGGGCTGATTTATAAAACTGTGTGTCTTCAAACAATGGAACAGTGGGCTCTTACACAGCCACTGGTCCCCAATCCACATTTACCAACAGCTGAGCAAAGAGTGACACTGAGTTTCCTAAATGTTTTCTTTTCTAAATACAGCATTTCTATGGACTTACTCTGAACACTATTCTTATTTCACATTTCTGTATTTATGCATTTACACATCATGTGTCTCTAAAAATGCTTTTTAAATGCTACTAGGATTCTTGTCCCTTTTCATAAACAATCCACAATTCCTTCAGAATGCATCCCATTCCTGACATAACCTCTCCAATGAGAGCATAAGCCAGGAACCACAAATCCAAAGGTGGAGGTTATACTTGCTACTGCTTCCTTATTAATTTGTGACTGTAGCTCACACTAAACATTGCAGAGGATGAATCTTTTGGGATCCATTCTTCCTGAGAAATAAATGACTACTCTCCTTTCTCTCTGTCCCTCAAGAATCAAGTTCACTACTCAAAGCTCAAAGGCTGTGAATTAGTTGACCCCCATTTCTCTGGATAGCAGCGCCCTCTCGGCATCTGATATTAGGGTGTTCATGGTTGGGTATGTGTCTGTCTATCCCACGAGACTCTAACTTTCTCAGGACAGGGACCTCATCCAACTCTGGATTCCCCAAGCTGGGCATTCAGGGCACTGTTAAGTGCTTGTAAAATTAAATTAACTATAATTTTTGCCTCATTATCCTCATCCTCCTATTTTCCCCCACCACCTCCTATCCCACTTTATTTCATTTTAAATGCTTATTTGATATTTATGCCATGATTCTATGTAGATTTAAAAAAACCATAATTATAAGTTTTGTTGTTTTTAATACCTTCTGTAACTTCTTTCTACTTACTGATATAGGACTCACTCAATTCCACAATGAATATGTCCCTATGGAGAGCAATTTCACATTTTTGTTCATAATAGCATGAGACTCCTGTCACCTTTTTTACCTTGAAGTCTCCAGTCACATACAAATGAACATATTTAGCTTAAGGCTACGAAGAAACCAATTCATTGTACCTAAATGATTATATAGTTGGTGAAATGTACTCTTTCCTAAATAAGCCCAAGTAAGTTGAAGCATTTGAAAAATTATTTTTGTTATTTTATGCACCTGAGTATTAAACTTGGGGTGGGAAACAGGTTTCCTTTTAAGAGCTGGACTCTAATTAATTGGCAGTGTTACTCAGAGAGAGGTGGAAAACATCTCAGCCTCATCAGACTCCAGCTTGGGTTACTAAGTGATGACTGTCATTTTCCGAGAAGGGATGTTCATTCCTTAATTTTAACTTTAAAATTCAAATACTGAAATTAATTTATAGAAGTTTAAAATTCAGGTGCAACACAGGTATCAGATGACTTGCCAGTTTCCACTTAAAAGGTCTAACTTAACTGGGACTTAAGAATTCAGACACACCAAAAAAAAAAACCCTATTCATTTTTAATTGCTGATTAGATTTTCAGATGTATCCTAAAAAGGGAACTAAAGAACTATAAAACCAATTAGCTTGGCAGCATTAATTCACTCAGCACAGATTTATGGATGATCTAATATGTACTAGGCACTGTTCTTACCACTGGAAATATAAAAATGGACAAGACACACAAGGTCCCTGTTTTTATGGAGCTTTTGTTTCTGTAACAGAAGACAGAAAATAAAAAATCTGTCCATCACAAACACAAAACACAAAAAGAAAAATACCAGATAGAGCAATAAAAGAAGGGGAGTGAGAGAAGACCTGCTCAGAGAGAAAAGCCTCTCTGAGCAGGTGACCATTAAGCTGGGCTCTAAATGTCAAGAAGGGGTCACTCTTGAGATGATTAGGCCAGTGACATTCCAGACAGAAGAAACAGCGCAAAAGGCCTCAGGTGACATGGTGGGTAAGGGCAAAAGTGGCTGGAGATGCAAGCTGGGCCAGATCATGTAGGAATTTATAGACTATGGTATGGAAGTCTGGATCTCACCTTAGGTTCTATTTGAAACTTTACAGCAGAGAAGCAACATGATCCAATGTACTTTTTTAAACCTTTTTATTTTGCAATAATTTTAAGCTTATAGAAAAACTGTAAATAGAATACAGTTCTGTATACCCTTCTTCAGCTTCCCCTAACATTAGCATCTTACATAACCATGGTACAGTTATCAAAACTAGGAAATTAACATTGGTATAGTACACTTAACTAAACCATAACCTTATTTGATTTTTATCAGTTTTCTCATTAATGTCCCTTTTCTTCTAAGATCGAATGCAGGATCCGACGTTAAGTTGTCAGGATTCCTTAGTCTCCTTCGATCTGTGACAGTTTCTCAGCCTGTCCTGTCTTTCATGACCTTTGTGCCCTTTAAGAGTACTGGTTAGGTATTGTGCAGAATGTCCCTCAATTTGGGTTTGTCTTATTTCTCACAATTAGACTGGGGTGACAGATTTTGGGGAGGGAAACCACAGAGGTGAAGTGGCCTTCTTAAGTGATGATATCAGGACCACATGATACCAACACACATTATCACTAGTGATGTCAATCTCGATCACTTAATTCAGGTGGTGTCTAATGAGTTACTCCACGGTAAAATTATGATTTCCTCCTTTCGTAATTATTTAAAATCTTGGAGGGAAATACATGATGCTATGCAAATGCCCAGTTTCTCCTCAAACTTCCGTTCACTGATTGTGCCATCTTCCAGTGAACCTTGCCTGCTACAATTCTTACTGTGGTATTTGCCTAATGGAGATTTTATGGTTCCCTCATTCTTTCTATATTTATTAACCAGTTACTTTATAAGAAAGAGTTTCTTCTTCCCTGTTTGTCTATTTCCACACTGACTTAATGGATATTTACTTTACTTCATGGGTTATAATCCAATACTATTGTTATTTATTTTGTTTTTCAAATTGTCCTAGCTTATCACTGGGAGCTCTTTGTGGTGTAGACAGTGGGCTGGGGGTGGGAGGGCAGGGTGCAGGGAGATCATTCAGGAAGCTGATATAGCAAATCAAGTAAGAGAGTGATGATAGTGGCATGAACTAAGGTAGTGACAGTAGAAAGGGAGAGAGGAAGACTCTGAAACCTGTTCAGGAGACAAAACGGACTACCATTTAAGACTAACTAGATGTGGGACAGAGAAATGGTGGGGGTATGTGTCATGTGTCTTGATTTCCTCAGAACTCAAGACTATGGAGTTATAGCCCTGGAGAAGTCTTATCTCAAACACTTAGTAAACAGTAACATAGAAAATTTATGAAATTCTGCCTCTAAGTCCTAGCACTTTGTACTTCCCCACAATAGTCTTAACAAAGACTAATGAAGGAAAATTACAAATTGTTACTTTGTGATTATTGGAAAGAGATGTAGCAGCAGTCAGAAACAAAAAAATTTCCTATCTTCCTGCTCAGAAGTACAGAAATTATACTATTAAATCACCTACAAAAGGAAATTTTAAAACATACTAACACACAACTTGATATTTAGCATTTTAGAGATAACTGTTGGTAATAACTTTTAGGCAGAATCTTGTTCCCCAATAACCCAATATCCAACTTAAAAAATGCTCATGAAGAAGTGCTGTCAACAAAATACAGTTAATAAATTACCTGTTTGTGCTTTCTCTCTCCATTTTAAGAGGAACAAAACTGGATATGAGAGCCAAGGCAATCAAATAAAAACAATCCAAAATTTTAGAAAACCCACACATAAAACTGAGAAAACTTTTTTATAATTAGGAAAATAAATGGCCTGTACTTACCCACAGGAGGCCCAATATAAAGTTCTTTTTACAGTTACTTGCATTGAATGATAAACAACCTATGTAAAGGACTTCTGATAAAATTATTAGAGACCCCCCTCCCCACCAATTAAATAGCAAAGACAGGGGCGCCTGGGTGGCTCAGTCATTAAGTGTCTGCCTTCAGCTCAGGTCATGATCCCAGGGTCCTGGGATTGAGCCCCCCATCAGACTCCCTGCTCAGTGGGAAGCCTGCTTCTCCCCTTCCCACTTCCCCTGCTTGTGTTCCCTCTCTCTGTCAAATAAATAAATAAAATCTTTAAAAAAGAGAGAGCAAAGACAGATACTCCTAAATAGTAATTTCCTTGTCTTACTTTCTAAACATATGAAATGATATATTAAAGCAAAATATCCTATTTCTTACTGTTTATCTGATCAATATTCATACTTAGGGCATACTTACAACATATTCTCTTTTGATAGAGTACGATTGCTTTAGACAAGTCCAAACAGGTTCTCTGAATTGAATGAAACAGCTATAATAAAAATACAAACAAAATGCTAAATTATAACAGATTTGAAATAAAAAATTATTATCAGAACATAACCACAGTGTTTTATTTGCCCACTAACAACAAGATCACAAGCCTAAGTATGCTTGGTGTTATGTGGTGTTCAGTGCAGGAACTGTGACCAAAGTCTTTAAGTATGCTCCTATTTATCTATATTTATTGGAATTCATCATTTCTGTGATCTAAATTAAGATGTGCAGAACACTGATTTCCTCCAGATTATTGAAATAAGAACTGAAAAACAGAAATCCTAAATGAAGGGCCCAATTAGAAGATTTGGTAAACCAGAGACCCAATATTCATTCATAATTTATTTCTTTTACCATTTGCTGTCTTTTTTTTAAATGTAAGATCCCTCAATTAAGAATCATATTTAAAACACGACATTCGCTTATTTTGTGATTGTAATCCATTTTATGGCATGCTTAAACAATTCTATAAAGAGCAAACAAAAATCAATCATTTGAATGTTCCATTTAGAAGACATCTGGTAAAATGGAGTTTAGCTAGCAGCCCTTATCACTCCTTATTTTCCCATTGATTTCATAAGATATACAGAGAAGAAACCTAATACAATGCCAAGGCCGTAACAGAAGGAAGTACGGGAAAAGAAGGTGGGCTATACTGAGAAGAATCGAACTAGATTTTAACTTTCCTTCAAAAACCCAGACAAGCTCAAGAGAAGATCAGACATTTCACACTTTCTCCACCTTCTGTCCACCAGCCCAGAGACCACAGCTGGTAGCAGTTAGAAAACCTGGCAAATCTTCTGCCTCTGAAGAGCCACCTAATGAGGCAGAGTAAGGCTTTCCCTCTCTCTCTCTTTTAGCTTATTGGCCAGGTGATGAAGCACTTCACTATTTGAGTTAAAACAGATGATCTGTTTCATAACAAATATGACCAATTATCTAATAAAAATAGATGTATGCATATATACTTGAAATATTAAAAAACATTCCCAGAAATGCTTAATACAATAAAATTTGGTCATGAAGAATATAAATTTTGCTAAATCTCATTTCATTACTCTGTATTTTCTACCTGTTTAGAAAAGAGAAAGAAAAAAAAGAGAACAGAAACAGAAAATCAGCAGTCTGAATTTCTTCCTTAACAAATGCTTGACATCAGGATTATGGGTCACAAACCACCAACACATAGCAATTCCTGAATATAGGATCAAGGGAGTTCAAAAAGTATGTTCAGGAGCTGTTCTGTCATCACTGTTCATTTTTAAAAACTGAGGTGTAAATGAAAGGCAATAAAATGCACACCTCTGGAATGTTCTGTTCTACAGGTCTGCAACTGCATACACTCTTGCAACCACACCTGAACTAAGAAACCACTGACCGGCGACTCATCTATGGCCCCTCCTAAAAGACCTGCCTGTCATCACAGGTTAGCTTTGTCTCTTCTTGTACTTAAGAGCTGTTTTTGAGAAAACGATTTTATTAACAACCAATTTTGACACATAGTTAAACTTAGTGCAACGTTTCTATATTAACTTCCCAACAGATTATAGTAGAATCTGACCGTCATTATAACTTGGCACAGAAACTTGCCCTGTGCTAGCAAACCAAAAGCTCTTGTTTCATAAGCTAGCCTTTTGTGGATAACTTAGGGTAAGAACACATCAAAATGCTTTGCACGTCTTTTACATGTTTTATGGATGAAATCCATGCTCTCCATAAGCACCAACACAAGTTTAAACATTTCTGCAACAGAAACCTCATCCATGTAACATTACCAGTCACAGCTAATTACTTTAGATATTATGTGCCTAGGACAGCGGCTATTTTGATTAAAGTACAGTTGGCTCAGTAAAAATGCTGCAAGAGCCTAAGCATAAATATAAAATTACTGTATTGTGTGTAATGAAGTAATAATTACATGTTAAATTCCTTTCTGAATAATGCCTGTATTTGCTACATTGTTGAAAAAAAATAAAGGTACGAGACATGAAAAGCAATATGCGACGTATAATCATTTCAATTGTATAAAGAACACTAAAATCAGAACCGATGCCTCCTGGTGCCACGTTTCTCCCTGTAGCCATCTCCATTAGAACATCTCTATGAAACCCAGCTTCAATTTGAACAATTCCATTGGCAGGGGAAAGGGTTGGGAATGAACATTAATTGCATTAACATGTACACTGATTCAGTTACTATTTACTGAATGGGTACTGTGTGTCTGCTGATGGTATTATGGTGAATAAGGCTGATATGGATCTCTTAGTGGAGGGAGGGTAGACAAACACATAAACACGAGATGTACATACTATGAATAGGGACCCTGGGTCTGGTTCTCCCTCCAGATGCATAGGATGAATTATCCTTCATCCAAATGACAGGCCTTTCTATGCAATCAACAGCTAATATAGCTCCCTTAAACATCTCTGTTCCAGTATAACCATGGTTTCTACCATCCTGGGCACCCTTCTCAGAAAGTTTTTTTGAAATCCTGAGCTTTTTACTGTAATCATGTGTTCAAGCTCATTAACTTTATCTGATATGTTAAATTTAGAGATCATTTTGAATTCTTATCAGTATTTCTCATGGAAGTGATGAGTATGCTTTTTAAATTTTAATCTAAAGTACTGGCAGAATGTCCTGCAAGACAGGGGATTAGTGGGCCTTCTACCAGTTATGTTAGTATTTGGGAATCAACCAGATAGGAATTCAGCTTACTGTATTATTAACTAGTCTAACTAAATATCTGCTCAGTTAATTCATTCTAGAATTTTTCAGGGTTCAATACCAAGTTTATGAGACTCTAATTTCCAGGATCTTTTGTTGTTGTCTTTTCCTCTTTTTTTAAAATGTAAGCATTAGCCTGACCCTAGTGTTGATATCATGTGCAGTGGCTCTTTGGTTGCATTAATTTTTTTCAACAAACAACAAACATTTATTGAGTTTACCACATGCAATGCACTAAGGTGCTTGAAAAACAAATTAACTGAGGCATGCTGGTAGTTACACGAGAATTTGTAGGTTTTTAAAAAATATGCTCGGATTGAATTTACCTCATCTTAGATTTTTTTCCTCATGAACTAGTTGTTTGCAGCATGTTTTCAAATATAAAGCACAACTAAGCTTGTCCAAGTCTGTACACTCTAGGACTGTGACCCTAGTGAGGGGGCTGTGCTGGGACTGAGAATAAGAACAGCTCACCTCCAGCTTGGCATCCAGGTCTGCATCAGAGGCAACGACATGCTCATCTTCCTTCTTCCCTGTGGCTTTAATAAAGGCCTGCTTCGTTTCCCAATACTTCTGCTGCATCTTATTTACTACTGACTTATCTTGAGTATATCGATCCTGTAAGTCCCAGGGATAACTGCTAAAAAACACATTTAAAGAAGTATTTTATTCATGACTTTCATAAAAATGAAGCTATTTTAGTGTTAACAAATTTATCTAAACATTATATTACACAACATTCATAAACATACTTTTTTTTTTTTTAAAGATTTATTCATTTGACTGAGAGAGAGAGTATGAGCACGGGCAAGCAGCAGGGAGAGAAACAGATTCCCTCCTGAGCAGGGAGCCTGGTGTGGGGCTCGATGCCAGGACTCTAGGATCATGATCTGAGCTGAAGGCAGACGCTTAACGACTGAGCCACCTAGGCGCCGCCATAAACATACTTTCTTGTGTGATTATTACACCAAAAAAATTAACCAACTCTAATATACTCTGAAACCTTAAAAGTTAGTGAGGAAATCAAGAAGCTTTTGCAGGAAATCAAGAAACTAAACCTTGAAGAGTTTAGCTCTCAGCATGTTGGACATACTCCTTTTCCAAGTAGAGAAAGTGAGGCCTAAGCAGGCAGGGTGTCTGGCTCAAGAAGCCCAGTGAGTCAGCGAAAAAGCTGGACACCTACGTTCTCTCCACTCCAGTGTTATGGCCAACACTGAAGTGACAGCAGAAAAGTAGAGATAAGGCGGTGAAAAATAGCACATTTAAAATCTGTCCTAGAGGTACCTAAAACAGTCAAACTCAGAATCAGAGAGTAGAATAGTGGTTACCAGAGGCTGGATGGGGTGAGAGGGAAATGGGAAACTCTTAATGAAGGGGTGTAAGGTCTCAATGATGCACGGTGAGTAAATTCTAGAGATCTGCTCTTCAACACTGCACCTGTAGTTAATAATACCGTAGTATACACTTAAAAATTTGTTAAAATGCAAATCTCATGTTAAATAGTCTTAACCACAGTCAAATGAAATTTAACAAAATGTTTTTTTGAAAAATCTGTTAATGACTTCTGATATTAAAACCTTAAATTCTTGGGGCGCCTGGGTGGCTCAGTCATTAAGCGTCTGCCTTCAGCTCAGGTCATGATCCCAGGGTCCTGGGATCGAGTCCCGCATCCGGCTCCCAGCTCATCGGGGAGTCTGCTTCTCCCTCTCTCTCTCCCTCTGCCTCTGCCCCTGTGCATGCTTTCTTTCTCTCAAATAAATAAATAAAATCTTTTTTTAAAAAAAGTATGTAAGAAAGAAATTAGAAAAAAATTGAGAATGAAATAGAATTTCTCTAAAAGACCACAACACCTCAGATATTGACAGAAATGTTGCCATTAGTGCTCCATCCCTCCCCACGTTGTCTACGCCCTCCTCTGGTCTAGAGTCCCTGTTTGTTTTGTTTTGTTTTTTTAAGGTTTTATTTGAGAGAGAGAGAGTGAGCACAAAAGCAGGAGGGAGGGAGGAACAGAGGGAGAGGGAGCCCGATGTGGGACTTGATCTCCGGACCCTGAGATCATGACCTGAGCCGAAGGCAGACACTTAACCCACTGAGCCACCCAGGTGCCCTTAGAGTTCCTGTTTCATATGTCCACACAGGACCCCTGGTTTCTCCTCTCTGCAGACATGTGCCTTCTTTCACTCCACGCTATCACCACTCAAAATGTGCCAGACCTGAGTCCTAAAATACAAGTTGCTTTATACCACTATTTAAAAATACCTGTTCCTTGAAACTTGATGATTTATACTCTCCTTCCAGATAACATTTACAATTTTCAAACCAGACATTTATTCCTTTTTTTTTTTTTTTTAAGATTTTATTTATTTATTTGACAGACACAGCAAGAGAGGGAACACAAGCAGGGGGAGTGGGAGAGGGAGAAGCAGGCTCCCCACTGATCAGGGAGCCTGATGCGGGACTCGATCCCAGGATCCCGGGATCATGACCTGAGCTGAAGGCAGATGCTTAACGACTGAGCCACGCAGGCGCCCCCCCCGACATTTATTCTTAAAAAGTCAGAAGGGGTTTCAAATAACTTCTTTACAAAGGCTATCATTAGAGAAGTAGGATTTGGGGGACTTTCATAGTTTCTGCATTATTTAAAAGTTGTTTTTTTTTTTTTTTTTAAAGATTTTATTTATTTGACGGCAAGAGAGGGAACACAAGCAGGGGGAGTGGGAGAGGGAGAAGCAGGCTTCCCGCGGAGCAGGGAGCCCGATGTGGGACTCGATCCCAGGACCCTGGGATCATGACCCGAGCTGAAGGCAGACGCTTAACGACTGAGCCACCCAGGTGCCCCTAAAAGTTTTTTTTTTATGTGTATAGACTTGTCAAATCACTATGCTGTACACCTGAAACTTAACATAACATTGTGTGTCCGCTATACTTTAATTTAAAAAAAAAGTTCTACTATGAGCTCACTGAGGGAAAATAAGTGGAAAAAACATAACTTTTATGTAAAAGATAGAGTCTCTCTACATAATATGTGTATAAAAAGATTGGAAGGATATACCCTCCAAAACTGGTTATTTCAAGGAAATAGAATTTTTAGAAATGGGGAATAGGGTGGACTTCTTTGTATTGTATTTTTAATTTATTTACTTATTTTTGGTGAAAGGTCATGGATGAACAGAAAAAAAATTCCATTTTGGAAAAAAAACCCAAAAACAAAAAACAAAGGGACTTCAGAGATCTGGTGAATACCCCTCACCTTTGTCATTTAACAAATGAGGTATATTAGGTTTCAAAAGCTTAAGAGGGGCGCCTGGGTGGCTCAGCCAGTTAAGCGTCTGCCTTCGGCCCAGGTCATGATCCCAGGGTCCTGGGATCGAGCCCCGCATCGGGCTCTCTGCTCGGCCGGGAGCCTGCTTCTCCCTCTCCCACTCCCCCTGCTTGTGTTCCCTCTCTCACTGTGTCTCTCTGTCAAATAAATAAATAAAATCTTTAAAAAAAAAAAAAGCTTAAGAATTCTGCCCAAAGTCACACAGAATTAAAATCCAGGCCACTTAACCCCAGTCCAGTGCTCATTTCCATGTTCTCTACAGCCCCTGCATTTCAGCAGCAAGCAATGAAGTGGCAGAGTGAGAGACAGACTTTGGGGAAGGGCCCACTTCTCAGGGCTCTCCCGGCTCTCTTAGATGGGTGAGTACCTACTTCCGTGGCCTGCTGCCAGGGTGTGACAGCCATTATGAGGCTCACAGGATGGAGTCACCCCTTTGTCTTAATGAGGCAAGATGGAATAATTACGAGAAGAGTCTGACAACTCTTAGATGGCTGTCAAATGGGGATACTCAGGGAAACTAAATCCCTCAGCCATTTATTAATTACCTTTTAAAATTCATTATATTTTAAGACATGCAAAAATTCTCTTAAAGGTTGACATTTGATATTACAGAGGTCTTGGGTCTGATTACTTCTTTACTGAGAGAGGAGGGATTAGCAAGTATATTCCTTATTATAATTAATTGTACATTTGAAACATGAAAATATACATCACATTTTTTCATGCTACGAATTAGAGATGACACATGACAAAGATCTGCTTGCCTGGTGGGTCATGGGTTCAAAGGGTTCAGAAACACTGCGTGAGGCAGACCCGGAATTTATAAGAAGTTTAACAGGCATGTAAATGACAGTGCTGAACACTGCCATGATTACCACATTTTATTCAGCAGCAGCATCTTCCGACCATGATTGCCTCCTGAGTGTTCATGAAGGTTAAAGTCACAGCTATAAATTAATGAGTCTGAGTTTGTGTTCACTCATTATTTTATAGCTGCTGTAGAGCAAGTTCCCTGATAACACTAATAAGTTGTAAATAAAATAGCGCTAAAAATATATATATATTGGCTTGTTACATTTGAAAAACTGGTGCTAAGAAAAGCCATTAGATTTTCAGGAGAAAAACTGTATATAAATTAGTTTCTTAGAGAATATATATTACATAAGAACTTATAATATGTTTGATTATTTGGTTTCCATATTTCACTCAGAAGGGATGTTGAACTTAACTATACCCCATATTGGATAGGGGCTAACAGATTATTTACTGCTAATGTGACTCTTGATTTTTCTATTCGACATTTATTGAGCATATACTATGTACCTTCCTCTTTCATTAGCCTCTCCCACTTTAGAAAAGACAACACGTTACTTACCATTTGTGTCCTGACATGTTTTCTTCTTCTTCTTTCTCTACTGTTGATGATTTGGGGAGAAGGGGCAGGGAAAAAGCATGAGAGGATAAGTTATATTATAACCTGAAATAAAACAAATATGTTTAACAGTTAACACACTATATTATATGTTAATTTGACACATATAAAATTTTTCAATCTGAGCCATTTCTAATTGTATTTTAGGAGCCAAACACTATTACACAGTTACACTGTACACGGGTGTTGAGAATAATGTAACACTGGAAGAAATATTCCAAATGAAGTGTAAGAAGCAAACAGGCAGATTGAGAAAAGCAGGTTGCAGAAGACTAGATAAAATATGAGACCACAAAATGTAAAACAATGCTATATATTGCTGAAACATACACCTATCATATCATAAAGGTATAAAAATTGCCTAGGAATGATGAACACTAAATTCCAGATTGCAGTTACTACTGCAGAAGAGGGCTGGGGGATATTCACACAGGAGCTTCAACTGTACTCATAATGTTCTCTTTGTTAAGCTTGGTGGTGAGTAGACTGCATCTGTCTGCCTCTTTATAGATTTGAAATATTTTATAAACGTGCTCACTTTGGCAGCATATGTATAAAATTGAAACAATATAGAGATTAGCACAAGAAACCCCAAACCAGGAAACCCCACCCAAACAACCATCCACCCAAGGGAAATGGAAGGCAAGAAATACAAAGGATCATTGTTAATTGTAGAGTTGGCAGTGGTGGGCGGGGCAGCCGTGGGGGTACAGACTTGCTGGTGCTTCTTAATCTGTTCTGGGTCCCAGGAAGGGGACAAAAGTGGGTTCTCAGTGATTAAGACTTGATCCTGTGGTTGGCCTTTGGCCATGCTGCTGCCTGGGGCCCCTCCCAGGGACTGCCCCTTAGCCCAAGCTGCCCTTGGTAGGTGGGCTCTGGCACAGAGAGCTGCACTAGCTGAGGTTCCCCATCAGTGACCAGGAGGGACATTGGGGAATTACCACAACCCGTTTAGTATGAGGGTATTGGCCTAGCCACAGGTAAACTCCTTGCCCTGATCTCTTCCCCACACCCAGGAAAAGAGCTCTCAATTTTTTTATTTTTAACTTTTGTTTGAAATAAAGTCCTTAGTTAGCCAGAAAAGAAAACACAATAAATATTTCACAATCAATATTTCTAAAACATGAGCCAATGAGCCAGCACACTGAAAACAAAACACACACACACACACACACACACACGAGACAAAAGGCTAAAACGAGATACTAGGAAGGGCTAAAAGGAGGAAAATGTGATTATTTCAGTTTTTACCAGCCTAGCATTGTATTTTCACCTCATCGGCAAATATGGGAGTAACTTCAGGCCATTGTCTTTCACTCCCTTTGCCCTCTCAGGAAAGCCAGCCAACCTCACGGGTAGAGCAAACCAACCCAAACATACTTGCCTACCAGTTTCTGGAAAGACTGGAGAGCTTGCTACTTAAAGGAATGGCCTCAGACACAGAAAGCTGGCTGCCAGAGTGAATGTTTCTGGGTACTCCACAAAACCAATCCAGTTGTTCTTCCTCTACACAAGAAAGGGTCCTGGCAATCAGTACCCTTAAAATGACTAAAAATTTCTTAAGGGTTTATTTTTACCATTTTTAAAATGTTAAAAAGCTTTTTAAAATTGTTTTAAGGGAACTAAATGAAAGTGCTAAAATTCCAGGTCTCAAGTGTGGGGACAGGAGGGAGGAAGGACGACATTTTCTCGGGAGTGTCCGGATTGCCTCTGAAATGACCACATCCAGTCATCAGCATCTCTCTGCCTCCTGGAGGGCTTCCAAGCTTGTGGACAAGCCTGCTTTGGGACTGACATTCATGATGAGTAAACCCTGTCCTCTTCTCAGTAAATCACAGAGGCCACCAACTTCTAGTCCTCTCAACACCCACACAGCTTCCCTGCAAGTACACATTTACTTGATTTACCTCAAAGCTTCTGAAAAAATTTCTCATGAAAAGATACTGTTCAAGGAAACAAATTATACTCTTTCCTTGAGTCCAATTTCACCACAACCTATTAGGATAGTTGATACTTTTTGAATAATTTTTAATTGTGGTAAAAACCATGTAAGTGTATCCTTTAATAATTTTTAAGTGTACAGTACAGTATTGTTAACTATACACGCATTGTTATATAACAGATCTCCAGAACTTTTTCATCTTGCATTGCTGAAACTCTGAATCCATCGAACGACTCATTTCCTCCATCCCCAAACCACTGGCAACCATCATTCTTCCTATGAGTTCGACTATCTTAGATACTTCATATAAGTGAAATTATACAGTATTTGTCTTTACTGTGATTGGTTTATTTTACTAAGCATGATATTGTCAAAGTTCTGTAACCTATGACAGGTTTTCCTTCTTTTTAAAGGTGGAATAATATTCCATTTTATATATAAACCGTATTTTCTTTATCCATCCATCCACTGACGGACATTTAGCTTGCTTCCACATCCTGGCTATGAATAATGTTGCAATGAACATGGGTGTACAAATATCTTTTGAGATCCAGGGCTTTTATTATGTATATACCAGAAGTAGGATTGCTAGATCATAGGGTAGTTCTATTTTTGATTTTTTGAGGAACCTCCATACTTTTTTCCAGAGTGACTGCACCATTTTAAAATCCTACCAACAGTGTTCCAAGGGTTTCATTTTTTTCCACATTCTCCCCAACACTTGTTACTTTCCTTTTATTCCTTCTTCTTCTTCTTCTTTTTTTTTTTTTTTGATAGCAGCCATCCTAATGGATATGAAGTGATATCTCATTGTGGTTTTCATTTCCATTTCCCTGATCACTAGTGATGTTGAACATCTTTTCACATGCTTACTATCCATATCTTCTTTGGAGAAATGTCTATTCAAGTCCTTTGCCTATTTTTCAATTGGGCAATTTTTTTTGTTATTGCATTATAGGTAGGAATCCTTTATATATTCTGGATATTAACCCTTTATCTATGGTATGCAGATACTTTCTCCCATTCAGTAGTTTGCTTTTTCACTGTTGTTTCCTTTCCTGCAACTTTTTGATTAATTTTTTTATTATTAAAGTATTTAACAATTTAAGTTCTTTGTAATGTAATAATAGATAATAAAAATCACTGAGCAAACTGCCCTTTCTACCTGGACTTCTAAGCTATTTCTAGATTATGATGCCAGTGTTCCTCAAGGTATTGTTTAGAGGTCACTTACACTGGAATCTTCTGGGATGTCAACAGGCAGATTCCTGGGCCCCATTCCTTTACCTAATGATCGAAAATCTCTGAGCATGGGTGTCTGGTAATCTGCATTTGTAATAGGCTTTGCAAATGCTTCTGAAGCACATTAAGTTAGAATACCACAGCTATATGGCATCTAGGAAAAATCCTTTCTGGAAATGGATCTTAAACAAACTGCTGGATTATAATATGGAACTTTAGTAAAGGAATCACTGGTGGCAAAATCAGGTCAACTCTATAGGGCATAGCTGAATATTTCGTGAGAAGGCAGCTGCAGTTATTAGGACTACAGGAGAAGGCATCTCCTGACTAGGACTCACATCTCCAGCTCCATACACCAGGAACAACTGACAAACATTTTAAGATTTCTTCACAAAATTCATCTTCTCTTGCTCTACCACTTTCTAAATTCACAGGGTCAAAATCACTACTTTAAAAAAAAAAAAAACATAAGTCTCATCTATTCACTCATTTCAGTTCATCAGTTTGGTTGCACTGAGCATGCACTGAGCATCTAGTTAATATGCACTAGGCACTGTCTAGCCCCAAGTAACTTATAGTCTAAATCAGCTCTGTCCAACAGAAATACACTATAAGCTACATATGTAATTTTAAATGACTAAATAGCAACGCTAAAAAAGTAAAAATAGTAAAAAAATTTTAAAACAATATATTTTATTTAACCCAATATATCTAAGATATTATTTCAACATGTAATAAAAAAGTTACTGATTTATTTTCCATTCATATTTTTGCACTAAGTCTAAAATCTGGTGTGTATTTTATGCTTACAGTACACCTCAATTGAGACTAGCCACATTAAGTGGTTAATGGCCATGTGTGGTTAGTGGCTACAGTAATGGACAATGCAGGTTAAGCAGGGAAGACAGACATAATAAACATAATTTTCGGATCCAAGAGACTGTTGATATTTGCAAGGGACATATAAAAAGATCTCTGTGAATCCCCAAATTTGTAAAATCTGCTGTTAGAAAAGTCATTTCCCCTATAAAATACAATAAAGTCTATAATTAGCTAATACTTCAATTCGTGATTCTGCAAAGGAGGCTTTATCTCCATTTCTGCCACAAGACACTTATGAAAGAAGCCCAAAATGAATGCTATCATGTCTTGAGCATTTTAATAGCTCAGAGAAGACTTCCTAAAGTTCTGTTTTGTGGCCACAATACTCTGGGAGATAAGCAAAGAACAAGCACCAAGCTGCTTATAGACTTGCCATGACATGAGTGCCATGAAAGGAAAAAAAAAAAAAAAAAGGCACCAAAACTGTTAAATTCAGCATGACTTGACCACATGAATGTCTCTGTTTCACTAAATTGTCTCTCCAAGGGAGACAAAGCAGATTAGCCAATAAGAATTAAGACCTTCTCAAAGAAGTAGTGTCCCAAGAGTTAGTTAACAGATCAATAGAAAGCAAGTTCTAGAGTGTCTGGCTGGCTCACTGAGTGTAGCATGTTACTTCTTGATCTTGGGGTCATGAGTCCAAGTCCCACATTGGGCACAGAACTTATTAAACACACACACACACACACGATTCCTAATTTTGATGTAACAATCCTGAGGGTGAGGGGATGGGTTAGTAAGGAGTGGCCTCCGTATCTAAGACAAGTGCTAAAGGGGAAAGAGGTACTACCAACTTAATCTTCCTAGGCTTTGCCAGGCTGCACCCTGAAGGGGACGCAGTACACCCACCTCAGGCACCAAGGCCAGGCAGTAAGAGCACAGCTGTTCTCAGCCACACCTATGTGGCTGACAGGCCATTCTGCCTTGTGGGGAGAGCTGAGGGAATAGGCATGAGGGGTACTTTGTTCAGTGTTTGTACTGGGGTTCTGTGAAATAATTATGCTTATTTTTCTTCTTTGCTTTTCTTACAGCTTGCTGTGGTGTAGCTTCAATTTTATTCACCCATGTGGACAGACTACAACTCGTTTTTTATTTCCTATAACCACTGAAAAAGCCATTTGGAACACACTGGATGGTTAATATATAAGCCAAAATTTTTTCGTAAACACTCCAAGGTTCCTAGAGTGCTAAAGCAAGCCTGGTTTAAACAAAGTTTTATGCATCGCTGCAAAGAAGAGGAGTTGGTATGTCCTCAGATGCCTTAAACCCTGATACTAGATTCTCCTCCTTGGAAATACAACACGGGGAAGTATTTTCATTCCACATAGGCTGGCTTCAGCTACACTGAACATTTGTTCTGGCCCAGAACCCTTTTCTATGAGCTTATGGAGTTAGCTGATGGCACCTTCAATTACATTTGAATTATGCAAAGAATTTAAAATTCTTGAGCCAACCCTTACTCAGAGTAAAGGTAAGATAGTTACATTTACTCTCAATCCACAAAAATATTTCAATAAACTTTCTCTTGAATCACATTTTCCAAGTCCGTTGTGTATCTTGTGCAGTTTTAGGTCTCAAATTAATTACCTTTCCAATTTAGCAGATGTTCTCTTCCACCGGTGAGCAGCTTTTCTATTAGATGGAGTACTAGCTGAGACTGAGTCCAGAATCCCTTTTCCCTGTATCTGCACTGAACATATGGTGGATTTTCTTGAATTGCAGATCTGAGCCACTGCCAAATTTGTCATTTTTCTAACTTACTCAAAATTCCCATTTTCCAACTAAAAATTGTCACTATCTTAGAGCTCTTCGGCACTGCTGTGCAGACCAGCATTTAGCTTTCTTTGGGAAGTGGGCCATTTTTTCCCCATAAGAAACACACTTTTCAAGTGATGTGGGTACAAAGTGGTACATTTGAATCGTACATTTGAATCATCCCAGAGTAAAATCACTCATTACCAAACACCCAGCTTCATGGCACCACACATCACTGAACAAGTGCAAACTTGTTCACACCCCAACATTCCTGAAGCTGGGATGTGTCCTGCAATTGATACCCTTGTTAACTGTCTGGCAGTCCCTTTTCTTTCTTCACAGAACATAAAATGGTAAAAAGGTCTTATGAACGATGGTTTCTTACTTTTGATGACGTAAAGAATAATTATTTAAAATTAAACTTCAGCAAAAACATATCACTACATGCTACAGACTTTGGGGGCTATTTGTGTATAACTGAAAAGGAGACTCCGAAGTCAGGGAGTGGCAGGTTTGCCTGTGATATGGAATGAGTACCATGAGGAAGGTGCCCAGGGCTCGAGGAAAAGAGAGGGGAAGACCCCAAGCCGGCTTCCTACGTGGCCTCTGGGCAGAGTTTCTAAGCATCAGCAGAGGTTGGCCAGGTGAAGGGTAAGAGTGGGGGCAGTGGAGGGGGACCATGTGGGTGACTGCTGGTAATTATTCCAGACAGAGAGAAAGCAATGAACACATTCTTGCACAGCAGAACTGCATGGGGTGTGCATGCCACCAACCAATAAGCAGTTGTGCATTCCTAGAACTTAAAGAAAGAGGAGCTGTGACTGAATAGACATACGGACCAATCTCTGAGGCCACCTGCTTTCCCTTTCAGCATTTAGATATATTCTGTAGCCACTGGAGGGTAGACACTCAATGTTGTTTATTTCATATTTACTGAGCACCTTCTATGTCCTGTCTTTGCTAGAGAGTTCATCTTTGACTATCCATAACAAATGTTGGAAGCCTGTGGCATGTCTCTTGAATTTAGCTTCCAACTATACAATCTGAAGTACATAATTTTCTGCCAGTTAGTTATATCTTCCCGTTTTTCAGAGATTGACTTTATCTAGAAATGTTACCAGTGTTCAATATCTTGTTTTGTCCTTGGGTTTATTTCTCTGGTGCAGTCTTAGAACTAAGATAAGTCATATAATTTAGAGCCTAGAAGGAGTTGAGAAACAATCGAATAAAGCCCCTTTCTTGCATAACATATAGAACTGTCAAATCACTCTGTTACCCACCTGAAAATAATAACACTATACATCAATTACACTTCCATAAAAATTAAAACAAATAGATTATTAAAGAAATAAAAAATAAGTTAAATAACATGGGGACCTGTGATCCAGGGAGGTGACTAACGGGTCTGAGAGAACAAAGCCAAGTAGCTTCAGAGCCAGGGCGTCAATGCAGGCTCCTGATGGCTTGCCTAATGAACAGAAGAAATACAAATCCGTCAGAGGTTCTAGGTACTGAGTTAAAAAATAACTTAATGTTTGTACATTTCTTTTGCTCCAAGTTATTTTTCATCTTTTTTCCCAGAGGTTTATCTTTGGTCACTTTCTCTTATGTTAATAATGATTTTTATAATTTCCCATGAAGAGAAGGAAGTGTGTTTTAAGTATAAATGTCAAAAGAGTTTAGTAGAAATGGAGAAAAACAATTCCTCCATACGTAATTAACTATACATATATTTTTAAAACTGATTCTTCAAATTACATAGTTGACAAATTCCTACAGACGGTGGGAAGTTGAAGTAGTCTTCCATCCTTTCAAAAGCTAAATATTAATTAAAGTAATATCATTTTGGGGCACCTGGCTGGCTCAGTCGGTAGAGCATGCAACTCTTGATTTCAGGGTTGTGAGTCTGAGTCCCACATTGGGTGTAGTTTATTTAATAAAAAAATATTTAAGAAGTAATGAAATTTTGGCTAGCTTTTATGGGTGTTTTTCCTATCACTCAGATATCACATAGCTTTTCTATTCAGATTTTGATAAAGTTATGATTACTTGAGCATTCCATGTAACTTTATATGGATTCTATTTCTAGCAGAATTTTGTATCTCCCGCAAGTGACTTTTTTCCCTGCAAATTATTTTTGACATTTCATAAATTAACAAGTAAAACACAATCACATCCCTCAATTTTGTGAGTCAGCAAATCTTATAAAAGGAAAACAATTCTAACCTTATTCAAGGCTATTAAAAGATGAGTTTTTGTTTAAACCCTACATGTGCAAATCATTGCTAAAATTTGCATTTTCTGTTAATGAGTTGGAATCTTAGGATATTTTTATATGATCATTTCATTCACATTTCAGCACAGCTCAGGTACTACCTATAGGCATTAATCAAGC
Source organism: Mirounga angustirostris (assembly GCF_029215605.1). Taxonomy (NCBI): domain Eukaryota; kingdom Metazoa; phylum Chordata; class Mammalia; order Carnivora; family Phocidae; genus Mirounga; species Mirounga angustirostris. The sequence goes on along the minus strand of NW_026991720.1, from coordinate 65,033,699 downwards.
TTAATGCTTCCCTAAACCTACTAAAATCACATTCTTACACTAAATATTTTCAATGTCAATATAACTTATCTCCCAATATAAAATAAAAGCCAGTAAACCCATGATCATGCTACAAACTTATGCCTCCTCCATGTCATTTCATCTCTCAGGTCTCACTTTGCTTGCCTGTGAAACCGCAGATCAGGCTAGCTGACATCTAGGATGCCCTCAGTCACAAAAACTATAAAGCTTCTTTTAATTAATTTTAGAGACATTTATATCTAAGAGAAAGCTTTGAGATAATGAACACATCTTCCTTTTTAAAGATAAGGAAACTAGAGTTTAAAAATGGAGACAACTTGTCCAAGAGCAGGTTAAAGATCAAGTTCTCAATAAGGAAAGTTGGGATTAAAACACTGATCTCCAGTTAGCAACCTGGTGCTCCCCTCAGCCTCTCCATCTCAAGAGGTGTTTCTCAAAGGAACATGTCCAACACAGCATTTCATATTCTAAGAAATGGGGAAAAAAAAGTCAAGATACTCTCTAAAAGGTTATCATCCTCACCATTATTATCAGTTAAAAATATTACGTCCCCAGGGGTGCCTGGGTGGCTCAGTCGGTTAAGCACCTGCCTTCAGCTCAGGTCATGATCCCAGCGTCCTGGGATTGAGCCCCGCATCGGGCTCCCTGCTCAGTGGGGAGACTGCTTCTTCCTCTCCCACTGCTGCTCCCCCTGCTTGTACTCTCTCTCTCTGTCAAATAAATAAGTAAAATATTTCAAAAAAAAATTACATCCCCACAAAAACAAACTAAAAACAAAATAAAGAACAAAAAATTCAAATGGCTCAGAAGGGGCATGGGCTAGGTCTTGTTGTTCTTTCTCTTAAAGCCCTGCTTGCAAAGGACAGTTGATGGTGAATTTTGTGCTACAACAAAAATCGTAGCAGCAATAACAAAGAGGCTGGCATTTGAAAACAAAAAACCTCAAAGAAATCCACAAGAGCAAATAACATAAAATGGATTAAAATACTGGGAACAGAAAAAGAATAAATAGGCTGTCTTTGTTAAAGAAAAGATTAAAAAAAAACCCTTGCTTATAAATTATATTCACCTTTGATTTTATTTAGGTTGGTTTATATAATCTCTAGTACTTATGGTGGCTTTTTCTCTAAAAGCTTACTTCAAAAGGTGAAGAAGGAATACCCTATTCAGACAAAGGTCCTAATCAACTTCTGCAAAGAAATACTATATACCCGTCAAATGCCAGCACAGAACATTATTAAATGATATGAATAAATATTTTCCTTAAATTATATTTCAAAACAGCATTTTATAATTGGAAAGCTCTTACCAATTTTAAAATTTTATGGGAGAAAAATCTGAAATAAGTTAACTTTATCATCTAACATCATGTTGCCGAAATATAATAGTCACTAGCCATTTTTGGCTATTGAGCACTTGAAATATGGCCAGTCTGAATTTAGATATGCTTTTAGTGTACACTGGATTTTGAAGACATAGTATAACCCCCCAAAAGTAAAACGTCTCATTGATAAATCTACATTTTATATTTATATTTTATATTTATAAAAAGCATATGTATTCTCTATCGACATATTTGTATATATTCATATTTTGATATATCACTGTATTATATATAAATACATATTTATACATTCTATTTTATATTTATATACTTATTTTTGTATTTTATGTTAAAATAATATTTTGGACATATTGGGTTAAATAAAATATATTACCTAATTTTACCCGTTCCCTTTTATTTTTTTAAATGTACCGACCAGTATACTTTAAATAACATATGTGGCTGCCATTATATTTTCACAGACAGCCTTGGTCTAAGGTATTAAGCAAATTAGCAAAGAGCTAGAAATTAATTTCATAACTCAGGCCACCAATATTCTGTACAGATTAAATATCTTTAAATAGTTCTTTCTCCCTAGAATCTCTGATAATTATTCTGTCAGAAATGTCATTACAAAAGTAAAATTCATACATATATATGTATATATATATATATATATACAAAGACTGTATATGTGTGTATATTGATATATATACAGACACACGTTTACAGTTTTTTTAAATGAGCTCCATATTTTCATTATACGTTGCTTTAAAAAGGTCCAAATCTATGTGCAAAATGCACTAATAGTTTCAAATCAGATTCATGGAAATAAGAAATTAATAAACTACTATAAGACCATTAAAAGAAAAAAAGACCACTAAAACTGAAAAGATAAAGACTGTTTCTCTATATACATTTATATATTCATATATAAATATATACCTACAAAGTATATATACATATTTACAAATGAAATACATTATATATAATTCATATACAAATATATGAATGGTTAATATTACAGGTGTGATGGAAGTATGTGCATATATGAAATTACGCATAAGCATAACGTCAACAATCAGAAAATTAGGGAGACACTAATGTTTACAAGGTTCTTTCTTTAACATTAAATTCGTAAGTTGAAGCACATTACAGAGATGATCAATTAATTTCTTATGCCTCCACAGGATCACTCAGAGCTAGCAGGGAATTTATAGATCATTTAGTCCAATCTCCTCTTTTCACAGGGGAAAGAACTGAGAAATGAAGACTGAAGAAAATGTCCCAAAGCAAAGAGTAAGCCTTTTTCATTAGTCTTAAATTACTGAAATACACACATACCAATAGGTAGTTTATAAAATGTCTATACTCTGCACAGGTCCTGTAAACAAACCACCACAGCTCCTTTTTCTGGAAATGGCGCATAGTCAAGGACTTTCCTTGGTAAAACTGTAGCTACTAACTCATGTTTGAGTTTGGGCTGGCTTAGCAAGGGATGAAGGCAGCCCTGGCAGGGGAGGGAGAAGCAAGAAGGGGACCTTAAAATAAAAGTCAAACAGCAAAGGGAAGCAGACAGAAAGTTCTATATTTTCATGTACCCCAACTAACAGAGACACCCTTGCCTACACTGGGTCATCTAGTTGCTGTTATTTGAGAACTAGTGAAAGATCTCTTTCCCAAATCCTCTCCACTCTCTTAGGGAAGAAGCTTACAGGATTAAATAGCAGCAACACCCAGAGTAAATAAGGCACAAGACTGGTTTTTTGATGGGGATCAGGAAAGACAGGGCCATGGGCATATACCTGGTAGGGCAGGTAGAATAGCCAGGAAGTAGTCCAAAGGGGTGCAGGTCCAAGTCAGGAGTGCAGGGAAGAGAGAAGCAGGAAGCAGAAAGGAGGGAGGGGTTTGGCACCAATGCAAAGTTTACCTACTTCACAATGATGCCCATGCTGCCTATGGCAACACTGAAGAGAGAGCATTAGGTACAAGGACACTAATCCTGGCCTTCAGGGAGCATCAGGTGGAAGAAAACTCCCCAGGGTGATGATGACCAGTCTCCCTCATTCACTGTAGGGAATCATGGCTCTTGGCATTGTGCTAGGCATCTTCTTTCATAGCTTCCACTCTTCATGCACCACTGCGCACTTCTTTGGAACTATCCAGCACCATGACTATAACTACTGTTGTTCCTTTCTTTTTGTCTGGAAGGGATGGGTCTCCCTTCCTTTCCCCTTCTCTTCCTGCTGGGATGGCTGAAGACAGAATCAGCTAGCACTGTTGACTAGTGTTCCAGAAAACAATATGGAAGCTAAATAGTTTGTATAACAGCTTCACTCTGCAGCTTTTATGGTGCTTGCTGGAGCACTTTCTCTAGGAATACTTCCTCTTGGAGTCCTGAAATGCCATGTTAGAGAGGTCATACGGAGACATTCTGGCACCATCAACAACGAGCAGTCTTTGCTGTACCTGCCCAACTATTTTCTCTTCAAGTTAATCAACCTCCCTTTCTGCCATAAGCCCGTGTTCTTCAACCTCTTTCTTCTCCCAGTTACCATCTCTTCCTTCTCTTTGCTGAGTTCTTCTAAGCCCATACAGACTGGTTCCCTTCTCCACCATGCCAGAGAAAGTTTTTCACTATGAACCCAACTCAAGTCTTCATCTTGCTTGACCTTTGACTAAGCTCCCATTCTTAAGTGCTCAGCAAACACTGCACATTTGAAGCTTTTCTAATTTCTTTGTTAGCTCCTCTTTCTCTGGGCCTACATCTCATATATCAGTGATCTGCAAGGTTCTGACCTTGGTTGTCTTCTGCTGCACTTCACTTGCCTCTCTGGGTGATTTAATCCACTCTGTGGCTTCAACCGACAGCTGTGTGCCAATGAAGTCCAGAATTAAACAGCTCTCCAGTAGGGAGATGGAAATACGGACCTGGTGCTCTGGAGAAGTGTTTAAATTCCCATCTCCCTATTGTAATCTTCACCTGGATGTCCCACAGGTACTTCAGATTCAGCACATCTAAAACAGAACCTATCTCTCCCCATCTGCATCCCCAAATCATCCCCGCCCCCCGTGGCTCCTATGTTAATCACTTGCAGAAAATCTACTGAATGGTCCCAACTAGAAACTTGACTTCTCTCTTATCTTTTATAGCCAGTCTCCAAGTTCTCTCCATTCTACCTCCTCAAAAGCTATTAAATACATCTTCTCTTTTCTATGTTGACAGCCAGGGCTTAGTCTAGGCCTCCCGAGGCAACACTATGCCTAGATCTGCCCATTCCAATCTTTCATACCATGGTCTGAACTATTACTTTAATATGCAGATCTAATCAGGCTGCCTTCCCACTCCAAATGCTTTAATTGCATTCTCTTGCCACTAGAGAAACTTCTTGGCAAAAAATCCAAATGCAAAATTCAAAATTTTGCTATACTCCACACAGAACTATTCCTTCTGGCCATTTCAGAATGTTAGAGCTTTCCTGAATATGCTATGCCAAGACTCTGTGAAGTTTCTTCCTTCCCTTGTAATGCCCTCCCCTCCTTTGTCCAATTGGCCAACTTACAGCTTACTTCAAGCCTCTCCTCAAATGTCACCACCTCAGTGAGGGCTTTCCTAACAAACACCCACCCTTCCACACCCAGAGACCTCCCATTCCTGTTTCAACTATAGTCCTTAACTGCCCCATGCAGGTGGTACCCTATACTCCCATTGCTCTCCTGCACTGAGCTAATTACATCTGCATCTCCTGCACTACACTGCAAGTCCCTTGAAGGCAGGGACCCTAACTGGTTCATCTTTGCCTCCTTACACCAAGCACAGTACCTGAAACACAGCAGGCCTTTAGTAAATATGTTCTGGACAAAAGACAATAATTATGTGCTACAATTCACTGAGCACTTTACATCTCATGTGTGGACACAGCCACCATGAAAGGGATACCACCTCATTTTGCAAGTGAGAAAAAAAAAAACTTAGAAAGGTAAAATAATTTGCCCAAAGTCAACAACTGATAAACTTAGGTCTGCTTATGACTCCCAGCTCCTGTTTTTAACCACTCCTCTCTACTCCTGGGTGAAAGAGATTGGATAATGGGCTCCGTTTCTATAAAATTGTTTCTAAAAAACAATCTCTTCTAGTCCCAGGCTTAGGTGCTATGTTAGTCCTAAATCCATTACCATCATGGTTTTTGTGCACAACAAAACCTTGATGATGGACTTCTGGTGGCTATCAGGGTTCCCACCAATAAGGAGAGGGAGCACCATTTATTACGATTATCTCCTTGATCTTTGGCTTAGGATATACTTCTCCAGAAACAGGCAGAGAAGACTAGATTTCTTCCAAGTACCTTTAAGTTTGAGACATTGGTGTCCATGCCCTATTCTGGGAACAGAGAAGTGGGTGTGAGGGATCATGATGGTGGCAAGTAATGGAATGGATTTTAATGTGTGCTCTGGGGAAGTGGCCAAAATGCTCTGTAGTCTCTCCTTGTACAAATACTCTCACCATCAGAACAACAGGACCTTTCCACTCCTAAATCTAGACTCTCAGGGTTAACAATATACCATTACCTAAGTGGTCAGGGATCCATTCCTGAACACATGTACCTCGTGCTTCCCACCCCATGGTACTGAATTGCATTCAGTTATCCTTTTACAGGCATTCTCTTCTAATTCCACATATTTTCTGTTAAATGTATTTTAAAACTGACCTCTTTAATTTTCTCTAATCCTAATCACTTTTTAACATCAGTCCTCTGTTTTCTAATACCTCCACACCTCCATGACTATCTAGCACATAACTGAAACTAGAATTGTGCTTACCCTGATGAATACATTTAATTCTCTCAACTCAAAGATGATCAGATTTGCCAAAGGTCACTCAGCTGATAAGGACACACATATATGTTGGGCTCCAGACATGAGGACTATTTGCCAGTATTTTCTTTGTAACCTGGATACCATGTTGGGAACTCTCTCTCTCTACACTCAACCCTTTTTCACCTACCAAATTCCTATTGGTTTTTTTAAGTCACCTCCTCCATGAATCTTCTCAGGTTTTCTGGTTGTGCTCTTTCCTGTTCTATCATCTGGGTGGGGTGCCTTGGTCCTGGGTTTCATCCCCTCCTTGCTTTCACTGAAATTTAATTGTCAGCACTCTTCCATCTCCCTTACTAGGTTGTAGGTTCCTCCAGAGCAGGGCAGGGTGTGGGTCTTGTCTTGGGATTCCCAGTACTAGCACATTGCATGATACACAGCATACACACAACAAATGCTTGCTGAGTACTGAGTAGTGGACCCCACTTCTCTGCTTGGGCCAAAGGCGTAATGAATGATGTCATCTGACTTAGCAGGAAAGACTTCTCATCATAAGCAATGCCATTTTCTCAGCTTTTCATGAACTCACTGTCTCACTAGGTCTATATTGGAACAAGTAACTGCTATCAGTTGAGGAACTACCACTTCTCAGACACTGAGATGCACATTATGCTTATCCTGAAAATACTGCCAAGTCGACATCATCCTCATGTTATGGATCAAGTTCAAAATCAGTTACCCTAAGTAAATGGCCTGCAGTCAGAGAAGGAAGGTTTTATATTAAAAGCATTATAAAATACCCTATTATATATAGTCACCCCTGTCCTGGAGAGATTCATTAGTATTTGAAATTACTTACACACACACACGCACACATACACACAGAGTACATTCATTTGGACACTGGAGTAGTGAAAACACGGTTCACTAGCATTTATAGAGGTTCAAGACAGTTCTACCATATGCATTATCTAGGGTATATCATGCCTGTAGTCTTAATTTTCTTATAAGTAATACCTACTTACTTCAAAGGGGGTGGAATATATATAAAAAAAAAAAGATCATGTTTGCCAAAATGCTTTGTTAAGGAAGTGGGCACTGTCCCATCTTAGAGCACTATGCTGGATAGAGTTTAGTGCCGTGTTTCTTAGAGCCACCTGAGGTGTTAAGAGCAGATGAAAGAAGCCAGGCTGGAAGTCCCCATTTAACAAGTTCCCAAATGCTTCTACTGGTCACAAAAGTTTGATAAATACCAGGTTAGGACAATGCTTATCAAGCTTTAATATACACATGAATCACTTGAAGATCTTGTTAAAATGCAGATTTGAATTCAGTGGGCCTGGGGGGGCAGGTGAGGGCAGGTTGAAATATTGTATGTCTAACAAGCTCCCAGGGGAAGCCATTGTTGCTGGTCTATGGATCACATTTGAGTGGCAGGGGGCTGGAAGATCTATCCCCACTGGAACAAATTAGCTTTGCTTTGTTCCTGGACCACAGATTGAATCTCTCAGCCTCAGGGAGTATTCCAGAAAGCCCAAGATCTTAGTATTGCTACAAAACACTTGAACTACTCCAAACTAAATCACATTCCCTATCTTTTTCAGCAGTAGCATCCTTTTCAGATACAGACAGCACATAGGTTTAGCATGTAAAAGAATAATTTATTGCTATTACTTGAGTTCTATTTACTGTGTAAAGCATTTGAATACATTATTTCTAATTCCAACTACAACCCCACAAGGTGGATATTCTTGCTCTATAGATAAGAAAATGATGACATAGAGAGCATAAGTTACCTGCTGAAAGTCACATGGCTAGTTAGGTGTTGCAGCTAGGGTTCCAATCCTGTTCTTTTAGGATCCAAAGCCTATGTGCCCTCTGTACGTCTTCCACGATGCTAGGTATGATTTTGGTACAAAATGTGACAGCTTAGGAAAAAATGGGAAAAAATATTTTCTCCTGTATCAGTCTTTGAGTTCAAGGCTTTGCTAAGGCAGATTCTAGATGGGGGTGAGGATGGGGATAAGGTTAATTAATTAGTGATCTCTAATGCCTCATGAAAAACATGCAGATAGCATCTTTGACTATGGTTCCCATAAATCTGATAATACAAATGGAATAAAAAGGACATCTGTGACCAGGGCACTGATCCTAAATATTGCCACCTACCCTCAGGCTTCTAGCTGTGGAACTTAACCAATAAAAAGGAAAAGATTTTTCTGATCTTTGTGGTCTATCAACTTTCCCACCTTCTCTTATATGAGGTTTCTGTAACTCTAAATTTCACACCAACTTAGGTTGACCCTACCATGTGATTTCAGTTACCACACTTCCCTGCCTGCATCTGAAAAAAAAAGTACTGTTTAGTCAAATATATTGAAAGTGCAGCAGTTTTGAAGATTTTCTTTTGAGCAACAAAATTTTCTGTATCTGTCACAAGGTTGACATGGAAAGAAATGCATGACAATAAAGATGCTCATGGAAATCAGTCAGATACTCAAGTATACCAAATGGAAGAAAGACAGCTATAAAATATACTGTCTAGGCATTTATCATCCAGTGCCTTTACCATTTAATGATCCATGAATGGAGTATCCACAGATTTTTTAACCTCAGGTTGCTTAACTGTTGTTTTCTAAACACTCATCTTTAATAATAGAATTGTCTACCTATATTACCCAAAATGGTACAATTAGAAAGCCACATCTCCAGTAATTAAATATATACATAGCAGTTAAAACCAAACAGTGATGTTTGAATTATTAAGAATTATAAACTGATTTTGCCCCTATGGTATTCTCTACACAGGATATTTCAAGAATAAAGACTAAAATCTAAAAAGAAACTGGTTTGAAAACCCACTTAAAAGTATTTTTAGACTGTGTATGTGATTTAAATAGACGGTAAGAAACTGAGTCTGGAGCATTGATCTCAAACTAATAAGCCTTTCCTGTTTCACTCCCTAACCCCCAGGAATAGTTCAGATCTCAGAAAATCTAAACTGAAGGTCCACAGAAACCAATTCGAGATTCTTCTGGAGAGACTTGACTGAAATGTTTGGACATGAACATGTTTGCAATGAGTCATAATTTATAGGACCTTAGTGGCCAGCGCCTTATGTGCCTTTCTACCTACATTCAATATCATTCTCAAACCAGCTGGTGATATACTTTCCAGGCCCCGATAATTTTTATGAAGTTACCAGATCTGTTTCTAAGGCTGCTACCCAGCACCTTTTCTCGTGATTTTTTTATGCTATCTAAACAGAAGAGAACCTGATTTTCTTTCTAAACTGTAAATCTCCCCAACCAGGCAGTTAATACCTTTTCCCAGCAAAAGACCCCCAAAGAGAAGATGAGTGGCTTTGGGGACACTCCAAGCAAAAAACAAAACAAAACAAAAAAACAGTGGGAAAGGTTAATGGAAGTGGAGGGGGCCTCTGGGCAAAGGCAGACATAACAACAGGATACGTTCGCTTCTAAAGGAAGCAGGAGCTGCAATAGCCCGAGGGCAGGAAAGGCGGAGTCAGTAGCACCCTAAGGAAACGAGTCAGGGTTTGCAGGGACCTGGCCCGCTTAGGGACTCCTGCTCCAGTCGGGTCCAAAGCTGGTGAGCACCTCGCCTGCGGGAGACAAGCGCAGGCCTCCTGGCACTAGTGGTTATAAAGAGGCACCCATCTGCTCCCTGCCACCTCCGCCAAAGATGGGCAACGGGGCGAAGAGAAAAAGCAAACACCTAGCGCCGCGGCAGGTGAACTTGTCAACAAGTCAGTCCCTGCCCAGAAGGAACCTCGGAGTCCCGGGGCCTGAACAGTTGGGAAGGCGAGGCACGGCGTGGGTGGAGTGGGCTGGCGTGGGTGGGGGTGCCGCGGGCGCCGGGGCTGGAGATGCGGCCGGCGCCCGGAACGCTTCCCTCCGGCTCCCCCGGGGCTGACGCACGCTCTCATGGCGCATGCATCCTCCAGACCTGCCCAGGCCCGAGGGAGGAGGCGGGGGAGGGGAAGGGGCTGTGGCGGTTCCCACACGGGGACCAGGGACCGGAGAAAGCGACCCGCCTGTCCCCCGCCGCCCGCAGAGGGCACAGTTGGCGGCCCCGGGCGGGCGCCCCGACCGCCGCGGCTGCCGGGCGTCTCCCGCTGCAGCCTGCAGCCCGCCCGGCGCGCCCCCGCCCCGACCCCGGAGGGCAGGTACCTCGGAGCCCCGGCCCCCAGGAGCCTCCTGGCCGCGGTCGGAGCGTCCCTCCAGCTCCCTCATCCGACGTCAGCGTCAGCAGAAGGCGAGGGAAGGGGGCGGGGGGAGCGCAGGAACCGGCCCTTCCTGCGGCGGTCGCCGCCAGCCGGAATAGCAGCCGGCGGAGCCCGTGCGCGCCGCAGCGCAGCGCAGTGGCCGGGGGGAGCGGGCGGCCTCGCCTCCCCGCAGACGCCCGCGGCCCGGGCGCCGCCGCCTCCTCTCCCTTCCTCTCTCCTCAGGAGACGCCCGGCGGGGCGACCCCTCCCACCAGCACCCGGGCACCCGGAGGAGCGAGGGCGCGAAGGCCTCACCTTTTGGGGGGCGGGTCCGGGATGGGGGGACTGAGCCTCCCTCTCTCTCCTCCCTGGGGACTTTCCTCGACCCCCATCTCCTGGGGTATCCCCCGTTTCAATCTGCCGCCCAGGGTGACCCCACCCCTGCTCTCCCGCGGGTATTCCACGTGTCCATAGCATTTACGTCATAATGACCTGGCCGACAGGTGGGAGCCGCAGCGAGCGCTCCAGGGTTCCCTCCGTGCTGTGCGTGGTGCGTCCTCCTTGCTTCCACGTAAGATTTCTGTGGCTTTAGGAAAGAGGAGACTTCATGACTTCCGTGCTAAGAAAAGTTACAGAGGCCTGCGCCTGGAAATTAACTTTGAGCTTAAAGGAAAAAGGCTGTGTCAAAAAACAACAACAACTGTGTATGTATATGTATATATATTTTTTATTCCCCATACAGTCATGTATCTTTTAAATTATTGACGCTTATAGTAATTTCATCTTATCATCACGAAAAAACCAAACTCTTGCTTTTAGAGCACCTTGTGGTGATCACAAAGAGAAGGTGTTGGAATAGGTGCTTCCTAAAATGATCTATGCTAAAAAGCAATCCCAATGTACTATGACTCAATCCCTGATTATGTTATGTATTTATAAATAAGTTCATAGAATAGTCACTGGTTGAAACAATTTAACAGAGTGGAATGAAAGATGGTTATTGAGCAACGATGCAAACAAATCTGAAATCCACAGCTAACATGAATGGGCTGCTTGCTATGTGCCAGGCATATGCTGTATACTTCACATTTATTTCTTACTGTAACCCAGTGCTGTAGGTAAAATTATTATCCCTATTTTACAGATGAAGACACTGCCCAGAGTGCCTTTAAGGCATTTAGCTGATAGGATATGAGCAGGGGTTTGAATCCAGGGTTGTCTGAACCATGAGAGGTTTAGCTTAATCTCAAGGTAGAAAGGTGCCTAGCCAAAATGGAGAGAGAAAAAGTTTAGGTGTCATTGACATTTTAATAGTAAGTTTGCAAGATGGTACAGCTACAGAAATTTATATAACCTTAAAAGTTGACATTATTCTTCGGATATACTCTTTGGGGATTTTGTTTGTCATAGTTGTCATTTGAGCCTATCCTAATATAGCAGAAAATAGAAAGTTGAGCAAACATCAAGTCCTTAATAAATGTTTACAAATAAACAAATAATGAATTAATATGGTCTACAAAATAGCAATTTGTTGAAAAGCTGAGATTCAAGACAAAGTTTGGAAGAGAAAAACGTTGCTCCTGTATATTTGGCTTTTATAAGAAGCATTCAAGGTGACCTGTTCACAATACAAGCCAAATTATTTTTGCTCTTTGTAAGAAGGAAAAAGGGAAAATACAAAACTTTTAAGATGAGCAACAAAGGCTTCTTGAATGTTGGGTGAATGTATCAATCAGTTGTTTGAAACGCTGAGAAATAGATCACAAAATTTCCTGACTCTGAAATGTTCTTTCCACCAGTGGTGATTTACTAGTTACATGAAAATGTATTAGGAACTCTATTTATCAAAGGCTGGCTTTGTAGAAGATACTTAAATTCGTTACAAGAGAGCCAGTAGAATGGCAGGTTGATGGTGTGTTCACAATAGCTCCTCAAAATGCAGATAATTGGAACACAAGCACTAGGGGAAATGAGCAAGAAAACTGATTTATGTAACTAATTACTCAGGTTTCCTTTTACTTTTCTAAAGGCCAAGGTGAAAACTTCGTGAAACATCATGGATGCTGAAAGTGGCTTCGAAGACAATATCTAAAAGTGAACAGATAAGTGATACAAGCCCTATCTGATCAACATGGCACTGAAATTCCTTGGGCTCCCAGAGAGTTTAAGGTAAATCTTTAAATGACTTGTTATCATTATTAGTGTTGTCCTAACATTAGGATATTTCAGAAAGGAAATAATAAACTCATGCTCATTCTACATCACCACAGTGAAGGCTTTTCCTTCCCATTTAAAAAATTGCTCCATCTATAAACTTCTGTTTGTTTCTGGATATCAAGTTGTTTCAATCTTACAAAGCACCCACAGGGTGTTGAGAACTTGAAACAATTTCTGTTATTTTAAAAAAGATTTTATTTATTAGAGAGAGGGGGAGGGAGAAGCAGACTCCCCACTGAGCAGAGAGCCCGATGCAATGTGTGGCCCCATCTCAGGAGCCCGGGATGATGACCTGAGCTGAAGGCAGGCGCTTAACAGACTGAGCCACCCAGGTGCCCCAAGAACCTGAAACAATTTCTAAGAAGAGAATGGTTATTGAATGATGGCATCTGAAATTAAGGAAGCTATACAGTAATGTACATATTCCAGGATGTAACAGGATGACAAGAAAACTTTTCCACAGAAACAATCATTACATATTCAAGTTAATGATTTTTTGAGGGGTTCCAAGGTTCAAGATGTACTAACAGAACCACAAGAATTAGGAATTGTGTTAGGCTGTCATTAACAGAGACCCAGAATAGCAGTGGATTAAATAAGGTAAAGGTTTATTTTTTCTCACATTAAGGAAATTGGAAAGTAGTCCAGAGATGATATGGCTTCTGATAGGTCATCAGGGTGTTGCTCTCCTCTCCTTCTGTTTCACCATTCTAAGCAAAGCAATATTGCTTAAAGTTAAAATCCAGGCAAGGATGTGGAGAAGTACGAACCTTCATACATTGCTGGTGGGAATGTAAAATGATGCAGCAGCTTTGGAAAACAGTCTAGCAGTTCCTCAAATGATTAAGCATAGAGTTACCAGATGGCCCAGCAATTCTACCCCAAAGTATATATCCAAGAGAAATGAAAACCTATGTCCACATAAAAACTTGCACACAAAAATCTATGGCAGCATTATTCAGAATAGTCAAAAGGTGGAAACAATTCAACAGTTCATCAGTGGATGGATGAGTAAACAAAATGTATTATATCCATATAATGGAATATTATTGGGCTGTGAAAAGGAATGAAATACTGGTGCATACCATAACTTGGATGAACCTTGAAAACGTGCTAATTGAAAAGAGCAAGCCACAAAAGTCCATATATTATATGATTCTATTTTTGTAAAAGTCTAGGATAGGGAAATATATAGAGACAGAAAGTAGATTAATGATTATTTAGGGCATATATATATATATATATATATATACACACACACACATATGTATATCAATACATTTGTATTAGATAATGTATGAACATACTTATACAAACTTAATCTAATAGAATAATATATGTAATATATGATATAATACAATATAATAATACTATAGTGGACTGTTGATATATATTTTTAATATGTATTTTTAATGTTCTGAGTGCTCTTTATGCTCTCAGCCAACATGAGCAAGTGAGGGAGAATGCCTTTCTTCCTTTTGGTGAATGGGAACCATAATGCAAATGAGTGCTTTACCATTCATCCAGACAAATAATTATGGTTTCCTACTGCTCTGAAATCCTTTTATTTTCTGACTCATCTTTGACAGCATCATATATACTTATGGTACCTGTTCTTGAGTAAGATGCTAAGGTAGAGCTGAAGCTATTATTATTATCAATGTATTTAATAAGAGCTATATATATAAATCTCTTCAAAGCTCAGCTCATTAAGACAAAAATCACTTTTCCTTGAATTGCTGGGAAATTGAAATTAGATAATCTGTAAGAATAAACTTTGAAAAAACTGGTGTTTTAAAAATTATTATTAAACTTGTCTGATTTTTACTGGTGATAGAAATTTAAAGACAGCTTAAACTAAATTTTATTGGCAAAATGAAGTCATTTATTCCCTGTATCGTGTAATACTGAAAGAGGAATTAGATGTACTCAACTAAGTATCTTGACCAATTTTGGTTTAATTCTTGTCATCAGATGTGCTCTCTCATAGCAAAACAAAGCTTCTATTATATTCTCATCAGTGATAGTTATGTCTTTAAGCAAATTTGTGTGTGCATGTGAAAATAGAACAAATGTTTAATTAATAGCATTAACTTTTGTTAATTAAAATTAACTTCCTTTCCCTTCAAAATTAAGGCTTCAATGAAGAGAGGAGGTTTATTTTATACTGAAGAGTAAAACCAGCATACCAGCTTAGATTTTTGGGTAAATAACACCCCACCTCGTCACCCCCAGTATCAATCCATTGGAACTTCTGCAAGAAAAGTATTGGTGATAGCATCAAAATGGGACATTCACTGTAGGTAGAGAACTTTGTCATGTGCCATCCGGTGTAATCCTGCCTTTTTTTTTTTTTTTTTTTTTTTTATAATCCTGCTTTTGACTAGGAACTGTGCTGGGGTTTGGGCAAACCTCAGCCCAGAGTTCAGAGCTGTGCCTCTGGTCTCATTTTTGAGATTATGTCCCCTATAGCAGACATACAGCTAATGATCCCTGAAAGGGTCACTCTCTGGTAAGGAATAGGACTTAACTGAAAGATTAGGATGGAACTTTCTAGGTCTTTGGTCTTCCTTTCCCCTCTCTAGAGGGACAGTTTAAAAAAATCACTACCAACCCTGTTGCAGATAGTTAAGGTAATTCAGGTGAAGCATTGGCTAAACATTTGGTTTAATCATGGGGTAAGAGGCTGAATCAGGACTATAAACCATATTTCGTAACTCCCAATCAAATGCATTTTTCCTCTTCTAGTTTTAACCCTGTCACTAACTTGCTTTGGCAGAGACTGTTAATCATTTCCTAATATTTATTCTGCCCTTTTCCCACAGTAATGTAAATGTCAGCTGAGTGCACATTGTTGCCCAGCTGAAGACTATTTTCTAGCTTCCCTGGCTTCAGGGTGTGGTCATGTGACCAGGCTCTAGCCAATAGGATATGACTGAAAGACACATTTGTAACTTTTGGGTCATGCTTTTGAAAGAAACACACCCTCACCTTTGTCTTGCCCCTTTCCCACTGGTTGGATCACCTTTGGCCATGAAGGGGAAGGCAATATATTGGGGATGGCCAGAAACTTGCCACCTGATCTGCCATACTGCTCTGGTCTTCCTGCCTGGGTTTTATGAGAAGGAAATAAAGTTCAATATTATTTAAGCCACTATTTAAGTGGCCTAAATAATGGGATATTATTTTAAGTAAATGGGATATTATTACAACCCAGCCTTTATCCTAATTAATCCATCTACTCCATGATGTTGGATTAGATCTTCATTTTTTATGAAGTTTATATTCCAAAACAATGATTCTCAATCTGTGGGTCACAGGGCCTCTGAGGGCCATTGGTGTTAATATAAAGGATCATGGGATACAAATCTCTAACAAATAATGTCTGTAGACAAAAACCCCTCCTTGAGAAATAAAGATAGCAATTTTGAAATACATATGATGTGATTGTAAAACAAAATCATTAGTGAATTTCTTGGAATGCAGGTATGTTGGTAATGGATCATTTAGCTTAGTACATCTGAAAAAGTCTATTTCACCTTTGTTTTTGAAATATTTTTTCACGGGTAAAGAACTCGAGATGACTTTTTTTTTTGGAACTTTAAAGATGTTGTTGTGTTTGAGTTTACATTGTTTCAAACATAAAATCTGTCATCTTTATCTTTGGTCCTCTTTGTCTTTTTTTCTTCTGGCTGCTTTTTAACATTTTTTTTTCCTTACAACTAGTTTTAAAAAGTTTGATTATGATGTCCTCAGTATTGTTTTTTCTTGTAGTTTTGGCTTTGTTGAGCTTTTTGGGGTTGTGGGTTTCTCATTTAATTCAAACTGTGAATAACTTCAGTCATACCCAGAATAGCCGACACAATATTGAAAGAGAGAAACAAAGTCCAGGGGCTGACACCACCTGACTTCAAGACTTACTATGAAGCTACAGTAATCAAGAGTGTGTGATATTGGCAAAAGAATAGATAAATAGATCAATGGAACAGTATAGAGAACCCAGAAGTAGACACCTGCAGATATAGTCATCTAAACTTTGATAAAGAAATAAAGGCGGGCACCTGGGTGGCTCAGTTGGTTAAGCAACTGCCCTTGGCTCAGGTCATGATCCTGGAGTCCTGGGATCAAGTCCCGCATTGGGCTCCCTGCCCAGCAGGCGTCTGCTTCTCCCTCTGACCCTCCCCCCTCTCATATGCTCTCTTTCTCTCCATTCTCTCGCTCTCAAATAAATAAATAAAATCTTTAAAAAAAGAAATAAAGGCAATTCAATGGAGAAAAAGATAGTCTTTTCAACAAATGGTATTGGAACAACTGGACATCTACATGCCCCAAAAGTGCATCTAGACACAGACCTCATATCTTTCACAACCATTAACTCAAAGTGGATCATAGACCTAAATGTAAAACACAAAACAATGAAATTTCTAGATGATAACGTAGGAGAAAATTTAGATAACCTTAGGTATGGCAATGACTTCTTAGATATAACACCAAAGGCCTACCCCATGAAAGAAAAAAATGGGTAAACTGGACCTCCTTAAAATCAAACACTTCTGCTCTACAAAATATACTGTCAAGAAAATGAGAAGACAAGTCACAGACTGGGAGAAAATATTTTCAGGAGGCATCTGATAAAAGACCATTAGCCAACTTCTTCCTAGAAACATAGCCAAAGGCAAGGGAAGCAAGGGCAAAAATGAACTATTGGGACTTAATCAAGATAAAAAGCTTTTGCACAGCAAAAGAAATAGTCAACAAAACCAAAAGACAACTGACAAAATGGGAGAAGATATTTGAAAATGACATATCAGATAAAGGGCTAGTATCCAAAATCTATAAAGAACTTATTAAACTCAATACCCAAAGAACGAAGGATCCAATCAAGAAATGGGCAGAAGACCTGAACAGACGTTTTTCCAAAGACGACATCCAAATGGCCGGCAGACACATGAAAAAGTGCTCAACATCGCTCGGCATCAGGGAAATCCAAATCAAAACCTCAATGAGATACCACCTCACACCAGTCAGAATGGCTAAAATTAACAAGTCAGGAAACGACAGATGTTGGCGAGGATGTGGAGAAAGGGGAACCCTCCTACACTGTTGGTGGGAATGCAAGCTGGTGCAGCCACTCTGGAAAACAGTATGGAGGTTCCTCAAAAAGTTGAAAACAGAGCTACCCTATGACCCAGCAAATGCACTACTGGGTATTTACCCCAAAGATACAAATGTAGGGATCCGAAGGGGTACATGCACCCCAATGTTTATAGCAACAATGTCCACAATAGCCAAACTATGTGAAGAGCCAAGATGTTCATTGACAGATGAATGGATAGAGAAGATGTGGTGTATATATATATACATACATACCATGGAATATTATGCAACCATCAAAAGGAATGAAATCTTGCCATTTGCAACGACGTGGATGGAACTGGAGGGTATTATGCTCAGTGAAATAAGTCAATCAGAGAAAGATATATATCATATGATCTCACTGATAGGAATTCTTAATCTCAGGAAACAAACTGAGGGTTGCTGGAGTGGTGGGGGGTGGGAGGGATGGGGTGGCTGGGTGATAGACATTGGGGAGGGTATGTGCTATGGTGAGCCCTGTGAATTGTGGAAGACTGTTGAATCACAGACCTGTACATCTGAAACAAATAATACATTTTATGTAAAAAAAAAAAAAAAAAGAGGATAGCAGGAAGGGAAGAATGAAGGGGGAGAAATCGGAGGGGGAGACAAGCCATGAGAGACTATGGACTCTGAGAAACATACTGAGGGTTCTAGAGGGGAAGGGGTGGGGGGTTGGGTTAGCCTGGTGATGGGTATTAAAGAGGGCACGTACTGCATGGAGCACTGGGTGTTATACGCAAACAATGAATCATGGAACACTACATCAAAAACTAATGATGTATGGTGATTAACATAACATAATAAAAAAAAAATAATAAATTTTAAAAAGGCCATTATCCAAAATATTCAAAGAAATCTTAAAACTCGACAAGAAGAAAATGAGTAACTCAATAAATACGCAAAAATTCTGAACAGACTCCTCACCAAAGATGATATACAGATGGCAAATAAGCATTTAAAAAAGAGGTTGAATATCGTATGTCATTAAAAAAAATAGCAAATTAAAACAGTGATATACCACTGCACACCTATAAGAATGGCTAAAATCCAAAAAACTGAAAACATCAAGTACTGAAGAGGATGTGGAGCAAAAGGAATTCTCATTTATTCCTAGTGGGAATGCAAAATGGTACAGCCACTTTGGAAGACAGTCTGGCAGTTCCTTACAAAACTAAACATGCTCTTACCATACGATCCTGCAATTGCTCTTCTTGGTATTTACCCAAATGAGTTGAAAACATGTCCACACAAAAACCTGCATATGAATGTTTATAGCAGCTTTATTCACAATTGTCCAAAATTGAGAGCAACCAAGATGTCCTTCAATAGGTGAATGGATAAACAAACTGTGGTACATCCACACAGTGGAATATTAATCAGTGTTAAAAAGAAATTTGCTATCAAGCATGAAGAGACATGGAAGAACCTTAAAAACATATTGCTAAATGAAAAAAGCCACACTGTATGATTCCAACTATATGACATTCTGGAAAAGGCAAAACTATAGGGATAATGAAAAAAAAATCTGTTGCTAGGGGCTTGAGTGGAAGGAGGGAGAAAGAAATCTTTTTTCCTAATATCCAATATTTTGAGTGGCATTTTGTCTGTTTTAGTGCTTTGGGGGGGGGAGTATAAATCTGGTCCCTATTATTCCATCTTGATCAGAAATCCCTCTATTAATGAATTAATAGTAACCTTGCATTATGTGTTTTCTTGATCAGTATGCATTACTGTTTATTTTTGTTGGGGAGTCTAGGAATTTTTTAATATTGAATATGGCTACTTATGAATAATCCAACTGAAAGGCCAGGGACAAAAATTCATAAAAGAAGAAATTGAAATAGTAAAAATAAAAATAGACTATTTTCCAATAATTTTTTTTCAACTTAAAACATTTTCATCTGGCATATTGGCAGACTGAAAAACAATACTCAGGCTTGTTAAGGATATAGGAAACAGATGTTGACATACTCATAAATGGAGGATAGAAGCAAAACTTTTACACACTTATGGCGAGAAATTTGGCAATACATACAAATGTTAATCGTGCATACCTGTGACCCTGAATTTCTGCTTTTAGGATATTTTCCTTGAGCATCAGAACACACTGTTTATAACATTAAACTTTGAAAACAGTAAATTGTCCGTCTAAAGGAAGGATTAGTTAACTAAATTATATATTTAGTACATTCATATATTGGAATGCAGACAGTTAAAGAGAATGAGGTCAAGATATTTTTTAAATGAAAATAGCTGCTTGTACAACACCATGTGAAATATGATTCTATTTAAGTAAATATTTTATGTTTACTAGACATTTATATTCACTAAAATGTTAACAGAGGCTGTCTCCAGGGAGTGATCTCTTTTTGGCTGTGGTTGGGAGTTACTCTTTAGTAAATGTTTGGCTTTTCTGCAATGTACATATAGTATTTTATAATTTTCAAAAATGAGGATGATTTAAATTTTGACACAAGGAGAAAATAACCAAGTTCTCACATTTGAAAATGTTTGGAAATACTGGTTTATCTAGGGTGCCTGGGTGGCTCAGTTGGTTAAGCGACTGCCTTCAGCTCAGGTCATGATCCCGAAGTCCTGGGATCAAGTCCCACATCGAGCTCCCTGCTCAGGGGGGAGCCTGCTTCTCCCTCTGAGCCTCTCCCCTCTCATGCTGTTTCTCTCTGTCTCTCTCAAATAAATAAATAAAATCTTTAAAAAAAAAAAAAAAGAAATACTGGAGGAGGGGGAATCGGAGGGGTAGACGAACCATGAGAGACAATGGACTCTGAAAAACAAACTGAAGGTTCTAGAGGGGAGGGCAGTGGGGGGATGGGTTAGCCTGGTGATGGGTATTAAGGAGGGCATGTTCTGCATGGAGCACTGGGTGTTATGCACAAACAATGAATCATGGAACACTACATCTAAAACTAATGATGTAATGTATGGTGATTAACATAACAATAAAAAAGAAATACTGGATTATCTAATACTGGTTTATATTCTAAAATTCCCTAATGATTTTATATTCTATTCTTCTGATCTCTAGATTAACCTTTAAGATTCCTCCAAGTGCTAAAAGTTCATGGATTCCTTTCTCCTTGCTGCTGTCATCATGACAAATGTGAATTGCTTAGGTAAAGCTTGGATGCTCCCTAACTGGGGGGACCCAGATACTGGCTCAAGCTCTTCTTTTTTTTCCTTATATTTCAAGTGACTTTATTCCTGGGTGATGATCTTGAGCTGGTTATAAGAAACATGCATAAAGGCATTTGGAATTGGAAAAGCTAGAAGTCGTTCTAGAAATCTTTATACCTCTTTGGGGGGATCAGAGGTTATCCAGATTTGAGTGGGAAGAGAGGATCATGAATTGACTTTACATTCAAGATATTTTCCTCCCAGAGCTCTTTTTCTTACTTATCTTGACATGCTTAAAAATCTCAAAATTATTTTGAATTCCTTTCTAGTAATTTACCTATGTACTCAATTAATTGTTAAAGCCCCATTCATTACATGTTTATGATTCACTACAAAAAACTACAGTTTCTTTTCTGGTGTCTCAGATATTCTGTCCATTTTTCTCGGTCTTATCTCCATTGGCTTTCCAACTCTGGCTGTTTCTTGTCTGGAATTTAAAAATTTATTTCCATTCAGGATTGTTTATTTAGACCAATATTAAGTCAGTTAAGATTGTCACATTATGAAAAAAAAGATTGTTATAAGTATTTTAAGTACTTATTTTTGTATCTAAGCTGAGAATTGGGTGTGTGTGCAGGTGTGTGTAGTTGTGTGATTGTGTAGGTGTTGTGGGTTATGGTGGTTTGGGGTGGAGAGGGTGATGTGTAAAGTAAAAGAAGACAGAACACATGCCTTAGAATTACTCTTTAAGTATGAAGTTAATTAAACTCTATTATGATAGTCTGGCTTCAGTCCCAACTACAAAATCTTCCAAAGGTTACATCAAAATCAAATGCCCAATCAAGCAATTCAACACCTTTTTCAGTCCTAATTTGCCTTGCTCACCTGCCAACACTGATTTCCACTTGTCCTCTCTTGTTCACTACCCCCCACAGTCACTGTCCGCCCACCCCCTGGATTCATTCACACAAGAATGATCACTGTGCCCAGGTGCCAAGGACGGACTTTACCTGAAAGTGTTCTTCAGCTCCCGGTTCAGAGGGCCCAGTAACTCCTGACTCCTGTCCTCACTACCACCACTCCTACCACAACACTTTCTATATCTCCTCAATCCTTGTTAGAGTTCTCATTAAAAGCTCACTGAAGCAATCTGAAATGAAAACTTTCTCAAGTAGGAAAATAAAGACTATTGGATTTAAAACCCAGAGCCAGCTCAAGCAGTTTGCATTTTTTCACAGGAGATGCACACAGGCAATCAGATCTTTGATGTCAAGGACTCTGCCTTCTTCATTTGTGTGTCCCTTAGCACATTTACCAGCGTGCCCTACATGTACAGTCTTAGATATTCATCAATGAATTTATCAATGAAAATTTGCTGAATTAATGAATGAATAGTTTGTATACAACTAGACCCTTTGAGGGTGAGGTGGCCAGTTATTTCTCTTGGCTTTGTTTTGTTAAAGTCTCTCCATTAATTCTTAGCCATTTTTAAAACTTAACTTTGACATTCAATACTAATATTTTATAATATTGATATAGTGTGATATTCTTTATAATAGTTTTTTCCATTCTTTTGTCCTAGAAATCATGTAAGCACTTGTGCTATAAACTATAAATGTTTGTGTCCCCCTACATTTATCTGTTGAAGCCTAACCTTTAATGTGATGATATTTTGAGGTGAAGCCTTTTTTTTTTTTTAAAGATTTTATTTATTTATTTGACAGAGAGAGACACAGTGAGAGAGGGAACACAAGCAGGGGGAGTGGGAGAGGGAGAAGGAGGCTTCCTGCAGAGCAGGGAGTCCGATGCAGGGCTCAATCCCAGGACCCTGGGATCATGACTGAGCCGAAGGCAGATGCTTAACGACTGAGCCACCCAGGCGCTCCTTGAAGCGAAGTCTTCGAGAACCAACTCAGAGCCCTTATAGAAAAGATCCCAGAGAGCTCCCTCTACATGTGAAGACACAGAAGACTGCTGTCTATGAATCAAAAAGTGGGCTCTCACCAGACACTGAACCTGCCAGGGCCTTCATCTTGGACTTCCCATCCTCCAGAACTGTGAGAAATAGATTTCTGTTGTTTATAAGCCCCCCAGTCTATAGTATTCTGTTATAGCAGCCCCAAAAGACTAA
Source organism: Mirounga angustirostris (assembly GCF_029215605.1). NCBI lineage: Eukaryota > Metazoa > Chordata > Mammalia > Carnivora > Phocidae > Mirounga > Mirounga angustirostris. The sequence continues at coordinate 65,010,692 of NW_026991720.1, read as the reverse complement.
GACAACTTGGGAAACATGCACATTCCCCAGGACCTTCCCAAATCTACAGCATCAGAAAATTCTGTGGAAGGTCCTAAGAATCTTTATTTTTAATTTAACTTAGTGATTCTTATGGCCAGAGAAATTTGGAAACCCTGCTTTACTGAGAAACTCAATACGTCTTAGTTGAGGTTAATTATTGTCTCTGATCTTTATGCCAAATATAATTCCATGAGCATTAACATCAAAATGCCTGAATGCCAATCTCATTATTTACCATCTGAGTGTTTTCGGGCTAGTCCAGTGTTTCCCAAATTTGTCTGCAAATTAGATTCATGGTGGGGGGCTCTTCAAAAAAATGCCAAAACTCGGGTCACACCCAAGACAAATTAAATCTCATTCTCTAAGGCTGTGTGTGACACAGGCATTAGTATTTTTTGACTCATATATACTAATAAATTAGCATTTATTTCTCAACATGCACACAAGTTTGGGAACCACCAGACTAATCATTAACCCTCTCTAAGCCTGTGTCTTTATGAATAAAATGTAGACAATAACTCATTCTAAAATGTTATTAGGAATTAATCTAATTAATGCATGTGAATATACCTTATAAGTGGTCAAACCCTGTGTAAACCTAATGCATTATATTTTAGGCTTTGAAGTATTTTGAATAAAGTTTAGCAAATTTGCAAATAAGAACTTTTATATTTCTTTCTTTTTTTTTTTAATGCTTATAATTGTGATGGTCCGTTCAACAGTTTTAGTATGGTAGATTCAGCTTGCAAAAGATATCACAGCTCAGAATTACAATTAGCTCAGCTTACAATTTAGGTACATTTCCATCAGGTGGCAGTAGTGTATCTGTGATCCTGGTTTAAAGCAGAGAGTTTCTGCTCTCACTGGAAATCAAAATCTTCCTTGGCTTGGGTTTACCCACAAAATTTTGATTCAGTAGGTCTGAAGTGGGACTCTAGCATCTGTAAGTTTATCAAGATCAACATGTCATTCTGATGCTCTGTTGCTAACCATGGTGAGTTTGTTATTTCTGTTTAGGCCTTCTGTTCGAGACTAATCTGTACCAGATTTAGTCATAAATATTCTACTTTTTTAATGTGAGAAATAACTCTTCATCATGTAAAGGAGAAAACAATTTTAGAATAGCTTAAAAAATATTTGAATCTGTATGGATACCATTCCTATTACTACTACCATTCAGTCTTTATTATACAATCTTATAATTTTTTTTTATTAAAGATTTTATTTATTTGAGACAGAGAGAATGAGAGAGAGAGGGAGAGAGAACACATGAGAGGGGGGAGGGTCAGAGGGAGAAGCAGACTCCCTGCCGAGCATGGAGCCCGATGCGGGACTTGATCCCGGGATTCCAGGATCATGACCTGAGCCGAAGGCAGTCGCTTAACCAACTGAGCCACCCAGGCGCCCACAATCTTATAATTTTTATTTCAAAATGTGTCCCAGACTTCTTGATACATAAGCAAACCTTCCCAGTGTCTGTGCTTACTGTTTGCCTTTTTAAAAAGTCAGAGGGGGCACCTGGGTGGCTCACTCGGTTAAGCTGCAGACTCTTGATTTCAGCTCAGGTCATGATCTTAAGGTCCTGGGATTGAGCCCTTTGTCGCGCTCTGCGCTCAGCGTGGAGTCTGCTTCAGGATTCTCTTTCTCTCTCTCTGCCCCGCCTCCCCATGCTCTTTCTCTCTCAAATAAATAAATAAATCTTTAAAAAAAAAAAAAAAAGTCTGAGAATGTGTTTCCCCTGCTGATCTGGAATTTGTCTTTCCAGGACAGTGGTTCTGTGGTTCTTAAACTTTAGTGGGCATGTGGAACACCTGAGGGTCTCCTTAACAGTGTACACTCCATCCAGACCTAGTGAATTAACCTTAGGTTGAGTTCCAGTATTCTGGATTTTAAGCTATCTCACTCAGTTATTGTGATGCACACTAAAATTTGAGAACTATTGGCTCTATTGAATCAGAGGCTGAGGTAGCTTTGGTAAGATAGAGAATACTAAGGGAGGCCTCACAGGATCCAGATGCAAACCTCTGTGAGGAATTCTGTGTTTCCTTCTTTCCCCTTCCTGGGCCTCATCTTAGTACAAGAAGTGGTACATGACTATGTTGTTACTCAGTGACCCTACAGAGAGGCACCAAGCATTGGTTGGTGATGGTGCACAATCTCTGGAGTTCTCCAGGTGAAATTTGAAACTGGCCTTCATACACGGAGGGCACGGACAGACTGAGGAAATTGGCAGACTACTCCAGATTGGGAGGTGACAGTTTTAATAAGCAAGGGAACTTACATACGAGGCTTGTCTTGGGTGGCAGCAAGCCAAGTAGATCTTCACAGCCACCTACCAGAATCTTTTTTTTTTATTTTATTTTTTATTTATTTATTTATTTATTTATTTATTTATTTATTCTTATGTTAATCCCCATACATTACATCATTAGTTTTAGATGAAGTGTTCCATGATTCATTGTTTGTACACAACACCCAGTGCTCCATGCAGAACGTGCCCTCCTCAATACCCACCACCAGGCTAACCCATCCTCCCACCCCCTCCCCTCTAGAACCCTCAGTTTGTTTTTCAGAGTCCATCGTCTCTCATGGTTCGTCTCCCCCTCCGATTTCCCCTGCTTCATTCTTCCCCTCCCGCTACCTTTTCTTCTTCTTTTTTTTTTTTTCACCTACCAGAATCTTAAAAGAGTTTATATAGAGGGTTTCACTGGATTCAGTCACATGTACCATCCAGATAGGCCCAACAACACATTGCTCTCTCAAGGCTGTGTCCTTGAAATGGCCCCCACAGTGGGCAGAATTTACATTTCAAAGATGGAAGAGGGTAGAGTCTCAGATTGCCTGGGTCCAGCTCCCAGGTCAATCGGCGGTCATGTCCTCTTAATGACTTCCTCCAATAATTGGTAAATTTGCAGCACTAAATCCTATTAGTTTTTGTTGCCAATCCAAGCATGGAGCCTACGTCAGGGAAGTTACAGCAAACGATGGTTTTATATTGAGGAAATACTCCCTTTCCTTCTCTTTCTCTGTGGGGTTTTTTTTTTTTTTAATTTTATTTTATTATGTTAGTCACCATATATTCCATCATTAGTTTTTGATGTAGTGTTCCATGATTCATTGTTTGCATATAACACCCAGTGCTCCATGCAATATGTGCCCTCCTTAATACCCATCACCGGGCTAACCCATCCCCCAACCCCGCTCCCCTCTTAAACCCTCAGTTTGTTTCTCAGAGTCCATAGTCTCTTATGGTTCGTCTCCCCCTCTGATTCCCGCCCCCTCATTTTTCCCTTCCTACTATCTTCTTCTTCTTCTTCTTTTTTTTTTTAACACATAGTGTATTGTTTCAGAGGTACAGGTCTGTGATTCAACAGTCTTACACAATTCACAGTGCTCACCATAGCACATACCCTCCCCAATGTCCATCACCCAGCCACCCCATCCCTCCCACCCCCCCCACCACTCCAGCAACCCTCCATTTGTTTCCTGAGATTGAGAGTCTCTTATGTTTGTCTCCCTCTCTGGTTTCATCTTGTTTCATTTTTTCCTCCCTTCCCCTATGCTTCTCTGTCTTGTTTATCAAATTCCTCATATCAGTGAGATCATATGATATTTGTTTTCTCTGATTGACTTATTTCGCTTAGCATAATACCCTCTAGTTCCATCCACTTTGTTGCAAATGGCAAGATTTCTTTTTCTGATGGCTGCATAATATTCCATTGTATATATATATATACCACATCTTCTTTATCCATTCATCTGTTGATGGACAGCTTGGCTCTTTCCATACTTTGGCTATTGTGGACATTGTTGCTATAAACATTGGGGTACATGTGCCCCTTCAGATCACTACATTTGTTTCTTTGGGGTAAATACTCAGTAGTGCATTTGCTGGGTCATAGGGTAGCTCTGTTTTCAACTTTTTGAGGAACCTCCATACTGTTTTCCAGAGTGGCTGCACCAGCTTGCATTCCCACCAACAGTGTAGGAGGGTTCCCCTTTCTCCACATCCTCGCCAACATCTGTCGTTTCCTGACTTGTTAATTTTAGCCATTCTGACTGGTGTGAGGTGGTATCTCACTGAGGTTTTGATTTGTATTTCCCTGATGCCGAGCGATGTTAGCACTTTTTCATGTGTCTGCTGGCCATTTGGATGTCGTCTTCGGAAAAACGTCTGTTCAGGTCTTCTGCCCATTTCTTGATTGGGTCCTTCGCTCTTTGGGTATTGAGTTTAATAAGTTCTTTATAGATTTTGGATACTAGCCCTTTATCTGATATGTCATTTTCAAATATCTTCTCCCATTTTGTCAGTTGTCTTTTGGTTTTGTTGACTGTTTTCTTTGCTGTGCAAAAGCTTTTTATCTTGATGAAGTCCCAATAGTTCATTTATGCCCTTGCTTCCCTTGCCTTTGGCGATGTTTCTAGGAAGAAGTTGCTGCGGCTGAGGTCAAAGAGGTTGCTGCCTGTGTTCCCCTCTAGGATTTTGATGGATTCCTGCTCACATTTAGGTCTTTCATCCATTTGGAGTCTATTTTTTTGTGTGGTGTAAGGAAGTGGTCCATTTCATTCTTCTGCATGTGGCTGTCCAATTTTCCCAACACCATTTGTTGAAGAGACTGTCTTTGTTCCATTGGACATTCTTTCCTGCTTTGTCGAAGATTAGTTGACCATAGAGTTGAGGGTCCATTTCTGGGCTCTTTATTCTGTTCCATTGATCTATGTGTCTGTTCTTGTGCCAGTACCATACTGTCTTGATGATGACAGCTTTGTAATAGAGCTGGAAGTCCAGAATTGTGATGCCACCGGCTTTGCTTTTCTTTTTCAACATTCCTCTGGCTATTTGGGGTCTTTTCTGGTTCCATATAAATTTTAGGATTATTTGTTCCATTTCTTTGAAAAAAGTGGATGGTACTTTGATAGGGATTGCTTTAAATGTGTAGATTGCTCTAGGTAGCATAGACATTTTCACAATATTTGTTCTTCCAATCCATGAACATGGAATGTTTTTCTGTTTCTTTGTGTCTTCCTCAATTTCTTTCATGAGTATTCTATAGTTTTCTGAGTACAGATTCTTTGCCTCTTTGGTTAGATTTATTCCTAGGTATTTTATGGTTTTGGGTGCAATTGTAAATGGGATCGACTCCTTAATTTCTTTCTTCTGTCTCATTGTTGGTGAATAGAAATGCAACTGACTTCTGTGCATTGATTTTATACCCTGCCACTTTACTGAATTCCTGTATGAGTTCTAGCAGTTTTGGGGTGGAGTCTTTGGGGTTTTCCACAGAAAGTATCATATCATCTGCAAAGAGTGAGAGTTTGACTTCTTCTTTGCCCTTTTTTTTTTTTTTTTTAAGGAGAGGGCATAGCCCTTATTGGAAAGGTGATGTGGTAGAAAGGAAGGGTAATGCAGAGGAAAGTTCCATGTTCTCCTTGGAGTGACTGTAAGATACTTCTAAATATTCTCTGTCTTTGTTTTCTTTTCCCTCCTCAACCTGACTTTTTCTCATCTATTGTCTTTTCCCCTTGGTTTGTTGGTTTGTGGTCCTCTCTTGAAGAAATACCCATCTAGAACAGATCTAGTCACCAAAAAACAAAACAAAACAAAAAAAAACCTGTATCTGAAATCACCCAATTCATCTTTAAATTGCAGTAATAGCATATTTGATAATTTATTTGGGCTAATTATTTTTACTGTTATATATAATTTTATTTGACACATCTTTAGTTTCATGACCATGCTTTTATTTCCAACTGTTTGCTTTCATTTACTAGCATTTTATACATCCTAAGGCTTCATCTGTCTTTGATTTCCAGTAAACTGTGTACTTTCTGCCGAACAAGCAGTAAATGATTTTCTACTAAAATATGTTGGATTGGTAGGAATACATGATAAGGGTGGATCATTGGATTTTCACATTTGGTATTTTATGTCTTAAAGAAACTTGTGAATTTGTTAATCAATTTTTATGTTAAATCAGTATTGAATAAGCATTAGCCTCAGTAGAACTTAAAGCCAATAGAATCTTAAGATGACTTTTTAAAAAAAGTTAGATTATAATAAAAGGCAAATTGATTAATCTTTCTTCCAAAATCTTTGCAGCCCTCTGTCCACTTCCCATCTACTCCCTGCTCCCATAGACAAGTTGTATTCTTTATTGTGATTTGAAAAGGACTAAACACAATGGCTAGATCAGTGCTATTTAAGAGCTATATCTTATCTGCATCATGTCTACCTTTGTTTAAGCAGTATTACTTCTCACAGATGTTATGGCAATTGTCCTTTCTCCTGAAACTGCCCTCCTCATCCGTTCCCTAGCCTGAGCCTAAGGTCATCTTTCTAAAGTACAAATTTAATTATTTCTCTCTTTAGCTTAAATTTTCCGATGGTCCCTAGTACAATGGTTACCTCTTGTTCTGGCCATCCAGAACTACTTCTTTATTCATGAAAATTAAGTGGGCTTCTTAAATTTAATGTTAGAGGGAGAATATGCTAGTTCTTCCTGGTGAGTGGAAGCTAAAAGACAAGCTCGAGAGCTGTCAGTGGTCATGTTGTTCACCATGTGCAGGAACCCGGTCAACAATGGGAAGGAATGAAGCCAGCCCCTAGGGAGAAGTAGAGATGAGAGATAGGGAACAATGTACTGGGGGTATTTGAAGCCCTGATTCAAGTTGTCCCTAATCCCTTTGGCTGTACCCTGGTCCTTCTAGAAGCTGGTTGTTCCTCCCTTCCTTGCATCACACAAAATACCCCAGGACATTCCTATGAAGTCCCCACTTTCACGTAAGCTAGTTAGAAATAGATTTTTGTCACTTGCAAACAAGGGGTCTAAATGAGAATAGCCTGTAAGGCCCTTCATGATATGGCCCCAAGCTTCTCAATTCCATCTTCCTATAACCCTTAGGAAGATACTCAGCTGCAAGTAACAGAACACAGACAAATAGATTTAAATAATAGAGGCATTTCATTCTGTTACATACCAAGAAGTGCAGACAGACATGGTTCCAGTGATGGTTTATCAGTTACACTACATGATAATGCCTTAGTCAGCTCTGCAGTTCTTTGGGTCTTTTCCCTCATCAAGGAAGGAAGCAGCTCCAGAGAGTCTTTAAGACCTTGGTGAGCATTCCAGACAGGGAAGAAGGGGGCAACAGCCTTCTCCTAAGGAGGGTCTGTTTTTAGACAGAACTGGGTCAATGCCCAACACCAGACTCATGATTGTGAAGTGAGAATTACTTTGACTCATGCCTGAGCTGTCCTTAATTCAATGGATCTGTGCCAATTATCTGAGATTCAGTTAGCAGAGAAAGTGGAACTGTAATGGAGCCAAGGAACCCTGTCTACCATACATATGTTTCCACTACCCTCCCTGTCCTTCCACTAGCACTGTTACTACCACCACCCCAATTCTAAGAGCCAGCCTTATGAAACTGCCTTCAAGGACCCAAACATACTGTGCTTTCTGTGGTTTCTTTGGCCTCTGGGGGCCTTTGCACATAACTTTTGCTCTGCTCAGAACACACTCTTTTTCCTTAATTTGTAGCATCTTGGTCTTTGTGGCTCCTTTTCCCTCTAGGCCTTGGCTTAGATTTCACTTTTTGTGGAAGGTCTTCCCTGACCCCCAATTTCACAGCACCCTTTATTAGTCCTGTCTTAGGACCTCTTAGACTGTCTGGTAATTTTCTACTTATTTATATCTTCTACTAGACCGTAAACTTTTTTTTTTTTTTTTTTTTTTGAGAGAGAGACAGAGCACGAGTGGGGGACGGGGGGAGGAGAGGAAGAGAGAAAATCTGAAGCAGGCAGACTCGATCTCCGGACTCTGAGATCATGACGTGAGCCAAAATCAAGTCAGATGCTAACAGACTGAGCCATCCAGGCGCCCCTACACTATAAACTTTTTGATAGCTTATTGACTGGACCTTACTTCTCTATGGCCTCACATAGAGCCTGCACATAGTATGTGATCACTAAATACTTGTAGAAGGAAATGAAGTGGAGCATTTTTTGAGTGCACTCAAATCAATTTGTGTTAAAATTGCTTTAAAAAGACTCATAAGAACCTCGGTGTTAATTTACTTATGATTTTTTGTTAAAGGGAATAGACAAAAGAGTGATTTGTTTAAAAAATTCCTGATAGACATTTACATTTAAAAGTCTTGTGCGTGATGGCTTCCAAAGAGCACGGCAAAGGATAATTTCCCACTTAGGCAGGGCAATATTCATTCTGTTTGTCTCACATAAGAGCTAAAGATTCTAAGAGCTTTTGAACAGTCCTTACATATTTTCTCAAATGGGCAGATTTCTGCATATGGATTCACAACATAGAAACTAAATGTAGCTAAGTGATGAACTTACTTCCTTAAATTTTATAAGGTGCTATTTACTCTGCAACTTCTTGCTACCATTTTATTATGAAAAAGCAAAGTGACATATGACAAGACACTTTCAATCCTTTTTGTAAGTAGATGAAGTTTGAATAAGGAAGGAATTAAATGAAGAGAAAAATAGCCACATTTGATTAATATAACAGAGCAGAGCTTTGAAATTTTAGCACTTTGAAGTTAAACATTGAGTTTGTAATTAATGTGAGGTAATGAAATATTCATTTACAAATTTCTGCAGAGAATTCGCCAGGCACAATGAGTTGGGTCCTCTTTCGATTTTAGACATAGTGTGGCCACACTGGCCTTTTCCTGGGTGGCCACTCAAAAGCTGCCAGTTTGGAGTGGGACCCAATGTGCGAGGGGGCTTTCCAGTTAGCTCAGGCTGCAAGTGTGTGAACTAGCAGATCCAGTGCTGCTGGAAAGGTCTGTGGCCCAGCCAAAAGATATATGGAGTCTGTGACAAGCCCCAGAAAGACCATCAGAAAGGAGACCCTTTGTGTTTGGGAAAATGCAAAGGCTTCTTCAGCAGATGACTCTTGGCTTGTGGCTAGGCTCGTGTAGAGACTGAATCATTCCACCATCTGGCGTAACACAGCCATGGTACCTTGATGTCTGACATGAAATGGTATTGTCTCAGACACTTAGCCATAAAGCCAGCCATCCCCAGCAGTACTCCACCTCAAGTGGATTGAGAAAGAAGAGAACCCCGTGAGGCGGAGCCTGTGAGAAGCCTGAAGACACAGGCAGGCAGTTGTACTCCTATGTCACTTTCTTCCATAAGTCTCATGGGGGAGTTTCCTATGCCTAGTGGATCAGGGACAGAGTGACTTGAGCCTGCTGTACAGATGGTTTTGCATGATGTGCTGGCACCCGACAGATGAGAGGAAGTGCTTCTGCTCTTCTGGGTGGCCCTGCACTGTAAGTGAGAAGGAAAATGCTTACCATCATTAAATTTTGAGCAGAAATTTTATTGTTCACTTTGCTTTGAAGGAAACATTTTATTGTCTACTTTACCTGACGTCAGGATCTATACTAATTCTTAAGCTAATTATTTGGCACAAAGGTAACTTCCAAAATCTGTAACAAGTAAGGCAGTTGGAATCTAGCACTGAAACTGGGGCTGAAGACCCCATGTTGTGCCAGGCATTTACCCTTTCATTGCTGGATTCTGGAGGGGTCAGAGTGACTCGGCCAGAGTGATTTGGGCAATGATGGATATACTGGGGCAGGAGGCTTTGGACAGAGCTTTTTTTAAAAGGCTGAGTGAGTACATACTGGGTTATTTTTAGTCCTGGTCTGACTAAATGGTTACGGACTTGGAAGGATCAAGACTGGAGAACTGATAGCAATGAGGTTTTAGGGAAGGGTGGATGGACCATTCAGAATGGGCCCAGAGTAAGAATACGTGTGTCCATGTGAATGCTCACTGAGAGGCATCATTGCAGACGTGGTTCTTAATACTAGGAGTACAAAAATGATTCCTTCTGTGGGAGTCAGTCATCCTCCTCCTCGAGCCAGTCTATTGGTTCATGGGCATAGAGCTGTGATGGCCAGATTGGAGGTGATGCTTGGACTCAGGAACGTAAATTTCCTTCCACCAAGATTGATCATACACTGTTAGCAACAGTGACTAGCCATATACTTCTAGGGGACCTGGTGTACTACCCTGCAGCAGATAAATTCTTTTGAGTTGGATATGCCCCTTCATCATGGAGGAGCAACAATTTATCATCACTGGAATAGTCTTTCTGGATTTGGATTTGCTTTTCCTGCTTACATGCCTTAAAAGCATCACAGGATTCCATACATAGTTTTTAATTGGTGAACTCACTGCACTGCCAAACAAGGCAGTAGGCTATTGACTGCCTGGCCCTGCTATATAAATATCCTGTCATCCCATTGAAGCTACACTTCATTGGAAGGATCTATTGGAAACTTAACCATGACAATATCTAAGAATTAGCACCTTGTGATATTGGTGTGCTAAGTTGTAGGATGTAGAACAGGAATGGAACCAGTGACCAATATATTTGATATTGTTTTCACAGCTGGACTGCAACCTAGGACTTGGGGGTGAAGACGTTTCTAATAATTACACCTACTCTTTCACTTTCAAAAATTTTGCTTTAACTCTTCAAAATTATTTAACTCTTTTAGCCTAAGTAATTCAGTACTCATTGGGAGAATGTTTCATCCAAGGGTTAAATAAAATGTAGGTTTTGTTGAATTGGGAGCTGAGACTTACCACCTGGGCATGTCGATTCTTTGTGCAATCAGGGTGAAGATCCTTGGCAAGCTGTGGTGTTGGCTGAAAGCCAGGAGAACTTGGAACAAGCAGAGGAAGAATCTATCTCATATGTCAGCAGCACTCCTGTGAATGCCTGCAGAATGGAGGACTGTAGCTTGCACCAGTATTTTGCTTGCTAAGTATTTATTCTCATGTTTCCTTTTAAAATGAGAATTATACTAATTATTTTTTTTCTTTTCTTGCCTCTTTCTTTTTTCCGGGGATATGTAATGTTATCCAGGTAATGGTTCAATTTATCATGTGGTTCATAGGCTGTAGAATACTGAAATGGGATTCTGACAGAATTCAAGAGGAATGGACATAAGCCAGAGGTCCTGGACTTGAAGGCCAGCATCTCCTTTCTGTGTGCAGTGGCTGGAAATAACTTTGGTTGTTCCCCACTGTGGTTGTGTGAGATTTGGTTGGATCATGTGTTTTGAGTTGTTGGGGTTTTTTTGGATATAGGGGAAAAAAGGACATGTGTGTGTGCGTGCATGTGTGTGCCCGTGTGTCTGTTGGACAGCCAAAGGGTGAATTGGAGCACATGGCTTTGGGGTTGTATGGTCGACAATGTGGCCCTGGAAGCAGATGATCCTCCTCCTGACATATGGCCAGAAGGTCAGTAGTGCCCCAACACTGCTGTGTCATGATGCCCACATCATTCACCTCACTTCATCTCTTCATGCAGGCATTTTATTCTCTCATATCATCACAGGAAGGGTGAGGACAGTACAATAAGGTATTTTGAGAGAGAGAGAGAGAGGCCACATTCACATAGCTTTTACTACAGTATATTGTTACAGTGGTTCTACTTTATTATTTATTGTTATTAATCTCTTACTGTGCCTAATGTATAAATTAAACTTTATCATAGGTATGTATAGGAAAAAACATAGTAGAGTTAGGGTTTGGTACTGTCCACAGTATCAGGCATCCACTGGGGGTCTTGGAATGTACCCCCTGTGGATAAGGGGGCTACTGTACATAGACCTGGAGTGATGGCAAAACAAATGGAAATACAGAAGCTGGACAAAGACCTGCAGTGCTAGCTTCCTCTTGTTTGTACAGTTTTACTGATCTCCCTGCCACGGGACAAAGATAGATGTGGTAGTGGATACAGGCCATAAAGAAACTTGCCAAATAAACACAATTTTATATTGGTGGCTTTGGGTATATTATTCAATAATGTCACTTCTTCCTGTTTATTTTCATTTACTGGCCTCATTGAAATCTTTCTCCTCATTGAAATCTAATACTCTGTATTATATATATTAATGCAGCAGTTCTCAAATTTCAGTAATCCTAACAATTACCTAAGGGGTGTTTGTTAAAATGCAGATCCTGCACCTGCCCCTCAAGGGTTTGAAGTTACTAGGTTTAAGGTAGGACCCAGGAAGCTCTACTGTTAATAAGAACCAGGATTTTCAAATGCATTTGGTCATTGGTTGAGTGACCATAAAAATTATTTTCTAAATCAGGACACTTCTGAGTGAAGTGAGTTGCTACTAATAATTACTCTGGAAGGACAGGTACAAATGAGCACAATCCCAGGTAATCCATGCATGGCCAGTCATCGATCACATTTGAGAAACACTGCTAAGTGAGATTAAATTAAAACTGATTGTGGTATAAATGTCTTTGTTATATATGACAAATTTTAAACTCGAGAAAAAAAAATAGATGGAAGTCTATTTATTTTTCAGATGGGGGACTACCTCCCTGCTGTACCCCAGAAAATTAATATAACCTTTGGTAGGCTTGTTTTGCCCAATGATTTTTGAGATAGTTCAAGTACTTTTAAATCACAAAAATTCTTTTTGTTTTCTCTTCCTCCTTCCCCTTTTATCCGTCCCTCCTTTCCCTCTCTACCTTCCTTCCCTCACCCATTTATTTATTAAATGAAATTGAATAATCCAGAGGACTGAGAAAGTCAGAGGCTGGGAGAACACAATCATGGGCCTTCATTCCTCGTACTCTCCATAAAATGCAGACACAGCCCAGGTCCTGGAACTGGTCTCATTTATTACTGTTCTAGACAGGTGTTGAGCCCAACATCATTAAAAATAAAACAGAACCAATAAGAAACCATGTATTTTATTTTAATGCTAGTTTAGCAGTTCAACCAGAAACACTTTAACCTTGAATGTTTAAAGGACTAGTTACTTCAAAGTCTTTTAAGTGATATTACACTGTAGATATGAAATTATGTCTCTTTTGTCTGGCATGATTGTCACTGTGTTTATAGTCACTCTTGTAGGTGAAGATAAGGTTTCAATTTGTTCTTTTCCATTTAATTTTGGGTTTGCATTGTAGGGAACAGATCAAGTATGTTGGAAAAGTAGGTATATGCTAGAGCGGAGGAAGGCATTAACTATTTCATGTGAGTAATAAAAAATGGCATTTGCTTCAGAAGTAAACTAGCAAATTACACTCGTGGTGACATGGACAAAGTAATGTACCTTTAAAGATCCCTGACCTTTTGAATTATTTGCCTCATAGAAAATGATCCCCCTCCCCAATTTTTAAAGTTAGGGGCCTTAGGGAGATTGGAGGAGGTTTATAATATTTACCTTTTCTCTCTTTTATCAAAAAGAAAAGGGATTTACATAGGCAGATAGTATCATTCTTTGATGTTTGTTGATGGTATATCATCTTATAGATGTTTTTAAAGACTTGGAACAACATGAAGCACTTTGATGGGGAGATACATATTTTTTAAATAAGTCATTTTTTTCTTTGACCTTTCATCTTTCATATACTAATTACTGTAAACACAATTTAAAAATTATAAGTTTAAATTCCTCATTTAGATTTAGCTCTCCTTAAGGAATTCAACAAGAAGCAAATGTCAACTCTAAATAAATCTTTCTGGTGCATCAGCTCTTCTGTGGTGTGTATACTTTCTATAAAATAAATGCTACTTTCAGCTTCTGTTAACCCACATTACGCCAGGAAATTTCCCAATGGCTCTTGTAGACATTTTCTCTCTCTGTAAACCTATTACTGTGAAACTAGTTCCTTCCTGACTTCCCATTATGTTCCTCTGTTATTATTGCATTATGACATTTATTGTGTTGGAATAATTTTATAAATTAATTTTTTTCTTCTTAATTTTTTCATGTTCTTGATTTTTTCAACTTATACAAGCATTTTTATTATTAATTCCTTTCCTTTCAAGAGGCATTCATACTTAAGTCAGGTTTATGCTGTTTGCAAAATTTAATTAAAATTTCCTCCTTTCTCAAGATATTAAATCTGTAATTGTTCTTGGATTTTAATATTTCTATTCAGATCAATAATGGAGAATGTAATATTCACACATTGGTCTAAAAGATTTTCCTCTACTTTTCTATCTTTCCAGCAGCTACTTGAACATTATTATCTTACCATCTTCAGGATTCCCGAGTGTAAAAACATGTTCTATCTCCTGTATGTTAAGAAAGTTATTCTATAGTTCTTTGCATATGTACTTATATATCCCATATTTGTGTTGTCTTCTCCTTGTCCATTCATTCAGCCAGACATTTACTGAGCACCCATCATAGGTCAGACATTGTGTTAGGCTATGTTTATTTGTATTGTTTCTTTCCAGTTGCAATTTTTTTATTTATAGTTCTAACGTCGCATACAGAAGGTATGCTTAAAACAAATTCTCTCACTCTAATTTAAACTTATTCTCTTATATAGTTGATTGTAGTGTATTTATAGATCTAAGAGACAGGACTACTGAATAAATGTACTAGTAATTCTGATAATTCTAAAACTTCCCAGTGAAATCATCTATCTGTATAGTCTTACGCATGTATAAAATTTTGAGAGCTGCAAAAAAATTTACAGAAAACTTGATGAATTTTATTGGCCTGTAATTGTATTTAAAATGGCAAATTAAGTACAGGTGAATATAAGCTGTAACTTAATATCATTTATTATGTACCAACTTGGTCAGATCAATAATTTCAGCTAGTGTAAGAAAGCTAGATACATGAAAAATTCCTGGCAGTCACGTTAAAATTATTCCATTCACTAAAAGTTCACCTTTTGCAAATAAAGTTTTATTTCTGGATCTTTATAGATTACTCTATGAGGAAAGAATCACGAGAAATAGGAAATAAACTTAAAATGGGCATTTTGCTCAGATGATTTAATTAATTGGAAGCTACTGCTATTAGCTAGTTCTGTTTAGCTAGGATCAGCTGAGCAGAAAAGATCCTGGATAGAGCAACTATAAAAACACCAGCATCCTACAACAGCTATGAGAGGAATTCTTGACCTTGCCCACTGCTGCCCTCAGTGTCCACGTTTGCCTGATTGGACCCAGTCCTGACTAGCATTTTATGAGTTGTGATATTGTGATTTGTAATAAGAAATATGTATTTGGTCTTTGTCCCCATTTCTGGCACAGGGCTCCTAAAATCCTCGTGGTTTCCTAAAAGATAACAATAAAGGTGTCTTTTGTTATGTAAATGAGGTGACTTTTCAAAGTACCGGAGGATGGGGCTGGTTGCCAGGAAACCAACTCTGTGATTAGAGGGTTGGAACTTTCAGTCCCATCCCCAACCTCCAGGGAGGGGAGAGGGACTGGGGTTGGATCAATCATCAATGGCCAATGATTACACCAATCAGTCCTGTGTAAGGAAGCCTCTATAAATATCCAAAAATCCGATAGGGTTGGGAGAACCTCTGGGCTGGTGAACACATGAAGATTTCGGGCAGGCAGTGCCTTAGGAGAGAGCATGGAAGCTCCGTGCCCTTTCCCCTTACCTTGTGCTATACATCTCTCCCATCTGGCTGTTCCCGAGTTATATCCTTTTATAGTAAGCCAGTAATCTAGTAAGTAAAATATTTCTCCGAGTTCTGCAAACTGCTCCAGCAAATGAATTGAACCCAAGGAGGGGGCTGTTGGAACCTATGATTTATAGGCAGTCTGGTCACAGCCTGGACTTGGTGACTGGCATAGAAGTTGGAGGGGCAGGGCAATCTTGTGGGACTGAGCCATTAACCTGTGGGATCTGGGGGCGCCTGGGTAGCTCAGATGGTTGAGCGTCTGCCTTGGGCTCAGGTCATGGTCTCGGGGTCCTGGGATCGAGCCCCGCATCGGGCTCCCTGCTTGGCGGGGAGCCTGCTTCTCCCTTTCCCTCTCCTGCTCCCCCTGCTTGTGCTCCCTCACTCTCTCTGTCAAATAAATAAATAAAATCTTAAAAAAAAAAAAAAAAACAAACCTGTGGGATCCGATGCTGTCTCCAGGGAGTATCAGGATTGAGTTAAGTTGTAGGACACCCAGCTGGTGCCCTGAGCAATGCTTGGTGGTCAGAACTGGTCTCAGAACCAGATTAGACGCATATTTAAGAGTGTCATTTATAGGTACTCCTGAGAAGTTAGTATTTGCAGGTGCAAGATAACTCCTCCAGTGACCTAAAGATGAACTGGTTTGATGAGGTATGAACTAAATGTTACAGAGAAAAGCTGTCAATTAATGGTGGATGCTGGACCTAATATGTCAAATGTTGTTGAGAACTGAAGTCTCCATTTAGACTATTGTAATTTGGTGTTAGAGGAGTGTCTGCTTGACTCAGCAGAGGAAGCCAATTGAGGGGGGGCGGGGGGTGGGGGGGGAGATTGGGAGTGGGTTGTGGGTAAAAGAATGGAGGTGATTAGCAAGACAATACGGTGTGTGTGTGTGTGTGTGTCTGTCTGTCTGTCTGTCTGTAAGGGGGTGGTGAGAGACAAAGAGACGGAATGAGGGAATGTTTATAGCCTATCATAGCTGACTTGGTTTTTGCCCTTCCTGAGGGCTTATTATTTAGCTTTTCCCCTTGAGAACCTCCCATTTCCCCTTGTTTTAATTTTAGCGACTTTCTGTGAATTCAGGAGACCCTAACCTTGATCATTACTTCTGACACTACATGAAGGGAAATTTAATCTCTGTCCCTCTTACATGCCAGCCTCAACCACAGAAAAGGGGATTATAGCATTTTTTTCTTCACGAGGGGAGACACTGGGGAGACAGCTTTTTTGACTTCTAAACGCTTGCTCAGTTTTCTGTCCCTAAGGGTCAAATGGCTACTCTGATTGGTTAGGCTCTCTTACTGATTAAGCCCCATTTTTACTACTGGGCAGTGTCTCTATGTGGAAGGCCACAGTCATATTTGGTGTGTGTTGTTTTGCTCTCCCGTCTGCTTTCTCAATCCATGTTCTGGCACTGTAAGAGAGCCAGAGCCTTTTCCCCAATGTGAGAAGTAGCCCAGCCATGTTCCCACTGCATTCTCGTTACTCAGAATGGCAGTCTGACAGGCTGCTGGCCCATAAGCTAGCAAGGAACAAGACAGCTTGACGTTGGGCAAGGGGACGGTGTGTTCTTCCTTGTCAGACCTGGGACTTCCTTTACCCTGGTCCTGCAGAAGGGTTTTGTACTGCTTTCTTCTCTCATCACACTGTAATAACCCCCCTCTGATATCAGAAGTAAAAGAGATGGTAGTTTCGTGTGGAAGAAAATTACTTAGGGCTTCTGGCCTAAGCTGTGTCCTCCATTCTAGTTTTCTTTTTTTTTTTTTTAAAGATTTTATTTATTTATTTGAGACAGAGAGAATGAGAGAGAGAGAGCACATGAGAGGGGGCAGGGTCAGAGGCAGAAGCAGGCTCCCTGCCGAGCAGGGAGCCGATGCGGGACTCGATCCAGGGACTCGATCCAGGGACTCGATCCAGGGACTCCAGAATCATGACCTGAGCCGAAGGCAGTCGCTTAACCAACTGAGCCACCCAGGCGCCCCTCATTCTAGTTTTCTTAAGAGTTGTAGCACAGGGTATCAGCTGCTTGCCTGGATTTACCAAGCTGCACTTGTCCGTTTACTGTCTGGGTGGGAAATACCGAAGTAAGGGGCAGAGGAGTGGTTTCTGGGCCTCACAGCTTTCATTTCATTATTTCAAATAGAATTTAAATGATATTAATAATTATTTTAGTCTTTTATATGTTGGATCTCTTGTTTTAATAATGTAAAAAACTATCATTAACTTTTACTGGGCCCTTTTTATAAAGTCTATTTTATTAGTTTAATTTCTATTAGAGGGAAAACATACAATACACACACAAGGTCACAATTTTTAAATCTTGGGATATAGGGATGTCTAAACAAATTCTAGGTCAGTTCAGTCTCCTTCATTAAGCAAATATTTACAGAATCCCTGCTCTGAGCCAGGCAGAGTGCTGGGGATGCAGGATGACTCACCTGAATCATGAGCAAGGATGTAGCCTTATTTAGGCTAGACTGAAGGTTTGCAGTGCTTTATGGAATCACTTTAAATCCCTGTTGCCAGCTAAATGGGATGAAATACAATTCTGAGCATTGTTTAAACATTTGATAGTCTGTTTCAGCGTGCTTATTTCCTAAAACCCAGAGATGTGGCACAATTCAAAAGAACCTCCAGGCTCTGCTTCTGCATCCCTCCCAAGGGGCTCCTCACTTTCCTGCTTGGTCGGATCTCTTGCCAGTCACTATTCCGATAGAAAGATCCATCTTCTGTTGGTAGTCTACAACTCTTGTCTAAATTGGGTTTTATCTTTGTGGTCACCAGTGTTCCCAGGACTTACAATATTTTCTTTCAAAGAGTACCTCCTTTCTGAGATTCATTTTTCATTTGCATTTCCTACCCTTACTGTTAAAAGCATCTGTAAAATTTACAGGTTATATCTTTTTTTTTAAAGTTAGATAGTTTTTACTTCCTCAAGGATACAGGTTATAAAGTCACTTGTAACTGAGGCTAAATCATTTTTGTTTCTAATCCAATGACTAAAATCGTGTTCTACCTCCCTACGGACTGTTGGTATTAGTTTTCTTTGTTCCCTCCGTGTGGCTTTGGTTTGGTAAGAATTTGAAGTACACGTGAATACAAAAGTACCTAATACAAGCAACTCATCCTTGAAAAGGATCAAACAGAATGCCCCCATGTGGTTACCAGCGCTATGTTTAATGGTTTTGCTCAGGAAGAATTGTGACATCTATAGCTCAACATCTTGGAGATTCAGATGCTAATTAGGAAAGCCACTTCTCACCAACTGGAGCTTAAAAACATTGACAGGCATCCCATTCTGAATTTGTCTAATATTGGAGCTTTTTTTTTTTTCTAGGAAATAAAATGAGAAAATATTGAACACAAATATGACCTCGTGTGTATGTCTGTCATTTTCT
Source organism: Mirounga angustirostris (assembly GCF_029215605.1). Classification (NCBI taxonomy): domain Eukaryota; kingdom Metazoa; phylum Chordata; class Mammalia; order Carnivora; family Phocidae; genus Mirounga; species Mirounga angustirostris. The sequence goes on along the minus strand of NW_026991720.1, from coordinate 64,991,816 downwards.
ATTCAAAAGTTTTGTTATGAAGAGAACTGTATATGAGAATTTTTAGATATCTAGCCCTGAGATCCTCAGTACTGATCCATTTCCATTGACACTGTGAATAGATGAACTTCTATGCAGATGGACCTTAATGCAGAGTGAAACAAGCAGCAAGCATTTTGACTGTTAGCACTGATTATAGAATTGTTTCTAAATAAGGCTTATTTCTAGTTGGATATATTGAGATTATATCTGATGCTTGCTAAGTGCTCGATAAATAGATTATTTGATGAATGTTATGAATGAATGTACAAATGAACTTGAAAGTAGAAAAATAAAACTAATTCTATGCTTTGCCTCTGTGGATAATTTACGGAACTAGACAATTTATTAGCCTCAGAGGTGGAATCTAGGAAGGACAGGGATAAGGTTTAAGCAAAGCTAGAACAATAAATCTAGGGTGGGGGTGAGGTCATGAGAAATGTACAGTGAGTAATTGAGGACTTACTTTGTACCCACACCATGCTACAAACTTCCACAGTTGTTACCCTAATTCATGTAACAACCCTATAGATGAGGCATTACTAGTCTTATTTTAGAAGGGAAGAGAATAGGGGCTCCACAAGTTAGGTAACTACCCAAGATTATACAGCCTACAAGTGGTGGGACCAGATTTAAACTTTTAAAACCATGGCTAATGATCTTATGAGGATGGCCTTGTCTGAATTTCAATATTGTTCTGCTGAAATACGACGGAATCTCCTCAGCTGTAAGGTGAGTTCAAGCATGAGAGAGAATAAAAAAGAAATATTACATAGATTTCATTCATCAGGGAACTACAGGGATTTAGAAATACAAAGTAGCCTAAAACATAAGCATTCCAGACCAATTCATTTCATTTATTCATTTATGACCTATTCATTCAATAAATAATGATTTGGTATTCTCCAAGTACCATGAGCCCATGCTGCCTACACCTGGCCTGTGTCTTGGGTGCCTCTCCTCCACGATGTTGCATTTTCTTTGGCTCTCCAAAGTGAAGCTTATGTTGGCAGGTTTTATCCTTGAATCCATCCACTGGCACTCAGATGATAATCTGCCTCTTGATTTGTAGCCAGGGGCATCCCAGTTAGTGAGAGAGGCTGATACAAAGGGGTACGAGGAGCCAAAGGTGGTAATATGTCTCCATTCCTGCTGATAAGGCCACCCAAGCAAGTTTTCCTGAGGCTGTGGTAATCTGGAAGGCTGCCTCTCACTTATCCACAGAATCAAGAAGCTCTGTGGCCATAATGCTAGGATAAGCTAATGAGAGTGTATTACTCAATAACAGATGTTGATCTAGCTAATCTTTCTTTGGTATTGGAAGGTAGCCTAGGAACACCAGGTGTTAGAGATTAGTTTTCTCGTGACTTGTGCAATCACTTGCATGTGCACTAAGTGCGTGAGGTAACAGGTGAAATACCTAAATCAGAGTAAGAGTCAACCAGTTAACCGTGAGAATAACAAAAATAAAATGAGCTTTGAAAATGCCAAAGTGCTAGAACATATTTGTTGCTATTTTGAGTCCTTTATGAGACTTCAATGGAATGGTTATGTCACAATTAGTAGATATTCAAATATCACAAAGACTTTCTTATGGACAGCTGAGTGGTATAAGGCAATGCTTTTTAACTTTAAAAGGCATATGAATCCCCTGGGGACCTTGTTGAAATGCAGGTTCTGATTCAGCAGGTCTGGGGTGAAGCCTGAGATTCTGCATTTCTAAAAAGCTCCCAGTGTTGCTGCTGTTGCTTCATGGACCACATTCTGAGTAGCATGGATGTAAAACTGAGAGTATTTTCATCCTTCAATTCATGGGAATTTATGAAACATTGTTTATTTTTAAAGATTTTTTGTTTTTAAGTAATCTCCACACCCAGTGTGGGGCCCAAAGTCACAACCCTGAGATCAAGAGCTGCACATTCCATCGATTGAGCCAACCAGGTGCCCCTGAAGCATTCTATTTAAAAACATACACATATTATGTATCTGTTGCAGGATTCGTGGTATATCATCAAGTGGTCTTTATTTTTGCCTTCTCTGCCCCTTTAAAATTCATTCAGTAATCATTGGGTACCCTTGGATGAAAATTTCTCCAGACCCCATGACTTTTCTGCTTATGCTTAGGTAATAGATCACCCTACTGTCAATTAAGATCATGAACCAGGCTCAATTCAGTAATTAGATTTTGGGGCCCAGGATATTAAGCAAGCTCTGTCCTTGATTTAACAGGCAAACCTCTTTTGGCCCAGTCTGGTCCTGTTTTCCCTGCACGTCTGCCATGGAAAGAGGCCCTCATTAGTCTTTTTCTGTTCAGCCATGTTGGGTCTTTGGTTTAAAGCAGATTCTTTCCTCATGGGCTACTTCTGTGGAGTCTTTCTAGGTGCTGGGTAGCTCTTTCCTGAAGTTCCCCTGTTGCTGGCTGGCAGAGCCATTTGGAATTCCAGTGGCCACTTGTTCCTCCTGCTTTGTATCCTGGGAATTTGGCCTCCAGCTTCTTTCTGGTGCCCCCCATGACCCCCGCTGGGCCAGACTCTCATCAGCTGCCCCTGGTCCACAGGAAATACCCTAGTGTCCTGTGCCCTGAAGAATTCTGGGAATGCAGATGGATCTACCTCTGGAGTAGTCATTCAGCCATCCCTGATCCTCTAGATCTTCTGAGCAGAAAGCCGATGGCAGGCCTGGGATCTCCAAAGTGCAGGGATGCACTGCTCAGGATGGCCAAGTGGACCCATCTGAATCCTCAAGAGTGGAGTGGTGGAGACTATTAACACGGCAACAGCTCTTTTTAGAGTGTTCCCTTCACAAATATTCCTTCTCCTTTCTTTTTTCAATTCTTTCATATTCTTAAAGTAGGTCAGAAGGTTCAGAAGTCATGGGATAGATTCTCAGAAATTTCCTTTGAAATTCTTCATATGGTAGTTTGGCCCCTTTTATTTTTATTTTTTTAAGTAGGCTCCACACCCAGCACGGAGCCCATTGTGGGGCTTGAACTCACGACCCTGAGATCAAGACCTGAGCTGAGATCAAGAGTCCAATGCCTAACAGACTGAGCTCCCCAGGCACCCCTGGCTCCTTATTTTTAAATGTCACTCTTGTTATTGTAACAGAATGTCAATGACCTACGTTTCTCAAGCACTACATACCCTGAGGTAGGGGAGATACATTTCCCTGTTTTACAGGTGAAGATACTGAGGCACAGAGCCATTATACACAAGTTTTACTCCTGAGTTTGTAGTCTTAATCCCTATGCTGGCTGTCTGGTAGAACACTTCCAAATATTTGAAGGCAATATAATTATATATCTGAAGGAGAATGTTAAAAAGCAAGTGGTATGTCAGACCTGCAGAGTGAAATCTTTGGATAACAGTTTTGGTTCTAGGTCTTAATTATTATTGTCTTAAAAGACATACCTGGATTGCATTTCCTAAAGTGTGTTCCATGAATCATGAGGCTCATGATTCCTTTAATCCATCAACATACTGCATGCTACACAGGACAGGAAATTCTGTCCCTCTTGAAGATTTACAGTCTATTACCATTATCAATTCTAGGAACTCCTGTAGAAAAGTGTATTTAACCCCAAATTATTTGATATTAGATTTTTTGGGTTTGACTTTTTTGGTAACACCAGAAATGTTCTTTGGAAGTTCCAAAGAATTGGCTTTTGGGAATTTTGTAATGGGTCCACTGATTAAGAGATGCATGAAGGTGCATCTACTAATTCGATGTTCTTCCTTTGGTTGTAAAGAATGTTTAGTTTGCAGTCACCTTTTGCAGTAATTTGAAAGATTCCCCACCCCAGCACATTTTATTTTTATTTTTTATTTTTTTAAAAATGTTTTTTTAATTTATTCATGAAAGTCAGAGAGAGAGAGAGAGGCAGAGGGAGAAGCAGGCTCCCCACCTAGCAGGGAGCCCAATGCGGGACTCGATCCAGGACCCTGGGATCATGACCTGAGCCGAAGGCAGACACTTAACGACTGAGCCACCCAGGCGCCCCTTTCCAGGTGATTCTAAGTGAAAACAAGGTTGACAATCTACCAAATTTCACATTTTATGCAAATGTATGTTAACACCTTTATTGTTATTTAATAAAGGGGTTTAATTGCAAGTTAGGTTTAAAATGTGCTGGGGGGCGCCTGGGTGGCTCAGATGGTTAAGCATCTGCCTTCGGCTCAGGTCATGATCCCAGGGTCCTGGGATCGAGGCCCGCATCTGGCTCCCTGCTCAGCGGGGAGTCTGCTTCTCCCTCTCCCTCTCCCCCTGCTTGTGTTCCCTCTTTCGCTGTGTCTCTCTCTGTCAAATTAATTAATTAATTTTAAAAAAAGAATCACCTGGAAAGATTTTAAATATCGGATTGGACCACACCCCAGGCCAGTTAATGTAAGCATCTCTGGGAGAAGGATCCAAGTATTCATCTAGGCTCTGATTTGACCCCCACAGTCCATATGATAAATAACCTACATACTTAGGTGAATTCAAACTCGCTCTCTGAAATGGAGATTAAATAATCTACTACCAACAGATATAGTCTGGCAGAAATAAAATGGTTAAAACATGTAAGATTTTCTTTTTTTTAAAAAACTAAATGCATAGTACTTAACACTTCTACATGGCAATTATCTAGGATATTCCTTATTGAGGCTTTATAATTTATGATCTTTGGTGTAAGCCCCCCTCTCCTCATTTGCTCTCATCTGTCAATTTTATATTTCCAAACTCCACTCTACTGAAAATAACAAAATTAGATCAATATAGTTATGTTAATGGATGTAATATGCAGCTCATTTGAAAGAGAATGGCAATACATATTTTCATAAGTTCTACATTACTCAACTCACTGACCAGAAATGTGTTAATGATATAATGCTGGTATTTTGAATGTCTGAGTCCCGCTGATGGCACCTTAGAGATTAAAAGCTACTTAACGTGCATGAAACTGGAATGAATGCACTGAATATATTTAAATTATCTTTAATGTCCTGTTTTTAGCAGCACATTTTATTCAAACTCATTGACTATTATTCCTGGAACTTAAATAAATCAACTGTGCGTTTTTGTTCATCTTGGCTCACACAATTTTGTGTCATTTTGTTTGAATAGTGATTTTAATTCTGTTTGCCAAATAAAAGAAAAAACAAAATCATGGAGCTATAAAACACAATATCAGAATCATGTGATTTAATAACAACAAGCCAGAAGTAAATTGCTATTTGGGATTTTCTTCCTTCCAATCTTGGGCGCACACACTTCCCTGCTTTCCCCTTTGGTCTTTGCTCTTATCATGTATTGTTTCTTAGTTTGAGATTTACATTTGTAGTGGGGAAAACCAATATGGTTTCTATGTAGTGAGGAACTTCCAAGATATCTTTGTAGTATCTTTAGGAAATAGAACTCTATTAGATGTTTTCTCCCTGAGAAGGCAGAAATTGTGAGAATGGAAGGAGGGAGGAATTTAAAAGAATTACCTGTTGGAATATTTGAATGAGGGTGAGGATGCAGAAGGAGTCTTCTTGAAGAGAAAATGTATTTGCGTAAATGGAGGACTACTGTCAATCTGTAGAGAAGCCAGAGGGTTAGCAACAAAAGATATTAACATTTGTCTTAATAAAAAATAGAGAAACTAAAGAATAAAGTAATCGTTGGTACACCTATACATTGAAAAAATCATTTGTAAATTTCAGAAATATGAACTGCCTTCTTAGGGACTACTGTTTAAATATCATCTGCCTAAAAAAAAACAAAAACATTTTAATTGGACTTTGGCAAGTTCTTCACTTCTTTTCCCTTTGTGAAGATCTGTTTCAACTGGCAATCCCCAAGAGTTCAGAGTTTTTAAAAGGGAAAAGGTGAGCAGACACTATAACCCAGATCTGAGCCGCGTGACAGACAACTGTTCTGGTATCATTCTTCCTAGTTGTAGTTTACTAGTCTAAAGGGCATCATCGAGCGGGTTTCATTTTTTTTTTCTTTCGAGCTGGTTTCAATTTTTTTTCTTTTTAATAAAAATACATGGAACAGAGAAAGCCCTAGAAAGGGAGTTTGAAGATGTTAGACTGAGTTCTAATTTCTTCATAAATATCTAGGAACTAACTGGAGCCCCTTGGTTTTTCCAACTGTCCAGGTGAAGTGCCATCTAATGTCTCGGAGATCCAAAACGATGAAATTAGCCTAGAGCTAGAGCGAGCGCATTTGCTTAAACCAATGGTGACACCTGGTGGCCGGCTATGCTAATGACGCCGTCGAGCTTTCCCACGGCTGCGTAAGGCTGTTTTTTTTTAAATGGCCGCCTGTTCCAGGAGATAATGTTCCAAGGATCAGGTGGAAGTCTTATCGTTCAGATTTGGTCTATTTTTTATATTACGAGTTTTTAAGAATTTTATGATTAAGCAGGTGAATAAACAACATGCTTTTCAGTGAATGATAATTTGATAATCTTTTCCTTTTAAGTGCAATACTATAAACAAAGCTCTAATTTCCTCGGGCTCTGGAGCTACCTCTCTGAAGCAGGTGATGATGCTGCCATACAATTACCCGTATTAGTGCGGGCTGTTATAAAACAAACTGAGGCGTATTAAAAATTTTAAGTTTATTTGTGCAAAAATAAATTTTGATTGATTGTCAAGGTTTCAGCCAGGACAAATAGTAACTCTTCCCGGCAGTACTGAACAACCCGATGGATGCAAAAGGTGTCCCCAAGGAGGGTACAAAAGATAATACCTCTCAAGATCCAGAGCCACTACCAAAGATAGCCAAGGCAAAACAAAACCAACCAACCAACAACCACAAACAAAAACACCCAAAACTCAATTCCACTGAGAGCTGCCAACAGTCAGTAGGACCCTAGAAGCAAGTGGAGTGCAGCCCACATTTCTGTCAGCTGTATCTCGTTGCACACGGGGTGCAACATTTCTGTCTGGCCCTATTTTTGGAGCTTCCGACTGATGGCTTGAACAAGCCAAGTTCTCAGGACACAAAATGAGGCAAATAAGGTTATAGCTATCCCGGGACAGAAAGGATCAACAACCAATGAATGCACTTGAGAGCGAATTCACAAGTCACAATTCAAAGTTCTAGTTCTGAAAAAAAAATTTTTTTTTTGGCTGCCAATCTAAGTTTGTTAAAGAAGGACATGAAATTTTACCTTCCTCTCCTGCTCAGGCGCCACAGAGAAGACATCTGGGAGAGCTGAGTGGTAAGAATTGTTACTCTGCTCCTTCTGCACTTTTTCAAGGATCCTGCCTGAAGGCTTTGGAGTGAGTGAAGTATCCGGGGGTCTCATCCTGGTCATCAGAGGGAAGAAAAATAATTTTTCCTTCACCTTTTACCGTGAGTGCTTGGTTGAGACCCCGTTAGCTCCACAGCACCTCAAAATGGGTAAGTTTGTCTAGGTTTAAAGTTCTCCATTGTGGCCACTGAATTTCAAGATTATCTTTGGTAAAGTTATCCTGCTTGTTCAGCCTTAAAATTTTATTTAGCTGAGGCCTCATACTGACCCAGTTCAGTTTAAGTTGATCCAGTCTGACCCCAGACCCAATCTGGTTTCCAAGTCGGACCCAGTCTGTCCCCGGACCCGGTCCGGTTTCCAAGTCGGACCCGGTCTGTCCCCGGACCCGGTCTGGTTTCCAAGTCGGACCCAGTCTGTCCCGGACCCGGCCCGGTTTCCAAGTCAGACTCGGGCGTTCCTGGACCCGGTCCGGTTTCCAAGTCGGACCCAGTCTGTCCCCGGACCCGGCCCGGTTTCCAAGTCAGACTCGGGCGTTCCTGGACCCGGTCCGGTTTCCAAGTCGGACCCAGTCTGTCCCCGGACCCGGCCCGGTTTCCAAGTCAGACTCGGGCGTTCCTGGACCCGGTCCGGTTTCCAAGTCGGACCCAGTCTGTCCCCGGACCCGGCCCGGTTTCCAAGTCAGACTCGGGCGTTCCTGGACCCGGTCCGGTTTCCAAGTCGGACCCAGTCTGTCCCCGGACCCGGCCCGGTTTCCAAGTCAGACTCGGGCGTTCCTGGACCCGGTCCGGTTTCCAAGTCGGACCCAGTCTGTCCCCGGACCCGGCCCGGTTTCCAAGTCAGACTCGGGCGTTCCTGGACCCGGTCCGGTTTCCAAGTCGGACCCAGTCTGTCCCCGGACCCGGCCCGGTTTCCAAGTCAGACTCGGGCGTTCCTGGACCCGGTCCGGTTTCCAAGTCGGACCCAGTCTGTCCCCGGACCCGGCCCGGTTTCCAAGTCAGACTCGGGCGTTCCTGGACCCGGTCCGGTTTCCAAGTCGGACCCAGTCTGTCCCCGGACCCGGCCCGGTTTCCAAGTCAGACTCGGGCGTTCCTGGACCCGGTCCGGTTTCCAAGTCGGACCCAGTCTGTCCCCGGACCCGGCCCGGTTTCCAAGTCAGACTCGGGCGTTCCTGGACCCGGTCCGGTTTCCAAGTCGGACCCAGTCTGTCCCCGGACCCGGCCCGGTTTCCAAGTCGGACCCAGTCTGTCCCGGACCCGGCCCGGTTTGCAAGTCAGACTCGGGCGTTCCTGGACCCGGTCCGGTTTCCAAGTCGGACCCAGTCTGTCCCGGACCCGGTCCGGTTTCCAAGTCGGACCCGGTCTGTCCCCGGACCCGGTCCGGTTTCCAAGTCGGACCCAGTCTGTCCCGGACCCGGCCCGGTTTGCAAGTCAGACTCGGGCGTTCCTGGACCCGGTCCGGTTTCCAAGTCGGACCCAGTCTGTCCCGGACCCGGCCCGGTTTGCAAGTCAGACTCGGGCGTTCCTGGACCCGGCCCGGTTTCCAAGTCGGACCCAGTCTGTCCCGGACCCGGCCCGGTTTCCAAGTCAGACTCGGGCGTTCCTGGACCCGGTCCGGTTTCCAAGTCGGACCCAGTCTGTCCCGGACCCGGCCCGGTTTCCAAGTCAGACTCGGGCGTTCCTGGACCCGGTCCGGTTTCCAAGTCGGACCCAGTCTGTCCCCGGACCCGGTCCGGTTTCCAAGTCGGACCCGGTCTGTCCCCGGACCCGGTCTGGTTTCCAAGTCGGACCCAGTCTGTCCCGGACCCGGCCCGGTTTCCAAGTCAGACTCGGGCGTTCCTGGACCCGGTCCGGTTTCCAAGTCGGACCCAGTCTGTCCCCGGACCCGGTCCGGTTTCCAAGTCGGACCCGGTCTGTCCCCGGACCCGGTCTGGTTTCCAAGTCGGACCCAGTCTGTCCCGGACCCGGCCCGGTTTGCAAGTCAGACTCGGGCGTTCCTGGACCCGGCCCGGTTTCCAAGTCGGACCCAGTCTGTCCCGGACCCGGCCCGGTTTCCAAGTCAGACTCGGGCGTTCCTGGACCCGGTCCGGTTTCCAAGTCGGACCCAGTCTGTCCCCGGACCCGGCCCGGTTTCCAAGTCAGACTCGGGCGTTCCTGGACCCGGTCCGGTTTCCAAGTCGGACCCAGTCTGTCCCCGGACCCGGCCCGGTTTCCAAGTCAGACTCGGGCGTTCCTGGACCCGGTCCGGTTTCCAAGTCGGACCCAGTCTGTCCCCGGACCCGGCCCGGTTTCCAAGTCGGACCCAGTCTGTCCCGGACCCGGCCCGGTTTGCAAGTCAGACTCGGGCGTTCCTGGACCCGGTCCGGTTTCCAAGTCGGACCCAGTCTGTCCCGGACCCGGTCCGGTTTCCAAGTCGGACCCGGTCTGTCCCCGGACCCGGTCTGGTTTCCAAGTCGGACCCAGTCTGTCCCGGACCCGGCCCGGTTTGCAAGTCAGACTCGGGCGTTCCTGGACCCGGCCCGGTTTCCAAGTCGGACCCAGTCTGTCCCGGACCCGGCCCGGTTTCCAAGTCAGACTCGGGCGTTCCTGGACCCGGTCCGGTTTCCAAGTCGGACCCAGTCTGTCCCGGACCCGGCCCGGTTTCCAAGTCAGACTCGGGCGTTCCTGGACCCGGCCCGGTTTCCAAGTCGGACCCAGTCTGTCCCGGACCCGGCCCGGTTTCCAAGTCAGACTCGGGCGTTCCTGGACCCGGTCCGGTTGCCAACTCGGACCGAAGACAAATACCGCGGGAATGTCCGGTTTCCAAGTTTGATGCAGACTAACTCCTGCTGGTTTTTGGACCCAGTCTGGGAAAAGGAATGCTCAAAGTCTGAAAGCTCCAGAAGCTGCAGGGGAGGGTCCTAGAGGGACTGAGCCATGACCTCCGGAGGCGGCAAGAGGGCAGCGCATTCAAGGAGCTCTACAGGTACCTCTGTCTGGTTGCTCCTGGGGCCGCTGGGGGTCTCCTTCATTTCCCTCTTAGGACCCTGGAGCTGTTAGAAGATAAACTGAAGCGTATTGCAAATTTTAAGAGTTTATTTGAGCAAAAGTTGATTCAAATCCGGCAGCTTCCAATCTAGCAGATAGAAAGGAGCTCCAAGGAGCTCTACAAGATGAAAGACTTTTATAGGCTCTTGCAAGGTCTCTTTCCTTTAGGGAAATGGCAGAGGCCCGTTAGGTTGACTAGCGCTGATCAGGTGGTTCCTGATTGGTTTGAAACTGCATTTCTGGTAGAGCCTAAACTCTAAGTGAAGTTATATCTTGGTTTGGTGACGTGGGGTTTAGCATAAACAACTCCATTTTGGTCCTGTTATCTTGTTTTTAGCAAGGCTTAAACTTAAAAATTAACTTGTTTATTCCTTCATTTATTCAACTTTTATTTTTGTATCAACCTCTGTGTTGGGGCAGCAGGGATTCAGAAACAAAACCACACCCTTCAGCTACTTAAGCCTGGGCAGAGAATCTGAAAACACACCGGCCTGGGTTTGGGCTCCTTTTTGTAAGTATGGACAGTGGCAGGGCAAGTCTTGATTTTCATTTTGTTATTATTTCCTGATTTGCCTCTTATGGGGGTGAGGGCCTTTCCCTTGCCTTCTGAATCCTAGTTCTCTTCCTCTCAGACAACTCTTAGTTTCTACACAAGAATGAATGAATGAGCAAGTACACTTTTATGGGATGCTTACTATTCCCCCCCTTCCCATTTAATAGCCACAACTTATGTAGAATCTTGATATTCCCTTAGTGCAGAGTGACCACCACCTCCAGCTTAGTCCTTCTCCAGATGATCTGGCTTAATCAGAATTCCCTCCTTTCCCAGTCTCTGTTGGAGTGCTCTGTTTTTATCTTTTTTCATGCATTTAACATTATTTGCAATAATCATCTTTATTAACCTGTCTATCGGTGTTCCCCCCCCCCCCCATGATGTAAGATGAAAAACCTGAATCACATTTTAAAGAATTTCCCTGAAATGTGGGTCTTTACAATATGCCCCAACTGTCTTAACTCTGGAAAGGTGACACCCTCCCTATCCAATTCCTCCTCTTCAGCTCCTTCTTCCTTAACTACTGTCTGTATAGTTTCTGGGGTGTTCGTGGACAAGAAAGTGGATCCAACAAGAGAAAATGTAGAGAGAACCTCTCTCTCCTCTGTATCCTTGTCCACTGTGGCTTATGAAAGAGGAAGTAGAGTTAGAAGCAGGTGTGTATTCAGTTTAGTTTCCCCAGGAACACTGCCAGGTGGTTCAAACAGAAATCTGAATTATTTATAAGAGACTGTAGGAAAATATTTACTTTAGGAACTCTTACCATTTTAGGCTGGAAGCATTTATAGTCTCTATTATTTAGAGCTGCAGTTGGCCTTACTATCATTTATTCATTTGTACATTGAGTGAGTGAGCCTTAATTCACCAGGTACTGTGGGAATGAACCAGATTAGGTTCTTCTTCTTTCTTTCTTTCTTTCTTTATTATTTGAGAGAGAGAGAGAGAGAGAGAGAGAGAGTGAGCATGGGAGGGAAGGGGCAGAAACTCAAGAAGACTCCCCACTGAGCACAGAGCCCAACTCAGAGCTCCATCCGGTGACCCCTAGATCATGACCTGAGCCGCAACCAAGAGTCAGACGCTCAACCGACTGTGCCACCCACGTGCCACCAGATTAGGTTGTTTTCTTAAGTATTTAAGAGAGTAAATTTGATAGACTTAATAGTGGTACTTTAAAAATATTGCTCCCTCATTCATGTACCTCTATGTAGTCCAGGGAGCTGATGAATTTGGAGTACACAACAGTGCCATAGAGGATGGCCTCTTACTGCTTCCCACATTCTAGGGTTTGCATGTGCCAGCACCTAGTAGTGCCTGTCACATAGTAGATGTTCACTATATAATTGTTAACTGACTGCTTGAATGAATATGATGATGCCATCTTCCTCCTTAAAACTTCTTCTAAGGGCCTCCTGTTGTACAAACAGTAGAGTCCCCTCCTTGACTCTGACCTTCAAGTACTGCTTACCTTTCTAACGTCACTCACACAGCCCCATCTGCACTGGTGTTTTTAAAGTCTCTCCTATCTGAGAACTTTTGCACGTATTTTCCCTCTGCCCAGAAGACTCTTTTCTCTGTCCTTCTTCGGGTCCCAGTTCAAATGTTCCCTTCTCAGAAAGTCCCTATTTAAGTAGATTCCCTGCTATTCTCCATTTTAGCACCTTGTTTGTTGCTGGTATAGCATTTACCTCAATTTTCAATAATTTAATATTTAATATATTTTTAAAAATCCTATTTGCTTTTGTTCCCAGACAGCTAGCTCAGGGCCTGCCTAGAGTAGATACCACAGAGATAGCGATACCAGGGATAGGGCAACGCATAAGTAATCATGAAGTAAGATTACTATGTGCCTTTTTCAAATGGCTGGAAAGAATATGTGGGTAAAACAAATTTTTTTCTCTCCACTATAAACTTCAGATTTTCTCTGATCTTTTGGGGTTAAGTATTCTCTAATCTTCTAAGGGGTTAACAAAATTTTTCTTAGTCTGTGGGTCACATAATTCTGGTTTCCTATTTTGTAGATAATCTCTCTGCTATTACAGGCTTCACTTTATAGAAGCAAACATACTGTTACTTTGTTGTGGCAAATCTGGATGGACTAAGACATCATGTTCTCAGGTGCTGCACTGTCATCTCTAAATCTAAGCTCCCATCATCTCTGGCCTGGATTGTTCTTGCCCTCCTATATTTGCTCCTCCACATGGCAAACCAGAGTGAACTTTAAATCAGTTGTATAGTCTGTCCTAGTTACAATTCTGGCCCTGTTACATGAAGGCATGTGTGATGATATGTTATGAAATCTCTCTGGGTCTCAGTTTCCTTATCCAAAAAATAGGGATAGTAAAGCATTTATCTTATAGGCTTTTTAAATGATTAAATGAGTTCATATTTGTGAAGCACTTAGAGTAGTCTTAAGTACATAGCGCTATATTTGAACTTATAAAATATAATAATAAAACTCCCATATTTCTCATTACACTTAAGTAAAATCCTGACTCCCCTCAGCTCTAGCCCTTTCTAAGGCTCTATGTTATCTTGTTTCCTGCCTCTCTCTTCACACTGGCTGCTTACGACTCCTCCTTGCTCACTATTCAGCCACATGGGCCTTTCTTCTGCCTTCTGGTTTTAAAACCTACTTTTATCAAGGCCCGGTACATTCTTCCTCCAGATCTGTGGTTAGTTTCTGTCCTTTCTGACTGAGATCTCTGTTAAAACATCGCCTCTTCTGAGAAACATTTCCTGACCACCTTATCCCTCACCCACCCCCAATTGTACTCTATTCCTGTATCTCTATTGTTTTTTCCTTAACAGTTGCCAGAATCTGTAATTATCTTATAAATTGGTTTATTTACCTGTTTACTTCTTGTCCCCCATACCCCCAGGGTATCTCCATGATATCAAGCACTTAGTCTGCCTGGTTTACCTTAGTTTTCCCAGGGTATAGAACAGTGCCTGGCCATCTGGTAGGTTCTCCACCAATATTTGTTGAATAAATTGCCAGTCTTATAAGTGCACTTCTCTCCATAGGGTGGAATTATTGCCATTTCCTTCTTCTTGGCTAATGCATGAAATCTATGGCATAAATTAATCTTAAATTAACTATAAGCATTTAGTGGGGATTAAGCAAATTCTAAACTTACATGAATAAAGTTCAAGGAATTGTTTTGACCTCTCATTGTTGCATGTTTAAGGGCTTTTTTTTTTTTTTTTTTGTATTTTTAGTGCCCAGAGTTAATTAAATAGGTCTGTAGTGTAATTTTCTTTTTCAGTCAATACCATTTTTATTAAATTATTATGTAAAAATGATATCTCTGGTCTTCCCTGATAGATGCAATTTAAATTCCTTAGAATAGTTGAAGAAGATAAAGAAGGAAGGAAATAAGGCTGGGATGTTCTCTCAAGACTTAGAGCCTAACGTACTTTGAGGAATTTATATTGTGATTCATGTCACATTTTATCAGCTTGGTAAGAATGGAGTATAATGATAGCCCACTTAAGTGTTATATACAAAAATTACAGAGGAATATGGAGGAAGGAGGCATTTATCCTAACTGGACGGGGCTTTGGACATAATAGTAGTGAGATTAGTTAGAATGAATGAGATAATCATTAAGTCCTCCACATCAAAATCTATAGGGCGGTGTGAGATAGCAATATTAGCATCATGTATGTACTAGAAGGACTATCTGCAGTGAACTCTATATTTCTGGAAAAAATTCGATGCCTATAAGTTGTCATAATCTTCTAGGATTTTGCTTTGGTTCTAGCACCTTAGTTCTATAGGTACACTTTGTTGGTCACTTTGGCCAGGCATCTGTCAGAAGTGGTCCTAAAGCAAAGTGATTCAAAGGCTGCCCAGAGCATTCTGAAGGGCTTCACAAATCAAGGACATTAAGGAGATCATAAACATAACCTCCTCCCCTCAGCTCTAGCCCATACTAAGAATAGCCTGGTTTCATGTAAATGAGTCCTTGATTCTTCCAGTCCTGGTTTGTATATGTTTTCCATCAATTTTTGAAACAGCGACATACTGGGTTTAGAACATTTCCTCTGCTAAGTCCATTGAACTGGTCATCGTTAGCTATTTAATTTACCTAGAACAATGTGCAATGTAAAATAGAATATATAACATTTTGTCAAGCCTGTCAGAATGCAAAATTTTTGTGTTCTATCTTTGACTTCTAGCCAGTTGCTAGAAACTTTGAGTTCCTATTTTATTTATTACTATAATGGTTGGATTTTTAATGAAAACAGATTAAGTTCATACTCAACAAAACATGTAATTAATTCAAACAAACCTTAAGTGATGTGGTAGACAGATGATGTGGTGGTGACTCACAAAGGTTCTCCACTTCCTCGTATCCATGCCTTGTGTAATACCCTCCCTTTGAGTGTGTTGGGACCTGCCATTTGCTTCTAACCAATGGAATAAGCCAGAGGTGTTGGGATGTCACTCCCATGATTAAGTTACATTATGTGGCAACAAGCCTGGGCCATACTTAATCAGATGAAAGCCCCTGAAACAGGGCCTGGGCCTTCTCTGGGGTGAGAGACTCTCCTGCTAGACTAGAGGAAGCAAGTTCCTACAATGTGACCTGGTTCTGAAGAGAGTTCCCGGGTAGGGAACATACAGTCCTACAACTGCAAGGAACTAAATTCTGCTGACAACCAAGTGAGCTTGGCAGAGGACCCTGAACTTCAGAAGGGAACGTGCCCAGCTAACAACTTGATTGCGACTTTGTGGAGAGAACCCAGCTAAACTGTGCTCCAGCTCCTAATTCAAGTACCAGTTGTGTTCACATGCACATACAAAACAGCATTATACACTAGTTTTGTGGTGGGAAATAGGCACAGCTGGCTTGGTAATTGTTACCTTTGCATCGAAGATTTGCTTGGAGGTTGCCCGTGGCTGCTACTCACTGTGGCCAGCAGTGCCTTGGACGGCATCGTCCCTCAGATTAGACCTACTTGGAGAGATGCTAAGTGCCCTTTCTCTTTGCCTTTGGTAGATGTCACCTCTTTGGGTCTTTAACAGAGGAGCCCTCACACAGTTCTAGATGTAATTGAGAGCCCTAAGAAAACCATTAGAAATCCAACCGAGGATTTCCTGTGTGTCTGAAACTGAAGATGAGAAATAGCTCCACCCCGATTCCCTCCCTCTTTCCCTCATCCCTGGGGTCTGGTAGAAACATAAGCAAATGTGGACATTGCTGCTTTAAACATCGGGGTGCACGTACCCCTTCGGATCACCATATTTCTGTCTTTGGGGTAAATACCCAGTAGTGCAATTGCTGGGTCATACGGTAGCTCTATTTTCAACTTTTTGAGGAAAAACAAACAACAACTCATTCTGCTAGTAAAACAACTGTTTTATTCTTCAGGTTGACATAACAAACTGGATTATAACACTTCCCTGAGTGCTCTGTTGTGTTTTTTTTTTTTTTTTGAAGATTTTATTTATTTATTTGAGAGAGACAATGAGACAGAGAGAGCACGAGATGGGGGAGGGTCAGAGGGAGAAGCAGGCTCCCCACCGAGCAGGGAGCCCGATGCGGGACTCGATCCCGGGACTCCAGGATCATGACCTGAGCCGAAGGCAGTCACTTAACCAACTGAGCCACCCAGGCGCCCCAGTGAGTGCTCTGTTGTTAAAAAAAAAAACAAACATTGGGGGTATAGCAGTGAACAAAATGGAGAAAAAATTCCCCACCTTTATGGAGCTCTCATTTCTGTGAGAGGATCAATTGAAACACTGAAAGTTAAATGTGTAGTGTGTCAGAAAGCGATAAGTGCTATCAAGAAAAATAATGTAGGAAAGGAGAACATTTCACTTCTAATCTATCAGCAAATTCTGATGGTTTTACTTTTAAAATATTTTCAGAATCCAGCCACTTTTGCCACGTCCACTACTCAGGCCAGCCCACCAATAATATATCAAGGGTGGAATAATGCAGTAGCCTCCAGATTGGTCACCCTGTTTTAATGTGGCCCCTTTCAGTTTATTGGTAATAGAGCTTCCAGTCATCCTGCTAAAAAGAAAGTTAGATAATTTATCTCCTCTAAACTCTCCAGTGATCACCTAGAGTAAACAGTCAAGTCTTTATAATAGCCATCAAAGCCCTGAATTATCTGGTCTTTGTTTTCTCCCCTCTCCCCAGCCCTACTAGCCTGCTTGCTGTTCCTTGAACATTGCATCTCCTGCCTTTGTTCTTGCTGTCCTTCTGTCTAGCAATCATCACATTTGTTCTTTTTGCTTTGGATATCACAGTTCTCAAATCACCTCTGGTCCTGACAGGAAATAGCCCATTCAGAGTAGGTAATTTGAAGAGCATTTTGCAGATATATGAGCAGGGTGTAGGGAAAGCACTGGGTCTAGTACCATAGAGAACCAGGGGTGAGGTGAGGGGACTGAGTTACCAGGATTTGGACATGGTAAGTCTGTGTGAAGAGGGCTGCTGAGGCCTTTGGTAGAAGGATGCAGCCAGCCTGTGGGGACCCTCACAGGGAGGGGGGTAGAGGAATAACTACCCTGACCTCACTCTCTCTAATCTGCTGGTGCTCCCCTTTGGAACCCACTTCAAACCAGTGGACAAGGCAGACTAGTTAGCTTTCTGGGGCTGGGAACAGAGTAAACAACAATACCCTTCTTCATCTCTCAGACAAGGAAAGATGAAAAGATCAACAATATGCAGTTTGTCGAACAAAACAAAACGGAACTTCTGACAAGAAGATTAAAGGGGCTTCCCTATGTGTGTTTGTGTTTGCACTCCCTTTCCCTTTACCTGTTTTGATTTTCTGTTGATGAGCCACATGGTGATTTAAGATGCATTTAGCATTCAGTAGTTCTTGCAGCAGGCTATTTAATTCAGACATTCTTGTTCCTATATCATCATCCCCACTCAACAAGCCTATTAGGTGCCAAGAACTATGTTAGAAGCTGTGGGGAAGACAGGTTAAGGGGCAAACTCAATCCTTATCTTGGAAGAACTTATAATGTAGTAAGGGACATAGAACAAATCCATAGTAGTGAGCAAATCAAGATGCCGTATGATTATACCTGTGGTAGGAGTTCCAAATACAGCCATCGTTGAGGACTTGGTGCAGAGGGAAGTTTTCTTGGAGGGGGGAGTGCAGGGGAGCTGTACGTTGAAGGTGGGTGGGGTAGAAAGGAAAGTATTCTCGGTGACCAGAATAAGCAAGAAAGTGATATTTGGAGTCCAGATATTTGGGGCCAGAAAAATTTTACCCAGTAAACAAGATGGAACCAGACAGAGATGATCTCAAATCTAGTTTAGGGAAAAAATGTCATAGGACAAGTCACTGGGGAATGAGGTAGGTTTACTTTTTCATTTGTTGCCCTAAAAAATCTGGAAGGAACATCATGGAAGAAATAAGAACAATTCCTAATGTTGACTTTCTTGATTAACATAGAATCTTTAAATGTGACCTAATGACTCTAGTAATTTTTGTTAGTTTTTCTAAGTGCCGAAATGCAAGAAGGTGCTTAGAATCTTGAAATAATGAGGTTGTTGGATTTACATAAATTAATATGATTGCAGGAATTTAATTGATTCAAACATCTTCTTGAGACCGAATAGGTAATTAACTGACAGCTGAAATAAAAATAGGAATTGATAGTATCATTACTCTCAGGGATATGAAAACAATTGTGATGTATTTCAAGGGTATGACTTTTAAATGAGTCTTTACAAACAATAGTAAGCAACAATATCGTGTTATTTGTGTAAAGTAAGTTCTCTGCTTTTTTGCGATTTTGTGTTCTTAGGGTTTCTATAATGAAATTTTAGTATTGTTACTTGGCACTTTCTTAAACTTCTTTTCGGCTGAATTCAAAATGCTTCTTTCTTTCACCTGTAGCATTAGTTCATCTACCAAGTCTACCAGCCTGTGTTTCCAAGAAGGAATAAAGATTACAAACTGGCGGTTGACCCCACCACAATCTTCAATAAATGCAGAGGGTGGAAAGAAAAGAACATTTGTTTAGAACCTTTTATCCACCAAGTCCTGTTACATATGTGATCTTACTGCTATTCATAGCACCCTAGTGGAGGGTTAATATCATCTCCATTTTAAAATTTGAGGAAACTGGAGCTCAGAGAGGATAAATTGGCTAATGTCAGACAGCTATGAAGAGATGGAGCTGGGGTTTGAACCAGGGACCATCCAGCTCTTTATCCCAAATCTCACTACCTTTATTTTAACATAATCTAACTTTGTTGGATTAGTTCTTAGAAGCTCACAACACTTATCAGAATCTCACAAATACTTCATAGACAATGATGCCTCTTACCTCAGGGAATACCAAAGCCATAAAAAATACAGAACTACAGGTATGCCTGAGTGGCTCAGTTGGTTGAGCAACCAACTCTTGATTTTGGTTCAGGTCATGATTGCAGGGTCATGAGATGAAGCCTTGTGTCAGGCTCTGCTCTCAGCCCAGAGTCCGCTTAATCTCCACCTCCCCTGCCCCCCTGCCCCCCTCCCCCCCGCTGTGCTGTCATGAGTGTGCTCTCTCTGGCTCTCTCTTCCTCAAATAAATAAATACATCTTTGAAAAAGAACGCACAACTATACATATTTCCTACTCTCTCAGACCCAGAAAGGAATTAGGGCTAATGTCTAGGTTTTCTCAAATCACCTAGAAAGTAAAAGGAAATGATGGAATAAAATAAGGAGCAATTCACATTCTTCCATTTTTTTTTTCTCAATTTCTTTCTCCTTTGGGAGTCTGAATTTGTTTTTTGGTTATGATTAATACGTTTATCAGTTTGTGTGTGTGTGTGTGTGTTACAAATTTTTGATATAGGAAGGGTGAGGCAGGCAAAGGAGAGTTTCAACTTTATGTGAGAAGAGATTCATCCAGTCAGCCAGTAAATCAAGTCTCTCCAAATCCTTTCATGTTTGAGTACTGAGTGCCTGGTCTGGGCTGACCATGGTGCAAATGCTCTGGAAGACACTGGGGAAGATAAAGATATGGCCCCTGCCCTCAAATGGAAGTTGTTTCATGCTAAGACAATGCACATGAACATCCTCAAGTTGTTTTGTGTGTGTTTGGAAACATGGTATTTTTTAAAAAAATTTTATTAACATATAATGTATTATTTGTTTCAGGGGTACAGGTCTGTGATTCATGAGTCTTACAGTGCTCACCATAGCACATACCCTCCCCAGTGTCTATCACCCAGCCCCCCCATCCCTTCCACCCCCCTCCACTCCAGCAACCCTCAGTTTGTTTCCTGAGATTAAGAGTCTCTTATGGTTTGTCTCCCTCTCTGGTTTTGTCTTGTTCCATTTTTCCCTCCCTTCCCCTATGATCCTCTGTCTTGTTTCTCAAATTCCTCATATCAGTGAGATCATATGATACTTGTATTTCTCTGATTGACTTATTTCGCTTAGCATAATACCCTCTAGTTCCATCCATGTCGTTGCAAATAGCAAGATTTCATTTTTTTGATGGCTGCATAATATTACATTGTGTGTGTGTGTGTGTGTATCACATCTTCTTTATCCATTCATCTGTCGATGGACATCTGGGCTCTTTCCACAGTTTGGCTATTGTGGACATTGCTGCTATAAACATCGGGGTGCACGTACCCCTTCGGATCCCTACTTTTGTATCTTTGGGGTAAATACCCAGTAGTGCAATTGCTGGATCATATGGTAGCTCTATTTTCAACTTTTTGAGGAACCTCCATACAGTTTTCCAGAGTGGCTGCACCAGCTTGCATTCCCACCAACAGTGTAGGAGGGTTCCCCTTTCTCTGCATCCCTGCCAACATCTGTCGTTTCCTGACTTGTTAATTTTAGCCACTCTGACTGGTGTGAGGTGGTATGTCATGGAGGTTTTAATTTGTATTTCCCTGATGCTGAGTGATGTTGAGCACTTTTTCATGTGTCTCTTGGCCATTTGGATGTCTCCAAAGGAAACATGGTATTATAACAAATAAATAATAAGAAACAATATCAAGTGTTACTAGAAAAAAGAGGGAAATAAAGGGGATGGTATAGGATGTGGAGGTTTTTTTTTTCCTATGTTTTTCTGTTTTGCTCTTTTTAACTTGTTTTTTAAATTGTGAAATATAGCAAGTAAATGAAAGAGACTAAAGCATAAGCATATAGGTTAATGAATTGCTGTAAAACAGTACTCCTGTAAAAACCACCCAGGTTAAGAAATACACACAACATGCTTCTTTCTTACCAAAACCCTTTCGCTGCTCCAGAAGTGATCCTTACCCTGATCTTTGTAGTTAGCACCTCCTCGCTTGATTTTGCTTTATAGTGTTATCTATGAAGAATGTATTACAAAATACTATGAAGGCTTATTTACTTAATTTTAACCCAGTTTTGAGCTTTATATAAATGAAGTCACACAGTAGGTACTTTTAGGTGTCTGTTTTCTTTCAACAGTATATTTGAAATTCATTTATGTTGATGTGCTCTGTGGTTCATTATTGCTCTCTAATAGTCTGCTGTTGATGGGCATTTAAAAAAATTTAGACTTATTATGAATATTGATGTTATAAAACATTTCTGTATGTGTATTTGAGCGAGAGTACACATTTTTATTGTGTGTGTTTCTAGGGGATTTATCTCTAGGTCATAGGATTTGTCTTCAACTTTACTAGCAATGCTAAATTATTTTCCAGTTGTACTAATGGATACTGTCATCAGCAATATTTGACAATTTTCATTGGTCAGCATCCTTATAAACATTTGATATTAAATTAAAAAAATTTTAGCCGTTCCCATGGCAGGTTCGTTGTATCATGTTGTGGATTTCTTACATTTCCAAGGTTACGCAATGGGGTAGGTAGGTATGTTTTCCAATATTTAGTTTTATTCATTTGGATTTTCTCTTTTTGTACAGTGCCTGTTTAAGGCTTTTGTGCATTTTTAAGCAGATTGTCTTTTTCTTACTGATTTATAAAAATTCTTTATATAATGAGTCCTATATTGGTTGATTATAGTTGCTACAGTTAGTGTTTCCTCTCATCCTGTGACTTGCCTTTCACTCATTTAATGGCATCTTTAGATGAACAGAGTTCTTAATTGAATATAGTCTGATTTACTAACATTTTTGGTGGTTTTCTTTTTAAAAATTCTTTTGTTCTTTCCGTCCTTGGTATAATAATTTTCTATCCACAATCCTAAGGATATTCTGCTATATTATCTTCTGAAAGCGTAATTATTTTGCCTTTTATACTTAGATCTATAATAGATTTAAAATCGATTTTTGTGTGGCGTGAGATGGGGTCCAATTTCATTTTTTCCCATATGTTTATCCAGTTGTCCAAATACCTATTCTCACTGCTCTGCAATATCACTTTTGTGATATGAGGGTCTGTTTCTCTTCTCTCTGTTCTGTTTCATTGGTTGATTTGGGTATTCTTCATGTTAACGATCCCTTCATTACCTTAGCTTTATGTCAAGTGTTGATATCCAGCAGAGCAAATCTTCCCACACCTGTTCTTTCCTTTTTCGAATGTCTAGAATATAGACTATTCTTAGACTTCTGGCATCTCCATATTAATCTTAGAATCAGCTTGTTAAACCACACACACTAGACACACACACACACAGGAACTATTGGTATTTTGATTGAAGTTTTGATTGAAGTGTTGAGCCGACAAATCATTTTGAGGAGAATTAAATCTTTACGACGTTGATTCTTCCAAGCTATGAACCTAGTAGATACCCCTGTGTCTTTAGGTCTTCTTTCATTTTGTTCAGCAAAGTTTCATGATTTCTTCCATAGAGATTTGCATATCTCTTATTAGTTTTATTCCTTAGGTACTTGATATTTTTGTTGCTTTTTCAATGATATTTAAAGAATTGTTTTAAATAAATATTTTTAGCAAAATATGACATCCAAACAGAAGACTGCACAAAACACAAACATGCAACTGAACGAATGATCATAAAAACATATTCTGGTTACTAATACTTGGATCAGGAAACAGAACATTACCCATACCCCAGAAGCCATCCCCATGCCCTTCCCAGTTAGATCTTCTCTCTTCCCCAAAGGTATCTGCTAATCTGATTTCTGATTGCATGTTTTTGAATTTTATATAAACCAAAATATGCAGTATGCATTTTTTTTATTTGGCTTTGCCTCAACAATGTATTTGTATTTTTTCATCCATGTTCCTGCATGTAGCAATAGTTTGTTTTCTTTGCTTGTATTTCAGACTTACCCTACCTAATAACTGTTCAGTTAACAACTCTTCAGTATAATAGACTCATGAAAATTTATTCCACTTTTTTTGAGTAGCTCTTTTTTATTCAGTATAATGACTTTTTCAAGCCCCCACATACTAAATGAATATGCTGTAGGGAGTGATGTTTTAACAGTATAATTTCAGATACATTCATCCAAATTCTCAAACAGTTGTTCCTACTGAAAGAATATCATATGGAACAAATTCTAATTGTGTGCTACATTTGCATGAACCCCAAATGTATTGTTTTGCTTGGTACACTGAGAGGCAGAAGTGGTGTCTTCCATGGCCACTCATACTGCTTCATGAATGTTGTATTTCCACTTACTTTTACGAGATCTCAGGTTTAGTCTTTATTTTCTTCTCTGTTTTGTTTTACTGTGCTATTACTTTGTTTATAGGTGCAGTTTGAGTGCAAAATCCCATAACCACCCCCCCAAATTTGAGAAGTTGTTATAAAAAATGGTCCAGAAAGAAGAAAAAGAATGAATACAGTAAACCTTATATCACACTACATTTTACATGCAATTGGCTTTTAAACTATTGGTTATTACTTATATAAGCTTGTTTTCTTTATTCATTTAATAGATTTTCTATTTGTAAGTATTATTTGAACCTTTATGACTGGAATAAAATGCATCAGTTTTTCAAATTAAAACTAATAAAAATATTTTTCTTTGAATGTTTTTGATTTAGTAGCTGTGATAGTGTGATTTTAATAAGAGGTATATATTTCGTCTTCTTCCACTGTTCCTGGCACCCAGCTCCTAAAGCCCTTGGAATTTCCTAAGTAATGGGAGCCAGAAATGTATCTTTTGTTATGTCAGTGAGGTGACCTTTGGACCTACTTTAAGGATGAGTGCTGGTTGCTAGGAGAATCAACCAGGTGATTAGAGGGTTGGAACTTTCAGTTTTGTCCCTCTGAGCTCTGGGGAGTTTGGAGGGGTTGGAGATTGACTTGATGGCCAATGCCAATTATTTAATCCATCATGACTATGTAGTGAAGCCTCCATAAAAATCCTAAAGGACAGGGTTTGGAGAGCTTTCAGGTTGGTGAATACATGGAGATTGGGAGAGAGAAGCATGCCTGGAGAGGGCCTGGAAACTCCACACTCTTTCCCCATACCTTGTTCTATGCATCTCTTCTATCTGGAATTCAGGATAGAATTCCATCCTGAATTTTATCCTTTTATAATAAACTGGTAATCTGGTAAGTAAAATGTTTCTCTGAGTTTTGTGAGCCACTCTGGCACATTAATGGAACCTAAGGAAGAGGTTGTTGGAACCTCCAATCTATACGCAGTGGGTCAGAAACATTGGTGGTATAACCTGGACATGCAACCAGTGTCTTAAGTTGTTGGTGGGGGTGGGTGGGTACAGTCTTGTAGGACTGAGCCTTTAACCTGTGGGGTCTGATGTGATCTCCAGGTAGGTAGTGTCAGAATTGAGTTGAGTTGTAGAACACCCCGCTGGTATCTGAGAAATGCTTGGTGGTGTGGGGGAAACTCTCCTCCACACATTGGAATTGGTGATCACAGTCAATAGTGACAGTGTTTTCAGGAATGAATGAGAGTCATTGAGTAAAGGACAGGCATATTTCTTTTTTTTTTTTTTTTTTTTTTTTTAAAGATTTTATTTATTTATTTGAGAGAGAGAGTGAGAGACAGAGAGCATGAGAGGGAGGAGGGTCAGAGGGAGAAGCAGACTCCCCGCCAAGCAGGGAGCCCGATGCGGGACTCGATCCCGGGACTCCAGGATCATGACCTGAGCCGAAGGCAGTCGCTTAACCAACTGAGCCACCCAGGCGCCCAGGACAGGCATATTTCATTGTATGACTGTACCACAAATTATTTATCTATTCTGTTGTTGATGGATACCTTGGCTGCTTTCCTATTTCTGGTAATTAAGAATAATCTTTCTACAAATATCCTGTAAAAATTGTTTGATGTACATATACTCATATTTCTGTTGAGTATAAACTTAGGAAGTGTTTTTTCTGGGTCACATGCATATGTACAACTTTAATAGATAATGCCAAAGAGTTTTCAAAACTGCTTGTACCAAATTGCATTACCACAACCAGTGTATAAGAGTTATGGTTGCTCTAATCTTTGCAAACACTAGTTACTGTCAGTCTTTTAAATCTTACCTGTTCTGTAGAGTAGTGATACTCCAATGTGGTTTTAACTTGCATTTCTCTGATTGTTAAAAAGTTGAGCAACTTTTCATATGTCTATTGGCCATTTGGATATTCTGCTTTGTGAAGTATATGAGTCTTTTGCCCATTTGTCTGGCATGTATATTGACTTGTAGGCATTTTTTATGCATTCGGGATACTGGCCCTTTGTTGTTGATGTTGCACATATGTTCTCTCATCACATGACTTGCCTTTTTACTCTGTTAGTGAGTCTTTTGATAAACAGAAATGGTTAATTTTATTGAATTCCAGCGTATCAATCTTCACTTTATGGTTAGTATTTTTTGTGTTGTTAAATAAATCTTTGCCTACTTCAAGGTCACAAAGTTGTTTTCTGTGTTATTTTTGAGATGCTTGATTGTTTCACCTTTCATGTTTAGGTCTATAATCCACCTGGAATTGATTTTTTTTTGTATGATGTGAAGTAAGGGTCAAGTTTCATTGTTTTCCATATGGATATCCAATTGACTCAGCACCATTTTTTGAAAATATGACCCTTTCTCACTGCTCTGCAGTGGCAGATTTGTCATAAATCAAGTGACCATATATGCATGTTTTTTTCTAGGCTCTTTATATCTCCAGAGATCTATTTAGCTATTATTTTATCAGTAGCACACTGGCTTAATTTCAATAGCTTTATAATAAGCCTTGATAATTGGTAGAGTAAACCCTCCAACCTTGTTTTTTTTATGCTTTTTGTCTTGGCCATTCTTGGTCTGTTGCATTTTATAAGAACCTGAGTGTCAGCTCTCTCTCTCTCTCTCTCTCTCTCTCACACACACACACACACACACACACACAGTTGGAATTTTGATTGGGATTGCACTGAAAATATAGTTTAATTTGAGGAAAATTAATATAGTACATTCTTTCATTTATTTGCATGTTTAATTTTTTTCAATATTATCATTTTTTGTATAAAAGTTTTATATATCTTTTATTAGATTTATTTCTAAATATTTGACTTGTAGATGCTATTGTAGATAATATTGTTTCAGAAACTTCATTTGCTAGTTGTTTGATGCTGGCATAGGGAAATAGAACTGATTCTGGCTTGATATCCAGTGACCTTGCAGAGTTCACTTATTAATCCTAATAAATTATCTGTAGATTTCTTTTGAATTCTCTACATTCTCAATTACATTGTCTGTGAATAATGACAGCTTTATTTCTCTTTATTTCTTTGAAATTCCCCTTATTCAAAGGGTGGAAGTTTTTGAGGTCCCAGCCTAAAGCAGAGGGTGTTTTAACAAGTTCCCTGACCTTGATGGGCCTTGAACTCTACTTTTGTCTCCTCAGCCACTCTAATTGTGGGAGCTGCTGTTCATTGTGCAGCTCAGCATCTCAGCTACCCTTCCAGTTAGACAAATGTTAACAGGCAAAAGCAGCCTACTGTCTCTGGGTTCTCTCTCCTTTGGCCTGGTTATTCCTCACTCTCTCATTAGCTCTTTGATGCTTTTAAGAATCTGTTTTAAAAATATTTCATCCAGCATTTCCCAATTTGTCTTCAGTAGAAAGATTGGTATTGATTACTCTCTCTGCTATTATTAAAAGCAATGTTTCATTAGATGTTTTTCTAAGGCAGCCTTGGGAGAGAAAAGGTGCAGAGCCTAAAATCTAAATTATGATGTTTGTTTGGGAGGAGAGGGATGAGTCATGGGTGCAGGGGGCTGACTGAGCTAGGTCAGAATGACCTGCTGGCTTTGGCTGTGCTCTGGGATTGCAATGATCATGGACAAAGACAAAATTGTAGAACTCTGTGTACTGGGGACGGGTATAGGGAATAATTCTGGGTGCGCATGGAAACTTCTTTCTTATCTGTGCTAACTACTGTGATTGGTGTTTACCCAAAGCTGCTTCTCCCTCAAGCATCCATTTTTATTTCAATTCATGGGACTATAATGACACATGGGAATCAGTTCAAGGAAGTAAATTGAGTTCTAAATTGGATAGTTCAGACAAGTAGGTATGGTCATGATAGAGAAAGCCTTTTACATGTTCAGGAGCCAGGGATGCCATTTTTTGAGTAGGTTCATTTGTTGTAAAGCATTTGATAAGTCAGATCCACACATCTTGGCATATAGAACTATCTGTACTCTGTAGAGGCCTTACTTGAAATGGTATTTATTATACTGAATTTTAACTATAGTCATTCTAGGCTGGGTTTTCCTGAATCATATGCATTTCAGTGAGATTCCATCTGAAAATTGATATAAATCCTTGAGCTAAGGAGCTTGCCCTAGCAGAGGACTGAACCTGGATATACACTGTTACTGAGCTTTCTTGAAATGTTCCTCCCTCTGCCTTACACTTTTTGCCTGTTTGAACAATATACTATTTCATTAGGACACATTACCTCTTAGAAAAAAATTCCCTCCCCCTCCCCCCAAAAAAGGTAAAATCTATCTTTTGCTGGTTATAGAGCCGAAGGATCAGCAATCAATTTAAATTTTCACATGAAAATGGCTGAAGGCCTCTGGGAGTCTCTGGTTCCAACATTCATCCAGCTTTAGTCGATTCAGGGACACCAGAGCACTGGAGAGTCAGCTTTTTCTATTTCTTTGTTCTTTAAGAGTCTGGGACTTTGTATATTCTTCATCAGCTGTTATGGAAGCATAGTTTTTAACTACATAAGCATTTCCCATATGGTGGTGTTTTGCAATGTTATCTGAGGCAGCATTTTAAGAAAAAATGAATATTTTCAATAAAATTTACCTGCTATAAATTTAGAAATAGTCTGGTTTGGGTTATACTAATCCCACATGACAAAAATATCTGGATGAACTGCCATAGCTAATATTTTTAAAGTGAGATCCAAGCTAAAGACTGTATATCCTTTTAGGACTCTTGACTAGAACCTACTCTTTGCATCCAAGTATTAGACATGAATCATTAATCATTAGTTATCAATAGAATGTAAAATAGTACATCTAGAATGCAGAAAAATCCTTTTGGGCTATAAGAGCAATTTTCATTAAATTAAACTATCAAGTCAAAGAGGGAAGAATAGCAACAACAATTGCAATAGCAACAACTAAAAGAGCCACCAGCAAATCACCCATGCACATAACTTGTAAAAATATCACCTTCCCTTCCCCCACAAAAATTAATGAAATGGACAAAACCTTGAATGAAGTTGATCTTGTGCACAGCACTGTTGCCTAAGAAAACCCCCTCTGTTTTATGTGGTGGTGAATACACATAAATAATACTGGAGGTCAGAGAAAAACAGAATGCACTTATATTTCTAATTGATTTAAAAGTGTTTAAAATGTTGTGGGCTTGAAAAACAGCAACAATTCTACAGTCACATTTTATGCTTGTTGGCTGATATTTCAGTATAGGTTGAAAAATCCTGGATGTACTTTTTGTTTGCTATTTATTACTACTTGCAGAGTATTCCCAAATACAGGTTTTCAGCAAAGAAGACTGGGCTGGTGTCATCAGAAGGATGATTGTCAGATTAAAGTGACTTAAATGGCAACCAAAACAATAAAAAGCATTGGCATAGCACCTTGAGAATCAAACTTTAGCGAAATATGAATAAGGCACAAAGTAGTGGTGAAAAATCCTAAATTATAGTTTCTTTGGAACAACGCTATGTGCAATGTCAAAATATGACAGGCATTACTGTTGTGCTACATTGAGATATCTTGAGGCAGTACTTTAAGATAGCATTCATTTTAATTGAAACCAAATTTTTAAGGTTTATATCCCCTGTAATGTATAGAGACATGTTTCTTCAACACATAGTTAAATCAGCTCCATTTGGAAGGAAAGAAAAGGGAGGAAGGCAAGGATTGGACATTCAGGCACTAAGTAAGGAAAATAGGGAAACAACAACTTCAAGAACCAAGTAAGTACCAATAGTTTTTAGGATTATAAACCATCACTTCAGACACTCAGACAACTAACTAGTATTTTCATTTCTTCACACTGTCTTCCAACTGTTTCTTGGCTATTGCTGGGCAAAGTGAAATTTGCACTTTGCACCAAATTCTTTCATCACTGTGAAATTCCCATTTGCTTAAAGGATGCCTTAACTATATAACATTTGAACAGGGGAGAGGAGGCTGGAGGGACTGCTATCTGATAATGCCTGGGGATAGATAACCAAGGCATAGTTCTTGTCTTCAGAGTTTCCATGACTAGGTGAGGAGCCAAATAATCTTACTAATCATTATAAACACACTATACTGGGTACTCACCACAAAAGAGATTTGTACAAAATAGAGACATGTGGGATAGAGAGGATAGGGTAATATAGGATAATGTAGGATAGACCTTAGGGGTAGGGAAGGCATAGGGAGAGCCCACAAAGCATTGTCCTGAAGTTAAATATCTAAGGGTGAGCAGGAGTTCAGGAGGTGAGGAGGGAAGAGAAGGTGCTCTGAGAGGCGAGTATGTGCACAGACCTGGGGTATTTAACAGATCAGAGCCATACATAGAGCCCCAAGTGTGATACTGGGAATAGCTGGTGAGAGGGATGGAGAGAGTGCAGTCTGAGGATGAAAGGCTCAGGATTTGGATGTTGCCCTTTTAGGCCAGGGGGCACATGGAAGGGTTCGGAATAGGAGCATAAAATGATTCCATTTGCTCTTTAGAAAGACCATTTTCTCTGCCCCATTGACAGCTGATTGGAGGAAGCAAGACTAGAGGAAGGAATGTTGATTTGGGAGCCATTGTCAGAAACCAGGTTTTAAACCAGGACTGAGTTGTGGCACAGGAAGGTGTGAAGATAACTCCCAGACTGTAGACTAGAATTATGGCAGTTTGCTTCACGAGGACAGGAAATGTAGGTTTGGGAAGGAAGGTGATTGAGTGTTGGACTTACTGTATTTGTGGTAAAGAATAGTGTAGAGGACAAGTAGGGGATGGCATGGCTTGATGTTGACCTCAAAGGCATAGGGATATTCATCTAACTGGGCTGGTAAAGTACCTTTCTGGGAGGCATTCTTCTCCTGTATCCAAACCCTTTCCACTCTGTGGCCAGTGCCAACCTCCTCCCCTAGCACTGCACTGGATGTGGATTTTAAAAGAAAAATTTCCCTTGGAAGTTTAATGGGCTGCCAGGCATTCTCAACCTCATGGTAAATAATAATTAGTAATTTAGCTAAGCTGATCTTAGATTTGGAGTGAATGGGAGGAACTAGTCTGGGGATATGGGGGAAACTGCAATTAATGGACGGTGGCCACTGGGCAGCTGGGGGTACATGATGCCACCCGAATTAGGAGCCTATGGTGACAGAAATGCCACCTTCCAGGAGGAACAAGTCCACAGATGGGAAGGTGGGAGAGCCCAGCTGTCACACTTTGGAGTTTTTCCCTAGGGGGTCCTGTTCGTGCTCCTGCTAACGATCTCCAACAATTGGAGCGCAGTTGAAGGAGCCCAACATGTATGTCTTAAGTGCTCCTAATTTTTTAAAAAAGGTGTATTTATTTGAGAGAGCGGGAGAGAGAGAGTGCATGCATGTGGGGGGGGGGGCAGAGGGAGAGGGGCAGAGTCTTAAGCAGACTCCATGCTGAGCCTGACGCGTGGCTCAGTCTCCGGGCTCCAAGATCACCACCTGAGTTAAAACCAAGAGTCAGATGCCCAACCGACTGCACCACTCAGGTGCCCTATAAAGTAAATGTCATCGTATCTGTGAGTCCATTTTACAGATGAAAAACCTGAGACTTGGAGAGTTGAATAACTTGATAAATGGCAGAGCCAGATCTCTCTGTCTATAAAGTCCATAATACTCTTTCTATTCTGTCTTATTGGATCCCTGAGAGGAGAGAGGAAAGAAAATTAATAGAAAGGGAAAGAATGGGTAACATTATTCAAATGTGTTGGATGGATGTAGGGCCTCAGAAAAGATGTTCCTGTGACTTCTTTTTTTTTTTAATTTTTTATTGTTATGTTAATCCCCATACATTACATCATTAGTTTTAGATGAAGTGTTCCATGATTCATTGTTTGTGCATAACACCCAGTGCTCCATGCAGAACGTGCCCTCTTTAATGCCCATCACCAGGCTAACCCATCCTCCCACCCGTTCCTGTGACTTCTTGTTGCAGTGCCTACATTCAAGCCTTTCCCCAGGTCTTCAGGTCTCTAAGTAAGGCGCTGAAGATCGCATTTGAAATAAGCCAAATCTGAAAATCATTATTTTACTTTCTCAAGCCATCAATTAATCACTGGTTATAAGCTTCCCATCCAGTGGCTTTGCTTCCCAAAGTACCTAACATGGTGGGAACATATTGACAGCACTGTGTTTTAGGAGTATGTAGACTAGAGGTTTATAATTTTAAATGTGCTTAAATTTCATGATCTCATTTAGTTCTCACATCAATCCTGCAAGATAACTTTGTTTTCCCAGTGTCAGAGTTGAGGAAATGGAAGATCAGAGAGGTTAAATGACTTACCCAGACCTACACAGCTAGTAAGAGTTGGTGCCAGTACCAGAAAATGCAAATCTTTTGGCTTATTAGCAATATTCTTTTCACAGTATCACACAGGTGTGTGTGTGTGTGTGTGTGTGTATAGATTTACACAGAAAGGAGGGGAAAGTAGAGTATGTATACTAGAGAAAAGGAATGCAGAATAAGATTCAATAAAAATCTAAGGAGCAGGGAACTGACAATTTCTTTGCTTTTAAATGCATCATTTATGTCTTTCAGACATCCGTCCTTCTGTTTTGTCTTTTTTCAAAGATCCTTAGGCTCTTGAGAGATTTCAATGCAGTGCTCCTTGATGTAGCCACATAAGCTGTCACTGAAAGGTCCTGAGGTTGGGGAGTTAATGCCCAGAAGCCCACTGCAGTGCAGTCAAACACTGTGCCAGAGTTGCAATTTTTTTTTTTTTTGCTAGTAATGAGCTCAGCTTGCTTGCTCCATTGTCTAAAACAGATCCAGGGTGTGGTGCTCCTTGATGCAAATGACAGCAACCATGAATAGCATACCTCTGGGGGGGTGACTCTGGGCTAAGAATCCACTTTGGGACAAGCGTCACTGATTACATTCTGAGTTTTACTTTTGAAAGCCATCATTTTTGAGCATAGGATGTGGGTAAAACTCTTAGTACCCCCTGGATCATGGTTCCTTCCACCCATCAGCTTTTGTGGGTACCAGTAGAAGTGTCTCAATTTTCGAAGTGCAAGGCTGCATCTTTACCAAGTAATGAAGCCATCAGACTTGTCCAGGCCTCTCATATGGCATTTCTGCACTTCTCAGGAAATATTTATGTCTGCTGCTTAACTATTATCAACCAAAGGTTAAGTGGTTGTTGTTCTGTCTTTGGAGAGAAGCAAAGATGGCACCCAGGCATACATAGAAAGCTCACTTACACATTTTTCTTGGTTTTCTTGCCTACCATTGCTGTTAATTAGTTCCTTCCAGAAATATCCATCTAAGTCTGTACTAGCATCTTCAAATACAGCTTTCAAAGTACAGAGAGAACATTGATCTTAATGTCTCTTTCCCCTTGAATGTCATGATTTTAAAAAAAAAAGCGCTGTTTCAGTCAAATATACAAAGCAAATTTTTTACAAAGTCTGTCAAAGTATTAAATGTATAAGTAATGGCAAAATAGTTAAAACTCTGCACTTGGAACAGGCTCAGGGTCATTACTTTTGATGAATATTTTCCTTTTTTAAGAGACACTGCTAATATAAGTAAGTAGACCAAAGAGGATATTTAAAATATATTCATATATTGCCTTTTGTTAAGATCTTTAACCCTGGAAAATCATGTCCATAATCATAGCTCATTATCTTAATTAGATCTGTCCTACATTATCTCACAATTAATTCTCATTACTTCATAGGTGATCAGCCTTTTGAAAAGAATGTGAGCAGAATTTTCTGATTTTTATTGTTGATAGTGTCTGTCTTCTCTTTCAAACTCTATTTAGATCTTTGGGGTGTTATAATGGTGATGCTATATTTAATTAAAAATTACATTAGAAAGATATTAATATTCATTCTGATGAATGAACATGGGATTAACTCAAGAATTAAAATCTCTGTAATGGCTAATGAGGTGAACTATGCTGGGTTGCCCGTAAAAACAGAGATGAATCATATAAATGACTGAAAATCTGGTTTTTCTTCCTATTGTCATGCTCTGTGTACAGACAACAGAGGTTTTCAGTAACAAGTTACTTTAACATGTGCTTGTCCTTAAGAGTGTGATTCCACCAGATATTCTTTTTTTAAATTTTTTTTATTGTTTTTTAAAGATCTTATTTATTTGACAGAGAGAGACACAGCGAGAGAAGGAACACAAGCAGCAGGAGTGGGAGAGGGAGAAGCAGGCCTCCCATGGAGCAGGGAGCCTGATGCGGGGCTTGATCCCAGGACCCTGGGATCATGACCTGAGCCGAAGGCAGATGCTTAACGACTGAGCCACCCAGGCTCCCCTTCACCAGATATTCTTGACCTACTACCCTACCCTTAAGCTCCAACACCTTTAAGGGGGATCAAGATTACATTGCCAGAAAGCTGTACCTTTTTTCTTTCTCCATCCCTCACATTCAAGTTGGAAACAAAAGAAATAGCTGTGTTTCTAACAGCTTGTCAGTTAAATGGTTTTATATCTTTTGAGGTGGGAAATAAGTACTGTACTTTCAATTTTCTGGTTTGTAATATAGATCCTGGAGAAAAACTACAGTTGAGGAAGGCAGAATTGTAGCTATTTATGCAAAATAAGGGAAGATTGCAAGATTAAGGTTATTAGCAACTGTTTAAGAGGGCAGTTCTCCTAAGACCATAAACTGTTGAGGCAGATATAGGCATTGTTGGGCAAGTGCTGGGACTCTCTGGGGGCAGGTTGGTTGCATAGGGAGGGACAGTTGTGTGACAGCACAGATAATGAGAATGATGGAAGTTCACTGTGAGAGAGGTCTTAGGCACTATACTTACCGGTAGAAGGCACGTCTGAGCAGAGCAGGACAAGGTCAATAAGGTACCACAGCTAAAAGACCAACAACTTTCCTTGGCTACTGTTGATGTTTTTCTAGATAATCATTTCATGACAAATGTGGCAGGTGAAAAAAAAAAATGAACAAAACCAAAATTTTTCTATCCTAAAAGTGTCTTTGGAAGAGAAGATAGTACAGTTGAAAGAATTCTGAGCTGAATCAAAAGTAATTTCTAGTCCTCCTTTGTCTGTAAGAAACTAACCCAATTGCATAACTTCTCTGGACCTCAGATTCCTTCTCTATGAAATTTGGAGGTTGGAGTAGACAGTGATCACTAAGATCCTTCCAACTTTAGCATTCTGGGAAACTTACAGAGAGTGTACAACCAACTTTCTCTCACACAAACCATATCATCATAAAAGCAGTAAAACAGATGCAATGGACTGATGGCAAAAATGGCCCCAGTCATCGCCTTCTCAGAATTTGCCACCCTTGCAATTGATTTTGCAGATTTTCCCATAAGAGGTAGAGTGTATATCTGTACCCCTTAAATATGAGCTGGCCTGTGATTTGCTTTGACATTGTAGAAGGGTGGTATGGATGGTGTTCCAGGTCCAATTGTAGGCCTCGAGAAGTTTTGTGCTCTTTTGTGCTGCTCTCTCTCTGTCTCTCTCTGTCTCTTGACCCCTACCTCCACAATGAGGACAACTCCTGGTTAATTCACTGGAGAGATGTGAGAAACATGGAGGAAAGCTGAGTCATTCCAGCCAAGGCCAACTTAAGCCTTGTCCCCAGCTGACCTGTTACCTGACCACAGACACAAGAGTGAGCCCAGATGAGATAAACCAAGCCCAGCCCAGCTTACTGGAGCTGCCCAATCCACCTAGACTTGTGAGAAATAATAAATGGTTCTTACATTATGCCAATAAGTTTTGGGGTGTTTTTATACCATAAAAGCTAACTGATACATGAGACTTCCCTAGCTCTACCCTCCACTCATTCACCCACAAATTCAGTTCCTGGTAAGGTCCTTTCCTCTGGCCCTGACTATTTCTTTGGGTCCTTGGGCAATGTTTTATAAGTGCTCATGAAAAGTCTGGTGATCAGCCAAATAGCATCCACAGGATCCCACCCCTGTTTCTGCTGGATACTGCTATTCAAACTGGGCAGGTGGAAACTGCAATGTTGGCAGCCCTTCTAGCTTCCACTGCCTGGTACTCTGACTTTGACAAGAAGTGCTTAAGGTGCCAAAACTTTGTTGAGGGGAGAGTGGCAAAGTTGCAGAAATGCCTTGCTCCTCATTTTGTGTTATTCTCTGTTACATGGTTATCAAAGCTATGTCAATACACAAAATGTCTTGAAGAGGTTTAAATTAAATAAATTTCAGGTTTTATTTACAGCCCTCTATCTACCTAGGGACAGGGAAAGAGATGAGTGAAGATGCCATGTTATGTCCAGAACACTTCTCCCCATTAATGATTAAGGCTTTGCTGTTGGGGGAACTTTGTCATGCCCAACTCTTACCTACCTAAGGATGAGTTCTTTCCTGGGAGGCTCCTTTGTACTCCCCATAAACATACTTCTGTAAGTTTGCCACAATGTTATATGAGATATACCCAGTTATGTTCAAATCCTGGCCCATTATGAAGCTGCAATTGTTTTGACATCCCATTGCAATTGTTTCAAAATTTGCTTCCTGTATCCATAGAGAGGAGCACTGGGAGCCAAGAGGTAGTTAAGTGTAACCTACATATTGGCTGTTTCTCAATGCAGTGCATTTGTGTTTGCACATAATGTCTTAATATTTTCAGTTCACTTTAACCCAGACACAGAATCTTTTCAAACCCATCCTTCTCATTCATTTACACCAAAAAAATTAGTCATCAGCATAGACCTCGCTAAAAATGTTGTGGGAGGATGAGGATGGGGTTTCTGTTGAATAATATGTTAGTTAATATAATCTAGGCTATATTATGATAATAACCTCATGAATCCTAGTGACTCTACACAAATAATACATATTTCTCCCTCATGCAGAATCTGATACCCTCTTTCATCATCTTTTTTTCCAGATTATTGGGATATAATTGACATACAACATTGTGTAAGTTTAAGGTATACAGTGTGTTAATTTGGTTTACTTACATATTGGAAAATGATTACCATTATAGCTAACACCTTCACCATGTCATGTAATTACTATTTATTTTTTATAGTGAGGACAATTTAAGATTTACTCTCTTAGCAACTTTCAAGTATATATATAGTGTTATTAACAATAATCATTATACCACTCCTCTATCATATAGCTATAGCATTTGGATCACATAGCCTCTCCAAGGTCACTAGAGCAGGGATAGGGAAAAAAAACTAGAGACAGTTTCATTGAGAAGTTACAGATTTCTTTTGCTTGCCTTCCACTGGCATAATCTGGTTGTATGATCCCACTTAGGTGTATGGGGGCTTGGAAATACAGAGAAATACATGAATATTAGGTGGGCACTCACAATTTCTCCACCATCCGCTCTTCTAGTCAGATTTCCAATTACTACCTTTTTCACATACGTAGGACAGACTCAAGGGAGACATCCTGAATTCCAGTGCAGTACATCAAGCTCTATAGAATACATGGGCTTCTCTGCCTTGTCTACCTGAAGCTCTTCTTGATCAGATGACCTATGAAATGAAAAGAAAATCATATGAACTTTCCCCCTCCACTGGATTTACATTGGTGGAAAGGGGCAGTATAACTATGGTGCATATTCTCACTTGGAAAGGGGAAGATAGGGGCCACACAGCAATGACGAAATCCCACTGGGAAGACATGGTGAAGGCTCCTGTAACCCATGAGGGTGGTCAGTATTCCTGAATTAGGCCTTAGTTCTGAGTCTTGGAGTTTTTTTATTCATTGTACTCTATGGCTGCAAGCTGTACCCAATGAGATGTTCTTTCTTTTTTTATTATTCTCTTCAGCCACCTCTGAAGTGGGTATTAGGGAACATGGCCTCCTTGAGAGCCACATGATTTTCTCAATGATCTTCTTTCTTATGGAACATGGGGACCCAAGAGGTGCAAGTCTCAAAATGTCAGTGGTTTTTCAGTGGAGACTCGTGGGTTCTTTGTCAATGCAGTTCCCTCACAAACATAGTAGGCTTCTAATGTATTTGCTTCAAATATGTTCCATGTCCTAGTAATCACACCTGAAGTTCTTTTCTAGACAGAATTCTAAAATCTGCTCTGTTTCATTCTCACTTCCATGAATTTCTGTCAGTATTATGGTGGCTACCTTGAAGATGTCTGAACAGGTAAGAAATTCATATACTTAATCGTATCTTTGTCCTGAGTAATTTCATCCAAGAGGAAAGTTTCACAATGATTTTGTTGTTTAGTCTTCTGAGATCCTAAGTTTTATTGTTTGGGTTCTAGAAATAGTCACTTTTTCAATTTGCAAGTGTCAGAATTCCTAAACTATTGCCATCCCTTTCATTTGTTTGCAAACCACCCAGGGTTTTCCTGATCTTATTTTATCCTTGTCATCTTTTGTCAAACATAGCCAACATTTGCTTTTAACATTCTTCCCCTAAATCAGTGGGCTCAGAAGCACATGGTATACCTCCCAAATTACCACAGGAAATAATTTTACCAAATGCTTTCACACTGCATAAAATGGATTATTATTTTCCTGGCCTCCAAAATTGGTTTCCTTATTGTCCACATTCTAACTGCTAAGCAATTGCTACACATTTTAGGTTTCTTTGCTATGGCCTAGATATATCACTGGTACAATTCCTGAATTTGTTAGATTAGATTATGCTAGGCTAGAATATGCTATGGAAACAAATATCCCCATGCCAACCTACCTGTTGGACACAATGAAGTTTTATTTCTTCTTCATGCCAAGTCTTCAGGATCCTGTCTTATTTTGCTATAGACCATGGTTATAAGCTACCATCACATCAGATGGGTATACATTGTGAGGAAAATGGAAAGGAAAGGAAGTTCAGGGTGACGTTTTACTTAGCAAACTTGGATTACATGTCAGTATTATTGTTTAGGTATATTTATTTGTATGGTCGTTCCGTGTGATTAGGAAAGTTTATTGTGCTTGAATCATTGATTTCCCTCCATTTTATCAGATTTACCAGAGTGAAAATAAGCAGAAAGTTTGTGCTAGTGGACATATAAAATAAAACTTCCTTTAAGTTATAATCATATTCAGATTTTTTGCAAAGGTAACTGAATGGCTGTTTCATTTTCTTCTGGTGGCTTACTGATGGAAAACAAACAGATGTTTTTATTTGTTTTATAGGGTTTTTTTGTTTTACAGTTTATTTGTTTTATAGTTTTCAGCAACCTTGAGAGGTAGGCATGGCTGGTATAACTATTATCTTCATTTAATGATACGGAAACAAAAGCAGCTGCCACAGGTCCTGGCACATTGAGGGTCTTATTCAATGAAGTTCTAGACTGGCTAGTAAGTGACATAATCTAACCAAGTTTTCTAGTGTTCTGTTAACGCTGTCTCAAAGCAGCTTCAGAATGCAGGCTTACATTTCTGCTATAAATATTTTCTTTAGAGTTTTGCTGATGAATTGAAGTTTCATAACAAAAGGAAAGCAGATGGCTTTTGGGAGGGGCTTACACTTGCTCTTTGAACTGTGTTTCTGTTTTGCTTGTTTATGCAGCGTGTGCACGAAGGTTGCCAGAGTCTTAATTTCAAACTGCATCATTTAATAAAATACAATAAGGAGAATTAGGAAGAAAGGCTGCAGGGGAACATCCTGCTTATTATCTCTGTAATGAGAGGACTATTTTTTCTCCCATCAGTTGCCAATGATGGGGTTTTTTGTTTCCATTCGTCCGGGCACAATTGTGATATTCAATGAGAGGAGTATGAAGTGCCTCTTTAAAGCCAAACATTCAATTCCTCCTAATTCACAAGGGAGAGAAGGATCAAGTTGTGCAGCTGGGAGGTGATGTTTCTTCCCAGCAGCTGTCATTGAAGAGACACGTGCAAACCATAGAAGTCATTTGTCATAAGAACCCATCCAGAATTTGCTATGCGCGTCTCTCTTGCTAACGTGACATGAAATAGTGAAGCTTTCAAAATCAAGAACGGTGACTTCGTTGTGTTGACATGGGCAAAATGAAGTGGGGAGCTGAGGCAATTATGTGGATAAATCAGGCCAAAAATATCCAACCATTGAGAGAAAAAGTTCCTTTAGTTCAAATTATTCAGAGTGACTGTCCGTGTTCATCAATTTATCAGGATAATGAATTTTATCCTATACTTTACTTTGTCACTACAGATATATCTTTAGTCTATGAATTTGAATGACTTTGTGATATTTTATTTCACTGGAAATTATAATAGGAGTTGAATGAGCAAGCGCTGTGTTACAAGATTGCTGCTGCAGCTATGATAATAGCCCAAGAGAATTTCAGCTTATTCAGTAGCTAGCAGATACGGCTATTGGAATAGGTCTAGGAAGGGAGGTATGCAATCTGTTGAGAATCAAATACTTGTAACTAATCCGTCTCTTCCATTCAGCATCCCATTATCCTAAAATATCTTGGTCTGTAGCTCCTGGCTGCTTTTTCTGGTCATTGGAAAACTGGTCAAAGGAGCCTGAAAATTTCATCAGGATTCATATAAATAATAATATATTATTATATTATACACACAAATGTATTCTTTTGTGTATTTTTATTATCCCTTATTTATATACAAAGAGATAAATGTTTCAAGTACGTGAAGGATAAGCAAGGTCAGTTTTTATGCCTGCCCATGTATTGGCATTGAGCTTCCTATCTGGAATCTTTTTTTTTTTTTTAAAGATTTTATTTATTTATTCATGAGAGACAGATAGAGAGAGGCAGAGGGAGAAGCAGGCTCCCAAGGATCAGGGAGCCCGATGTGGGACTTGATCCCAGGACCCTGGGATCATGACCTGAGCCGAAGGCAGATGCTTAACCATCTGAGCCACCCAGGTGCCCCTCTGTCTGGAATCTTTTAACATGCTCCACTTTTAGCTATCCTTCCTGGTTTTTCATGCTCCCAGAGCCACCAGAATTATGTTGAGGAGGCTCAGGAGACTTCAGGGGGCTGATGGAGAACTTCTGAGTGACCTAGCTACTGCCTCAGGTAGTCTAGCTCTGCTGGAGTCTCTTACCTGTCAGGGACAACTCACCACTCAGAAGTTACAAATAATGAACATATTCAGGGAAACAACAGCATACTGTCTGAGCAATAAATACCTAATATTGATGAATTCTTTATCTTTATCATAAAATAATAACATGAGAAAGAGCCTAGAAAAATGATTCTATTGCTTCCAGTCGCAATAATATTGTAAAATTTTGTTTCTCAAAATGAAAAATGTGTGTGTTTCTGATTAAAGAAGAAAAATATTGTATAAAATTATCAGGAAAACATAAAGGAGAAAATAAAAATCACCTAGAATTCTATTATCCAGAAATAACCACTTGTTATCGATTGTTTATGAGCCCTCTGTGAAAATTCAAAAGTTGAAGCCCTAAGTCCAATGTAATGGTATTTGGAGGTGGGGCCTTTGGGAGGGAATAAAGGTAATAAAACAGTAATCCAATAGGACTGGAGCCCTTATAAGAAGAGGAAGAGACACCAGAGCTCTCTCTGTCTCTGCAAGGTGAGCACATAGCAAGAAGAAGGTCGTTAGAAAGCCAGGAAGAGAGCTCTCACCAGAAACCATTCTGGCACCTTCATCCAGCCTCCAGAACTGTGAGAACATAAATTTCCGTTGTTTAAGCCATCTGTTCTATGGTACTGTTATGGCACCCTAAAGAGACTAATGTAGACTAATACTTTATATCCCTTATACTTCAATATTCTCTTAGACTAAAAAATACATATGCCTACGTACATACACAAATATATACAGATATGGCACTATACCCAGCGGTTTAGATCAGCATTTTCCAATAGAAATATATGGAAGATCACATACATAATTTAAAAATTGCCATTTGCAATGACGTGGATGGAACTAGAGGCTATTATGCTAAACAAAGTAAGTCAGTCAGAGAAAGACAAATACCGTCTGATTTCATTCATGTGTGGAACTTAAGAAACAAAACAGATGAACATATGGGAAGGGAAGAAAAAATAAACTAAAAACAGAGAGGGAGGCAAACCGTAAGAGACTCTTAACCATAGGAAACAAACTGAGGGTTGCTGGAGGGGAGGTGGGTGGGGGATGGGGTAATTGGGTGATGGGCCTTAAGGAGGGCAGTTGATGTGATCAGCGCTGGGTACTGTATGCAACTGATGAATCACTAAATTCTACCCCTGAAACTAATAATATACTATATATTAACTAAATTGAATTGAAAAATTTAAAAAAGTTTTAGTGGCTACATTGAAAACTTAAGAAAATGATAAAAATTATTTTTTTTTTTTTTTAATTTTTTTATTCTTATGTTAATCCCCTTACATTACAACATTAGTTTTAGATGAAGTGTTCCATGATTCATTGTTTGTGCACAACACCCAGTGCTCCATGCAGAATGTGCCCTCCTAAATACCCACCACCAGGCTAACCCATCCTCCCACCCCCCTCCCCTCTAGAACCCTGTTTGTTTTTCAGAGTCCATCGTCTCTCATGGTTCGTCTACCCCTCCGATTTCCCCCGCTTCATTCTTCCCCTCCCGCTACCTTCTTCTTCTTCTTCTTTTTTTTTTTTCTTAACATATATTGCATTATTTGTTTCAGAGGTACAGATCTGAGATTCAACAGTCTTGCACAATTCACAGCGCTTACCAGAGCACATACACTCCCCAGTGTCTATCACCCAGTCCCCCCATCCCTCCCACCCCACCCCCCACTCCAACAACACTCAGTTTGTTTCCTGCGATTAAGAATTCCTCATATCAGTGAGATCATATGATACATGTCTTTCTCTGTTTGACTTATTTCACTCAACATAATACCCTCCAGTTCCATCCACGTCGTTGCAAATGGCAAGATCTCATTCCTTTTGATGGCTGCATAATATTCCATTGTATATATATACCACATCTTCTTTATCCATTCATCTGTCGATGGACATCTTATTTTAATAATATTTTTATTTAACCCAGTATATTCAGAATATTGTCATTTCAATGTAATCAATTAAAAATTATTTTTGAGGTATCTTACCTTTTTTTATATTCTAAGTCCTTGAAATCTGGTGTATATGTTACACAAACAGCACATTTCAATTTCTACTGGCTACTTTCAAGTGCTGGAGCCACCTTATTGGACAGAGCAGATTTAGATCAAGAGCTTTTAGTCCTGGGTTTGGGTTGGAACTCTGTATATTTTTTGCCAAATGTCCTTGGGCAATTTAATTAACCCCTTTAGCCCTGGGTTCCTTGTGTTTAAAATGGAAGTAATCAAAGTATCTGTATCAAAGGGTTGTCATGATTATTTGAAATGATATGTAAAACATGCACCCTGCGTGGTGGATAGCACTCAATAAATTTCGGCAAAAATTATTTTTGTAGTCTTAGAATATGAATCCTTATTTTATAATAATAAATGCTGGTTTGTATATTTGAAACCATTTTCTCATAATATTTGTCCATAAAGTCTAAATGTATAGACACATGCCAGAAAGTGAAACGTGTTATCA
Source organism: Mirounga angustirostris (assembly GCF_029215605.1). Classification (NCBI taxonomy): domain Eukaryota; kingdom Metazoa; phylum Chordata; class Mammalia; order Carnivora; family Phocidae; genus Mirounga; species Mirounga angustirostris. The sequence continues at coordinate 64,949,003 of NW_026991720.1, read as the reverse complement.
TCAAAGATCATGTCATCTCATTGCAGTGCAGTCTGTGTGTGTGTGTGTGTGTGTGTGTTTGTTTCTGCCCATGCTTTGGGAAAAGTACACAGGTGAGAACATGTCACAAAAATCTTTCAGGGCTGAGATGTCCCTTTATTGAACTGAATTCCAAGGTATAATGAGTTGCCTTATGTTGAGAGCTCAGGCAAATATTTGTATCTTTTAATTTCTTTATTGATAGGCATCATATTACTCCAACCACTGCCAAATTAAAATAGCCATTTCATTTATTGACAGTCTCAGCAAAAAGGCTAGGAAAATCAATTCTGAACATGCATTACGGCATTTCTCTGAATAGCAACCATTTCTGGTGTTTCTAAAATCTGCACCATGGTATCCGATTTCTGAGTGGTAGGTTATTAATGAATTCTAGTTGCACCTTTTCCTGTGCTTATTATAATTTTTGTCGGAAAGATAATAGCAGTTTCTGGCACAATAACCTTTCCAACACTGTAACTTGATTTGCTGACAATTCGTATCCTCAGTTCTTATAACTAGAGGAGAAGGGGTGAAGTGGAAGGGTCAATCAAGGGACAGAAATTATCAAAAAAGTTTAAATAACTAAATCATTAAAATGCTGATACCTTCCCACATGACAAAGATATTAACAAGAAGAGGAAACAGTATAATATGAAAGCATTTTTCATGAAATGAATATAATGGGATTGGAGAAGAGGAAATTATACCAACCTACTTGAGTTCATTATAGTCTGAATATTGGCCTTTCATACATCTTCATGAGTCCTAGGTCCTGCTGTCATTCTCTGTCAAGAATAGCAAATCAATATGGCGTTTTTGGTGCGGACCTGAACTAACCTTAAAACTATGTCACTTTAAAATTAAAACTGTTACACTAGTCATTTTTAAGTGTATACAGTGGAGGCTCATGCCAAAGTGATTTGATACCCACCAGCATCCATTTGAAATTACTAGAAGAAACTCTTCTTTTGAGTCATTTTACATTGTTCTCTTTTCTCACTTTCCCCACAGTTTTATCCCAATGAAATATATATATATATTTTTATTTAAATTCAATTAGCCAACATATAGTACATCATTAGTTTCAGATGTAGTGTTCAATAATTCATCAGTTGTGTGAAATATATATATTTTTGACAGTTTTTTAAATTGATCATCCTATCATATTTCTCTGCTAACAAAACATGTTTATAAATTGGAATTATTTTATTCTTTATTCTCTAAAGCTCTGTGGGTTAAAATGTTTCTATTATAACATTTTTGTTAACTAATAATTTATAAAACCAAAGGAAACATACTAAATTTTTGGTATGTTAGTATTGCAAAACATAAAGGTCATTTATTTTTTTTAATTTTTTATTGTTATGTTAATCACCATACATTACATCATTAGTTTTTGATGTAGTGTTCCATCATAAAGGTCATTTCTTAATGAGAAGAATTGTGATTCCATGTGTGTCTCATGGGAAGGAGAATTTAGGGTGTCTCAATGGGGGGCAATATTTCAAATTCTCCCCTGAGACAATATGCCTTAAGGAGGTAAGGTATGAGTGGGAGGTGTGCTTTTCTTTAGTAAAATGGGAAAAGGACAATTGTGAAAGGAGATTGGGATGAGGAAAGGAGAACCCAGCTGACATAACTGCAGGTGTTTTCTTCCTCAGATCGATTTTAGGAAAGACTACTGTATGTTGAAGCTGAGGATCAGATTGGGAAATTGAGTTTCTTAAAATTTCTGTGCCCATTTTCTCCTTTGGAATAATCTTGAGCCCGCAGGGCTCATCAATGCCTCTTGGAGGACCTGGATGATAACTTTCCCATAATTCTTGGTAGAACATTGATGAATGGAAAGGGTTTGAAAAAGAAAACCCCTTCAAGCTCTCTGTCATATTGTAAGTGCCATTTGACAAGGAGCAAGCAAGCTCAGTGTGATATAGTGGAAAGATCTGGGTTTTGGAGCCTGGCTTTGATTTGTGGTGTTGTTACTCATTAACAATTAAACTGCTAGATTTGTCATTAACTGCCAGTTTTGTCATTAATCCATGATTTTGGGTTAATCTTTAGATAGATGTTATAGAATTTCTGTAAAGATTCAATGAAATAACATAGGTAAAGCACCTGAGTCATAAAACATACAGTAGGTGTTCAACAAACAACATTTAACAAATGTATATACATGTGCAGTATTTAATTTCAGCAAAATTCTTCAGAGGAAGGATGAGCTCAAAAATACCCCCAGATTGGTCTCAGATACACTTAAGAGGCAACCAGGTATTTACCTGCTGACTCAGGGATAATCTCAGTTGTTATTTTTTTTGAGAAAAGAGGAAGAAGAGACAACCTACTGCTCTCCCAAACAGTGCTTGGGAAATTGTTGGAATTTTCTCAGCCATCGTGGAGCACAGGATGATATATGCAAAAGCCACTCACAAAGAAGGCCTCTTACTCCAGACACTTAACAGCTGAATACAAAGCCCAACAAACAGCTATAAGGTTTCATTTCACTAGAGAAGAGCTCCTGCTTTGAAATGTTTTCAATGTTTCCATGACAAAATATTCTTCCACAGTCTCTGCATCAGTGAGCTGCTTTGTATTTCTAGCACAGCTAAGCAATTAAAAGAAGATGAATAGATGTATTCCGGCATGTGTGATTACAAATGGCATACTTAAGGTGACAAGGTTTTCTGTGTTAACTGGCTTTGCAGTCACTTGCAAGTTTTTGAAAAATTTTCCTTTTTATCGAGAGTTTTTCTCTGCTTAATCTCAGTTTAAAGGCTATTTTTTCTCAAAGCAAATTGGAAGAGGACTTTTCAAGTCATCTTTGATGGGACAAAATATATGTACATATTCCCTCTGTGCAAAGGAGCTGCTGCTTTTTTTTTTTTTTTTTTTTTTTTTTATGACAGCTCAGAATTGACTAAAGTTTTAAGCATCAAGCTGTTCACCATTACAAAAGATGCTCATCTTGGCTAGGAATGATGAGCCGTCCGCAGGAAACGGAGTTGGTCCGTTTAAATTGCTTCTATATGGCTTATGTTTTTAGTTAAGGTTAGTACAAACAAGGGAGGCTCTCTGAGGATCTTGGACTCAGGATATTTTTGGATCTAGACCATTTCCAGGAGCAGGGAATAAGAGAATTTAGTTACCATTTGGTTGCAAATTGATGGAAAGAGAAACAGATGGCATTAAAGGCCTTTTAATTTAATCTTCAGTTCTCATCAAGTCTTTTATTTTTGCTTGCTCTTTTGGAAAATTCACCTATCCTGGACTTCAGTTAGGGTCTCTCCAGTTATTTGAATTTATGTTTATTAATCTGATAATTAGAATCACAGGGAGTGCTAACCTGGTTGTTTATGAACTGTTTTGTGGCTTCAGAAAATGGATAGTGTGATATAAATTAATAAAAGCTGACTTGGAGGAAAACAAGCCTGGATTCAGGTTCTGACTCTGATACTTTTGGCTCTGTGACCTTAGGCTAGTTACTTGACCTTGTTTAGTTACCAGTTGCAAATGTAAAATGAGGGGCGCCTGAGAGGCTCAGTGGGTTGAGCATCAGACTTTTGGTTTCAGCTCAGGATCATGAGATTGAGCCCCCGTGTTGGGCTCGGCGCTCAGTGCACAGTCTGCCTGTCTCTCTCCCTCACTCTCACCCCCTGTCCCTCTGTGCGCTCTCTGTCTCTGTCTCTCTAAAATAAATAAATAAAATCTTTAAAAAAAATCTAAAATAAGGCCCTGGGATCTGTAACATTCCCATTGGGTGGTAATATGGCCTAGTGGTTAAGAACTTGTCTTTGCCATCAGATGGACCTAGATTTGACAGACCTCTTCTACTTCATAACTGTGAAATCTTGAGAATTTTATTTAATCTTTCTAGGCTTGCTTATTTCCATACTTAAAGAAAATAATTCAAATGTTGAAATAATAATAACACCCTTGTAGGATTATTGTGGGGATTCAAAGTGAGAATGCATGTGTTTGATAAAGAGTAGTTCATAAAAGCTAAGAACTCTCTTACTCTAAAAAAATTATGTACCACTGTAAGGTCATTAACAAAGACTCAAATCATAGAACATTTGAATGGGACTCAGATGATCTAATCTAAATTCCTTGTTTTATAGGGAAAAAGAAACAACAAAAACCAAGTGGGGATTAAGTGACCTACTCCAAATCCCACACCAATATCCCACACCTGACTCCATCTCTGTAACACTAAGTGCGTGTGGCACATTCAACAAATATGCTTTTCACCCCAAGAATTTCCAAATATGGTATTTCATCCCTCAATCAGTGAATTCACCAAAAAGTTCTTCTTAATGGGTGAAATAGAGATCTTTTTGATCACTGTATTCTTTTTTCTACCTAAAACAGCAAATTTTTCATGACTAAACAAAGAAATGGACAAAAAAGATGGAGGGTTCCACCTTCAGTAGAAGAGTTAAGACATAATTATTAAGATAGAGTCCTTTGTCTAGTGCAAATGTGTCTGTGTCTTTCAGTAAATGAAAGAATATCTGCAGACCATTCATAAGAGTTGTGACAAAATTTTTACACTGAATGTTTAAAGTTTTTTTTTTTTTTTTTTTTTAAGATTTATTTGAGAGAGAGAGAGAGGAGAGAGAGAGCATGTGCGCGGGTGCATGAGCAGGAAGGGCAGAGGGAGAGGGAGAGAGAATCTCCAGCAGATTGCGAGCTAAACGTGGAGCCCGATGTGGGGCTCGATCTCATAACCCTGAGATCATGACCTGAGCCGAAACCAAAAGTAGGATGCTTAACCAACTGCACCACAGGCGCCCCTGAATGTTTACGTTTTGTATTCCAGCTCTCATCCTCTCCATGGAAGATGTTTCCAGCCTTCTCCAACCGCAGTTCCTTTAAGAATTATTTTTATTGTACTTTTGCAGAAACATTTTGTACCTTCGTTCCATTTTAGACATTTCATTTCTTTCAACTGAAACTAACTAGGGTTCCCAATGGAATAAAGGGAAAATGTGAATATTCAACCATAAAACAAACGTGTATTTTATGACCTGCACTTTGTGAAGTTACTTTGCTGTGTGTTCTGGCTAACTGGTACCTTTAGACATAATGAATTTTACTGTCTGATAGACTGCTGGAAGAAGTTAGAGTGTTTCCCAGCTATTTAAAACTCTAAATTGGGGACATTAAATGACAGACTGCCTTCCAGTGTTGTTATGGCCTGCATGGCAAATGCACGTTGCCCTTTCACAGTTCTGTGCATGGTGTCTTTTAAAGATAGCCCTTTCACTGTTCCCCTCATGCCCCACTGTTTTCTTCTACAGTGGAAAAGAACCATATGCAAACGCATAGAGAACAAATACTGTACAGGATTTATCTACAAAACATGTTGTGGCTGGAGCTATAATGTTTACCCATATTCTCCAATCTCCATCTGAATAAATAAAGTGGTATCATGGGATAGGCTGCTCTACAGATAATGAGTTTTAAACTCATTCATCCTGAGAAATTTCAACTGATATAGTTTGCCTATCAAATGGATTTAAAATTGTATTGTCACTGCACTGCTTTCCATGGTGATTGCTTCTGCTCTGCGGTTCCATGCCTCAATAGACGGTTTGATTGTATATATCTGCTCCTTTGTTCATACCATTCTGTTTATAATGGTCTGTAATGTACAACCCTCCTATCCTGTAATAAAGCCAAACATAACCCCTTCTGTGATCTTAACTAAGGAATTTATCTGTTTCTAGTGCTATTTTCTGACAGTGAATGAGGATATCCTTTTTGCTGATGACTCTTTTTCTTTTGTTCTTTATCCACCCCCCCCTTCCTTTCTCTCTCTCTTTCATCTATGTCTCTTTCACAATTTGGGTTTGATGAATATTTCTGCTGAATTTTTGTGAAGAGAAGTTTATCAGTGCATTTTTCCTTGTTAATGGCTTCAGTAGCCTATCATTTATTATCTGAGTGCTGGATACCTTGAATAGACAGTGGAGTAGATGAGGCAGTTTCACTTGATGATCTGCCCCCAACTGTCAGAGAATAGTCTTGGATCTTTGATCGAAATCAAGGACTGTCATTTGCCTCATACTTCACTGGTTCCAGGAAGGAAGCCAGAATTATTTTCCCCTGGAAAGAGAATCAGCTATATTTCCTTCAAAATGCCTAGATTTTGCTCTCAGGTTCAATTATCTATAAAAAGAGCTTTTATAGCAAGGAGACTTCACCACAGAGAAATGATGTTAAGTCAAATGGAATATAAAGAAAACCATATTCCAAACTCTCTCTGATAAGTAATTTAATATTAACTGAAATCTGCAGTTGCAGAATATAAAAAAAGAAATAAAAAATAACTCTGCTGCTTTCTCAAGGGAAAGATTACTAAGCTGTCTGGCTGAAGTTGGCCCCTGTGTCCTTTCTACAAAATCACCCTCTTAACCACTCTCTCTGACTAAAACCCTTAAAACATCAATATAGGCATTACAATTTTATTAAATTTGATGCTGTCTCAAAATGACTAGGTGTAGGACATCACTGAATTTCAAACTGACCTTGGCATGTGGAAGAAATGGGTAGCTATAAACAGGTTCAACTGGTTTAGTCTAGATAGAGGTGAGGAAGAAAGACTGTGTGTACAGAAACCAGAGGGGCAGATCCTCTGGTGCACAAACAGAGCAGAAAACAGGTCAGGATATACAGGAACCACTTCATTCCAGATTCTCCTTAATATTACCTTCTCAGTGAAAACTTCTCTGAATGGAACACTTTATCGCATTCCATACCTCATTCAGCTTTATTTTTCATTATATATATGTTGTATATATTAAGTGTATAGTACATGTTGTATATACTAAATATATGTTAAATGTATATTATAAATAAATATTTTAGAATGAGATTATTAATCTGAATTTCCCAATTGTATACAAGCTCTCCCTCTCAACGAAGGCAATAACTTTATTTGGTTCACTGCTATAGACTCAGCACATAGAATAGTACTAAATAAATATTTGTTGAAACAAAAAAATGAAAAATAGAAAGTATAAGTTGATTATGTTACATTATAATGGTAAGTTTTAATTGGGAGTACTGATTGCTAGTAATTACCCCAGTCACTCAACAGTTTTTAGGCTTTATATAAAAACCATGCCTATTTGGTACATGATGATACTATATTAGAAACCTGGGTGGCTCAGTCAGTTGAGCATCCAACTCTTGGCTTCAGCTCAGGTCACTATCTCAGCGTCCTGAGACTGGGCCCCACGTTGGGCTCCACCTTTGGTGCAGAGTCTGCTTGAGATTCTCTCCCTCCCCCTCTGCCCCTCTCCTTGCTCACTTGCTTATTTCTCTCTAAAATAAATAAATAAACAAAATCTTAAAAAAAAAAAGAAAATTATCACAGATCTTGAAAAGATAGATGAAAACTGCATATAGTTCAGCTCCATGGGGTCTATCACATTTGAAGAAGTCAAGGTGGATTATCTCTCTTAGGGAGGAAAATATACAGGAATATGAGATTTAATAGAACTTACTGAATGAATGTAGGGCTATCTAATATTTAGAGAACAAAAGTAGCTAACATTTCTGTAGTGCCAGGCAGTGTTTTAAGTACTTTACATTTATTAGCTCTTTTAATCCTTAAAACAACCCTTTGAGGTAGATTTTGTTAGATGCTGTTGTATAATGAAGACTTTGGCTGCCCTTTTTCCTGGTTCTTGGGAGAGAGCCTCTAAATCCTTGGAATTTCCTCAGTTTTGTTATTCATGGTAGGCCCTGGTAGTTTTTGCTAAGGAGACAACTCATGATAGGTTCCTATATAGTATCAGGATGAGGGGTTGACTGCCAGAAAGACCAATGTGTGATTACAGAGTTGAGTCTTTGAGCCATGCAACATCAGCTCAAACTCCTGGGAGGGGAGATGGGGCTGGAGATTGAATTCAGTCGTATGGCCAATGATTCATGCCTACGTAATGAAACCCTAAGGAAAATTCTACACATTAAAGCTTGAGTGAGCCGGGTGATGTGTCCTGAATCCACAGGGAGAAGACATGGAAGTTTGGCATTTGGTATCCTTACAGATTGTGCCCTGTATGTCTCTTTTCACTGGTTCTGAGTTGTATTCTTTTGCTATAACAAAATTGTAGTAGAATAGTGCTTTCCTGAGTTCTACAAGTTGTGTTACCAGAGTTTTAGCCAGCTGGTCAGAAGTGGAGGTGGCTGGGGAACCCCTGAGCTTATTGCCAGTGTTTGAAGTGAGAACAGTCTTGTGAAAGCCTGAACCCTTAACCTGTAAAGTTTTGCCTAACCCCAGGTAGCTAATGTCAGAATTGCACTGTAGCCCCACTTTACAGATAAAGAAATGGAGGCATGCAGAGGTCAGATAGTTTGTCCAGGGTCTCCCAGCTAGTAAGTGGCAGCATCAGGAATTAAATCCAGGCTATCTACCTGCAAAAAAACATGTATACTCTTAATTAATCATTATGCTATTGTTTTTCTTAATCAAAGAGACCTTTTCAGCTTTCAGTAGATGTAGGATTGGGATGAATCAGTTAGAATTTATTACCCTGTCCACACTTTGCTTTTGAACTTCAAGCATCCAGAACTGTGAGAGAATAAATTTCTGTTGTGTTAAGCTACCCCATCTGTGGTAATTTGTTACAAAAGCCCTAGGAAACTAATACAGTATGACCAAAACAGAACTCTTGATCTGTCCCCCACCCCAAACCTGCTTCCCCTTTGTCTTGCTTTCTTGGCAAATGACAACCATATCCATCTAGTTGCTACAGCCAAAACTGAAGGAGTCATCCTTGATTCTTCTTTTCCTCACCTCCCACTTCTACCCCTGTAACAGACTGACTTGATGCCTGTATCTTCAAAACAGATTGACCTTTTCCCACTTTTCTGGTCAGACCTACTGTTATCTCTGGCCTGGACTACTATGACACCTTCTTCACTGGCTTCCCTCCTTACATTGTTGCCCTGTTACACTTAGAATAAAGTACAGACTTCTTACCTTGGCTTACAAAACCCTACCTGATCTGGCTATTGCCAGCCCACCTGAGTTCATTTCCACTCACTTTCACTCCCTGTGCTTTAGCCATACAAATACCTAAGTTTTTCAAATAGACCAACTCCTTTTTGCTATTTTAGAGGTAAGGCAACAGAAATGCAGAGAGATCAGGTGATTTGTCTAACATCGTAAAACATTGGGAATTCCTGTGTTTTTTCTGGATTCAGGTTAGTATAATAGTGAAAGATAAAGATATACTTTTACAAATAGCACACTGCTGAGAAAGTGCATAGGAAAAAGGAAAAACTTAAAGATGGTCCAGACCCAGAAGGGGAAATCTGTCAGGAAAGTCCATGCCAGAATGAATTCCTGGCCCATGTTGTTTCTTTTAACATCTAACAGATTCCTGTATGTGTTTCAGGTTTAACATGGTTGAAGGTCAAGCATAAGGGACAGTGGGAGTGGGAGGGCATCATACTGAAGTCTGTCCTTTAGCAAATATATTTAAGTGGATCACAGACACCATACCAACTTACCCATTAAAAAAAAAATCTCAAAATAGACTTGGTGGAGCCCTGTAAAGTGTAATAATACAAGGAAAAACAGCTTGGGTGCTGAGAGAAGCTCTGAAGTTTGACCTTTCTCAGATGGGGATGTGATGACCCACTTCCATTCCAGGTGGAGAATAAATTCAGATGAAGTTACCTGCTGCTGTCCTGTGGAGCACACATGTGGCCTTACAAATGAGTGTGCTGCCAGAGCTCAGAGCAGCCAGGTTTATGCATGCACTGATAGTCACTTCTCTGGGTCCAACTGGAAAGGCAAATCAAAACAATAAAGGGTTAGACTTTAGACTTTGCCAATGTTAGAAAGAAATGGCTCCTCCCTCTGGCCTCAGCTACATATATGAAATTATACACACACACACACACACACACACACACTTTTTTTTCTTTCCCTGAACAATTTGAGGATTAGGTGCAGGCTTGCAGGATTCATGATACTTCCCATTTCAGCTTATGTTTTCTAAGAAATGGACATTCTTTGACATAACCAAGTATTATTTTCATAATTGAGACATCTAGCACTAACATAACACTATGATCTAATATACTGTCAATATTTAGAATTTCACAGTTGTCCCAATAATGTTTTCATAGGTTAAATTTTTTTTTTCCAAAATTTGAAGTCAGGATTTAGTCAAAGATCATTCATTGCATTTACTTGTCTTGCTTCTTTAGGGTCTTCCTAGAATAGTTCCCTGGTGCTTTTTTGTCATTTTTTAAAAAGTCAAGATCAGTTACTTTGTAGATAATCCTTTAATTGGGATTTGTGTGATTGTTTTATTATGACTCAGGTGAAATGTTTTTTTCTTTTGCAGGAATACTACAGACTTGATGTTGTACCCTTCTCAGTACCTCTAATTAGGAGACACATTAGGTCATTTTGTTTTTCACTGGTGATGTTAAGTTTGATAAGTTAATTAAGGTGAAGTCCATCAGGTTTTCCCACTACCAAACATACTTTTTCCTCTTTGAAATTAATACATAATCAGTGAAGTGAGACGTTCACACTGTGTAAATATCCTCTTCTTCAGCAATCTTTCACCGTTGTTTTGACATATATTGCTGATTCTTACCAGAATCAGTTATTACCGTGGTGGTTTCCCAATGGTGATTTTCTAATTCTGTTGACTCTTCTCAGTCATTTATTAGTTATAATTCCTCTGTAAAGAAGAGCTTTTTCTTCTTCACCCCACTTAAAAATATTATTTATAATACATATACATGTAAGATATATTTTATATCTGTATGGACTAATGGATTAAAAAATTCATTGTGTTATAATTTGTTTCTGCCATTCTGCATTATGATACTCAAGTTAGAATCATTTTAATTTAGATCCACACCAACTTAGTCCTGATGTTGAGAATCTGAGAGTTGTGTGATTTTGAATCTAACATGGACCAGAGCTCTCTTGAGAAGTGTAAGACTATAACTCTTAAGAGTTAGAAGAGATCTTAAGCATTACCTTTTCATGGACAGTAGGAATCGTCTATATAATGTCTTGTATCTATCTGTGGAAAGCATCCATACTATTTGTTTTCTCTGGAATGCCTATCTTCTTCCCAATCAAGATGCCCTATCACATCTGATTCATCACACATCTTCTGCCATCTGGTGGTAGGTTACTGAGCCTGCAAGAGGAGACCAGGCAGACACAGCCCTTTGATATTTACTTGGAGACCAAAATAGGACTTGTGCTCTCCAATAGTGTCCACATGTCAATGAACGATGCCTAATTAGCCAGTCATTTCTTTGTTGGTAAGAGTCTTTCATTTTAAATGCTTGTGAGTTTTTGGAGGAGGAAAGATGGGAAATATTCACTGGTCTCTGTGTTGGGACCTGTCACAAATGCCACCTAAGTTAAACCTCAAGAATCTCTACAGGGTAGACATTATTATCCTCATTTTACATATCACAAAACAGAAAGGTAAATATTCTGTCAGGATCATGTAGCTTGTAAGTCAGAGTATGAAACCAAAGTATGAAACAAATTTAGCTGACTTTGAAGGCTGTGTTCTTTCAATTCACCACACTGATTCTTAAGTATGTTTATCTGTGTGTGTGTGAGAGAGAGAGAGAGAGAGAGAAAGAGCAAGAGATTTATATGCAAGTTACTGGAGGCCTCCCCAAATTTCAGATTGAAATTAACTGGGTTATAAACAATTAAAATATATTAGAACACAATATTATACATACTTCTTTAGGTGAATGCTGTTCTGATATCAGATTTCCTCATTTCCACAATAAATTTAAGGAAGGCAGTAGGGTCAAGTATTTAAGAGAGCCTGGATTTAGTAATCTCAGACCTGACCTTGTTCACATTTGTTTCTGTCTCCTGAATATGTGATTCTGGACAAGTCAGTATGTGTCCCTAAGATTTAGTGTTCTCATACATAAAATGGTAATGTATATATAATACTTGGTCTATGGAGTTACAAACATTAAGTTAAATAATATATGCAAAGTGCTTGGTTCAGAGTCTGATGGAATTTGTGCTCAGTAGTTGATGATTGCCATTACTAATATGAGAGGAGTGAGTGGGGATCCTTTGAGGCCAGTAAATATTCCTCGTATCTGAAGACATCCCTGATGCATCTTCTTAGAGATGAAGCAGTAAGTTACTCTTACTTTTTATCCTTGACCCTACTTAATGTTTAAATTAAAGTGGTTCTTAGGGGCGCCTGGGTGGCTCAGTTGGTTAAGCGACTGCCTTCGGCTCAGGTCATGATCCTGGAGTCCCGGGATCGAGTCCCAGGATCGAGTCCCAGGATCGAGTCCCAGGATCGAGTCCCAGGATCGAGTCCCGCATCGGGCTCCCTGCTCGGCAGGGAGTCTGCTTCTCCCTCTGACCCTCCTCCGTCTCATGTTGCTTTCTCTCTCTCATTCTCTCTTTCTCAATTAAATAAATAAAATCTTTAAAAAAAATGAATAAATAAAGTGGTTCTTAGCCAAACAGTTCAGGGCCTTAGTACCTGTTAATCAGGCAGCCATCTGTGACTGTGACATGGAGACTATGAATGTTTTCCTTTCTTTTGGTGGATTTGCTGCAGACCAGAGCCCTCAGATACCACGTGACTTGGGAAGAACAATTGTTTGAGGTCATCAAGACAACCTGTGACAGTTTTAAGTCATTGGAGGATAAACTTTTTTTGGTCACATTTGTAAGGTAGATTTTGATATTCATATCATTATTGTTGAGGCAAAGAAATGGAGTATTATCCTCAAATATTCTTAATGTGACTTTTTTGGCATAAAGAGGTGCAATTCTCCCTTAACTTACTGCAAATAGAAATACATGACATTTTAATTAATTTGATACATTTATTGTCTTTTTATATTTCATCATTTTATAGAGTACTTTGCAATGAATTCACTTAAAAGTATTTGTTATTCATTATATGCCAGGCACTAAGTCACTTTACAAGGTGTAGGGTATAAGAAAAAGGTTAGTAAATATAAAAATATGTATATCAATCATTATGCCTGGTACAGGCAATATAAAAATTAGTAAGATACTCTCCTTTTCCCCAATGAACTAAAAGTCTAGTTTGTCATCACAATGTAATGAAATTAGTATTATTAAATACATTTAGTGAGAGATGAGGAAATGGAAATTAAGAGAAGTTGAAATAGAGGCACCTGGGTGGCTCAGTTGGTTAAGTGTCTGACTCTTGATTTCAGCTCAGGTCATGATCTCAGGGTTGTGAGATCAAGCCCCACATCGGGCTCCATGCTGGGCATAGCGCCTGATTAAGATTCCCTCTCTCCCTCTCCCTCTGCTCCTGCCACCCCCACTTGTGCACGCTCTAAAAAAAAAGAGAAGTTGAAATAACTCACATAAGGTCACACAGAGAGTAAGAAGTACAATTGCAAATTGGGTTAATGAAATATTTTTATATTGTTTTATTTCCTATATTGGCTTTGGAACTATAGCTCGTTTTTTAAAAGGCATTGATGTGAATAAAAATATGCATCCTTAACTTATTATAGTCTACTTAGAATCAATATTAGATAACTTCCCATATAATGTAATAATCATACCTCCACTTCCCCCTTCTAGCCTTTAGACTATTTCTGTCATACATTTTATTTATACATGTTATAAATCCTATAGTATATTGCTATTAATTTTATTTAAATAGTAAATTCTCCTTTAAATTGATCTAAAAAGTAAGAATAAAAACATATATTTATTCATGTAGCTACCTTTTCTAGTCATCTACATTCCTTTGTATAGATACATATTTCCATTTCATATCTTTTTTGTTTGGCCTGAAGGACTTCCTTTGACATTTCTTGTAGTGCACATCTTCTGGTGATAAATTATTTCAGTTTTTGCATGTCTCAAAGACTTTATTTTGCCTTCATTTTTGGCAAAATATTTTTGCTAGGTATAGAATTATAGGTTGGCAGATTGTTTTTCTCTTTCAGTGTTTTAAAGGTGTTGCTCCATTGTCTTCTTGCTTGCTTTGTTTGGGATGAGAAATCTGCTCTCATCCTTACTTATTTATTTTTTAAATGTAACATGCTCTCCTCCCCACCCTGACCCCCTGTTCCCAGGCTGCTCTTAAGGTTTTCTCTTTATCACTTGGTTTGACCAATTTGATTAATTTGATTAATCTCGGTAGTTTAATTCCTATTTCTTGTTCTTAGGATTTATTGGACTTCTTGGATCTGTGAGTTTATGGTTTTCATCAGTTTAGAAAAACTATGGCCATCATTTTTTCAAACATATTTTTGGGTCCTTCCCTTTCTTTCCTTGAGAGATTTTAATTACATAAATATTAGGCCACTTGAATTTAGCCCACAGATCACTGACTGATGCTTTGTTCATTTTTGTAAATTCTTTTTTTCTTTCTGAGTTTCATTTTGGATAATTTCTGTTGTTACTTCTTCAAGTTTATTATTTTCTTCTTCTGAAACATCTTATCTCTTGTTATTCCTATCCAGTGTATTTTTCATCCTAGCCATGGCTGTTTTCCTATCCAGTTTGATCGCCTCAGATTTCTGGCTTTGGAGAGTCTCCCTTTTAAAAAAATTTTTCTTGTCTTTACTTAAGATTTTGGACATATGGAATACAGTCTTAATAATTATTTTAGTGCCCTTGTTTGTTAATTCTAACATTGATCTCAGTCTGGGTCAATTTCAATTGATTGATTTACCTCCTCTTTATGGGTTGTATATTCTGGCTTCTTTGTATTTCTGGTAAATTTAGATTGGATGCCAGGCACTGTGAATTTTCTTTTGTTGGGTGCTGAATATTTTTATATTCTTTTAAATATTCTTGTGCTTTGTTCTAGGATGCAGTTAAGTTACTTGGAAACAGCTTGAACATTCTGGGTCTTGCTTTTATAATTTCATTATGTGTAACCAGAACATCATTTAGTCTAGAGTTAATTAGTTATTCCTCATGTCTAATGTAATACGTTTCCAAGTACTTTATCCAATGTTCCCTGAATAATGTGGTTTTTCAGTCTGGCTGGTGATAATGGGCACTGGTCTTTGTCCTGTGAGGCCACTGGGTGTACTATACCTTTAATTCCCTGGCCCCAGGTAGTTTCCTCAAATGATTGTGCTCAATACCTGAGGGAGATTCTCTGGAGACTTCCAAGGTTCTCTTTGTGCCAGTCTTTCTTCAAACATCATCTGCCTTGTTTTCCCTGGGCTCTAAGCTCCATCTCCTCAACTCATATAGTCTGATGGGCTCTGCCTGGTTTCCCCCTCCCTATTAGTGGCCGGGAAACTCTTAAGACAGGAAAATGGGGCAATCATGAACCTCACCTTATTTATTTCCTGTCTCTCGGATCACTGTGCTTTGTTGACTGATACCCAGTTTTTTGAAAACCATTGTTTCATGTATTTCATTTCCCTCCTTTTCTTATTTTAGGTTGTTTTGTTATTCTATTTTGGCTGGAAGCTAAAGTCCCCTTTTTAAGCATTTAAAGATGCTGTTTCATTGTCTTCTGGCCACCATTGTTTCTAATGAGAAGTCAGAGTCCTCCCTATTATTGTTCTCCTATGTATAATAATTTTTCCTCTTTGGCTGCTCTTAAAATATTTTATTTTTGGCGTTCAGCTGTTTTACTGTCATGTGCCCAGGTATGGTCTTCTTTGTACTTATACTGTTTTTGGTTTGCTCAGCTTTTCAGATCTGTGCATTGATATTTTTCATCAAATTTGGGGAAATTTCAACTATTATTTCTTCAAATATTTTTATGCCCAATCTCTTTCTCTCCTATTCTTGTGATACTCTAATTGTATGCCTATTAAACATCTTTCTACTGACACAGGACACTAAGGTGCTGTTCATTTTTAAAAATTAATATTTATCTTTATTCTTCAGTTAGGGTGATTTCTATTGACCCAGCTTCAAGCTCACTGATCCCTTTGTTTCCACTGTCCAATTTTCTCCTAAGCTCATCCAGTGAGTTTTTTATTTCATATTTTTTATTTTTCAGTTCTTGAATTTCTGTTTGGTTCTTTTTTACAGTTTTAATGTCTCTATTGATAGTCTGTGTTCACTCATTCTATTCCTCATTTCCTTTAAATCTTTGAACATGTTTATAATAGTGCTTTAAGAGTACTTCTCTGATAATATCAGCACCCACATCATTCTGAGGGACTATTTTTATTAACTTTTTTTTCACTTTAGGTCAAACTTTTTTTTTCCTATTTGCATTTGTAGCAGTTTTTAAAAAGATATATTGGATATTGTGGGTGAGACATAATTTGTGGACTATGATGTTTCCTTTACAGAATTTTGAGTTTTTCTGGCTGACAGTTAATTCATAGTGATCGCTTAGATCTTGTAGAGTGGTGGTTCTCAACCAGGAGTAATTATCCCCATTTGGCAATGTATATAGAAAGATATTTTTGGTTGTCACAACTTGGGGGTGATGATGGCATATAGTGGGTAGAGATTAGGAATGCTGCTAAATATCTTATAATTCACAAGTAAAGCATCTCACAACAAAGAACAATCTGATTCAATATTTCAATAGTGCTGAGGATGAGAAACCCTATTGTAGATGTTTTAGATGTTGTTAGAAAGGATCTTTTACAGTTTTTTTCCCCCTAGAGCATATCCTTTATTCTAGGGCATAGTCCTTATTTCTAATGTGTGGCCTTTGTGGAGTCTTAACTAAGTGTCCAAATTACTAAATGAAGTCTCTTTCTTCCACCCTGACTGGCTAGAACTCCAAAGTCGCCCAGCACTTTATAGCCTCTGGTATCTTCATTCAGGAATCACTTCTCAGCAACTGTTCTCTGGATGGACTCAGTGAGTTTCACCCTACTCAAGTACAGTCCAGTGCTTGGCCAAGGTTGTGAGGGGCATCTCCATGCAGAGTTCTGGGGACCCTACTTTTTGCATCTTTCCCATCTCAAGTGCCTTTCTCTTTATTTATTTATTTATTTATTTTTTATTTTTAAGATTTATTTATTTATTTATTTGAGACAGAGAGAATGAGAGACAGAGAGCATGAGAGGGAGGAGGGTCAGAGGGAGAAGCAGACTCCCTGCCGAGCAGGGAGCCCGATGCGGGACTCGATCCCGGGACTCCAGGATCATGACCTGAGCCGAAGGCAGTCGCTTAACCAACTGAGCCACCCAGGCACTCTGTGCCTTTCTCTTTAAATTCTAGTCTCTTAAGCAGCCCTAAATTCCAGACTTTGTCTCCTCTGACTAATGAGACTGCCACTTTCTGTACTTCAGTAAGTGCCCTAGATAGAAATATGGGGTCAACATGAAGCTCACCCTACATGTTTCCCTTTTGTCAAGGATCACAGCTCTGTATAGTTCGTTGTCCAGTGCTTGACAACAATTGACTCATATATTTTGTACAGTTTTATAGTTTAGAATGAGAATATTTCCCATACCAGTCATTCAACCATGGCCAGAGGTAGATATTTCATACTGGAATTTGAATCTCAACTCTAAATCTTAGGTTTCCTTATCATTCCTTGAGATTAACAAGATATTCTTTTAATCAGAAGTAATTCTATATAACAGATAAAGATAAAATTGTAGTTGCCTTCTCTAGAAAATACTAGAGAGGAACATTTCTGATAGCCCTACCTTCTTATGCCATTCCCAAAGGCCATTTAAATGCTGGATAATAAGAGCATACAAATGATGTCTTCTTCTCTCTACCATTGATAATAATAGCTATCTTATACTGTATGCTTTCTACTGCCAGGGACAATGCCAATAGATTTATATACATTTTATTTTATGCTCACAGCAGCTCTATTTTCCGTGCCTTATTTATAAGGGAACTGAAGCTCTAAGAGGTTAAGTAACTTGGTCAAGTTTTCAGAGCTATTGAAGTGACAGAGCTGAAACAAAGGCTTAAGTTTGTCTGACTCTAAAGCCTTAAATGTCTATCAGCCAGAGCAGGCTGATTGATGTTCCAAACAACCCCAAAATCTCAGTGGCTAAACACAGTAACAGTTTATGAAAGTATTCTTATTCCCAACATATTCCAGTATGGGTTGTTGGAAATGTCTGCTTCACACAGTCCTTCCTTCATGTGGCCCCATCATTCCCTGGAAATTTGGAGTTCTCTGCTCCTCTACTTCATCAGAAGACAAAAAAGAGAATATGGAGGCTCAAGCTGAAAGCTTTTCAGGCTGGTAAGTGGAGAACATCATTTGTGATCACTTTTAGTTAGGCAGAAGTCATTGAATCCATCGTGAGGCCAGGAAATACAGTCTGGCTATGTCCTCAGGAAAAAAGGAGATTGGGTTTTGGTGAATGACTAGCTAGTCCTACCATACCACATTAAGCCAGATTCTCCCCTAAGTTGCTTGTTGGGAAGCATTTATATACTTTGCTCTAAATGCAGTTTTTCTAATATGTGGGATTTAAGAAGCAAAACAAATGAACATAGGGGAGAAAAAGAGAGGGGCAAACCAAGAAACAGACTCTTAACTATAGAGAACAAACTGCTAGTTACTGGAGGGGAGGTGGGTAGGGGTAGAGATAGGGGGTGAGGGTAGAGGACGGGTTAAACAGGTGATGGGTAATGAGGGCACTCGTGATGAGCCTTGGGTGTTATATGTAAGTGATGAATGACTAAATTCTATGCCTGAAACTAATATCGCACTGTATGTTGACTAGCTGGGATTTAAATAAGAACTTGAGAAAAAAATAAAATACAACACTTGTATCTTAAATGAATGAATGAATGAATGAATGCAGTTTTTCTAGGCTGGGACTTGGTTTAGTATCACACATTATCCTTGAGATTAGTGAGAGTTAACACAATCATGTCCTGAGAAGATCAGGATCTTCAGTTCTTCTATGGTATTGTCCCTCAGAGGGGCAATAATAATCATCAGCATCCCCAATTTTAAGTGATACATTTTTATTCTTATTTTTGACATTTTAATCTATGGCTGGTATCTACATTATTTTAATTAGGGCACTAACTTGCTCTCCCATTGTTTCCTCCTGTCAGGCCACTTAGACCTGGGCTACTGAGGAGTCAATGCCTTGTTTTCTTGGCCTTTCTCTTGTCGATGTGTCAGGCTTTCAGAATGGTGTCTTCCAGTGAAAGCTCAGAGAGTATAAACACAAAGTGGGTGTCAGGAACTTTCTAACTGTCCCGAAAGCAGTATCAGTGATCATTAATAGCCAAAAAATGATCACCATTGCTTCTCGGCCTTTTGGCTAAGATCAAATATAGTATTTGTCCTTATCAGTTTAATATCTGACACATCCTCCATCATAGGACAATATACTAAATGGATTTTTGGAGCAGGGAGATGGAATAGGAGCTTGCTCTGTACACTCCATGCATCAACCTGGTGTCATGTACTTCTAGGAAAGATGCACCCCCTTGGGGTTAAAAATCACAAGTTTGAGGAAGACACTTCCAGAAGGGGCTATATATTGGTTCCTTTGGGAAATGGTGGCAACACCTGGGACACCCAACAGTTAACAAAAAAAAAAAAGAGGCAAATCAGCAAAGCACTTTAGTCAGGTTGCTTTGCTCAGCCCACCTTTCTTTTGATTTGAATATATCTATACCATCTGTTTGGTTGGAGTGTTTGGGCAAGTTCCCTGAATTTCATTCCATCTGCCCTTGCCTCATTCCTGGACCTCTTTGGCCCTCCTTACGACAGCACATCTAAAATTTCCCTGTCTTTAATATCTCTTCCTCATTCATCCTGCAGAGGATGGCCTTTGTCTTTGAAAGTGCAGTTCACATTTGGTCTTATTCTTGCTCAGACACCTTTGGCACCAATGGCACCTCTCCATCTCCAAATCCTGGCCCCACTTTACATCTGTACCTATTTCTCTGGGTTCTTCCCTCACATACCCTCTGATCCAGTCCAGTTGGTACCCTTTGTGTTCCCAGAACATGCTCTCCCACATCCATGCTCTTTTTTTTTTTTATTTGACAGAGAGAGAGATAGCGAGAGCAGGAACACAAGCAGGGGGAGTGGGAGAGGGAGAAGCAGGCATCCTGCTGAGCAGGGAGCCCAGTGTGGGGCTCGATCCCAGAACCCTGGGATCATGACCTGAGCCGAAGGCAGACGCTTAATGACTGAATCACCCAGGAGCGCCATAACTTAGCTTTTTTATTTTTATTTTTATTTATTTATTTATTTTTAAAAGATTTTATTTATTTATTTGACAGAGAGAGAGACAGCGAGAGAGGGAACACAAGCAGGGGGAGTGGGAGAGGGAGAAGCAGGCTTCCCGCGGAGCAGGGAGCCCGATGCGGGGCTCGATCCCAGGACCCTGGGATCATGACCTGAGCCGAAGGCAGACGCCTAATGACTGAGCCACCCAGGCGCCCCACATCCATGCTCTTATGAATTGAGTTCCCAGCATCTAGATACCTTCTCATTCTCATTTCTCCTCCTCAAAATCCTACCCACTTTTCAGGGCCCAAGTAAAAATTGATCTCTGTTATGGAGTCTACACCCATATTTGTGATTAAAGAAGTCTCTCTCTTGCTCCTTTTTGTGTAGCACTTTGTACTAGTCATGGTGTGCTTTGTGTCTCATCTTCTCCACTAGGCCACAAGCTCTTAGGGGGTAGTTGTTTGGTGAGCCTTCCTGTCCACCTCCCGCAGTGCCCAGCATCACACCTTGTTGAGCAGAGGTGCTTAGAAATGCCTATTGGGCAAAATTAAAAGCAGGATGTGACATCAACTGTACAAGGACCTTTTCCTTGAATTAATCTGGAAAGTAAAAATAGACTATTGTCAAAATGACTAGATAATGTACTTGAGATAAACTACTTATGTACAACCTAAAAGTGCATTTAAATGTTCTTTCTCTCTCTCTCTCTCTTTTTTTTTTTTAAGAAGAAACAATTCCTTCAGATAGCTGATTTTGAAATAGATCTATGGGGCATTTTATTTATGTATTTATTTATTTTTTAAAGATTTTATTTATTTATTTGACAGAGACACAGCAAGAGAGGGAACACAAGCAGGGAGAATGGGAGAGGGAGAAGGGCTTCTCACGGAGCAGGGAGCCCGATGTGGGGCTCGATCCCAGGACCCTGGAATCATGACCTGAGCCGAAGGCAGATGCCCAATGACTGAGCCACCCAAGTGCCCCTCTATGGGGCATTTTAATGGTCTGCATTTTAAAAAGATAGTCTTAAATTCCCTAATCAGGTAGGAAGGAAGGTTGGAATTATCCCTATAAAATGTATTCTGATTTCCAGTTTCCAAAAAGGCATCTGAAATAATAGGTATTGAGTGTGCCTGGGATGGTGCTCTGTAGGTGGCTTCATTAGCAATGTCCTAGATACAGTTTTACATCTAGATTGGTTTTGTTCAGGAGAAGCACAACTTTTGTTGGAAAGCCCAACTGCTGGTGCAGCGGGGCAATTGGAATGAGTTCTGTATGAGAGAGATCCTTCACAGAATGTGTATCTTCATCAAAATTCTAACTGCGTTGAAACTGTCATTCAAAGAGTTAACATCTGTGAAGAATAAAAAATGCAATGGAGAGGTTTCAGGCAAAGCATGGGGAGACTGATAAAATTATCAGTGAATTAAATTCAGACAGATGGCTTTGGAAAGGAATGAAGTACACAAACCTTATGTAGAGTATAATGACTCTCACTCTGACAGGGGCTTTGTCAACAGGGTAAGCGGGTTTTCTTCCTTCCTTCCTTCCTTCCTTCCTTCCTTCCTTCCTTCCTTCCTTCCTTCCTTCCTTCCTTCCTTCCTTCCTTCCTCCTTCCTTCCTTCCTTCCTTCCTTCCTTCCTCTCATTCTTTCTCTTTTTTTTTGCTTTTCTTTTTTTTTTTTTAAACTGGATTTTAAAGCAGTTGGAAGTCAAATTTTTCTCCTTTTCTGAAGATGTTATTTAGTACCTAAACAAAAACAACACTAGCTTGTAAAACCACCCGGACAGCGTCAGACTCTGAAGTTTCGGGTGTAGGTGCGCAGCACCTTTGGGTAAAAATAGAAGGCGTATGGTAGGCACCACGCGTGTTGCTGCTTCTCACTGCCCTCAGATTCACTGCCCACATCAATAGGTCCTTGGCAGTGAAAATATTTCTACAGAACAGAGGCCAGTCATTAGCTGTGCTTACAATAGCAGGATAGCAAGGGAAGCTTTCAGTCATTCAACACACACACAGAATAAAGACACAAATAGACTGATGTCTGCTTTTAAAAATTTCGGTTCTTACCATTGTTTCTGGTCAAATTAAAAAAAGATAGCTCTTAGAAAGAGTATCCCATTTGAGACTATCATTTTACATTTAGACAGAAATGGTGAGAAAATGATATGTTATTCCTCTCTCAGGATTTCTTTTTCCTTGTGGTTTTTACTTTGTCTTCACTTATTTGGCTCCAGGGGCCCCCTCTTTCAGGTGCCAGGCCCCGGCATATTCACGCTTGGATGCGGATGGCCAGGCTGCTTCTTAGCAATGGACTTTGCCTTTGTTCCAGACCAGATGTGCTGTTTCTCCCTGGTAACAGTTTGCATTGTGGTACCTTATTACACGGTGCTCTGTGGAACTGGTGCCAAGGTGGCCTCCAATGAGCCAAGAGCAGCGCTGAATCAATGAGACAGCTGGCAGCCCCCCTAGGGAGGAAACGTTTTTACCTTTTTGATTCATGCAGTCTCCGCTAGTTCAGATCCAGGATGCCATGAATGATTTTTCTTAGCGACAGGTGAGAACAAAAAAGCTTTGTAAACCTAATTCAATAGAAGCTGGAGACTCGGTGTGCTATTGATTAAAAGGAGAAGACGATGAAGGGGAAGTGTACACACAGTCCAGTTGCATTTTCCCCGTAATCGACTTCTGTGCTTCTGGCTGTGTTGGAGCTGTCAGGTTTGCTGGGAGGAGAAGCTTGAAAATCAGGAGTATTGTGTTTATTAACCTAGGGTGAGGATTTTAATCATTTTTGTAAGATTGCATGTTATCTTCAAAAACAAGATTACTCCTTTTTCATTTTTTAGCTATAAAATTCACTGATCTATTGCTAACTTTGCTAAAAATTTGAGGTGACTTCAATGGGCTTGTTCACATCATCCAGGCTTTAATGTTTGGGATTTGTTTATCTATTAGGGCTATGGGTTTAGGTAAAAATCACCCACATTTACACTCAAGCAAAGGATTACAACTCAGTTTGAGTTCTCGCTCTTGGTCCTACATGCCAGCACGCTTTTTGAGTGAGCAAGAACACTAGTCCTGCACTGCCTTGTGTCCAATTGCTCTGTAAAAGCAGGCCAGTTCTTGAGCCATTGTAATCAGAGGACCATTAGATGAGGTGGCACAGTACCTGAGAGCTCCAGTCCTGGTGTGGCTGAGAGGAAAAAATGTGACAGTAACAGAAGTCAGGGACCCTGAGGTATATCATCCCCATCAATCATGGCAGACATATTGGCAAAATGATGGATGACATCCAACCACTGACCTTGGTGGGTCAGCCTTTGTCACGCAAGTAACAGAATAAGTCAGAGCAGTGGGTCTACCTACCATCAAATAGGAGTGATAAGCTGTGACTGCAGCAGAGGGAAAACAAACATTAGTGTCAAATGTCGTCTGTATTTCTGAGCCAGGGGGAGTAGGTACCTTATTGTTTAACCATTGAATAGGATTGGGTATTTCAGGAAGGGGGAAAATCAGTGTTACAAGGTGTGCTTGTAGTATTATGAGTTTTTCTCTTAACTAAGATATTACTTAGAGAGTAGTGAGTCTGTAGAGTAGATATTCTCATAGGGTGAAAACTGTTATAACATGGATTACTTTAAACCTGAGTATTGGCTCATATACATGCAGTTCAGCATTCAGTTCGTGACAGATGGTTTGGCTTGGGTATAGACATAATTTAGTCTGGGATTTCTGGTGATTTTCCCTTGATGGTCTTAGAATTTGTCTCTCAAACAGTCTCCCAAAGCTTCACAGTTATAAATGACCTATCCCAGGTCCCTTCTCTGAGTTTAAATATTACTTGATTGGTCATAGAAAGTCAGGAGAAAATTTTAATAATGAGCAGCAGGACATGTGGAGGGCTTGATGTCTACTGAGGACAAAAGAAACAGAGATTATGATCCACTTGCATTTCCTGGGAAAGTGAGGTTAGAATAGATTGAAGCAAGATCTACACATTTATTTTCCAGATGGCTTTATGCCATGTTGTGAGGAATTCAGTCAGCTTTATCGCCAAGATCCATATCCCTAAGCCAGTGGAATCACGAAAATCCTGTCTCATCTCTTTTGGAATCAATATTTAAAAAAAACAAGAGACCCAGATATCATGTGCTTGTCTCCCCTCAAAGCCAAAAACTCAGGTTAGTATCCTGAGGAGTCCAGTCAAGGGGAACCAATCAGGTGGTGTATTTACATTTAGGGGTCAGACCTTGCATATTTCCAATCCAGCCAATTCATGTTGGTATGCACTTTCCCCCAGACATCTTCTGTGTGCTTACCACTGTGCCAGTCATCAGTAAAAAGGTTAAGGCAAACAAATGAGACATTATTTATCATAGCAGGCTTTATAGACTTCAAGAGGTGGGTACAAGCTGAAAATGCATATGAAATCAAGAAGGACTTAGGAAGAAAAGGAGCAATATTATATGCATACTAGCTTTATTAAGGAAAGGAAATCTAGGGGTGTTTCAGAGTCAACCTTCCCTCTTTTGAGATTGGTATCAGGGAGGATGAACATATCTTCTCACAGATGACCTGATGATATAAGCTATTTGTCTGAACCAGAAGGACATTTCTTATATTCTCCAGCTCTTGCAATTGGAGCAGACACTGAGCAGGCAAAACATCTGGATCGATTGTGTTTGGCTGTGGGGACTGGTGTTTAGAGAGAGAAGATAGGGCATAAGTTCTGATGGTATTCTGGATGTGTTTCTTTCCTTTCTGGATGAAAGCCAAAGATGCTGCTAGACTGAAAACTGAGTTCTCTTGGTAATATTTCCCATTCTACTTGAATGCAGGATTTATAAGACATTGCTCTTTGGGTCTAGGTGTCATTTTGGGATCACATCATGATAGCTCTGTGTGTGTGTGCTGGGAGGGCAAAGTTGCAGAGCAGTTACTCAGCTGTGCTGGGGAAAGAAGCAATTACCAGAGCACGTTTGAGCCCCGCTTGTCAGAGTGAGTTTCACTCGGGTACAAGGAAAGCATTAACTTGGGCAGTGTCTCTTTTTGAAGGCTTAATTTAGTTTTTTCTTCCCTTTAATTGTGCGATTTCAGTATTTTAACCACAATCCCTAGGCTGTAAGAACCTTTAAACAGCTCTTTATTATGAAGCAGGGCATGAGTTTTTGAAGAAGAATGAACAGGGACCTACATAATTTACAGGAAACTGCACGATAGAATTTTTCTTTACAAAGAACATTGGGGTTACATTGGCACAAGCCAAATACCTTTTTAATGAATAGTCAGTAATCAGCAGCAGCTACAGTAAATGCTTGAGTTTTTTTTATCTTTTATGTGCTATGAGTCCATAAATTAAGCATCTGATTCTGATTGCTGTCATGAATACACACGCCTCTTGCTACCCACCCCCACTGCTCAGATCCCCTGCATCAGCTCATGCTCAGTTTAGAGCAGTGTGAAAAATGGAGGGCAAATCTCTTTTAATATGTTCAATTTCCATCCACTTTCAATGCTATAATGGAAAAAGAATGTTGACAATACACTCCACTTTCTTTTTTGGATCTAGATCACAGTTTGGGTTTTAAGACAGCAGTATTATGTTCTAGAATGTAAGAAAAAGAGTTTATACTCTTTTTTTTTTTATATTCAAGAGCCATTAAAATAAATTGAATTTGCCAAGGTGTCTTTTTTTTTTTTAAGCAAAGCTTTATCTACATTGTAGGCTTTCAATTTTCTCATTCCTCTAAGATTTTGCACATGTTATTTTCATCACTTGGAATGTATCCTCCTTTTTTCTATTCTCTGCTTCTCAGTATTTCTAATTTTAACAAAACCCCAAACAAATGCTTCAGGAAATTATTCTTTTCTCATGTCATCTACCGCCAATCCTGTTCACTTATCTCTCAATTGTTCCTTAGCCTCTGTGAAGTTTATGTGAACAGATGGTTATTAATTTAAAACCAAGATCCTTTCTAAAAGTTTAAGAATATTTAAAAAAATCTAAACATATTTTCTAATTTCAACAATATTATATTTGGTAGTTATGGTTCCAGGCCAAGCAACAAAGGCTATTTATCCCAAAGTATGGATTAAGTACAAATATTTAAAAAGGAGCATCAGAAAATATTATTGTGATAGTGACAATAAGATAAAATATTAGAGCTTCATATGTGCCAGGTACTGTTTTAAGTCCCTCACAAATACTAATTCATTTACTTTTCACAATATTCATGTAAGGTAAATACTATGATTTTGCCTATTTTACAGAGGTAGAAACTGAGGCAGGCACAAGGAGGTATAAGTAATTTCTCAAATTTGTGGAGCTAAGTGGTAGAGCCCAGGCGCTTAACACAAAATCCTATGATTTTGACAGCAGTGTTAAGGAAAAAAGCCTATAATATAACTTTAGTAAGTATATTCAGAAAATAACTCTGGGACCCTTTTAAGTGCTTTGTAGATAACGAACGAGAAGGAAGAAAAAAACTTCATAAATATGGGCTATGTTAGTTTCCTCAAAGGCCCACTAGGTGGCAGTGTTGCATGCTACAGCTTTGTGGCTTAATCTGCTTAACCCGGGGCCTGGGGTTTGTAGGGGGAAGTGAAAGTGAGAAATATGTGTGGAGTGTTTATTATTCAGTTGTCATAAGTTGGAGGGTGACTTATTAATGGTTGTCACTTGCTGTTATCCTTAACTTTTTTTGAGCTTATATTCTCCCTTTAACTCAGTAAATTACAGTATTTTAGGACAGAGAATATTTTGTCTTTCCACAGCTCCTGCAGTTGAGTTTCTCATACTCGGAAAATGGCAGAAGTCATTCCTACAGAGTGCAGAAGCTAAACTTTGCCATGGGAGAAACACCTTCCTGATCAAGGTATTTCGTCAGCCAAGTAAGTTTCTTACTCCATCTCAAGTAGCAATCTAAACATTATATCCACTCAGTATTGTTGAATACATGTCATACAGCATTTGGAATTCTGATTATTACATAAGCACAGTGATTTTGTAGTTTAAGTGTGAAAAATATCCATTGTGTCATTCTATCAGCTGAAGAGAGTGACTTTTCCTGCTCTCTTTTGTATTTCACTGTTATTGCCTGAGGAGGGAGCAACACTGAATGGAGGAAACCCAAGAGAAAATTTGGGTAGAATGTAAATACTGTGGAGAGGTGAAGTGTTTAACTTTGCATTAGGTAAGCAGAATTTCAGCAAGTCAGGATCAGCAAATTTGTGCGATGTTCTGGTAAGCCACTTCCCGTCTGCAGCGCACTCATTAATTTTCGGAAGCCTGACAGAATGGCTAAAAGGATGATCAATTTCAAGTGTCACTCCTGGCATGTTTTTAGCCTTATGTAAAAGGAGTTCTTGACAAGGAACCCTGTTAGTGCCCTCAAAATGTCTCCTATTATTAAATATTGGGAATAAGCTGAAATAATGAAACTAGCTTTTTTTTGGTCATCAGAGTGGACGGTTTAGGAGATGATGAGATTAGTGTCTATTACTGACTATTAGGTAGGCCCACTTAAGCACTCAAACCAGCAAAACCTTGAGAGAAGTAGACACATTTCAGGAGAGCTACTTTTCTTTAATGGATTTGTTTGGAACAAATGGGATATCTCTACTCATTTTCCAACTGATTGCATAACATTGTTACCTAGCAGATAAAATCCTGTCTCTCTTCCTCCTCCTCCCTATCCGTTTTTATTCTAATATGTTGCTTTAATCCAGGGTAGGTAACTGGTGTCACTGGAGCCCCTGAGCTGTCCCTGAGGGAGTTTTAGGTGGCACTGGAGGTGTCTCTCTACAGAAGGACAGTGTCTTTCTCTCCTTGTGTTTGCTTCTCTCTTTCTCCTCACTCAGGTATTTTTTCCCTTCTTCCCTGGATGTCACATTTTTCTCCTTTTCCTTTTGATAACACTCTCTATCCTTAAATCTTTAGGCCAAATCATAGGCAGTGTTGGCCATTTTGATACCTGTTGGCAGTAAAGCATTTGCTGATGTTGGTCTTAATTCCCTTTATAATCTAATATTTGGTGAATTGATTTTATTTCCAATGTGCTTGGTGAAAAAAGGGGAGAAAGTTACTACAGATCCCAGGTGCAGAATCTCTACGGCAGAGATGTGGAAAATTCTAAGAAAGATACAGCCTTAAGGTCAGACAAACATTGCACGGCCCTGTATGTGGCTCGGTAGTGTGCAGGCACTCGTGTCTGAATGGCAGACAGGGGCCAGGTGGTTAAAGCAAGTGAGTGGCACAGACTTCGTAAGAATGGAGAAGAAGGAAAGAGCATGTAGGCCATGTCCTGTGGAAGAAAGAAAGACAGGGAGAAGGAAAGAAAGAAAGGAAAAGAAAAGAAAAGGTATTTGCAGGCCCAGAGTACCATAGGCAACTTTTTTGTAACTCCTGCCATAAAGTAAATACTATGAGTTCTGGAAATAGAATATTGTAATTTTGTTACACCTGGGAATCTTAATGTTACCACAGTGTTCCGGCAGAACAGTTTGAGCACAGTTTTCTAGATGAATGTTCATCCACTCAATTAAAACTCTGTAACTCATCAGAATGTGAAATTCTGAACTAAGTTTGGAAACAATAAACTGACTAATTAAACAACGTCACCTACTGTTAAAATACAAAGAGTTATTAATTTATAAAGCTAATTGGATTGGAATCCAACTAAACTCAAACCAGAGTTACATTCTAATTGCTCTTTTACTTTAGAAAATATCAAAGACCACGAGATGATATTTTTATGGTGACAGTTCTTAACAATCCATGCAGGCCTTCAGTAGAAGCCTTTATGAGAGTAGTGGTATTTGAAAGAATAAAGTGTAACAGGTCAACTTTGTGGAATTGACTCAGAGTGCATTAGAGAAGGAATTTTTAAAGGCCTTTTAAAAGTATATATTCCATATATACTAATACCTAATAATCTCATTATATGTTTTTTTTAATTTTGTTTTCTGCAATGTTGTCTGAAATACAGATTTGACAAATTGAGTTGTTCTCAATACTTTGAAGCAGTTACGAATTGTTTCCTTTGTCTTAATAGAGCTGTCAGGCTGTTTATAATCATGTTGGCTTTGATGTCTATCAAGAATTGACACACAGAGAGAAAGTTGGGAGGCCTGTTTGACATGACACTCCCCCATAGATGCAAGGTGACTGACTTACCCAAGTGGAACAGCATGTAGAGACAGCGTGACATGAAGTAGAGGATGCTTGGTTTTCTAGTCCAGATGCCCATGGATGTTTGGGCATTGCACTGTGAACACTTCCTCTCAGATGTTTGTCTTCAAGGAGGGCCTCAGGTTGTGGGGGTTCTTCCTTTCATAACCTACGTTAAAATAACCTCAAACAGACCTGTGAGTCCTATCAGTTTTCCTCTTTGGTGAGTTTCCTCTAGCTGTTACCCAGCCTCCTGAAACTGTGGCCTGCCGAGTTTCTTGGGAGTCCTGAGCACACCCAGGTTCCCTGTTCCTAACATCCTGTCAGGAAGTGTCAACTGCAGCTTAATCCTCAATACCGAGGACTGTCAGAACGCTAATCCCCACCCACTGTGGGCTCTCAGTAAAATTAAATAACTCCCAGGAACGGTGCTGAGCCCTTACACCGGACTCTGGAGGTCTGCAGGTGTCAAGGTTAGTCCCCTGTGGCAGTGGGCTGGGGAATCCTGAAACCACCTGCCTTTTGGCCACAGCTGTGAGGAGCCAGGCTGTATGGGACATCCCCACTTTCCAGCTCAACACTGCTACTGGCCTTGAGCAGATGCCGCTCAGGGCGGGTGACTTTTACCTCCTTGGGCTCTGTCAGTTATGCATTCCACCTAATGACCTTTCCTTCATGTCTCTTTACTTGGTGCCCATTTATGGGTGTAAACAGTGTCTCATTATCAGTTCCCTCGCTTTGGGTTTTGCCAGCCTTGTGTCAGGCTACAGTCTGTCAGCAACCTGTCACCTGCAGTTCAAAACCAATACTCCTGCTCATTTTGCCCACATACATCTTTTTCTCTGCCAGTGGACGGAGCCTCAGTGCCATGCTTAAGGTGCCGTTGTGTGGTACAAAGGAAGACAGGGCTAGGAGAGGCTCTGAACTCAGTCACCTGTCAAAGATTATGTCTTTATGAGGCAGTTTCACCCAGGCTTTCCTATTTGGCTTGTAGTTTTTCCCTACATGCCTCTCACCCTTCTTGTCACTTATCCACATGCCCCTCAGAGAGAACTGTGGTAGCTATTAAGTGGGATTTTAACTTGAACAACTGTAGGACTTGAAAGGTGAAGGTTGGTGGCAATACTGATGCAGTGAGTGGGAAGAATAGGCAATTGCAATTCACTTGCCACCCATACACCTCTGTGGGGAAGATGATAAACAATTGGCTTGAGAGAAACAGTCATAAGGCTCCTTTAAGGGTTTATACAAGAGAAGAAATAATCTGTTTTGTTTTGGGTAAGGCACATTGCTTCTGAAGCTGATTGGTCTTGTCATACGACTATACTTTCTTCTCTTCAAATGTTTCATTTCTCTCTCTCTTTTTTCTTACTAGATGTAGAAACCTACTTCCTACCTTAATGGCACTGAATTGAGTAAAGCTGCATTTCCTTGACAGTAAAAAAGTATGCACCATAGCATGTTGCAAGCCAATATGTGTGTGGTGTGCATATATTTCATCCCTGGACTTCTGTCTGAGCAATGAGTGAACACACACACACACACACACACACACACACCTCCATAACAATCTCTTTTTCATATCTGCCTAGATAGGTAATGTCTTATGTAAATAAGTCTCTAATTAATTTTTATGACCTACACAGGCTTCTGCAATTCTTTTCCTCAGCACCATTGTGTACAGAGTTAGCATAATATTAAAGTTCTTTTAATAATTTTTATTCTTTACTCTGCTATCCTATTTCCAATCTGTAACACTTTAAAAATCTATTTTTTTCTTTTGAAACCCTTTTTCCCCTTAAACTGGAAAATTTTATAATTAGGTGGTGGGATAAAATCAGTAAAATAAAAAAGAATCTCTCAAGATTTAACTTCCTATGTGCTATCTTTGGATAGCGATTTGCAAGGTGCCTGAGAATGCATGGCCTGAGAAGTTGTTTGGACTGCACTTTTTTCAGTAATTGAAGTAATAGTTCATGTGTGGATGCAGATTATAAAGTTCTGTAATAGTTCCCATTTGTTCATATTTTTATCCTTGCTGCCAGCATCTGCTTTATTTTCTGACTGCATTTGTAAGTATTCTGTAGAAGCTGTATGAGAATTTAACCTTCTCTCTTCCAGAGGACAAGGGAATGCTAACAGATGAGGCTCTAATGGGGTCTTTTTGCATCTTCCCATTTTCCCACCAAACTGTGCATTTTATCCTGCTTCAGTGTTATGATTCACATGGAGTAAGGACCCAATTTCATTCGTATTACCTCAGCCAGGTATATGCACCAACAGGCATGTGCTTTTTACACCAAGAGGAGTTCTCACTGCTCATTGCAGAGAACTTCTTTTTAAAATTTCCTGGTAGTAGGATTTTTATTTTAGTCTGGAAACACAAGCATTCCTCTGGGTTCTTTTTGTGTGTGTGGAGCCAAAGCAAGTTTCTAGAAGTCAGAAGCTGTGCCTTCCCTTTGCTTTGTTACGGGCAAATTGTGGAGGTTTCTCATTACAGATTGTGCACTTGGCATCATCTTTACAGGAGCGACAGACCTTTCCATTTAGTTACAGTATGTGTTTCCGAAGACAAATTAAATCTTTTCTGCTGAGAGCAGAGAGATCTTTTTCTTCCCTCAGCCAGAAAAGATCTAGTTAGCTTATGTTAATAACAGAATCCCCCATGTTATGGCATGACTTTCTCACCATGCATCTTCTGAAATACTCCTCATATGACTGGATGTAATCAGGAAGTGGGTAGTATGATTAAATAGTCCTAATTTATGTTGGGGCAGCTTGGAGCTAGAAGCTTCAGAAAATATATGTAAGAACCTCTCATATTTCTGGTATTTTAATTAAACAGTTTAATATGCACATTTCCCCAGATTTTGATACCATACTCTACCCCCTAAATACCCACTAAATATTTTATGTTGTATTTACATTGACTTCTCATAATTGACCAATTCTAGATGAATTCCACACCAATTATCAGGAGAATAGTTAAAAGCATCCAGAGGGTGAGGTTGAAGCAAGGTCAAATTAGAGGCAAAGACCTGGTGTGATCATCCCCATACATGTCTTAGGTTAGGTGCCCCAGCAGCAGACCCCCGAGATGAGGATTAGCATAGGAGTGATTTGCTAAAGAAATGCCCCCTGGACAAACACAAAGGAGTGATGGAACCAAGGGTGTGATTCCATGCTAAGATACAGAGGAGACTGACTTTGGTCTACCCCACAGGGAAATACTTGAGGCAAGAAAACTGGGCTTTTCTAACCCTGTACTCCATGAGCTAAATACTCTGAGGGTGAAGCAAGCTGACTCAGTAGCTTGAGGGCTGTATTCCACAGAAGAATAATAAGTATTATCCATTGAAGGTTAAGGCCCACTGCAGCCAGAAGAGGCCACAGAATCAGCAAGGGGCAAGTGGGCAGAGTACGGCACAACCACGTGCTCTAAATCCTGTGAGAGCTGGTTTGGGCTTCATAGTATCACTTGGATGTTTCCTCAAAGGTGAATTATTTTCCCTTTAGTTAAGTCTACTAGGATACGAGTCCATTAGCAGGAAGCTTGAATGCTAAATAGAAGAGATATCCTGGAGCCCAATTCAATCTGCTTTTAAGAGTTGATTGTGCACATCTCTTCCTAACTCCTTGTTCAGGGATGCACTGGTAACTTGTCATCAGCTATGGTGGGAGTGTTCCCATATGGAAATTTGAAATTGCCACCGATCAGGGCTTTAATGGGGGGCGGGGTGGTAGGGAGGGAAGCTGGTAGTTACAGTGATTACCATCATAGCACCCTGATGCCAGGCAAAAATGTTAATAGAGAAAAGATATTACTAAAAGTGAACATTTATTCTATTAAATACACTAAATAATGTACACAGTAAATAACATTAAATAATGTATGTGAAAGCATTCTTAAGTGTGAAGTGCTATATAAATGTAATTCTTGAAATCACTTGTTGCAACATATGAGACTTATAACATTTCTCACCAGTGCCACTAAACTGGCAAAATACTGTAAAAATAATTGTGAAAAGGTGATTCTTCAGTTGTTCTGATATAACTGTTGCTGCTATTAGGCTAGAACAATCCCAGAAGAGAGTTTAGTTATCACTTTCTTCTTCTTTTATTTCCTTTCCCCGAGATGTCTGGTTAATTGCATTATGACTCATGTCTTCTATTTTTGCTTCTCTCATAGGTAGATATAAAATGTTTTATTGGGAGAGGTCACCACATAAACGTGTAATACTCTTTGGTGGATATTGTGAGGAAAATAGACTAGTTCAATAGAAAGAAACCACAACAAAAAACCCAAGAATTTCTAGCCTGCCTGAATATTTTATTTTTTATTTTATTTTTTATTTTATTTATTTTATTTATTTTTAATTTTGTTTATTTATTTGACAGAGAGAGACAGCAAGAGAGGGAATACAAGCAAGGGGAGTGAGAGAGGGAGAAGCAGGCCTCCAGCCAAGCAGGGAGACCGACGTGGGGCTCAATCCCAGGACTCCGGGATCATGACCTGAGCCAAAGGCAGACGCCCAACGACTGAGCCACCCAGGCACCCCTGCCTGAATATTTTAAAGGAACATTCTTCAAACTTTAAAAAAACCCAGCAATGATTTTTTTTTTTTTAAGTGCTATGTTATGACACCTTGTTTGAGGGATGGGGGAGGTCACTTCAGTTCATTTAGCAGCCCCTAACATGCCATGACTAGTACCCAGGCACTGGGGAATGCAGTGAAGAAAACTGCCCTGAAAAGATTGATTCATAACCCCTCTCCCATTCCAGAAAGTCAATGAGTCCTATTTGATAGCTGAGATTTTGAAAGCTCAAGAATGGTAGACAGAATCATACCCTCCCTTCCAAAAGATGTTCACATCCTAATTCCTGAAACCTGTGAACATGTTACATAGCCAAAGGAGCTTTGCAGATAAGATTAGGCCAAGGATTTTGAGATGGGTAGATTATCCTGGATCATCTGGATTGGCCTAATGTAAATTACAAAGGTCCTTAAAAGAGAGAGGCAGGAGAAGGTGTGATGATGGAAGCAGAGGTCTGAGTGATTGGAAGCGGTGATGAACCAAGGAATGAGGTAGCCTGTAGAAGCTGGAAAAAAACAAGGAAGGAGATTCTCCCCCAGGGCCTCCAGAACTAGCACAGCCTGGCCAACATCTGTTTTAGACTACTGACCTTCATTCAGAACTGCAAGATAATAAATTTGTGTTGTTTTAAGCACTAAGTTCGTGATACTTTGTTACAGCAGCAATGGGAACAAACACACCAAGATTCTAGGCTCTAGTCTCTCCTCCAAAGGTACCCCTTGGGCCTCCTTTTTTATAGTGCTGTTTGGTGATTCCCATGAGCTAAGAAGGGACAGTAATAAATGCAGCTCCAGAGAGGGATGCTGCATGTGACTTTTAAGGAGCTTAAACTTTTCTGCATTGATTCATTTATCCCAACAGATTTTTTTTTTATTAGAAAGGATTTTATTCTAACTTAGCACACAAAAACATTAATAGTTTCTAATATATGAAGTCTTTTCAAATTATATTATCTTCCTGCTAACCTGATTTTTACAAGATAAGCATTTTCTATTATAAATGAATTAGGTATTCATTATAGAAAATTGGAAATAGAGGGAAAAAGAAAAAGCATCCATTTTCCCATTATCAGAGAAAACCATTCAACATTTTTTCTTCTAATGTTTTATGCACAGTTTTTATATTTATTGCACTTATTTAATAACATTTTGTGTCCTGCTATTTTTACTTAACACTATATAAATATTCACTGTATGCTTGTGAACTTATTGTAACTATAATTTTTTCTGTTCTCCAATTTGGATTCTTGAATAAACCCAAACGCAGTGAGGGGTTCTTGCATGCAAATGTAAAAAAAAAAAAAATCAACTCTAGCTAATGGAAACAGAAAAGAATTATATTGAAAGGGTATTTGGTGACTTATGGAACTAATGGGCAGACTAGAGAATCAAGGGAGATGAGATGTAGCCAATATCATGCTGCTCAGGACACTTATGATCGTGGTTGTGGGGCTTTCGCTTCTGACTATACCATCTTTCAAAATTGCCTCCAATACACAAAGAGGCCCAAGAAGCATTGTGCCAATCTTTGTGGTAGGGGTCTCCCTGCATAGCATAGTAACCTTGGAGAGAATATTCTGATATTGTCCTCTATAAAATTCCTTAAACAATCAGGTTTCTATATTTTTAAGGGATTTATATGCCACTTTGTGATATGTAGGTATCTTCCCAAGGTTTCTAGGATAACTTCTACCTTGATTTCCAAATCATATCAAGATATCATCCATACAAGGGACAAATATGATGTCTTGTGTAGAGATGTGATGTTCAAAAGTTTGTTTTATACCAAACTGTGGCATGGAGCTAGAGATTTCATTAGAATCTGAGGTGGGATGGATGGTAAAAATATACTGTGTTCCTTGCCAGATTATAGCAAACTGCTCTGGACTTTTCTGCTTTTAGTGATATATAGAGAGAAAGACACTTTTTAAAAATTAAAAGCTACATATTAGATACCCAAATCTGTTTGTTTGCTTCAGGAAGGACAGCACATATGGAACAGCACCTTCACGTAGAGCAACCAAATGATGAAGTGAACATGTTGTCACTACCTTAAATTCTCTAAGACCCTCATGTCTTCTGCAC
The DNA here is from genome assembly GCF_029215605.1 of Mirounga angustirostris. Taxonomy (NCBI): domain Eukaryota; kingdom Metazoa; phylum Chordata; class Mammalia; order Carnivora; family Phocidae; genus Mirounga; species Mirounga angustirostris. The sequence continues at coordinate 64,912,986 of NW_026991720.1, read as the reverse complement.
AGGCTAAACTGAAAGTTAAATGGAATTTTCCATGTATTTGTTCCACAAATATGTATTAAGTACCTAATGAGTGCCAGGTCTATTCTTTTTTTTTTTTTCCTTCCTTTTTTTTTTTTATTATGTTATGTTAATCACCATACATTACATCATTAGTTTTTGATGTAGTGTTCCATGATTCATTGTTTGCGTATAACACCCAGTGCTCCATGCAGAATGTGCCCTCTTTAATACCTATCACCAGGCTAACCCATCCCCCCACCCCCTTCCCCTCTAGAACCCTCAGTTTGTTTCTCAGTGTCCATAGTCTCTCATGGTTCGTCTCTCCCTCCGATTTCCCCCCTTCACTCTTCCCCTCCTGCTATCTTCTTCTTCTTCCTTTTTTTTTTTAACATATAATGTATTATTTGTTTCAGAGGTACAGATCTGTGATTCAACAGTCTTACACAATTCACAGCGCTCGCCATAGCACATACTCTCCCCAATGTCTATCACCCTGAGTGCCAGGTCTATTCTAACCTCTGAGATTGCTAAGCAAACAAAAGAGTTAAAGGTTCCTGCCATCATGTAGCTTATATTCTCATGGGAATCACCTCGTCTGCATTTTTCTGGTTTGGAGGAAGACACTCATCCCAGAGGATTTACTATTTGGGCAGAGAGGGAGGGTGCCAGGAGCTTCCAGGTAGCCCTTCCTGCTCTGCTGGCTCGCCCTTCCTTCCTTCCTTCCTTCCTTCCTTCCTTCCTTCCTTCCTTCCTTCCTTCCTTCCTTCCTCCCTCCCTCCCTCCCTCCCTCCCTCCACTCATCCCAGAGGATTTACTATTTGGGCAGAGAGGGAGGGTGCCAGGAGCTTCCAGGTAGCCCTTCCTGCTCTGCTGGCTTGCCCTTCCTTCCTTCCTTCCTTCCTTCCTTCCTTCCTTCCTTCCTTCCTTCCTTCCTTCCTTCCTCCCTCCCTCCCTCCCTCCCTCCCTCCCTCCCTCCCTCCCTCCCTTCCTTCCTTCCTTCCTTCCTTTTTTATTTACTTATTTTGACAGAAAGAGACACAGTGAGAGAGGGAACACAAGCAGGGGGAGTGGGAGAGGGAGAAGCAGGCTTCCCGCGGAGCAAGGAGCCCGATGCGGGGTTCGATCCCAGGACCCTGGGATCATGACCTGAGCTGAAGGCAGACGCTTAACAACTGAGCCACCCAGGTGCCCCTCTACTGGCACTTTCTACATTTGTTTTCAACCTTGGTACCACCTTGAGGGACATTTTGAAAATTTGTGGGTGCATTTTTGATTGCTGAAGTGATTGATCAGTGCTACCAGATTTAGTGGACCAGGGCCAGGAATGTTAGTCACCCTGCAATGTGCAAGGCAGACATCCACAAGAGAGGATTGTCCTACTCCTGCACAAATTGCAAATGATACTCCAGATATTCTATAGCCTAAACTAATTACATCCTTCACAAAAATACTAATTATGTTTGGACAATTTTGATACTCTTTGAATTTTCCAGGAGTATAAACTGAAAGTTGATTTTACTTTCTTTCTTTGGAACTTTTTAAGGCTTGCACACAATTTTTCAAAATCACAACAATGGCAATACTGCTTCTGTCCCTTGAGTTACCAACATGACACACATATGTCAGTCTTCATTGGCAGCTGTAATATTCACAGGGATTCTATGTATGGGGCAAGCATCTAACTAATTCATTATGACTTCTAATGTAATCATGAAATTGCATAATTATAAATTAATTTCCTTTTATTTATTCTTCATATTATAGGTAGGCCATTCTGTTGTTCTGTTTAAAACTATGTGTGTAGATTGGTTATATTTATGAATTTCATTCCAGGGAAGTATAGCAGGCTTTTAAAAATGTTTCTCAAGTTTTATTGACTTGAGATTCACCACTTCTTTGGTTCCACAAATCAAGGAGCCAGGAAGGGGATTCTGTCAGCTGATGAGTGGGCAATGGTACACCCAAGATATAGGGAAATAACCCATGTTATTGCATTATTAATTGGGTTATTATGCCCATGATATTTTGGGAGTTCCAACAGGACTACTGTGATATTCTCTTTATTCAGAATTTATCTGTATTTATTGGAAGACCTACATAAGCCCCTATCTAACAGGTGAACTCCAGTGGTGCTCTGGGTAGCTAAGATTTGGAAGTTAGCTTTAGCATGTGACCAAAAGTCCCCAGTGCTACAGGTCCCCTTTGAAGGCCAGGGGGAGTGTTCACAGTGAATGCTTCTATTGAGTCCTCCTCAAGGACACCCTACTTCCCCTTTAGTTAAGAAGCTCTTCCCCATGAGGTGTTGGGATTGCTGACACTTGTGGCTCAGGTTAGGTCTCTCTTCACCAGCCTGGAGACTTACCATTTATACAAATTTAAGAAGCACTTTGGTGATCTGCTCATATATTTTGGTGCTATAGACTTCATGGTCAGTTGATCTCTGTCAAAGAGAAAAAATGCAAGTCAGCCACTCCAATTTTCACCCTGGCCCTCCTTTTGGTTTGTGGTAGCCTCTCTTGTGTCAGGTGGCCCACCAGTGCCCCTGAGTCTCTGTCATCTCAGGATCCTCCCATCCTCAGAGCATTCAGGGTCTCCATTTTGCTGCAGTGTCTCCCTCAATATCCTGACCTTAGGCAAGAACCATTTAAGTGCTCTTCTGAGACGCTGGCACTCTCCTCACCACATATTTCTCAAGGCCTTGGTGAATGGTGTTAGGACCATTCTTGAAGGACCTAGAGGATTGGTGGTAGATGAGTTGCACATGATTAATCCATTCCATTATTGTATTTCATGAGCTGTTTGCATCTATTCCTATTTATAGACCAAGTTATTTTTTTTACTTAGCATCTCAGCTTCATTTAATGTTGCCCACTGTCATGTCTAAGTTTCAGGAAAAGCCTCCAAATGCCAATTAAAACAGATTGTAACTGCTTGAATTAATTTCTCAAATCTAGACTCTCTAGCGAACATACTTGTGCTGAGTATACTTGTTTGAGCACCTTCAGAATTCTTTCCACACATATTCCCCAGACTTTTCTGACTTTAAATTGTGGAGTCCAGAAATTCTTTTGGTGTAGACTCCTTTTCTACAAGTGTTTGACTTCGTGATTGTATTCCCAAAACATGCTGGGATCTGACACTAGTTATAAAAGGTAGTGATAGCAAGAAGTGAGGGATAAAGAGAACTGGCTTTTCCTTGCAAAACAACTCTTTATATGAGGTTACTAGAGGGCCTTCACATACAGTAGGGACAGCTTCATCACACAAAGGTGGCAGTTGAAGGTTTAAAGTACTTTGAGTTCTCCAAATCTTCCCCATATGTACTAGTCAGCTTAGGTTACTGTAACACAATACCGTAGACTGAGTGTCTTAAACAACAGGAATTTATTTCTTATAGTTCTGGAGGCTGGAAATCTAAGATCAAAATGCTAGCTGATTTGGTTCCTGAGTGAGAGCTTTCTTCCTGGCTTGCAGACAGCTGCCTTCATGCTGTGTCCTCACACAGTAGAGAGACAGCGAGCTCTCTGGTGTCTCTTTCTATAAGGGCACTAATACCATCATGAAGACCCCACTCTCATGAATCATCTAAATTTACCTCCCTAAGGCCCCATCTACAAATACCATCATACTGGGGGTTAGAACTTCAACATATGAGTGTTGGAGGGAAATGATTCAGTCCGTAGTGCCATATATCCTCAGTGTAATTTTCAAAGTCCAATTACTTTCCAAAATTAATATCCTAATTTTCACATATGACACAAGATGAGCATATGAATTTAAATGGTGTGATTCAGTAATTTCTAGGATAAACATTCTCAATTATTGTTGATTTCCAACTGTCACCTGGCTTTTTGTGTCACACTTTGAATATTCAAAATTCCAGGTGTGAGTGTCTAATTGATTGAGCCTGTGTTGTATGTAGGCATGTGCCCTCAAGTCACAAGGCCTTGAATTCTTTACCTCTTGGGATTTCCCTGAGATGGGAAGGATGTTCAGGTGCTGAAATCCCAATTGTTTTCTATAAAGATGTTCAGATATTTTTCTTCAATGTTCTTGCTATTTTAAATGACAATGATAAATAGCAAGGTTTTCAGTTATTTCCTGGATAGATTCTCTGAAGTAAAGTTTTGAGGGTGTTGAAGTTTTTGTAAAAAAATTTAGGATGTGTGGTATATACTGTCAGATTGGTTTCTAAAATTTTATACTAATTTATTCTTACTCCAGCAGTGTTTGAGTTGTTCTATTTCAGTGTATCATTTTCCCCACTGACCTAAGATATTTCCTTTTCTGTCAACAGTCCATTAATTTTTTCTTGAAAAAAAAAAAAAAAGACTTTGTGTCTTTTAAAGAAATTTAGTGGGGCGCCTGGATGGCTCAGTCAGTTAGGTGTTTGACTCTTGATTTCAGCTCAGATCATGATCTCAGGGTCATGAGAGATTGAGCCTGGAGTCGGGCTCTGTGCTGGGAGTGGAGCCTGCTTAAGATTTTTTCTCTTATTCTCCCCCTGCCCATCCTCCTCTTCTCTCCCCTCCGCCCCAGGCATGATCTCTCTTTCTCTCTTAAAAAAAAAAAAAAAAAAAAAGCTTAAAGAAACTTAGCATTTCCCATGCCAAAAAAAGAGAAAAAGAAGAACAAAACAAAACAAAAACCCTCCTCAAGCCAAATAACATTCATGTAAATTTACTCTTGGAAGAGCTACTCACAGCATCAGACCAATTTAGATATTTCTAGATTTTCCAGATTTAGCCAAGGTACACCCTTGCCATCCCTTTATGTCTTACTTGGTGCCCTTATTTTTCTTATGATGATTAAAAATTCTGAAACGTGCTTTCTTTTGGATTACATGTTTTTTGGCTCTGAGGAAATACCTCTCTTAGCCAATACTGGGAGTACCTGCTAGGTGACTGCTCTATATACAATATCATGAAAGACACAGCAATGGATGAAGATGCTGATGGATTCAGTAACAGGAAGGCTTTTCATTTCCAGATGTTTTTTTATAATCCTGTTTTCATCAAGATCTTTGTTCATCTATGTATGGTGGACTTGGCCATTTCCCTTAAACCTGTGTCCAGGGCTTAAACTGTCAAAGCCCTTTATAAAATCCATCAGTGAAACTCTCCAGCCCAATAGTACACTTTCCCCTCTGGACTCATTCTCTATTATGCTTCTGCTGGTTCATTATGCCCTTCTTTTCTCCAACACATCTCCACCTGTCAGCCCCACCCTTTTTAGGGCAGCTCCTCAGTGTTTCCAAGAAAATGAATAGAAGTTCCTTATGAAGCATATTTGATTATATTTTTTGTTGACTATTAACCTTTTCTTTGAAGAATTGAAACACAATTCCCACTGTGGGGGACTTTCATGCACTGTGTGTCTGACCTACCACATCAGTTTGTTTTGTGTACAGCATAATGATTCAATCTTTGTATATATTGTGAAATGACCACCACAATAAATCTAGTTAACAACTGCCACCATACTTGGTTATGCAGTTTTTCTCTTGTGATGAAAACTTTGGAGGTTTACTCTCTTAGCAACTTTCAAACATGCAGTACAGTATTATTTTCTGTAGTTCCCATGCTGTATATTACATCCTCATGACTTTTATAACTGGACCTTTTGTTTCCCTTCATCCATTTTGCCACACCCCACCTCCCACATCTGGCAACCACCAAGAAATAAGTGTTGGTGAGGATGTGGAGCAAAGGGAACCCTTGTGCACTGTTGGTGGGAATGTATACTGGTGCAGCCACTTTAGAAGACCGTATGGAGGTTCCCCCAAAAAATTAAAAAAAGAATTGCTATATGATCAAGTAATCCACTTCAGAGTATGTATCTGAAGAAAATGGAATGAAATGAAAATGAAAACACTAACTTGAGGGACGCCTGGGTGGCTCAGTCGTTAAGCGTCTGCCTTCGGCTCAGGTCATGGTCCCGGGGTCCTGGGATCAAGCCCAAATCGGGCTCCCTGCTCGGCAGGAAGCCTGCTTCTCCCTCTCCCACTCCCCCTGCTTGTGTTCCCTCTCTAGCTGTCTCTCTCTCTCTGTTGAAAAATAAATAAAATCTTTAAAAAAAAAAAAAAACCACACACTAACTTGAAAAGATATACACACCCCCATGTTGATGGCAGTGTTATTTATAATAGCCAAGACATGGAAGCAATGTAAGTGTTCACCAGTGAATGAATGGATAAAGAAAATGTGGACTATATAAGTATGCCAGACAGAGAAAGACAAATACTGTTTGATCTCATTTTTCTCTTATTCTGTATTGAAAGTTTTTCTGAATATATAATTGAAAGCTGAAAATACTGTTTTCTCAGAATTTGAGAAAATGTTTGATGGCAAGAATTTCCTGGGCAAGCTCTTTCTTTCTAAACCTGGAACTGTAATTGGAGAGATAGAAAGTTTGAATCAGAATCTCTTGGTATGAAAACAAAGAATCTGTATTTTTAATAAGAATTCCATATTTTTATTATTTTTGTTTTGTCTTTAGCCAAAACTACTTCACTCTATATTTTACTTTTCTGGACTTATTTTCACAGTTCCATTTCATGGAAAAAATAGTTGGTTTATTGTTTTAACAAACATTTCTTCACTGAAAATCAACTTTGAATTATAAACTGATACAAAGAAGAGCCAAGGTCCCTGCTTGCAAGGAATGAACACTCAGAAGGGGGAGACAGACAAGTAAACAATTGCATGCAGCTTGAGAAGGACTATATTAGAGGAGGATACCCAGGAGAGATGTCAGTTCAGCCTGGGGATTGGGTGGGCCTTCCTGCAAGTAGGAACACCTGCACAGGCAAAGACTGAGGGCACCAGTGTCTGTGGTTTCTGCTCTGTGTGCACATGCATGCCTCTCTCTCTTTGTGCTAATCTGACTTTAGCCATGTTCTCTTTACTATTTTCAATTCTACAAGTTAAATCTCATTTGTTTCTTGCATCCCTCACCATCTCCTTTTACCCTCCCCATTTATTTGTTTATTCACTTATATTTTATTTATTTTAATTAAATTTCTTGTAAATGTGGGCCAGAAGTGTTTATTGCAGAAATCTGGCCAAGGTTCCAGTTGGGCAGCCCCAGTGGGGTTGGACTTAGCCCCCCTTCATCTTTTTAATTAAACCATTCTGAGTTGCCAAACTCCATTGGCCTTGACCTGCCAGATTCCTCGTCTCCATTGGCCTTGACCTGCCAGATTTCTCGTCCCAACCACTTATTCCTTCTGCCTCTATTTCCTTATGCTGCTCCTTTGTTCTTGTATAACATGGACTAGAAAATGGATTTGTTCCTTCAGGATCCCTGCATTCCCACAGCCTGTTCTGTGGGCCCATCAGTGACTGAAAGACTATTTCTGACATTGAATGAGGAGGTATGATTTGTCCAAGACATGTACAATGATTTCTCTCCACTCCCTACTCAGGAGCAGGTGGTTTGCCACAGTTCTGACATCAAGTTCTCCCTAACTACATGCTGCCTCATTTGGATGAGTGAAGGTTGGATACTGCCAACCCTCTGGAAAGACTTAAAAGACTGTTCATAAAGTATCTCTGGATTGAGTCTCTTGGAGCGTGTGAGAGTAATTTGGGTTCATTTTTGAGTCAGTTACTGCCTTCTCCAGGGTGTTCTTAGCCCAGTGACAAATTATCTACTGATTGGGCCTCTTTGTCCCTTCTTTCTCTTTTAGAAACCGTATACATCTCAATTTTCTTCACATTTTCTTCCTTTAAGGTGGGCTTCGAGGTAGGGCAAATGTAAGATATTGAAACATTGAATATTTGGGAGGATTTGGGCTAAGGGAAGATTCAAATATTGTCAGGAAGGGGCCTTCACTAGTGTGCTGGGAACCTGTATAGGACACCTCTTCCAAACCACTTTGCATCCTCTCAGCCATGTTTCAGTGACTGGTTCTGTGCGTCATTCAGGTAGCTTCTCACAGGTGTCATCTGTTAACACCTCACCTCAGGTGCTAACATCTATCTTCCTTCCTGCTCCCGAGCTTTTCTAGTGCCAAAACCTTGACCTCCACACATGTGCATCCTGAAAGTGCATCTGTGGAGTCATCTGTGACCACTGGAAACAGAAGCCAATGGATAAAGTACATCGGCCTCTCTTTTGTTTCCTGGGTGAACAGTTCTGACATTTCCTAAGGCTGCTCAGAAGGTTACAGCAGGATCCAGCACAAGGCACATATAGCAGGGGCAAACTGTAATGCATCTTTGTATTATTCTTTCCTCTTTCTCTGTTTCACTCTCATTGATCCCTCACTGCTGTTCCATGAATCATATTCCGTAAAGAAACTACCTGTGCTTAAGACTTTACATCAGTCTTTGCTTTCAGGGGAAACTCAAATGGTGACATCAGGATTGAGGGGCAGAAATCCAGCTTACACTGTTCACCAAAACTTAGGGCTTGTTGCAGGGCTTCATCTGTCCAAAGGAAGGGACAGTCTTTTCCTTCTACAAAAGTGTTATCTGCTTGCCAATCCCTGCATTAGGGATCTTTCTAGAGGAGGGAGCCTATTCTAATTTGTCTGCTGAGAGGGGGGAGCCTTTAAAGATTTATAGGCTAGTACTGGCTCTCATTTCAAATCAGGTTATCTGATGAAGTGATTGGCCAAGATTCAGTTCACACTAAAAATCCAAAAGTATTTTTCAGATGTTGGGCAAGGGTGGGGGTGGGCAGAGGGAAGAAGGGAGACTGAGATGGATAGTGATTGAGAGGTGGTGGTGGAGGAGGTGGAGGAGGGTAGGGTGGCTAATGTACTAATGATGGACCTAGTTGACATACCTAGTCATGAGCCTGGCTTCATTCTCAGGTCATTTTTATAATTCCACATGGGCTGAGCTTTTTTTTTTTTTTTTTAAAGATTTTATTTATTTATTTGACAGAGAGACACAGCGGGAGAGGGAACACAAGCAGGGGGAGTGGGAGAGGGAGGAGCAGGCTCCCCGCAGAGCAGGGAGCCCGATGTGGGACTCGATCCCAGGACCCTGGGATCATGACCTGAGCCGAAGGCAGTCGCTTAACCAACTGAGCCACCCAGGCGCCCTGGGCTGAGCTTTTTAATGGGTGTAAAAATGCTCTGGAATGCTCAAACACACTGATTGACATTTTGATCATTCCTTCTCTACCAAGGCTTCCTAACTGGGTCCTTAAATTGTACCCCAAATTTAGACAGTATGGAATTATGTGCATTATTTTTTGAGGGACGTCTTTAACATCAATAAAATTCTCAAAAGGATCCAAGACCCAAGGCAGGTTAAAAACCAGAGTAGATAAGGGACCTGGCCTCCTCCCTCGGAGTCTCTGCAGTCCAGACACATGTGTGTCTTATTCCACTGCCTGTATCCCAGCATGCCCTGTGGCTCCCGGAGCTCTGACTGATGTACTCCCACGGACCAAACACCCTCCCAGCTCTCAAGAACACCACTTCACATGACTAAAGTGGGTAAGGTGATTCTTCCCTTTCTACTGAATTGGTCTTCAAAAATTTTTGCTTGCATTTTTCCAAAAAATTTTGAAAAATTATTTGCAACCTCACATCTAAAAATGGATATATAAAATTTTTATCAATTTTAAATATTTGCAGAAGATGTATAATCTGGTATATTGTATACCCTTTAAATATATTTGAATCAAAACTTTAGAGCTGCTAAGCTCATTCAGTAGATTCAAGTGTCTGACATATCATTTAATTAGCAAAGTCAGTCCTTGCAGTTGAACTTTTCAGCCAGATCAAAGTTATTTTCGACAAGAAAAAATGTTAGACTTTAATTCTTGAAAAATTCAAATCAATACATTACCACATTCCTGTGATAACCTTTTTAGTTCTGAATTAAAATTCTTAGGTTGGTAAGTTTATAGGAGTAATTAAGGAAGTAGGTGGGGGAGAGAGACAGAGATTTGCTACAGGTTAAAAAAGTTTTAGCTCTGGTCATTATTCCTTCCTGTACTCTCTTTGCTCTCCCTCAGAAGCATTTCAGATTTGTCCCCTGGTGTGCTTTGTAGATGGTGTTATACCCCAGGGCAACTGACCACAGCAAAATGAAGTATGGGGAAGAAGTGTTTTCTTTTGTCAAGTGGGGAGAAGGGTTGTTGTGAAGGGAAGAAGGTAAAAAGAAAATGGTCAGAAGGAGAAGCATTCTCAAGCATGTCAATTAAAACATTTTTTATGTTGAAGTAATTTCAGATTTATAGCCGAGTGGCAGAAGTAGTCCAGAGAGGTTCCCTGTGCGCTTCACCCTGCATAAGAATGCTGAGCTCTCTTCCTAGCCGTGCCTGTAGCTGCAGAGTCCTATCTCACTATGGCCTTCAGATCTGCTTTGAAGGGGAGAAGGCTAGAGGATCTGTCAGTCCTGCCAGGAAACTAGGGCATCCTTGTTCGCAACAGAGAATGGGTGGCTTGTGGCCTGCCACTGTTTTTGGGCCAAGTCAGACAAGCAAATCTCCTCCTCATAGAAGCACATCTTGAAGTTAATAGCCTGGATCTATCCTAAACCAATAATTGACCTCTAAGCACCTACTGTTATGCCCTACTGCTACCTTATTTTTTTTTTTTTAAGATTTTTAAAAATTTATTTGAGAGAGACACAGCAAGAGAGGAAACATAAGCAGGGGGAGTGGGAGAGGGAGAAGCAGGCTTCCTGCGGAGCCCGATGCCGGGCTTGATCCCAGGACCCCGGGATCACGTCCTGAGCCGAAGGCAGATGCCCAATGACTGAGCCACCCAGGCACCCTGCACTACTGCTACCTTGAGAGCAGATCACTACTCTGTAAACCAGCCACCACCAAAAAGGGAGCAAAGGAAAGGAAGGATTGCTTTAGCCATTGGGTATATTGGGTAATACTAAATCTTTCCCTAAGCCACTTAATCTCAGAGCAAGCATACCATTAAGGTTAAACCTTATGTAATTTCTCATTTTACTATCACCTTCACTCTAATTCCTGGCTTCTTGTCTCTTAGAGTAAATGGTTTCTACAAGTTTATAAGCATTATTACAACTTTTTAAAAAGTATTTATTTATTTATTTGAGAGAGAGCAGGAATGAGGGAAGGGGCAGAGGAAGAGAGAGAATCTCAGGCCAACTCTTTGCTGAGTGAGGGTGGAGCCAAAACTGAGAGTTGGTCGCCTAACCGACTGAGCCACCCAGGCGCCCCAGTATTATTATTTCTGATGAAAATAAAGGTGTTTCTTTCTTCAAAACAACAACAAACAAATCTTGCTTCTGCTGATGTTAACATCTCACACAACCATGGTGTATTTATCAAACCTGAGAAATTAACATTGGTATTGACATTATAGATTGGTACACATTTCACCAGTTTTTCCTTGTGTCTTCTTAAACTCTTCAGTCTGTGATGGTGTTTGGTGTTTTCTTGTCTTTCATGACCTTGACACTTTGGAAGCACACTTGTCAGATATTTTGTAGACTGTTTGTCAGTTTGGGTCTGTCTGATGTTTTCTCATGGTTACACGAGGGTTATGCATTTTTAGGAAGAACATCCCAGAGGTGAAATGCTCTCATTGCATTATATCAGGGGTGCATGACATCAACATGGCTTATTATGGGTGATGTTAATCTTGATCACTTGGATAAGTGTTGTATGCCAGTTTCTCCACAGAAAAGTTATTCTTTTTCCCTTTCCATTTTTTATTTCATGGAATCACTAAGTATAGCTCACACTCAAGGGGAGAGAAATTAAGCTCCACTTCCTGGAGGGAGGAGTATCAGAGAATGTGGATATATGTTAAAACCACCACAGTAATTACTACATATTTTGGGAAAGGTTCTTTGAGGCTCTTCAACGATCCTGTTTCTCATTAAAGTTGGCCCACTAATTTTAGCTTGCATCAGTGGATCTTATCCACAGTGATTATTGCTGTGGCATTCTGATGGTGATTTTCTTTTTCACTCATTTCTTCTTGGCTTCACTCATATCCAAGCAACTATATAAGGAAAACTTGTCCTTCTCCATTTATTTATTTATTCAGTCATTTGTTTATGTCACAACAGAATCATGGATATTTAATTTTATTCTCTGGATGATAAACCGATATTATTGTTGTGTATTTTGTTGCTTAATTTCTAGCTAAGCAAATAAGTTTTAAGAAAGAATATAAGTGGAAGTTGAAGACCTAAAAATGGATTTCCTTAAAGCTATCTATATCCACTTATGCTATGGAAGTTCTTATGTGTTGAACATTATTATAAGGCTTAAAGAAATAATGTGTCTAGTGTAGTGTAAATACCTGAGACATGGGGTGCCTGGGTGGCTCAGTCATTAGGCGTCTGACTTCGGCTCAGGTCATGATCCCAGGGTCCTGGGATCGAGCCCCGCATCAGGCTCCCTGCTATGCAGGAAGCCTGCTTCTCCCTCTCCCACTTGCCCTGCTTGTGTTCCCTCTCTCGCTGTGTCTCTCTCTGTCAAATTAAAAAAAAAAAAAAATCTAAAAAATAAATAAATAAATACCTGAGACATAAGTTTTATGAGATGCTAGAGCAGAGACTATATGTTTACAAGCTATGTTATATGTGATAGCTACTGTGCTTTAGTAGAAATAAGAACAATAGCAGATCAAAGCTGGCAAAGAAAAATGAAGCCCGCTAACTAAATGCTACGAATTAACCCCATTTGTTTGTTCATAAGATTCCTTAAAGCTAATCGAGCTCAACTCTGTAATTAATTAAATGGCATTTCACTCCATGAATGCGTGCTCTGAACCTTTTAGCCTCTGTTGCAGGAAATCTCTGCATCTTTGCCTGGTATCTTCATGGTTCCTCTCTTCCAAATTTGTTGCAGTAGCAATTTCCTGCTTCACTGCTCTTCCCTATAAAACAAGCTGTAAGGTCTCATGGTCTTACAGCAGAGTTGAGTAACGGTACTTCCATTTCTCTTTATAAAAATCAGCCTTCTTTTTTTTTGCCTGGTGCCTGCCTTAGCACGGTCATTCAGGCTTTGAGGATATTTAAATGGGAGCAAAGGAATCCAAGAAAACCATCCCATCAGCTGATGATAGCTCAGTTTCCCTGTAATGTCTCTTGACCCTGCACTGCCTACACATGCCCCTGATCTACACTATGAGATCGGTGGCTGAGACTGAGTAGACAAATAAAGTAACTGAGGGAGCATTTTGGCTATGCTTAGCTTTCACCCTGAATACTGGGAGCTTGAGGAAAATGTCAGCCTTGAAGGTGGGTATTGTTGCCACTTTTTTCTTTTTAAAATTGTTGCAGCATTCCTCATTGAAAGAAGACATTGCCTGAACTTCTCAGAAAGGGATAAGATAATTAAATTTTTACCAAGTATAGAACACAGGCTGAACAGGGATCCTTTGAATGAGATTTGGATTAAAGTCTTCAGTAAGTGCATGCCTTGCCTAACACCACCAAATTGACATGTGTACACCCATTTAAGTAATTTTCAACATTTTTGAATATGAAGAAATGTTTTTAACATCCCCTAATCTCTGAAGTCTTCATAATAGGAGTTGTATTTTTAGGATCTTTTGAGAAAACACTTGAAGACAAAGTTATTATGAATTTAGCAATGTTCTGAAATAAATTTGTATTTTTCACCACAATATATACATACTTTGGTAAAATAGTCATCTGTGTTTATATGACACATAATATTTATTCAATCTATAAATAACCCTTGGTTCACATACTGATTCTGGGACTCCTCATGATAAGCTTGGGGTCAGGATCAGAGCATGATAGTCCAGCAACTACAGTTAAAAACAAAAGTTGATTTATTTAACTGGTATTACCAAGAGTTCTTACTTAATTAAGGATGGTAAGCAAAATAAGATTAAGCCTGAAGGACAGAAGCATATTCTCTGAGAAAATTTACTGGTAAGAACAATATGTTACAATATCAAGTGACACACACACTTTTTCAGTGTTTAATCAGAATCCTATCAGAGAGCTTAACTCTTTTTGGAATCACTTGGTACCTGGAAGTTGGGGCTGAGTAAATTAAATTGTATTTGGTCATGATAAGAACAAGACTCATATGGCCATTTGTAGATTGCTCTGAAACAATAATATTAAAATGTGACAGTGAAACAACCACTCTGATAATATTAGAATTAAACTAGTACAATTTCCTATGATAGCAATTTGGCAAAATGCATTGAAAACTTAAACATTTTGGCCCAGTAATTCTATCTCTTGGAGATATGAAATGAATTTCAGGGTTTTTTATGTTGATAAGGAATATAAAACTTGTCTACACTTCCAACAATAGAGACATAGTTAAGCCGATAATGATCTGTTGACTGGATGGAACATTAAGTCGTCATTAAAAGTATATTTACAAAGTATACATTAGGTATAGAAACACAAAAATGTTATTTGAGAAGAAAACAGTGTACCAAACTATACATATAATAGGACTATATAAATAAAATTTCCCAGGTTTTTATAATAAACCTGAACGTCTTTTATAATGAAAACTCAGTATGTTTGTTTATTTTCAAACTATATATTACAAACTAGTTTTCTCCTTTTTTATAATATTGGAAGCAATATGCAAAGTAGCAAGATCATTTGCTTTCTAAACACACAGAGTTGGGTTAACATTCCAGTTCCAGGCTTGGTAGATATGTGACCTTGGGCAAGTAATTTAAAAGCTCTAATTTTAGTCTCCTTATTTATATATTGGATTGTTATGAAGACAAGATATAAATATACATATGTAAAGTGTGATGTAATGTAAAAAATGGTAGCTATTTGGGTTAAAAATTCAGAAACTGCTATGCGTGTGTGTGTGTGTGGGGGGAATTGAACAAATGAAGAAGAAATGGATGGTGGATGATGGGAGGCAGGTTTCTTACTGTTGAAGAGGGAAGTTACAGATAAATAGGGAGGGGGCGTGGGAAGCTAGAATGAACTGGATCAGAGACAGAATCATCAGTATGAAATCTTGTTTAACTTAAGATAGATAAATGTGGATAGATACAGAAATAACTATAGCTATGTATAACCCATACATACATTTATTTTTCTAGTTTTGTCTGCTGAGAGGGCATAGAAGCAGTAACACCCCATGAACAACACACATACTCAGAACATAGATCTTGTTTCTTTTCTTTTCTTTTTTTTTTTTTTAAAGATTTTATTTATTTATTTGACAGGGAGAGACAGCCAGAGAGAGAACACAAGCAGGGTAAGTGGGAGAGAGAGAAGCAGGCTTCCCGCGGAGCAGGGAGCCCGATGCGGGGCTCGATCCCAGGACCCTGGGATCATGACCTGAGCCGAAGGCAGACGCTTAACGACTGAGCCACCCAGGTGCCCCAGATCTTGTTTCTTATACTATATTTTTCTAATAAAAAGGAGTCAGGGCTTTGTGGAGGGATGGCTCATTCTAGAGTCAGGATAGGGAAAATAGAAAATGAGCCTGGACCCAGTGACTTCCATCTCATCAAAGAAGGAATTAAACCCATGTGGGAGGATGATGCAAATAAAAATGGTGGCAAGTGGATTATTCGGCTATGGAAAGGCTTGGCATCCTGTTGCTGGGAGAACCTTACCCTGGCCATGTCGGGGGAAGAGTTTCTGGTTGGGGAGATCTGTGGGGCTGTGGTCTCTGGTTTCAGGAGGACATTTTTTCAATATAGAGTAAGACTGCCAGTGACCACGCAACCACAGCCCCAATCCGAGATATGCTTTGGCAAGTGCTTAACCTCCCTCCCAACACCATTACGGAGTACAAAAACCCACACCGACAGCATCTAAATGCCAGGCAGGCTGGGCCCCCAAGGCTCCTTTTTCAAAACCTCTGGAAACCGCGGGTGAATGTGCCATGACCCTCTCCCTCTCTGGATGGCATCATCATTGAAGCTGGCATCGTTGGAGTCTCTCGTTCTCTTGGTGTGCTACCTGGAAGACCCTTCTGTCCTGGACAAGAGGAACTGGAAGAGCATTTTATGTTGTTGTTTTTTTTTCTTAAGATTTTATTTATTTATTTATTTGAGAGAGAGAGAGAGAAACAGCATGAGAGCGGAGAGGGTCAGAGGGAGAAGCAGGCTCCCCGCCGAGCCGGGAGCCCAATGTGGGACTCGATCCCAGGACTCCGGGACCATGACCTGAGCCGAAGGCAGTCGCCCAACCAACTGAGCCACCCAGGCGCCCGAGCATTTTATGTTTTAAGAACAGGCTGACATGCAGCAGCTACAACAACAGCTGAGATCACTTAATAAATGGTGCTAAACAGGAAAAAAAAAAAATAGAAAATGAGCCTGGAGCATCTCGTAGTGTCAGAAAGTAAGAAATGCTCAAAAAACAAAGAGATAAGACCATGTGTAAGTAACACAGGAGCCAACCTGAAAGCGTTCCCCCATGGCCAAAGCTGGAAGAGTTTGAGCAACAAAATGAGTAATGGAAATACTGGATTTTCATCTGATGAGTAAAATAAATATTTATGAGTCCATACTGATATAAATGATCGAATGAATAAACAAATAGGGAGAAGAGACACATCTTTACAAAAGAACTGCAAATAATTTATGTAGATATTACCGCCTCCAGGAGGTGGAGCTCAATTGCTCCCACCCCTGAGTGTGGGCTGTGCATTGACTTGTTTTCAAAGAGTTGTGTATGGGAAGGGGAGGAAAGTGTAACTTTACATGGAGAAATCTGACAAAGACTGCTACAGCCAGGTGATCAGTGTTAATATCAGTAGTCATAAGTCATGTTGATGACATGTGCTTGATATAATGTGATTAAACATGACACTTTACCTCCATGGGTCTTTCTCTCCCAAACCCATAACCACAGTCTATTTATGAGGAAAACAGACCAATTTAAATAGAAGGACATTTTACAATATACCTCAAAATATATCCTCAAAATTGCCAAGGTCACCAAAAACAAGTGAAATCTGAGAAACTATTACAGTCAAGAGGTGCCTAAGGACACATGACAACTAAATATCACCTGGTATCCTGAATGGGATCCTGGAACAGAAAAAGGACGCTAGTGGAGAAGCTAGAGAAATCTGAACAAAGTGTGTTTAGTTCATAGGAATGCAACAATGTCCTTTAGTTGTGACAAATGTACTGTAGCAATGTATCTTGGCTGCACCCTAGCAAGAGGTCACAAAGTGCCTTCTTGAACCTTCGAATGCACAGATGGAGGAAGTCTGTTCTAGCTTTGGTCAGCTCTGAAGATTAGATTATTCACTCTTCATTCTGATTCATCCATTCAATGAAGGCCCCATGCTAGGGCATTAAAGTACATTGGTGAAGAAAATGAACGTGGTCTCTCCTTTCCAGGGTTGACAGGAAAGTGCATCCCTGCAATGAGCAGACGTCTATTTCCACGTAATATTTACTTAGTGATCCTGGTTCTACCAGTTTTGGTGCCACAAGGTATATAGAAAATCTCTCTTGCTCAAAATAATTTTCAAATTTAGGAAAGCAATGACCATACCTCCTCTGGGCTTCCTCTAGGCAAAAATACCCTCTTTCCCTTCAGTATTTCCTCAAAGATATATTTTTGGTTTCTCTTTAAATTCTGTTTGTCTTTCAGTCTTTCCATGTTCTTCTTGGGGGATAGAGTTCAGAATAATTTTAACCACTACTATTTACCTGTTCTTCTCACCGCACGACATACTTTCTTGGACTGTTTGTTTTTTTATAAACCCCACAGTTGATATTATTACCTTATGTTACCAATGAGAAACTGATATAGTGGTCAGGGACATTAATTCATTCTGCAAATGTTTAAGGAACTACTTTGTATCAGGCCTTCCTCAAAGGGATGGAGATAAAATAGTGAATGAGGCAGATTATGTCCTCACCTAAATGGAGTTTATTATTTGAGAGCAGGAGTTAACGAACTGTCACCCATGGGCCAAACTCAGCACCTGCCACCTGTTTTTGTAAATAAAGTTCTATTGGAACACAGCCACACCCATTCATTTACATATTGTCAGTGGCTCTTTTCCCTTGTGATAGCAGAGTTGAGAAGTTGTGACAGAGACCCATATGACCCACAACTCCAAAAATATTTACTAATTGGCCCCTTAACGAAAGTTTGCTCACCCATGTCCTAGAAGTTTGAGCATATGGGAAATGGCGGTTAGGCATTGAAGAAGATAGAGAAAAGTGAACTACAGAGTTCTGTATGTCAGATGGTGATGGATGCAGTGCAGAACGATGAAGCAGTAACAGGAGACAGGGAAGGCGGCAGTGGGATATGCGGGTGTATGTGGTGTCATTTAGGATGGAGAGGGGGACTCTCGGAAATGGTGACCTGGGAATAGACTGGGAACTGCAAAGACCCTGAGGCTCGGGAGGGTGTCCCTAAGTTTGAGAAGAGAATCTGAGGGAGGAGATGAGGTCTGAGAAGACAGGATCTGGAGAGGAAGTGGTGCTGGGTCTGCATGGCGTGGGGGCATTTTACTTCACTGGCTTTCCTGCTGGCTGACGTGAGAAGTCACGAGAGGATTGGGGAGTGAGGTGATAGAACCTTCAGTGCTGCTGCGGGGGCTGCACTGAGGACAGATGGAGGAAGGGCAAGGGCAGAAGCAGTCACTGGGCTACTGCAGGGATGCAGGCAGCAGGTAGAGGTGGCTCAGACCAGTCACCTAAGGAGTGAATGACGGAGCAGAAACTGCAACCTCAGATCTGCCTCACTGCAGAGCCCATGCCTGTCAATCATGGATTTTGATTGCAGAACCTGATGCTTTAAGACTGGGTCATGCAAGGCAGCACTTACCTGCAAAAGATCTAACTTCCTTGTGGATTTTCTATGTCCTGTCAGGAGAGTTGGGTAACTCTAAGAGATAAATCTGTAATAGTAAGATAATTGGAGGAGCTGGTTAAATCCTGTAGACAGTGCTCATTAGCTTTTTGAGTCAGAGCAGGGACACTCTTGAACATCTAATTAAAGCTGTGGGACACACTTTTCAGAAACAAAAAGGGGGTCATATGTATAAATACACAATATTTTGCATACATTTTTAGGGTGTTTACAACCTCTGCCTCTAGGATTTAAAACAGAACTGATTCTTTTGAGGTTATCTAAATCAGAGTTCTGACTTTAAAGTTGAGATTTTGAGCTTCAGCAAGAAAGGAAGATGGCACCTCACTGAGCAAGTAGGGAGATATTTAGGCACATGGGAATTTTAGGACGTCCTTCAAATCACACAGAACAAGTCACCTATAGGAAAGGAGTATTTGCACCTGGATGTATCTCCTAATGTATTGAAATAAAATGATATATTTACTAATTATTTTCAAAACAAATTTATTAATGTTAGAAAATATTGTAAAATTACTTTTGTATAAAAATGAAATGTCTCTGTTGAGATATTTTTTTAAAAGCTGAGTACAAGGTGATGTCACAGCTCCTCTTGAGCATCAAATGCCTTTGTTACATTTCTGCTCCCATTCATATTTTGTAAACAAAGAAACTGAAATTGTTATATAGGGAATCTAGATTCCTCTCCATTTGCTGACTTGGCTGGAAATGGCTAGTCAGGTCTAAATGATGAACTTTCTCCTTCCTCCTTTATTACCTGACTGGAGTTGCACAGCAATGTTTGGCTTTTCCATGAGCAGAACAAGCTAGTTTATTACCCTGGTGTATATCTGGATTACAAAGATCCAGATTGTAATTCTGTTTCCTTAGACAATGCTTTTTATCTGACCCAATCTTATCATTTCTTATCTAGAAGCAAAGACATTTTTCTGGTTGTTGGATTACTTTGATAAAGAGATCTGAGAAAGGGAAAACCAGAATAATAGGATATTTCCTGGAGGTACATATAGAAACCACCTCATTTCCATGTGTGTTAAGAACAAGGGAATTTTTAGTTGTTGTTGGTGGTGGTGCTATTCTGGGACATACCTAACCTATTTGACACTTGGAATGGATTATATTTTTTAACTCCACTTTTTCTCTGTATGACAAAATTATTTTCAGTAATTACCATGAAGTAAAATTAGAGATCTATAGCTTTCTTCCATAAGGATGGTGCATAAAGCTTTACCTCTAAGTGGCCTTGTGTCCAGCCATTGGTTTAGAATGATACTGGTTGCCTGACGCTGATCATAATATAACAAAATTCTGCCTCAAGGATGTTGCCATATTTGCCTCTAGTGAATCCATCATACAAGGCAGTTCGGTTATCACTGGGAAGAATGGAACCAGGATTTTGTTAAACTTATAGACTAGACTATATGAACAGTTTTGTATGTGATTGCTATTGAATATTTATTTAATACATGTCTATGGGTGTGGCATAATATGATCTGAGATATGCTTTCAATTATCATTTGGTAATGAGGTTGTGGGGAAGTAGATGTCACCCACCTTAACCTTTTGTGATCACTATTTCTAATAATAAGAATCAGACAGTGTTCTCAACCAAGTCAGTTCACAAACATTGGGTGTTCAGTCGTCATCCTTTGTTTCCATGTTTCCTTGGCTGCTTCTGTAAACCCAGTTTGTAATGTGTAGGCTTCTACTCTAAAATCTCTAAAGTATTCCACTAAATCAATCATAAAATGACTTACCTTTTATGAGAAAACAAGGTCAACCTTATAATTGCATCAGTTTGCCAGAAAGCAATAGTTAATGAAACCTTTATCAATGGGAATGAACTCCAAAGATATAGAACTTTCACTTCAACAAAAAATAGCAAGAGACCTTCAGCAATTTAGAAGTATTAAAAGAAGGTAACAGAAAATATCTTGACTATAAGATTTGAAAATCAAGTTATGAAGTCTTCCTGTTCCTTTACTTTAGGATATATGAATACTTTTGTAAGAAATTGTTAGTTTGGTTGAATAGGTGAGCTGGGCAACATAAATATGTGGAAAACGCTAGGTGGCGCTGGAGGACTGTAATAATTGACCACAATTAAGAGTCCTTTACAAATCACACTATTGTCAGAATCAAGGAGAGTGTGAAATTTTACATTAAAAGTGATGCAAATGATCAGATTTCTTTCTCTTCTGACTATGGCTTCACTCACTAAAAACCTAAGTGCAGTTTTGTCATGAGTGAAATAGGGTTTTTACAGTGCTCACTGGGCAATAACTTTCAAAACACATTACATTGGAGAAACAACATCCCTTTGTTTTGGATGCTCCCATTTTCAAATTTTGTTGATCCTCAAAGTCATGGTCTTAGTTTTGTTAACAGTCATAAACTCTTTGTAATCCATGTTAAAATGTACTTGATAGTCACCGCTCTAGTGACTGACAGTTTCCTTATTTTGTGCAGGATTTTTTCTTCTTTATTTCCTTTTTTTTTTTTAATTTAAAGGGTCACTGTAAATCTTGGAGCATAGCAGAGCACATGATGAAAGGTAAAGGCTGTTCCTTCACCCTCTATTTGCTCACGTTGTAAAAAAGAATGAAAAATGTCTGCTGCATAAGCTGATCTTTTTCATGTTTCATCTTCACTCTTCAACAGGAAAATCTTCATAATCATTCCATTGAGGGTTATTTTTGTCAGTTTTCACCGAAAGGTATGCACTTTCTGGTAGTCTGTTAAGATTTGGCAAAAGAGAAAATAGTATGCAGGGTTAATTATCATTACATTTCTATTCTCTTTTTGAAAATGTTAAAAGAAAGCATATACCTGGTGTTTCAACCAGCTGTTTGTCAAATTTCTCCACGATACCTAGAAAGATTCTATCAACTGATTCTAAAATCTTAAGACATGAGTTAAAAGTAGTAAACTTGAGACTTAAAATATAAAAATACATAGTCTAAAGATAAATCGTATCTTAGTCAATTGGAAGATCATTTTTCACAAAATTAACATGTGTCTAATATAGTTCATCTTATTTTGAATTATAGAAACTGAAATCCAAAATCTGTACATTGCAGATTCACAATTTGCCATGAAACCAAAAAGCATTTAATGTTATATAAAATGAGAAAATAACTAATATACAGTTAAATTTAAGTTAACTTATATCGATTTCTATTTGTCAAAGGTAACTTTATTTTATTAAAGACCTTATTTTAGAGAAAGAGAGCCTGAGTGGGGGGAAGGGCAGAGGGAGAGAGAAAATCTCAAGCAGGCTCCATGCTGAGTGTGGATCCTGATACGACCCTGAGATCGTGACCTGAGCTAAAATCAAGAGTTGGACGCTTAACCAACTGAGCCACCTGGGCACCCCATGTCAAAGATAATTTTAAAAATTAAAGCACTTTGGTTTTATATACAACTCCTCTGAATATCTCAACATAACCTCAAGTTTGGGGACAGATGATTTTAGGTTATAAGCTACAGACTGAGGGCACCCTGGGTGGGCACTTGGGATGCTAAGTGAACTACTTGGCTGTCATAACTAGTTGGTTCTTATTCTTAGAGAATATACTTCTTTTATAGCATCATATAACTTTCCTTTCTTAGTTTTTTACTTAGAGCCCGACCAAAAGTAAAAAGTAAAAGTACTTTTACCAAAAGTAAAATAGGATTGCCAGATTTTTGTTGTTAACCTTGAAAGATTTAATCATGTTGGGGTACCTGTTACTAAATTATTCACTCAGATCTCATGGTGCCCCAGTGACCTAAGAAGGTTAAGAAAGCTTTCAAAATTCATAAGAGTTTCATACTAAGGAAGTAAATAGAACATCTTTTTAAGTATATCTGAGGTGGGAGTTCATATAGGCTCAGAAGGCACTTGCTTAATAAACTATTCTTTGTTTTGTTCTCTTAAGATCAGAAATCTGAGAGGAAGGTCTTGTGGTAGAAAGAAGTCCACTCCAAAGAGGAAATGTATTCCCAGAGAATATTTTTATCTTGATTTTCAGAAATTCAAACTTGTAAATCATTACTGCTGGAGTCAATGGTAGTCTGACAAAGCTTCGAGATGTAAAGGGGTCAAAACCAGAGTTGTTTAAGAATGGTGCACTTTGTTTTGCTGATACTTTAAGTGAAATGATCAAACCAATTGTGATATTAGTAGTTCATATGTTATTAAAGAAGAAAAGAATAAAGAACTACAATTTCATTGAAAAACAAATTCAGCAAAACCTCATTCTATCTAAGTGAAGAAGTTGGAAAACAGCTTTGAATTAGGTTTTGAGTGGTTTTATATTTTTATCTAGCAAACAAATATGAAGGAAATAGGAAAGGGCTGAATTCTAGAGTCAGAGACTTAGGTTCCAACGTCCTGGCATTAACCTTGGGCAGGTAAACCTCTTTAAGACTATTTCACTGTAGGGGCACCTGGGTGGCTCAGTTGTTTAAGTGTCTGCCTTCAGCTTAGGTCATGATCCCAGGGTCCTGGGATTGAGTGCCAGTGTCTGGCTTCTTGCTCAGTGGGGAGTCTGCTTCTCCCTCTTCCTTTGCCTTTTGCCCCTGCCCCGCCCCCCACTAATGCTCTCTCTTGCTCTCTTTCACTCAAATAAATAAATAAAATCTTTTTTAAAAAGACTATTTCATCATAGTCTTATAAAAAGTATACTACCCACATTCTATGGCTCTTGAGAATATTAAAGAAGATACTGTATGATAAATGAAATAACTGTAGTGTAAAGTCATTTTCATCTATCCATTCGTCCCTTCATCATTTATCCATTCTCTCATATTAATCTTTCATTAAATGTCCTCATGTGTGGTGATATTTTGTTTTTCACCTGATTTTTCATTTGTCCTAAAAGTGTTATTTGATGGATAGAATAAATAGAAAACTAAAAATGCTAAGCTTGGTCTAAGATATTTTTTTTAAAAAATGGAATGTATATAAAAGTGGAATTTTTGAGGGGCACCTGGGTGGCTCAGCCGTTAAGCGTCTGCCTTCGGCTCAGGTCATGATCCCAGGGTCCTGGGATCGAGCCCCGCATCGGGCTCCTAGCTCCGCGGGAAGCCTGCTTCTCCCTCTCCCCCTCCCCCTGCTTGTGTTCTGTCTCTCTCTGTCAAATAAATAAATAAAATCTTTAAAAAAAAATGCATAACATTAAAAAAAAAGTAGAATTTTTGAATCCAGTAGATAATAGGAGAAGTCATGATGTTGAGGTATAGATGATAAGCTTAAAATTAAAAAATAAGCTTAAAAAAGAGCACCAAAAGTTGAGATTAGGATTCTTTCTTGGTTACTTTCTGAGAGGAGAAAAACCCTTGGGTTGGAGGAGGAATTTCCAGACAAGGATAATATTATAATTAAAATGACAGGTAAAAATAAATGTCCTGTTTTCAGGAAAGGGTCAGTAAACCTTCTTTTTTTCTTTTTCTTTTTTTTTAAAGATTTTATTTATTTATTTGACAGAGAGAGACACAGCGAAAGAGGAAATACAAGCAGGGGGAATGGGAGAGGGAGAAGCAGGCTTCCCGCGGAGCAGGGAGCAGGGAGCCCTATGTGGGGCTCGATCCCAGGATCCTGGGATCATGACCTGAGCCGAAGGCAGACACTTAATGACTGAGCCACCCAGGTACCCCGGTCAGTAAACCATCTTAACTAAAGCAGAGGGCTATATAAGAAAATACTAAAAGATACATGTTGGGTAGGACCATTTCATGAAAGTCCTTCAAGTTCAAAGTGAGGAGTAGAAATTTGACCTATAATTAAAATTATAATCAGACAGAAGAGCTAGAAAAAGGGGTAAAGAATGTCCTTAGATAAATATTTATTAGTTCTTCATGTGTTTTCAAATACTATAGGTGCAGAATTATATAACTCACTGAGGGGGGGTTAGCAGATGTAAAAAGAGATATCGATTTTCTCCATTAAGATCTTCCGAATTAGTTAGAAAGAAGATATAAACATAGTATCATTGAGGACGAAATATGATAAAATGCCAATATGAGTACACTGATACTAGATGGTACAGAGACTCAGGTAGAAGGAAATTAAAAAGGGATGAAAGAACATCCAGAAAGACTGGCCCATACTCACTGTGTACACACTCATGCTTTTTATATTTCTTTCTTGAATTTGCTCCATTCAGCTTCCCCATATTCACCCACTAAAACTCCTCTTGTTAAGGTCACCAAAGACTTCCTTAGTTCTAAATTCAGTTGTTAGTTCCAATCTTCCCTGACTTATCAAGGTGTTTGACTGAGTTGCCTCTTCCTCTTTCCAGGCTTCCTCCAACATCAGTGACTACTCCTTCTCAGTCTGTTTTTTCTTTTTCTTTTTCTTTTTTTTTTTTTTATTAATTTTATTTATTTACCAGAGAGATTGAGAGCATGAGTGCGCACAATCAGGGAGAGCACCAGGCAGAGGGAGAAGCAGACTCCCCTTTGAGCAAGGAGCCTGATTCGGGACTTGACGTGGGAATTGATCCCAGGATCCTGGGATCATGATCATGACCTGAGCTGAAGGCAGACGCTTAACTGACTGAGACACCCAGGCGCCCCTGCCTGAATAGCTCTTATTCCAAATATCCACATGGTTTATTTTGTTACCTCCTTCAATCTTTACTCAATTGTCATATTCTCATGAGGCTTTGACTTTAATTGCTACCACAGGAGGTTCAGACGTCACCCTGTGAGATAGGGTTTTTACATTCCAATCCACCACTTTCTAAAGTAAGATTTCTCAAAGTGCATTCTTCTGACAGTGTTTATCAGGATCACCTGGATGCTTGTTAAAATGCATCCTTTTCAGGATCAAAGCTTAGACTAATAAATCATAATAGAAAGTAGGGCCTGGTAATGTGCATTTTAATAAACCCTCTAGGTGAAAATTAAGCAAACTAACGTTTGGAAACTACTGTCCTAGGGTATCCTAGACAGTTACTAGCTCTAGGATTGCTTGGGGATGGGACAGAGGAAAGGTGGTGTAGAGAAGGCTATAGGTGTAGATCTAGCATTCTACCCCAGATTTAACCAGAGACCCTTTACGTTTCAGTTTGCTTGTCATGTTTCTGAGTGAGAGCTCTCTTGAAGAAATAGTTTATTGGAAAAAATACACAAAAATAGTGCTTCTATGGACATAGGAAGATAAAAGAAAGTGTGTGTGAGCACAATGGATAATATGGCAAATATGTTATTTAAGAAATAATCTGGAGGTAGCGTAAAGAATTGATCCATGCATCAGGCAAATATCTATTGAGAATCTACTATGTGCTGGAAGTACACAGATGAATAAGACATAGTCCCTACCATTATGGTGCTTGCAGTGACGAGATTAATTTGGGGAAATAGATTATAGCCAGGGAAATCAGTTAGGAGGTAGTTGTCCAGATACGAGATGATGAAGATGTGGTCTACAGTGGCAAGAAAGTGAATGCAAGGAATATTCTGAAGGATGACTTGACAAGACAGTATGCCTGAATGGTCCAGGAAATACATAAAAAAACAACGAGAGTTAATTCTAACCTTTAAAGGCTGTGTACAGAGAAAATTTGGATGCCACTAATGAAATTAGGTTGGCTGTGAGTAGGAACATGTGTCTGTGTTACGGGGGTGGTTATTGAGGGTATTGGTGAGTTCATTCTTTTTTATTTTTTTAAGATTTTATTTTAGAGAGAGAGAGAGAGAAAGAACAGGGGGGAGGGGCAGAGGGAGAGGGAGAAAGAGTCCCAAGCAGATTCTGCATGGAGCCCAATGTGGGACTCCATCTCATGACCCTGAGATCATGACTTAAGCTGGAATCAAGAGTCGGACACTTAATCAACTGTGCCACCCAGGTTCTCCATGGTGAGTTCATTCTTGAACATTTTGTGTCAGACAACAGTAGGACATTTGAATGAAGATGTCCTCTGGTAGCTGAAGATATTAGAGTGCAGTTTAGGCCAAAGGGAAGGGCTTGAAAGACTGAACACTGACAACCCTGGGGAAAGTTGGTAAGAACAGCCAGCACTAGAGATAAAAAAGAACTGCCAAAGACATAGAAAAGAAACCTGGAAAGGATGGTTTTTTGGAGAATTAATAATGAAATTTGAGAAAGGCCACTGAATCCGGTAAAATGTAGGCTACAGGTTACCTTAGAGTCCTGTCAGTGGAGGGAGGGAGACATGATTCAGGGGTGTTTAGTGAGACCTCAGAGATCATGAAGCAAGAGCCATTGGTGTTTATCATGTCAGGAGTTTAACTGTGACAGAAAAAAGTGCTAGTGCTTTTCTTTGACCAAAGGTCTCATAGTTCTACTTTCTTCTAAAAAGATGCATTCAGAAGCCCACAGTCCTAAGGCCTAGTATCCTGTTTTTCTATGGGTTAACCGCATTTACCAGGTCCAGAACTGGTAGTGCTATGATGATGGTGTTCATGTTCCTCTCTTGAACCCTCCTCACTCCATCCCCTGGCCTCTTTCAGCTGATCCTTACAGCAGAGGGGATAACGCAGGGTCTGATTATAATACATCTTTGGGTAGGAAACTAATTAAGAGGTGAAACAACTGAAATTTGAGATAGGTTCTGGGGTATACCTATGCAAGGTGAAACTCGAACTTAGGGATATCTGGGGACTTTTTGGTACCAAGGTATTCTTGGTCTTAGAAGTGACACATTCAGACCCGATTATTCATTTAGCCCCTGATTCTGAGAAGACTGTGTGTTTGGGGTGAAGGAGCTATGCCTTCTGGCCTAAGCCTCCCACACTGATCCTGTTCTTTTACTAATTTCACTAGGCTGAGATTTGCCTCAAAACCTTCTCCAATTATGTACTATTTATGTACTTCATAGAGGAAGACTTGTTATTCCAGAGTCTCTGATATGCTTTCTTTTAAGAGGTGCACTAGGCTGTTCTCTGGGCACTGTGCTTTCCAAGTGTGGCTGAACATTCAACTTAATCTAGTCCAAGGTAAGGCAAGGGGTACAAAAGTGAATGACAGGGGCGCCTGGGTGGCTCAGTCAGTTAAGCGTCTGCCTTCAGCTCAGGTCATGATCCCAGGGTCCTGGGATCGAACCCCACATCAGGCTCCTTGGTCTGCAGGGAGCCTACTTCTCCCTCTCCTCCCCGCTTGTACTCTCTCACTGTCTCTCCTCTCTCTCTCACATAAATAAATAAAATCTTAAAAAAAAATGAATGACAAAGTCCAGGAGGGAAGACAAATGTATAAACAGCATGATGTAATTGATTTAATAATATGATTTAATGTGCAAATCTCTGAGACAAGTGGAGAGGATGGGAGGTGATCTCTGAGCAGAGATTTGTAGGAAGATTAGGGGTTCATCTAGAAGTTGGGGTGAGAGGATTCAAAACAAAGGGAAGAAGGTGCAGAGGCCTCAAGTTGAGACATACACCTGTTTGTTGGAAGCTCTAAGGGTCTTGTAACTGATGAATGTGAAGTATGCTGTCAAGTGGGGGCCAGGAGGCAGGAGATGAGGATAAAGGAGTGGACAGAGGTCAGCTCAAAGCAGTCTTCTGTGCTGGGCTAAGGAATTTGACTTGATTCTGTAAACGGTGGGAGGCTGTGAAGTGTATGATGATTTAGCCATGTCCTCCAGGTGGCACTGAGGAGGACATATGTATGGACGTACAAGCTGAAGGGGGGGGGGGGTGAGTTAGAAGACTATTGCCATTAGACCAAGTGACTGATGATATGAGCCTCAGTCAGTAGCAGGAACAGAGGAGAGGAGAGATAATCATGTGAAAAGTTGAGAGGTGTTAATAATTTTGTTTTTGATGGGTAGGAAAAAAAGAAAGCATAACGGAACCTGATACTTTTGTTTTTCATTATGGTAGTGGTGTCACTAATTAGTCAACTTTGGCTGCAAAATGAATAACCCCAACATTTTGATAGTTAAGCAATAAACATTTATTGCTCACTTTTGGATCTGTGGGACTGCAAGTCAGCTTTGGTGGCTATGCTTCAGGTCACAGGTCAGGTTCTGGTCTGCCCCAAGTGGTTTTTCATTTCAGGATCCATAGTGAATGATGCAGTTTCTACCTGGTGTATGCTATTCTCCTGATGGCCAGAGGAACAAGTTGGAAACATACTATACCTCTTGAAGACTATGATTAGGATCGAAAGGAATCCTAAAGAAGGATTTCCTAGGAAGTAAGGAGACGAAGGAAAGAAGGAGGAAGGAAGGAAAAAGAAGGAAGGAAGAAAGAAGGGAGGGAGAAAGAAATTTTGCATCTATGGAGAGGAAAACTTTCCCATTCCACTGTGAGGTTACTTAGCAAAGTACATGAACTTATTCCTATTACAAGTAGAGAACTCTAGAATCTGTCACACCAACTAACAGACTATGTAATGTGTAATGTAATGGTAATAATGTGTTCAGTTTTAGACGTATTAATTCTAAGTATCTCTAGGATATCTAAATGGACAATTGGATAGTTGGGTCAAGAAAAATATCAGAGCTGGATTTCTGAACTAGTTGGTCATTGGGTGTAAACAGTAAATACAACCATGGGAATAGACAAGATTGCCTGGTCAGAGTGAAAAGAGAAAAAGAGTTACTGTTGGAGCCCTCAGAAGCACCGGTGTTTAATGTATGCAGAGGGGCATGTGGGTAATCTGAGAACGAGTGGTTAGAAGATGACTTGAAAGATCTGGAGAAGGAATGGCGATACTGAAGCGGAAATACAGAGTGACAAGCAGGAGGGAGCGGCAATGAGTGGTCCAGTGACTCTCAAATTTCAAGTCAGCTTTGATGGAGAACAAGTGTGAGGAAGGAGATCTTCTTATCTAACATGAGAGGTTTCCTTTCAAAACTAAATTGCAGGGGCGCCTGGGTGGCTCAGTCGGTTGGGCATCTGCCTTCTGCTCAGGTCATGATCCCAGGGTCCTGGGATCAAGTCCCACATTGGGACTCCCTTGCTCAGTGGGTAGCCTGCTTCTCCCTCTGCCTGCTGCTATGCCTGCTTGTGCGCTCTCTGTCAAATAAATAAATAAAATCTTAAAAAAAAAACCCCAAAAAACCTAAATTGCAAATTAATGCTCCCAGAATCACTAGGGAAACAGTGGGATAAGGCAAATAAAACCCAGGGCACGGTTCCAGCATGTGCCTAGCACTCCCTAAATGGGTAGCCATTATTATCCTATTGAAATCTGTGGACCTTTGAGAAACTACCCCCCAGTTTAATACAAAATTTGGTGTTACACCATTTTGCTTTGAGTTTTATCAAAAGCATTTTATTATTAGAGCTAGAAGAGTGGAAAAATGTAAGATTATGTGATTCTTACAGCATCAGCCTTGAAGTTAATTATGGCAAAATTCTGGTGTAGTTGTTTTCATTAATCTGATGTTAAAAAGGGAAATTGAGGGGATCATTGCATCCCTGTGAAAGTTCTAATTTAAAAGATGTCTAACCCAAGACATTCTTATCATTATGATAGTTGGGTTGAAACAGCCATTTGCTCCTTGCCTGTATCAGTCCTATAGCTTGCAGTTCCCTTTTCGTATCACCAAATCAGGATAAAATCTGGAAAGTTGTGTGTTTCAAAGTAGCCATGGACTTTAGATTATGGAGATGAAATATGCATTCGCAGCCTCATTTTCAGCATTCAGGCAACCACAGGGCTTGCAGCCTTTGTCCTCGTAATTTCTTCTACCTCTATGTGGTTCAGAGCCCCAGTGTTCTTTCTGGCTGAAAGCATAGACTGTGTTTCACTTTGTTAACAGAATATTGGTTATCAAGTTCTTTGTCTTTAATGATTCTGCTTCAGGGAACTGTCAATTAATAATCCCTGGAGGGACCACCATGAAGAATTTTTGTAACTAGATTATAATGCAAAGGTTTGCTTAGTCACGATATTTTTTAAAATTTTAGTTATGATTTTTGGGTGATGACCCCAATCTTTCCATCTTTTACATTCAACTGCCTTTTTATTTATTTTTATTTATTTTTTATTTTTTTTTAAAGATTTTATTTATTTATTCATGAGAGACAGAGAGAGAGAGAGAGGCAGAGGGAGAAGCAGGCTCCCAAGGAGCAGGGAACCCGATGCAGGACTCGATCCTGGGACCCTGGGATCATGACCTGAGCCGAAGGCAGACGCTTAACCATCTGAGCCACCCAGGCACCCATCAACTGCCTTTTTAATGCTGACTTTCTTCAGTTTCTCTTGTTGTGCTCATTCTCTTTTTAAAGTTTGTGAGTATAATTAAAACTACCCTACCTTTGAGAACCCTCTGTTCTCACCTAGCAGAATAAATGAAATATGGATACAAAGACTGAGCATATAAATTACCTCTAAAAAAGAAAATGCCTTCTACATAAAGCTTTTGGATTCTCTTTAATTTTTTTTTTTTATTCCAGAGCTTGACGGCTATTTTTTCTCTCTAGTCTAGTGATCTTGTTATTAAAGCATTCTTATAAAGGTAATTTAGCACACATGCCTCATAGTTATTAACCAAGTTCTACTACATTCAAATACCAAATCACTTTGCAAATGACCCTTCCTTCCTTCCACTAGCAAAATAGCTTGGGGTGTGGAAGGGCCAGGGAGTTTCTTAGTTGTCCTGAGTGACATTTGAAAATTTTACAAAGGTAGTGGAAATGGCTATGGGTCTTTTAAACAAATATTCATAAGTCTAATAGGGATGCCATTCTGAGTGTACATTTTCATAAATCAATGACATTAAAAACATGCACAATTTATTTTTTTTAAATGATATAATTAATACAATAGAGTCAACCCTTAACCTAGAAGAAAGGTTATGAGGGTGGGGCACAGAAGAAATGCACAAGAAGGCCTCAAACCCACAAACACACTTGCCTAAAATCTTTGCAGTGCACTGAACAAAATATATTCTTTTAAATTGTTAATATTTTTGAAAATCATAATGTAGTATACAATTGACGTTTGTCAAGTTTTTTAAGGCAGAGATGACTTTACATTTATTTAATCATACAAAAATAGAATAAAGGCATTTTACACATCATCTAATCCTACTTCTTCATTATAGAGGGGAGGGTATTGAGGCCAGAGGAATCTTCAGGCATTTATCCAAGGTCATCAACATGCAAATACCAGGTTATACTGAGGTCAAGGCAGAAGGATAATGCATGCCTTATAAGTTTTGTGTCACTGTTAGGGAAAAAATAGGTACAATGCAGTTACTATGTACAAAGTGATATAATTTGGCCTGAAGCTTAGGCAATACCACAGCTGGGTGCTTTATAACAACCGTTTTCTGTTTTTATTTGGATTTTGGGTGAAAGATGATGATATTTATGCATTTTAAGACAGGTTCATTTTAGGACAGAGTTTTGTAGAACTCAAAGTTAATCTCTTTCTTTCTTTTCCCCAGCCCCAAGATAATTCAAACTTTCAACTTCTGCCCTTTCTTTCCCCCTCAGAAAAAGAGAGTCATACAGGTGAACCAAACCAAATCAACCAATACAACTAATTACAGTTAACAGAGTTATCAGTATATCTCAGATGAATTCTAATTTTATTTTTTTCTGGTTTTAATTATCAGGAAAATTGTTTAATATTACTGTTTCCTTTTGTTAGCTCATTTTAATTCTTTTAAAAGACATATTTCTTGGAGAAGAATATATATTGCTTTATACTATTCATTTCAGATTGGATCAGGTAGACTTGGGGAAAAGCAGAGGGCAGAGGATTGTATTATACGATGGTTATAATTGATGCTGAGTTTACATGTGTATTAAGTTGCATCACACACAAAATTTAGAGAGTGATTTCTGAAAGGATTCTTAACATAAACTTTTCAAAAAAAATTGGCACAAATACTATACTCCTTAAGGGTACACTTTTGTCCTATCCTGGTAAGGCTGATTGTGGATGTATTCTAAGAGTATAT
The DNA here is from genome assembly GCF_029215605.1 of Mirounga angustirostris. Taxonomy (NCBI): domain Eukaryota; kingdom Metazoa; phylum Chordata; class Mammalia; order Carnivora; family Phocidae; genus Mirounga; species Mirounga angustirostris. The sequence goes on along the minus strand of NW_026991720.1, from coordinate 64,880,339 downwards.
TTTAGAGTGGGTAACACTTTAAACAGAAGAATGTCTGAAAATCATGTCCTTATTGTTTTTACTGTTTTTTTTTTTTAAGCAAATCATAGGAAAGAAAGAGGGTGAATGAGCCATCCTTGTCTCCCATTGCCTCCCACCCTCCAAAATTATGTCATTAAAATTGGAGAGGTTTAGCAGAAACAATGATAAGTCTTACCTGGCTTAGTGTCCTTTTCTAATTGAGTACTACAGGAAATGAAGACTCTAGCAAAGATATAAAAAATGACAATCCACTGCTGTTTCATATCTCAGGCCAAGTGTCTCATAGGATCCAGTAAGAGTTGAATGTCTGGGCAGAAGGTCTCAGGTAATTACCATAAAAAGCTCTTTGGCACCCTCTGTCACAGAACAAAGTGTCAGACCAGTTCCCGTTACTAGGTGCCTGTGGTGCTTTTCTTAAATAATCAGTCCCATTCAGACAGAGATTTTAAGGTCCTTGATCGTCTCTCTATATCATAAGCAGTAATTTTTAAGGCTAAATGGGACTAGAGGCAGAATGTTTTTGAAGTAAGGTTTAGAAAAAAGAACTTGGTATATCCCAAAGCGGGCCTGACTCTTTCTTGTTTTTCCCAAAAGTCGTATTCCAAGTTCAGCCCTGCCTGCATTGTACCGGGGCATCTGGGGAGAGGCAGGCAACATTTACTCCAGCTCCACACTCCATCCTGGGAGGGCCTGGGAACTCATGCAGAAATGGGGATCGATTTTAGGATTGATCCCCATTTTTGAATCCTAAAGGGTGGAGACAGACAAAGCTTCCCTTGCTCTACTTTGACCCTTCAGCCTCAGATATGGGTGCCCTAAAATTTATTTTTCTTCTTTAAACTTTTTAAGAACATGAAAAGCCAGGTAAATGAAGATAGCCAAGATAACATTGCAACTATGCTATATATAAATGTGCATTTTTCCAAAGTGCATTTTCAGAGTCCCACTTAGAAAATGTGCTTCACTGCCTTACTCTGCATATGCCCCAATGAATTCCAAGAGGTCACAGCAGCAGAGTACAACTTTTGAGATTAGAAGAGTTTGCTCTTTAAAGAGCTATTTTTAGTTGGAAGGGGAAGTGTAGGCCTCAAAGTGCCTGGCAGTATGTCCTCCAGTGGGGATTTAAATTGGAGGTCTGATTCCAGGGGAAGGTCTCAGTGGGGTTCTTTCTGCCTTTGTTCCAGAAAAGGGTGGTTCTGCTGATTGTCGGTGTTGGGGGCTGGGGGTTAGCAGCTTCTCCAGGGGAGCTCAACCTATAGTCCTCTGAGACCTATTGTGTCTGGGCCCCCAGCCGGTCAGAAATGGTGGAGCCTGAGGTGTCCAATAGCCACACTGGAGGAAAGGACTCCCTAAGACTCATTAAAAATCACCATCATATTTGGATGCCATCAACTAGGGCTCCTGAGATAAATTTCATCCCAACTCTTACCAATTATTAATTTTCATTGTGTAGAGGGCATCATTCCAGGTCAAGCTCTGGTGAAGGGCGAGCTTGGAGAGATAACCAGCGAAGTGAGGGGAAGAAAAATGCGTTCAGCCGTGCTCAGACTTGTTGACTGAGTCTGGGCACCCTGAGGAGGCGCTGGTGGCACGGCCGGCAGTAGAAGGGCCTGGTCCCGGGATCTCGGATAAGGGCGAAGCTGGCTTAAGGGTTGTTTGCTGGAGAGAGTGAAGGGGAGAAAAAAAGGACAAGGTTTGAGAGGAATGGCGGGGTGAGGTAGAGACAGAGAAATAGAGATGGAGAGAGTCGGAAATCCTGAAAGAGACACACAGAGAGAGGTAGAAAGATGCAGCTGAAGAATAGGCACAGAGCATAAGAAAGGAGATAGAAAGAGAAAGATGGAGAGAGAGACAGCAAGGGAGAAATGGAGAAGGACAGCGAGAGTCAGAGCAAAGAGACCGAGAGTGGGAGACGCTGGTTGGTAGGAGGTATCAGGAACGAGGGAGGTGGCAAAGGCTCAAAGCCTCTACCCGCGTCCCCCCTCCACCCCCCTCCTCTCGCTCGGCCCAGACCGCGGCGAGGAGTCGAACGCGCAAGGTCGCCCAGTCCTCTCGGCTGTCGCGCGCTGAATGGCTGGCGGTCCGCAGCGCCCTCGCATCGGGCCCCGTAGCCACAGGTCCGCGGCGCCCAGAGTCCGCGCCCGAGGCGGGCCGGGGGCCCCTGCTCCCTCCTGCGCCCATTCCTGCCCTACGCACCGCTCCACTACGCTCCCCACCACTCCTCTGGCGGTCGCAGTCCTCCTCACGCCCCCGGGGGACTGGGCACTGCGGTCACCAGAGATACCGCAGGAGCCGCTTCTCCCTACGGGCCCGGCCTACCGAGAGCCTGGGAGTGGGATCTATTTATTCGGGGTATTAATTAGTCTCTGAGGAATCGTTCACCCACGTGCCAATGCAATTGCCCGTGTGGGGAGGGTAGGCGCCGTGAGCGGCAGACCTACGGAGAAAGCACCACCTCGTCGGCGCCCCGAACCCCAGCGTGCTCCAGAGCGTCCCCCAGTGGCCGGGCAGGACCATGCACAGCGCCTGCGACTCCGTTCGGGAGTGGCTCCCTGGCATCCCAGTGTCGCGGTAGACGTGCAGCTGCTCGGTGCGCCAGGAGCCTCCAGGTCTTGCCACCCCAACCCTCCCTCAGAAACTCGGACCGTTTGCGCTTGCCGTGTTGCTTTTTTCTTCTGGAAGGCCCGTGTTTTGTCTCTCGAGTTCAAGTCCCGAGGACTTGCCCAGTCTCCCCCACCCCTTAAGTCATTTCTACCATCCTTCAGCAGCCTCGCAAAGCAAGGAGCCCCGGACTGCTCGTCCAGGAGCCAGCGCCGGCGGTCCCAGTCCGTCCGGCGCATTCGCCCGGCGCATTGGCCTCTGTCCCTCCCTCTCTTACTCCCTCCCTTTCTCTCTTCCTCTCTTTTCTCCTCTGCTTCCCCCTCCCTCTCTTGCCTCTTAAGTTTCCTACACCGTGAATCCAACTGTGCCAAGCCTAGGCTCCCACGGAACCAAGCCTGAGCGCGACCCGGGCACTGAGACGCCGACTCCGCCGACGCTGGACGAAGCAGCGGGACCGGTCCGTGCCTGAGCATGGAAATGAAGCGCCAGGGAGGGCATGTCCGGGGCGCCGGAGACGCCAGGCCCGAGTAGCTCCTCCATGGAGCCTGCCCAGAGCGGTCCCTGCTCGCCGGTTTCGCCCCTGGTCCTGTGCGGTACGTACACTTCGCCTCCACAGTCCAGGAGAGGATATCTTGGAGCGGGGTGGTGGGACACGGGGAAGGGGCGGCGGGAGGGCCACTGGTTGGGGGACAGAGTGAGCCTGGCGGGTGACCTCACGGACCCGGGCAGGCTTCCACTCTAGAAGTTAGCGACTGACTCTGCCCCTTGGCTCGAAAAAAAGTAGTGCCAAAGATGTGCTTGTGTGCGCGTGTATCTATGTGCAGGGGGCTCGAATGGGTAAATTGAGCCCGGCTTTACTGTATGCAAATTGCATTCCCTTTCCCACCCCCACTCCATGGAACGTGTGAAGATACCCAGGACCTAATCCCGGTCAGCTCTACCTACCCCTTCCTCTACCCGCGCCCCCCTTACTCAGTCTCTCCAGCTCGCTTTCCCTCTCTCTTTCTCTCTCCTCTGCTGGTGTGTACGTGTGTGAGCACTGCCAGGGCTGGCGAAGAACCAGCCGCCGCCTCTAAGTCCGAGCCGCCTGGCCATCAAACACTAGGGCAGGTCTCGCTGCCAGAGACGCTTGGGCTCGGAACCAGCCTGCACGCGGCTCTGTGTGCCCCGCCACCTCCTGTCTCCACTGCCTGGGAACTCGCACCCGAGGAGTGCAGGGCGCAAGGAGCCCCTCATCCTCCTACCCTCCTGCCCGCCTGCCTGCGGACCGCGCGCTCGCTGGTTTCAGGCGCTGGATTTACTCGCTTTTCAATTTTTCCTGCCCACCCCCCCGGGTTTTTGGTCCACCCCTCCCCTCCACGACCCCCTTTCCTCGCTTGGTCGCCAAGCCTAACCTTGCCCGCGTGGTCATGGGCTGTCTAATTTCATTTGTATCTAGGCTGCTGAGAGCGCTCCTTGCTCTGTAAAGTGGATGTCAGGTGGATCTATGTTTTTGAAGGAACAAAGACTCAGCGAAAGCACCGCCGAGGAAGTTTGAGACGCGGGAGGATGCAGGCTGCGTGCTGGTACGTGCTTCTCCTCCTGCAGCCCACCGTCTACTTGGTAAGTCGCTGCCGATCCGGCGGCCCCGCAATCCCACCCTGGTCGCGAGGCCAGACAACCAGGGGCGCGCGGGAGGAGGGTGAGATCGCCAGTTCAGCGAGAGCAGCGTTCCTAGCGACCGTGTTGGAACAACTTTGGCAAGCTGGTCTTTGGTTCCCTGCGGGATTTTCTGGTTTTCCCACCCTCATTTATTGCTCCAGTCCCCCCTCTCCTAAGCGTGATTCTGAACAGCGTCTAGGGCGCCCTAGACACCCAGAAGCCGAGGAGATAGTGGGATGGGATGCTTTATGGGGAGAGAGGGCAAAAGAAAGGGTTGATTATACATGGAACTCTCATTAGTTCATCCACAGAGTTTAAACGAAAGGAAATGGAGGTTGAGAGTGTGGAGCACGAATCTGCCCAGGTCTGTGACTTTGAAAGTGAATCCACGTACCTAGTCCCCCAGTTTGGAGATATGACACATAAAGAAGTGCAGGTAACTTTGTTCGACTTGTAGGGTTCACAGAGGACAAGTGTATCAGATAAGAGCATCACAAGCGATTAGATAGAGTTAGGTCTGGGTTGCCCCGGCAAACATGTAGCGGCTCTCCTCCCTCTCCTCCCAATCTCTTCTTTGCACCAGATAACCGAACCCCAGTTACAGGGCCGAGCCCCTTACTAGGGAATGACAGACCTTGTTGTCAGGAAAATACTAAGCAAAGCCACTGCCTGAGTCTTTCTGGAGTGGAGTTTCGGGGGTCTGGATTTTGCACACTGTTGGAACTGGGGGTGCAGATGAATTGGTAGCTGTGGGCACTGCGTAGAGCCAAGACGGAGAGAGCAATTTCTCGTGTCTGGCTTCAGGGAGGGCCAGGGACACTCGCACCCTGCTGGCGAAGTTGTGTTCAGTGCACCGACTCCTCATAGCTTATTTCTGAGCCACAAGAGCGCACGGAGGGCTCAGTGTGTTTGGACGGGGGCGAGGAGCGCTGGGGCAGCCTGAGCTCTCTGACCGGGCTGGAAAAGCGGGATGGGGGTGCGGTGCCGTCCCTCAATCCCAAGGGCTTCAGAACCCACAAGCCAGGGAGCAAAAGTGTTGCCAACCCTTCAGTTGAGAGCGTTTCCCAGCTGTTGCTCTGGTGCATATGACTGCAGGGCTGCTAGTTGTGTGAACTCTGTGTATGTTAATGAGTGTGTATGTATACGCGTATGTGAATATGTATGTGAGGGTGCGTGCCTTTCACGGGTTTCAGCTTCAATCCAGGAACCCTCAGTGTTGCCTGTCTTTGCATCTTTATCGCCTGACTATCGCAGCCTCGGACGCCAGAGGGCGCTGCGCGTCAGTGTCCTCGCCGCAGGATACCTTGGGGTAAACAGGTGAAAGCCAGGGCAGCCAATCCAAAAGAACAGCCTTTCTGACTGTCACCGAAGTCTGTGCCTTCCCGGGCTGGAACGCAGACAGAATGCAAAAATTGTCCTTCCCATTTCCTATCTTCAATCATTCTTGCCCCCACCTGTGTCCAGTCTACCTACTGACATTGAGAACCGAAAGACTGAGGGCAGAAAGTTTGGCCAGAGGAAATACAGAGATTGTTTATTGAAAGAAGGGGGGGGGGCGCAAAATGAAAGCTACAGAGGAGGGTTATTAACGATTCCCTTAACCATGGAAACCCTCCTGCCCCTTTCCTCTGCATACCTTTACGCGTGACCTGAACCTCAAGACTGTTAAGTCCTTGGACTGTGCTCACACATGGCAAAAGGCTCGGGGCTGTGGTGCAGTTTATTGCTTGGAGCAAGTATTTCAATAGTCTGGAAAATAATCTATCAAAAGCAGAAGTGAAATCAATACGTTGTATTAAATTTTAAATGTGTTTGTTGGCAGTTAAACCGTTTTCCACTCATTACAACAACAGTGCTGGATTTATTCTAATGCGCTGCGTTCGCAACAACAAGCGCATTAATTCTCCTTTAATTGTAAACTGGGAGCATTTGAAAACCATTCAGTGTGCAAATTATGCTGATTCAATTACCGTTTAGTTACAGACTTCATTACCTGAATGCCTTTTGGCAATACGGAGAAAGGAGACAATTTTTCCAATTTCACTCAAAACAATACGAAACGCGAACAATAAAATAGAGAAGGCGATTTAGAAGTCCATTCTTTTCTCTCCGATCTAAAGTTGTTTTGTGTGTCGGGGATTAGAAACCACAGGGCACCACAAAAACAAAAGGCTGGTGGCTGTGACCCAAGGTAGTATTTCCAGGGATTGTCATCCCATGGTTATTTGCCCACAGAATTCCAAGATATTTTCCTGGAAGAGCAGGGAGCTGGTTTTTACCATGGAAATAAACTTAAAAGGGTGAATTGGGCAGTCAGGACAGGTTGGTTCTAGGCAGGTAAGGAAGTGGAGAGCCTTGATTAAAACTCTAGGGCAATGAGACAGACCAAGAAATGGTCAAAGCTTCTTTCTCCATCTATTTTATTAAACACCACACACTGTGACTGAATTTATCATTTATTTGTAGCTGATCTTAGAACATCCCAGATCTTTGCAAGAAACTGCAATAGATGGATGCAGTTTGTCAGGGGCTGCTTCAGGTTATACTCCAAGAAGGCAGGAGTGGCAAAACCATTATTTTATTTTATTTTTTTCTCCTTGAGTTGCCATAAACCAAGAAGGAGTTTAATGAGTAATTTTATGTCTTTATGAGCTCACACCACAAGTTAAGTGACAGGGTGCTCTATTTATGCATTGCCTCCTAGCTGATAGCACAGTGCACCTTTCCCTTTAAGCCCCTGGAATCCCAGTTATGTTTTCCAAGCAGTGATTGCCACATTATGTCCAGGGGAACAAGATTTGTGTAGGTATCTCTTATACAAAAATATTCCTGCTTCTACTTACAGAGAAATACCTTAAATATTCCCAAATTGGGGATTTTTAATTTATTTTTTAAGTGAAAGGCAATTCTCTATCCAGCAGGTTCAGTGCTCCTTTCTTATGTCACACTCTTCTGCCTGTATTTGAGTGAATGTTCTCAAAATGTTTCTTGGCCCAGGTTTTTTTGGATGCCTGTTCTAGGTTGAGGGTTTTGAGTGTTTTTGTGTTTATCGAGAGATGAGTCTGTTCTTATTTCAAACTGGAAGCTTATTTAGTACTGCAATGGGAAGTTAATTAGAAATGTGTCTACAAAGTAAGCTTCTGAAGCCTATTAGCTAGCAGACTAAAAAAATCACCACAGGGCTAACTCCAGCCATAAATGGAGGGAAGAAGGAAACCATTTTTTAAAAAATAAAGGCAAGGAGATTTTCTGTCTGTTGAATTTTGTGTATTATAGATTTAAAAGTCTCATTTCATCAGGAGACATGCCTATCGCATAACAATACTTGTTTAAAAATTAAAAAAAAAAAAAGGTCCTGCAATCTTTATTCTCCTGTCAGTTCTGGCCTGATACCAGGATGTTTTCAGTATGATAGAATGGGGTAACAGGACGATGGCATTTTAACTGAATTGAAACACACACTGGATAAACTAGGAAAACGTGATTGCTGGTTCTGAAGAAAGGGATTCCTAAACTGGGTTCTTTTCGGTGCATCAAACTGAAGGATAGGCCAGAGCACGCAGGGAGAGCACCTCCCAGCAGAAAGCAGAGGTGTCCTGTTGGCGGCTCACCTGTGGCAATTTTCAGAGTTGAGAACTGAATCTAATGAGCACTCCCTGGGCATGTCAACAAAAAAGTTACTCAGAAATTGAGTCCAGAGAATCTGGCAAGGGGTTGAATGATGTTATTGTGATCAGTCACACATCCACAGTTCTATTTTCATGAGAAGAGGCTCCTCACCCTCCAATTTAGGTCCCTCCAATTCTGCTAGGAATTAAAATTGCTAATAATCTAGTTGCTTTTTAAACCAATATGGGCAAGAATTGAAAAATTCTTTCTAAACTTTGTCCTTAAAAAAAGATTTTGAGTCAGTTATTCCCTCGAATTTAGAGCGTCCTTAAAATGTGAATACCACTCCAATTGTTCAGCAGAGATTAAAGAGTGATTAATATATCCATGGAGTACTACCTCTGCACTATTAGAAGCCAGAGCATTTGGATGAATTTCACTCAGCGTGAAGGTGGCCATTAAGAACTGAGGAAGGTGAGGGAAAAGCAGCAGGAGAGAGACCACCAATGTCCATCCTTTGGACTAGGAATGAAAATTAAGCCTCTGCCCACTGAAAATTTTACAATTTGAGCTTATTCCTGAAAAGAAAAGTGCATTAACTATCTAACAGTGGCTTATTCAGTGTTTTCTGTTAAGGCCAGTTCTTGGTGGCAGTACTAAAATTTCCCCAACACCACCACATTTCCGGATTTTTCTATCCCAGACCAACCTTCCTGATACAGGATTAAACCTAGATTTTCGAAGGAGCCTGAGCTCCAGCAGCACAACATGAAAACTTACCAGTCCAAAGACATATTCTAGGGCTCTGTGTGTGTGTGTGGGGGGGGGGGGTTGCTACTATTTCAGGCATTTTCCTGAAGTGTTCAATTTTCCATTGACCAAGAAAGCAGCTCCCCTGGTGTGTGGGAAGCACTTGGATGGGTTGCCCTTCTGCCACACTTCAGGAGGATGATGGTAGTCTGGGGCCTTCTAGTGATAGCTTCTGGGAGAAACTGCCTTCAGTATTAGGAAGGGAGAACCAGAATCACTCCAACTTTCTCAGCTGTATTTTCTCCGAAAGCCATTAAGTTCGTAGCTCCTCTTTGTGCGAAGTTGATTTCTATTTGGCTTTGAATTGTTGACGGCTATTTCCTCCTTAATGAAAGTGTTGTCTGGGTGAAAAATATATCTGGTGGCAGGGAAATTGGTTGATTTTTTTGAGATAGGTGCCCAATGTCCTACTTTTCTATCTGAGGGAAAATTTTCTGCAGACTACAGAAATTGACAGCATTGTCCAGGTAATAACCACCGTGGACAATATTTTTAAAAGGACATTTGAGTGATGAAAGCATTTGGGTATTGCTTTTTCAAATACGCCATTTTCTGTCTTGGCCTTCTTTGATTTTATAGGGGGTGGGGGAGAAGGGACCAGGAATTGGCAAAGGGACGCCTTCCTGGTTTCTCCCAGTCCTGAAATATCGAGGTGCTCCTCAGCTTTGCTTGGAATTCCGGGGTCTGAAGAGCCCTGGATGGGTTTGGCTGTCGCGGTGATGATTTTAAGAGTCGAAAGGGAATCTTGGGAATGAGGAATGACACTCTTCTTGCACTCCTCCGCCCAGAAATAAAGCCGATGGAAGCTCTGAAAGTTGCATGCTCTCAAATAGCCAGTTAGGAAGTGTGCATTCTTTCGGAGTTGTTTGTTTGTTTTTAAGTAAGGTGCCTAGCTTTGATTCGATCCTGGAAAGTTCCCTTAAAGCAACCAAGTCCTTCTGGAGCTTCCAGATCTCATTCTAAGACCTAACCAGTCTTCGCCATTTTAATTAATAGGGGGAGGCGGGCTAGTCAGGTTGGCGAGCCGCTGGTCGGGTCAGCTGCTTACAGGAGCAGCGGGGTGGCAAAGCGAGTACGCTCTCTAGGCTCGCCCTGCAATCTCCTCGCTACCGTTCTTTAGGTCCGGACGCTTGTCTGCAGGAAGTTGCTGTCTTGATTTATCCGCTACTCAAGCTTGCGACCAGCTCTTTTTCTCTGTGTCAGCACTAACCCCTCCCGGAGCTTGGTAAACAAGGCGCGCACATTTTTTCTGCTGTCGATTGGCATGTTGACGTCTCTGCTTGAAGGAATGTGACAATAAAATGGGAAACCAAAGCTTGGCAAGCACTTAATCAAGGATAAAAAGGTTCCGCTGTAAGGATGTCACTCAATTTATTGTGAAAGTCGAATGAATTACGTTTAATGAAAGTGCTCCCCAGATGAATATTACCAGCAATTTCCTGAGTTGGCTCTGTCAGCTCGAGATGAGGAAATGCCAGCCCAGATCAGAAATGAGCGCCCATCTCAATTACTATGCAAGCTTTCCAAGAGCGGCTTTTTATTGAGATAATATATATTGGCGGCTTCTTCGTGCCCCTCCGCGCGCCTAGGAGCGCGTTTGCGCATTTTCCAAGTTTGCCATCTGCCCTCAAGGGTTGCTGGCTGTTGTTTAAACTTCTAATGAGTGCGCCGCGTTTCTGCTGTGGACTGAAAACCTAATTACCCCCTCTGCAAACAGCTTTTTCTGGAATATTTTGTTTACTATGGAGGTGCGGGCTGGCGGGGGTGAGGTGGGGGTGGGACGGAGAGAAATCCTTTCCTCAGGTGACCTTCGTTACAGAAAGTTCCTTTGTCGTTTAGTCGGTTGCTCTGGGTGGTGGGAAGCAAGGTGGCGCCCAGAGCCGGGTCTCTGGGATGGAGAGCACCGTGGGGTCCCCGGAGCAGTGAGAGTGCATCGGCTTGCCTCTCCCGCCGAGAGTAGCGAAAAGACTTCTAACGCCCCTACTTCCTTTAAATTAATGAGAGTATTGGAAATACGTTGGGGAGGGGGATACACAGGCCACGGCCGGAGCGCATCACCTCATCTGCATGAGAATGGAAAACCGAGAGGCTTTTCATGTAGTGCTTCTTTCTCCCACAATAAGACAAATTGCTGCTTAGAAATACCGAGTGTTTCCTTAGAAACTGGCTCGTGGGGGCTCTGCGAGTCCCTGTTGAGCCTGACTTGAAAGGCCATTTCAAGTCGTCTTCTACAGTTAGAAGCGAGAAACTTTCTTCGACGTAGGCTTCATATCCTAGACTCGGAAACCCTGTCGTTCTCACCAAAGCCGCAGTGTTCGGGCCCCGGGAAGTTTGCCAGCCGGAGTCGCTGCCGCCACAGCTGCGCGCTCTATTGTCTTCTTTTAGCCTGAGGTGACCTCGGGCAATCCCAACTGGTTTAAGAAAACATAGGTACAGCCCTCTCGCGTCTAGACCCCAAGCCTTCACACCAAAGCGTTGCTTCGGGGGAACTTTTTGTCGACGCCGCCGAGCTTCGGTGCTTCTGGGGCAGCAGGCAGGAGTGCAGCAGTTCTGCGGAGGGAGGTCGCGGACACTGAAACTGAATGGGTCGGGGGCCGGCGGCCGAGAAAGCCCGGCCCGCGGAGCGGTTCTTCAGAACCACGGACAGAGCCACAGGCTCCGCCCCGCCGGGTGTCCGCAGACCGGCCCTACTCCATCGCAGAGGTGCGCGCTCGGTCCCTCTTGAAGTAGAGTCGGCGCATTCCGCAGACACTTCTCTACCGCCCAGGCGCGACTCTAACGACCCGCCTCCCTCTCCCAGTCTTTCGGGAGCACTGAGCTCAGATCGCTAGGTCCCCAGTGTTTCCTGTGGCCAGATCGGCTCGTTTGCACCACGTCCCCCCAACTTCCATGGCTGCGGCATCACGTGATTACCGCAGAGTTTAGGCTGAGGGGAGGTGAATCCTTGTTTCCCCCACTTTCTCCTCCCGCGTCCGCATTCCCTTGCACAGTTCGTTAAATCTACCCCTCCTCACAAACAAACATGAATCAAGTGATGTAGAGCTGTAAGTGTCTTTAACAACGTAAAACGCCCGTTTGACACACAAGGAAACTGAGGTACGGAGAGGGATTACCTTTCTCGCCAGAGTAAAACCAGGTGGGGAGAAGTGATTCATGCCCTATCTCCCACCTGCAGGGAACACGGCTGGAGACACCGAGACAGCCTCCAGGATCAGGCGCTCTTAAAGAGCGACGCGGGTGGAGGGTGGGAAGTCGTAATTATTATGAATTTCTAAAGGAGCAGTAATTATTCACGGGAAGCAGGACAAACTACCGCTCGGGCAAAAGAATCGATATATTTCCTATCGAAAGTGCTTGGCTCGCCTTTAATGCAGACGAATTGGGATGCAGCCTCATTATTTCCCCGGCGTGGGGCCTGATGCAGCGTGGAATCTATCATCATTAGAACCAGGATGGGGTAGGGGGAAGTTTCTCCTTAACTTTAAATGACCTCAGTGTTGGCTCTAGAGGGTTCAGAAAGGCCAGGGAGAGTGTGCAACAACAGCCGGAGAAGAGGGGTGGAGGAAGGAAAGGGGAGGCGGGACAGTGGCTGTGTTTGGGGGTTGTTCGGGGTTTAGGGGCTTTTTGTCTGTTTGTTTTGTTAAGTAAATAAGGAGATTGCCGCAGTTCCTCCTTGGCGGTAGTCGCACGGTTGATTTGGTCCAGAAATAAGCCGGGGAGTACCCAGAGTTGGCGCTAGGGGTTCTCTGTGTCAAAGGCGAAGGTTGGCTGGGAAGTTCTGTCTGTTTCTCTCGCCTCAGTTTAAGAGGTAATCCTTTCAGGATACCCGATTCTGCAAATCCCCGCAGTGTTAAAGGAGCAGAGGTCTGGCAGGCAGTTCTCCATCAACCTGTGTGAGAAGCCAGCTTGGAGAAAGGCAAACACGCGAGAAGAGAGCCAATCTGGAGGTGAAGAGAGGCCGGGAATTGAATAGGAATGGAAGGAAAGGTTCAGGAGCAACGCCTTCCAGGGTTTTCTAGAAGGCCTGGCTGAGACCAGCCTTCCTCTTTCCAGCAAGAAGCTGGCCTTTTGCCCATGGGTCAACCCACTGCAGTTTTTAAAGCCTGGGAATGGGTCCCACCTTAACCCACTAAAGTGGCTCTGGTGTCCAGGGTCCTGCCTAGTGAATTGCACAGCGTTTTCCTATTTCTCCCCACTTGTGCAGCCCACGCTCCTGGGCACAGTCTTTCTCACTCTTAGAAGTTGCCTGCTGCCCCTGGTGGGCAGCTGCTGGGTTGGAAGTTGTATTCTTGTGCGGGTGTCTTCACTGTTTCCTGCAATGCCATTCCTCTTAAGGTCAACAAAGTGAGGTGTTGTGTGTGTTGTGAGTGGTTGTGTATTTTTGAGTGCTTGGCCTTCATCTGGCTCATCCCTTCTTTATAACAGATCAGTCTAGCAGAGAAGATAGGGTGTGGCACTTAAAAAAAAAACTAACTCCACCTCCTTAATTGCATTAAAATTATCACAATTATAATAACATCTATAACATTAATGAAAACAAAAATTAAAATTGTGCACTTCCAAGCACTAAAGTAGAAATAATACCTTTCACCTTCACTTGGATTTTCTTTTCCTCAGAGCCCAGCCTTTCATGGTATATTGTGATTACCTGAGTGTCTTTGTTTGCATGCTGTCAGAGACAGCCAGCTAACTCAATACCAGGACTGTATGATCTACTGACATCATTTCCTCCCACCACCTTCATTTTTAGAGGCTTTATAATTAAACTCTGTGAGATATATGTAACATGCATCCAGCGGAGAGCCTTTTTGCTTATATTTATGTAGCATGCTGAGGAAGGAAAATTAAGGAAGTGCTTATATTGAAGTAATAAGCCTGCTTTGATATTAGCAGGAATGTCCTTTTACTTTACTTTTCTCAAGTCTAAAAGACTATCTCTGTAAGACCAGACCCCAAAGTCATGCCTTTTAAAGGAAAGATTCCAATAAAGTAAAAAGACATTTATTAGCTTGTACTAACTTAGTAGAACAAAAGGCCAGGCTAACCACTCACTGAAAATGTACAATGGGCTTAGCATGGCAAAGTTGCAGTATGATGCAAGAAAGCTGAGCAGAAAGAGCTAGCTGGAAACACCTTCAAGGCCCTACATTTTTCTGTCTCTCCCTGTACCTAACCCATCACAAGACACACATGTATACAAGGTGTAACATGGCCTTCCAGAGCCAACACAAAGACATCACACTGCAGATTGGGAGGAATTTTAATAAAATTGAAAGTTACAGTCTAAAAAGAAGGAGACACATATTTTCTTCTCTAAGATAGGTTATTACCAGGAAAAATTATGATAGAAAAGCTTGGAGAAAATTTCCTGACTTAGAAGAGTCTTTTTCATTTCCAAGTTAAACATACACATATGCACACATAGCAGAGCAAGATTGGATATACATCTGTACATCTCTCTTGGAAAGATTCCCTGGGAAATCATAGTGGGGAATTCTTTTGTTTTCTAAGTTGCTGGTCTTGAAATTTCAACTTGAGTTTGACAGTAACATTTCCAATCTGGTAACTGATACTATACTGTTGTCCTGTTTATGTCAGTATTTTCAGCCAGAGCGCAAAAGCAGTTTTGGAAAAGAGAGACTGCTGGCTTGACAGCTGGAATTTTAGTTATGTATATATAATATATGGCAACCTCTCCAACCAAACTTTAGAAGATGATTCTTCTCCTTGTAACCTTGTATCTGAATGTTACTAGAGGCCCACAGGTATATAAAACAGCTTATATAGAATTAATGGACTGCTTTACATTCAGTCTCTTACTTGTGAAGCCCTTGTAAAATATCACATCTACTTAAAATAGGAGGAATATAAAGTCAGGTTTTGTGTGCAATGAACACTTGTAAATGGTTCGGTGAAATATTTGATTGTTTTGAGTGAGTTTGACAATGTGATGGAAATTTATTGTCCTTCTTTGTGCACTGATGTGCTAATCATAAGGCTGCCCCTTCTTTTGTGTACTTGACCAGTTTTTGAAAACTGATTGTAAGACTCCAAGGCAACATCTAAGTACACAACCAAGATTTTAGGAAGGATGCATTTATTAATTTGCCAAATTACAAGGAGATCCATGGGCCACTGTGAAGAAAAAAAAGAACAACCCTCCAATATCATGTTATTATTTTGTTTAAAATGATCAACAGTATATTTATTGTTTTATTGGAGTTGTGTACTGTAAATATTTAAGATGCAATTTTGAAGAAGAAAATAAGTGGAGGGCTTAAGTTAGCCTCAAACTTCATAAAAACCAGACTTTCTGAATATAGTGAAATTATTAAAATAAATCTCTTCAGCTACTTTCCATAAATGTGGGCAAAATTTAGAAAAATTGGAGGGGCTTATTCTTTTCTTCCTTTAGACATATATTAAAGACTACAGTTTTCTTAATTCTTTCACTTGGTTTATGGATTTTTGAAGATATGCCATACGCCTCACTATGAATTTCTTTCTTCTATTTTCTTTCTTTGTTTTTAATTGTGTATTTTCATTTAGAGAATCAAACATTTCTTTTCTTTTGCCTGATTGGATTGAGAATTATCATGACCAAAAACCATAGTTGCTTTTTCAAAACCTTCCCCCTTCACCCTATTTCATTTAATTTAAAGATTACCTAGGATAGTCAGACTTTTTTTTTTCTCTCGCTGTAAAAATGACCCTTATACTATTGTTAACATCTTTAAATAAGGAACAAGTGCCCTAAGTTACCAACTGGCTATATTCATTGCTGATGCTGCTCAATGCATGATGGAAAACTCTTAAAAACCTGAGCTGGATTACGTGAATTCCATTATACTTTCTGTTTGAGAAGTTTTCAGTGAAAATACTATAATTAATCTCAGGTTTGATTCTAAATCTATTTGTAGAATGATGAGTTGTGATTTGTTCTTGGAGCAGCTGTGGTGTTGGTAATAGGGCTGACTATATGATCTCTAAAATTGAAAGTATAAAATACCTTTATTCACATATCTTTTTCAGTCATTTGTGTGTAGTTTGTTGCACCAGAGCACCATCATTTATTGTTTTACAGAACTAAATTTAGAGAAAGATGCAAAACATTGCATTTGAAAGGAAGTTATTCATCCATAGTCAGTGTAGTATTTCTCTGGTCTTCATGTGAATCTTAATTGCTATTGATGTGGAGATTTTGCAAAACATGGCAGTGTTTTTGCCTCTTTCACAAGAAATACATAATTGAATGATGAATGCCTCATGTTAGATTTTCAACCTTATTTCTTTAGGTTTAATAAGGCAGAGTTATGAACAGCTGCACTGAAGAGCCAGCCATAATCTCTAGCCATTATCAAACCAGTGCAGATCTGGCATGAGCACAGATGAGCTGAACTGCCACTTTTGGATCTGCAGCTCTGCTCTCTGAAATGTGCTGGAGAGTGGAAGCTGAATGATTTGGCCCAAGATGTTTAATCCTGCCTTGCATTCTTGACTGAAATCCTTTACAGTTAGAATGGTTCTAATTAATGTGTGGCCAGATGCATATGCACATGTCTCAGATTGCTGGATTCCACCCCCCCACCCCAGCCCCACCTCCCACAGCCTGCTTCTCTTCTTTGACCAAATGGTGAAGAAAACAAGAGGCTTTAAAGGCAAATGCACATTTGGAAAGATGGCTGATATCCTACCAAAATATATTATACTATACTATACTATACTATACTATACTATACTATACTATACTATACCTACTAGGTGGGTAATGTCATGGTGTCAAGTGTCAACATTGAATTCTTGGTAGAAATAGAGGAGTTCTGATGAGAAAGTGGAGGACTTCTGGGCTCCAATGAGGACCTGGCCCCTTTTCAGTCATCCCAGGATCTTTCCCTCTCTCTCTCTCTCTCTCTCTCTCTCTCAGATCGCTCACTTCAGTTCTTAAGGGAAGCAGCACTGAAAAAGACTTGTTAAGAAAAAGGAGGGGAAGAGAATGGCAGTGTATTTTCTTAATTCTGTGATCTTGGGCAAACTTTTTAACCTCTCAGACCCTGATTTCCTTGTCTATAATATGGGGTTAACAATACTTTCTACCCCATGGAGTTACTACTGACAATTAACTGACTTAAAGTGCTATAAAGAGCTCTGAAAGGTGCCTGACACATAGGAGTGGTGAGCTAGTAAAGAAAAAAGTCTCGTTACCCATTAGACAGAAAGGTGTCTGGGCCAGGGTCTCCTGCTCCCAACACAGCCGTTATATGGGTGAAATGCAAGGACTGACTCTACCCTAGGACCATCCTATCTTTGGTTTCCCACTTGCTTATTGCTGGACAGTTGCCCAGTGTTGCCCAGAGAGCTGTAAATATTTAATGTGAATAGTAACCATTGTGACTAAAGCCAGAAAAAGATGGCCATTTCCTTAGCAACCAATCAAGTGTTTATTGAAAGGAAGACACAAGCCTTTGACAGGCCTAATGAACAGATTGCCTAGTTGAGTGAGAATTCTTGTGATGTTTTCATTTTAGGTGGCAAACAGTGTGAACATTTATTAAAATCTAATTTAAAATATTGGTATTTATGAGCAGTAATTGCTTTTAATTACTTTAACACTTGAAATTCTCTTAAACTTTGCACACAAGGTAATCAGAACATCTCGCCTACTAGTTTTAAAGTGCAGGGACCTTTGGGCAGGGGATATAGACTACTTTCCTCCATTAAAGTTCATTCTAGCTGAATGCCTAGATGTGGCAGCACCATAAGCTCCCAGTAGTACTAGACGAAATAATTTGATAGGATGAGAACCACAGCACCCCTCTCCTATGCTGCCCCAAATATCTCCTGTCTGCCACCATATGCCTCTTTCCAAGGCATTGCTCTGGATATCCAAGAAGAGTTCCTATATAGAAACACTATTTTGTGTCTTGGATTTGACATGAGAATTGGGAAAGGTATGGGGTGACTGATGGGGATAAAATGTTCTACATTCCTATTTATACCCAGAGCCAAGCACTGTGCCTGGACTTTAGCATGGATTTTCTTTTTCATTCTCACTTTATTTTCTCAATCCTATGAGATGGTAGGTATTATTAATATCAGTAAAGTTTTGTTAATATCATGTTATGATATTACTATGCCCATCCTAGTCATATCATTAGTAATACACCATTTTATAGATGAGGAAATTGAGGCATTGAGAACGTGTCTGGTGCAAGGTGGTGATATTCTATCCCAGACAGTCTAATTCTTCAAATTACTGCACCATATTGTGTGTGTGTGTGTGCATGTGTGCATGTGTGCATGCATGGGCACACATAATGGAGGGGGAGGAGAATGAGACTCATTTTAAAGTTTTTGAAAGAAGTAACTGTTGCTTTCTACTTTAATGCACAGTTCTTCTTATTTGGGTAGCTGGAGTATACATAAAATTGCTGTGGTTTTACCATAATGTAGTAGTTTTAATTAGATGTTGTTACTCTTGAAGGGCTTCCCATCAAATGGGGGATACAAGGGTAACAAATGCAAGTTTGATATCAATGGTTGTGACTTAAGTTTGTGCTGATGGCATGTGGGACACAATCTCTTTAGGATGTCTGCATCTATTGACCTGACTGATATGAAAAATGATCCCTGGCCCTCAGGGTAAGGTAATAAGTGAGACCAGGGCATAAAGCACAACCCTCACAGTCATCTGTGATGGAGTTTAAAATGATCCATAACATCTGTATCTCTCCTAGCAAATCATACATCTGTTTTGTGAATTACTTGCCATGTCTGGACATGAGGAGGTGGGGAGAGGAGAGTAGAGCTTATTTGTAAGGGGATAACCACATGTAGGAGGCATAAACTCCAGTTTCTCCCGTGGCATTTATTCTCATGAATCCTGTGTTCCAACAGCTTACCAGATATAAAACAGAGATGTAAATCCATATTCTTTTAAGAGCAAAATTTTTGTGTGATGATACAAACTAAGAAACTTTAAAAAATCTGTTTAATACCTTATTGTCAGAATAGTCCCAAACATTCA
The DNA here is from genome assembly GCF_029215605.1 of Mirounga angustirostris. Taxonomy (NCBI): domain Eukaryota; kingdom Metazoa; phylum Chordata; class Mammalia; order Carnivora; family Phocidae; genus Mirounga; species Mirounga angustirostris. Next base: position 64,861,633 of record NW_026991720.1, on the reverse strand, counting down.
ACTAGTTTAGCTTAGGCATTTTTATCATAGTCTGGATATATGATTTTAAAAATAAAATAGAAAAATGCTCACAAAATATTCTATAGAATTACTCATGTTGGATTTAGGAATTTTTCTATTTCTGAAGAATAAAAGTAGATCCAAGATATTTCTACCCAGAGTGGAAGCCCTCTGGCATGGAATGGCAGGGAGAGAGCCTGGTTTCATTTCAGTCTTGTGCTACATTTGACCTTGGGAGAGCTCAGTTATGCCTTGGGGCAAAAAATTAAATGTTCCATTTTGCAGCACTATCATCTTTCACCTTTATGTGGATTTAAAAATGTAAATAAAATTGCTTTCTGTAAATGGTATACATGAAGGTCATATTCATATTCTCTGCAAGAATTCAAAATGCCATTTGACCCATCATTGGCTCAATAGATAATAACGTGTTCTATTAGTTTCTAGTAATCTACTTTTTAAGCATTTTATGGCCCAATATTTTTATGCCTAGTTCCTAGTTTGTGAAATAAGAAATCAGAAATAAACCTTTTAGCACTTCATTGTAGATTTATTTATAGAATATATGTTTTCAATTTTGAGCTTTTAAAAATGCCACATCTTCCCAGAATACATTTCCTTGGTTATAAAAGTGGTCTGGCTGAAAATCTACAACGAGAGAAGAGTGTACTCTTGAAAAATTTTGAGGGCTCAAGCTATTCCAGTTATGATCTGAAAAGCAGAGTGCAACCAATGGATTTAGAAAATAAAGTAACTGCTCTTCTCTTTGGGGAAGAGGGTGTTTGAATTATTTTCATTGAAATTTCGATAATAAGACCCTAATAGATCCTTGTATTTAATTGTCATGATTTTGATCGTTGATGACTTTTGATTGCTTCTTCTGGAGGCACCTGTCAGCCATCTCTGAAGCACAGATGGCTTTATCAGCAGCAGGAGGAGTTTCTTTTTCATACTAACCTTGAGCAGAACACATTTTTTGGGGAAGATGAGCAGACCAATGTCATCCTAAGTTTTTCTGTCTTTGGGAAATTACTTTGTTTATTGAATAATGAATTGAGATCACTGTCTCAAAAGCTCCTAGTTTTTTTTTTTTAATTGCAAGGAGTGTTGGTCCTCCTTCTAAGTAGATATATAATGAATATTCAGTGACCAAGGCCATAAGACTATGATAATAATATACCTCTGTTTGCTTGGGACAGTCCTATTTTATGCCTGTTGTTTATATCAAAAATATTTTCTCTTACTTTCAAAAGTGTCTTGGTGTAGATGATAAATTATACGGTAGTCTTACACGTAACTTAGTGTTCAAATGGCTGACTGAAAAGGTTGATTAGAAGTCTTTTTATGAAAGTCTTATGATTATGAAAGATTGTTGACCAGGCAAGAAGAGCATTTCCATCTCTTCTACACTCCCTTTCTCATGAAGCATTCAGGTTCTTCATGAACTTGGGTAACCAGGGGCCACTACCGTGATGTGCTTCATGGAACATATCCCATACTCTTTTATTTAAAAATCTGGTAAAATTTTTTTATTAAATATTATGTATTACACAATCATGAGAAAAGTTGATAGAAGACTGATTAGTTGAGGTCCTGCAGAGTGGCATCAGCTTGGTGAAATTGTTTTGGCCCAAGGCCTAGAAACTAAACTTTACCAGTGCTTTTAGAGTTAACAGTCAGAAATAGACTCACTCTAACCTGAATATTCTTTTGATAATGCCCTTATCCTGTGAGAACAATACCTGAAACACTTATCAGAGCACATTTCTTTCAATATGGTAGTTCTGGAGAGTCCAATTAGTAATCAAAACTTGATATATATCCATATATCTATGTATCTTTTTATATCTCTATCTATATATATATAGATAGCTTTGAGGTTATTTCACACGAGGACATGGCAGAACCCAAAGTAAAGGTTCTCTTTTTCTGTCTTGTGCCTTCCTATCCTTGAGAGTGGTGAGCGTGCGTCACCCTACTTGCTTCTCTGAATCCCTATTTTCTATGCGAACAAACCCATTCAGTCTTTTTGATACATTTTTTTCTCTAAATATGTTACTATCACTGATGAAACTTCAAACAGTAGCTCCTATTGAATATTCTTCCTGTCCCCATTTTCTGTTAATTTTATTAGATTCCCTGAAGGCATTGTTTTCTCCTTTCATATCTTGGTTCTTTATGGGCTAGAACTTCATTGACACTGTTGGCTGTCTACCATCTTTTACATCTCCCTTTTTTAAGGCTCTGCAAGGCCTTGAGACTAGGATATGTGACTCTGTGATGTTGATTTAATGTTTTTTTTTCCTTTCATACCTTTACTCAGGAGTTATTCGTGATGGATAACTTAAACAAGTCGATAGGCAGCTAGGCAAAGCCATTTAGTGCATGGTGGGGAGAGGGGAGAAGAAAACATTTTCCATACCTCTGTTTAAAAGCTTGACCTGATTTTACAGTAGTCATTTTGTAGACACGTCTTGCTTTTTCTGAATTTCTTGGGATTGTAGAAGTTGGTGCCTGGTAAAGTATTCTTTTTTTTTTTAAGATTTTATTTATTTCTTTGACAGAGACACAGCGAGAGAGGGAACACAAGCAGGGGGAGTGGGAGAGGGAGAAGCAGGCTTCCGGCTGAGCAGGGAGCCCGATGTGGGGCTCGATCCCAGGACCCTGGGACCATGACCAGAGCAGAAGGCAGACGCTTAACGACTGAGCCACCCAGGCGCCCCGGTGCCTGGTAAAGTATTAAAAAGAGTTGGGGGTGAGTAGGGTGAAGTGGCTATGGGGATTAATACTAGAACCACTGCACAAATTCTCCTCTGTTTTGCAAATGCACTGGCAAAAGCTAACTGGACCCTCCTTGGTAGGAAGTATCAACGTGGATCGCTCCTTCTAATAGCTCAGGAGATCCTACTTTGCTTTTCTTGGAAAAAAATCTCATGAGGTATTTTCCCTTAGAAATCTAATTTGTGCAGGTCTCTGGCAAGGACAGAGTTTAAAATTAGCTTTTAAAAATTTATTTTTATTTTTAATTATGGTAAAAAATGCATAAAATGAAACTTATCATCTTAATAATTTTTAAGTGTACAGTTCAGTATATTCACATTGTTGTGCAACCAATTTCCAGAACTCTTTTATTGTAAAACTGAAACTCTGTACCCATGAAATGACAACTCCCCATTTCCCTTTCCCTCTAGCCCCTAGCAACCAACAGTTCTACTTTTTGTCTCTATGAATTTGACTCATCTAGATACCTTATATAAGTGGAATCATACAATATTTGTTCTTTTGTGACTGGCTTATTTCTCTTAGCAAAATGTCCTTAAGCTTTATCCATATAGTAGCATATGTTAGAATTTCTTTCCTTTTTTATTAAAAAGATTTTTTAACGTGGTCTTTTTATTGACCTTTTTATTGTTTGTTGGTTTTGAGTCATAGAGAACTTTAGCCTATACCTAGTTAATACAGGAATTCCTCCATATTTTCTTATACACATGTGGTTTTATTTTTTTATATTTAGAACCCTGATCCATTTGGAATTTATGTATTGGGTATGTTGTAAAGTATTAGTTTAATTTTATGTTTTCAAATGGCTAACCAGACATCCTAGCATCATTTATTTAATATCCCATGTTTGCTTCAGTGATTTGAGATGATGATTTTATCATATACTAAATATCCTTACATCTGTTTCTGTTCCACTGGTCTGTATGCACCAGAAACATTATGTTAATTTGAAAGACTGTTTAGCTTTATTTAATATTTGTAGGAGCCAATCCCCTCTCAAAGATCTTTTTCCAGCTTTATTGAGATATAATTGATATACAATATTGTATAAGTTTAAAGTGCACAAGTGATGATTTGATACACATCTATATTGAGAAATATTTACCACAATAAAGTTAGTTAACATATCTCTCACCTCACATAATTACCAGTTTGTTGTAATTTTTGTTATGGTGAGAATATTGAAGGTCTGCTCTCATGATTTTCAAGTATACAACACAGCATTATTAACTATAGTCACCATGCTGTACACATAGTTATCATGCTGTGCATTAGATCCTCAGAACTTACTCATCTTATAACTGAAAGTTTGTACCCTTTGACCAACATATCCTTATGTTCCCCACACCCTCAGCCCCTGGCAACCATCATTCTACCCTCTGTTTCTGTGAGTTCAATGTTTTTATCTTCCACATATCAGCGAGATCATACAGTATTTGTTTTTCTTTGTTTGACTTACTTCACTTAGCATATGTGCATTTTATTAGATTACCTGAAGGCGTTGTTTTCTCCTTTCATATCTTGGTTCTTTATGGGCTAGAACTTCATTGACACTGTTGGCTGTCTACCATCTTCTACATCTCCCTTTTTTAAGGCTCTGCAAGGCCTTGAGACTAGGATATGTGACTCTGTGATGTTGATTTAATGTTTTTTTCTTTCATACCTTTACTCAGTGCCCTTAGAGTCCATCTATGTTGTCACAAATGGCAGGATTTTCTTCTTTTTTTAAGGCTGAATAATACTTAGGTTGTTCCCATGTCCTGGCTATTGTAAGTAGTGTTTCAGTGAACACGGGAGTGTAGATATCTCTCTGTGATAGTGATTTCATCTCCTTTGGATATATACCCAGGACTGGGATTGCTGAATCATGTGATAATTTTATTTTTAATTTTTTGAGGAACCTCCATACTGTTTTCTGTATAGACTGTATTAATTTCATTCCCACCAACAGAGCACAAGCATTCCCTCTTTTCCATAAACTCACCAGCATTATTTTCTTTTTAATAATAATCATCCTAACAGGTGTGAGGTGATATATATCACTGTGATTTTGATTTGCATTTCCCTGATGATTAGTGATTTTGAGTACCTTTTCATGTACTTGTTGGCCTTTTGTATGTCTTCTTTAGGAAAATGTCTATTCAAGTCCTCTGCCTATTTTTTAATCAGACTTGCTTTCTTTTCTTTTCTTTTCTTTCCTTTTTTTTTTTTTTGCTGTTGAGTTGTATGAGTTCCTTACATATTTTAAATATTAACTTCTTATCAGATATATGGTTTGCAAACTTTTTTCCCATTCCATAAGTTGACTTTTCATTTGGTTGATTTTTTTTCTTTTTTTTTTTTTGCTGTGCAGCTTTTTAATTGAATGTAGTTCCATGTGTGGATTTTTGCTTTTGTTGCTTGTGCTTTTGGTGTCATATCCAAGAAAAAAAAAACCCCAAACCCAAAACCAAAACAAAATATTGCCAAGATCAATGCTGAGGAGCAAGGAAAGAGTTAAGAGTTAATATAGTATGGGGGCACCTGGGTGGCTCAGTCGGTTGAGCGGCTGCCTTCGGCTCAGGTTGTGATCCTGGGGTCCTGGGATCGAGCCCCCACATCCGGCTCCCTGCTGGGTGGAGGGCCTGCTTCTCCCTCTCCCTCTGCCTGCCACTCTGCCTACTTGTGCTCTCTATCTGTCAAATAAATAAATAAAATCTTTAAAAAAAAAAAGAGTTAATATAGTATGTCAGGAGTTTCATTCCAGCCTAGAAACTAGAAGGGACTAAAAGATAGAAATCATCAGGTTTCTTTTCAAAGATACTTTTTCCCCCCTATAGAATTAGGAGGAAAGAATGAAGGAGAGAGAGAGGAAGAAAGAGAAGGAAAGAAAAATATTTAGTATTTGCAATTATTCTATATTTAGAAACTATCATCATAAAAATATTGCCCTCTCCAATGAGCTGAACAATTCACATGTGCTTCTGCCTTCTTAGTCACTCAACATCTGAAAATGATTCTAAATATTTTAATCAGCAGAAAAGAGACCAAAGGGAAAACATCCCAAATAAACAAACAAACAAACAAAAAACAAGCAAACAAATACCATGTGCAATCACTAAAAAATTTTATGGACATGTCTCTTTGATTTCCAAGATGGCTGTATATCCCAAATGGCATTTTTGCAATGGGGTGGTTTTTCTAAATATAGTAAATGGGCAATTATTCTCTTAAGCAAAACATTTGCTTTAAGAAACCTCAGTGTTTTATTAATTAAACTTCCTCAGCTGAGGAATTTCTGAATCATGTGTTATAATTGCTCTGAAGACTATCATGATGTTGGTACTAATAAATTCCAGAAGTGAATGACTTTTCTAACATGTGCCTTATATATAATTTTGAAAGAAAAAGTCAGAGGACTGCTTTTGGGACTTGGCGGTGAACAATAAGCTATAGCTGAAATAAGAGATTCTTTTCTATATCTTACGAGTTGAGAGTTTAAAGGAGATGGTCACTTCTAACTACCAGAGGTAAGGAACCAAGCATTTCTCCCCTGCATTGTGTGCCAAGCTTCCCTTGTTACACAATCCATCTTTTCCATATTTGGCTTCTAATGACTGGGGAAGTGATAGAATTAGGACAAGAAGGATGTAAAAGATTCTCTGATGATGTTTTTTGGCCACTAGTTCCTCTTTTTTTTTAAGTGAAGTAGGCTGTACACCCAACGTGGGGCTTGAACTCATGACCCTGAGATCCAGAGTTGCATGCTTTACTGATTGAGCCAGCCCAGTGCTTCATTAGCTCCTCTTTTTAACCACTACTGTGTCTCTCCTCCCTCTATCTAGGATATGCTCAAAATTAAGAATGAGTGCAAAAGGGTTCTTTAGAAAGGGAAACATGGTTCTAGAGACCCACTGCTGGTTCATGGTGAAGGTAAAAAGGATGAGTCAATTTTTTTAGTAATCAGTGTTCACTCGAGTCCCAACATTGAAACCAGAGTTTACATCCCCATGGAGCAATCTAACACTTTTTATAAATCATGAATTTCTCTATTTTTGTTATGGTACATTGTGTTCCAGACAGGAAATAGAGATAGGAAGAGAATGTGTAGAAGTCTTTGTTTTCTTTGGTAAATGCAAAAGACAAGGACAATTAAAAAAAAATAGAGTCTAGAAATCTAACTTATGCTACTGATGCTATCATTTGAGTTGCTCTGTACTGTGGAGTGAATATGGGCCAAAGAGGCTAGGTGTTTGTGCCACAAATTATCAGCAGTAACCTTGTAATGGTATGTCATGCCACTACTTTCCATAATACCTCAAACGGATCAATGGATTATTCCATGAACTATATATTGTTAGTTCTCCTATATGTAAATTTCACAAAAGGAGACTAAAGCTGTGTTTGCAGAACTGTAGTATAGCGCTGAAAAGAGAACGAATTGGCTTAAAGATCAACTTGTGGCCACTTTAAAAGACTAATCCTGAGACTTTAATCAGTTGGTGTAATTAATCATCCATGCATGAAGAAAATTGATGTACTGTACATTGTGTCTTGGTGAATAATCTCTGGTCCTGTTTTCCTTTGTGGTGCCATTGAAAAAAGAAATAAGTGGATCTTTTAATGGAAATCAGGGCTGTTCCAGCTTTAGTGGAAGGGTGAAAGGTAAACTTTATTTCCAAGCCAGGCATTAGAGCTCACAATGAGAACAGACTTCCCTCTTTCTGTACACCATCTGCATGCACAGCCTTGTGGCCTGGGTTGCCATTTACTGTCCAGAGAGCATGGCACTTCCCAGAAAGGATCAGAATTTGAGCCTGGAATTTTAACATTCACAAGCTGTCTGTGAGCACAGGTTGGGAGGAAATTGCCTGATGCTTATCAGCGTCCACTTTTTGCCACTTCTTCCAAAAGTGTTTGGGCCAATATTTGATATCAGATGCTGTTGGAAGTCACTAACCTATAAAATATTAAGTGGCTTATTACAATGCACATTGATGTACTTGTCATTTGTTCAAACCAAGTATGAGATGCAGGTTTGTTTTTCTTTTCCCCCAAAGGCTATTTTTTTGCCAATCAGTTATTTGCTGACCCTTACAGAAAAGTATAATTCTTTGGAATGATATGCACCATTCTTGTGAAATCATCAGACAATTTTCTAGTTGTAACCTCTGCTCTGAAATGGGGAGGCAGGGAAGCTGGGTTTTGGTAAGTTATTTTTTAAGTGGTGGAGCTGAGGCACAGGATAGTTAATAAATGCCTTAGCTGAGTATCTCGTGTTGGAATTAGAACTCAAGTCTACTGACTTCCATCTTGCCAGCAAGAGAAATTAAGAGCTACAGGATTTCATACTATGCCACTCCCTGTCTAGATAAGGGTAAAAGCTTAATGTATTGACTTAGGGGGATCTTACCTAAAAGCACAATATTTATAAGGGAGATAAAGAATTCTGGTTTATCCTGGTGGGAACTGATTGCAATTCATTGATTCCTGGCTTGGGCATAATAAATAGGAAATAATTGTGTGATTGTTTATCATTATTTCTTGATTCCAAGGTTACTGTAGTTTGAACAATTTCATGGAATAATCTGTCCATCTCTTTAGAATTCACAGAGGCTGTGGGACCTTGAGTCTGGTCCAAGTGTCTGTGTGTGTTCAGCATGTGACAAAAATGATGAATGGGGATGCGGGTTCAAGGAAACAGAGGTCTTATTGGAATGACATCTGCTTCTCTTCTAGGCCAGACATGTCATACCAGGTATCAGTGAATCATGGTGGAAGAGGAATTCGACAGGCTTAAAACATAACATTTTTCTGGTCTATTTGATTTTGAGCAGAAAAATGAACAAAAACAAAAGTAATTGATTGTTCTATTTCCTATACTTTTTACATCCAAACTCATAAAGCCACATTAAATTAACTGCAAAAGTGAACAATTTTTGGCTTTATTTTAATTTAAGCCATGATTGCCCTTTTATATCTAGTCACTTATTAAGGTCCAACTTGGTGAAAACGACATTTTGCTTTCGCTTTGTATTTTCAAATTGTTTCTTTGCCAGTGATTTCTAACTCTCCATCCACCACTGTCTAAATAGACTCTCCAAGTTTCAAATTATATTAAATTGTCAAAATGGTAGCACATTATCCTAGGTAGACTTCCAAATACTACCTCACATCTAGAACAGAGAATCTCTTATTTCTGTAAAGATCAACTGAATATTTATGCTCAACAGGTGGGCATTTAAAAACACTTTGTGGGACTTTGTGGGAGGGGCATTTGGGGGGCTCAGTCAGCTGAGCAACCAACTCTTAGTTTCAGCTGGGGTTGTGATCTCCAGGTTGTGATCTAGGTGTGTGTGTGGGGGCGTGTTTATGGGATCCAGCCCTGTGTTGGGCTCCTGCTCAGCGTGGAGTCTGCTTTTCCCTCTCCTTCCTCCTCTGAACCCCTCCCTCATGAACACACACACACACACACACACGTACATGCGCGCGCACTCTCAATAAATAAATTCTTAAAAATAAACCCACTTTGTGGGAGCTATGGGTTCTTTACATTTTAGAATGGCTTTTAAGAGGTATTTTCAAGTTCTTTAGTTATGGAAGAGGCATTACATCTTGACTTTCCACTTAATTTCTTGTGGCATTAAAGAAATGTTCTTCGTTGTGCAGCCTTTTACAATGCAAATGAAACAAATCTCCACTTCTCTGGTCTAAGTAGTTTCATTTTTTCAGGCAGTTGCAGAACCTCTTACTAAATGGGGAAAAGAAACAACCTACAGATGCAGTCTGACTGGCATATGCTGGATCAGAATTGGTACACTAGTGGAGAAAGAACATTTGTCAAGCTGTACAGCTAAGAATCATGGTATTTGTAACATCGCTGGCCTGGAGGCCCACATTCTTAACATAGTTGAGAAACTGAGGGTCTAGTCACACCCATATTTTTCATTGGTAGGATGCTTTCATTGCCCTAATTTTTATGGACTTAAAAAAAAAGTTGAAAGGAGCCTCAAAAGGCAGGTAAGCCAATTCCATTGGTCCATTAATTCTCATAGTTACTGGCACTCTCCTCTATTCTTCATACTTAGAGTTCCTCAGCATTCTGTTTGGACTGAGCTCTTAGGATCCACGTATCTATCCTTTGCTTCTCAGCCCTCTGGCAAAGACTAGGTACAGGCTGTTTTTCTCCCCTTTCTGCACGTGTGTATTTCTTTGAAGACTAAGGTAGGCATTTCTATCATCTTTGTTGACATTCATCAAAATAATTTTAGAAAATTCTAGAGCTATGAAACATTTAGAAATGATTCAGAACAATTCCAGTTTGCTTACTTGCTTAAGATCAGACAGCCCGTCAAATGCCTGAGCTAGGTTCCTGGAACAGTTCTTAATGAAGTCACACTAAATGTCTTCATTAGTTCTTTGAGACCTGTTTTAGTTAAATTGGTACATTTTAAAAAATTATGAAAATAAGTGCTGGCTCACAAAAATAATACAGTGGTCCTAATGAATCGATGTCTAATGAGACTGCCTCTAGTCTGCTCTTTTACTTTCATAGTTTGTAGGACTATGCTGATGTGACATGAGGAACAAAGGTGTTCCAAGGAGGCATGGGGGATCTTTTACTTTTAGGTTTGTTGACTTGAGAAGTGGAGAGAGAACCAGATGAGTAATCAAAGACATGTATCCTAATTCTGATTCTCTCAGTCTTGGGCAAGACTTAGAACTTAGAACTGAAATACACCCGGAGTTAATTTACACTAGCCCCTCATCTTACTGGAAAATGAGCAGAATGATGATGTGACTAATTCGGGAATACATAGCTAGTTATAGGAGGAACAAGGAATAGGATCCTGGTCTCCTGACTTCAAATCCTTTAGTATTTCTCCTACAGTAAACTGCTGTCAAAATCATTCAGCTTCTCGAAGTCTCCATTTTCTCATCTGTGAAGTGATGATTGTGATATTTGTTCAACTATTAGTAATAGGGTTGTTGCAAAGAGTAACCTGTGATGAGAAAGAGAGAGAGAGACAGAAGTATATATGTTAATAATTTATTGAGGTAGGAATTTGGTGGAGTAGGAATTATGAGTGAAGCATTTCAAATTTAGCAGGTTGAAATAATCTTGATGGAAAGGGCCACTTTATGCAACTATTTGAAAGGGTGCTTTCTGTCATGGAAATGGAATTTTGGGGCAAGGGACTCCCTGCTTTTCTTCAACTAAATTTATAAACTGATTACTGTCTTGGAGTCATTCTTATCCATAAACATAATTACATAAAACAGCCCATCCCATATAGTAACTTTTTGATGCTGATCTAGTAATGATTTTTCTTTGATTTTTTTTTTTTCCAAGCAGGAAAAAGTTAACTTAATGAACATCTTGGGTCATCTCTGTGGTCTAATAATTTAATGCTTATCTAAGAATTTTAGTATTTTCCAGGCAAAATAGTTAATGAGGACATAAAATTATTCATTTTTTACCTGCATTCTAGATGAAATGATATGAAAGAAGCATGATTAATTTCATCATGTAGAGACTTTACTGGCTTTTACAAATTAAAGCCAAATACCCTTCATGAAAATTCTTGGAGATGTGACAAGCTGATTTATATTCCATTAATTTAACTCTATTTAGGCAGAATCGTGGACTTTTGTACTAAAACAGAAAATTAATTAAATTGCCCAGTAGTATAATTACAGTTTCATCAACAGAGAAAACAACTTTGAGTGCCAGAGTTTTGAAATGTTAAATTGCATTTTCAGTTTAATTTGGGTACCCTGCCATCTTCTTCCCTCTAGAAATATTAATGCAATTGCATGCACTGTTTTCCCCTGCTTATGACTTCAGCTTTGATTCCAGTGTGTTAGACTTGACCATGGTGGGTCATCTGGAGGAAACTATGAGGTTGGGGAGACAAAAGCATCGAAATGGAGTGGAAAAGGTAAGGGAAATTTAAGGGGGGAAGAAACGTAAGGATGGGTAATGGTTATAAATCCCATTATGAAGTCTGTGTGTCTGTGAAGAGAAAGAAAGCAATATAGAGCTAGATAGGCAATAAATATTTGTTGCATGAATGAATTCATGAATGAATGATATAGGGCAGGAGACCCCTTGAAAATGAAAGCAGCCATGAGTTAGCCAGACCAAGCTATGCCATAATGACCCACAAAGTTTAATAAAATACGTGGCTTTCCTTAGGATTATGGTTTAGTTTGTGACACTTCTTATTTTCATATTAGGTTCTCTGTTAGTTTTGTTCACATAAGTAAATAAAAAGCTTCCTTGCATGTAAAAGGAACTTAATAAATGTTTTATTTATAAATATAAGAATGATATAGTATACCATTTTTTAACCAGGATAAGTTTTTGAAGTGGAGTTTTTATTAATTTTACCTGACATTTATCATTTATCAATTTTGTATATCTGTTCTTTTTCATTTATTCTCCCTAATGGCCCCAAACGTCCTAAAGGAAGATGAAAGTAAAGAGGGGTTCTCTTTATATCTTTTCTTGTCCATCCCATTGTTGTTTTATACTAGATTTCATTAAGAATCAATTTTTAAAAAACTAAGTGGCAGTGTATATACAAATTTGGGTGTTTGAACCTTGATAGTAAAATTGATCCCTCTTTGCATGATACTTTGCTTCAGAAGCAGACCTGAAGCAGATCTGTTTCGTTAGTAGTAGAATGGGATCAACGGGAAAGTTATCAGTGGGAAGGCTGACTTTCAACCCTTGCGTTGCATTGAACATGCCAGGTGCTGAGCTTCCCAAATGAATAGTAGGTTGGGGGAAATAAGTCCACAAGGTTTTGAATGATTTTTACTTCTTGCACTCAAGTTTTTTGTCCCTGGCATAATGGGAAGCAGAGAGTAGAACAGCATGAGCCTTGGGCCAGACATGCTTGAGTTTGAATTTCAGCACTCCTAATTATTGGCTGTCTTTCTTTGGCAAAATTACTTAACAACAGCCAAGCCTCTGTTGCCACATCTGTAAACAGGGAGATCAAAGTAACCATCTCCCAGGATTTTGTGAAGAATAAAGTATCTGGCATGCAATAGAGCTTCATTACATTTCTTCATCTGTTTCCTTTCCTTTTGGCTCTTTGTGTCCAAAACTTTGCAATATTAGATATTAAAAATGACTGGGTTACACTGTTGACAGAGTACCGGACTAACTAAAAACGTGGTGACTATTGTGTATTGAGAGTGCTGGGAAAACACAAGGATCTGAGTGAGGGCTGTTTGGGAGGATGCCAGTGTTGGGTTGCAGAGGAGGCGGGCATTTGGAGAGCGAAACTTGTCCCCCAGCATTTGCTGTCTAAATGTTCAACTTTCAGTTCTCTATGCTCCCTCCCACATTACCTGATCAGGAAGAGATGCTAGTTGGCACAAATCCCTTTCTCACTCTCCAGTTCTCTCCCTCTCTCTCAGTCTCTCCCTCTCACTTTGTTTAAAATACCAGTTGAGCAAAAAACTAACTTTAGCTACTACCAGGTTCTATGGAAGAGGAAAAGAAAAATAGAAAAGGTAGGTGAAAAAAATTAAGGAGCCTAGAAGACAAAGGAAGGCCTCATAAGACTCTGAAGAGTAGCATTAATTTGAAGTAGATAGTATTATCTAGGTCACAGAATTTCCATCAAATCCAAATGACTTTATTGTGTGCTAACTTTAAGGATAACACACTGGGGTGCCTGGGTGGCTCAGTCGATTAGGCGTCTGCCTTTGGCTCAGGTCATGATCCCAGGGTCCTGGGATCAAGTCTTGCATCAGGCTCCCTGCTCAGTAGGAGTCTCCTTCTCTTTCTCTCTCTCTCTGTCAAATAAATAAAATAAAATCTTAAAAAAAAGAAAAAGAATAACATACACACACACACACATGCTTTCATGTGCAAATATACCAATATAACAAATTCTTAGAAGTGGAATTGTTAGGCCAAAAGACACGAAATTTAAAATTATGCTAGATATTTCCAAATTGCCTACCTGAAGTTTTGTCCCAAATTATATCTCCACCAACAACGTACAGGTGAGCTATTTCTCACATTTCTCACATCCGCACTGAGTTTTTGATCACTAGTGCTTTTGTAGAAGTATATTTTTATTATTTTTATTATTTGCACTTATTTAATTTTGACTTGAGTTTGAGTACCTTTCATGTGCTTAAGCCATTTGTATTTTTTTTTTCTGTGAACTGTTCAGGTCAGGTTAGTCACTTAAGCTTTTGAAACTTCACTTCCCTCATTTGAAAACTGAGGGTTCTGAGGACTGAGAATGCAAGGGGGTTTTACATAGCACCTGACAGAAAATAGGCAATTAATAAATGTTGACTGTTATTGCTGTTTTATTATTTCTGCTACTCCATATTAGCACCTTTTTTTCTCTGTTGTTTGGATCTTTCTTTAGAATTCCAGATTTACATTTCTGTCTCTCACTTTTGCTTTAAACAGTATCTTCCCAGAACCTTTTCTCCGCTTCCTCCTTCTCCTCCTTTTCGGTCTCTACCTTGGTGGCTGCTTCCTGCTCCTGTGTAATCAGGTTTGACAATTCTCAGAGCTTTTCACTCCTCCCTCTTCCTCCACTCCCATATCTAATTAGCTGCCAAATCTCAATTCCACCTCAATAAACAATCCACTTAATCTCCTTCTTTCTTAGCCCTCTCCAGATGTTGTCTTTATATCCATTGATAGAGCCTTTCCTACAGTCCTTAACTGTGAACTCTTGCCTCTTCAATCCATCCTCCTCACTGTTTTGGTCATTTTTCTTTCTAAAAACCCAATGAGTTATTATGTATCTTCTTCATATTATTTGATAGCTGCCTGATGCCCACAGGCTAAAGCCCAGACTCCTCAGTCAGACCTTCAAAGCACTTCACAATTTCAGTCTTCCAGACTTTTAGCCCACTCTCCTTTCCATGACCCCAGAGTCTTCCTGATATTTAACCATTCAAATCCCTCTGTTCCCTCTTCCCTGAACATTCTCAAGCTATTTCCACATCTATCACTTGCTTGTTGAAGCCTCACCCATTTCTTAGGGACAATTCAAGTTCTAGTCTTTTTTTTTTTTAAAGATTTTTTACTTATTTATTTGAGAGAGAGAATGAGATAGAGCATGAGAGGGGGGAGGGTCAGAGGGAGAAGCAGACTCCCCGCTGAGCAGGGAGCCCGACTTGGGACTCGATCCCGGGACTCCAGGATCATGACCTGAGCCGAAGGCAGTTGCTTAACCAACTGAGCCACCCAGGCGCCCCTTTTCTTTTCTTTTTAAAAGATTTTATTTATTTATTTGAGAGAGAGAATGAGATAGAGAGCATGAGAGGGGGGAGGGTCAGAGAGAGAGGCAGACTCCCTGCCGAGCAGGGAGCCCGACGTGGGACTCGATCCCGGGACTCCAGGATCATGACCTGAGCCGAAGGCAGTTGCTTAACCAACTGAGCCACCCAGGCGCCCCAAGTTCTAGTCTTTTAAGTGGCATTCTTTCATGTTTGGGGCCAGAACTAATCTCTTTATATGAAAACAGCACTTTGCACCTATGGGGCCTTTTGAAATATCATGACTTGTTTAAAAGTAAGAGTCAAGCTGATCTGGAATTGAATCCTTGTTCTGTTAAGGTGACTTGGGAAAGTTATTGAGATTCAGTTTCCTCATTTATTAAGATCCAGGATAAAAAAATGAAATGATGATTGTCAAAGAGTTTAGTAGAGTGAGAGGCACATAGTAGATATGTAATGCATGCAGTTTGCTTTTCTTAATCTTGAAGACTGTCCTTGATAGCTCACCTGGAAGTCTACTGAGAATTCATATAGTGAGTGTACTGCTCCCTGGGCTGGCACCATTTATGGCCGAGGATTCATATGCACATGCTCTGGAGGGCCTTAAAGTTAGCCTAAGTAGTTTAGACTTTGGATTTTTGATGTTTTTTGAGTAAGGGAATGATATAATGAAAGTGTACTTGGGAAAATTGATCTGGCAGTGTGATATAGGCCAGATGGGAGAGAAGGCGACACGGAGACCAGTTAAGAAGAGGTGGATATAGATACTAGAGCTGGGGAGTCTGGGGCAGGGGAAGAAGTTTTCAGTAGGAATGGTGGCACTTATAATAGAAAGGACAAAAGGAAAAGATAGCACAGGAGGTCTTCCCAAAGTCTAAAAAAACCTTTTCAATTGCATGAGGAGGTCTTGGTTCAATGGAAAAGCGTGAGTGGAATCCAATTAAAATAGCCAGAAGATTAAAATGACATCCTTACAGAAACACTTTGTTTACCCTTAGAAAATCCTGATATAGTCCCCTTTCAGTGTGATCTCCATAAAGAATTTAGAATAATGGAATTTCCTACTTGCTCCTCTCTGCTCAGGTGACATTGGGGATTGTGCCTCCTGGAGTATTAAGTACCATGAAAGGTCTCTCACCCCTGAAAGGCTTCCTTTTAGGTCATGGTCTAGCTCAGCCTGGGTCGAGCTGGGAAGGCTTGTATGTAGGATGCCTGCAGTGCCCCTGACAAGTAGATAGATGAGCTCTCATTTCCTGTATTGTGCTGTTAGATGCCAGAGCCAGTGTAACGCAGGATACCGGGAAAGTATTACAAAGCAGGGGGCATTGTCACAGTCCCTTTCCAGCTGTTGGCTGTTAGCAACAACATCCATTCTGCTGCTGACACCCGGCTCTCCCCAGCGGCACTTATGCTTAGGAATTATTTAAACAACTTAAAGACAGTAGAATATTTAAAAGTCAAAATGCCTGCTTTCTAATTATTCCCTAGACCTCACTTAGCAGTAGCTGGCTTCATGTCACACAATGTGACTCTCATGGGGACTTCAGCAGCCCCCTGAGCAGAAGTGATGGTGTTGGCATGTTATTAACAAAACTAGAGACTGCTCTGCCCCAAGCCTTGAAGAGGAAGGCAAGAAGCCCATCCTCCATCCCCATTCACTCCCATCTCTAATCCAGTGGACAGGGCAATTTCAATGGGCTGTTCTTAGGTATTTAGAGGGGATCTTGAGGCTATTCCTTGGTTTGCTTTAATTCACTCAGGTCATTTCTCATGAAATGATCTGTGAAAAATGGGAAGTAGTGAAAAGGGGATTTGGTACTGTTGGCCTTTCTTGACCCTCCCTGACTTTCGTTAACATCTTGAAAAGTGGTGACCAAATACAAAAGAATTAATGAGTTATAGGAACTCAGAACCAGGACCATCATATTGTCAGGAAGCTTGTTGAATGGGCTTTTGAATTTGCTTTGTTAAATCTTGAAAATGGCATTAAGCAGCTAATGGGGTTGATATATTAAATACAACCCTAGTCTGTACACAAAATGGACACTAGCTAATCAGTGGTTTGGTACATCAATTGATATGGGAAAGATGAGCTCTTTTTATTAGGTCAGCAGAACCAGTGATGTATGGAGGCACTAAAATGAAGCTGCTCTTTGCAATTTTAATTATGAATTTTTATAAATGGAAAAATAGAATGTAGACATCTTTGGGAGAATAAAGGTGTCTGCAATGTTTGCTGGAGTTCTGATCTATTCATGTTCCATTTTTCTTTATTCTCATATCTAGATAAAGATTTGAAGGGACATTATAAATTTACATATTCTTAGTTTTTAGTATTTTATTAAGGAAGATGAGGTGTGAAAAACCCTTTTATCTGATTTCCTCTGATATTACTCATATTACCCATTAAAAAAAAGAAAAGAAAAAGAATTTTAGACCCAGAAAAAATTTAGGAGATACTGAGTTCTAGTCTTTTGTTCCCTAGTCCTGAAAATTCATTTTTCTTTCCATTTGTTTCTCCTGGCGATGTGCATGGCAGGTGGTGTAAAGTAGTGATGAGCCCAGCACCTGGATTCATTAGGGCTGATGCAAATAATGGGCTTTGCCACTTGCTAATGCTGTAACCTGGGACCCTTTCCTTAATCTTTCTAGATTATAGTAGTTTCTACCTCTATAAATTGGAGACTGTAATGTGCCTAGGACTGTTTTGAGGGTGAATAGTATAAATGAGAGAAATATAAAACATTTAGCACACTGCCTGATATTTATTGTTGAGTGAATATTTTTTATTTTTTGGGTTTGAGTCCTGCAAAATCCTCCTCTTATAGAGTAACTGTTTCTATATGGAAGTCTGTGACTGCTTTGGGCCTTTTCTAGTATGACCAGATTTAACTGAAATCTGGTTTAAAAGGTCATTGTATTTTATAGGACTATGAAAGGGTATTAATAGCTAAATACTACTAAATGAGGAATCATAGAAGCATCAGGTGATGAGGCCTCTTCTAGAATCTCCCTAAGGCCATATCATGCACATTTGCATATAGTTGGCATATGATTTACAGATGCTTCCTATCTGTTCTGAGATATTTTCAACTTAGACTTTTATTATGGCTCCCCTCAGGACACTAATTTCCTGAGTTTCTCTAATCTTCTTGCAGAATTTTGTACGTTTTACACTATTTTTGTTGTTCATTTTCTAAAAGCATGAGCCTGAGACAGCAGATATAGAAGCTAAATGAGGATAGAGTAGGGGGCTGGCATAAACCTTTGCCAAGGAATTTTAGCCTAGATATGAGAATGTTGTATTTTAAATAGTCTAGCATCTTTAGATCTTACTAGAGCATCTTGGAACTTCACTGGTATCAGGTTGTAATGAGGACCAGTTGGTTAATAGGATGATCAGTAACAAGATAACAACCATTCTCAGTTTAGAACTTTTTGATTTAAAGTGAATAATTGTGAATAGACATTTTCTTGGAAGAAAGGAGTTACTGGATATTCTGTCTATTTTTTCTAGAAATTTATTACCAAGCACTGCTATTTATTTTGAGGCCAATTCCCAGTTTTTTGGGCATCTCATGCTATAGGAGTTATTGATTGCACTCTATAGAGATGCCTGTAATTTGTATGCAGTTAATTAATAAAGTTTATTGAGCATTTAGTTGGGAAATAAATTGTACAAAATAAAAAATAGAAAGGAAATTGTGATCTGTGCATACTCTATTTAAATGAAGCAGAAAAAATAAGTAAGGAAAGTGTTCTGGACCCTGTTTTAATAAGCTTTCCCCAAAATTTCTAAAACAGATATATCAGATTATAGGAAAAATGATAAACATAATCCTTCTAGAATGTAATATATATGATACTGTATGAAATCAAATCTAGAAGTTGGCTAGAGCATTAAAAATAAAGAAAAGTCAGACAGATATCTTAGCAAATGTTTAAGAATAGCCTTCTACAGTTTCTTCTAAAATTGGTATGTAGATGAGTTTAGAGAAGTTGAAGAGGATTTAAAACCAGTTCAAAAATTTAAAGCCTATTTGCAGTTTATTTTTGAAAGCCTCTTTTCTGAAAATACTGACCATTAGATAAAAGCCATACTTGCTGTAATCTGCATTTATTTTCATGTATCTCATTCTATCTATGAGATTTAGTCTGTGAATAGGAAATCTGCTGTTTTTTTGGTTTTGAACTTGTGTTGTATAACCAAAGATAGGTCCCATGTCCTCCTACTCTGTTTTTGACCATTACTCACTATAGATCAGGGAACTATGGCCTAGAATGCTTTCCCACACCTAATGTTGTGCCCTTGGAACCTCTGTTGTGCACCCTGGAAGCCTCTGAGATAGCACTGGCCTTAGAAAGAAAGTTCAGAGCTTTGGGTTAAGTTTCTGTGTTGCTTACTGTTGATCTGTTGAAGATACTTCTTTATTTATTTGTGACTTTTCCCCTAGTAGTTACAGCATCTTGATAATTTCAGTTCTTAGATTTGAGCTATAATTCTAATTGTGTTACTGTAAAAAACTATCTGAGATAAAATTCTGGAAAGGTTTCATCTAGAAAGATTTCCTCCTATTTCTGGAAAAACACATAAGGCAGTTCATCAAGTTTTAAAGATTATTACATTTTATCTGTGGTTTTAAGACTATTTCTTTTCCATGATATTGATATAATAATCTTGTTTTTAAATAAATGCTTATGTTGGAGTGCTTATTTTTTAATTCATAAATTCAAAGTTTACCTAAAAGTAAATATTTAAATCACAAGTATCTTTAAGATAAAGAAAAAAGAAATGTTAAAATGTAGAAAAATTATTTCAGCTTCCTTACAATTTCATATCATACAAAGAGAAAGGCGAACACATTAAAAATATTTTTTTAAAACACTCACACGAATTTTTGAGATCCTGCAATGTCTGGAATTTTAAGACTTGGTTTCTCTAGAGTTGCACGATGAATTTATCTAGACTTTGAAAATGACTTCTCTTATAGTGACCCATAGACTCTCCATGATAATAGTCATATGAAGATAAAGATAATCTTTATTTGTCAGTACATTTTTATTGAGTACTTACCAGGTGCCAGACACAATGCTGGGTTAATTTAGCTCTAGCTTAGGAGCTCTCTGTTCTGTGAGAACAATTGTGTAGGACATAATGGTACAGAGGAACAAATATGTCTTTGTGCTCTCATCTGATTATTTATTTTTCTGAGTCCTGTTTCCTCCAATAATAACTCCCTTTCCCCTTGCTTTTCATGAAACTACTGGTCTTTTTCTTTTTCAAAATATCTCAGGAAACGATCAGAGTCAGGTATTTGACATAAGTTAACTATGAATAAGTAGAATAAGTTCACTATGATGGGTCTCAGAGATTTTTACACTTCAATCTAATTGCAGATTGAAATGTACACTAAGTTGAGTATAAAATACCATTACTATCATTGCTAACAGAAGTCAATGATACGAATAGCATTTACTTTATTATTATTATTTTTTAAAGATTTTATTTATTTGAGAGAGAGAGCGCACTCAAGGCGAGAGTGAGAGGGAGAAGCAGGCTCCCCACTGAGCAGGGAGCCCAACACAGGGCTCAGTCCCAGGACCTTGAGATCATGACCTGAGTGGAAGGCAGAAGCTTAATTGAAGCCACTGAGGCACCCCATCGTTTACTTTAGGTTAGGCATCATGGTGAGCGTTTTGTATACATTATTTCTTTTATTTTTTATTTTTTTTTATTTTTATTTTTTATTCTTATGTTAATCCCCATACATTACATCATTGGTTTTAGATGAAGTGTTCCATGATTCATTGTTTGCGCACAACACCCAGTGCTCCATGCAGAATGTGCCCCCCTCAATACCCACCACCAGGCTAACCCATCCTCCCACCCCCCTCCCCTCTAGAACCCTGTTTGTTTTTCAGAGTCCATCGTCTCTCATGGTTCGTCTACCCCTCCGATTTCCCCCGCTTCATTCTTCCCCTCCCGCTACCTTCTTCTTCTTCTTCTTCTTCTTCTTCTTTTTTTTTTCTTAACATATATTGCATTATTTGTTTCAGAGGTACAGATCTGAGATTCAACAGTCTTGCACAATTCACAGCGCTCACCATAGCACATACCCTCCCCAGTATCTATCACCCGGCCACCCCATCCCTCCCACCCCCCCACCACTCCAGCAACCCTCAGTTTGCTTCCTGAGATTAAGAATTCCTCATATCAGTGAGATCATATGATACATGTCTTTCTCTGTTTGACTTATTTCACTCAACATAATACCCTCCAGTTCCATCCACGTCGTTGCAAATGGCAAGATCTCATTCCTTTTGATGGCTTGTATACATTATTTCTAGCAGTCTTTTTGATGTGTCATTATTATTGCTCTAATTGTACACGAGGAACCTGAACTTCTGTGATGTTTGGCTTGCTCAAGTCTGTGTGGCCTATGATTGGAAGAACAGTGATTCCATCTGCGTTCTGATGTTTCCAAAGCCCAAGCCCCTCTCACTCTACCATGTGGCTTCTGAATATATCTTAATGTTGAAAATATTAGAAAATGTGGATTGTGTGTCTGTCTACATAGTTAAATTGCTTGTGTTATAGAAATTCAACTCAGGTGCAGTTAAATTGATTGAAAGTACTTTGGGGTTGAGTTTAGCTTAAGAATCTAGAGTTGGCTATGGTTCAACCTACCAGGCTTACAGAAAAGACTATTTGCAGTTTATGCTGTGCTTGCATTGCCAGATGGGTCATGTAGAGAACTACATTGAACACTAAGATGGTTAAAATGTAGATTCCAATAGTTTCATGCATGTGTAAGTGATGTTAGTACATATCAAAAAATGAGAGGGATTTAGGGAGTTGAAATTTTTGGTATGTGTTTAAGAGTAATAGAAGAACATTCCTAACAAATCCTGAATCTGGAAATAATTTTCCTATAAAGGGAAACATTTCACTTTATTCAAGATGTGCTGTTTTTAAAATTCTCAGAGAATGCATGTTTTGTTTAAAGTTGAATCAGTTTTGCAATTTAGACCATTTAAGGTCAACTTCAGCTTTACTGGGATAAATGCAGAGTAGGAATAGAGATAGACCTCAGGGAGAGAAACCTGGTGCCTGGCTGGGCCAGTAGGGAAGGGGCAGACTGTACTGGAGGTTAATGAGGGGTGAGTACAAAATGAGCACCCAAACAAAATGATCCCCCCTTGTTTAGGCATTTCACAGCCTTGTTTTCACACGGATTTTTATAATGGCTCTTTATCAAGTTCTTTCAAATGTCCTGTAGTAACCATAAACACCTTGTTGCAAGGTGCTACTTTTGTAACATGTTTTCAAGGCCCATGATTGTGAGCTCTGCTCTTTCCCATCAGCTATGCCTCCGGGATGATGAAAAATGACTTTTAAAATAAAAAACACGGAAATGGCAGGATGGGCTGGACATGGGAATGGGTCTTAAAAAATTCTGCGGTATGGAAAGATAACTGGATGTTAGGGCAAGGTCAGGAAAGGAAGTAACTACCTGGAACTTCTTGGGTTTCCTTTTGGTAGTTAGTCGGTGGACAGATGGTATTTGGGTTTCCAGGGGGTTTGTATCTGAAAATTAGAGCTATTTCAGCAGGCCTGGTTTTATCCAAATTAGATTTGAAAAACTTATGTGGAACTGTCAAGCTTAGCATCTCAGAATTAAAGAGAACAAAGCAATGGGACATGGTCATCTTTGAATTTCACTTTTTAAGATGGGTATCAGGTCAGTGAGGCAGCATGCTACAGTTAAGATTGCATTTAAGGGAATTTATAAGTAGAATGAGCCCTCACTCTGTGAGAAAGGATTGTGAGGAGTAAAACTTCTGGGTCAGGCATATCATTAACATAAAAGATATATTTTCATAAAGCTGGTTTTTTATTTAGAAGAGGGATGAAAGAACAGGGTTACGAAGGATGACTATTAAAAGTCACAATATCTCAGTTTTGCTATTCAGGGTAGGAGCTGCTGAGTCAGGGATTGCTTTGAAAATAGATTGTAAATACAGTAGGAGTGACTTCTCTTAGGAACTCATTTTGTTGCTTACTACAGAACAGATCTTGACTTAGCATGGAACATTAGTAGGATGATTTGTCTGTGGCCTTCAACTAACTGGAGAAACCACTTTTCAACTTTTTAAATTCTCGAGCTATCTATATTCTTTTGTTCCCTGGAGAATAGATCAAGACCTTTACGGAGGTTTCCTCTTCTCATGAAAACAAGTAAACTATTACTCTTTCATATTTTTTATGATTAACACATTTCACAGGTGTTAGAAGATAGAGACTAGCATTTTTATCTTTTTAAAAAATTTAATTAATTTTTTAGGGGGGGAGGGGCAGAGGGAGAGGGAGAAAAAGAATTCTAAGCAGGCTCCATGCTCAGTGAGGAGCCTGACGCGAGGCTCAGCTCCCGACTCTGAGATCATGACCTGGGCTGAAATCAAGACTTGGACACTTAACCGACTGAGCCATCCAGGCACCCCTAGACTAGAACTTTTAATTCTTCTCATTTAAAATATCAGATCACAAAATGGTATGTAGAGTATAATCTCATGATAAATGGTGCTTACCATATGTTAACACTGACATTTTTTCCCCGAGAGAGGGATTATGGGTAATTTTTATTCATTTATTTATTTTCTGCTGACCTACAGTGTGGCCATAAAAGCTGAAAATGTAAATAATAGTATTTTATCATGCTTACAATGTCATAACAAAAGCCATTTATTATGTATTCCAAACTCGGTGGCTGCCCTGATAATTTTTTTATTTCTGTGGGCAGTGTGTCCTCTTTGTACTGAGAAGAAAGAAAAATAAGTTATTAATATATTTGTAGTCACATTGGAATTGCAATAATTTGTAATAATTGTGCTTTGACTTGTACAAAAACTCTGCTTCTGTATGACATTGTTCAAGTCATTTAAGCACTTGGGGACTGTTTCCTCATCTGTTTATAGTAAGGGAGTGCATTAAATGATCTCTAAGGTCCTTCTAAAATTGTGTTATTTTGTGAGTGAACATTTTTCAAAGTACTTTCATATTCATGATTTCATTTGATTCCCAGACTGCCCAGTGAGAGAGATAAGATCAATACTATTTTACAAATGAGTCACAGAGGGGTTGGGTGCTTTGTCCAAAGTCACCCTGAATCAGTATCAGAGCCTGTGTGAAGGCTGTGGCTGTCCTTATCTGGGTCTGCGTTTCTGTCACTGGGCTGCCTGCCTCATTGCCTCCAGTTCTTTCACACGCTCAGGCTTCTGGAAATGCTGTAGATGACATCCTCCTGGGTGGGCCCCACTGCCTGGTAGGAAAGAGACTGGCTGGGACACCACATTTCAAGAGTGCCCTCATGGTAGGGGAGGAGGTAGATGAAATTACCAGGCCAAGGCAGAGTAGTCACTGATTGCAAATCATCCCTCTCAGCCTAATAATGAGTGAAACTAGGTTATGGATGAAACCTGCTCATTAGCCACAATAGACTCCCATTTGCCTAATGGAGGCAGAAAGCTTGCATACAAGGATCTGGACTAAAAGATGGAAACTTGCTTATATTAATACTGAGTCCCAGCGTTCCAACAGGCTGCTAGGAGTTTGGAAAAGCTGTTACTGCTCTGATGCTCCAGTTTCCCTGGAGTTCAGTAACAGAGCCGATCTACCTTCTCACTGAGACATCACCTTGTGGACCTTACCTAAAAGGGTAGATTATTATTAGTACTATGTGCTGCCCTCCAATTCCAGAAGCGGAGAATGATCTGGAGCCAAGAGCCACCCTTCCAGTTATGGTGTTTAGACATGGCATAACTGATGCTCCTTTCCACTCTTTCTTACTATTACTGTACCTGGAGTTTTGGGGGAACAAACTTGTGGATTAATTCTTCCATGTGGGAAAATGGTCATTGTCATATGCTTAGAACTGTAAATGCTTTAGCCGTGCAGCTATTCCCAACCAAGGCTTGAAAATCATTGACTAAAGCGGGCTGCCTCATCTAAGTTAGTTGCTCCAATGCATTACACCCAGGCTATGTTATCCATCATAAATGTACAAGAAAGCCTTTTTCCCACTGCCATTGATTTTTGAATGGTGAGTATTTGTCTGTACTCTTGACAGGATGACAGTTGGCTGACATTGCTAAGCTTGAATATCCTTTTTTACCTCCTGTAGTCTAAAAGTGTCATTGGGGTGGTGGGAAAATTCAGATTAAAACCCACTTAAATAATTGCTCTCTTATTAGCTTTTCCCCATATCACTTATTATTGTACTGTACTGTCAGATCCAACATCTTGTGTCCCTCCACCAAACTTTAGTCCTATTTTTTCAGTGTTCCTTCTTATGCTGTGTTTTCTGTATAAATACAGTTATATTCTCATTTATGAGATTCTAAAGTCATTCTGAGGCAGTAGACAGTGACTTGAGGTAGATATTAAAGCATCACGCTTTTCTAGGAGAGAAGGCAAGTTGCCAAACCCCAGCAATGATAGACCTTCTATTTAGTTAACTTTTCAGTCCAATTTGACTAGTCTAGATGAATCTACCCCAAAAGAACAGACATTTTCAGCTTGGGCAGGATGTCATTTCCCATTTATAGGCTACTCAGATTTCATTTTCTACTTGAACTGCTGCAGGTATCCTGAGCTCCCTTCAAATTACCCAGGGGCTTGATGAATAGCTGGACTCACCAGTGAGTGGACAGCTCATTAGCCAATCTGTGAAGGCCTGCTGTGAATCAAGAAGCTGGTTTTCTAATGGTGGATGGCCAATTAACAGCAAAATGTACCCTCATGAATTTTAACTGTTGCCTTGTCAGAAGGCTGAGTTTGATGTTCTTTTTCATGGTGTTTACTTGCCTTATGATAATTGGGAACATGGGAGGACTTGGTTGGAATTAAGAATCAGGTGAGTGAAGACGGTTTTAGGGGTCATGGCGACTGTTATGAATGCTTTGTGTTATTTTTTTCTTCCTCTTCAACTGGTACAATTTTCATCACAAGTTTTCATCAGATGGGTATTGGGAGAAAGGGTACAGAAAAAGAAGTAGTAGCATAGCTTTCTCATTTTTATTAATTATTGTTATTATTGCATGTTTTGCACAAAATCGGAAAATATAGAGAAGCCCAAGAAAGAAGAAAAGCTCTCATAATCCCACACAAAATAACTCATGCTAGCATTTTTTCTGCATCCTATCTTCTTGGCCTTTGTCTCTACACCCATCTCTTTCTCACACACATCTAATATAATGCATACACAAGTACCCTAACCTCTGTATGTTTAGACATATTTATAAAAATCATCAGATACTCTGCAGACTGTTTCCAGCCTTGCTGTTAGAGTTGATCATTACATTGTGACCATCTCCCTCATATCACTACATGATTTCAGCAGTTGCCCGGTAGCTCACAGAGTTTTACTCAACCCAGCTCTAATCATTCATCATTTTTCTTCTAGTTTACTTCATCCAAGTCCACACTTTTCCATTTTTCTTTTTTCCAACCTCACTTTCATACATCTCTCTCCAGCTTTAGAACTTTATCCACCTGCCACTGGCTTTTTCCTCCCTCTCAGCTGGAGTTCAAGATGAATGCGTTAAGAAGTTGCGGCCACAGTATTCTTCCATGAACTTTCTCCCAAGGTGAGCAGAATAAATGCAGCCGAGGCCTGAGTATAAGGAGAGAAGCAGGTGGGAGAGACGGGATGTCCCTAGCGAGGTCGTGGTGCTGGCCACCACCTCTACTGGTGGGAGGCCATCTTTGATTGTTTTCTTGCATGGTTTTCCTGCAGTGTGCTACGCTCTTTGCTTTTGCTTCCACCTTCCTTGCCTCCTTCTTCAGAAATCCTTAAACCTCAGTTGTTTAAATCTTGGGAAGAGAGCTCTAGGATGTGAAGCCTGATTTCCATTCTGACCTGTGCCCCACTAACTCCATGTAAGCTCTTCTGCTTGGTCTCTTCAGAGGGAATCTTAGGGACTTTGTGCTTCCTTGGTTGTTTCCTTTTAACGGGAGTCTTTCTGTTCCATAACCAGACTATAAAGTTGTACCACTTAGCTTTGGTCTAAAAGTAATTGATCATTTGGGAAGATTTGGGGTTAGGTATATGAGGGCAAATTTAGACATGATTTATAATTATATAATAATTAAAGAAACCCATGGATTGGAGAGCCTCTTTAAGAAATAGCAATAGCCATACTGAAAAACCAACTAGACCAAAAAATAGCTTCTGTGAATTACATGAAGCTGGCTGATTTCATATGCCTTCCTTCTCTGCTGCCCAGAGAGAGGATGGTAATCAGGACTGAATATAAGAGAAATTTTAGTGTTCAAAGTGTTTCCTCTTTGGTGGGAAGCTCTTTTTTCCTCTTTCAGGATCTTAATGCTAGTGTTTTCCGATGTGTTTATCCTTTTACTTCTCCACCCCTTCTTTCCTTTCCTCTTTTCCCCCATTAAAGAAGGAAGATCTGATATCACATACATAATTGTGGATTAGGGAATGCTAAACAATTTGATTGAATTAAGACTTAATCATAGTAGAATGTTATCTTAAACAGGTTTCTAGATTCTATGATCCTTATCTCTAATTGTTTCTCTTCCAGCTAATAGCCATGTCCCCCACCCCTGCCCAACCTTTCCAATTGGCACTCACCTTGCCAAAAGGGAGTATTTTTGTTTGTGTTTTAGGGCAATGGAATGGGGGTGAGTGTGAAATGATACTAACATTATACTGTTGATCTTGAAAGTAATTTAAGGGGGAGCCTGGGTGGCTCAGTTGGTTAAGCATCTGACTTCAGCTCGGGTTATGATCTCAGAGTCCTAAGATTGAGCCCCATGTCAGGATCCCCACTCAGAGAGGAGTCTGCTTCTCTCTCTCTCCCTCTGCCCCTTGCCCTGCTTGTGCTCTCATTCTCTCTCAAATAAATTTAAAAAAATCTTTAAAAAAATCTTAAAAAAAAAGTAATTTAAGTTGTTCTGTGGCAAGTTTCTTAATTCTCTGTTTTAAAGATTTTGTATGCCCTTCTCCCATTATGTATGTATTTAAAGGAAGTTCATGAAAGAAGTTCATGGCTGTGGCACCTGCTCTTAGCTACACTTTGAGTGATATCAATGACTGTGAGTAAGCCCCGGTTATTTCTCTATCAGCTGATCGCCCTCTTCCCTGAAGCACTTGACCTACTTTTAAAACTTTTTTGAGTTTTATATAAATTCCAGTTAACATACAGTGTAATATTGGTTTCAGGTGTAGAATTTAGTGACTCATCACTTACACAGAACACTCAATGCTCGCCACAAGTGCCCTCCCTAACACCCATCACCCATTTAACCTGTCCCCCTGCCCACCTCCCCTCCAGTAAACCTCAGTTTGTTCTCTATAGTTGAGAGTCTGTTTTCTGGTTTGCCTCTCTCTTTTTCTGCCCCTAAGTTCATATGTTTTGTTTAAATTCCACATATGAGTGAAATCATGTGGTATTTGTCTTTCTCTGACTTATTTCACTTAGCATAATACACTCTAGCTCCATCCATGTTGTTGCAAATGGCAAGATTTCATTCTTTTTTATGGCTGAGAATATTCCATTGTGTATAAATACCATATCTTCTTTATCCACTCACCAGTCGGTGGACATTTGGGCTGTTTCCATAACTTGGCAATTGCAGATAATGCTGCTATAAACATCGAGGTTCATGTATCCCTTTGAGTTAGTTAAAAAAAAAAAAAGTCTTTTGCTATCCTTTCAGGTCTAGGTTTGTGTCTTCATGTCCCCAGCACAGAAATGCTGTTGGCTCTCTCCCTACAGAACTCTCTTACCCTAAATCATTTCTTATCTGAGATCAGATTAAATTCATTTTCTTCCTTTTCTAACAGTATTCAAATGCTCACTCATTTTCTTTTTCCTCAAGACTCCCAAAATCATATTGGTATTTTTAGTGATATTAACAATTATAGTGTTATTTTAGTTACTTTTAAATGATATTTTTAAACTGAAGTTCCTATGATCTGACACCCTTAAATGCCACTCTATGTATTCTTTTTTTTTCCTATCTTAGCTATGAAGTGTGTCAACAAAAGGCGTGCTTTCTGTTAATATTAACATGCTTTCCCTTAATAAAGATAATCTATCATTACATTCAAAATCTAACAATAGTATAGAACTGTTCCCAGAGCTGATTTCTGGAGCAGGTTACAAATGTCTTCCCTCCTTACGCTCACTCCACATTTATTTCAAATTGGTAATTGGTTGGGAATTTTAGCTAAAGGAGGATATTTAAGTTCAGATATGCTCACATTTTTGTGAGACTTGGGGTTTGTCTGTATGTCAAATAATACCTCAAAATGCATTGTGCCTGTGTAGTTGGGAGAGTGAGCAGATGAGGAATTAATTCCTCCTTTTTTTCTTGGTTCTAAAGTGGATACGACAGTCTGAGATACAACTCTAAGGAGGCACTCCCCTGGTAGATGACCTGGGACAGCAAACTCCTACAATTCTCATGAGCAAAAAAAAAAAAAAAAAAATTCTGGTCTGCCCAAAGATTGGTGTATTTCTCCACCTTGTGTTTACTTATCTTTTCTTTTCTTTCTTTTTTTTTTTTTTAACAATTATGTTGCTGGAATACAAGTGACTGATGGTTATAGGTTATCACTTCAGCTGAATGAATATATATTTCCTTGAGGTGAGAATGGCTGGGGAAACAACAGTAATTCTCTTCTTACCTTTTTGCGTAGATGCACATATTAATGTTCTATAGGACAGAGTGAGCTATATAATTAAAAAGGGGGATATGCAAATGCACCTAATTTTATTACATCTTTAATGGGCCTCTTAATATAATTCTACATTGAATGGCATATTAGTGCTTGAATTAGACCAATGATTTTTTTTTTTAAGTTTAAGCTCTATAGCATGATGGTTTGATTTACATATATTGTGAAATGATTACCATAATAGGTTTAGTTAACATCCCTCATCTCATATAAATATAATAAAAAGAAAAAAACATTTTCTCCTTGTGATGAAAACTGTTAGGATCTACTCTCCTAATATCTTTCCTATATATCATACAGCAGTGTTAGCTATCGTCCTTATGTTGTACATGACATCCCTAGTACTTATTTATCTTATAACTGGAAGTTTATACCTTTTGATCACCTTCTTCCAATTTCTCCTCCTCCCAACCCCCACCTCTGGTAACCACAAATCTGATCTCTTTTTCTATGAGTTTGGTAGTGTTTTTGTTATTTTGTTCTGTTTTGTGGTGATTCTATATATCGGTGAGATCATATAGTATTCGTCCTTCTCTGACTTACTTCATTTATCACAATGCCTTCAAGGTCCATCTATGTTGCAAATGGTAGGATTTCCTTGTTTTTTTTGTTTTGTTTTGTTTTTAAGATGTATTTATTTGAGAGAGAGAGAAAGTGTGTGTGGGGGGGGAGGGGCAGAGGAAAAGGGAAAGAAAAACTCCAGCAGACTTCATGCTGAGTAAGGAGCCCAATGTGGGGCTCAGTCCCAGGTTGCTGAGATCATGACCTGAGTCGAAATCAAGAGTGTGAAGCTTAACTGACTGAGCCACCCAGGTGCCCCTTCCTTGTTTTTTTTTTTTTTTTTTTAATGACTGAATAATATTCCATTGTATATATACATTCCATCCTTCTTTATCCATTCATTCATTGATGGACCCTTAGGTTGTTTCCATGTCTTGGGTATTGTAAATAATGCTGTTATGAATGTATGGGTGCAGATATCTTTTTTGACTTATTGTTTTCGTTTCCTTCATATATATTCCCAGAAATGGAGTTACTAGATTATATGGTAATTCTATTTTTAATTTTTTGAGGAACCTCCATACTGTTTTGCATAGTGACTATATGGATTTACAATCCTACCAGCAGTGCACAAGGGTTCCCTTTTCCCCGTATCCACTCCAGCATTTGTTATTTCTTGTGTTTTTGGATGGCCATTCTATCAGCATGACTGATATCTCATTGTGGTTTTAATTTGCATTTCCTTGGTGATGAGTAATCTTGAGCATCTTTTCATGTACCTGTGGCCATTCCTGTATCTTCTTTGGAAAAATGTCTATTCAGGTTCTTCCTCCATTTCTTAATTGTATTATTGCTTTTGTTGTTGTTGTTGTTGTTTTGTATTGAGTTGTATGAATTCCTTATATATTTTGCATATTAACCCATTATCATATATATAAACCAGTGATTCTTCATAGGAGTCACCTTTTGCTGCAGAGGTGTTGGTGGGGAGGATGGCTCTGTCAGAATCACAGAGAACTGTTTGATGTGGAGAACTGTTTGATGTGTTGCCTTAAGGAAACATGTTTACTGAGCTGAAAAATCATCACTGCCTAGTTAGCCTATTGTCTGTTGCTGTCCCATCCCTTATGTATGTTATGGTAGAAGAAGGTCGAGGATCACAGAAGTAGATTTTCTTCAAGGACTTCATTATGATTACCTATTTGATTTTCTGACTTCCCTGTTAGGTTATAAATCTATAATGGCCTAGACTGTGTCTGTTTCATTCATCATTCATTTTATTAATTAGTAATTATCTTATTAATAATTTGACCTATTGCACATTATGGTAGTTAACTCACTAGACATTTGTTGAATGAATAAAAGAATGAATGCATGATGATTGGGGAGACATTGCAGATGGAGATTTCTCTGAGGTTTAAGTTGGGATTGTTTAGTTTGGAATAGCTTGTGTGGGCACTTGCAAGAATTTACCACTTCTCCTACCCCCTCCAAAAAAGCCACCAGAAAAAATATAGTTAAAAAGAATAAAAATTGTAATATGTTATGTAAAAATAAGCTAAAAATTAAGAAAATGGCTCAATACATGGATCAATCAAAGCAAAATAAAAAATACTTAGAAATGAGGGAATGTAACTTAGGAAAGAATCAGAGACAAAAGAAAATTCAGTTCAGAAATAAAGCTTAATTAGAATAAACAAAAATGAATCAACACAACAGATCCTTCCTTAAAAGAAATGTAAGGTGAAAAGGAGGAAAATTTTAATGGTCAAAAGGAAATGAAGAAAAGAAAGAAGTAAAGAAGTTTTGAAAGAAAGGAGATCCAACGTAAGTCTAATAGGAATCTCTGAAGAAGTGGTACCAAGAGAACAGACCAGCACAAATTCTAAAAACTACAATTCAAGAAAGTTTTCCTGAAATTCAAAAAAAAAAGATTTGAAACTACATATTGGAAGATGTGTCTGAGAATATAAATCCAGAACAAATACTGCCAAGACGTATTCCAGTAAAATTTGGTGAATAAAATTGTTTGAACATCTTGACAAAACAGAAAGTGACTTATAAGGGAAATAAAATTAGATTATCATCACACTTTTCTTTTGACAGTAATGTTTTATGCCAGGAGAAAATGGAGTAACATCTAAGAAATTCAAAGAAAGGAAAATGTGACCTGAAGATTTTAATAGGTAGAAAAACTAGCTTTCAAGTATAAAGAGCACAGACTGTGATTAACATACAGTGACCCAAAGAGTATTGTTCCCTTCCAATTTTTCTGAAGAATATTCTAGAGAATGAACTTCAGACAATGAAAATAATTAGAGAGACATTGCCATAAGGACTGGTGATGAGTATTAAAGGTATAGTTACTTATAAAACTAAGACTAACTGAGGGCTGGAAGGGAGCGTGTATTTATGAAATAGCAGTATGCTATAAAATGTAGATAAAGGTTAACTATAAACATGGGAACACAAATTCAGAAAGCATATGCAAATAAACACTTCAAAACTGTTCTCATTAATTATATTGGTGGTGGTAGTATTAGTATTGTTATTCTGAGACACTTACACTTCTAATAGGGAAAAAGTACATGAGTAATTATGTAATATTCTATCATCCCATGTGTCTTTGAGAATCACAATTTTTGGTTTGGAAGAAAGAGGTATAAGTGTAGTATTGAAGGAGTTGAATAAAAAGCCCTATATTCTTGAATTGCAGATATCAATATGAACCTATGAAACATTGCATATGTATAAATATATGTATGTGTATCCATTTCTTATCTCTGCCTATTAGAGAGGCCCAGAAACAAAGAGCAACCCAGGGGCAAATGCGCATCTAACATCCAGATTGTGGATTTTAGATTTAAATAAAATTAAAAGAAACTGGGACTTGGAGAGTTGGCTAATTGTAGGTCTGGGGCAAGAAATGTACAAGATTAATTTGGAATATCTTGTCATACCATATCAGAAACTACTGGGGTCATGTCAAAAGAACTCAGGAACCAACTTATAGAGCTTCCCATTGGGACAATTTAAGCTTCAAAAGACATAATAATTGCAATTGAATGAAACCCTATAAATTATGCTTAAAATCACAATTACATAATTGTATTTTAAAAAACCTAGCCACCTTCAGAAGATCTTGGAGAACCAATTTATTTTCTTGAAAATAGACAAGCAGAGGGAAGGAATCAAACATTTATCTTGCCTTTCCAATATGAAACACTGGGAAACCAAATAGTAGATGAGCACTTATTTATAAAATATTTTAACTAATAAATGGAAAATAATGGATAAAATTTCATTATCACCATTTTTCAAACCCCAAATGGATTACTAGGTTTAGGTAATAAGGCTCAACAGCTGCTAACAGAAAAAGAGATAATCAGACATTAAATGCTTTTTGATGAAAGGCCACACTAATTAGAATCTTTGCAAAGGATTGGAACCCAAACCTAGTCAAGGTTCTGGATCCAGCTGCCAATTTTCAGGAAATACACAGGGCAGAGGAACATGTTGAACTGTACCATGTCCATCAGCAATATCTGGACTATGAGAAACTGCAGATCAAATGTCTAGATCCTTGAATAAGTAAATTGAAAAGCAAAGAAAAAGATAGTTGAGAACCTTGTGCATTAAGAGTATAAACATGTATCAGATTTAATAAAATGGGTAAGACTAAAATATGAGGTCTAGGAATGTGCACTTAAGTAATAAAATCATAAAAAAGTGATTATTGTAAAAATTAGGGTAGTGGTAACTTTTGGGAGGAGGACAGTTTGAGATATGGATGGATGCACATGAATGAAGTGTTTTAGGTGGCTGGCAAAGGCCTATATTTTCACTTAAGTGGTGGTTGCAGGATGTCTGTGTCATAATAACTCATTAAACTACATATGTTTTTGTGGTTTTCTGTATTTTATTTTATAATTTAAAAGGTTTTATTATTTTTAAAAAAGATCTTATTTATTTGACAGAGAGAGAGAAAGTGAGGGCAAGTGCACAAGCAGGGGGAGTGGCAGGCAGAGGGAGAGGAAGAAGCGGGTTCCCCACTGAGCAGGGAGCCCGATGTGGGGCTCGATCCCAGGACCCTGGGATCATGACCTGAGCCGAAGGCAGATGCTTAACTAACTGAGCCACCCAGGTGCCACAATTAAAAAGTTTTTTTAAAAAAAGGAAAATAAGATTGAGTGGGATTTTTATTTCCTCTCCTAAGTAAATTCTATGATTCTTCCTTTGCTCATCTATGTGGTCTGAGATCTTATTAATGGCTAAAGACCAGAGACTCTTAAAGTAGAGGAAAAATCCATCTTTACATGAGAGTATGGCCAGTGCTCCAGAGAGTTGACATGGTTCAAAACAGACATAATTTCCTTTTGGAATCCAACATTTTTCTGCATTATATGTGCCTCCAGGGAAAACACCATGGCTTTATTATTTTTTTTAAAGATTTTATTTATTTATTTGACACAGAGAGACACAGCAAGAGAGGGAACACAAGCAGGGGGAGTGGGAGAGGGAAAAGCAGGCTTCCTGCTGAGCAGGGAGCCCGATGCGGGGCTCGATCCCAGGACCCTGGGATCATGACCTGAGCCGAAGGCTGACGCTTAACGACTGAGCCACCCAGGCGCCCCTCACACTGTAGCTTTATATGCTTGTTGTCATCAGTGAGAATTTCTAACATTGGGGTGCCAGGGAACTGGGCAATAAATCTCAGTGGACTAAACCACTGCCCTAAATGGCTTACTCATGCCTTATTACTCCCAGAATAGCTGCTAACAATGACTGCAAGCTGTACTTTCCAGAAGCTAGAGTTGATCTTTATTTAATCTATCCATCCATTGTGTGAAGGTGGCCACCTGGGGATTGCAAGAAGAAAAATGAGTCATCAAGACTTATACATTGTGGAAGGCAAACTCTCTCTCCCCCACAAGCAGTCCTAGAAATTAAATCTTGTTTTCCGTAGTGATTCACTAAATGTTTGCAATCATGGTCCACACATTTAGTCATTGTCAAGATGGATGTTTCTAAAGGAATTATTTTTTCATTTCATGGTGAGATTCTTTTTATCTTCCAGATACCTCAATTACTGATAGAAACTGGACATGAAAGGCTCAGGTAGTGAGGTTTCATTTTACAGTGGTGCTCAGGGACGAAGGTTCCACGTGTACTGGGTTGTCTCCAATGTCTGAGCAGCCAAGCAGCCTCTTTTGTGGACATTGATGAAGATTTCTGAAACTCCATTCAGGGTCTACCTTTTCAGTCAACATCTAAAAAAATAAGTACCCTGGGATGATTATACCAGTCAGCACTTTTTTTTCTTCTTTGCAGAACTCATGTAGAATAAACTGCTTCATAGATAATGCCAGAGTGCCTGGAGAGGGCTGAAGGCACATTTTTTGCATTAGGTCATGGAGCATATATCAGAGAGGCATTTGCAAAGGTGCAATTTATCCAGCAATGGTGACCACATGGGTACAGAAACGTCTTGGGAGAGGAAGACAAACAAACAAACAAAAAAACGAACTTCCAAAAGGACATTTGATGGTAATTGGGAAAGATTTTTTAATTTGAGGATTTGGGAGTATTGGGGAATGGAAATAGATATTATGAAATGAAACACAGAGGTCAAAGGTGAAATAGTGAGTTCATTTTCATTGCTTTTGGATTTGTTTGTAACTTAGAGACATTTTATTGGGAGGAAGTTATCATTCAGAGGAAACAATGTCATTTGTAAGGTTGAAAGAAAAATACCCTCTACCATCATAAACATGCTTTATCTTGGTCTCTAATAACTGGTTTCTGAAATGAATCCTGATGGCTTCCATTACAGAAGCCCTCTGGGGTTTTTGCAGAGACCAGACTCAGTGCTGCAGAAAGGCTGAGCAGGACCCAGTACCCTCTTTGGACAGCTTCATTTTGGCCTGGACCTAAAGCACATGGAGTTCTGTTGACTTTTTGTGGAACTCCCTGTAAGACTGGCTTGGGAGGCCCTGAGCATCTGGCCAATGTAGCAGAATCTGTGGGCTGGGACTCTGCAGAAGCTTTGGCCCAACAGAGTGAAACTGCTGAACTTCAGCTTTTCGCCAGTTTGCTTCACTTTAAAGAGCAGCCTCAGCTTGAACAGCTGGGGCTAAATTACGGGGGAGAGTGTTTCCGTGAGCTTTGCTGGCTTTCCCAAATGAGTGTGTGGAATCTGGCCCCTGTCAGCAGTGCCCAAACACAACCATCTGATTGTGCCTCAGTGAAATGAGGGTGGTTTCATTTCCCTTTTTAAAGTCCATTTCCCACACAATCAAACCTCCTTTAGTCAGGCCCACTTCTGTTTTTAGCAGAGAGCTGTTTAGGCAAGGAAAATATCTGGAAGCACTTATTTTTCATATGACTTTGGGGTCTTTAGGTCCCTTCTGGGCTTGCCAAGCCTAACCCGGCAGATCATGTGACTTAAAGGGAGAGCTAGCTCAGGATTTAAGGCTTAGTATTCCAGCCTTTTTCTCTCTTCTGAACTTTTGGCATTTTAAATCAAGGACAATGATGACTTGACATATGTGGCTCCATTTCTCCCTTCCTGTGCCATAAAGGCTGGCATTGATCATGATCATGGACTCCTTTCTGCTAAAGTCAGGCTCAGAATACTGGTCAATATGTCCAGTCAATGAGTTAGCCTATGTGTTTTGTCCTTTTTCCTGTCCTTGGTAAGAGGTGATTGAGTGACAGTGGAGTGGCCCAAGAGACTAGTAAGATGGTCTTGCCCCAGTATTGTAAGGAACGGAGTCTTGGATAGAATGGTTAGAACTATGTTCTTGTCTCAGATCTTCCACTTACCTGTTAAATACATTTGATCTCTTTGAAACTTAGCTTTCCTTATTAGAATAATGGGCTATCCACTTTAAATACTTTGCAGTTTGTTGTAAATATGCAGGAATAAACACATGGATGTGGATGCCTTTGCAAACTGCCTAGTGTGACACACATATAAGCTGTTAGCAACATAATACATTGAAAATTTCTGCTTCTCTATTTCCTAGACTTACAGGAACTATTAGATGCTAGGTACTTAAATACCTGAAATTCCCGGTATTAGTACTGCTGTGAAAGAAGCACTAGATTGGGATTCAGCGTGTCTGGATTTTTGTTTATATCCTATAACTAATTGTTTACAACATCTTGGGTGTTTGGAATCTACATCCATATCTATAAAATTACAGGGTTGAAGAAGATGAGTGGGTGTTAAGCATTGTTTTTAGTACCTGAAACCACATTTGCTAATAAAATCTTATGAAACCCTGATATATAAATGGAATATATAAGAGGAGCTGTTCTAAATTGTATGGGAGTGGGGTGGCCAGAGGTCTGCCTATGTGACCTTTTGTGCAAGTATCCCAGAGGCACTCTTCTGGAACCCTGCAGTCCCCTGGAACACAGTTTGAAAACCACTAGCCCAGATGTTCTTCAAGATCCATTCAGTCTTTAATATTTATAATTCTAACTGAGCAAGGAAGCTTACTTCTCAATACCTTGATTAACCTTTGTATTTTACAATAGAAATAATGAAAATTTATACTCTTCCCTATGCAAGCAAGCACACCAGCAGCTAGAGTAAATGATACACTCGCTTCTTTCTTTCTTTCCTTCTTTCTTTCTTTTTTCTTTCTTTCTTTCCTTCTTTCTTTCTTTCTTTCTTTTTTCTTTCTTTCTTTCTTTCTTTCTTTCTTTCTTTCTTTCTTTCTTTCTTTCTTTCTTTCTTTCTTTCTTTCTTTCTTTCTTTCTTTCAGAAGTAGACAATAGAGGACTTCAGAAATATCTCTTACACTCTATGGGGCTGTCTTCTCTATGGAGCCATCTGTTTCATTAAACTCTATGGAGAGTAACCTCCATAGTCTCTCTTCAGGTCCACAGAAATTTGCTCAGTGTCATGTATGTGCTAGGCATGATGTTGCCTGGGGTACCTTTGTGCTGGGGTTACAAAGGTCACTAACACACAGCTCTGCCTCAAGGATCTCACACAATCAGAGTTGTTTTCAAAATGTGCTCAGAAAATTACAAATGGAACTTCGTTATCTTGGAACTTACCAGGATTTTATTAGGTTTTTAATGGTCGGTGCAACAAAATAGCTTGATTTTTGTACCTGAACTGTTTGGGCTGCTTTGTTTGCTCTAGCTTGTCTCGGTCTACGGCATCATGCAGGATGACGGCAATGCCTGTGACTCAGGGCTCGTTGGTGGCAGCTGTCAAGGAATAGTTTTGGGGTTGGGTGTGAATTCTACAAAGCATTTCTTTTTAACAGAGTGAGAAAAATATAAGTTAGAGATTTAAAAAATACGTTTAAAAAATTTTAACAATTAAAGCAATAAGGGAATGAAATTAGCCCTCCTCTTTTTAAAACTATACACAACATAACCACTTCATAAGTGGGGTTAGGGTTATTTACTCTGAACTTCATTAAACTAAGCTTCATTAAAAATGAGAAAAGCTTCAATAAACTATCACTGTTGGGAGTAGTAAAGGAAAATGGGCATATGTAAGTTTGTTTAATTTTCTCTTTCTCCTCAACAAAAATACTGGTCTTTTTTCATCCAGGAAAAATATTGCATCATTCTGTAATAGACTTTTTTCCCTTTAGATTACATTCCAAATGTAATCAAATTCCAACAATGGCCTTTAACCTCTGTCATTTCATACTATGCTTAGATATAGAGACCATCACCTAAGCAATTTGCAAAACATGTAAGCTTCTGACCAAAGGGAGAAAGACAAGGTGAGATAACATGAGCATGAAGCACACTTGTTAGGAGACCAATCCCCAAACTGAAGTCAAACTGAATTACAACTTGTCAACTCATCCTCCGTAGCATCCTGTTCACGGAGATCTCAGAAATTTCTTTGAAAGAAACTTTCTTTCTTTCTTTTTTTTTTTTTTAAGATTTTATTCACTTATTTGAGAGAGCGAGAGAGAGAGCAAAAGCATGAGAGAGGGGAGGGTCAGAGGGAGAAGCAGACTCCCCACTAAGCAGGGAGCCCAACGTGGGACTCAATCCAGGGACTAAGGGGTCATGACCTGAGCTGAAGGCAGATGCTTTCTAACTGAGCCGCCCAGGCATCCTGAAAGAAACTTTAGATTTCTCATTATGTCCCCTTGCCCCACTGAAGGATGACACAAAAAACTACCCTATTTTTCTCCAGGTCACATGAAATTCAATTCTCTTTCAGGATTTAGGTGGGGGCTGGGGGTGGGATCTGCTAGAGATATAGTATTTTGGTGGGGAAGGGGGTCTCAAAAGACTTAACTTTCCATTTGGTAAACTTTTTTTTTTCTGTGTTTTAAATATAGTATTAAAAAAGGGAAACCTTTTTCAACTTCAGGATAATACATTTCAAAGGATTCATCAGAGATAGTGTATGAGAGGCAATTAACTACAAATCATTTTTCTGAAGAGAACATTTTGGATTCATGTATTGATTAGGACCCTCTGTGAAAATGAGAGGAAGCCAGGGTTGATAAGCTCAAATCAATGCCATAAAAACAAGAACAGTAGCTGCCAGAATCATTTATAGGTTAAACATTATTGGTATTTATCTGGCATTGGCGCTTCTTATAAAGATCAGTTTCAAACTACTTGGTTTTCCCTTTCCAAGCTGACTAGCCAGGATAAAATGCTCAGAAAAAAAGTTAGATTTTAAAAATTTAGATTTAAAAAAGTTAGATTTAAAATACTTAGATTTTAAAAATACATTTATTTTATGGTATTTGAAATGCCCCCATAAACATCACTTCTTTCCCCACCTGTGTTTGAACCAATGAGAGGTGTCAGGAAGGTAAGTCCAAAATACCTCTATTTCTGATGAAACTGATTTTGGAAAGCGTGGCTTTTAACTGCTTGAAGGTGGATTTCCTCATTCTGAAGGCAGAATTGGGGGAATTGCCACCAGCCGCAGGCAGTAAAGTGGCTTCGTGTGACTCCTAACGTAACACAAGGAACACCAGAGCAAACTGTGTGCTGCTTTAAGGAAGAGAACCAGAGGAAGCAGAGCCTAGGCTCTGAGTGCCCCCATTTCACCTTCCAGATTACCTGCTGGATAAAGTTGCTCCTTCTGCAGGAGTAGAGAAAGGAAGTCTGGTGGAGTCTCTCACTTGGAAGAAATCATCTGGAAGGGAAAGGAACATTTCCTCAAAAGATACATTCTTATAATAAGACTGCACTCTCCCAGTGACTCAGCTGTGTGAACTCAGAGAATTTGTTAATTTTTCTCAATCTTTGTTTCCT
This sequence comes from Mirounga angustirostris, assembly GCF_029215605.1. Lineage (NCBI taxonomy): Eukaryota > Metazoa > Chordata > Mammalia > Carnivora > Phocidae > Mirounga > Mirounga angustirostris. The sequence continues at coordinate 64,821,071 of NW_026991720.1, read as the reverse complement.
CATCCGTAAGACAGACATAATAGAGACCTACCACTTTTATTTAATTGATTGAGATGATGCCTGCATGCTAAAGTGGATCTAGCCCCCGATTTCCTCTCCAAACTCACTGTGTGCTCTTCCACTTTTATTCTCAATGTTTGGCTCTATAATATTTCAGTCCCTGCACGCATCGGGCTCTTTGTTATCTCAGGAGTTTTGGTATGCAATTATCTGTACCTGGACAGGCCTTCCCATTTTTCTTGATCTGATTAATTCCTACTTCAGTTCTCAGCTTAAATAGAATTTCTTTCTTTTTTTTTTTTTAAGATTTTATTTATTTATTTGACAGAGAGAGAGAGCATGCACAGACAAGCAGGGGGTGCTGCAGGTAGAGGGAGAGGGAGAAGCAGGCTCCCCTCTGAAGAGGGAGCCCGATGTGGGACTCAATCTCAGGACCCTGGGATCATGACCTGAGCTGAAGGCAGATGCTCAACCGACTGAGCCTCCCAGGCGCCCTTAAATATAATTTCCTTAGTTAAGCTTTTCCTGACCTCCTCATTATCTAAATTACCTGCCTTTTATTATTTCTCATTCATAGCCCTTATGATTTAGAATTTATATTTGTTTATTTAAATGATTACTTGTTTAATATCTGTTTTCCCTGTCTGTATATTATGCATATGAGAACAGGGACTGTGTTTATCTTGTTTGCCATTGTATACTGAGAGCCTTGCAGAGTACTTGACATATAATAGTTGCTCAATAAATATTTGTTGAATGAATATGTTAAGTGCCTAGCATGTAGTGTGTGTCCCATTGATACTAGTTTCTTTCTTTTTCTTTTCAAAGTCATCAGCTCACTGGTGAGTAGGATGGTAGACCCATCACTGGTTAGCTTCTTTTTGTCTTTTCACTTTATGACTACCTCCATAAGTAGAGTGATACTTATGAATTAGTACTGTATCTCTTCAATCACTGTGAAAGACTTGAGTTTACTGAAATGTAAATCTTTTTAATTAACTTTACTTACCACCTTGTCCCGAAAGGTTTTGACTCAGGTCGTGATCTTGGGGTCATAAGATAGAGCCCCGTGGGGAGTCTGTTTGAGATTCTCTCTCCCTCTCCCTGTGCCCCTCTCACTCGTGCTCTTTCTCTCTCTCTCACTAAAAAAAAAAAAAAAAAAAAAATACAAAGGGCTATTACAAGGCTTATAGGGATCATCAGTTATAGCTTGGTGGGAGTAGGTACTTTTCAGGCTCTGCCACTGGACTACAAACCTGTTTAGGGAAACTTTTTTACCCATCATTTTATCTCAGACAGTTCCTCTTCTTAATTTGCTTAATGTTAATAACAATGTCTAACTTAAGACTCATGAAGATACTGCATAGAAAGCACCAGCTTATGGTAGATACTTCCGTTCTTTTCCTCCTTTTCTACCATACCATACTATGCTATCTTATAAAGATAATATTACATACTAAATATTTATGTACTACCATATTGTGATCTGTCAGTTTATAAATCATACATCAATGGTTGGATCGGGAGGATTTCTTTGCATCTCAGCAGCTTTGCTGGATGTTATTTTGACTTGATGTCTAGTTCAGGGTGATTTGGCCCTTGATTTAATTAAACTAAATTCTTCTTTAATCATCTGAACCTGAGTCTTGGTTCCTCCTGCACTCAAGTTCTCTTGCATCCTCATTGGTAAAGCCAGAAATGCACAACCTTGCCTTGAGAGAGAGGTTCCTTCTGGGTTGCCTAATGACTTCATCTTGCTCATTAGAACATCTTTCTCAAGGTAAGCTTCTGATTAGGACATTCAAATTTCATAATTCTTCAAATAATATACTTAACTACTTTTCTACTAATTAAAAGGGCTTCTGTGACTGTTACCTAGAGAAAAATTAACCAAATCACTCTGGCAGTACTTTAGATTAACACTAAATGAAAAAAAAAATAAATGGAGAGAAACTAAAAGAATCCATGAACAGTATTCAGATTAGTACAGAAATTGTCCTCAAATATATACAGGCTGTTTTCCCAACACATTTAGCTCACCAATTGCAGCTTTGTAACCAAACTTTCTATTTGGTACTTCATAGAAAGAGCCCTATATTTCCTTCTCAGCCTTGTGTGAGTGAGGGAAGTAGAAGTGATGATTCATTTTGTGTGGTACTACACTTCACAACCAGGGAGATCTTTGCTTCCTGTGAAGCACATCAGTTCCAATATCCGTGGTAACATTTTGACTCGCGCTATTTACTAGTATAAAAATCTGTGTTAAAAAATGTGAGAATCGTTGTTTTCTCTGTAACATGTCAATAGTTTTATAATGGCAATAAATATTTAAGGGAGGAAGGAGGCACAGTGTTTAACTTATTCTAAGGCTTGACATCCCAAGCTATATAATTTAACCACAACAGCCCCACCCTCTGGTTCTTTAATATTTTACCAAATACATTTCATGAATAAATATTAGCCAAGTACTTCTGGAGTTTGTGATTAAATATTAACAGGGTTATTTTTGCAAAATGCACAGGAACATTTCACAGGATTCTGTCTATGAATGTAAATAGGTCTACAGATATTTTGATGGAAGCTTGTGGTTTCTTTTAGTGACAACTACTTTAGATATCACTTATTATTAAAAGAATTTTTTTTGGCTAACATACACCATTGGCTTTCTTCCTCATCAGTGTAACTTATGATTTATCATCATCTAAAAGTGTGATTTTACCAGGGCAATGAGTAATAAAAAATTTTTGTAATTTATCCTAATAAGTTTGAATGGGAATCCACTTGCTTTGGACATTTCCAGCCAAGCATAATTTATCCCCATTCTTGGCTGTGGAACAGTGTGGATCTTCTTAACTGAGTCCCTGACAGATGGTTTCAGTGTTTTCAGGACTCTGTTTCCAATCATTTTGCCCATATTGCAAAATTGGCCTTGAAACGGGGTAAAGAGTTGTTATGCTGCATTAACATCCCTTCAGAATTGCTTGCTGTGAAGGGCATGAAGAAATGAAGGAAATCAAGAGAGCAGTGCTTGAAAAATATGTTTCTGGAAGTTAGAAGTGTTAGTGACATATTGATGGTCCCAGATTACATCACAATCTCCATTTAATTTTGATTGTAAATCCCAAAGACACATTAAATGCAATAATAAAAACACAAATATTCAGTTAATGTGGCTCATAAGCATATGATGGCATCCATAATGTGGCAAGCTAGAAAGAGCTCTAGTTTAGGCTGGCTTCCTGTCATCTTAAATCCTGCTGATAGGTACCACCACTGAATATTAGATGAACAGAGATTCTCATAGTACTGTTCAAGCCTTGCCACCAGCTCATAATGGAAGCACTCAAATATCTACATTCATTTTCCAAGAAACATGAAGTGATCACATTCAGCATGCCAAATTTTCATGTTCTTTTGCAGCTTCAGCTGACTGACTTCTTCATATAAAGTGCTGTTCTTTTCTTTTTGTCGCCTTTTAGTTTATGATCAAAATCAATGAGGACTGAAGCTTTCCACAGCCATCTATAAAATGCAATTACTGTATACAACACACAGTAAAACTCCTGTGGTGTATATGTTGAGACATAATTTATGCCACTTACCTCCAGAGTGGTATCGATCTTTTTCTGTGAATGTTTTACAAAAGGGTCTCTTGAGTGCAAGTGCAAGGAAATAATGTGGCTATTGGGGCTGATCTATAATTTGATTAATAATGACCAATCTCTTGAACTTGACTCCTCACTACACTTTTATTGTGATCTGACCTTAGCATTTTAGATTTTTTTCTTTTGCCAATCTTTTCAGAAGCGTAGTTATTCCTACATTTTGATGTGCTAATCTTTTTTTTATTCTTATGTTAATCCCCATACATTACATCATTAATTTTAGATGAAGTGTTCCATGATTCATTGTTTGTGCATAACACCCTGTGCTCCATGCAGAATGTGCCCTCCTCAATACCCACCACCAGGCTAACCCATCCTCCCACCCCCCTCCCCTCTAGAACCCTGTTTGTTTTTCAGAGTCCATCATCTCTCATGGTTCGTCTACCCCTCCGATTTCCCCCGCTTCATTCTTCCCCTCCCGCTACCTTCTTCTTCTTCTTTTTTTTTTTCTTAACACATATTGCATTATTTGTTTCAGAGGTACAGATCTGAGATTCAACAGTCTTGCACAATTCACAGCGCTTACCAGAGCACATACCCTCCCCAGTGTCCATCACCCAGTCACCCCATCCCTCCCACCCCACCCCCCACTCCAGCAACCCTCAGTTTGTTTCCTGCGATTAAGAATTCCTCATATCAGTGAGATCATATGATACATGTCTTTCTCTGTTTGACTTATTTCACTCAACATAATACCCTCCAGTTCCATCCACGTCGTTGCAAATGGCAAGATCTCATTCCTTTTGATGGCTGCATAATATTCCATTGTATATATATACCACTTGATGTGCTAATCTTATTACTTCCCTTATCCATGACGTAGCTCTCATCAAGTTTGGCAGCGCTATAGGGGAATGAATACTAAATTTGGAATTGGAATACTAAATTAATTTGTCTTCTGACTCAGCCACTTAATAATGTGTACTTTGGGCACAGTGCTTACTCCCTGAGTCTCAGTTTTATCCTATGTAAAATGGAACTAATAATTCACTTTCAGGGGACATTGTTTTTTGAGGATCAAATAAGATATTTAATTTGTATATTCAACAAATAATTATACCAACCAGACATTTTGACAGGCTTTGGGAAACATGATGATGCATAAGATAGACATGATTCTTGCCTTCATGGAACTTAATCAACTGGTATGTAAATAAACTTCATATACTTGAATATGTCACACATATGGAAGGTGGCATCATCACATTATTGTTATATGGTTGTCATGCCTGAGAGTGGAAAGCAAAATAATGCTGATGCTGTTCCTGACAGTCGGTCCCATTGGTGGAGGGAGCAGTTAGAGCTAATGGCATGGAAATTGTTCTAAAACTGCACAGTGAGGCTTCTTAACGCTCTAAGGCTTAGCATTTACCAGTTCATCCCCTTAAGTTTGGCTGGAAGCTCTATTTATTGATTATTTCCCTTGTATCCAGAGTATTCTAAGTGAAAGAGACAGAAAGAAAAAGAAGGAAAGGCCTTTTCTTTATACTTTTCTAAAATATAATCTATCAGAGTCTATGAGCATGGGAAGTTCATTTTCAAAGAATAAGCATTCCTGTTTTAACCACGACCTCTCAGGATCTTATCTTGGGTCACTAGGTGATGGATAATCTACCATTGTCTCAACTGTCTTTGTGAGGCAGGGCAAATTTGTGATTATAGGGTTGTGGCCCTTTGAACTATAAGGTTTTAGTCATGACTAGGGTGATATGGGATTTTTCTGTCTCCAAATAATGTGGGGACAATAGTTAGCTTACTTGGAGGGATGTCTCTTTCTGAGCCTTCTGTACCAGCCATGGAAGGAAGCATGTTTTAAATTATTTGCAGTTTTAACCCTATAGCTCTGGTTATTTCAACACTGCCAAATGAAAGGTAGGGCTCCAACCCGGTACTTTGCTGATGTAAAAAATAGCAGCAGGTTAGTAAATGATAAATAATCACACTGCTTTGTGCTTTGACTTTGCTTACCGCTGTTCCCAGAACCTTATATTCTTCTGGAATATTTGTCTGTACCATGCAAAGAAAGAACATTTTGCCCTGATAGAATGAGTGAACAGTTCAGGCTAATTTACCTTGAGCAGGAACCTGGAGAGTAGTATAAACTTCATTGTTATATGACTACAATGTATTTTCCCACCTTTGACCTGGAGTAGGTGTCCACTTTTGGGATTAGAGGAAAATTAATTGCCTATTTTCTGCTCACTGAGGTCAGCAACATAATAAAATGCTCATATATATGTAATCAGGAAGATTATATGGTCAAGGCAACTTTCTAGGGAGGTCAAGGTCTACTTTTTGGCTTAGGAAAGAAATTCTGGAAGAAGCCGCTTCTAGTCGATGAGAGCCTCATATGTAGATTGCAGGTGAGCCCTCTCTCTCTCTCTGTCTCTCTTGGTTGAGAGAATTTTCTGCAAGTGTGAAGTATCAGGAATAACATAGGGATGGTGCTGGATAAGAGCCATAGAATGGGACATTTTATCCTAATTTTGTTTGCTAATGTAAGAATGAGAATACAAAAGTAAAATGAAGGAAAACAAAGGGAGCAGTTAGCTGATTTTTTAAAACAATTTTTCTATTAGGAAGGGCCATACTTACAAATCCTGGCTTTTTTACTGTGTTTCTATCAGAGGCTGTAGCTGAGAATTAGGTGGTTAGTAGGCTCACAAGAGGTACATGTTGGCACACTTTGTTTCCTAATTCCCTCTTGAATTTTTATAGCAGAATAAAATTTTTAGGCAGATAAGTATAATTTCTTTAAGTAGGTATTTATTTCTACAAAGAGAAGAAGGAACTAATATTTCTTGAATGCATGAATGTGTTAAACTTGTGATAAGCACTTTTACTCATATTATTCAATTTTTCTCTCCATATCAAATTGTGAGGTAAATAGTATTTTTTAATTTTACTGCTGATGGAGCTGGGATTTAAACTTACTCATTGTGCAACCTTACTTGACATCTGTGAGCGTCCCTTTCTTATTTGTTAAATGAAGCTAATAATACCTTTTTCATAGATGTTTAATGATATAATGTGTATGAAGATCACTAAGGATTTCAGAAAATGAATTCTTTAATTTTCTTTTTACTATTAGCACAAGTGTATTTCCTCATCAGATACCTTGGCAATACAAACAAACTGCAGTCAATCATCTGAATGGTTTATTTTTGTGAAGTGCCAACCAATTGGTTCAGTCAAGTTATAGAATTATCTTTAGTTTAAATTATTGAATTAACTGTTCTTGTTCTAGGCATATATGATTTCATGGGTGAATCCACATATGAGATACAACTGATTTAGAGGTTCAGCTTTTATGGACATGTGGTAATACTCCACAGTGCTGAGAACATAATCCTTGGAGTCAGAAAGGCTTGTTCAAATCCCAGAGCTCGCTCGCTCTATCTATCTATCTATCTATCTATCTATCTATCTATCTATCTGTCTGTCTGTCTGTCTGTCTGTCTATCTATCTATCTATCTATCTATCTATCTATCTATCTATCTATCATCTATCTTTTTATCTATCTATATCTACCTACCTACCTACCTACCTACCTACCTACCTACCTACCTACCATCTATCTAGAGATTGATTTACATATATTTATTTTAAGGAATTGGTTCACATGATTGTGGGGACTTGCAAGTGTGGAGTTTGTTGGGTAGGCCAGCAGTCTGCAAATTCCTGCAAAAGTTAATGTCTTGAGTCCTGAGGCAGTCTCAAGGCAGAATCCCTTCCTTCTCAGGAAACCATAGTCTTTCTCTTAAGGCCTTGATTAGATGAGGCCTACCCATGTGATGGGGTGATCTGCTTTACTCAGAGTCTACTGACTTAAGTGTTAGTCATATCTAAAAAATACCTCCACAGCAACATTAAGATTGGTGTTTGACTAAACAACTGGACATCCTGGCGTAGCCAAGTTGACATATAAAATTAAGCAGCACACCTATGATTTAATGGATGGGAAATGCCAAAGCTGGTTTTACATAGGTCAGCTTCATAGAGAAAATGATCAAGAGCCAGTTCCACACTTTTCTAACCTTTTTCACATCCTGAAAATCTGAAAGGGCCTAGGGAGAAGGAAGAGGAGTCAAGATTTGTGAAGAGATGTAATTGAAGAGAGGTGTAGTGCGTTGTGGATCTGTACCTACCTCCCCTTACGCCAAGGAATGGGGATGTGTATTACTTCCTTTGCCTCAAGCTTTGTGAGGATTTCCATAAGTCTACATGGAGCCCCTGAAATGTGTTCCTTGCATTTGGGAGAAGACCTAGAGGATGCATGAGGGTGGTGAAGTGGCCTGTGACAGTAGCATAGAAGTGGCTGCCATGCCATTGGTGTGTCCTCCTGGAGTTTGCTGGGGCAAGATATGTGGTAGTGGTTCCAGTGAACCATAGGAGAGAGAGTTAATGTCACGGGTCTCTCCAGCAGGGCCTCCGGAAGGGACAGAGGGACCCTGTGGCAAGAACCTAGAGGATGTACATTTTATTTCTAGGGGCTGAGGAAGGAGTAGATGGTGGCTAGTTAGAACAGAGATCTAGCACATGGCTTTCAACATTGAGATTCTCAATCAGCTAAAGCACCTACTGGAGAGTCAGCTTCAGACTGCCTGAGTGAGAGCGTGTGAAGGCCGTTACGACAGTACCAGTTCATGTAAGGTCTTTCTTTACCCTGTATCTGTCTTTTTTTCTGCCTCTACGAAATCCTCTCCACCAACCACGGAAGAGCTGGTGTATGCGGGGAATGCGAAGCAGAGAAATCAGAAGCCAGTCAGGCCCCTCTTTCCTACTCTGCTGTCTGCCAGCCTGTGAAAGCCTGAGGAGAAAGAGGGGAGGAGTTTTAACGTTAAATTAAGTTCAGAATTTTGATTAATATCATAAACTGGACATCCTACTTTCTAAATTGAAATTATGTTTATGGTCATGTTTAAAATTTAGAGTATTTGCAATTTAGAAGAACACAACTATGAGCAGGAATGCCTTGGGACCTGCTTAGGTTTTCATCCGGGGTCGGTGGGAGACGGAAGAGAATTGTGTCTTGAGTACTTGACAAATGGTTCTCACACAGCGGTCCCCAGACTATTCACTTTAGTGTTGTCTGGGAACGTATTACCTCCCCTGCCCCTGACCTACTGACTCAGAAATTTAAGCAATCTCAAGCCCTTTAGGTGATTAGTATGCATGCTAAACCTTGAGGACACTTGTCCTACGACATTGTCTGACAGTGGCACATATACAAAAAAAAAAAAACGGGTAGTGTCCTCCTACCACACTCAGATAAATCTCTTTAATGATCACTGCCTTTCATAATAAATATAAAGGAAGTATGTAAATAACAAAAGATTTAACCTGTTTCTTTCCAGCAGTATTATTACAACTGACATTTGCTCTTCTGTATGAGGTGATCATTCCTGCTCTGCTTATTTTGTAAGAATATCATGTCAAATCAGCTAATATATTTGAAAATGCTTTTTAAACCATGAAGCATTGTACATATGCAAGTTATTATTATTACAAGTAACTTGTTTACATGGACATCAACTTCAGTTTGAAAGTGATATCCCTGGGGTTTGCTGAGCATTTAACTTTCATTATCACACCTGTCAACAGGTGTGATATCAGGATATCAGGATCTGTCAACCAGATCCTATCACTGACTAATAAAGTATCAAGCAGGAGAGCCAAATCAGAAGGGAAAATTGGTCAAATCATGGCTGTATGCTTTAATTTTAGTGAGAAAAAATAGAGTTGATGGATTTTGTCAAGGCTGAAATTGGATATTTAGAGTAACTTAATGACAATTGGTTTATCAATCCCCCTGTTTTTTTTCCCCCACTTTCAAAAATGTTCTGTCCATCATATAGACACAGCCTTGGGTGAGGTTAATAACATTTGCAAACCAAAAGGAATTTAAGGATGAGATTGACTGTTTTTGAAATTTCCATTTGTGGGAAGTCATTTCCATATTGAAAATTCTATCTCATTTTGCTTGTTCTTATTGGAACTCCCTTTTTCAGTTCTCCTGGGGAATTAGAGCACAATGGGATTTTGCCTTTATAGATACTGATAATTGTGTGTCATGAACTTCAGTATTGCCAACAGTCAGTGATCACACTATTTTGAGAAGCTGTTACATGCAAAGTCCTAGGGGAGATGCCAAATGTGGTACTTTTGCAAGTTATTCTCAGAGCTTATTTAGATAAAGGAGTAAGATTTAGACTCTGGGAAGGGAAATATGTGATGTCAGTCAAAAGAGTGGTATGAACACATAAAGTCTAGGTTAGGGTTGGGTAGGCAATGTATGGGCATGGGTGGCTTTATTGAGAATTTGGAATTTTAGTTCTGATTAGGTGGTTTATGTTTTATTTAACCTGAGAGTATAATGTTTGGCAATTGGCATTCCATCAACTTTGATTTGGGAATATTTAGCATGAAGTAAACAGGTTCTACATACTGTAAACCTCAGATGAACAAGATGAGATGAAGCAGTAATGCTAGTGGGGAACCCTCACTTCTAGGTGCCTGGGTGATTAATCTGTTAGAAAGGAAGTATCTTTGAGCTGTACCAGTGGAGGATTCTTTTTCAGTTCTACATCAAGCAGGAAGAGACCATTCTTAAGGAAGGGGCATAAAAATCCCTCCCATCACCACTACAAAAGAGAACAAGTTGAGCATAAGAATGCTCCTTCCAGCTGGGACAGTCTTCTACTGCCCTCCCCGGAGTCACAGCAAACAGCCAGCGCTCCAAGACTACACTTTCATCAAGTGCCCAGGCAAAGACAAAGACTCAGAAATAAGGGCCCTGATGCAACAGCAGAGATCCCAATCCCAGCTGAGCTATGCCAGCCCACAAAGGCCTATTTGGGTTTAAAGATGAGCAAGAATGAGACTTGGATTCAGCTTTAAATCGCTTGCAGTTTGGTTAACTACTGAGCTACTAAAACAAGCAGTGTAACGATAAGGGTACAATGAGTGAATGGGTACAGCACTTTCCCAGTGCCTCTCAGGTTCTGCACAGAGACAGATGCTCCCAAGTTCTGCAATCAATACTGATGCCCAGTGGGAAAATAGGTTAGAAGACCAAACGCTGGACTGGGGCAAGGCCCACTGAGCCCTCAAAGGTCTGTTTAAGGGGTATTTATCCTCACTGCTACAGTTGCACACTTCTGAGTGTGGGCCTGGGTGGCTGGACTGGCCATGGTTTCCCGCACCACCATAGACTTCAGGGGAGAGGGGAAGCCTGGACCAGCGAGGAGACTCCTTTTGCCGCCACATTAGTTACTGGTGATCTCTACTTCTCTCGTGAGGAAGAGCCACACATCCTCCATATCCTTTACACTTTATTCTGTATGCAGTCAGTGAACTGTAAAATAAAACGAATAATGTTTTTATAATAGAGTGTGGGTTCTAACATCCTGGACAAATCTTTTTTGTCACTTTCATATATTTGTGAGTTAAAATATTGCATCTAGGCATTGTTATGTGTAGATTTGCACTGGCAGAAATTTCCTGAGCATCAAGGTCAAGATTCTGGAACCCAAATAGAGCAAAAAGGTTAGTTTTCTGGAAGCATGGATGTAAGTAGTGGTCACTTTTGCATTTTTAATCCGTTTCCCTTCAACAGCATCGATTTCCATGTGTCACACAACCAAAAATGGTAAGAACATTGAATCAGGTCCTTGAATTGCTTGGAGTTTCTCAGGAAAACTGATGACCTATCGACTTGTGGGAACAATCCCTGACTGGGAATTTTTTTTAAAGTTTATTGAACTCCAAAAGGCAGGATATGTGACAATAAGAGCACAGACTTTAGAATCAAATTGCTTGAGTTTGAATCCCAGTCTGGCATGTCCTAGCTATGGAACCTTGGGCAGGTTGCTGACCTCTCTGATTCAGAGATGCTACCTGCTTTATTTGGCTGTTGTGAGAATTAAATGAGTTGCTGTGTTTTGAACGTTTATAACAGTGCCTGATATGTAAGTGCTTGCTATTATTATTTCCAAACACAAGCCTCCTCTTCTGTGAAGGACACAATATTGTCTAGACTGCTTATTTTGCCTGCTGCTGTGATACAGGATTTTTGAAAGGAACTTTTTTCTTAACTAAATGGTAATAGCACTGTCTATAACCGTTGGAACTAGCTGGTGCATTATCCGTAATCTTGATAGCAAAATCAAATTCAACATATTTTACTTTCTTAACCTCACCTTTCACAGAATCATTTAAATTTAATGCAGACCATTTCCCATTGGACATCTTCATTTTTCAGACATATGTATGACCAAAGGTAAGTAAGTAGGTAGCAGTCCCTGAGTTTGTAGTTAAAGTCAGAATTCGAATACAGGTCTTTATACTCTTAGATCTAAGAAGTCTCCAATAAAACATGACATTCAAAGATAAATACTATAGATGAGGTGTCTATAACTCTAAGCTTCTGTGATCATGGGAGGTGTCTTATTAAATCCTTTCATATACTTGTTTTTGAGTCGGGCTCTTCAGCATATATTTTTGATTTTTGCTTTGAGAGCTTTAGAAAATTTGTCAGCTGTCACGGATATGATTTCTGTCATCTGGCTCTTTCAAGCACTAAGGATATGTCATTTCTAAATTTCATAATATAATGTGGCTATCAGTTCTCACCACTGAACTGAAGTTGGGCTTTTCATGTGCACAATGCAAAAATGAGAAGCTGTAATTTGTTATCGAATAATAAAATGGCAAATAATCAGTTCTTAGAAGCTTTTAGGGCTGTGCTATACAAGGTATGACTATAAAACAATGAGTCTGAGTGCCTAGAAACAGTGATTCTCACACCCACCCATGCAATCCCCGGCATGTTGTAAAATACAGATTCCTGGCCCCATTCAGGCCTTTGGAATCAGTATATAAAGTGGATGGCATTATTTTTTAAAAATTCCATGGTGATTCTGATGAACCACTTTCCCAAGTGACACATTAAAATAGTCCTGAGACTCTGGAGTCATGTTTCAAATATTAGAATCAAAGCATGTGAACAAGGATTTAATGTAACATCCAGTCCAATTATACATACATTTTGTAGATGAAGAAAGTAAGATTGGGAATGACTTAGCAGTTTTAGGATCATAGTGATTTAGAGGAGGAAGAAAGCTCATAGATGATGTGAGAGGTCATTAACATCTTCGAGATGAAGAAACTGAGATGCAGGAACATTGTGTGAAGGGCCAGGGTCAGAGGCAGAGCAGCAAGCTGAGATCTATCATTGTCCCCATCACAGGGATAAGGGAGCTGTAAGAGAACATATTCAAGGTCTTTCCAAGGGTTATGGACAGATGGGTGGTGGAGACAGGTATTGGAGGGTAAGGCCCAAGGTGGAAGCCATCAAGTTAGCCTGCATGAATCTCCTAAACTTGTCTTGAACTATTTCACATTTTAGAGAAAAAGTTAAGTTAAACTGTCATTTGAGGTTGAATCAGTCCTGATCACGGTTGTCACAGAGTTAATATGGTAAAGGAGAAAAAGCATTTAGCTGAGAACTGGGAGATCAGGGATCTGTTCTCACATTTATCACTAATTAGCACTGTGGGATCACAGGGAGAGCATTTAACCTCTTTCAGCTTCAGTGTCCCTATGTCAGGAATTACAGGGATAGTATCTTCCCTAAGTACTTTTAGAATCATTATAAATGTAAAATTAAAAAAAAAAAAATCCCAGGAAAGTATATTGAAAAGTATAATGTATTATACACTTTTAATCTTGTGTGGGAGCTATTTATTTATTTATTTATTTATTTATTTATTTATTTATTATTTATGTTAAAGATTTTTCATTTATTTAATAGAGAGAGTGAGCACCAGTGGGGGTAGGGGAGGGGCAAAGGGAGAGGGAGAAGCTCAGCAGGAAGCCTGACATGGGTCTGGATTCCAGGACTCTGAGATCATGACCTGAACTGAAGGCAGATGCCTAAAAAACTGAACCACCCAGATGCCCCGGGAAACCATTTAAATAGAAATACCTTTTTATGAAATAGGGGGATGTTAACTTGAGTTTATCATCCAGCCAGTGATATTATGCCCATCAATTAAAACACTAAAATAGATTTGTTTTTAATATCACTTACTTATTGTAAATTTCTGGTCTTTATCTAGTATGACAGGCAGTTTGTTTTCTTGTACATGTATATTTAATGGTAAAAACTGTAAATGAAATAGAAGGAAAACAGTTTTTCTTTCCCCAAGAATACCAGGTCAGAGTAGGCATATATATGACGCTAGATCTAAAATTATACTTATTCCTTTCTGGCCCCCATATTAAAATATTGTAACAAACACTTTAAAAGTGTACAAGGAACTGTTTTGCACTAAACAAATCAGATTTTATTAATCCTCTTACATCAGCCAGGGTCCAAGAAGGAGACAGAAACCACACAGTGATTTGAACAGTGGAAGTGAAATCTAAAGCATTAAGAGCCATGGCAAGGATTGGATTTATAAGGCATTGGCTAGTAAGAAGAGAATTCTGAAAAGTATGGGATTAACACGTACAGGGGCAGCCACTACCCCCCGGGTTGAGATTGAGCTCCCAAGGAAAAAATAAACCTGAAAGTGGGTCCTCCCCACCCCAGGATTAAGATCCAGACCTCAGTGGAGAGGGTGTGGCCATGGCACACAGGACAGTGGAGGAGATTCCAAGGTCTTTCACTGGTGGAACCTGCTGGGAATGTGTCCTCCGGGATGCTGGGGGAAGCTGTTCACAAGGATGTGTCATTCCTCAGAACTGGCTGCAGTAATGCTCAAGGAAGTATCAGGGTGGCGGGGGGCGCTGCTGGGTGCTAGGTGGTGACTGATGCTGGCCACTGCACACTGCAGAAGCAGGGTACTGGAAAGCTCATTCCCTATGAGAGCCTGATACTGGAAGGACCACAAGCCGCAGGTGGCTGTTGAATGAGATGAGTGGGAAACTGGTAGGGAAACCCCTTTCTCTTCCAATGTCTCTCCAGGCTCTTCTCATGATGATGCTCGGCATCATGCCCATTGGCATAGGAGAACTGCTTAAAAGGCCTGTCTCAATTTGTGCAGAGTAGGCAACAAAAGTGGAATTGGGAGCTTTGAGGGAATAAATGGATAACTGGAATAACTGTCAATAGTTCTGTGTGATAGGTACTACTATTATCCCCATTTTACAGATAGGGAAGCTAAGACATTTGCCCAAGGATTAGGTCCCATGGCAGCAAGTGGCAGAGCAGAATTTGAATCCTTATATTTTAGCTCTGGCACCCACTCTAAATTACTCCCCTATGCAGGCTCCATGTTTATTTCCTTACCTGTGATGTATGTTCAGTGCAAGTCTTTATGTGCAAGTCTCACTATAGTCCAACTTGACAATTGGTTCCTACATTTCTACACAGTATGTAAAATCTGAACTTTAGCACAGAGTTTTTTGTTGCTCTTCCCATGTGACTATTCTCCTGTTTGTTTTCTATGTTTATTTAATTTTCTTAAAATTGTATATCCAAATAAAACCTCTGATCTACTTGCTTTTAACATTTTCTGTTCTGTATGAGGGAGAAAATGTGAAGGAGAGTCTGTGGATTCTCTCTATAACATTTCTATATATTTGTATCTATGCATTCTTTATTTCTATATCTGTTTTCTGCTTTCCATCTCACTACACTAATTCAGACCCATAGTACCTCCTACCTGACATTGAACACAGCCTGCTTACCCTTCTGCTTGCTGCCAATCAGAGGTCCGGTTCATCTTGAACACCATCACTGTGTTAGCTTTCATGAAGAGCAGTCCTGGTCATATCACCACCATCCTCCACAGTCTCCAGGGGCTACTCAGGCACTGTCTTATTAAAGCCTAGTCCTTAAGTGCAGCCTGCCATGCTCCCTACATGCTGATCCTGACTAAGCAGCTTTCCATCTCTAACTCTTCCCTCTTCTACTGGCACCAGCTCTCCTAGCTAAAGTGACTAGTCAGTGTTCCTCCAACCTTGTTTCCTGCCCCATCTTTTGTTTTAGGTGTACATTTGGCAGAAGCTTTTCTGCCCAGCTGCATGAGTCCAATCCAACCTCATCTCAGAATCACCTCAGAAGCTCCTCTTTCCAAAAAGCCTTTCCTGTTTTCAAATAATCTTTTTCTCTTTTGAGGCTCTAGAGTACTATATTTTTCTCATATTGTAGCTTTTTAGAAGAGCAATATTGTTCTTGACTTCTACCCTAGATCACATGTTCCTTAAGGCAAGGGCAATATTTTATTCTTTACTTTCTTTTTTTTCTATTTGTTTATCATATCCATCCATCCATCCATCCATCCATCCATCCATCCATCTATCCATCCATCCACCCACTTATTAACCTACCTACCTACCTACCTACCTTCCTACCTACCTACCTACCTAACTGACTGATTGTATTTCCTGAAATTCAAGAGACCATCAATATAGGTTTTGAGGTTTGGATTGTCAGTCAAGTTTATAAGACTTGCCTAGGCCTACTTAGCATCACATTTACTTAGAGAGGATGTAGAACAGGGAAAACAAGTATGAATTACAGCATCATCATAGAGTCTACAACCATTCACATGCAGTTTCTAATGTCTCTTAGTCATTGCTGGGACATGTTTTTGTGTCAAGATTAATAGTAAATGAATGGAGAGGAGGGCATATCAGAGAAATCACTGGTTTTAGGGTTCATCAGCTCAAATTCCCTGCCAGCTACAGAACTTAAAAATGTTTTAATTGTATGTTATTTTGGATTAAGTTTTTGGTTTTTCTCTGCTCTGAAGAATCCGCATTCTCCTATGTATCAAGAGAATGTTGGGTCTCTGAGCCACTGCTGGCTCTGCTTCTATCTATGACTTCACCTGTTTCTAATTCCTAGCCTCATTCACACCTCCAGTAACTGCTTGATCTTTGAAACTTTTCTGCTGACCTGGGCTCATTTTCAGTGCCAACATCCTGCTTGATCCTTGAAGGCTGGCCTCAACCTCTTCTCCAGTTCTAGGTCCTTATTGTTTGCTTTAATTTGTTTCAGAGTAACCGAATGGCCAAAACAGTCATTTATAGGGTTTGACATTGCAGACTGAATTCTTGAACCACTCAGTAGAGGTTCCTGGTGGAAGCAGTTTAGGAAAAAATAGTTTTAAATCACGTTTTTCTCACTGTAGCACACCCTAGGAGATATATCACAGTAATACTCATTAGATAACTTCCACAAGACTTTTTGTAAAACTGGAACTTTTTTTTGCCCATTGGGTTTCCCATGTGACTAACTGGAGATTTCAGCTTGCACTAAAATTTTGCATACATTGAACGTTCAATAGCTGTTAGTTGAATAGCTGTGTAAGACACATGGTGTTTTATTCTCAATTATCAGAAATCTCATTGTTTCCTGGAAAATAAACTTTGAAGAGCAGGCAGGTGTCTCTGTACAAGGTCTTAACCAGGTGATTAGCCTTCTCCTTGAGGACAGTTGCCTTTTTTAAGTAGTCTTGCTGCATATAGATCACTGTTTCCAAACTTGGATGTGCATAAGAACCACTTTCTATGCAAATTAAAAATGTAGATTTCTGGGACCCAAACCATCTTGATTCAGTAGATCTGGAAATGGGCCCAGGAATTTGTACTTTCACAGCATCCAGTGTAGTTCTAGTGCATGTGGTGTGAGGGCCATACTCTAAGAAACACTAAATTAATCTCTAGAGAAGGCATTCAAGTGTTCCATCGTTTTTGAGGTGCTTTCTGGGTTGAATTCCAAAATGTCACTTAGGAATTATGATGATTTTCAAAAACAGTTATATTGAAGTATAATTTACATGCCATAAACTTCACCTACTTTAAGGGACAGTTCAATATTTTTAGCACTTTGCTGAGTTATACAATTATGATAATTGTTATCCTTTTTTTGCCTGGATTGATCTTCGACATAGCCCATTATCTGACTGGTGATAATGTATGATATGGTTTCTTATTTGGAAGGTAGCAAAGTGTTTTAGGAGGACCAGAGACTCAAAAGACCCAAGTTTGAACTTTGGCTCCATCATCCAGTGGCCTGGGTGGCAAGAGACATGGCTGTTCTGAGTCTGCATCACCTCCTTTATAAAATGAGGATAATATTAACTCATATCTCTTCTATAGAGCTCCTGTGAAGATTAAATGGAGAAAGGTTTTTGGAGTATAACTTATAAGTGTATTAAATTATTTAATTAATGAGTACCTACTTCCATTGCTCAATTACTGGTGTACGGAGGGAAGATATGTTAATGAGACACTATCCCTGCTCTCTAGAAACAGATAATAAGGAAATTGAACATGGTTCTATGAGGGCATATAAAAAAGAAATTTTAATTGAGTGAGAAGAGGGGAGTCTATGCAGGAAAGTCAGTAGAGTTTTGTCCAAGGGGATAATGTTTGAGATGAAAATTGACAGATGAACTGGCATTAACTAAGCAAGGAGATGGTGGTGCTAGCATTCCAGGCAGAAGGAGTAGGGGACAATGTGGCAGAGGGTACAGGATACATTTGTAGGATGTGAAAAATTGCTGGGGTAGCTGGAGGATGAAGCTCAAGGAAGAAGGTGGTCCTAGGGAGCAGGCACCAGACCTTCCATGCTCTGCAGCCCACATGATGGTTCAGGGCCTAATCCTTGAAGGGTGTTAAGTGCATGGACAGGTGTGCATGACATGACCAGATTTGCATTTCGGTGCCTACTCTGGGAAGATGAATGGGGAGTGTGGGAGGGCAGAGGACATCAGAAGGTCAGTTAAGAAGCTATTGCAACAGAGACGGTGGTCTGAGGTGGTTGTGGTAGACCTAGAACAATGCTGAGTATTCAAAAATAGATGTAGGGGATGGAATTGATTGGATTTAGTTATGGTTTATATTTGGAGGGTGTGGGGAGAGTGGTATCTAGATGACTCTTAGATTTCTGACTTGCATAATTGAATAGATGGTGGTTCATTCACTGAGATATGAGACACTACAAGGACAAAGAATTTGAAGGTGAAAGGGGAAATAATGAGTAAAGCACTTAGAGCCATGCCTAATGGCCAATGAATGGTAGCCATGATGATGATGGTGATGATTTTAAGATGCCTTCAAGGCATCCTAGTGGATACCTTGAGCTGTAATGAGCCATACAGATGTTGGTTATTACTATTATTTTGGTCATAAAACTTGACAAGTAATATATTAATTCATGTTTTAATTTCTTTAACTTATACTTCAACATCACTTATAACACTAATCCTTCCCCAATGGCATAAAAGCAGGATTTTACTATATTAAATAGGAACCCATGTTTCATAATCTTCCAAGTTTATTGATTGAAACTGAAAGCTTCAACTAGATCATTCCTCAGAGCTCCTCTAGGGAGTGTTACATTAGAAAGATAACAGCAGGCTTGTAAATTAGTACAGTTTACCAACCCACAAACTTGTCACACTTCCCCCCACCTCCAAGAGAGCAGAAGGAAAATAAGCAGCCTTTCCTCAATGCCTCCTGCCTCATGATTTGTTTGGCATAAATTGCTACCTGCCTTGTGGCTGGGCAGTTAGCTAATTTAAAGGCTGAATGAGAAAGCTCTGGAAACAGCCAGAGTGTTCTATTGAAGTAGATGGCCAGTCAATAGGGGAAAAAGGGAATAAGCTGATTAATGATTAAATCAGGAACACCCTTTGAAAAGAATCCTTATGCTTTGCCATGCTGATTTAAGTGGATCTCATATTCCTGGTGGCTGGTGCCCATCCCATGTTTCTGACTTCAACTCTAGACAGTTTCCAGTATAGTATTACTGAATTTTGGCTGGTATTTTTTTTTCAGTGGACCAATATTGAGATAATTGTGACTTAGCTTTTATTTTTCTATTATATATTCATTTGTCTCTCTACCTGTGAAAAAAATCATAATTAGATGAATATTTGCATATTTATAGGTATATTTCAACCCAAGAGAAAATCTAAATGTTTTTGGCTAACAAACTTAGATCACTAAGGGTATGTGGAGTTAGTGGTGCTTTGGCGTCTGATTTAGGTTAGCATTCTGATTGCTTCATTAATTGTATGGCATTGGCCATGTTGAATTACCTCTCTAAGGTTTGCTTTTCTCATCTGTAAAATATAAATGATAGTAACATAATTGCCAGAATTAAATGAAGCAAATATCTGTTATAAATATCTGCAAAATGCTTTAAATAGTGCGTGCTACATGATATGAGTGTCTTATTCTGTTTGAGCTACTATGATGGGATACTTTAGACTAGGTGGCTTATAAACAACAGGAAGTTATCTCTCATTGTTCTAGAGGCTGGGAAGCCCAAGATCAAGGCCCTGGCAGATTCCATGTCTGGTGACAGTCTACTTCTTGGATCATAAATGGCTCTCTTCTTTTATGTCCTCATATGGTGGAAGAGGTGAGGGAGCTCTCTGTAGTGTCTTTTATAAGGGCACTAATCCCATTCATGAGGGCTCCACCCTTATAACTTAATCACTCCCCAAAGGCCCTACTTCCAAATACTATCACATTTGGGATTAGGTTTCAACATACGAATTTTGAGAGAACACACACATTCTGTTTGTGGCAATAAGCATTCATTCTTTGAGGGCTATACTTACTGCTAAAGACTCCCTTCTTAACTCAACATGGAGAGAGAGAATGTAAATATTTCTTCACCCTTGGGTGAGCATTATGGATAGAGTATAAGCCAGATCAAAAGAAATTGCCCTTCACTTATGAGATCTCAAAATTTGCCGAGTATTTTTTAAATGGCTAATGTCTAATGTCTTCTAAAAATGTCTGATGTCTAGAATGTAAATTCTGGAGGGCAGAGGCTCCACCTGTTTCTCTTTAGAACCCCAGTGTCCAGCCCCATGTGCTCTATAGGGTCGATCAATGTGTGTTGCATAAATGAATACAAAGTACAGTGATTTGTAGTCTTCTCATTGTCCTCAAACTCCATGGAGGGTACAAATCAGGGTCTTTTAAAAGGAGAGGGGTCAGGCTGAGGCTGTTGGTAACATACCCATGGTCATTTAAGGAGGTGGGGACATCAGAGAAAATGGAACTGGATTTCCTGGCAAAACAGAAAGCTGATGCTTGCAGCACAGTTTCTTGTAACACAGTCCCAACAAGTGATATTTGTGAAAACAGCTCCATAATTGGGGATATTTCCTCCTTTTAAATGACCAGATTTGCTTGAAGGAGACATGAAACACCGTGAAACAAAAGTCCAATACTTTGCATAATTTTGATGCCTTCATTAAGTGATATTATCTATTAGTGCATGACTGCTAAGTCTACTATTTACCAGGCTGAGATGAACTACAAAACTACATATATTATTTAAAAATTGAAAAGTCCAAGTCATGGTCATTTAATATTGCAAGATAGAATTAATTTTGGAAGGCATTTTATATAATTTGAGTAGCTGAATTCTCCATTAATAAATATATTGTGGTGTCTAGATAAACATCTAGTTTTGGAGTAGCACATTGATTCTCCAAAGGCAGTGTCAACTTGTGCCTTGTCATAAAGAGTAATATCATGATACGTAGAGTGTCTTTTCTTTCTTCCTTTCTTTTCCTCTTTTCTGTCTCTGATGATAAGCGTCTTCATTTGCCCAGGGTCTAGAGTGAGTAATCAGAGTCACCCTGAGGAACCTGTTAAGTGAGTCTGATTCTCCCTCTCTCTTGCCTTCTCCCTCCTCTTCCTGTGTGTGGGACTTGCAAGGGAGCTGCCAAGGGTCTGCTGTGGGCAGAAGCTTGTGTTGTATCTGAGTGAGAGGAGAATAGTAAAGGTGGATGGGGACGGGACGTTGGCTGTCCCGTGTCTCCTCAGTGTGACCTGTGCTACTTTCTGTGTTTGTAAGCATGTGCTTCACTAGCACCAGTGAAATAGTTCACACATGTTCCAGCAAAAGCAAAACCAACGCAGGGATGTTTCATCAATCCCTTTATGTGGTGAGCAACAGAAAGTGTGGCGGACATCATTTTATCATGTAGCTGAGAATTAGCAATGATTATTTTTTTTCTTAAAGCATCTGCTTAATGATGGCTCTTTTAAAAACTTCATCGGAAAAGAGTTAGTGAAAAATCCTTAGCTACAAATCTTGCATTGAAGAGTTTCATTTAGATGTTTACTGTTTCAGAGTCTCTAGCTCAGAGCTAATCCTAAACTTGAAGGTGCTCGCTATCGATCCTGACATGCTTATGTGACAGGCACAATTCTAAACAGTGCTCCCACATACTCTGGGAAAGTTGTTTATATAAAAGGGAGGCCAACTGAGGACCAAGCAGGGCTAAAATCCAGGTGTGACAGTAGGGGAGGGTTTGGGGAGGCAAGAAACATAAACTTGACATTTTGCCTATTTCTGGCCCTGAAGTGACTATTTATAAGTCAATGACGAATATAATTGTACTCTTATTAATAATTCCTAAGGTTTATCACTGTACACAAATATTAAGTGAAATGCTTTCACAAATGTTATTTCATGTAATTCTTACAACCGCTCTCTGAAGTAATTATTATTAACTTCATTTCACAGATGGCAAAATTGAGGCTCAGAGAGGTTGAGACATTTGTCTGTAGTACAATTGGGACTTGAATCTAGGAATTTTTTTTTCAAATGCCGTGCACATACAAGTCTAGCATTAGCCCCATTAAAAATACAGGGCCACAGGGAAAGATAATATTTTGAAAGTTTTTGACTTTTGATGATTGAAGAAATATTGCATTTTGTTTTTAGATACAATAAGAGGTATGGAACAAAAGTATAGAAAACTTGCTCCTTTTGGGGGAATTATATAAATATTTGCTAAAATATAGGGATATATAACTTTAAAAGATAAGTATATTGCATATATTCTGTGTATATTTATGTATACCCACCATTAATATTTACTTAAAAAATTCTGTTGTAGAGTCAAAGAGAGGGAATAGTATAGATTTAAGGTATTTGTTACTCTTAGCTAGAGCTATAGTCTCTCTCAATAAACACTTGCTTTTTGGCCCCAATTCATTTAAGTTTGAACTTCTGAACCCTTTCACTGGAAGGTTCCATTTATTTTGTCGTGGGATCTTAGGAAATAAATACCTGTAGTATGTGGTACCAGTCTGATCTATGTTTCTTTGACCTTGGATCAATAAAGGAGAGGCTGCAGTAGATGTTCTTAACTTTGCAAACAAACCTTATTTTAAGAAGAACAAGAGAGCTTGGTTTTAACTAGAATCCAAAAAGAATTAGACTTGAATTACAATTACAGACAAGTTTTCTGAAGAAATAAATGCGTTGTGTATAACATTAAAGAAGCATTCTAACCCATAATGATAACAGGCAAAATGGGGTATTATGAATACCTCATTTATGAATCTTTGCTGTATTACCAGGCTCTGTGTTGGTGACTTTCTGGGTTAATTCCTGAAGAGCTTATCTCCTTTTCTGTAGAGGCTACGAGTCTTGTGTGAGATGCTGCCAACCACAAGTTTGCATTTTCTCCCTAAGTGTGGAAATTGTGCTGCCTATGAATATTTTTTTAAAGATTTTATTTATTTATTTGAGAGAGAGAGAATGAGAGAGAGCACATGAGAGGGGGGAAGGTCAGAGGGAGAAGCAGACTCCCCACCCAGCAGGGAGCCCGATGCGGGACTCGATCCAGGGACTCCAGGATCATGACCTGAGCCGAAGGCAGTCGCTTAACCAACTGAGCCACCCAGGCGCCCTGCCTATGAATATTTTCCTGGCCTTTGAGTTCAGATTTCTTCCTGCAAGTGGCCTTGGGTCCAGTGGTGTCTGGCACCCTACTCCTTCTCTCAAGTATGAGGCCATTGTGTGCGGTATAGACCAATCTCTCATTCAGCTAGAGACCTCGAACTGTCTCCTTCATTCTGTGAAGACTGGAGATGAGCAGCCTAATAGTAGAACAAAAAGGGAAGCTGCACATTGTACCCAAAGGATTTGGGGAAGACTTTCTACCTGCACCCTAACCCTCTGGCCCTAGGGAAATGGTGGGTTCAATGCCACTGGCGCCAACACAATACAGCTAACACCAGTTATTTCTGTTCCAGTGCTGAATTTGATTCTTAGCTTCAAATCCTCACACAGCAGGTTTGTAGACCCCACTGAAAATCCTGGCACAATTTCAGTCCTAGTGCAGGCAGCTTCAATAAGACATGGGCCAGGGGACTGAATTGAAGGCATATTTCCTTTTATCAAGGTTGACTGAAAGAAAGTAGCCACCAGGAGGTTCTGACAGCTCAGGACTGGGTGACCCTGCCCCGCAGCTCTGGCCCTTGGAGCCCAGCCAGGGCAGACACTAGAGATGAGACTCACTACAGCTGCAGATGCCGGAGCTCAAGATGCATAATCCAGAGCTTGACAGCTGCCAAACTAGCCCCCTGAGTGCCCAAATGAGTTGGCTCTTCTGAAGGAGATGACAGGAAGGAACCAGAGGGATTGCTGTGGCTCTTCTCCAAATACAACATTAAAGAGAAGTCAAGAGAACATTGCAATTTCCCCTATATTTTAAGAAGCGCAAGGAACCATGCAATACTCTTAACTCACTGTATCATTGCAATACCTAGAGAAGGTGGTAAGCTAAATTCTGTATATTTTTGTGACTCTTTGGTTCTGAAAGCATTCATTCATTCAATCTGTTGACAAACATTTATTAAATGCCTACTACATGGCAAGTAGCAAGAATATAGAGGTTAAATAAAAGTATAATAACTTACTTTGAGGTAATGGTTCTCCAACTTTTTGAACACAGCCTACTTAGGAGGGGCAGAAGGCTCTATGGCTCACCAATTCCACCCTTTCCCCCCTTTCAGTGGCAGAAAATTTGAGGTGAATGTGATGAATTTATTTTATAATTAGTGATATATATGTCTCATATTTGAATCGTAATTGCCTAGTCTAGTAATGTAAAACTATAGGATAAAATGATTTTGATGCAGATATATATTTCTTAATGCTATAGGATAAACCAAATAACTCGAAGTAAATTTATGATGATGAAGTTAAATTAATAGTAATTTTTTACTAATTGCAACAAATGCAAACTACATCCAATTTATAATGCTGACAATATTCTGGTAAAAAAGTGTTTATCTTTCAAATGCAAAATCCTGTCTATTTGCTTGCATGTATGTAGAGGAGCACCACCATTGCATGGCAGCCAGGCAACTGAGTAGAAAGCTGAATTACTTAGAAGTACATGCTCAGAAACACTAATTTTCATTTGCAAATGCTAAGTGTTAAAAACTTCTGGCACATTTGGTACTTTACTAGCCACTAGCCCTTAGTGCTACATTCAGATGAAGGTGTGCGGTATTTACCTTCATTATCCCTAAGGACCTAGAAAAAGGTGTTCTTTTTGCATGTGTACACAGTCAATTTGAGAATTGCTCAAATAAAGATGTGCATGAGAAGGTATCATGGAAGAAGGCAGGGAAAGTGCCCAACTGCCTAAGTAATGAGGGAGGATTTCTTTGGATTGGTGCTTTTTGAACTGAGTGATAATCATAGCATAGGAATTTCACAGGAGAATGGAATACTAAAATGTATAGGCATATCCAGATGGTCATTCTAGGTGAAGGAATCAGAATGCACAGGGATGGGAGGAATAGAATGATCTATGGGTTCTTAGTCCCTTACCTGAAATTTTGAAATCTCAAAAGCTTTAAGATGTGAAGGTTTTTCTTCACTAGTTTGGCAACTTTGGACCTTAAGTGATGTGAGTTTACGTGTAGTTTCTATTTATTCCCCTTAGTGGTAATATTCACATACTTATTTGCAAATGTACTAATATGTATTGATTATAGGGTATCCTATCATACCCTATCAGGAGTTTTACATAGTATATGCACATGTACTATATTACTTTTATAAAATCTGAAAATTTCTGAATTTGAAAACATTATCTGGTCCTAAGGGTTTCAGGTAAGGGATTATACACCTTTGGGTAACTCCAGACATTTCATTAGGGTTTAGGGAACAAGGAACATTTGGAGGCATGGTGAGAGATAGGATGAAAAAGGTAGGCATCATTTGAACCCCTTGAATTTTCTTTGAGCTCACCATTAAGGATTTCACAGAGAACTGCATGTTATGTGGTTTTCCAGACTTGCTCCATGTATTAGTTTTGTAGGGTTGCCATAACAAAGTACCACATACTGGTACAACAGAAACTTGTTGTTTCACAGTTCTGGAAGCTAGAAGTCTGAAATCAAGATGTTGGCAGAGTTGGTCCTTTCTAAGGGCTGTGAGGAAGAATTTGTTTCAGACCTTTCTTCTTGGTTTGTAGATGGCTGTCTTCTCCCTGTGTCTCTTCACATAGGTTTCCCTCTGTGTGTATCTCTGTGTCCAAATTTCTCTTTTTTGTAAGGACACCAGATTAGGGCCCACTCTAATAACTTAATCTTAACAAATTACATCTGTAAAAACCTTATTTCCAGATGAAGTCACATTCTGAGACACTAAGGGTTAGAACTTCAGTATACAAATTTTGGGGATACACAATTTAACCTGTAACTCTCCACATCTCACCTGTTCTCAGTTGCCTGTTTTCCGAAGTGTTGCTTTTCCCTAATAGCTTCTTGTCCCTTCCAAGCATTTATTAAGCCTTCAATATTCACAAAACCTATAAGTTAATTATTATTATCCTTATTTCTAAGGATGACTCAGAGAGGTCCAGTAACATCCCTAAGGTTACTAAGTAGTAGACTTGTGATTCAGTCTTGGGCTTTCTACCTTGATAGACACGCTTTGGGTTTTTGCCCATATTTTGGAAACCGGTTAAACCAAGAGAGAAACCTGTCCCCCATGCTACCTCACGATGCTATATAAAACCTCCCTTCCCCCTTTGCTGCTCACATCATGACTGTGGATTCTTGAAGGTTGTAGGGTATATCTATTAGGCAAATCCTACCTTCTCTTTGGTGCTTTACACTGTCAGCTCTGATCCAAACAGGCACTCTGCAAGGCTGTATGTCAAGGTTTCCAATTGATGCCATTCTATTTCACCTGGCAAATGTCCCCTTCACTACATCTCCTACCCCTCCTCTAACCTCCCCTTGCTTCAAGTCAGTGGTTCAGCTGAGATGACTTAACACAGATTACACTCTAAAGGAATTTACTGTCTTATTTTCCAAATGTATCCCGGTCAGTTTAATTCATATGGACCATATGTCCTCTGTCCCACACAGAAGCAGCTGCATACTAAGTACCTCTTCTCCCTTTCCAAAGAACATTAGAATAAACAGAGCTTTGCAGAAAGGATGTGTTTGTGTATGTACGTGCACACATACGCATATGCAAGAGATAGAACAGGAGTGAGAAAGAGACAGAAAGAGATGGTTTACAACACATTTGCCAGTGAAAATGACCTTTTTTACTAGGTTCTGATCTAGCTGGGTCAAAAATGTTTCCCAGGAGGACTGATTTTGAGTGAGGCAAAAAGTTTGCATTTCTGGGCAGATGTGTCTAGGTGGGAAGTGGGATAAATAAGAGAACAGTTCTGCAGAACTCCCACTGGTCTGTGTGATTCTGCTTCATCATCATCAATTAATATTTATTGAGTGCTAGATCATGGGGCACATGACACTGAATGCTGTTCCAAAGGGTAATATTTTATTTCCTGCCATGGGATCCTGGAGAGTTGCTACATTTCACAGCTAAATGGTAGATACTTTAACAGTTGGTTAAAGGGACTCAGTCATCTATTGTTTATAAAATTACTTCACGGGCGCCTGGGTGGCTCAGTTGGTTAAGCGACTGCCTTCGGCTCAGGTCATGATCCTGGAGTCCTGGGATCGAGTCCCGCATCGGGCTCCCTGCTCGGCAGGGAGCCTGCTTCTCCCTCTGACCCTCCCCCCTCTCATGTGCTCTCTCGCAAATAAATAAATAAAATCTTTAAAAAAAAATAAATAAAATTACTTCACAGTTTTTGGAATCAAGAGAAAACTTTTAGAGTATGAATCATTATTAGCTGAATATCATAGAGAGGAAGAGGAAAAGCTAGTAAAAACTAGCTTTTTTTTTCTTTTTACTAAGAGTATAAGACTAATCCAACTCATAAACTCTGTATTACTTTTGACCAAGGCATTCCAGAATGCTTTAGATAAGACCTAATCCATATTTGGAATCATTGCTCAGAAATGTGTTTATTGCAGGTCTTATCATCTTCCCTGTTCTGCAGTTGGGAGAACTAAGACATTGAACATTTTAATGATGTCATAAACCTCACATATGGAACATGGATCTGTTGATCCATGGCCAGGACAAATTGAATAAAATAGAAATTTCTCTTCATTGTGGCTAATGGGTTACTTGCTACTCCATAGCTGTATTTTCCTCTAAATCTCCCTTACCCTCTAACCCCACCCCCACCCCCACCCCCACCCAGCCTCTCACAAGCTCCTGTACGCATATCTGGTACTCTTGCCAAGCTAGACTATTCACAACTTTCTTAGTCATCTGTTTTCCTGCCGCCAAACTTCTGCTTTTATTGTTTGCTCATCTGTATCATCATGCGCTATTATCCAGGTTCTGTTTGCTTAAATCTTGGGCATTTTTAAGGAGCTCTCAAATCCCATCACTTCTTAAGGCTCTTTTAGATACCCCTTGTTTCCATCATTAGTAAGCTTTCCTTTTTCCCCTCTTCTACCATTACACATCTTTTGGATCACCTATTACAGCCCTCCCCTTGCCTCATTTCTTATGCTCTGTCTACTTGGGATTTGCTTATTACTAGGGGAGTATCTCACACATGGGTATTCTCTTGGACCTTAGGGCATTTGAATGATCACTCATCAAGCCAATCAGTCAGTCAATCAAAAACATTTGCTCACTTGTCCACTGTGAAGTAACAAAACAAACAGATCAAAGAGCATTATAGTGAGCCTCAAAGGACTATTTGATACCGTTTTTGCTGACTGGGAATTAAGTTGTTTTATATGAAGTATCATTTGAAAGTCTTCAGATATTATCTGGGGCCCAGAAATATCTTGATCCCACTGAGATATTCATTAAGTTGATCAATAAAAGTAATGGTTTTCCTTAAGGAAAGTATTTGTACAAGGCTAACACCTGATTGGGGGAATTGCTCTATTCGAGTTATTTGTACCTTTATATACATGTTCAAGTATACAAGTGGCCAAGAGTAGGTAGAACTCTAGAGTCTTTTGATTTTAGAACCTTAGTAAGAAATAGAAGGGAGACAAACAGTGAATCTCTTGTCATTTATTCCCATGCAAATGGGTTTATTTGTTTTTTGTCTCTGTCATGATAGCTAATATTTATTGAATTCTTTTTTTTTCCTTCCAAGTTTTTATTTAAATTCCAGTTAGTTAACATACAGTGTAATATTAGTTTCAGGTATACAATTTAGTGATTTAACACTTCCATACATCACCAGGTGCTCATCACAAGTGCACTCCTTAATCCCCATCATCTGTTTAAGCTCCCCCACCCCTACCCCCACCTCCTCTCTGGTAACCATCAGTTTGTTCTCTATGTCTAAAGAGTCTGTTTCTTGGTTTTCCTCTCTTTTTTTTCCCTCTATGTTCATTTGTTTTGTTTCTTAAATTCCACATATGAGTGAGATCATATGGCATTTGTCTTTCTCTGACTTATTTTGCTTAGCATAATACACACTAGCTCCATCCATGTCATTGCAAATGGCAAGATTTCACTTTTTTATGGTTGAGTAATAATCCATGTGTGCACACGCGCACACACACACACACATCACTTCTTTATCCATTTATTATCAGTCGATGGACATTTGGGCTCTTTCCATAGTTTGGCTATTGTTAATAATGCTGCCATAAACATTGGGGTGCCTGCATCCCTGCAGATCAGTCTTTTTTTATCCTTTGGGTAGATACCTACTAATGCAGTTGATGGATCGTAGGGTAGTTCTATCAAACGGGTTAATAAAGCTTTTTATCAAACAAAACCATGCATAACTGCAGAGAGATTCATTATTGAGGGTATAGAAAGGTAGCTGGAAAAGAAAGAAGACAGATATTTCCCCATCATGAGCCCACGTTTGGTCACCTTAGGGTTTTTTTTTTTTTTTTGAAGATTTTATTTATTTATTTGAGAGAGAGAATGAGATAGAGCGAGAGCATGAGAGAGGGGAGGGTCAGAGGGAGAAGCAGACTCCCTGCTGAGCAGGGAGCCCGATGCGGGACTCGATCCCAGGACTCCAGGATCATGACCTGAGCCAAAGGCAGTCGCTTAACCAACTGAGCCACCCAGGCGCCCACCTTAGGGTTTTATTGTTGTTGTTGCTGTTTAGGTTTCAGTCTGATAGGATTCATCATTTAATATCTAAGAAAGCATACATCAATTAATAAATTAACATTAATTGATCGATAGATTCCTTCAATCCACAAATATTTACTGAGCACCTATTTTGTGCAGGCATGTGAGATACTAAGAATACAACAGTGAAGAAGATAGGGGCAGTATTTGCCCTAGCTGAGCTTGTAGACTGGTGTGTGGAACAGCAACTGAACAGTGAGCAATAGTGGAGTGTGACCAGGCCGTTACAGGGGAATGCCGGGGTGCTGCGGAGGCACGTGGAGCTATACCCAGATGTGGTGGCCCAGAGGGAGGGTCCTCTATAAATTGGGAACTGAAGGCTAAGTAGGAGTTAATTGGCCAGAATGAGAAGAGGATCATAAGCAGAGGAAAGGACATGTGAAGGTCTGGGGTGAACGAGAATGTGGCTTGTGTGATGTCAGTGTGGCTGCAGCATGGAGGCTAGGGGGCACAATCCAGTGCTTCCTGGGTGTGAGCTTTGTTCCTGTGGGAGCCCCCTATCTGGATGAGGGAGAGAGAAGCGGAACGTAGGGGTGGTGCTTGCGTAGTAGCTTTTATGTGTGCTGCTTCAGATCTGACTCTGAGTTTGGAGGAGATACACAGGGACTAAAGAGCTGCTCTGATCGTTTCTCTTTAAAAAGAACATATGGCACTGGAATACTGAGCCCTCCCGAAAGAGATCTCTATCCAAATATGTGCCTGGGCTTCTGTTTATGGGAATAGTGGAGCAAGGCTCGGGGAAGGGGAGAGGAACAACATTGACTGTTCTTATGCTCTACTAGGGACGTTTGCATAGAGGCAGTTCCTGGCAATTCTTTGTGATAACATGCACTGGGGAAGCGGGCTAGGGAGGTGATTTCTGACATCTCTGATGAACTGTTAGGACTGAACAGAGATGCCTGGGACTGTGTTTTGGTAAACAAAATTGTACTGAAAATTGGAAGTTTCACATGTGTTCGATGTCCTGAAGCAGTTTCTTTCTGCCATTGCAGTACTTGTCAAACGCACAGATAAAAAGGAGGTAGAAATAGCAATGCTTAGGTGCTGACTTTTAGTAGTTGTATTTGTGGTACTTTGCAAGCCTGAAGTATCCCCCTTTCTAAACCATGACACAGTACTTGGTGCATAGTAGGTGTGCAAAAATATTATTGAAGTTGAATTTTGAATGTATCACTAAAGACTAAGATCAATATGAAATTCAAGGAAAACCCCAGATTTATTTCCTTCCATATGAAGAACAATTTATTTCCTTCTTTTGCATTATCCCTAGTACTGAGCTGGGCGCAGGATGTGGAATATTTGTTGACATGTTGAAAGAGTGTAGTCCTAATTAAGAGTTGCATAAGAAATGTCTTCGTCATCAACAACACAGTTACTGTGATGTCTCACTTTTTGAAGGTGCTTTCATATGTATCTGTCCTAAATCATAACAGTTATTAAAAAAAGAGAAAAGAACATTGTGGAAAATACAGAATAATTTGTAAAACATGCATTTATTTTCTAGCTCCATGTAGCTCTTTCTAATCCACGGAGTTTGGAGCCCTACAGGTTGGTGCTTGAACCTGTTTTTCATTGGGAGGAAAATGGGTCAGGTTCTTAAATTCTCTGTTTCCTCCCCCAGGTCCTCCTACCTCCCAACCATTATTTTTCTTTCGAAATGGAGATAATACCAATTTCATAGGATTTTGTGACAATACAATGAGATATGTGTTTTTCTGTGAGGCATGCAGCAGAAGGCCTGCATGGAGGAGGTATATTTAATTTTTATTTGTCTCCTCTTTCCATTACTTTCTTCTGTGCTCTGAAGGTCCAGGCTCCTCAGTAGTGTCGCTCAGCCTCAGTAGTATTATTTATGTATTCTGAATTATTTATTATTTTGCCAGGGATAGACTGAGGTTTACTTTTGTATATTCTAAAAAGGCAAGATTTTCAAAATATGTTGAGAAAGTTATATTATAGAATGTCTTAAATACACTCAAAAACACACTTTTTATAATGGTAAAACAAATGGCAGATATTGCTTAAAGCTGATCTGTTGTATATATAGTTCTGAAGAATTAAGTATTATATCTTCTGTAATTTACTTGTGCAAATTCAAAATGGCTTCACCATGTTGCTTGATTTAGTAGCAACCTTTCCCCAAGACTACAAATGCTATTTTGTTTTTAGCAGTGAACACAGTTAAACCGAAAACCCATTTGAACTAGGGGAGAAAAAAGAAAGACTACCCAAAGAAAGAGTTATAATACAGAACAAGCACGTTCACTGCTATTTTTGCTATGAAATTGACTTGTCAATACTCCTATCTTGATAAATTGTAAAACAGCATTCCTTTTGTTCTGCTTTCTTCTCTTTTCCCCCCTATCTTTTTGCCGTTCATGTATGTGTACATTACTTGAAAGTCAGGTATGGGCTGAAGGATGTTGCAATAGAAAAACCAAGAAAAAGGCAAATGAAAGCTTATTGATTTTCACTGTTTGTTAACATGAATATACATTATATATATATATATATATATGGACGTGTACTTGCATATGAATTAACATGTAAGTTGAAATGGAAAAGTTTGTGAGAAAATATCTAAAAAACTTGATGCCATCTTACCAAGTAGCTGTAGATAAATGTGCTAGTGTTACTCCCCAACTTTATTCATGATAACACTCAGCAATAATTATTTATATAAAGGTATGCATAGTATACTTTCTATTATATAAAAATGATGCAGTGTAGACTCCAAATTTAAAATTGAGAAATCTGGACTGAAAGAGCTGCTTGACCATGGTGTCATGAGACTCTGGAATAATCTTCCAATCTTTCATGCTGACCTGGATGAGGCACTCAGAAAATCCATTGCGGTGATCCATCCTCTCCTGCCAGTAGCTAGACAACTTAAAAGAAAGGTTTTTTTGCAAGTCACTGTCTGACTTTTCCAGGCAATTCAACAATTTCTTTTTAAGGAAAAAAAAAAAGCGGCATTTGTTTTCCTTCAAAGCATTTTTGTTCTATGATTGAGATGACATGGTTTTTGGACTGCTCCCTGCAGGAGGAGAAGCCAGACGGAAGGCAGCTTTCTCTCAGTTCTGGCAATTATAACAAAGTCATAAAACCCCAGGTAAATGGGAACTCTTTAAACATTTGCAGATATAAATCTGACACAGTAGGAAAGTGACCCAAAGGGAAGTGCTTATTGATCCATTTTCCCCCAAAGCTGTCAGTGACGAATGAACATCATCTAATTTAATAGGAACAGCTCCAAGCCTGCAACCTTGCAGGTACTCTCCCTGGCTTTTCTTGGGTGGCTGTTTGACTATGACCAAGAAACTTAACCTTTTCAGGTATCATTTTCTCCATCTGTTAATGGGGATAACGGTGTCTCAACTCTGAGCCTTTCTTTCTATCTGAGGTAGTTCAGAGAAATGTGCTGTTGTGTTGTGTCATAAATATATTTCTTGCCAGGTTTTGCCACTTCATTGGCAAAGCTACACTTTTTCTGCAGTTGGAAAATGGGGCCAAGAGCTTTGGAAGAGACATAACTTGATCAGGTATAATGTTTTTCCCTGTCAGTCTTCAGATTGAACCCATCAGTAAATACTTTCTAAGGCAATTCTGTTATACATGAGACACAGTTCTAGGATCTCTGGCAGAATCCCAACAATGTGTATGAGTGCCTTGCACTGAAGGACCCCAGAGAGCTCAGACAAGCCAGCCCACTACCAAACAACCAAAGTGCAGTTTAACTGCCATTAGTATCACTGATGTCCCAGTCTGTTTGGGAGACATAATATAAACTCACTGTGGTAGAGAATACTAGGGCTCATCCATATCTAGATCTCTTGTTCTTTTGAAACATATAGAAACACTACACTTCCCAGCCTCCTTGTTGATAGCTGGGCTATGTGACTAGTTCTAGCCAATTGCATGTTAGTGGCTGTGATATGTGTCTCTTCTGGGCTGGAACACTGAAGAACTGAAAAAAGGCCACCTCCATGCTTTCTCTTCCTTTGCCATGGTACCTTTAAGTGTCAGGTGTTGAGATGACAGCATCCCACCTGGAGGGAGCTTGGATCTCCGAGCCCCTGAATGGTGAAAAGACCCTAATAATCCTCATCAGGCTTTATGTGAGTGGAAAATAAACTTTTGAAGGGTTACACAATTCAGATGTAGTGTTTCTTCTTTAGACACCACACCATAGTCTGGCCTATTCTGCCTAATGAAATATTAAACAAAATTACAAGAATTAAGTGGCGATATAAGATAACGGCAAATAAGGATAATCACCAAATAAGAAGTAAGGTCAACAAGTTTACTGAACATAAGGAGGGATGAGATCAGTGTCCATGGAAGTGGTTTTAAAGATATGGAAGATCTGGATGGGAGGAGGACAGAGAAGGAGGAAGGATGTTCTGAGAAGGCAGTAGTAGGATGTTGTAAGCCAAGACTTCCATGGCTGCATGGGAGAGCCTCAGAGTAGGACACTGGCACTGATGCCTTGGGAGGAAGAAGAGAGAGGAGACAAAAATTCTTATCATTAAATATTAAAAGCTATTAGTGTGTATGCACATAGGTCATCACTGTTCCTAATTAAGAGTCTGTGTTTCAAAATTAGGGCCGCAATGCATTGCTAGCATTCAGGATAGAGAATATCAGAGTTTATTATTTGGATGAGAACAAGACAAGTTATAATCAGACAAAGACAATAAGGATCCCTGGCAATAGGAGGGCATTCTTGTGAAATCAGTGATACTAGCTTGAGTCTAGCTCTATCCTTCGGTCCCACTCTCTGCTGGGGCACTTCTCTAGAAGTGTGTAGTTTTGACAGTGCCAACATACTTTCATTGCACAGAGTTTGGGCCTGTAAATCAGTTCATACAATTGAATGTAATGAACAGTTATGTCACAACATTGCTAAAAGTCGCATAGAAAATGGATCCAATCTATTTTATGCAGTTAATATTATTTTATTGAGTATGCATTATTGATTTTTTGGAGTAGATAATTCTTTGAGAGATATGTGCATGAATTTGTAACAACTCTGGCACCATTCTTTTGAAAGCAGAGAAGATGCTGGTTAGGGTCTTAAAATTCAAGTCCACATTTTGTGATTGTTAACTGTATTCCATTGTCATTTAGATTAGTTTCCTCCTAGGTTACAGAAAACTAATTTTCCTATTTAAAGGCTGAATTGCCGGCTCAAGCCTGGTTTCCTCAGCCTGTATCTTCCATAAATGGCCAAAGCTGAATCCACTGCTGCTTCCTACCTGCATGTCCAGGCCCCATGTGCACATAGTCCCTCTGAACTCAGAGGCCTGAGGACTCTATAGTCAACTGGGCACTTGTGGAACTTCCCTTTGGAGAGTGATATGATGTGACACAGGATGTTGGCCCTGGAGGCAGACGGACCTGGATTTCAATTTCACCTCTGTGCAAATCAAGATACCTCACTTGGTTGGCTTTCCTCATCTGTAAAATGGGAATAAGGCAGGAGTCAGTTGTGAGAATTATAAGAGATGATGTGTTTCAAGTTTGAAGATTATAGGCACTCGAAAGATCCTTGCATGAATGAACCTAACTGGCAATGCTGGCAAGGTGCTATTCCAGGACTTCCTATGGCTACTTAGTGTCTATCTCAAGCCTATATCTTCTAGAGTTAAGGCAGGGAACCTATTGCTCCTCTCACATGTGGTGCATGATGATAGGCGCACTCAGAATTCCCTATTATTAGGAGACGTTGCTAGGTTGACCTCTGTGGTAGCTGCATCCTGAAGCTAGAGTCCTCCTAACCAAGGTAGCTTGTATGAAAATTCTTAGAGCAGTTTGTCTTTTAATCTTTGGATTGTATGAAAAAGACTGAAGGATTTGATAAGTAAGTTTATACACTTGTCCTTAAAGGAGATTTAAGTACAATTTACTCCATACTAGTATTTCCAAAACTATCCAAGGGAATATTAGTTCTCTGAAATGGTCTAAATGTTCTTAGAAAGAAAAAAAGAAACAAAACCAGGATTCTAAGGATTAAATACATTTGGGGAACCTTGAGTTGAATAATTTTTTTCTTTAGTTCAGTATTTCTTAGAGCTTTTGTATTCTAATTTGTACCTTGCATCTCTAGGAGACCAAATATAGAGTAGGCATGCAACAAATATTTATTTTGTGAATGAATAAATAAATGAATGGCTGAGTTAAACCTAGATTACTCTTTTTGAATCCAGTTTTGGAGCCTAATCAGCTTCCTTTTACCCCTCTCCTCTTAGTCCTTGCTTACATAGTCTTGAACCTGATTTCTTCTCCTTCCCCACTAGCCATATATTTTTGCAGGCCTGCATGCCCCTGTCCCAATTCTGAGGTTGTGAGAGGAAACACCAGTGTTTCTGGTATATTAAAGATTCAGGACAGATATTTCCATGATTATGAGTCCTTAGATTATGGATATAGTGACCCTAGTAATTCTCAGTCAATAATCTCCGGAGGCCTGACTCTTTCCCCGCTGGGAGGATAAGCTCTTAAAAAGAGCACCCCAGGCAGGAGTTGCCAACAGTGGTCAGTCTGCAAGGTTTGCTTCAGAGGCTCTACCTTCTCCTTACTTACACAGACTTGGCAGTTGCCCTTTGGAAATCACAGAGTGGCTTGTTAGTTTGTTCCTCTACTTTTTGCCCAAATAAGTTTCTCTGAGAAACTGAGCACTGCCTTTGCTTTAGAGAGAAAATGCAGAGGTGTCTTGGCAGAGGCGAGGCACAGGTAAATGTATCATTGTGCTTGGGTGATATGGGCTATTGAAGCTTTTAATTTCTGTTCTTCTGCCAACCAGGGCCACTATGACCATAATATCTCATCAGGGAGTTTCTTATAGTCATGTCCCAATAGAATTTCCAAAAGAAAGTGCATGGGATTTTCCTGCTACCTGAAATTCAGCTAAACCAGACCTGATAACCCTCTCTTCTCTCATTAGTAACTGGAGAAATATGGCCATTGGGTAGGAGAAGGTGAGGCCATTTTGATTGGCAGCTCCTTATTCAGAAGTTCTGGTTGGGGTCCTTGTGGCCAGTGCCCATGTATTGACCTGTCACCTCATGTGCAGAGCACCAGAGATTGAAAGCCTGATCCATGCAAAGTGACTGGGCCGTAGATAGGGCAAGGAGGTTCAGTGAAGCTCAGATGGTCCAGTAATTGCCTTCAGGATTTTATCTTCAGTGCATGCAGCTGGCATTCTTGCTTCAACATCCTGTCCTTTTAGATCAAAGTAACAAGTTTCCTCATTTAAAAAAAAAAAATGACAGCAAGTATGGCTTTGGCAAACTGATAGAGAAGAATGGTCAGGCCCACACAGTCAGAAGGGGAGGACCTATATCATTAGTTGAGAGTAGGACCTAATCATTTGTAAGTATGGCCTGAATTAGTATAGGTGGACACTTTTGAATGAAGCTTTTCTATGAGCCCCCAAATGGACATATTTTCATGGATCCAGATTCTGGCAAGGGGAGAAATGAATTTGTTGGATTAGCTGAATCTTTGACGTGTCCTCTAAATAGCTTATTCATCCAGGATCCAACTTGAATTGTTTGGCAGACATTTTATCCCTCCTTAAGAGGCCCAACTACAGTGATTAAACGTGGCAAAGAAATACTCACAACTTGCCATACTTTTTAGTGGGAGAGTTAGGGAAAACAAGGAACATGGGATGTGGGAATTGACCGGATGGAGTTTGATCCACTGTTAATGATCTGTGACATGCTAACTATCTATTTCTAACTGATTGCCTGGCGAAAAGAGTTTCCTGGGGAAGAGGCTTCCCTCTATAGACTATTTTCTTTGCTTTAGTCTTCACTTTGTAGCTGACAGAACTCACAAGGGTGGTTCTTTGACCCAGCTCCAAAAGCACAGTAACTGGTTGCTTTGAATGAAAGAGGAGCTGTGGTGGGAAGGGGCAGTTTCATTTATAGAAAACAGAGGCGAGAGGAGGGAAGGAAACAAAAGCTTCTCCTGCAAAGGGCCCTTCCTCCTCTGAAGGGCGAGCAGGGAGGACTGTGGTGGTGCCCACCACCAGCAGCACAGATTGTGCCCTTCTCCACAGTGCCTGGGCTGCCTGCTGTGGCGACAGCTCTGTAGGGAGCCAGAGTGGGCGGGAGCGCCCACGCAGCCTGGGGCTGCAGGCTGGACATATTTCAGGAGGATGTGGTAGGATTTAGGCATGACTTTGGATTGCAGAAGCACTTCTGTTTTTCCAACAGATTGCATCCCACAAGTAAACAACACGCACAGACACATGATTCGTTTTAACATGAAATCTGCACAGATGAAGTGTAAGGCATGGACCATATTGAATTGTCTTTGTTTTAAGACTCTTTGTCTGGAATGATGCCTCATTTGCATATGAAAAATATGTCCCTTTTTGCAGTGGTCTCTTCCCCCTCATTTTCTTTCAAAGAACAGCTCCAGTTTACATTTGAGAAGCATAACGTTTTTACTTTGTTGAGCAGTAGAATGAGTGGGTTAGTGGCTGAAAGGAGAGAAGTCAAGAAAATTGCACATACTTGTTTAATATTTTCAGTTTATCTTAAGGTGAGATGTCTGTTTGTCTTATCCATGGTAGACCTTGAAAGAACAAAGGCTTACAAAACAGAAGGGAGTATATTAGTTCTGTTTTACTGTTGTAGCAAATTATTAGAAATTTACCAGTTTGAAACAACACCCAAATAGAAGTCAGAAGTTCAGTAGGGAATTCTGGATTCTTTGGTTAGGGTCTCATCACGCTATAAATCAAGGTATCAGCTGGGGCTGCAGTTCTCATCTGAGATTCAGGGTCCTTTTCCAAGTTCAGTGGTTATTAGGAGAATTTAGTTCCATGCAGCTGTAGTACTGGTCTCTATTTCCTTGGCACATGCCTCCGTCATCATCAGGTCAACAATGGCACATTGAAAACTTCTCATGCTTCGAATCTCTGATTTTCCTTTCTATCATGTCTGACTTCCTCTTGTACCCTTAGCTAGGAGAAAGCTCTGCTTCCGAGGGCACATGTAATCATGTAAGGCTCACACAAATAATCTGTATCTCCCTGTTTTAAGGTCACTAATTAGAAACCTTAATTGCATATGCAGAGTCCCTTGGCCACATAAGGCAACATATTCATGGGTATAGCACCAGGGAGACCAAAATTCTGCCTGCCCCAGGGAGGGAAGAAGAGATTCAAGGCAGGAGTCATAGCATGAGTAACGGTGTGGGCATGATGTATATATGAAGGTAAAGGGAAATATTGCCAGTATTTTTTTTTAGCATTTTTATAGTCATTTGTATGATTGTATTTTAGAAAGAACACTGGAGATAAGTAGACTAGTTAGGAGTTATAATGGGGGTCTACACTTGCAAGACACATTCTTCATGCTATCAAGAAAGAGTTTCATTACTAGTACAGTGTAGTGATTAAGTGGGGACTGAAGGATCAGAAAGACTGTATTCAACTTCTGGCTTTGCTATTTATTAAGTTTTATTACCTTGGCTAGATTATTTAATTCTGCTAAACTTGAGTTTTCTCATGTGCATAATGAAAGTAATACTAATTTCTAACTTATAGGGTGGTATGAGGCTGAATGAGCTAGGGAATATCTTGGCATATAACCAGCGGTCAATAAAAGTTTATAATTTTTATTATTGCTTCCTTTTTTCCCTGTATCAGAAAAATGGTTCAAAATAATCCATATCAAGCTGGTAATGGTTTGAATTTAGTTTCTATTCTCTCTCTTCCATCAGCTAGTTATGCAATTTTCCCTTCTTTGTGTTAGTTTTGTCACGTTTAAAATGAAGGTGATATTCATTATGCTAATCATGTCAAAAGTAAGTTGGTGATGTTAGAGCACTTTGAAATAATCACTGGTTATTTATGAAATGTATATAATTGTCTAGAGGAAAATAATCCTGATTTCTTTTAGCTCATTCTTCGAGTCACCCTACAACCAATGGAAGAAGTCCAGGATATTTCCTGTGGGCTCATCATACAATAGGATGTAGAGATAAACCAAATATCATGAGGAGCATGTTGGAAGTGGACTTGCCCTGTAGAGGGGCAGAGTAGCTGGCTGGCTAAGGGGGTGGGACTTGAGAGGTATCAAACAGTTAAACTCCTTCTAAAATACTAATATTAGAGACCTTTTTTTTCTTTTCCAGTATTAAGACCTTAAAAACAATGTGGTGGCATACAAAGAACATTTGACTCAAAGCGGGAATCTGCATTCTACTTTGGTTCTAGAACCAATTAGCCATAAGTCATGTATCCTTTCTGGGCCCCATTTGTGAATGACAAAGGTTGGTCTAGGATGATCTCTGAGGGGCTTTTTGTCTTTAAGATTCTATTAAGATTCTATGAATTAGTCAGCTGAGACAGGGTGGATTTGTAAAATCTTTGGTCTTAGTGTGTAAAAGTTGGGCAGCCATCCTGGTGAGCAGCACATGTTCCAGGAAGATTACTCTGAGGGCATGGGCAGGAGAGAAGGCTGTTGTAGGGTTTCTGCAGGCATCAGAGAACATCGGCATGGACGGGGCCAGAGTTGGGCCTAAAGGGGCAGGAAGGAAGAGGTGAGTCAACAGAGGATATGGTCTCATGGTGAAGTGAGAGGGAGGAATGCCATGAAGCCCCTTGTCCACTTTCCTGTCCTGGTGACAATCTCTGATTAGAGGGATCATCTATTCAGATATCTGGTCCATACTATAAATTTACTAGCCTGTTTCCCAGGGTGATTAAATTCTGTTGGTGAGATTTCACCTGTAAATGAGGCTAATATTACTTTATTTGTCTGAAGGTAGGGGTCAAGGTATATAGCTTTTTGAAATTCATTTAGTAATGAGGTATATTTATTCTGATATATTATCTCACTTGCCTCAAAATAAGACAAAGAATTTAATTTAAGGTTTTATGTCATAGTTTGAGAAAATTAGAATAAGGATCAGAAAATCTGATTATAGTCTGGAGCTCTGGCACTAAATAGAGATGTGAACTTGGACATTCTGTAACCCATCTGCGTCTCATCAGTGATGTGGAGTTAATAATACCTGCCCTAACAGCCTATAAAGCTATGCAAAGTACTTTGCACAGGGCTTTGCACTTAGTAAATGCTCCATAACTATGAGATATTATTTTTCCAGCCCTGGTACAATCCCTGGAAAATTTGAAACAGTCAAAAATTAGTTATTGAATGAATAAATGAGAAAAAAATGTGTTGTGAAGTTTAAAATGAGTCAATGTGTGTAGTGCTGAATAGGAATAAGTTATATCTATTTGTTGAATGAAGCAACAGTTTTCACAAATATAGCAACATTGTAGAAAAATCCTTAAACCTTCAACACTTCTTCTAAGCTAAGGTATCTCTTCTTACCTAAGTCAGGGGGATGGTATAATTGCTAGTGTTATCTTATATCAGAGATACCTTCCCTGACTACCCTATCTAAAACAGAACTCCTCCAATTATTCTTTACCCTTCATCTTGCCTTACTTTCCATCTCAGTATGTGCTATCACCTTGACAAGTCTATTTTTATTTAATATCTGACTCCTGGTACTGAATGTGAAATCCGTGAAAATGGGTCCTTTGTCTGTTTTTGTCTTTTCTCACTATTGTAAACTGGATTTGTAGAACAGCACACAACACATAGGCACACAAGAAAGATGTTGAATTAATATCTTTTGGGGATGCTTCAGCTGTTGTAATGACTTTTCTTAAATGATGAAGCCCTTACCACTCTATTGTAAAGCCTGTAATAGATTACATCTAGTTTAAAAGCAATAGCAGTAGTTTTTCTGGTGGCTCATAGTAGGTAATTGAATGTATATGGATCTTATGACCAGGACCTGGAGACTGTCTATGATCATTTGTCTCCTTAGTGATGGTCAGGATAAGTGCTTCCCAAATGGAAGTATCCTCAGTCCTGACAGTTACAGGGTTATCTAAGTTAGGGGAAACACCAATAATTCTGCTCTGTGCCCCATAAAAAATTAATAGCCATAAAAGTCAAATTGGCTTCCTCGCTAACAAATGAACTTTACTACCCGCTTTAGCTTACAGACTCTTAGTAACTGATACGTAAAAAATACCAACTAGGGAAAGATATTTTCCTGCTTTATAGGCTTTAAAAAAAAACATTTAATTCAATCTGGCACCCAGGCTGAATGTAAAATAGCTGCAGAGCAGTATTGATGAGACAACACATGATATAATTAAATCTATGCATCAATCCATCAGGTTTAAGATAAAAATCAATCACATGGAAACAGATAACTTTAGGCAGGGTAAAAAACAAGCCAGACAGGCATTTGTGGCAGCCCTGCTCTTACGTTGTACCCTGTTGGTCTCTTCTTGGAGCAAGATTATCCTTTAATATTTTCCAAGGGCTTGCTTTGTACAGGGCTCTGAACAAAATATAAGAGTTTTGGAGCTTGCACTGAGGTTTTGAAGTTAGCCATCTCTGGAAAAATTACAGAAAGTGACTTTCCCATGGAGATCAGTTGGACCAAAGAGCCATGATCTGAGGCCAAAATCCACCTGGGGAACTTGTTAAACTTGTGGATTCTTGGGCACCATTGCAGAAGTTCCGATTATACTGATGGTGGTCTCAATGCCATACTTTGAAAAATAGTGTCATTTGCAGCCATGAGCCCTGAGTAAGAACCCGGGCTCCATCACTCACAAATTTTATGGCCTTGGGCGAGATAATGAATCTTTTTCTAAACCTCAATTTTTTCATTTGTAATTCAAGCTTATGGGTGATAAAGTATTCTGGATACATTCTCATCTAATCCTACTTCATAGGATAGTGTAGGAGTAAATGAGGCAATGTGTGTAAAACATTTAGCTCAGTCTGATAAATATTTTACTATTGCTACTATCAGCATCTGCAATGTACTGAGTACTTACTGTCTGAAGGACACAGTTTTGAATGCTTTACATGTATTTACTCTTTTAAATCTCAGGTAGAGACTGCAATTATACCTGTTTGTACAATTGAGAAAACTGAGGCACATAGAGATTAAGTACCGTGTTTTAAATCACACAGCAGTAAAGTGGTAGAGCAAAGACAAGAATCCAGGTTTGTGTGATGTCAGACCCCACATATTTTATTTGCTATTAGGACTTATTTCTAGGGGTACATATCTTTCTTCTTTCGGCTTTACACATTCTTTTCACTGAAGTTGTCTTCCTGGCTAACCTGTTGTTCTCCTACATGTTCTGGCACCAGTCCATTTAGTGGTGAAGGGGAACTCATGCACATATATGTGTTAAAATAAGAATCTACCTCACTGAATTTAAGAGGTGCAAATAATCTGCAATTTCAAAACACACACACACACACACACAACTAACAGTAGGTGACAAATGAGAAGAATTAGTATAGTTTTTCTTTGTTGGTCTAGGATAGTATGCATCCTCAAAAGAAATCAGTAAGGAAATACTTAAAAACCAAATTGAAAATTTAGTATTGTTGAGGGCTAGCTATGGCTAGTGAGATTGTGGGTAATTTCTTTACTTCTTCAGAATTTTTGCCTTTTCTGAATTTTGTACTGCAATGAACTTATACTTTTGTACTCAGAAAAATAATAACTTTCTTCAAATAAAAAGCAAATTAATTGCAAGTAGAACCTCACAGCATTAGTCTTATATTTCTTCAGGCTGATGCTCACTCCTAGGCGTGCATCCTGGTCTCCTCCATAGGACACTGAGAGAAAAGCTGATCAATATTTTGGTGCCAAGGGGAGG
The DNA here is from genome assembly GCF_029215605.1 of Mirounga angustirostris. Lineage (NCBI taxonomy): Eukaryota > Metazoa > Chordata > Mammalia > Carnivora > Phocidae > Mirounga > Mirounga angustirostris. Next base: position 64,777,371 of record NW_026991720.1, on the reverse strand, counting down.
AAAGAAGGGCTGGTGAGAGAGGAATATTTTAAAACTCTGTGAGCTCTGTTAGAAGTATGCCTCAGTTCACTGACCTTGAAAATTAACCTAGGGTAACCAGAGGACTAAGGCCTAGAATAAACAAACAGGCAAGAAAATTCATTTCTAATTTTGACCAAATGTTAACAACATGTGATGTTCCACAACTCCAAAACTTATTAATTTAATGAAAAACAACATCAGTCAAGTCATTGGAAACACAAAAATCAATATGGGTGTTATTTCATAGATTAAGCTATCACTTTATAGATGGAATTTCTCTCCTGTTCACATATTTGTTTAGTTACCACTTGACATAGTTAGAAGTCACACTGGATTCTGAACAGATACTGGTGCCTCAAAGAGAATAATTATGAAAATACCATGTTGCAAAAGGAAATGTAATGGAAAAGGCCCTAGTACCTTTCAGGTTCAAAAAAGAGCCACTGGAAACATTCAATTTTCTAATAAAGTGATTGCAAAGTTTTTTATTTTTTTTAATTTTTGGATAGCACAGTGCAATCCATTTACTACTACACTGAAAACTTCCAGCTATAAAGAAATTGTAGACCATATGGAACAATCCTCTACAACGATAATAATCTCTTTGACACTCTGATGCTTTAAGCTACTTATAATAGGAGTTGCTTGGTAGCTAATGGGAAAGGAGGCTCTAGAACTAAGGTATTTCATAATATTTTATATAAAAGCAGAGTTTCTAAAATGGGGAGAAATGTTACTGTAAGTTCTTGAGAATGTGGAGAGGAAAATCTTGTTATTTATGTAAGCCAAGGAAGATACCTTATAATAATGATATCTCACATTTATAAATTATAATACACTCAGATATTTGGTGTGTTTTTATATCCTTATCATTCTGTTCCTGTTACAGCTCTATATCAGGTAGGCATTTTCACTCCAGATTGATGAAGAAACAAGGCATGGTTAAGTCATTTGCTTGAGGTTATTGGTAGGGTCAAAACTATAACACAGGCCATTATACCTATTAAGTTGGGTTTATACACTATTTTGTCTGTCTTGAAGATTTGTTATGATGGCACAAAAATATCTGTATGAAAAGTAAAAGCAAACAAATAAACTAAACAACAACACCAAAAACCCCAGCACCTAGTTTGCTTTGTCTGTATAACATTTAATATGTAGACATGCCCAGATCAATGAATGTGAAGTGCAGTGTTTCAGAAAGTTGGACTACTATTTTTTTTATCCAGATATTTTGATAACACTTATGCCCAGCTGATGTTAAGATTTGGACAGACAACAGAGATTCACAGCAAAGATTTCTGAATTAAATTATATATTTTATAGTTGGTGTGATTTAGGTTTGATTACCACTATTGAATATCGATATTTGTCACCTTTAGGTTTGTACCAAAAAAACAATCAATGGAAATAATGAGGACATAAGAGATACATAGTAGAATCTCATGCTTCACTTGGGAGTTTTGGAAAATTTTATTAAAAAGATTTTTCAATCCAAGCCCTTGATGCTGTGTTGCTGACTGATTTTGGCTATTAGTAGAAAAAGAAATTGAAATGAGATGCCTGGGATTCCTATTACATGGACCTGATGTGAATATGTGCTGACATTGTCTTGGTGACTGGGATTGACTGGCATACAGCACAGAAAAAACAAAAATAACAAACAGGACCCTACTCCCATGGTGCTTAGAGTCTAGTGGGTAAAGAAAGAAAAAAAAAACAACACCAACAATAAGCCATTTCAGGGTGTAGTTAAGTACTAGCATGAAAAATAGTTAAAAATAGAACTACCAGATGATCCAGCAATTGCACTCCTAGGCATTTACCCAAAGAATACAAAAATACTAATTCAAAGGGATACATGCACCCTGATATTTATAGCAGCATTATCTACAATAGGCAATTATGGAAACAGCTCAAAGGTCCTTTGATGAACGGAAAAGAAGATGTGGTGTGTATGATATATATATATATCTCATATATATCATATATATATATATATATATATATATATATATATATATCATACACACACACACACACACACACAAGAATATTACTTAGCCATAAAGAAGAATGAAATCTTGCTATTTGCAATTATATGGCGGGAGCTAGAGAGTATTATGCCAAGCAAAATAAGTCAGAGAAAGACAAATACTATATGATTTCACTTATGTGGAATTTAAGAAACAAAAGAAATGAGCAAAGAAAATAAAGAGACAGAGAGGCAAACCAAGAAACTGAGTCTTAACTATAGGGAACACACTGACAGTTACCAGCGGGGAGGTGGGTGTGGGGGGATGGGTGAAATAGGGGATGGGGATTAAGGACCGCACTTATGATGAGTACCAGGTGTTGTATGGAAGTGTTGAATCACTATATTGTATACCTGAAACTAATATTATACTGTATGTTAACTAATTGGAATTTAAATAAAAACTTAAAAAAAATTAAAAAAGGTAAGAAGAAAGAATGGTGACTGGCCTGCACTTTCAGATAGGGTGGTTGGCAAGGCTTTTTTTTTTTTTTTTTTTGACAAGGTAAAATTTTAATAATATATTTCAGTCAATTTATGGTTACGTGAAAAAGTTGAGTTTTTCAAAAGTAGTGCCTGTGAAAAGATTAAGGCAGTATGTTTGGCAGACTCATGTTATGTTCATCTTTTGTCTGCCTCTACTGGAATCTTCTTTGCTCCCACATCCCATCCAACTGTCCCCTTTACCCAGGTGATTCTGGTAACTTCTATTTATTCTTCAGGTCTCAACTCAGTTGATCCGCTGGCTCAGAAATGTTCTATACTTCCACTTCCATAATAGTAATCACACTAGTGTTTAATGTCAGTCTGTCCCACTTGATTGAGTTAACAGAGTGCTAAGATCATGCTTCTCAGTTCACCTTGACATTTTCTTCCTTTTATCTCTGTAAATGTGAGATTTAAGAACATAAGATTTATCTTCTATTTGGAGGATTGGACTTGCATGTGTAAACCCATATAATGGTATAGAGTGTTTAATGTTCAATACAAATCACATATTGAGGGGAGCAAAGATGGGTGACAGTAAGTGAATTCTCGGGTGATAAGAAAATGGGTTTAGAATGTTTCTGCTCTTGCGTTGGGAAGATCTAGTAAGCAATGAACTTTTCTGCCATTGGTCTTTTAGAAGAACATATCATGTAACATATTCTGATAACTGAAATCACCAATGGTTCTTTTTGCTAGTTGGTTGCAGCTGACTAGGGTAGTTATTTGTACCTTCTTGAATTAATCTGAAAAAGCACTTAATAAGTTCATTTTGCTCTCTAGGTAGAAAATGTAGAGGGCCAGAGTGGAAGAAGAGAGACTATTTAGGAAGCTATATTAATAGCTGAGACAAGAATAGGGGGGCTTACCCTAGAATTGTGAAAATGGAGGAGAGAAACGGACATATTTGAGATGTATCTTGGAAATAGGATCAAGAGGATTTATTTTATGGATTGGATACAGAGTGTGAGGGAGCTAAAGGTGCTTGCTGATTTTTGCTATAAGTAATTGGCTCAGTGGAGGTGCCATTTACTGAAATGGTAAAGTGTAGATGGTGAGTGAGTGAAATTGAGAGTTCCATTATGGACATTTTGTATTTTATTTCTTTAAAGATTTTATTTATTTGAGAGAGAGAGAGACAGAGAGAGCAAACGAGAGCATGAGCGGGGTGGGGAAGAGGGAGGGGGAGAAGCAGACTTCCTGCTGAGCAGGGAGCCCGACTCAGGGGCTGGATCCCAGATTCTGGGATCATGACCTGAGCTGAAGGCAGATGCTTAACCGATTGAGCCACACGCAGGCACACCCCCCCCATTATAGACATTTTAAATTCTAAATGCCAAAGATTGATATATCCAACGCTCCTTTTTGGATTAAATTTGCAAATTATTACATTTACTTTGTATTAAAATAATTTAACCTGTAGCTCTTTTTTTTTCTTTCTTTCTTTTTTTTGGATTGTGAACTTTTTTTTTTTAAAGATTTTATTTATTTATTTGAGAGCGAGAATGAGAGAGAGAGAGCATGAGAGGGGGAGGGTCAGAGGGAGAAGCAAACTCCCTGCCGAGCAGGGAGCCCGATGCGGGACTCGATCCCGGGACTCCAAGATCATGACCTGAGCCGAAGTAGTCGCTTAACCAACTGAGCCGCCCAGGCGGCCCCTGGATTGTGAACTTCTAAGGATAGGGTAGAATGTGTTTGTGCTCACTTTTTAAAAAAAAAGATAGACTTATTTGTTTGTTTGTTTGTTTATTTATTTATTTATTTATTTATTTATTTATTTATTTGAGAGAGAGAGAGAGCACTCGCATGAGCAGGGGGAAGGGGAGAGGGAGAGAGAATCCACAAGCAGACTTCCCGGCTGAGCATAGAGCCCTACAGAGGTCTTGATCCCTGGACCCTGAGATCATGACTTGAGCTGAAATCAATAGTCAGCCGCTCAACCCACTGAACCACCCAGGTGCCCCTGTGCTCACTTTTGTACTCCTTATATTTCTGGGGCCTCTCAATTAGCTGAGTGAATGAAGAGATGGTGGTAGAGAATTCCACATTGCTTACTCTCTTTATCTCCCTGTCTTGGTGTTTCTTCTTCTTCTTCTTTTTTTTTCCATTCACTGTGTGCCATCTCCCTGCTTCAGTTTAAGAAAAAGCACAAACTGGGTATAATCACATTTGGGTATGAGTCTCCACTAGCTGTGTGACTCTGGAAGGTCTAGTTAATATTTTTCTCAGCCTCAGTTTCTTTACCTGAAAAATGAGGCAATTACAGGTGATCTCTGAAGTTTCTTCCAGTTTGAAAATTCTGAGTAGTATTTTTTTTCTGAGATATGCAAATCCAATATGGACTTGTAGGTTTTACTTTGTAACTGTTTCAAAGGAATGTATTTTTTAGAAAGAGACAATTTAGAGCTAATTCAACTCACTCATGTGAAAGGGAAGGGAAGTGGAACCCTGAGATAGGCTTCCCCACTTATAAAATGGGACAAAAATGATAATAATGGTAACAATAAGAACAATAATGATAAGAAGAACAGCTACATGAAAAAGATTCTTGTGGGGCTAAAATTAGATAAAACATGCAAGGTAGGGATACATTGTTAGGGATAAATGTTCACTAAATGCTGGTTCTTGCAATGATTATTACTGTTAAATGTCATGTGACTTGCCCAGGGCTGTCTGACTAGGAAGTGGCAAGCTGGGGCTAAAATGTTTCCTTAAGAGAGACAAGTCTGCCATTTCTCCTCTAGGCCCTTCCTGTCTTCTCCCCCGGCAATCAGAGCTGGCTATGCTTCCAACACTGTGGTTGTGAGCACATGTTAGGGGTAAGCTAACACATGGGTTTGAAACTAGGTCTGGTACTCTTAGACACTGGAGAAGTTTCTCAGTCTCCTCATCTGTATGTTTCTCAGAATGTTTCTGAGTCTCAGTCTCCTCATCTGTAAAATAGGCATAATAATAATGAGTACTACCCTCAAAGATATAGTGAGGAAAAGTGATGTAATGTATGTCAAGGACTTGGCAGTGTTCATGGCATGGATAAGATCCACCAACAGGACCTATCCTAATTATCTGCCCTCAACTCCCCCCCAACACTTGCTAAGTGGCGGAAGTTCTCCACATTGCCTGCACAGAAGTTACTACATGTATTCTTGAAGGATGATCTGGATCCTTCCAGTCATGGCACAGGAAGACAGAAGTTCAAAGGTTGTCTTGGGAAATATTGTCAGAGCAGTTCAGTTTGGATGTTAGGAGATGACACAGCAACTAGTATGGATTGAACAGAAGGATGCAGGGCCATAGGAGAGAGATCTCCAGGAAAGAAATGAAACCATTAGATTTTTCAATGTCTTTGAGTGTGAAAAATATTATTGGTGTTTGATAGACCTTTGGTAACACTTAGAAAATATTAGTGCTAAGTAAATGGGACCAGTAACTTCAAGAAAATATGGATAGTAAAGAAAATGTCAACATTGTTCATTATTCAGCTGGTTGAATAATATGACATGGTCAAAATTATTGAAACATTGATTACCTGTGTACCCCCAAAAGTAACTTCATTCCACTGGGAAGATGGCTGGGTGGAAGGGACAGAGTTGAGGGGTGGTGGTGAAAAATGAATTTCTCATCTAAAATGACAGGAAATCAAAAAATAATATCTAAACTCAATAAATTAAAAAAGCTGTATTTGTATTTGGAAACATTAAGGTAATTATAAGAAAAAATAGCTAAAGGAGGAGTAAAAAGTGGTTATAGCTGAAGAACAGGACTGGGGAGTGGGGCGTGGTGGGGAGACCACCTTTTTTTCTTGTATGCCCTTATGTACTGTTTCACTTTTAAAATGATGACTACTTTGATTTAAAAAAATTAGATAAAAGAGATTATCTACATTTATCTTCACTATTTGTATCTTTCCTAAATCAGATAAATAGGAATTATTTGTAAAATTTATATAAAACTTATCAAGAATCTGACAGTGGTTTCAGAACTACAACTCCCACAAACTACATATAAGGATGTCTATAAAATGTAATATTGGACAATAGAATTTTTCTCACATTCAGATACAAACTTAAGGAATCATTAGTGTTGGAAATAAAGCTTATTTTGATTATATTACCACTAAGTTTGTATTAATATTACCAAAGTCGTATCTTCAACCAAGAATATATGTTGCAAATATTTTTTTACAACTGGATGTTATACACAGTAACATTTCTTTTTTAAAATAATTTTTGAGTATAGCAGACACACAATGTAACACTAGTTTCAGGTGTACAGGATAGTGATTCAGCTTCTCTGTACATTAAGCTGTGCTCACTACAAGTGTAGCCAACATCTGTCACCATACAACACTATTACTATAACATGATAACACTTCTCATTCTTCTTCTGTACTTTTAGCTCATGAAGGGCAGGAATGGAGTCTTTTTCTCATCTTTAACTCTATGACCAGAGACTGAATATATGAATTACAGGTGTTTCCGTTAGTGACTTTAATGACATGGCATTTCTTCTTATGAATTTATGCAAGCCAGTAAACCTTTATATTTTATTTTGTATAATCGTTTACTTAGCCAAAAAGATGATTTTGTTAGAATCATTTTTTATATATTCCAGAAATTATAAAATCCTATCACACATTAATTACTTACTCTCCACCTTGGATATTCAAAATACATCTCCAGTACCATGGGGATGGTGATGGTGATTCTTACCAGAATCTGACAAGAGTGGTGTTTGAAAATATTCATTAGGTTGATTCTATTAAGACCTTATTGAGGGGTGCCTGGGTGGCTCAATCGTTAAGCAGCTGCCTTCAGCTTGGGTCATGATCCCAGAGTCCTGGGATCGAGTCCCACATCGGGCTCCCTGCTCAGCAGGAAGCCTGCTTCTCTGTCTCCCACTCCCCCTGCTTGTGTTCCTGCTCTCGCTGTCTCTGTCTCTGTCAAATAAATAAATAAAATCTTAAAAAAAAAAAAAAGACCTTATTGAGAACTACATTATAAATTCAATCTATTATTTCCATAGTTATAATAAGAGCTGATATTTACATATAAGGCTTAAAAATAATATTAATGAAATTGGGTAAAGTAATTTTTAGGCATCATAATATATTTAAAGTAATCTACTTGAACTGGGATTTCTGCATCCAGTAAAAATGAAATAATAGGGGCTGAATTTATACTTCTACTCAAAACAACCAAAGATGGACAAAATGTGTGAAACAACAAGTTTGAAGACATTAGACATCAAAGTCTAGGCCAAAACATTCTCAATAAATTTAAAGGTATACAAGTCATACAAAGAATATGCTCTGACCACAGTGGGAAAAAATTAGGCATCAATGAAGTATTCCGTATAACAAATTAACAAATGAAATTATTTATATTACACAACAAGTCAAATGAAAATATCTTTGGGTTTTTTGGGGAAAAAAGTCTCTCAGTTCCCACCCCTCAAGAGGAAAAACCATGTTAGAATGTTTAAAAATGGCCAGTATAGGAACATTGCTTTATGTATGGATTTAAACTGGCAAAATAGTGTGTGTACTACAGGGAAGTAAGACTTATTCATCAAATAACCATGTTCTCTTGAGTAACAAAATGAATTAGGAGACTTTGGGATCTAGAAATTTTAATGCATGGGGTAATTTTATTTTTTTTCTTGAACGGCATATGTAGCCTAAAAATCAGCGAAACACATTTTAGTAAGACAACATTGAAATAGGATTTAAACATCTTTGAAATAATTTTTTTTTCATGATAGTTGCCCTTGGAGGGTGGGATAGACATTTTCAAATTGGTTCTACCATAAATAGTATACAGCTAATTCACTTTGTTATTTCTGCTCAACACCAATACTGCTATTATGGGACTCTTCATTGACTTCTAATTACTTCTCATCTACTCCCACATCTGTGCCTTTGCTCATTGTGAAACTCCACATGAATACCTTTCCTGGCTCTTCCCATCTTGCTTCTCTTTTCTTTCCTTCCTTCCTCCCTTCCCTTCTTTCTCTTTCTTTCTTTCTTTCTTTCTTTCTTTCTTTCTTTCTTTCTTTCTTTCTTTCTTTCTTTCTTTCTTTCTTTCTTTCTTTCTTTCTTTCTTATTTATTTTTTTAAGATTTTATTTATTGGAGAGAGAGAGACCACACAGGAGAGCACAGGTGGGGAAGGGGGGGAGGGTCAGAGAGAGAGGGAGGGAGAAAGCAGACTTCCCTCTGAGCAGGGAGCCTGAGGGGATGAGGGGATGTGGGGCTCCATTCCAGGACCCTGGGATCATGACCAGAGCTGAAGGCAGATGCTTCACCAACTGAGCCACCCAGGCACCCCCCCAATCTTGCTTTTCTTTTTCTTTTTTTGTAGGTTGTATTAACGTTTATTTTATTATTATTTTTTTATTATGTTCAGTTAGCCAACATATAGTACATCAGTTTTTGATGTAGTGTTCAACGATCCATCTTGCTTTTCAAACCCCATCTATTTAAGCTCCCAGCTTACCTGCTATGGACTTTCCTTCAACTACTCTAACCTACCAGGAATGTTCCTTCCCCAGAACTCCTATAGAATTTTATAAATAATCCAGACTAAAGAAGTATAACACAAAGTCTCTTATTCATTAATTTTTAATTCAGTGGCTTTTAAATTATAGTATGCATAGTAATCACTTGGGAGTGATTGCAAAACTGCAAGTTTGGGCCAAATTGTCAGAAATTCCAATCCACTCAGACTAGGAGATCAGGAATTTGTATTTTACTAAAGATCCCAGGATGTCCTGATGTGATGGTCTGCATATTACACTTTGGGGGGAAAAAAAACCAAACCCAACCCACAACATTTTAGTGAATTTCAATCTGTTTCACTCATAGAGATGCATATTCTAATCCTTCTTTTATATCTTCATATCAGCAAGCAGAATGCTAAGCATATAATGAATGCTCAATAAATGCTCACTGACTTCCTGGAACAGTGCAGTTATATATTTAATATACAGTAGGCCCCCTTATCCCGAGTTTCACTTTCCATGGTTTTAGTTACCTGAGGCCATCCACCATACAGGAGCAGATGATCCTCCTTCTCACATATCATCAGAAGGTCAATAGTAGCCTAAAGCTATGTCATAATGCCTAGGTCATTCACTTCATTTTATCACATAAGGCATTTTATTATCTCACATCTTCACAAGAAGAAGGGTATAAGTTATTTTGAGAGAGACCACATTCATATAACTTTTATTACAGCATATTTTTATAATTTTTCTATTTTATTAATATTGTTAATCTTTTACTGTGCCTAATTTATTAATGAAACTTTATAAAAAAAAAAACACAGTATATAGAGGGTTTGGTAGGATCTGCGGTTTTAGGCATCCACTGTGGGTCTTGGAACATATCTCTCACTGATAAAGATGGACTACTGTATGTACTCTTATTAATTTTTTTCAGTGATTGCATAGCCATGTATCTTAATTTTTTTAACTTGTGATTTGACTTCTTATTTGAATAATAGAATTTTAGAGCTATAAGGGCTTTCTAGCATTAACTTAGCTTGGTTTTCTCATTTTTCAATGAATCAGTTCAGGGCATGAGAGGTTAAGTGACTTACCCAAGTTCACACAGTTAATTAGTGAGAGAGCTACAGCTGCAGAAGCCAAGTTTCCAGGCTCCCAAGCCTCGTGTTGTTGCTTCTGCACATGTCTCTTACTAAGAAATTTGCCCAGTGACTCTAGGTAGTAGCGCAAGTGATAAGATTGAAACTCACATTTCTCAGCAATAAGTTAAGTGAAAAAACTTTATGTCATTCCAGAAAAGTCATAGTAGCTGCTAGGCTAGCTTATTTGGTCTGGATAATTTGGGATCAGATAATTCCTTGTTCTGTGATTTATAGAAATTATAGCAGGATCCCTGGCCTCTAATCACTGGTTGCTAATAGCACCCTTTACCCCACTTGTGCCAAAACAATGTCTCTAGACATTGACAAACGTCCCATGGGGAAAAAATCACTCCCAGTTAAGAACCTCTGCTTTATATAGAGAAGGACATAGATTCTTGGATTCTTGGAAACACTCAAAGGGTCTTTTGGGACCCTTTCAAGACAGATATTTGTGCATAGGAAGAGGCTTTGCATTTGAAGCAATATACATATGTTCTAAACGAAAGGATGGTTAAGCTAAGAGTACAGTGCAGTATTATAAAGTAGAATGTATAAGGCATGTGATGGTGTAATTTAGATGGATTTTTATAGCTTTTTTATTTATATAAATTTTTATTATGCTCCTTTTTATTTTATTCCTCAGCGCTCCAGTGCCTGTTATTTCTTTAAGTGGAACATTATGTTATGGTTTAAAGAATGATTTTCATCATCTGTAAACCAGTGTGTATATATTCTAGACATGAAGCATTTATCTTGTGGGTTTATCAAAAGTCAAGAAAAATTATGTAGATATACCCTTAGGAAAATATACATACATATAATACTTCGTTATATGCAGTGTGTCTTGTCCCTCCCCCACTTTTCTTGAATGTAGAAGCTTAGGGAAGCTTATTGGACCACTTTAGTCAAGCTTGACCTTAACAGAATAATTTATTCAAAGGTATTTGCTCATCTTTGCTGTTGTGCTCAAGAAAACAGTATCTTTCTGCTCTCCCAGGATAGGAAATATGAGCTGAAGTTTAACAGATGAGCAACATATTATCAAACAGCTGCTAGAGAAACATCTCTTCAGTGTAAGTAGGGGTCCAAATGAAAAGAAGAGAAATATTATTTAAGGAAAATTTTATCCCAAAGAGAAGCTTGTGAAATAGAAGCAGCAAGCAGGGATGGGATGGGGGGAGGGTTGGGGGGATTAGAGTTGGGGCAGTGGTAGGTTGAGTTCCAGTCCTGGCTCTGTGATCTGGGCACATTTTTATTTATCAGTTAATGATGGTGTTGGGCTAGATGATCTTATACCTGCCTGTACTGCACACCTACTCTTCAAGTTCCAATTATTTATATTGCTCAGAATAAAATATTTTTCAGCAGAAAGAAGAAAAATAACATTAGGGAAATGTTCCAAGTAATAACGTGAACTTCATCAGGAAAGACTTTCTTCTTCTAGACAGTTGAACACAGGATTTTACTTAGAGGACATATGCATATGGACACTTCCTACACAATAGTTCTAATTAAAATAAAACAAAATACTAACCTCCAGATAATCTTCCTCTATGGTTAAAACAAAATACTGTGTTTGCTCTTAGCAATATTCTGCTCAATTAGGTCAATTAGTTGTTTAATATTTAAAGGAAATAATACTCAGCAGTTATAATATTGATTTTTATAATTAAAATATAGAAATTATAAATATCAACTGCTTAGACTCAAATTAGCTTATTAACATGCAGTAGAGAATAAATACCTACATTATTGGTATCCTTTTTCTTATTCAGTCCATGGCAACTAAGTACTGTCAGCCCTTAACACGATTACGTCAAGCTCTCATACAGGTTAGCTCTTGGCCAAAGTCTGACACAGGAAGTCAATATGTTGGCTTAATTATGTTGATGAGCAAAAAAAGTCACCTTTTTGTGTATAGGCTAAATGCTCACTGTGTGTAGGGAGAACAGCTGCTGCACTTTTGATTTCACCCTAAAGATTGGAACAAAAGGTCAGAGATCTTTTGATACAAGCTAATTAAAATACCAATGATTATACACACCATGTAAGCTTGTTCTTAGATCAGTGTGTAAAGCAGAAATTTATTTATTTTTTATATATATTATGACTGTGCACTTTGGGGTAGTAATTTAGATGTGTAAGTGCCAAAAAGATCTACACATTAACCTTTGAAAGAATACTCAGACAAACATTCCTGGAGTTGTTTTCTTCTTCCTTTACAAAATTGGGTACATTAATGTATGTTCCTCCCATTCACGCCAAAGGGCAATTGAGTTCAGGAAAGAAAATTGCAAACATGGAGAAAAATATGTTCTGTCAGATCATTACTGAAACCAGATTGGGGGAGGGACACTTGGGTGGCTCAGTCGGTTAACCGTCAGCCTTCTGCTCACGTCATGATCCCAGGGTCCTGGGATGGAGCCCCGGGTCCCTCGGGCTCCCTGCTCAGTGGGGAGCCTGCTTCTCCCTCTCCCTCTGCCCCCTCCCACCTGCTCATGCTTGCTGTCAAGTAAACAAACAAACAAACAATCTTAAAAAAAAAAAAAAAGACCAGATGGAGATATTCTTCACTGGTGGTTGCCAGGCTTCTGGTCATAGAGCTGTGGATATTCCAGCTGAATGAATTGGATTAGCTTTTTGAGAAATTTGTCATCATAGATCAAAGTGTGGTCTGTGGACCACCTACCTTAGAATCAACTGAATGTTTTAAGTTGCATTTTCCCTGGCCTCTCAACCAGATATTCTGTTTTCATAGGTCTGGACTAGAGCTTGGGAAATTCCAGTTGATTCTGATACTCATTAAAAGCTCTCAGATCACTAACTTAGTGGCAGCAAGAACTCAGTCAGGGCATATATTTTGTCTTTTGCTTGTCTACTTTTCTGCTCATTCATTTTCCAGTGACCCCTCATCTTTTTTCTGTCCCCTACCATTAATTTATTTAGGTTTTGGGAAATTGTCAAGTAATGCCCACTAATGAGAACTTAAAAGTATTAGATTCTCTAAGGGACATTTCTATTTATTTTTAAAAAAGATTTTATTTATTTGAGAGAGGGAGATAGAAAGAGAGAGCATGTGTGCACATGAGCGGTGGGGGGCGGGGATGGGGGAGAGGGAGAGGGAGAAGCAGAATCCCCGCTGAGCAGGGAGCCGGGTTCGATCCCAGGACCCCGAGATCATGACCTGAGCTGAAGGCAGATGCTTAACCGACTGAGCCACCCAGGTGCCCAGACATTTCTATGTTAATAAGAACAGGAATAATGATATTTGGCTCTATACATTTTGAACCTTGTGTCTCTTCCCTCACATACTTCTGGTGCCAGAGGTTGCAGGGCATTTTCATACTGTGAAATGCCTTTGGCCTTGGACTTCTATGTGGCCACTCTAGATGAGTGGGCACATTGAGAAGTAGGAGTGTTCCCAGACCCCCTCCTACACTGAGATATGGTTAGCAATAACTGAGGTCTACTTGGAAATGACTGTAAACTACAGAAATATATCCCATTAAGGTACAACTAAACATATCTATTCACAACTCAGTTTTTCCTTAGATGGATACTAAAATTCCTACAGTTGCTCCAAAGCCCCAAGTACACAAGGAGAGGAAGTGAGGGACAAGGGAAATCCAAGGGGATAGAGAAAGTGACCTTAATTGATTGTAGTTAACGTATCTTCTTCTGCAAAATTTTTCCAAAATATATGATTATGAGAGCAGATTGTTGTCCCCTTCTTCTAGCCCTTCCCTAGGAGGGGCCCAGGCAAATGAGGGTCCTGAAGCTGAAGCTACATTAGCTTCTCAATAAACTCACTTCTACCTATACCTAGCTCAGTGACAGATATCCTGCAGCTATACAAAATAGATATGTGATAAGTAGATGAATGAATAGAAAGGTATAACTCTTATTCTCCCAGCAGTTCAGATGAGGAATTTAGCAGCATTTTTGAAGTCACATAACTTAATAATGACATTCATATTAAAAAGCAAGGTTTCTGTTCCTGGATTTTGCTATATGCCTCAATGATCAGTACTTCTAGTACAGTCCATCCTTGCTTGGGTACCATGTTTAGCATTGTCCTGGGTTCAGGGACCAAGCTATGCAGTGGTAGTCTTCCCGCAAAAAAAATTCCATGCCTATAAGGTCCATTCTTTGTTAAAAAGAATCCAGAAGAATGTGATGACTGTCAGGTTGTTTGTTTTTTTTCCCTCGATATCAAAACTCTCTGATCTAGTTAACTTATTAAGAAGGATAGTAAGTGGTTGTATAAGTGCTGGGAGATGGAGAGAGAGAGAGGGGTATTAGTATTTTCTAATGGTTTTCCAATCAGACTGTGTAATAATGTTCTGATACTTCCTTTGACATGAGAAGTATTTCTCCAGTTCACTGGAGTCAGTATCATATAGGGGTTGAGAGTTTGGTTTCTGGAAGCAGAGTTCCTGGGTTCTCAATATAGTCTGCTGCTTACTGTGTGACCTTTGTCCAGTCACTTAATCCTATTATGCCATTACATTTTCATCCTCTATTAAATAGGACTTTTTTTTTTAATTTAATTTTATTATGTTATGTTAGTCACCATACATTCCATCATTAGTTTTTGATGTAGTGTTCCATGATTCATTGTTTGTGCATAACACCCAGTGCTCCATGCAGAACGTGCCCTCCTTAATACCCATCACCAGGCTAACCCATCTCCCCAACCCCTTCCCCTCTAGAGCCCTCAGTTTGTTTCTGAGTCCATAGTCTCTCATGTTTCATCTCCCCCTCTGATTTCCCACCTTCATTTTTCCCTTCCTGCTATCTTGTTTTTTTTTTTTCTTAACATATAATGTGTTATTTGTTTCAGAGGTACAGGTCTGTGATTCATCAGTCTCACACAATTCACAGCGCTCACCATAGCACATACCCTCCCCAATGTCTAGGATTGAATGAATTAATACATGACTTGTAAGTGCTCAATAAATATACTAACGATTTCTGTTGTTACACTCGATCTTGTCTTTGACACTACCTCCCTCTTGACATTGGCAAGCATGTTGTGTCTGTGGGCCTCAGTTTTTTCATCAGTGAAAGGAATAGTTAAATTATAGTTGCGATTCATAAAATGCTATGATAGGTGTAGCCTTGGATCACTATACATCACACTTATGAAAATTATTTTGAAGTCAAAGTTGTGAAACTTATTTAATAATTGAAAGATAAAAGCCCAGTCATTTTCTAGCATCTTAAAAAATAAAAAAATCTAACAAGTTGGTCTCTTTCTCTGGATTGAAGTCTTGTTGCCTAATGAACCAAGAGCCCAAACTTGGGATTTCATTACTCTTATGATTCCAGATCCCTCCAGAGTCTCTTATCAAATGTGGCCTCATTAAGTGCAAAAAGCAGTGCATTTCTCCCTTAAATTGTACTGAGCTAACTTGTGGCTGACATAAGCTCAAATGAAATGTAATTACTTTAAATCTGTTCTTATTGGACTGGAATTGCACATCATAGACATATATAAACACATGCGAAACTACTTGGGAACCCTTACTTATCCAGGCTCTTTTCTGAGTAAGTTTATGGATATCAATCCTATTTAATGAGGCTCTATCAATAATAAAAACTAAATATAAAACAATTCCATTGTGTTATCCTGTTTTGAGTAAGTTACCTCTAAAACTAACCCTAGTTTTTTTTCCCCCTCCATCAAAAATGGAAGTTTTTATAAACCGACAGTCTGTTTATGAACAGATTACAGTGTAATCCATACTTTTTTTAACCAAGAATTTTGTAAACATATTTATAACCTTGGAAAAAAAGAAGACACATGCTTTGTAATAATAGTTGCTAATATTTGCTCTATAGCAGAAACAGTTTTAAGTGCAGTATATGTGTTAACGAACTCATGGAATCTGCTTTATGGAGGAGGAAATAGAAGACTACAGACTACACAGTTTACTCAAGATCATATAGCTAGTGAGTGATAGAGCTGGATTCATAACCAGGAAGTTCAGTCTGGGTTTGTGGTTGTAACCACTAAACTACTATTATTTCTCAAATTTCTCCTAAATTATTAGGTTTAAGGTGGAAAGACACACTAAGCATTGAGCAGTGAGAATTGGAACCGCAGAATGCAAGTTTGTATCTGGTGTATTTGAGGGTTGTTTTTTTTTTATGTTATGTTAATCACCATACATTACATCATTAGTTTTTGATGTAGTGTTCCATGATTCATTATTGGTGTATTAATTTTGTTTCTCAGTGAAGAGGAATATGATATCAAATGCAACCCAGTTTTGAAAGAGGGGAGCCAACTACTAGGTAGTTAAAAAACTTGTCTGAGGTGATCTAGAGATGTTAGTGAGAGCAGGGATAGGTACAAGCTGCTGACTGACTCTGTTTTTTTGGCTAACGCCACTAGAGAATGTGTCTTTCCAATGACAGCCATCAATGGCTGTAGGGGATAGAAACAACTAGGAGACAATTAGTGATTCCAGAGAGAAGTGACAGGACATGAAATGCTTGGAGGCAAAAAGAACATTGTAGGGATCCGGCTTATGGTAATAACTTCACTGGCAACCTCAACTTAAAACAAAACTAATGATATGTTTTAAAATGGCATTCCAGAAGAATTGTTCTAGTCCACTCTTGAGTTCCAAGCATCCATTTCATAGACTTAACCCATGTTTTGCCTACCTAAAGTCTTTTTTCAGAGGCAAAGACACATGGGCGATCCTACTAACTCTTCCCTAGACTTACTGGCAAGAATAATGTTTCTGTAGTTCCTTGATTTTGAAAGTATGCTATTTATATCAAACAATGGCTCTTGAGTAGATATATTATATGCAAAACAAAGTAAAATACCAACACAGATTGGATAATAAAAATCATTTATAATTCTACTATTCAGAAATTGTAAGTTAACATTTTTCCTTGCATATTTATAGTTATAACAACTTTGGGATTACATGGACCTATGATTTTGAATCTGTATTTCATTTTGTATGAATATTTCTCCAGATCATTGC
Organism: Mirounga angustirostris; assembly: GCF_029215605.1. Lineage (NCBI taxonomy): Eukaryota > Metazoa > Chordata > Mammalia > Carnivora > Phocidae > Mirounga > Mirounga angustirostris. The sequence continues at coordinate 64,760,174 of NW_026991720.1, read as the reverse complement.
ATGTTTTTAAACTTTGGATTTGAAAACACCATTGAATGGGTGGATAGTGCATTGCACATTGTGCTTTAACTTATTAGACATGCTTCTATTGTTGGATGATTAGATTATTTTTAGATGTTTGTTATTTTGAATAATAAGTATTTTCATACATGAATCTTTGAACATTTTATTATTTTTATGTATTATCCTTCAGATAGGCATAAATTTTCAAAGACTTAAGTTTAAAATGAAGCTTAAAATAAAATCTTTAATATGTATTTAAAATTTGTTTTACAGAAATTTCTTACTAGTTTTTTTTGTTCTATCAGCTGTGTAAAAGGATGTCTGTTTCACCAAATCCTCATTCTCATGATTTTCTATATTTAAATGCTGGGGCATTATCATTAAAAATGTCTTAGTTAAATTAACTAGCCAACCATCATATTCTATCCAATTCCCATTTCTTAAATGTTTGTCATCTGTGTTTTCTCTTTTGCAAATGAATTGTTTACTTAATCCTTTGTCTAAGGTCTAAAATATTAAATAAGTGTTTGCTTATTTGTATGTTATGATCAAAATGTTGGAAAATCTGACAAACTTGTTGAAAGTGAAACATGCTAAATGCCAATCATACAATTTCACAGGAGTTGAAAAATTTTTCCTTTACTTATGTTTATTAACACTGTTTTTAGAAGAAATGTGGAAAGATTTAGTCAGAACAAAACATGTTTATAATATCTCATAAAAGTTAGTAAGTTATAAATAGGGTAGAATTAAATTTCATAATTTTGGATAAAGGGAACAGCATTCTGTATATATAGTTCTATTCCTGAGCCTTATTTACGACTCTTAAGTGTATAATCCATTGCTTCCACATTCCTATAATGTGTTATAAAAACTTGGAAGAGAAGACAAATGAGCGAGGAAACAGAGTTGTACAAACATTGTCAAATGTCTTTCCCCATATCCAACCCCTATGAGTTAAACAGTCTGATGGCTTCTTTGACCCTATTCACCAAATTAGCTTACCATTTGTTCAAATAGATCCACAGCTTTTAAGATAAGCATTTTGTTTGAACATTTTCCCCCTCTGGTGTCTTTTTTTTTAAGCAAATGGCATAAGTTTGCTTAGTTGCAAAATTTATCTGTACTTTTCAGAAATTAATGTGAATCTTCCCAAGTCTGACAATAATAATTCCATTTGGCTTAATTCCAGTGATCTTCGGGAAAACAAATAAACACACACACAAACAAAAAAAAAGTACAAACTGTAAGGAGAATAATGATTTGTAGAAATCTGCAGGAGGCCTTGGTCCTTGGTCCAGGAGTATTACTGCTGACAATTACACAAATACTGTTCCTATGCAATTATCCCAGCAATAACCGATAGCAAGCAAAAATTATAGAGGCCTGATGCGATTTATGCCCACAGGTTTCTATGTAGCACTTTGTTTGAATCAAAATGGCTATCTTTTTTTTTTTTCTTTTCTTTAAAGAAAAGAGTCAGTCAACTCCTTAGGAGAATATAATTTTCTTCCATCTAGTTTTAAATGGCATTAGCACAGCAATCAGATGTCAAGGTGAAAGATAAACATGTGTGCTCCTTTGTGCATAAATGGTGAAAATACCAGGTAATATGGGTACCATCTCTCTGCTTTTGCATTTTAAATGGCATTAACCTTGTGCAGTGTAGAGTTATGATTCCTCCAACTGTTTTCTTCCTACAATGGACAATCAGTTCCATGATTTAAAAGTATACTCTGTACTGTCAAGTTTTTCTCTTGGACGCAAGCACATGGAAAAAAAAATTCAATTTGTTTTGTTTTTCATTTCTGCATGATTACTGCACTGTATTTATTTCCACAATTCCTTTAATGTCACCATTTAACTACCCTTAATTGAAAACTGCTTGTTTTACTCTTTGCCCAGGAGATTACATTTCAGGTCATATCCAATACATTTTAAGCAAATCAGATTGGAGGAAAAAAAATACATACTTTTTCCTTTTTTTTTTTTTAATTTTTTATTTATTTGCGAGAGAGAGAATGAGAGGCAGAGAGCATGAGAGGGAGGAGGGTCAGAGGGAGAAGCAGACTCCCTGCTGAGCAGGGAGCCCGATGCGGGACTCCAGGATCATGACCTGAGCCGAAGGCAGTCGCTTAACCAACTGAGCCACCCAGGCGCCCCATACTTTTTCCTTTTTAAAGATATAGGTGTTATGGTCAAGTGTGAGGCATGTTGAAAAGTAATTACCTACAGATCCCTTAATGTCTGGCAGACATTTTAACAAAAATTAAATGCAATTGCAAAATGGAAGAGGGGGAAAATGTGTACCAAATCCCCCTCAAACAATTCCTTTCCATCAAAAATGACTAGAAGACAGTTTTAGTGAGGCTGCCTTTGGAAACTGTGCAGGATCTGCTTGGCTAAAAAAGAAAAAGGCAGAACTGGACAAATCTATTTCTCTACCCTAATGCACTGAATGTAAGATGGATTCCAGCAGACAAGATTATCTCCTTTTTTGGAATTTAAAAAGATGACATCCCAAAGGATTAGAAATTTGGTAGCTTTTTATGTAATGTTTTATATTTTTTTCTAAGGGAGATGGTGGGCATTTTTTTGCTTATGTGTATTAGAAAAACAAAAACAATCTAGTAATTTTCTATATTTAATGCTGGAACAGAAATTGCCTGGTACATGGTTATTACTAAATAAATTGCTTCTTAGATTAAATATTATTTGGCATAGTCTTGGCTTGACCTGGGCCAGTTTCATGACTGTTTGGTTTATAGGGATGATACCCAGGTTCTAGTACTAATCCAGGATTGGTTTTAAAGAGATCCTCAGCAATCTTCCTCAGGGTGCCAATTTAGCATATAGGTAGCGGTCCAGTGTCAGGTTGATCTATCCACTCAGTATTTTCTTTGTCCTTCAGTCTTCCAAATAGCTTGTCTCTGTGGGTTTAATCAATCACCAGGAATCATCAAGCTAACATGTTCAAAGAAGGGACTCAATCATCTTGAGTCATGATCATCTCTTTCTTTCTTTCTTTTTTTCTTTCTTTCTTTCTTTCTTTCTTTCTTTCTTTCTTTCTTTCTTTCTTTCTTTCTTTCTTTCTTTCTTTCTTTCTTTCATTTATTTATTTATTGAGAGGGTTTGGGGAGAAAAGTGCAGAGGGAGAGGGAGAAAGAATCTTAGGCAGGCTCCCTGCCCAATGCGGAACTGATCTCATGACCCTGAGATCATGACCTGGCCAAAATCAAGAGTTGGTCACTTAACCTACTGAGCCACCCAGGCGCCCTTTTTAGTATATGTGCTGCTGAAGCGAGCACCCCAGGCGCCCCTTGAATCGTGATCATCTTAATCATTTTTTCTGTTTAATGGACTATAAAGTACATTGGTCCTCCCCAGCTGAGACATATTTACTAATTCCATATCATCACTTAGTTCTCTGGTCACTGTTGGGATTTCTTCTGGCACTAGGAAAACTTTCCAACTATATTTCCAAATGCACTTCTTAGAAAAAATTCTTTAATTGTGGAATTTAGTACTGAATCTCTGGAGGTCCTATTAATAGCCAGGGTGTGACTTTAATCCACAAAGTCTTAAGAGATACACAACTGGTTAGGGTGGAAGCTAAGCTTGTTAAGAGCTAAAATCTTGGTCTCCACATGAGGTGGGACCCAGGGAGTTTATAAAATGAAGAAAGAAGACAAAAACAAAATGAAAGAAAATAAAAGATATGTAAATGTTTGCTTACTGTCTTTAAATAAGCGTTTAAAGCAAACTGTGTTTGCCTTCTGGTATTCAGGATAATACTCAGGTTGTCTAAAAATACGGTAATAGCCAGGGGCAGACCTTCATTCTAATGAGACAGATGTGATCCAAACCTGGAAACAATGCACTCCTTAGTGGAGGAAGGATGTGGGCCATATGGTGTGAGGTCATCTCACATCCATTAGGATGAACCCTTCGGTGCTCTTTGCATTTTAAGCTGAGGGTGTTGTGCATATGGGTTATTCACATATTTGGATGTATGTGGGTAGGTAAGTAGCAGCAATCCTCAGCACCTTGCACTGTGATACCTAGATACACTTGAAATAAAAGTTCTCCTATTTTATTAGTGTGTGTCATATATATTTTCCTCATAGTTCTACCTCCTTTCTCATTTTCAGGAAAAGCAAAGTAGTATTTGGGAAGAAAAGAGGCTCTGAGGATATCTGTTCTAACATTTAAAAAAATGAACAGAATATGGCTGATCTATTTCCTGAATTCTTTAGCTTTTTCAATTTTAAATCCTCTGGTTCCCTAGGAAGGCTCTCTGCTTGAAATGGCAGAGTCTGGTTACCAGAAAAATAGGGTTTATAACAATATGTAAAAGAGGATTTTAAAGATTTAAAAAAACTGAGAAAGGGACGCCTGGGTGGCTCAGTTGGTTAAGCCTCTGACTCTTGATTTTGGCTCAGGTCATGATGTCAGGGTTGTGAGACCAAGCCCCACATGGGGCTCTTCGAGGGGTGTGGAGTCTGCTTAAGATTCTATCACTCCTGTTCTCTCTGCCCCTCCCCCACTGGAAAAACAACAACAACAACTGAGAAACAATAAGAACTTCAGCTTTTATAATTGCAGTTTAAACTTTTTCTTGATTCCATTAGAATTCCAGAGGGGATCTCATATTGGTGGGAAATTGCCATGATTTCCTGATTTACATGGGCTTTAAGTCCCTTTGGATCAGGACTCCACTAGATGTCATTTTCTGCCAAACTTGGCAATAGGGAAGGATAGCCCTTGGATGGCAGTGTGGTAGGGCTGCTACAGTTTGGCCTCATTTCTGATAAAGGTTAGGTCCTCAAAAAAGGCACTGAATGAAAAGATAGCATGCAACCCAGGTATGCTGGTGCCAAGAACCTGTGGTTTGCATGGTCAGGAATGAACATAGTCCACTGTTTGGGGAAAACCGACACACAACTGATGGACTGAAGTCCAGTGGGAGTTATTTTCTGCTCAGCCCTCCATTGGCAGCTGCATTTGTGAATCAACTAAGAGCAGCTTTTATTGATACAGTCACTACGCTTTTAGTTCCCATTTTGAAGTGTATCTCTTTGATGGATGTGTAAGGAATCCGCTTAGACACCTCTGACAGAAGATACCAGGCAGAAGATACGACCAGATTTTGAGCAATCCTGATTCCACAAAAGAGATGACACAGACTGCTGAGTAAAACACAGCAAGCCAGTTTGTAAAGAGACCAAGCATTATGTGACAGAAGCATCTAAGTCACTGTTCAGCCTGCTTGTCTTTGAGGGCTGGAGAGAAGGCTTCTGTCTGAAAGGAGAAAAGAAAAACTTTCCCAAGGTCAAAGCACACCAGGTTGTAAAAGCTTTGAGTAGAGATTTTTTGACCCCTTGTCCTGATCTCCCCAACCTCATTCCTTTGTTCTTCTTGGCAAGGACCCTCTGCTAGAATTTAAGCAGTCTCCTTCACAGGTCTTGTCTATGACTTGTTCGTTACTAGTTTTGAACCTTCACAAAGCCATTTCTAACTTACAGAATATATTCTCTGCCTGTCATTTCTATATCTACCTTATGTTTTTGCTCTCCTTGAAAAATCTGGCTTAAATCTAACTCTCGGGAGGCATTTCATAACTAAGCTGGTCCTGCCCATGTATTCCCTGCTTAGCCTTTTGTCTGTACTTGGAACAGACATGTAAACTCTCTTCAAAATTAATGATGATAGTTAACATTTATGTATTTCTTACTCTCTGTCAGGCACTGGGCTAAAAGGTTTATTATACACGGTTGCCCATTTGATTCTCACAATGAATGAGTCGGACACCTGTTATTGCTCCCATTTTACGGATGAAGAAACTGAGATATAAAGAGGTACTACAGTTTGCTCAGGGTTACGACTATCAAATGGCAAAGGCAGAATGTTAATCCAAGTGTTCTGACCCTAGAACTCACACTCTCTGTCTCCTGTTCAGTCACTATATAGAGTGAGAAGGTGTAATGTGGCACAGAAACGCAAGAAATGCAGTGGCCATTAGTTCAGGGGTTAAGAACCTAGGTTTGGGTCCATGTGGTTCTGGGGCATTGGAAGCCTCTGTGATTTTTACACCGCATTGGTTATATGTGTGTGTTTGCTTTTATCAGATTCCTAAAAGGATATGCTTTGTAAACTCTTAAAAGCCAAATAAACAAATAAAAACAATGTAGTTAGTCCCCTTTTTCCTAAAATAGGCTTACTCTCAATTATCTTACAAGATCAGTGACCTTCCTCCTTTAAAACCTTCAGAAAAAGTCATGCATGGTACATTGAGGGTGTACTTGCTTTGGGCCTATGACAGACTTTGTCAAGATCCCAGTGACTCTTTTGCAATCCCTGTAATATTGGGTGAATTACTGACCCCTCCCCGTAGGGCCCCGTTTCCTGGTTTACGGAGTAGGGCTAATGACCTTTAAAAGTTGGGAGGACAAAATAAAATGCTGTGTTAATGTACCTGGCAGTGATAGATTTTCATCTGGTGTTATTTTCTTTAAAGGTATTTTGAGTGTTGCACTGAACTGGTGCAGTAAAAACATTTCCTTCTCAAGTAGCTGCTAACCTCTAAAGGCAGGACAAATCCCCAAAGAAATCCATATACCAAATCGCTTACATGTGGCTACATAAACGGCTCAGCTCATGCTTCAGTATTCAGTAACATGCTAGACTCCATATTTTCCACCTTGTGCAGAAGCATCCTGCAGATTTAGTGCCAAGTGAAGGAGTACAGAAAATCAATCCAGGCAATTGCTTCTTTACTTTCTGATCAGTTCTTCCCAGGTTATCCCCAGCTTTGAATGCACTTAATCTCTTCTGTGTAGATCAATAGCCACCACTACCCCCCAAGTCTTGCCATAAAAAGAAAGGCTCAAAGTATTTTACACATGTATAGAGACTTGTTATTAAAATTTCTCTCCTGTCTTCCCTAATTTGCTATTTTGTTAATAAAATCTGGGAGAGGATTTTCATTTGTAATTTATATCTGAGCAATGCTTTCATTTTAAATTTTTATAATTAGGCGTTTGGATGTTTTTTTTTTTTATTTTATTCTTATGTTAATCCCCATACATTACATCATTAGTTTTAGATGATTCTAAATAAACAATGATTCATTGTTTGTGCACAACACCCAGTGCTCCATGCAGAATGTGCCCTCCTCAATACCCACCACCAGGCTAACCCATCCTCCCACCCCCCTCCCCTCTAGAACCCTCAGTTTGTTTTTCATAGTCTATCGTCTCTCATGGTTCGTCTACCCCTCCGATTTCCCCCGCTTCATTCTTCCCCTCCCGCTACCTTCTTCTTTTTCTTCTTTTTTTTTTTTCTTAACATATATTGCATTATTTGTTTCAGAGGTACAGATCTGAGATTCAACAGTCTTGCACAATTCACAGCGCTTACCAGAGCACACACCCTCCCCAGTGTCCATCACCCAGTCACCCCATCCCTCCCACCCCACCCCCCACTCCAACAACACTCAGTTTGTTTCCTGCGATTAAGAATTCCTCATATCAGTGAGATCATATGATACATGTCTTTCTCTGTTTGACTTATTTCACTCAACATAATACCCTCCGGTTCCATTTGTTATCAGTTTTCATGAGGCAAAATTTCATCTGTATTTTTTAAGAACATATAAACATGTCTCTGTGGGAGCTCTTGCTTGTAATGAAGGTATGTAGGTAATTCTTACAGAGTGCTTTTCTCAAATGACCACCTGGACATCTTTCCAGACTTGGCGTGTTAGAGCAGCTGAGCTTTGAGAGAGAAGGTTAACGAAGGGTTAAAGGTGAAATAGGCTTTTGGTTGTGTCTTTTTTATCTTTTTAATGTCTTCCAGAAGAGGGAACCAGTAAAACTTGGTTACTATTCAGAATATGTATTGACAGTGCTTCCAGTTTGGTCTCTTTTCTTTATTCTTGGGGCCTTTTCTCATAGGTAGGTTCACTTCTTCAAAACTTTGAAGATGGCTCAAAACTTGTCCTTGGCCCGAGTCACCTAGGAACACAACCCTTCTCTTTCATGTGACTGTTACTGATACCTAATAGCTTTTCCATTTCTCTTTGTTACTTTTGTATTAAGTTTCACAAGCCTACAGCAGAATTCAAATTATTTTACAGTTAGAATCGATTGTCTGAACTGCCTAGTTTTCCTGCTTGCTTTCCTTTTAATTGTTTCAGCAATGCCTGCTATCCTTTTTGTTCCTTCTCTATTTTGCTATAGGTTTTTTTATTTGTTTTGTATTGGAGTAGAGTGAACCACAGGAGGAAGAAGAAAAAATGGAATATTGATCACATCCTAGTAGTTTTAGAACATATCAATATGAACATAAAAAAATATCTTCATTTGATTAAAAAACATGCCTTTTCTTTCTCCTGTCACTTCCTTTGTGGCTTAAGAGACCCATATTCAGTTTCCTTTAGATTAGCAAGCCATGCTTTTGTCCTATGTGTTTTCATTAAAATTCAGAACCAGACAAACTTATTATTTGGATCCCAAAATTTAATAAAAATATAAATGCTTTTGGTTCCTATTTTCTTCCTAATTCCATAAGACATTATAATTGCTTTATGCTGAGAATACTCATGTTTGCCTCTTAGCTGAGTTCCCTAAGACTTTCAGTAATTAAGTGCACACGTGCGTGAGCTTCACGGCATAGAGAGAGACTTGGGCTGTGCCTGGTGCCCAAGCGGAGCTAAGTGTAGCCCCTATCACTTCAGGTCTGTTAGCGATATTCGTCCTTCAGGATAACTCTACAGAGACATACACTTCTGTTATAGAAACGCAAATATTTCAATGAATACAGAATGCATGGTGTTACCGATTTGAAGTGGTCATGACATACTGGGACGGTTCTCAACTCGCTTGCCAACTCTGATTCATTTATAGTGGTTGCTGGAAGCACTGGTTTTCCGAAATCACAACCCAGCTGATGGAAAAAAATTCCAGATTGATGATTCCATCCATACCTTTCACAGAGGGAAAAATGGTCATGGGAGAGCCATATATTTGCCAGCTTTAATCTAGGCATTCATTATTTATTAAGAAAACAAAGAAGGGCTCCTTTTAATTTTATTTAGATGCCTCAGCTACAAACAGGATTCTATTTGAAAGGTTAACATAACTTGTTTCTGAACATCAACACCTACTTAAATAGGTACGGTAGAGTCAGGTCTTATTAAAAAGCAACAGCACATGTAGAAGTTTATCATTATGAAAAGATTACAAGTTGTGAAATTTGATTTCTCTCGCCCAACCTTCTCATTTTCTGAAACCAAAGATGGTCACAGGCCCACTTGACTCCTTGGCAGTAGATCTCTCAAAGATTGCTGACATTTGAAAACCAGAGAAGGTGAATACTGACTCTCTAAAGAACACACTCTAATTCTAGAGAAGAGGTGATCTGATCTGTTTGGCTGTGTTTGATGTGAAATACTGCAAGGAGAATACTTGGTGGTCACAGAGATGCTCTCAGTTTGGAAGCTGCTGCCTATTTGAACCTGTGTTAGTTCTCTCGGGCCCTCCAATGGTAGGTCGTTGGCAAGTATTTATCATGCTTTTTGCACTGCTTAAGTTAAATTTCTTTTCCAAGGCAATGGGGCCCCGAGGGAACGTCAAGGAAAGGGGGGGATAGGGAGAGGAGTCTGGGATGAGATGTCTGGTTCTATAACTTCCTTCCAGACCATTAGTTGATCTATTAGATCAGCTTCTCTCAACCTTTTGTGTGTAACTTTCCTGGCAGAGTTGTTGAATTATGTACAGCCACTTTCAGCAAGCTGCTTAGGTCAGGGGGCTTTTCTTTGGCATTTAGTTCCCATGTACTTAAACAAAACCTCAATTTGCTAAGGTTTTTAACACTAGAAGCTTGTTCTTTTTATCCGTTTTTATTATTTCTTCCATGCATTGTTATTCATAACACATCTGGCTCCAGGTTATGGCATTTTGGCTGCATTTCACCATGCTAACCTTTGTTACCTCTCCTAGGGTTTAGGAAACAATCCCCTCTGGATTGAAATATTAATGATCATAAGTACAACAGCAACCCCTCTGCCTTTCAAGTAATGTGGTTCTAAGCCGAAGGGCAGCGGCACCAATTATAACTACGGGAATCCTATATACTCTCCCAGTAGGATACACAGATGCACATACAGGGACTCAGCTGGGCTCTGATACTTGTAACTCGATGCTTCCTTGTGCTTTGGTGTTTTGAGGCTCTAAAAGAGAAAAATGATTCTAGCAAGGAGATTTGGTTGGTGTGGGAGAACCACTCACAACTGCTGAGCTAGCTGTGTGGGAAATTGCCCTTAGGTGCATGGTAGGGCCTCCTCACCTCTGCTTGTAACACTTGGGTGCGGAGATGAGGGAAGCCTGTGTGATTCTCAATTTCTCCTCACTCCTCTGGGCTGTTGTCACTAATTAGAATAGTGTACCAGGGAATGTAGTAGTAGATTTTATTTTTGGCCTAACTGCCACCTGAGAGACAGGCTCTCTGCGTCCCGGGACATTCAGCCCAAGGGTGGAAACAAATGAGCAAAGATTATAAAATGGGTCGAGTCACATGGTGTAGGGAGCCTGTTGGCAGAAACGGATCCACAGACCAAATCTTTTGAGGCTGACTTTTCTGCTCGGCTACTCTCTAACTTCAGGCTGACAGTCCAAAGCCTTAGACTATTAGAGGGCATAATCAGGTTTTGTAAAGGTCCATGGGTTCTCGACAGGAAGAAAGGAGAAAGAAAATGTAGAGCAGAGCATAGGCAAGGAAAAATGGAAGGATTTACATAAAAAGAGAGTTGTGCCAAAACAGTAAAACTACAGAAAAGGATAAAACAAAAATAGTTGCCAAGAAACAAAAAGATAAAACAATAGGTGATTAAGTGACCAAATTAGAGTTACATATAATCGCACTTAGCTTTAATGAATACCTATTGTGTTCCAGGCACCACTCTAAGTGTGGGATAGATGTTGACCTATGATCCTTGTAACCATCTTATGAGAAAGAATATGTTTATCCCCATTTTACAGATGAGGAACTGGAAACACACAAAGTTTAAACAACTTGCTCAAGAATAACATTATATTCTTAACCATTATTCTTCAGCTTTCTCCTAAGAGATGAAAGAACCTTTCTAAGAAAAGGTTGAAGCAGTTGCCCAGGTGAAGATTGGTCTTCCAAAATCAGTAGAATTTAGCCATGAAGATGAATAGTGTTAACAAAAGCACGTTAGCAAAAAGGAGGCTCTATAGATTCATGGTTTTTAAAGATTGGTTAATTTCCTTAAAGGAATTAATGAAACTATTTTCCTTTGCCTCCGTAACTTTGGATTTAGCTCTGGGTGCAGTGAAATGATGAGTTTTCCTTTTCCTTAAGCCATCAGTTTCTTGAATGAGATTTTTTTTTTTTTTAACAGATACTCATCAGTGACTAACATTTTAGTCTTTTAACTTTAACTGGAAACCTGAAAACTAATTTAAAAATAAAGTTGATGGAATAATATTAAGATAATATTTTCACATAATTGGGAATGCTCATGATATATAAACAATATGTTAAGTATAAGCCCAGTTTTAAACATTTGTTTAAAAATGTATATATGTATGTATATATTGTATATATATGTATATATGTATGTATATATTTTAAAATATGCTGCACATATTTTAAAAGACTTGAAAAATATATCTTCACTTGTCTCTGAGAATATGAAGGATGTGTAGTTTTTCTATTTACTCTTCTGAATTTCCCAGTTTTTAAAAAATGACATGTATTACCTGTATAAGCAGAAAGGATGTTATTAAAAGTGAAAATGAACACAGTGCCAGCATCATGTTTTAGAAATGGCTTCGGTAGATACTTAAGCAAGTTATGAATCCTAACCAACCAGCATACAGCTATCTCTGCTTTTTATTTGAATTAAATCTTCTGACATTATAAGAAAGATAGAACATTGACTTCCGAATCTAAAACAGGATTAGTCAAGCTTCAGAATGTCAAAATGGAACCCATTCTCTATCACACATTGCAAAGAAAACTGTCAGCTCCTGTTCTAAACTTTGGGTCCTTAGAATCTTTTGCTGCTTTCTTAGTGTACGGGTACTCTTTAGGTAGAAGAAGAGCAACATGTTGTGTAAAGGGAAGAAACTGTATCGCAGGGCAAAAATCAGCCTTATTTTATATGGGTTATACTCAGCTGTTGGGTCTGAATTCTTGCCGCTCTTTGAGAGTGGCCACTCCCACTAGGAACTTGGATACATATGCACCTAGTTAACTGCTAGAATGGACAATGGAATTGGTGTATAGTATCTGGAGGCCAGAAAACTGAACTTCTGAAAGTATTACATGTTCGTGTTACCATTTTCATTGATGGCAGAAGAAGGGAGGAAGCAATAGGGACTAAGATAAGATTTTAAGAGGCACTTTCTGACTGTGACCAATAAGGCATGAAAACCATTGAGCTGTAGTATGAGGGCTAGTAAAGGGAAAGAATTTCGGAAGGAAAACTGGCCCAAGGTGATTCTGGTTGGAGGGAGGGGTTACCCTTGAAAATCCCTCCCTCTTAAGATTGAGACAAACTTCCCCAACAAAAGCTTTATCTCCTTACCTGGAGTCCAAGGCCACCGTGCTCTCCTAGTGATGCACACAAAAATTCCTCAGGAATGCCACTTATCCTGCTTAACTGGCCTGCCCAAACTCTAAACCCTGGAGAGAACTTAGTTAAAAGCTGATGGCCCGTTGAAATTAAAAGAGCAAAACAAACGGCCACAAAACAAATGAGTAAGTGATGCTTCTTCTGTTCTTGAATGGCAGAACTGCTCGCTGCCAGTCCCAGCTTGTGCAAGAGGCAAGGGAAATGTGCATTTCAATTTCATTGCATGGAACTAAGAGTCCCTGTAGCCTTCCTATTGCATCCAGAGCACAAAAATTATAGATTTAGCACATGCTTTGTGGCTAACCGCTCGCTTCTTGGGCGGGAGTAACAATAACCTTGCCAAACACTTGCTCCGATGGGGCTATGTCATCTTTCCTTGTTCATTGCCTGCTTGCCATCCTAATCTCTTCTAGCAAAACAGATTTATGCCAACTGCAAAGATAATAAAAAAGTAAATATTTTTAACCAGTGTAGCAATAAATTAATTTCATGCCTTTTCTAAATGGCCTTTTTAATAAACATAGAACTCTTCTGGTGCTTGAGAATAACTGTATAGAAGATGTGATTTTGCTGGCTTTCTCCTCGGGATGTGACATTGCTCACAGCTCTTCCCAACTGCTGCCAGAAGCTGTGTTGGTCGTTGGTTGTGGGTGCTTAACAGCCATCTGGAAGGAAAGTTGGCATCACCTAGTTGAAGGCATATCTCAAATCGAGGGATTGTAGCTGCCATCTCAGTTAGTAAACACTGTAGTTTCGCTGCTGGATTGAATGTCTACTCCAAATTCCTGACGGGAAGAGAAAATCAAGAAGGAGGGACAAGGATAAGCATCATCTGAATGCTTTGCTGACTGGCAGTTCATTAAGGCAGGAGTTTTTCTTTTGTTCCAGAACTCAAAGCAGGTGATGTGCGGCCGTTTTCATTCTTAATCTTATTAATAGAGCTAGTCAATTGCTGCTCCTGCTTAGAAGAAGGGCCATTCTCTTTAGAAATCAGAGTTTGAAAGAGTTTTTGCTGGAAATAAATGAAGGAACAGGAGGCAGAGGATTATTTTGTTTCTTACTTACTGGATACTTCAGTTGCCAGTGCTGGGAGGCATGGGCAGTCATTCTATTGAATCTTCTTCTGTTATTTGCTGGACTGGGTCCATTCTGGAAGTGGACTTTAAGAGTCTCCTTAAACTTTGGACCAGGGGTAGCAAGCAGTAGAAATAAAATGGGAAACTTTTGTTAAGAACTCTTTCCCATCTGATCACCTCTGGTTTATAAAATGGTACCTCAGAGCAGATGTGACCTGGTGTATTTTTTCTCCTGATTATTCTGAGACCTGGAGAGGGAAGATGGGTAAATGCCAGCCCACTGTCATCATGAGGGGTTCCCTTCAAAACAAGCAAAATATGCTTTTGTTGTCAGTACAGTGTTCATTTCTTCTCTCTTGGGAGTATTTCCCAGGAGAGAGTTTGTCTTTTTTTTTTTTTAATTGAGGAATAATTGACATATAATACTGTATCAGTTTCAGTTGTACAACATAGTGATTTGGTAATTATATACATTATGAAATAGTAACCACAATGTCTAGTTACCAGCTGTTGAAAAAATTTGTTTTATACCCATCTTTTAAGCATGCATGCAATATGGGATCTTGGCATTTTTTTTTAAAGATTTTATTTATTCATTTGAGACACACAGATACAGAGAGAGAGAGAGAGAGCATGAGCAGGGGGAGAGGCAGAGGGAGAGGGAGAAGCAGGCTCCCCGCTGAGCCAGGAGCCTGACGTGGGGCTCGATCGCAGGACCCGGGGATCATGACCTGAGCCGAAGGCAGATTCTTAACCATCTGAGCCTCCCAGGTGCTGCAGGATCTTGGCATTTTTAAAGCCAAAACCACCAAGGAGAGCATGAGACAACAGAAAAATTGAAATGTGGACTCCAGATTGGCTGCTTAAATCTAATTAAAGAGGCCTGGGTTTCCCAGGGTTACAGAAGGGGGATGGGGGATGGGGTAGCCAGGTGATGGGTATTAAGGAGGGCACATGTTGTGATGAGCACTGGGTGTTATATGCAACTAATGAATCGTTGAATACAACATCAAAAACTAATGATGTACTATATATTGGCTAACTGAACATAGTAAAAAAAATAAAAAATAAACAAGGGGCCTCATATTTCATTTTGCATTGGGTCCTGCAAATTATGTAACTAGTTCTGCCTAGCAAGAACATTATTATTCTTCAAAATCTGTTGCCAATTAAACAGATGAAAAATAAAAAATAAATAAAAAATAAAGAGCTCTGGGTTCAGCTGGTATGTTTAGGTGTTCCCATCACATATTTTAAGGAGTAAGCTGCCATCATCTCTTGGTCCACTGTTGCATTTTACCAGAGTTTTGGGAGAAATAACTTTGCAGTGGGTTTTCATTTCTAAGGCCAGAGCCTGGTGGATTGTAGGGTCACAAATAAATAATAAAGGACTGTTCTTTTGGTTCAGTCTTCTCCCTGAGATCTCATTGTAGCCTAATTCCTCTCTTTGGATTAGGGATGGAGGATTCCTTGTATTCCTTAAATTTTGACATTTCCCTTGAACTTTCTATTGGTTTTGACCACTCCTAAGGTGGGATGATGCCACATAAGCCTTCTACTGTCAAGAGAATCCAGTTGTTATTGTTTCCTCCTTGTCTGCTTTGGTTTGCAAGGAAGCATAGAATTGTGTTTTCTGAGTCTCCCATAGACACCAGCAAAAAAGCTTTAATCTCTTTAGTTTTGGGGGCACCGTCTCTTCTCCTGATAAGGCAGGCACTTGTCCATGTGGAATCACTGGAAGCTTCTCTATGTGACTGCACTGTGAGATATTCTTTTGTATGACCATGAAATTGTTCCTAAACTAAACCTGTTGCTTAACTTTAGTTGAGTGGTTAGAGACCCATTACTTACTCAGATTATTTCAAGCTAAATGGTATCTACAGCCAAGATCCATGTGGCCCTAAATTTCAGTGGGAAAATTGTGAGAAATCTGGCTTCTCTGCTGACTAGTTGGTGACTTCTCTCCCATATCGACATCTCTGATGGAAGCTTTGCTTTTCTCTTACCTCCATTAAACCTTCTCTATTAACTGGTTTTCTTAACTGATTGTCTCTGGTCCCTCATACTTTAAGCCAAGGCCAAGTATTATGGTTCTAACTCTAATTATGGTTTCGGCTCTCCCATATAACTGTTAAAATTTGTCTTTTGGGTTTTCCAGAAACTATTTCTTGAGAAGCCCTGTTCCATTTTTAAGTAACAGGTTCTTTCATAGGTCAATTGCTAAGCTTAAATTACTTGCCTTTGGTTTATGTTCCTACCTCTGATCAAATCATCTCTGGCAGGGGTCTTAGAGTACCTACTGGGCCTGGGAATTGTGAGCAGGAAATTTCTCCATGGAAGAGGCTGTGGGCAGGTTCTTCAATGACTACACCTGTGTACCGGATGTGCCATTTTTGGATTGGGTCTATTTCTACGGAACCACTGTGAGTCAGACATCCATGGGAAGATAAAGGAGGGACAAACTTTATTGTGTTCTAAACTTGATCATTTTTATTTGTATTTTGTTTTGAATGACTCTTAAAGGAAAAACGTGAAATTATGAAACAAAATATTGAAATATTGTGATTTATACAGAATATTTTCAAACTCTGTTGTTCTTTTTGTCTTGGGTATTCAGTGCCAGTAGGTAGAAGCCTGTACATTTCTCTCTGAGGTGGACCATATTTGCTGTTGTCTGAGGTTACCTTTCTGCTAGTGAGGCTATGTGGAATATGGTGTTCATCATAATAGATCTAAATATAGTTTAGTTCAAGGAGAACATATGGTCTTTTGGTGTTGCTCAGGGCATGATTTCATTGGACTAATTTCAATTGTATACTTTTTTTGTGTGTAGCACTTAACAAAATTATAGACAGTTTGAGCTGAGAGTGGCCTTCCATCATCTAATCCAGTCTTTTCATGTTTATAGGAAACGATTTGTCCAAAAACAGATAATTAGTGTGGATGTGGAAATTAGGAGCTATGTCTGCTGAATTGCAGGCCAGGATTTTTTTTCTAATGTCCCATGCTATTTCCAAGGATGGATAAAACATATGGCTTTAAAATTGATACTCATCAAGAGCCTTTTAAATACAGGTGAGTAGAATAGAGCAAGTTATGTAGATACTAACTAGAAATATCCTGAGGATGGTAGAGACCTCTAAGACCTATAACTGGTTCTGAACCAAGATGCGAGGCTTTAATTTCCTCAAATGCTTTCAACATTTAAAATTTCCCTTGTATGTTTCTTTTGGGGACCCACTTTCCTTTGCCAATGAATAGGCAAACAGGAACTAATAATGTACTTTCATTAGCTACATTCTCCTCAGTGATATTATGAATTTCTTTATCTGATGCTCTGTGCAAATGTTTTAGATGATAAGTTTTTACACAATGCCCAGCATAGCAACTTACCATGAAGATCCATAAAGAAAAGGCTATATTTTGTAGAATAGGCTATGTTAATGTAATGGGGGAAAATATTTAGGTTTCTCTCCACAGTATTATTACCACTTAACTATGAATCTATTTTTTGCATAGGTCTCCAAACTTGGTGTTTTGGTTAAATAACAGGTCATCAAATATCTCTTCCATGATGCCAAAAAGAAAGTTCACTTCCTTAGCAAAATCCTAGTTTTAACAAGATAAATATTTATTGAATCAGTGCCAAAATGTTCTGTGAGAACCAAGTAGTCTGCTGGTACTTGAGGTCTATGTCAATTAATAGTTTAATGTAGGGTTTTTTTGTTTGTCTTGATATGGATGATGATTTCTAAGAATAGAGAACTTTATCTACCTCCAAGCCAATACTGAGTGTAATATTTAAGATCTTTGCGTTTGTACCCGTTTACTGAGCCACCCAACAGAGGTTTGATAATTAGAATTTCAACTTAAAAATGCAAAAGGAATTATAGAATTAGAAGAAAAATAATTGGAAAAACTCTTAAAATATTGGTCCTTAAAATTAGAAGCCTATGGCTTCTAAAAGTATTTTGATAGTACTTGTGGGAACATAGCATAATTAATGGATTAGGCTGACAATTCTTGAACCCACTGATGAATCTTAATATCACAAAATTTGGGACCAACCAGACATTATGTGCATCCCAGTTGGTGCCATAGAACATATGCAGCACCCCCATGAGGATTTTTGCCAAAAATAATTGAACCTGAATTTAATTAAGCCCCTAGGCCTAGCAACCAGTTCTTCAACAAATAAATGGCATGAGAAAAAAAAAAAAGTGAGCAGGAACCAAGTGTAATAGGTAGACGTTGCTAGGATCCTCATTCAAATATATCACTGTAAGAAGACTTTTTTTTTTTTTTTTGAGGTCAAAGAAAATTGAGCATAGCCTGGGTATTAGATTATACTAAGGGGTATTTATTAATTTAGTTAAGTGTGATAATTTTCTTGTGGCTATTTTAAGATATCTGCTAGAAGTATATACTGGTGGACTCACATGTGAAATGATATGATATCTGGGACTTATTTTAAAACAGTGAGTAAACAGGGTGCCTGGGTGGCTCACTTGGTTAAGGGACTGCCTTTGGCTCAGGTCATGATCCTGGAGTCCCGGGACCTCGTCCCTCATCAGGCTCCCTGCTCAGCGGGGGGTCTGCTTCTCCCTCTGACCCTCCCCCCTCTCATGCTCTCTCTATCTCATTCTCTCTCTCAAATAAATAAATAAAAATCTTTAAAAAAATAAATAAAACAATGATAAACAAAGGGTGGGAAGTTGGATGAAATGAAGAATGGTGTATTATTGATAACTTTTGAAGCTGGCTGATGGATCCATGGGAGATTATTATGTTCTTGTCTCTGTTTTTGTGTATGCTTGAAGTTTTTAAAAATAAAAAGAATTACAAAATAGCCAACAAAGGGAGCCATGTCCTCATCCCAGAACGTGTGAGATTTTTAAAACCAGAACTCAAGTTTGACTTGGTAAGAAAAATAGATATTCTTTGGGCGCCTGGGTGGCTCAGTTGGTTAAGCAACTGCCTTTGGCTCAGGTCATGATCCTGGAGTCCCTGGATCGAGTCCCGCATCGGGCTCCCTGCTCCGCGGGGGGTCTGCTTCTCCCTCTGACCCTCTTCCCTCTCGTGCTCTGTCTCTCATTCTCTCTCTCAAATAAATAAATAAAATCTTTAAAAACAAAATCTTTAAAGAAAAAAGAAAAATAGATATTCTTCAAGTTCTCACAATATTCAACACTGAAGAATGACAGCTTATCTCTTAGGCCTGGTTTAGATACTACTTTGCTATATTACTGTGGGTTCTGTGTCTGTGGGCATCAATCCCTCTGAGTCATAGAGTTAGCATCTGCATTATAAAAATAATAGTATCTACAGTATAAGGTTGTAATGAGGTTTAAACATGAAAATGTATGTGAAAAACACCTGGTATGGTGTCCAGCATGCACTCACTCCTCAATAAATGAAGCTGGGGCTGTCTTTGCTTCATTTAACAGAGACCAATTAAGTGTCAGGTATGTGCCAGACCTGTGCTAAATCTAGGGAATTTTTATGAAGAAAAAGATGTGGCATCTGCCTATGAATGGTTCTTAATATACTGGAAAAGTTAAATCCCAGGAGATTGGTGTTTTGTAGGTGTAAAAGGGTCAAATACCAGCGGTTTCATATGGTTCAACCTGATAACTGAAGTGAGATATAATTAGGGAGGTAGTGGGGTGCAATGGTTAAGATGACAGAATCAGTATCAGACTGGGCTTGAAACTTGCCTCTGGCATGAACAAATTGTGTGATCCTGAATAAGGTCACCTGTGGTGCCTTTGTTCATGGTCTGTAAAATAGGGATATACTAGTATTTACCTTATAGTATTGTTATGAAGATTACACGTAAAATACAGATAACAGTACTTAACATAAAAAGCCCTGCATATTATTGTCATCAGGGTATGTCCAAAGTGATGTGTGAAGACATCCAGTTATAAGAGGTGCACGTAATCATATCAGGTGTTGGGGTTGGTGCTGAGAGGATGATAGAAAGTTTCATGGAGAAAGGGTGACATTTGAACTTTGCCAGGAAGAAGGAGCCATTCAGGCAAAGAAAATCACTCTAAGGACATTTTAGGCAAAGGGCCTGGAAATGCGAAAGGAGAGTTTCAGCAGCAGAAGGGAGTGGCATGGGGATCAGAGTTTAGAACATGGGTCTGGAGGATGGAGAAGGGCTGGCTGCACATGAAACTCATTGGTAGCCTGGGTGGTTTATATCTTGACAATTCAGTAGCAGAAGGAGTCATATGAAAATTTTACCCAGGATAGTGACAGTAATGTGGTAGATTAGTTCGAATGGAAGAAAGACTTGCTGGGAGTCTATAAAAGTAACCTAGAGCCTTGCTATTCAGAGTGTGCTTCCTGGACCAGCAGCATCAGTATCCCCAAGGATCTGATGGAAATGGGAATTCTTGAGCCCCATCCTCAGAACCTGAATTTTAACAAAATATGCAGGTGATTCATGAGCACATTGAAATTTGAGAAACCTGGTCTGGGGATAGCCCAGGAGAGCCTGGGCTAAAGCAGGGATAGTAGAGATGTCAAGCAGAGAATAAGGACCACTAACGGATGTATTTAAGAGGTGAAACTGAAAAGATTTGACTGATAAGGTGTGGGGGTTCTGAAGAGGATGCACTGAGAAGAAAGCTGTGATTCCTTATTAAAATTTCTGGATGGATGATTGGGAATGCAGAAAAGGGAAAGTGTTGGAGACCAAAGGTGAGAAAAAGAATTCATTTTATGGCATGTTGATTTTAAGCAGCCTGTGGGACATAGAAGATCCATAAAAAATGGACTGGGGAAAATGAAGTTACATTATTAAGAAGAAAATCTGAAGAAAGTAGTTATCTTAACATCAAGTAAGAATCCAGTGATGACAAATGCTAGACATATCCTCTCTACTGTTCTATAAAAGAACAAGGGCACATTAGAATTGGTTCTCTAGTGTGCATTAAATACTCTGAAAAATTTTTGAGCTTGTAAAGTCAAACATTCCTGGCTCCTCTGTTAAGTATAAATGCATAAAAATAAAACCGTAAGACACAACAGAGCTTGATAATTTGTACGTAATTCTCCCATATAGACTTGGCAAGAATTCAGGTTCTGGAATTTGGAGAGGTTAGGGACTCCTGGTGATTTCTTGGCATCAATATTAGTGGATTTTCTTTTTAAAACTTGCTTTGGGAGGATGTAGAGAACTCAGATATCTGAGTTCACTATCTGCTGAGTTTAAATGAAATGCTACCCAGGGGTAGGTTTGAGAGGTTATTTAGCCAGATTGTAGAATCTCTAAATGTGCAATCACTCTCCCACCCAGAGTTGCCAGATTTAGCAAATAAAAATACAGGACTCCTAGTTAAATTTGAATCTCAGATAAATACAGTTTTTTAGTATAAAATATTAGACCAAATATTCCATGGGATGTATATATACTAAAAAAAGAATCTCTGTTTATCTGAAATTAAAATATAAATAGGTGTCATGTATTTTATCTGGCAACTTTGCCCAGTGCCCTAGTTATGACAAAGAGCATATGTACATGTATATATACATCTGTATATAGCAAATACCACAAACTCTAAGAAATATTAATGTTTAAGGGCTAGGCTGAGAATTTTTCAAGATGTTCTGTCAAAATTTATAATATTAATTCATACAAACATCTATATATCCAGTTTGGAGGAAAAAAGCAGAACAGGCTTGCCAGCAACATGATGCCATGCTTCTTCCTGTGCTTATGATAAAATTACTAGTTTATTTTTTTAACCCCTGCATACATTTTAGAACTTCATTCCATAATGTTAATACAGCATTTAGTGGAAAGATAGTCTATAATTAAGGCATAAGTTTTCAAACAAACTGCAGATGTAGAGCTGTGAGGGTAGGCTTGATGCTTGGTTTATAAAGGAGACTCTGATGTTAAACAGATGTGCTTCTATTTAACAAGACGATGTTGAAAATAAAGCTGTATTACAGGTAGCATCTGAATATATATAGAAACCTCTTCAATTGGGTCTGTTTTTAGAAATTTTAAGACATGGGTCTATGTTAGGTCTTTTTCTCAACTAAATTCAAGAAATATGTCAGACAGAAAATGTGATTAAAAAGTAGTTGGCAGTACAGAGTATTATGCCAGAGAAATAAAGAATTAATTCCATCAAGGGTCATTTGAAAAGGTTCACCGAGGGTGGCAGACAAGCATCTTAAAATATAGGATTAAAAAAAAATATTTTTAGTATGTTATTTTTTCCTAAATATTAAGAAAATAGATGCATAAGTTTTATAAGGCAGAGGGAAGCCTATAAAAGCAGCAGAAAACAATTACCCCAAATTTTAAGAGCTAGAAATCCCAATATTATTTTGATATATTTCCTTTCAGTCTTTTTCTGATTTTTTTACATAATTAAGATTGTGTATGTATATGCAATTTTCTATCCTATTGCATGTAACATATGTCTTAAATATTTCATTCTGTCATTAAAAACTCTCTATTAACATTGTTTAAACAGCTAACCAATAATCCATTATATGAGTAATGATTTTTAATATAATCCCCTAACTTTGGGTTTTTAGGTACCTTCCACAGTCTTTCTTTTTCTTTTGCTATTATAAAGTACATTGTTGTGCATTTAAAAAAATCTATAGGGCGCCTGGGTGGCTCAGTTGGTTAAGCGACTGCCTTCGGCTCAGGTCATGATCCCGGAGTCCCGGGATCGAGTCCCGCATCGGGCTCCCTGCTCGGCAGGGAGTCTGCTTCTCCCTCTGACCCTCCCCTCTCATGTGCTCTCTCTCTCTCATTCTCTCTGTCAAATAAATAAATAAAATCTTTAAAGAAAAAATCTATAGCTCTGATTAGTTCTAAGACTTACAAGTAGAATTATTGGGTTAAGCGTACAAAATAACATTAATGGTCTTGACACACATCCTACCAAACTGCTTTCTGAATAGATTGTCCCAATTTAGACTTGAAGAGTCAACAGAAAGGATGAAAGGGAGCAGTGGAGGACAGAGGTAGAAAGTGTGGTGTGTAGGCAGCAGCAAGGAATAGTAGTAGGGTTTGTTTGGAACATAAGGCATGAGTGATGGATGGGTGAAATCAGGCTAAAATTTAAAGCCAGATTATGGAAGATCTTAAATTCCCAGCTATGGCAGTGAGCCTTCCTTCTGCAGGCAGTTGTGAGCCACAGAAGGCTTCCAAGTAGGAGAATGCCATGACTTTAGAACTTTCTTCCAGTTAATTATAGGTCATTAAATGTCTCTGAACTTTTGGATCATGCCCAAATAATATTTAAGGTCATCAGCTATCAAAATTTGAATGTCTGGAAATAAACTATACCATTGGCTCATCATGTTTAAAGATATCATTGACATTTACCTTATTGAACATAAATTGATTTTTACACTCTTCTGTCAGTGACTGCATAAAAGCACCTGGAAGGTAGAGAGTGCTAGGTCAACTCTATGTCATGGAAACCTTTTAATGTGTACTCCGGTGGTATATAGAACTGTGAGTATTATAAAGATTTATTGAGGATTTAAAATGTTTCTAGGACCTCCTTGTTTAATGATGTGCCCTGTAACCATTCCTGGCTCAGAGCAGGATGGGCAGAGCAAAAATGCCATAAAAAATTCAGTTCAGGTGCATATTGTCTATTTAAAAGCAGGTGCAGTGAACTTTTTTTTCTCCAAGTGCTTCTGTTTCTCTATGAACCTAAATATTTATATGAAACATTAAAGAAATAAATTACTCAGATGTCCAGATTTATTTTACATCTTGTTGGCAAAATTGGGTGATTTTATTTTCTCGCATCACACAGATGCTTTCATGGAGCAAGGATGGACTCAGAGTAATGTTGCTTAGTCTGGTCAATGGAGATTGTCTCTTTCTGAAGGAAAAAAATGGAATTTGTTAACTTCTTTGATATGATTGCATGCCCACAAAAAGGAAGATAAGACACTGTCTGGCTTTGGCAATCACATGATTCTTCCATGGGTTGTTTTCCTCGTGTCGTTGTGTCACATACACTGGGGCGGGGAGAATGCAAGCTTCTAAATTTGGAATCTATTTAAACACTGAAGGTTCTGAGTTTCAAATTCAACTTGATCTTTTCAGCCTTTGGATTCTGTCTCCTGCTGTCATAACATCACTTCTCTATTCCAAGGGGAAAAAAAGAGATTCATAGCACCTCAAATAGAGCTTCTCGGGCATGGCTGAGCGTCAAGTGTAAATGAATCAGAAAACCGAGCATTAACTTTTACTTGAAATAGATAAGACTTTAAAAAATAGGGATAAAATTGCATTGATGGTTTGAAATAGCTGTTCAAGTATTTTATGGCACCTACCACCAGACATGCTTGGTTAAGAGCGGGAGGCACTCCTTCCACGTTACAGCAGTCACTGGAGACATTTTGTTAAATCTAAAATGTAAATAGCCTCTCCCTTTTATACTATGCTTGACTCTGACATTAATGCTATATCATTTAAGTGACTAAAAGAGTATTTCTGACCAGGCTTTCTAATTTTGTCATAAAATTTTGCCTAGAATGAATTTTTGCTTAAAAGGCCAACCATTTAATACATTTTTCTTTTGGCCAATTTAAAGCAAATAAATCAGGTCAGTTCTTTTTATGACACAAAGGGGGAAAATGATAAGTTTTCTTCAGACTTTTTATTTTTAGATTTCTACAACTGAAATGTCTCTTCTTTCCTTTAAGTACAAGCTGACAGGTCATTAATCCTTAATGTGGATTTATACCTCTGGGTATTTTGGGGAGAAAACTCATTAGAATTCTTTTGTTTCATATGTAACTGTCCTAATAGAAATTTGCAGTTCATGTTTAGAATTTGTTAAAATGGATAGAAAGCATAGAAATCCTTTTAAAAAGACCTGAAGTACACGAAATTACTTCTACCTATAGTCAATGCTATCACTGTTCCTGAATGTCTGCTGCTAACTTTTTACAGAAAGAATGTAAGTTCTGGATGTTCATATTTTCAATATGAATATATTTATTCTGTTTGCATTATCTGGGTTGGTATTTTGCATTTAATATAATTTTCTGTAGGGTTTTCCTGTCTTTCTGAAAAGCACTGGATTTTTTTTTTTCTTTAATTCTAACCAAAGGTGAGGCATTGGGCAGCCATCCTGCTTTTATTTTTAAGGAAATTGGCTCTTATTAGGTGAAGATTAGCTAGCAACTGTTTATATGTAGGCAGTGGAGAGTGTTTTTTTGATACTGGTGAATCTGTTCTGCATCATGTTGCCACATAATATTTTCCCCTTTTTTTCTCTTTCTCCCCTTCCCGCTCTCCTCTACTGGATATTTGAAGGCCTTCTAAATGGAAAAGAACTGCCATCAACAAACTTACATTTCCAGCCTGTCTAAAAAGATTTTTAAAATATGTAAAAACCTCCCTAAGATCTAAATTGGGGGTTTGGGATACCCCCTTTCCTGATTGTCCAAAATAGCTTCTCTCTCTTTTTATCCTCATCATTGGTGGTAATACCAGAACTCATCAAGAAAGACATCATGCTTTTGCTTCTTACCTTATTTTTCTTAAATAAGCACACCAAATTCTTCCATAATCTAAGCTACGTTCTTGGTATGCATTTGAAATTTTCATTTTTTCAATCCATATGCACACGTTGAACATCAGTTCTGGGTTGAGCCCAGTGTTGGGCACTGGAAGCGTAATAATGGACACAGTAGTCACTGTCTATGCACATGGGGTGGGAGTGGGAAGAATGGGAAAAATGAGAGTTCAACACTATTCAATTTGTCCCACGAGGAGTAAAGATTACAGTTGTGATGAGAGCTACCGAGGAGATACATAGTGCTATAAAGTGTATAATAGGAAGAACTAATTTCTACTGAGGCCTTTCCACTGAGAGAAGGCTTCCTTGAAGAAGTGACTTGTAAGAAAGGATGTGATGACAGACATTCTAGACAAGGTAGACCACAGAATAAAATGTTAAGAGTATGTACTCTAGGACTGAAAGAGGTTGGAGCACAGAGCATGAAGAGGGAGTCTTGTCAGGTAAAGCAGAGAGTTATATCTGGACCAGATCATACATGACTCTATAGATCATGTTAATGATTTTTATCTACAGTATATATTCAAGAACAAAAAGCCATAGAAGACTTTTGAAAAGGGGAGAGACAAGATAGATCTTTGTTTTTAGAAAGATTAGTCTGGTTGTCTAGGGGAGTACAGATTAGAGTCATGGCAGTATCTTTGTTGAAACCTGTGTGGGGTCATTTTGATGGCCCAGGGTGGTGGTAATGGAGTACAGAATAGGCTTAGGGGATATTCATGGATTTGGTAAGGGAGGTGATGGAGAGGAAGGTGTCCAGGATAACTACAAGGTGTCTGATTTGCTGTCTATGTGAATGGAGGTTGATCTTCCATGAAATACTGTTCTACTCTTGGGTTCATTAGATCATGAACCCCTGTAGGGTCAGAGCTGTTTCTGGAGTGAACTAATAAGCTTGAATATTAAAGTAATCAATTCTGGTCTGCAATGTTCCCTTCTTACTCTGAACGGCCTTTACTGTTTCATGGTCATAATTTACAAATATTTACTCAAGTACTTAAAAATTCTTTCCAAAAACAGTCTCAAAGAAAATGCAAATAATGTTATTATTAGAACTTTGAAATGATAATTATAGTAATGCTTGTATTAGTCAAGAATGCTGAAAGCTCAGATCCCCCCTGTATTGTTTAATGCATTTGCATAACATTCATGAGGATAGCTGAATTATGAATTTCCATAACAAGAATAATGGAAAAAAATCTACTTTTGCAGTTTCTAAGCCTCTCTTCAAAATTGTTTTTTTTGTAAAAGAAGAGTCCATTTATTTAACATGGACACAAAAGTCCATTTATCTATATACCCTGTGGTGCACTTCACTAAGGAAGAGATGCATAGGATTCTCAGCTATGCTAAGGATTAAGAGGAAGTAAGACTGGGCTCAGAAGCTTGAGAATTACTCCAGGGGCACATGTCCTCTCCCGCTGTCACTAACCCCTCTTCTGCACCTCTTTCCAAAATCAGTAGTCACAATCTTTGCTGTGGTGTTTGGGGAGTATGTGTGTGTAGTCTCATTAAATGCTTCAGTATTCCTTCTGACTTTTCCATTGCTAGCGTCAGAAACTAAGTAACTTCCACTCCTTGACCCACCCTTTCATCTGTTCATCTGTGATTCCATCCATAGATCCCATTAAACATTGATTTGAGAGCACATACTGTGCATGAAGCACTGTGCTAGTGACTTTGGACAGAGACAAAGTCCGTGGAAACTGGACTTGATGGCTCCCAGTGTTCCTTGCCTCTTGGTATCCTGCCCTGTGTAGTCTTTTCCCTCAGAGAACCAGGGCTTGTCTGTTTGTCAGACCAAGTGTGACAGAGGTGATGATATGCAATTTCCAAGGCTTGGTTTTAAAGGGCACTGTATCTTCCATCTTTTTTCCCCTGTACTGACGGAAGTTCATTGCCATGTGGGGAGGACATTAAGCAGTCCTGTGGAGAGGGATTGAGGCCATTTGTTCAGTACCAGCTTGTCAGCCATGTGAATGAATGACCTTGGACATCTTACTGCAATGTTATGAGAGACCCTGAGCCAGCCACATCACTCCCAAATTCTTTCCCCACAAAAACTGTGACAGATAATAAATGTTTCTTGTTTAAAGCCACAGAGTTTTGGGGTAATTTGTTACGCTGCAAAAGATTCTGGATACTGGTCCCTACCATCATATCATACTTCCTTGCATAGCAAGGGATGGTAGTAGTCACTGAGAAGTGTTCACTTCTCAGCCATATCTCAGTCAATAATAAAGAAAGCTTGACCATAGCTTTGGCACATAGAGATTTAGTTAGGATTTGAGATTTTTGGAATTCAAAACATACACAGATAATAGTAGTGACTTAGGTTTTTATAGCAATTTACTTTTGCAGTTTACAAAGTGCTTTCACACAATATATATAACTCTAGCTCTCTGAAAGTAGTGAGGATTTCAGAAGAGGAGCTAGTTGCTCCATCTGTATTGAGTACCCACTGTATGCCAGTCAGTGAGCTAGGTACCAGGGTCATAGTGGGCCTCAAGGCAGACAGAGTTTCTCTGTTTTCGCTGAAGAGGGCTGCAACACTTAAATGATTACAAGAGTTATGCTTGCTGCCAAGATTTAAGTACAAGTTGCTATGAAAGCATAAAAAAAATAGGGAAACCCAAGTAATATGAGGGTAAAGGAAAGCTTCTCTGAAAATGCTATAGTTCATTTGAGACTTATAAGATTCAGGGAGTTATCCAAGGGAAAAAAAAATGTAGTAGGTGAAGGGGAATCTAAATATTCTAGCTATATAAAGATGTGAGTCTGAGTAGCGTGCTCTGTTTGAAAAACTGAAAGTCGTCAGGTATGGATGGAGTAGGACAAGGAAAAGGACAGATGGTGCTAAACCCGCTATTCATTACCATGGACCCTGTAGTACCACATGCTTTTAAGAGTTAAGGGGAATCACTTGAAATAGAGTGTAAGGTTTTATGTGACTGGACTAGAACTTGAACTTGGGTTTTCTTACCACCCCTTTCATTTTATAGCATTTACTATTTCTTTATTACAGTATCCTTGACAGATAGACTGTAAGCAACCAAATACCTACTTTAAAAAGAGAGGAAGGAAACAAGATTCAGTGAAGGCAAGGAGAGACTTGCCTAAAACTATAAGTCATCTGTGGTAGAGCCAGGAACTTGGATGTTGGTCTGATGCTCATGGAATTCAGGTTTTATGACTCAAAATTCAGTATGTAATTCATTTTATCCATTTGATTTCATCTGATTCACATGATTGTTTCATCTGATTGTGAGAAGTATCTTTAGTGTCTTTTGCAGAGGATAGATCAGTAGGTGGCTATCAGAAAACCCGAAGGCTTGTCTGGTTACAGCCTGTCCTGTCAACCCCCTTGGGGGCTTCTAGGGACTATCTAGAAAGCAGTCAGGCATTTGTCAACTTCGAATGCCCCTAGCTTCAGTACCTATAGAGATTGGTAGCAGTCTTATGTCAAAAATAACTTATGTATTTGTCATAGGAGCAGTGAGAAGAGATAGTTGTGAAGAGTCTATGCTATTCCACAACTGCTTTGTCCAAGAACCGAAAAGTATAAAATGGTGGAAACTGCTGGTTAAGGAATACAAATTAAGCTGAGTCCCTGTGGTGTTCTTCATTGAGGAAGGGATGCAGAGGATAAGGACTGGGCTTATGACCTTCCACATAAGAGAACAGAAGGAAGGTGCAGAAGGGTGCCTGGATACTGCTAGGAATGGATATGGGTGAAAGATGGATCTGACTGAATATGGAGTTTAGAGGAGGAAGTCACAAGCTGCTGTTATTAGGAGTTTATATTTTCCACTGTTATGACACCTTGAAAAATTGAAGGGACAGAGAGAGAGAAGAGGGTTTTACATGGGGTCTTGCATTTAACTAACATGTACTGATTTATTCCTGGCAGATAAAGATTAGGAGACCAAGGATTCTCAAATTGCTAACCAGGGACTCCTTCTCTAGGCAAGTAGAAGCTATTACTTCACTTGGAGATTAGGGGACTGAGAGTAGGAGAGGGACTGATCCTTGGAAAATTGCAAAGCTGCTGAAGAGGCAGCAGCTGAACATATTTTCCTTTTATTTTTGAATGTTGCGATGTCTGAAGAAAAAGATATCAGTCATAGAAGTGACTGGCAGTGATCCAGCCAAACCTCTGGATAGCTTAGAATTCTGGTGATTGGCATTTGAGTGAAGTTCCCTGACATCCAAGCTGAATCTGCTCTACTCAAGCAGGCTGACTTGTGCTGGTCATTTTTTTTTTTTTTTCCCTTCCTGTGGGGAGGGAGAAGAGTAGCTATGCATGATCATGGGCCCTGTTTGGCTTCTCACGAAGTTAATTAAATTCCTTCCAGACCATTTAGGGAACCTCCTTCCTTCATGCTTTAGTCCTTCTATCAGTGAAGTATTTTATATTCTAGTGCTTGGCAGATGGAATAATTCTTATTTTCTTAACATTTTTCTTTATATTTGGACATTGTTTTTAGTTTGTTTGTTTAACCTAACCATTAGTCCTCTAGGGTTTCTGAATATATCTTTATCCCTGAGAAATGCCAAACCCCTGAGCAAGAAAAGGAGTTGTGCTCAAGAACCAAATGGGAGTCCATTACATTCACCTTCCACTTCTGCAATCATAGGAATTGTTGGTCCAAAATTCTAGAATGCTCCAGTTTTATTTTGAAATTCTCTCTACAAGAGGGTTAGAATGGAAGAAGAGAAAAAAAATACATTTTTCTTGTCTCACATCCTTTCTTCCTATCTAACAAATAGGTATTTACTAAAGGCATGTATGTGTCAAGCATTGGGGGAACAGTGATAAGCGCAACATGCCAGAATGCTCACAGAGCTTAGAGTTTAGAGGGAAGCACAGATGGGAAATGTACCACTATAGTCCAATGTGTTAAGAGCCATAATAGGAAATAGTTGGGGGCTAGAAGACAAAGCAGTGACACTCAACTTATTTGGGAGGGAGGTTGAGAGGCAGTCAAAAAGACTCCACATAGAAATGAATTTTAAACTAATAACTAGTCAGGTGAAATGGAGCTAGAAAGAGTGTTCTAAGCAGAAAGAGCAGCAAGTCGAAAGATCTAGAACAGAGATGATGGGATTGTGATGCATTTAAAGCTTTGGGAAAAGTTCGTGTGAGTGAGGTGAAGTTTGGTGGTCATGGTGTCAGGAGAGGGGTCACTAAGGGTGGGGATGGAGATGGTGCAAAATGGCAATGGAGAGATTAGCAGGGCCAATCCATGATGAGTGTGAAAGTCGTGTTTAGGAATCTGTTCAGGAGGCTGTCTTACCCACAAGGATATAATGAGGACTCTTGCATTGACTTCTGTATAGTCTGCCAATACCCAGATTCATGGCATTTAGAGAGCACCTACGAAATTGCCAGGTACTATGCAGTGGCTTCTAGGCTCTGGAATCAGTGTCTGAGTTTGAATCTTGGCCCTGCCATTTACTAGCCACGTGGTCTTGCTTTGGTCGGTGCCCAATAGATTGTAAGCATTCAAAACATGTTTGCAATCCTTATTGTTATTATTATCCCCCATTTTACAGATGGAGAGACTGGGCTGCAAAAGGTTTTAGTTGTGCATAGCACAACACTGTGATGGAATTGGGGTTTGCATTACCCTGGTGAAGGATGTTGCACTTCTGTTTTCTGGAAGAGGGAATAGACATTGAGCTACGGAGAAGGAGCGCAAGTCCAGAAGGACCCAGAGCAAGAAGTGCAGTGACACTGATTCACAGACATTTGCCAGTATAATCTCATGTCTCTTTTTATGTTTAAAAAAATGACTTCAGACTATTCTGCAGCATAAGAAATGTTATCATTTTGCTGGGGCGCCTGGGTGGCTCAGATGGTTAAGCGTTTGCCTTCGGCTCGGGTCATGATCCCATGGTCCTGGGATCGAGTCCCGCATCGGGCTCCCTGCTAGGCGGGGAGCCTGCTTCTCCCTCTGCCTCTGCCTCTCTCTCTCTCTCTGACTCTCATGAATAAGTAAAAAAAAAATTAAAAAAAAAGAAATGTTATCATTTTGCATTTGTATTGCTTTTCTATGTAAAAAATGTTAGTAGTATTCAAAGTCTAAAGAACAGGTCTACACAATGTTTTTATAGATCCTTTTTTCTTGGGAAATATCAGTAATTTGTGGGAATCTCCAAAAATCATTCCATTTCTGCAACAAATAGTAACATGAGATACTTCATCTGGGCTGCTTACACTTCCACAAGCCTCTTTCTTATGTGTTTTTATAAAGAGATGTGTGCCTCTTTAATTTATTGGTGCCTTTGTATAAGAAATCCACAGTGCTGAGAGGGGCCCATTCCTATTGATGGTGTCCAAGTGAGGCATGCTTGCTCTGCCAGGTGGTCCAGAGTTCACTTGGTTTTGTGAACCGTTGCAAGCTATCCTTCATTAGGGACCTTGAACTGGGGCTTTCATATAGTATAGAATTTCTTATAGAGTAACTCAGTTCTTTCAGTAAAACTTGAGTTGCTTTCCATGGGCAATTCATAACAAGGGTTATTGATGGCACAGTCAGGTTTCAGAGAGAGTCTTAAGAATGGAGACATCACACTCCAGTCTTGCCACTCTTACATCTAAGTGTTTCATATGTAAGAAGCCTTAAATCTTAAATCAGTTTTGTGAATCTGTTTTCATTTTTACCTTCAATCTGGCCATGGGGTATACTGTGGCTGGACTATTTTATTTCAAGAAGCTTCTTTTGTGTTTTAAAAATAAAAAGGGTGAGTGTGCATCACATATGTTGGAGTATTTGCAATTAGTTGGTGTTACTCTTAAGTGATCGGGCAGGGAAGGCAGACTGCCAGCCTTGGCAATCTTTTCAGATTCTTTTTCATGCCAATTTACAATTTGTGACAGTGCCATGTTTTTATCAGGAGGCTTTTATTGAGCTTTATAAATGATGACTTCTTGACCTGACTAGGTGGATACTTGGCTAGAGTCATAAAGCTGATTCTTCTTCAAATATTTTTCCAAGGGGATATTTGAGATAATAATTCAGGAAGCTTGGTGTAGAATAGACATTATCCCATTACCAGTTATCATGGTGGGATTTGGAATGCAGTCGGCTATGGAGATGAAGAAATAGTGACATAGAAAGTCAGAAAGGACACATCCTGTCTTAGTTGATTAAATAAAAATGGAACTGATTGACTAAAATCAAGTGAAAATTTCAATCCCAACACACTGAAAATGCTAATTTAAAAACACTGGAAAACTACTAGAACCCTGGAGGGTAAGAGAGGAAGATAAACTGTGGAGGGAGGCTGTGGTACAAATGGGTTTAAGAACTGATTTTTGGCGTTGCCTGTTTTTTTTTTTTCTTTTTACCTTTTGACCTCCTCCACCTATTTCCCTCCCTCCCCTCCCCACCCCCTTAACCTCTCATGTCTGGCAACCACCTGTTCTCTGTATCTGTGAGCACCCCAAAGTGTAGATAGTTTAGCTTGGAATTCAGGATTGATTCATAGAAACTTAATTAACAGAATCCCATGTCATATGCTCAGTGCCCAATTGTATTGCAGGAATGCAAATAAGGACTATGGGTTCTGTAGAGGGAAATGAGGTCCTTGAGTACTGAGCCAGTCAGAGAAGATTCCAAGGAAGATGGAAGTTTTGTTTATTTCTGAAAGGTAGGTACAAGTTAGAAAGTTAGAAAGTGGATTCAAGGAAGAGCATGACCCCAAATTCTAGGGGTAAGAATGACATATTAAGAGAATAATGAATATATATACATTGAGCAAAAGCTTTACATACTATAAAGTAAGTCAGAGATTTGTCTTTAGAATAAAAGTAGTGATTTTCAAATCTTTTTTTTTTTTTTTTAACCTTTTGTATTCCTGTGAAGCAGCACCAAGGTCTTTCTTTGGGTTGGTTTTTCTTCCTTGCTTTTATTCACACAGAAGCCATGTTTGAGATGTCTATAGCTAGGTATTTCAGTTGATTTGAGTTGAGAATTTTAATTCATAAGAATATGAAGGAAAAAAACCCACCACATAATAATATAGCCCTTAGGAAAAAAAGATCATTGTTGACATTAGGTAATTATTAAGGCAATTTTATATGAATCTATGAAGATGGGTGGATATAATTGATAGACAATCATATATAATTTTATAAGTAATAGGATCATGCTTACGAGTTTTAAAAATTCTTTTGCTATTTTTAGTGATAAATTATTTCAAAATACAATTAAACATTCACATGTCAGAGAATTGAATATAGCATTTCATTGCCTAATAATATCTTAAGCAGCATGTTTTTAGAAACTTCAAAATATATGTGATATTTATTTGAGCCCAGTTGTTATGAGATCCTTCATTTTTAATTTTCTGGGTTTGTGTGTGTAATTTCAATTCTTAACCACAATGTTGCATTTATTCAGGGGTGGATTTTTTAAGTGTTATAAATATTGTATTGATTAACACTCTTAGATTCAGATAGCAAAAACATAAGTTGAACTAGCTCAGAAAAAGGAATTTACTGGAACTGTATTGGGACATCTAATGAAAAACAAGAAGGATAGGGAAAGTTGGGCCCTGGGACAGGGGGATCCCCACATACCGACCTCCCCTTGCATCGTAGACCATACATCCACATGGCTGGGAACATGGTTGCCCAAGGCAACCAGGCCTGGTATCTCACATCCCTCCAGAGAAGGACTGACTCTTTTCCCTTAACTCTAAATGGAAAGATCTTGGGAAAAGTCTAATGGGTTTGGCTTGGGTGAGGTGCCCAGTCAATACAGAGTGGAGTCACCTGGCACAAGCATGGCACGGGGAGTCCATTTCTGTATATCTGGCATGTTCCAGTGGAGGAGTTCAGCAATTACTCTTCCCTAATTGGGGTCAAATATATTTCTAAAACTACAGGTAGCTTAAAGTATAGAGAAAGAGGGGAAGTGCAGTTAAAATGCTATTGTGAATTATAAAAGTTCAGAGCGTTCAAGCATTTCATTGTTTACAATTATAGAAATAACATTTGAGGGCGCCTGGGTGGCTCAGTTGGTTAAGTGACTGCCTTCGGCTCAGGTCATGATCCTGGAGTCCCGGGATTGAGTTCCGCATCAAGCTCCCTGCTGGGCAGGGAGTCTGCTTCTCCCTCTGACCCTCCTCCCTCTCATGCTCTCTGTCTCTCATTCTCTCTGTCTCAAATAAATAAATAAAATCTTTAAGAGAAAAAGAAATAACATTTGATTAAGGTACACTTTATTTAGATGTAGGCTATCAACTTTCTTTTTATCCCTTTACGTATTAGCATTATACAAAAATTCATGGGAAAAACATCTCAACTGTTCAAGTTTGTAATTTAAGAATAAAACAGTGTGTTGTTATCAGTGCAGAAAAAAAAAGATTAAAAAACAAGTTTCTGGAGGAATAAAGTTTCCCCGCTTTCACACCTGGATAACTGACCTTTAGAAAAAGAAAATTTAACTTCTAAAATGTTTTTCCTCTGCTCTGGGCTGTGGAAAGCAGACTAGAGATGAGTAATCAAAAAGGGAGACTAATCTTAAAGTATAAGATGCCTAAAATAGGATCTGGGAATCAGAGAATTAGAGGTGGAGCTGAACTATCTTTGTTTGTCAGGCCTGACTACTTCTATTAAGCCATAGGGTATAAGGTTTACGAACAGAGCTTCCAGAAATTATAATTTTTTTTTGTGGGTACAATATCGGTTCCTAAAGTGTTACTATCCAGAGGGAGAAAGTAGTATTAAAATTAAGTAAAATAAAAATTCAGTTCCTGTTTTGCTAGTCACATTTCACATGCAGAATAGCCACATGGGGTTAGAGGCTATTTTATTGGTCCGTGCAGGCACAGAACATTTCCATCATGGCAGAAAGTTCTATTGGATAGCACTGAAAGGCTCTTGGCAGTGAGCCTGAGAGGTAGACAACCTGAAGGCTTGACGCAACATCATGGCTTCATTTTTCCTTTGAGAGTTATTGGAGATTGACCATGTTGGTGAATCTGCTTGGGTTCCAACACTAAAATGACATTCTGGGGCAACTGAGACATGGTATCCAGCATCACTAGAGAGATAAATGCTGGGATGGATTTAGATATGTAACTGCATCCAGAGTTCCCCACTTCTTCTTTCCAGAAAAGTCTATGCCTCTCTGCAGGCCACCAGGCAAAGACTTGTATAAATCATGGTTAGCCAAACCCTAGAGCAAGTCTCTCTGCTTCCAGTCAAGGCTGTACCTAAGCCATACAAGAGAGTTGATTAATGAAGCTGTTTTTAGATGTTGCCTTTCTTCTCAAAGGAAATATTCCTATTTCAGGGATTTCGTGGTAAAATCAGATCCTTCACCTATGTCCTGTAGATACTTTTCTAAAGCTCTTTTTATATGTAGACAGTTCCTGCCCTATTCCAAGAATGTACTAATTTAAGAATTAGAGACTAAAGTGATATATTTTCTTGAAACAAAAAACAAAAAACAAAAATCTAATCTGTCCATGATAACAAGAAGATGTTAAAAAATGGAATCCATATTTTACCATTTGGAACCATTAATTCATTGATTTGGCATATTTATTTTAACTTAGGTCTTCCTTGCCCTTATCAATGATTTTCCTAGGTATATAAACCTCTTTTCACAGTAATTGGCTCCAATTTTGCTGAATTGGTCAGCAATTTGGATTTGTATATTTATTTATTTATTGCCAGATTTTGCTCTTTTTAAAAGGGTGTTAAGGAAGAAAGTCACGACAATTCACAGAAGCTCATTCTCCCACTTCCTGAACTGTTCCTATTTTTAACTTAACATTTTTTTTTAAATTGCAGCAGCTTTCTGAGGCTATCAGGCTACTATTCAATTAGGTATTGCTTCTGTGTACACAATGGCACCCCAAGAGCTTTAAAGTGCTCATACAGTTTCAGAAATGTTTAATTTGCTACTAGGGAATAGCTTAGTTCAGAATAGCATGAGGAAAGCAAAAAGAAGAAAGCAGCATACTATTTCTTACACCTATGGGTACTAAGGAAAGAAAGTAAGAACACTGAAAGCTAACATTTATTGAGCTGCTACCATGGGATAAACATTGTGTTTTATTTTCATGTGTTTTATCTTACTTGACCTTCACAAGAATGATTTGAGGTGGATAACATTATTATTCCCGTTTTGCTGATGAGAAAACCAAGGCTTGGAGAGAGAGAATAATTTATTCAGTACACAGAGGTAATAAGTGGTGGATTTAGGATTTGTACTCAAACTGTTTGATTCTAGAAACTGTAATATTAACCACCACTTTTCCTTAGTTGTCTAAGATGGTACTGAACACATTCTGTACTTTCCTGAATGTGTCTTTTCTCAAGCTGGGCTGGAAATGCTCTGTTCCTAGTTGCCTTTTGAAGTTCTACCACGCTTTAAAATCCAGATTTTATCTCATCTCCTCCAAGAAGAATTTCCATAACACTTCAGCCAAAATTGACGTTCTTCTCTCCTCTTAATCTTATAACACTTTGTTTCCATTATTATTTTCAAAGTCTGCCTTGTATTAGAATTTTGCACCTATTTACTGTTTGCTGGAGGGCCAGCACTTTAGCTTATGCAAGTTAATTTTCCCTTGATGCCTAGAATAGTGTTATAGTAGGCACTCAAAATATTTTCATTGTTAATGATTTTGAAAATTCACTAACAACTTAATTAACACTGTATTTTTTGAATTCTGGGTTGGAAGGAAGGGTGAAATGGCTATTTTCTTTTTTGACAGTCTCTTCATTATGTTTGCGGACAAGTTTTCCTTTAAGAGCAACCTCCAGAGTTACAAGCATTGGTTCATGTAGTACTTGTCAGTCTTCTAGGAGCTGGGCATATCCTGGTGAAAGAGACAGATTGTATCACTCTTCTCTTAGAGTTTAGAATCTAATGGGAAGACATGATCATAAACAAGTTGCCACGTAAGTCTATAATTATAAATGTGCTATGAAGGAAACAGGAGATGCTAAGGGAAGATTTGATGGGTGGGGAAGGAGAGAGCTCTGGCAGAGGGAAGAATGTCATTAGCAGATGGACATCATGGGTGAGAGTCCTGAGGTTGGAAAGAGGTTGAAAAATTGAATCATGGTCCACTCAAATGTCATGGAATAGATACTACAGCAACAGTTACTTTCTGGTGGTCAGTTGTCCATCCTGCATGTGTGTCAGGCTCTGTATGAATTGCGTGGTTATAGGTTAGACCATGCCTTATTTCAATTTTTTTAGGAACCTTAATGACCAATTATTTAATGGGTATGTCATGCCTTTTGTAGCTTTGTTTACCTCTGAAGTTGTATAGTTGTTTGAAAATTATAGTATCTTACAAAACAGTCGTAATATTTACCATTTATTGAATGATTATATGCCAGGTTCTGTGTTAACCATTTTACTTATATTATTTCTTCTAATTCTCTGCAATAGGGTTCTTCTCTGCAAATTTTTCTGTAAAGACCCGGACAGTAATATTTTAGGCTTTGCAGGCCACATGACCTCTGTTGCCACTATTCACCTTTGCTATTTTGTTTTTGTTTTTGTTTTTTTTTTAAGATCTTATTTAAATTCAAGTTAGTTAACATATAATGCATTATTAGTTTCAAGGGTAGAATTCAGTGATCCATCAGTTGCCTGTAATACCCAGTGCTCGTTACATCATATGTCCTCCTTAATGCCCATCACCCAGTTACCCCATCCCCCCATCCACCTCCCCTTCAGCAACCCTCAGTTTGTTCCCTAAGTTAAAAGTCTCCCTCTCTGTTTTTATCTTATTTTATTTTTCCTTCTCTTTTCCCTGTGTTCATCTGTTTTGTTTCTTAAATAACACATATGAGTGAAATCATATTCACCTTTGCTGTTTTAATACAAAAGCAGCTATATATAGTATGTAAATAAATGGATGTAGCTTTGTTCTGGTAAAACTGTATTTCTGGACACTGAAATTTCAATTTTATATAATTTCTAATATCATGAAATGTTCTTTAAAAAACTGATTTAATCTTTTAAAAATGTGAAAGCCATTCTAAGCTCACAGGTCATACAAAAACAGGTGTTGGGCAGGATTTGGCCCATTGGCTGTAGCTTGCCTATCCCTGCCCTCCTCATTGTCCCCATTTAATTGACAAGGAAGCTGAGGTCAGTGAAAAGTAATTTATAGCCAGAATTGAAACCCCAACTGGTAGATTCCAAGGGCCATGTCTTTAACTC
Organism: Mirounga angustirostris; assembly: GCF_029215605.1. Lineage (NCBI taxonomy): Eukaryota > Metazoa > Chordata > Mammalia > Carnivora > Phocidae > Mirounga > Mirounga angustirostris. The sequence goes on along the minus strand of NW_026991720.1, from coordinate 64,721,638 downwards.
AAATGCTTCATAACATTAACATTTCTGTTGGGTTCATGGAATGATTTCCTAATTGTTTCTGGTGTATAAATCCTAGTCCCCAACCAGATTGCATGTTGCTCAGAGGAAGGGATTGACTTTCTTCTATTTGTGTTATTTTCCTCCACAACAATGATGAACTTGCAGGAGGCATTCAAAAGTCTGAAGGTTTATCTTTCCTTCAAACAGTCTCTCTGAAAGTGACTTGGAACTGTAGGGTTTGGGGAAATACATAACAATCAGGTTTCTATTGCCTATATAGTTTCATCTCCCAAATGTGGCCCTGAAGACTGATTAGAAATATGATCAAAATTCTAAGTGTAACTCTCATGTCACATTTGTAGAATTAGTGTCATGTACCGTTTTCACATGCAAATCTCGTAAAATACAAAAAAAGTTGATTTCTATTCCTTTATGGAATTAATTGCCCTCTAGTTCTCTAAACCATTGGAGATTCTTTAGTTTTTTATTTTGAAATTGTGGAGTCAATTAAAGGTAAATGTTAGCTCTTTTAAAACCTAAAAAAATGAGTAGGTTAATGGAAAATGCTTGAAAAGATCCATGATCATTAAAAAGTACCTGGATAGACAGTGTCTTGCTGTCTGTCTCTTTTCATCTCCCTCCCTATTACCTTAAAATTTAAAAATCATGTGTGACAAAGTTGTCACAGGGATGTATTAACATACATCATTAATCAGCTAGAAAATGGCTGATTCTTTTAACAATGAGAGCTGGCTTTGTTATTTATGGTACTGGTTGTGGCAGACATTTTTTATAAATTGGACAACTTAAAATATACCTATCAAGGTTTGGGCGAAAAAGTATATTTAAAGCAGATATACACTATCACGTACCAGACCACATATCTTTTACAAACATATCAGCTTATAATAAAATTTTAAGATGTCAACTTAAAAATGTGTGAGTGGATATAGTGTTTTGAAATTCTTCTGGAGGGTATGATAGCAACAAAATTTGAAGACCTTTGATTAGGGGATTTTTTTTTTAATTTTTTATTGTTATGTTAATCACCATGCATTACATCATTAGTTTTTGATGTAGTGGTCCATGATTCATTGTTTGTACATAACACCCAGTGCTCCATGCAGAACGTGCCCTCTTTAATACCCATCACCAGGCTAACCCATCCTCCCACCCCCCTCCTCTCTAGAACCCTCAGTTTGTTTTTTAGAGTCCATCGTCTCTCATGGTTCATCTTCCCCTCCGATTCCCCCCCTTCATTCTTCCCCTCCTGCTCTCTTCTTTTTTTTTTTTTCTTAACATATATTGCCGTATTTGTTTCTGAGGTACAGATCTGTGATTCAACAGTCTTGCACAATTCACAGTGCTTACCAGAGCACATACCCTCCCCAATGTCTATCACCCAGCCACCCCATCCCTCCCACCCCCCCACCACTCCAGCAACCCTCAGTTTGTTTCCTGAGATTAAGAATTCCTCATATCGGTGAGGTCATATGATACATGTCTTTCTCTGATTGACTTATTTCCCTCAGCATAACACCCTCCAGTTCCATCCCCATCATTGCAAATGGCAAGATCTCATTCCTTTTGATGGCTGCATAATATTCCATTGTATATATATATACCACATCTTCTTTATCCATTCATCTGTCGATGGGGATTTGTTTTAAGGTGGTTTCTCTGAAAGCGAGACTTCTTCAAGAATCCTAGTGATCATCTGCCTTTAGAGGCACATCTTTTCCTGGACCACCCCTCTCCACCCCACTTTGGCTTGAGGGTAAATGTAAGCATGGGAGGATATAGAGAAAATGAGGTGCAAAGCTACAGTAGTTTTGCAGTACCTCTCTCACTTTGTAGTATTTGCAGGAAGAGGACATGTTTTGATGTTTGTTCTAGATAGGAACATGAAAGGGCTGTTTTAAAGTTTCCTATATTTCAGACATGCAGAAGTATGTCATTGTTGAAAATGGTAACAGCTGGAGACTATAAGTGTCTTGAACAGCTGGAGAAGGGAGTTGACTTTACACTGTTTAGAAGTCTGGAAACAGAGAGCATATTTTCTTAACTACAGTGTTCCTCAGCAGCAGCATGCATAGTCTATGTGCCTGTAAAGCAGCCATTCAGGCTTAAAAATATGTTCCTCTTTGCTTATATGAGGGACAAGGCTGTGAAAATCAATCAATCAAGTAAGTAGGCTCTCACCTCAGCAGCTGATTGCTGCAAAATGATAGTGAGGCCCAAGGGGAAGAGAAATGAAGTTTGTTGGCCTCTGTGGGGTCTTCTCAAGGGAGAGCTGGTAGCAAGTTGGATTTCTTTGGAAGTCGACGTAACTTTCCTGTGGTTTAGTGAAGGAAGAGTGTACTTAGTAGAACCCTGGTGTCCCCAAAGAATCAGTGCTGCTTCTAGCTGGCACTTTGAAACTTAAACAAATTATTGCCTTGTGGAGGCATAGCTTTTTCATTAGGTTTTCACTGGGAATAAACTTCTTGCATTTGCAAGAGGATGTATTTTCATTGATTAGCAAGGCAGGAAACAAAAAAGCCAAAAGATGAGCCAGCCTAGATGAGACTCAAAGAATTCTTGAACCTGACTAAAAACTACCTAGTTGGACAAAAATGAAGTTACAACTTCCATACCAATAAGTAGAAACTGAAGGTCACTTTGGTGAATTTGGCCTAAAAAAAAAAAATTTTTTTTTTAATCACACCATCATCACAGTCTTCTTTGGAAACACACTTTTATCTGTAGTTTTAAAAGTTACAGTTAGTTTTCTGTGGTATAAACCAGGGTAACAAATAAATAATAAATAAATAAATAAGCATTTGATTCTAAGAATTTAGGCTTATATGTACATTTTAAGCAACTCCAATATAAGAAAATATGAAATAAAGACAACAAATACAGATTTAAAGGAGGCATGAACCGAATTTTAGAACATTTAAAATGTGATTGGATTTACAAATAATTTACTTTTGACCTAAGAAAAAAGTGGATGTTAAACTCGTATTTATCACAGTTGAAAAGCTGAAAAATGACAACCACTTGGAAATAATTTGGTGAAATTGTCTAAAATTTTATATATATATCACATAGGGATTTCATACTTAACTCTATATTGTGGAGATTCATTAAGAACTATAAATGCAAATTGGTAATTTGGTATGTGATATTGACTGAATCTGCTAGGCATTTGTTTGGAAGGTGTTTGATAAAATTCAGTTTCTAATGGTGTACCTTCCCACAATTGTGAAGGTATAACTCCTATAGATTCCACAGTGTTCTGAGTGTATTTAAGCTGAGCTTAGTTTCTTGTTTTGTGTGTGTTTTTTTGAGGGTGTTTTTCTTTTGAATTTTAAACCTTTATGTCCTAATGGAAAGGACATTGAACAAACACCATCCTTCACCATTACTTTAATGGGTCATGTACCCATTTGTAGTTCAGTTTTACAATGTGTTGTCTATTCTTAAAAAATTATTATGAGGACAGATAAATAGCAGATTCAATGTTTTTTAAATTACTCAAATGAATAAATTTATACATTAATATTATATTAACATTCAAAACTCTTAAAATCTTAGTATGTAAGTTTGAAGTTCAGTACATTTAAAGTGTTCACAGAAAAGACAAACACTACATGTGTTCACTTATACATTATGTATTTTTTCAGGGGGTCTTGTATTATCCCTTTCTTGTAATGATATAAAAATTAGGTAAGGTTAAGGATTAGTGAAATTGTGTTCTTTCCAAGGTGAACAGCGAAGCTGAGATTGAGAAGTTATTTCCTGGTTAGTAAGTAAGAAAGCTCATTAGCTCATTCTGGATTATGTGGGGGAAGTTCTGTTCAGGACAAGAATGACAGTGCTGGTACAAAAATAAAACCCTAAAAAGGTTGAATATGTTCGAGAATCAAAGTTTGAAAAGATACAGAATATCATTACTGGAAAGAGTTAATGAGGACATTTAGGTTTTGGGTCTCTTAGAAGAACATTTCCTGCTAAAACAGCCTACAAAATCTTGCATTAACCACTGCCAGGGTGTTTCTATTAGATGAACTTTGCTATTATTTCTTTTCTTAAGTCAATTTACACAATCCAGGCCAACCATCATGTCTCGGTCTTTGACATGCATCCAGTGGAGATTAAATATGAATACCACTGACTTCTCAATCTGAAAAATAACATTCATCAAACATTTACTATTCTTTACAGAAATCAGATTTTCTAATCCTCACAATAGCTCTCTAAAGTATATATTATCATAATCCTCATTTTATGATTGAGGATGCTAAGTCATAGAGAGTTTAGGTAATTTGCCCAAGGTCACACAGTAAGAAGTGGTACCAGGATTTGAAATCAGGGAGCTCCAGAGCCCATGTTCCTATTACTGTTTTACTTCAGGAGAAGGACTTGAAGAGCTCACCATCTAGTAGAGGAGAAGAGGAAACGTGATTTTAATATGGTAGGGTAAATGCCATCAAAGATGCAAAAATGCACAAAAAGGGGCAGGTCCGCTATGAAAAGGGGACTGTTAATATTCTTTATGTGGTGGTCTTATGAAAGGAGCTTACAGGGCCAGTGACATTCAGGAAAGTATTGAGGATAAAGGGAAGCTTTCCAAGTGGGCAGAGTGGGAATGGCCATTCATGGTGGAGGGAAGAGTATAAGAAAATGCAGGCAATGCAATGTGATCTTGTGTAACAACATGTAGTTCAGTAATGATAAATGTTAAGTGGGGAGGGGGGCAGAGCGTTCCAGAGATGAGAATAAAGAGATTGGTAACAACCAGAAGAGGTGGTTCTTTTCAGCCAGAATGAGGGGCTTCAGTCATTAAAAGGTCAGATTTGTTAATTAACTTGATTGCTTATGTGAAGAGATTTGTGGTGGTCAGATGGGATAGGTGGGAGGCCCGGGTGGGAATCTAACCAAGGGCAATACCAGCTCTGGGATGGGCAAGTAGGTGGATGGTGGAGCATCTGTGTTAGAGAATGCAAGAGCAAGAGCAGGCTTGGGGGAAGATAGTAAGTTTGAATCAAGTTTGTAGTTACTGGATGAGTCACCTGGTAAGATTTTGTATTTCTTCTTTGTCTAGAATTTCCTTTAATACACATTTGAATATGCAGATATTCTAAATATTGACTCTGAATGATCTATATTGTGGGGATAGACACTCAGGGACTGAATGTTAAAAACCAAACAGGCTCTCTCTTTTTACTCATCCAGACTTCAGATTTGTCTGAAGAGGTGAGTAAATACCTGCAGCTCTGCTCATACAGTCAAATGTGAGATATAAAAGGAGGATGGTCAGGGAGGGGTGAAGAGCAGCTACAACCTTTCTACTTGGCAACATGCCTTCCTACTCGGAAGGCCGGTTGTTCTTTAGCTGTTAATGCTGATTATATAGAAAACTGCACAACACTTCACTTTGATTTGGCCAATGAAATGCCCTTTTAAGAAACAAGTGGCATTACCAAATTGGTCTATTCCTGGATCAATGCAAATCTGAGAGTTCTTTTGCTGCAGACAGTGGTCCTGTCATTTCAGTGTAGTCAATTAGCAGAGGTGATGTGAAAACCTCCAACTCTGCTCTAGAAAGCAAATAGCCTTTGGGTGATTATTAAGCAATTTTCTCCTGTGTTCCCTCCTTGATGGAGTTAAGGGCATTAGGGTTTGAATGCTGCCCACACTCATGGTGTAGAGCATATGTCATTCTCTCCATCTTTATTGCTATTCATATTGAGGTCAATTATGAGCTGCTGTTTAATGTCACCATGAAATTGTTCAATTATTTTTTCTCAGCATCTAAGCAGCAATCCTCAAAGGGGTTTAGGAGGAGCGGTTTAATACTGAGGAATTCTTAGGAAGTCAGTAGTGCTAGATGGCTCTCCTCTTGTGTTTCATCCCTTCTCAATTATGAGATCCAAATGCCTGATAATTTGTTAATGAATAACTCAGTAGCCAATCTTCTCTTTGGTTAGTATTGGGGAAAATAGACATAATTCCTTTCCTTGGTGGTAGAGTCGTAATTAAAGAGAAGCTGTTATCTTTGCCACTTTTCTCCCCTCCTTAATAACTAAACTCTTCTGGACCCCAAGGGCTTGTGTTTATTCCTAACTAGGGAACCATTAGGGTGAGTTTTCTTTTTTTCCCGTTTTACTGTTGGAATGGAGGCAGGAGAGATGTGCAAAGTTTTTTTTTTTTTTTTTTTTTTTTTTGCCGTGAGTCATGGAGTTTTTTTTTTTTAATTTATTTTTTTTATTATTATTTATTTTTATTTTTATTTATTTGACAGAGAGAGACACAGCGAGAGAGGGAACACAAGCAGGGGGAGTGGCAGAGGGAGAAGCAGGCTTCCCGCCAAGCAGGGATCCTGATGTGGGGCTCGATCCCAGGACCCTGGGATCATGACCTGAGCCGAAGGCAGACGCTTAACAACTGAGCCACCCAGGCGCCCCAGTCATGGAGTTATCTTTGTATAATGCCAGTATTTATCTGTTTGCAGTTTACAAATAAAATGCCCTTGGATCTCTGTTACTATTGTCATGATTTGCAGAGAGATATGCAGAGAAATATTTCGATAAAGGAACAAGTATCAGTGCTTACCTAGAAACATCTTGTGTTCCAGTTACTTCTTTTTTCTCTGTAGCTTACTTTGAGTCTTCTGAAATTAGCCTGATTGCTCCTCATTATTTTATGCCTCCTTTTGGCTCTGGAATTTGGTTTTCTCTCTAACAATACAAAACCAGCAAAGTATTTTTTGAGGCTTTTCAATTTACGTATTTATTCATCCAAACTATTATACGCAAGGTACTCTGCTAGATGTTCTTGGGTGAAGGGGGTAACTGGATGAATCAGCCAAGGACCCTCTTTCAAGGAGTTTGTGGTATAATGGAGATATTACACATGTAAACAGCTAACTGTAATACAAGGCAGAGAGAACAAAATGTTATGAGACGACAAACAAGAGACTGTGGGGGAACAGATGAAGGAACAGTTCTTGAAGAGATGACTTCATGGAAGAAGAAACATTTGAGCCAAACCTTGAGAGTGAGAAGGACTTTTATAAGCAGCATTGGGCATTTAGGCTGAGAGAATGCCACAGCAGTCACAAATGTCATTATGGTTTATGATTTCATCTTCTTAACTATTCTCTGCCACTGCTTCTGTCCTGGTCTTCAGAGTCCTTCTCTTTCCTATTCGTGTACCCATCCTCTAGTCTCATTCACTTTTTTACCTCATTTTCCACTGTGCTGCCACACGAAGCTTTGTAACAAGTTTCATTCTGTCTCCTCTGCTTGATAAGTACAACAGTATCCCATCGCCCCCAAATAAAGACTGAGATTCCTGTCTTAGTGTATGAGACCCACCATGATCTGGTAGGTACCTGTGTCTGCCATTTCATGTCTTTCTGTGCTCCCACAGAAAGCATACATTTGTGCCAATTTGTTTTTCTGACTTTAATGCCTTCCTGTCCCATCTGCCTGTCAAACACTAGGTTTAGTCACTTCCAGCTCTACTAGAGTTAGCGATCAAGACATAGTTTACTCAACTAGTACTGCAGGCTAGCATGAGTGGAGCAGGTAAGTAGCACAATTACAGAATGCTATTTAACCAACCTTATTCATATCCACTTGTGCCAATGTTACCTTCTTGTGATAGGGATTTGTTTTTGGAGGGGGAGGGATCATTGGTGTTAGTTTATTAGTAAATAGAATTTTCAGCTTTAGTGATTATGTATCTTTTGGTCATGTTATGATAATTAAGCAGATACTAGGTTAATTTTGAAAAAAGAGCTTAAGAAATGAAAGAACAAAGGAGTGGGGGAGCAAGAAGTATCTGAGGGGAATATTAGTAGTCCTAAGAGGAGAAGGTGGTAGAGGTAGAAGATGGTAGAGGGTGTTTTCCAACCTCCACAAATCCCTCACTAAGAAAATATATATTTATATGATCTCAGTCTTCAAGTGAAAAGTTGGGAGTCATTCATTCACTTATTCAGTAGGTCATTACTGAAAAAAGACCAATTGTAAGAAACTAGATACATACTTGATCTGGGGCCTGTGCCGATTTTTTTTCCTGTGTTGACTCTTTTAATGGATCCTGGTAAATCCATGTCAGGGATTGAGAGGAACCATGTAAAAAGCTAATTTGGAAACCTGGAAGCCAGCGTGGGGAATTTTGTAAGGCTCAGTTTCTTGTTATGCTTCAGCTCACTTGGTGCTTGACCCACTTGGCTTCTTACGGTGTTGGCTCTCCCTTCTGATCTGTTTAGGCTTGGTTACAGTGCTTCAGACTGCATTCCTGTGCCGTTCACTTGACAGGTGGGAGGGCCATTGTTCTGACCGAGACTGGCTTGCAGACTCTGCTGTCTGGACCTGCAGCAACTTTGAGGCTCTGTCTGCCCACAGTGGGCTGCTGGCAGATCAGATACAGATGTTCAAAGCAGATATGTGGATTCTGTGGTGTGACCAATCAGTCCTAAGTCCTGAACTTTAGGTCACTTACTTTCATTGAACCTTCTCTCTACTCTGCTAACAATTTATGTTTAACCTTTGGTTTGAGAAGAAAATTTAAATATTTTGTTGCATAATGCAGATGAACTGCTTTGTTCTCTTCAGGAAGCTCCATGCAAATGCAAATGCAAATATTCCATTTGATAAAGGAAAATGTGTATATACACATAAGGTGATCACAAAGTTTTCCTTCTTGAAGCTTATGTAATGTTGCCATCATTCCTTCTCTTTGAGTGTTTTTTTTTTTTTTTTAATATCACTTTAAAAAGTAATCAAACTTTGGGGCACCTGGCTGGCTCATTCGGAAGGGCGTGCAACTCTTGAAGTCCAGGTCATGAGTTCAAGCCCCACGTTGGGTGTAGAGATTACTTAAATAAATAAAAAAATCTTTTAAAATATAATCAAACTTCTTTTTTAGTATATGTATTTTAATCTACTCTAGTGTTAGGTCATAGGGGGACTAGTCTAAGAGGAAGCGAAAAAGAATTTTTTTTTTTTCTAAAATCACTTAAGGGAAAAGAACTAAAACAATGTCACTGAAGTGGTATATCTAGTGATCCCTGAAGTTACCAACATCCTATCCATGTGCTGTACCTATTCTTCAGGCCACTGTTGCCCAGAAGTCCCCTCACTTTTTCCTTTTCTCCTCACGTGGAGCCCAAGTAATATTGTACCAGGAGTGATAAGTGATGCTGATCCTTGTCCTCATCAATGTTATATTTAGATAGTCTTTTATTAAAGATGGGAACTGAGCTCTTGAAAGGATATCTAGTCACCCTGGAATATATCATGTCAGGACTTGATTCCCTAAAACACAGAGAGTCATTGTACCCTTGTGCTTATCTGTGCCTTCCTGCTTAGTGATGAGAAATAGTCTTACTTCCCAGATTTGTGATCCAACTGGTTCTTCTTCCTGTAACTCAAGGAGTCACAGTGCTATTCTAGGACCAGACCGCAGGATATTCGGGAAAGTGTCATCATTTGCTGGCTGCTAGAAATACTTGGCTTTAAATCAATTTCAGTAAAAGTCCTGACCAAAGACCAATGACTGCATTTGGCTTAATCAATACTGAAAGTTAAATACTTACATGGTTTTAGATTTTTTTCCTGCTTCCAACCTCTTATATTTATGTAATAATAAATAGTATACTTATATTGATGGTCATTTATATCAAAAAAGTATACAACTTGTTTTAAAAATACAAACATAACTCACGTTTATTGTAAAACACTTAGAAAATATCAATAAGGGCGCCTGGGTGGCTCAGTTGGTTAAGCGACTGCCTTCGGCTCAGGTCATGATCCTGGAGTCCCGGGATCGAGTCCCGCATCGGGCTGCCCGCTCAGCAGGGAGTCTGCTTCTCCCTCTCCCACTCCCCGTTTGTGTTCCCTCTCTCGCTGTGTCTTTCTCTGTCAAATAAATAATAAATAAAATCTTTAAAAAAATATATAAAAAAAATCAATAAACAAAGAAGTAATTACCTGTTGTCATTCAAAAGTATCACTTTTGTGAATATTTTTTCTTATTATTATTTTTATTTTTTATTTTTGTATTTTTTTGTATTTTTTTATTCTTCTTTTCTTTTTTTTATTCTTTTTTTTATTCTTATGTTAATCCCCATACATTACATCATTAGTTTTAGATGAAGTGTTCCATGATTCATTATTTGTGCATAACACCCAGTGCTCCATGCAGAATGTGCCCTCCTCAATACCCACCACCAGGCTAACCCATCCTCCCACCCCCCTCCCCTCTAGAACCCTTAGTTTGTTTTTCAGAGTCTATCATCTCTCATGGTTCGTCTACCCCTCCGATTTCCCCCGCTTCATTCTTCCCCTCCCGCTACCACCTTCTCCTTCTTCTTCTTCTTCTTCTTCTTCTTCTTCTTCTTCTTCTTCTTCTTCTTCTTCTTCTTCTTCTTCTTCTTCTTCAATATTTTGGTGTGTGTTCTTTTAGTGATTTCTCTCTGTATTTAAAATAGCTTTGTAAATGGTCCACAGACGCTTTCCAAAATTTTCTTTCGGAGCCAGAGGCCTGATCACATTACCGCTCAACTCAAAAATCTTTACTTGCCTTGCCTTGCCAATGGAACAGACTCAGGTTTTTTGGCCTGGCTTTTAAGATCCCTCATGGTTTTCTGACATCTGACAACTCCCCTAAACCTTTTTGATCCATCCTCTGGTCTCTGTCATTTGAATAGGTACAGCTCTGGATACTTGACCCTTTTGTTTCAGATGCCCTTCCTCCATCATAATCCATCTTGCTATGCCTGTTCAAATCCCCCTTCCCTCAGAATATCCTCAGTTAGAATTGATGCCTTGCTTCACTCTTGCACAGCTCATTTCTCGCTATTAAGCATGTCTCTCAGTCAGCCTTACCTTGGCTCTGTGTTTGCATGCCGGCTTTCTCTACTGTATTGTAAATCTGGGCAGAGGGGATTATCATTCTCATAATCTCTTGCCATAACTTCTTTAAAGTCAGTTTCTCCCAGTCTCCTATAGTCCAAATAAAGACAGCGACCACCTTCATGGGTCCAGCATCATGGTCCTGGTGGTTGGAGCTATACTAGCACAGACTCAACAATATTTGAGTCCCATTTACCCTGTGTCATTTGCAGCTCCTAGCATAGTGCCTAGAACATGGTAATTCCTAAGAGGTATTAGTCAAACTGAATCATTTGTTATTGATCACAAATAAGCAACATGCATGGGTGAAATACCAAAGGGCCGTGACTTGTCTTTGGAATATTTTCTTTTTTTTTTTTTTAAGATTTTATTTATTTATTTGAGAGAGAGAGAGCTCATGAGAGGGGGGAGGGTCAGAGGGAGAAGCAGACTCCCTGCCGAGCAGGGAGCCCGATGCAGGACTCGATCCCGGGTCTCCAGGATCATGACCTGAGCCGAAGGCAGTCGCTTAACCAACTGAGCCACCCAGGCACCCATGTCTTTGGAATATTTTCAAAGAAAATAAGCTCATTACTTGAGAGTATAAAGCATTTTGAATAGAAATACAGTAAGTAAATATTATTCCAGGCAGCAGTTGGTATTACAGGGTGTTCTCAGTGACCTCAATAGCCACTATAACCTTTTGAGACATTATTCCTCTTACTATTTTTGTTTTTTGTTCAGTCGGCCACATCATCACTAAGATATGATTAATAATTGTGTCATTGGCTACATTCCAGGCAGAGTGCCACCCATTTACATAAGATGACCACTCAATTTTGCTTTTAATCATTTTGGGTTTTATTGGTCATCATTGTCATTTGCTTAGCTCTTCCACAATTCATGGTACTTTTTCAGATTTTACCTATTCTGGTTAGATTTATTTTTCCAAGTCTACGTTTTTTTTTTAAAGATTTTAATTATTTATTTGACAGAGAAACACACAGCGAGAGAGGGAACACAAGCAGGGGGAGTGGCAGAGGGAGAAGCAGGCTTCCCGCTGAGCAGGAAGCCCAGTGCGGGGCTCGACCCCAGGACCCTGGGACCATGACCTGAGCCAAAGGCAGACGCTTAACGACTGAGCCACCCAGGCACCCTCCAAGTCTACTTTTGGATAGAAAATGGTTTTACTTTTTTTGGTTGCTCTCTAAGTGACATTGAAAGATACATACTTTTCTCACTCTTTCTAAGATACTAATAGGAAATGGCATGGTTTATTTGCTATCACACTATGCAATCTCCTCAGTCCCTCTTCCTTTATTTGTTAAGTTTTTCTTTTAATTAAAAAATTACACCTGGTTATATTTTTCCCTTATTTATCATTCTTTCCTCATTTACTTTCTGGCAAACTAATTGGGAACAGTTAGTCTTCAATTCTGCCTGAAAAAATATATAAGTTTATATTGAAATCTATTTTTTTTTTACATTCTTTAAAACGAATGTCCCAAATTGTTGTTCCCTCATGGTACAGATGCAATGATGACAGAATGTTAGCTTCACTGCATTAGCAACAGTGCATGTAGGGAAAAATGAAAAAAACTATGGGTAGTTCTAGCCCTTCTTCTAAAGACTGAGCTGGCAGCTGGCTTCAATGTGAGGAGCATTTTCTTGGTCAGGATTATGTGCTACTTAACAATGTTGAATTTCAAAAGAATTTTTGCATTTCATATAATAAGGGATTTAAATTCAGTTGTTGTTATGAAACACTGTGTTTTTTCAGTGCCTCTTGACCCAACATTGTCTATAGCCATTCCGAGTGTTGCCTGCCCTTTGACTTCGGTTATCTTCTACAACTAGCTTTTGAGCACTTACAGTATACACAACCTGAGGTAGACTCTCTGGGGTACAAATGGAGTATAAGGTGTTGTAATTAGAGAAAACACTAAATTTTCATCTGCATTTTCTCTTTAATTGCACCGTTTCTGCTTTCTTACTGTATGATTTCAAAGCAGACTGCTTTTCTCTCACAGATTTTTATTTAAAATTGACTGATGCAAAAGGGACTTTTAAATTAACAATACTGGAAAATAGAATTTTCAGTTAAAGTTTGAGCTTCATTGTTTATAATTTTTCCTTTGCATTTTGGAATCTCTCATATTTTATCACATAATATATATGCCCTATTTGTGATTGGAATTTATACTGAATCCCTTTCTAAAACAAGGTGTTATAGTCAGGCTCTGTTATGGTAGTAGACTGCTGTTGACAAGAGCATAATCAAATATCCATCTTTGGATTTGTGAACACAAATTCCATACAGATTTGTGGCTAGTCAAAATGCTGACATTCTGATGAATTGGAAGTCTGTAGCCTAAAATAAGCCTAATCCTACTTACTCATTTCATATAAGAGATATAGGGTACTTTGAAATAATTTGTATTACATGGAAATAAAAACATACTTGTCATTTTTTACCATTTTAGATTGATCCTTAAATGTCACATTACATATCACTGCTAATTCTCGGAATTACATAGCATATGCCAAATTTATTTCTAAGGCTTTATACTTGTACTTTAAGATTTGAAATAACATCAAGTGAGTTCATTCAGATTCATTCTTAATTACGAGATTCTGGTAGGACTGTTTAAGGAATGCCTTCTCTTTGGTGTGTGGGAGATGAAAGGTGATATAAAAACACAGTGTTGTGGGTTAGCTTCTTTGTAATTTTGGCTCACTGGAATGCCAGTTGGGGAATGGCAAAGGCTAATACTCAACAGATGGCAAAGTCCTCAAACCTATAATAATGGTTGCAGTTATTTTCATTACTGTCATTTGATGACACATACAATAGTGTGAAAAGGCTTGAACTGGGTAATCACAGTATATATCCTCAAAGGGACCAGATGCATTTCAAACAATCAAACCGGTGATGGATATTCAGGCTGAGTGCCACTTCTGCACATATTCTAGGTGCATTTATTGCTGGGAATTAGAAGCAACATTACTTGTCACAGAGAGGAGCTCCATTTCCCCTTTTAGTAATAACAAGCAACAAAAATTGACATCTGTTGTAACACAGATTATTTCACATCCTTTATGATTGTGTGTCATTATCATGCATATAAATTTAGTTTGCAGATGTTCAACGTCAGAGATCAAAATACCAATTTTGCCTACAAAGGAGTTGCAATGGATAAAGAAAACCTAAGCACTTTTGAAAATAGATAAGTTAAATCTTTTAGAGTGGGGACAATAAAAATCAAATGAGATTAGGAAGGAAGAGCATTAATAGGCATCAGAAGGGGATGTGTAGAAGTTTCAGATGATCTTAATATTTTTATTTCTGGCCTTGTAAAAACACCCAGTCTTGATTTTAATCTCCAGAAACTGTAGTTATATCTTTGTTATTCTCTTCAATTCAGTGAATAAAATGAGGCCATATTTTTTTCCTTGAAAGACAGATTCTGTCATTCTGGAAAATTAATTAGATCATATTTGAATATTCGTAATTTTTCCTGTGTTTAATATATAAAAATAGTCCTTGTTGATTGCCTGTGGGCCGTGGGGTAGCAATGCTCTATAATGATGCTATTAAACATGGCTCAACAGACAAGTTTACCTTTTGAGGTGTTCAGTGCTCCATTTAACATCACTAGTTGTTCTATGTATATTTTACTTTGTTAATCTTAAAAATATGGATAGAAGATGGAAGGGAAGGTTTCTTTATAGTTTGGGTACAATATAAAATATCTAAGAACACAAAAATAATTATATTTTTTGGAAAACACTTTTCCTTTTCCCTATCCTCAAGAAACCCCAGACCACAAACAACTTCAACCAAAGCAAAGAAACCCAAGTCACTTATTTTAACAGTCTTGTGCCTGCTTCAAAGGCAGTGTTAACAATGTGGATATAGTTTGCATTTGCCTCTGGGGATTTACCACTCAATATTAAAACACTTCCCACTGTGACATTTTTAAAACTGTCTCTTTCCTCTGCTGAGCTAACAATATAATGGGGATCAAGAAAACAGTCTGGAACAAGCACAGCATATAATCCTTGCCAGGCATTAGAAGCTAAGGCATGGTTTTTGACCTTTTTGTAATGGGCAAAGGTATAGAACTGCTGCCCTCCCACACTCTGCCTTTCAAAAGCTTGTTAAATGGGTTGGCTCTGTTATATTGTAAATTTGAAATATTTACACAAGGTCCTTAGTTCAAAACTAAGTGTATATCCTGTTTGATCAGTGAATATGTGTAAATCAAGAAGTGATACGGATGACAATATGTGAAGAAACTAAAGGGGCAAAACTAATGATGTAATGTATGGGGATTAACATAAGAATAAAAAAAAAAGAAACTAAAGGGGCATAAAGTTGGTAGGAAGCTGTGATTAGATGATGATATGTATTTTCCTGGAATATTGAAAGAGATCGTTATTTTCTTTTTCCCAAATATTTTTCTATCTTGAGAAGTAGAACATAAAGTTTAATGATTGGTTATTTTCTGGAGCTTTCAGATATAATCTATTCTTAGTAAATTCGATAATCTGACGCCATACTTTTTTGAGCAGGTTTACTTGGAGCTTTGATTCTGGTTTGTTTGGGGATGAAGATGTTTAAGGATATAGTAAATACTAATAAAATTAATTCAAAGACATTTGAACCTGAGCAGTGTGAAATCACTTTGGATTGTTTTAAATTTTGTAACAATAATTGGCCTATCCATAATTAATACAGTACTTATATGTATTATTGCTTAAATAGGTATTTAAATTTTACATGCTCTGGATAATTCTAGCTTAAATGAGTTAAAAGGACAATTTAATTAAGACCAATGAGTTGCTGAAAGAATGCATTTGTTTTATATTTTGCCTGGATGGTGTCTCGCTATACAGTACTCATTTACTAGTGGCAAATAAAAAAGTCAATAAATCCCTGTTTCCATCAACTAGACTAATGAACTTCATTAGTTGATCATGTTATCAGTATAATTACTACAGACTACATTTTGCCCTTGGTTATTAATGCAACAGACTTCTGTAACTTATTCTTAGGAGAACTGCCTAAGAGGACAAGAAGTCGTTTAGCTCTGGAAAAAACCTTGGTTCTTCTTTTTCCAAACTCATAATTAAATCCTGCTGGGAATACTTAGAATATTCCATGTACCCAGTTGCAGTGGTTTTGACACTCCACTTTGGGAATATTTTGCTAGACATCTTTGTTTTGTTACAGTTTTTATAGTTGGCTATATCTTTATGGGATATTGTTATGGGTTGGATTTTGTTTCCCAAAAGATATGTTGAAGTCCTAAATACAAATTTTAATAATAATAATTAATAATTTAATATTAAATTACTATATTTAATAAATTTCATTTTAATAATTTATATATATAAACCCAGTGTGCCATATTTTATGATGGACAGCTACATTTGGGAGTTTGGGATCATATTTAAAAATAACTTCTAGGGGCACCTGGGTGGCTCAGTCGTTAAGGGTCTGCCTTCGGCTCAGGTCATGATCCCAGGGTCCTGGGATGAAGCCCTGCATCAAGACCGCATCGGACTCTCTGCTCAGTGGGAAGCCTGCTTCTCCCTCTCCCACTCCCCCAGCTTGTGTTCCCTCTCTTGCTGTGTCTCTCTCTGTCAGATAAATAAATAAAATCTTTAAAAAATAAAAATAACTTCTATAAGTAGGTATAGTATTAAAAGAGAGCCAGGAATATATGTGTATGTGTGTGTGTGTGTGTATTTTTTTTTTTTTAAGATTTTATTTATTTGACTGAGACACGGTGAGAGGAAACACAAGCAGGGGGAGTGGGAGAGGGAGAAGCAGGCTCCCGGCTGAGCAGAGAGCCCGATGCGGGGCTCGATCCCAGGACCCTGGGATCATGACCTGAGCCGAAGGCAGATGCTTAACGACTGAGCCACCCAGGCGCCCCCTGTGTGTGTGTGTATTTAACCATAATTTAGGTCCAAAGATATATGTCAGGCTTTCTAATCTTTTTTATTACACTTAATGTCTACCAGCTATGCTAGCTAACCCAGGAAAAGCTTAGAAACTCAATATAGGTAAGCAACTAAAAAAACTAAAACATTATTTTTGATGCTTCCTCAACCTTTTACTCCAAAAATAGAGCAGGCATTATAAATAAAAGCTTTATAGTTCTTCTCTATCCTTTGTAGTTGGAGAATATAACAATCAGGGAATTGTCTAAAAGATTGACAATAGAAGGGAAAAGAAAGAGAAACACAATCCTTAGCTAATTCATAGAATTGACTCAAATAATAAGAAACTGGTGTTATGCAAACAGATCTTGTGAGAGAGAATGAGATTGGGATCGTGACTGTGGAGTACTTTGAGATACTCTCAGAAGGGCTTAAGGACAAAGATGTCTCGGTATAAAGTATGTTATTATTGATGACTGTTTTTGGACAATTATCTTTGAATGAATATTATGAAGAAAAATCCTTATCACCTGTGTAATCCTCCATTGTGCACCTGGGTTTTAGTGGTCATGATTTTATGTGAGGAAAGGATTGATCTAACATGATACAATTTTAGTTTATTTATATATATATTATATATATAAATACACATATTTGCCAAGCTCTCAGAGTTATTTTTTCTATTAATTTCATTATAACAGAGATTGCAGTTTTCTGATTTTGTGATTCTAAGGGAGAGCTATCTTTGTCTTTTACTTTATGCTAGGTAAAGGAGAAACATTTCTATAATTAAGATAAATGAGGATTATTTTTGCCATTGAGACTTCCAAATCCTTTGGTGAAGAAGGTATTGCATTATTAAAATTTACTTGTTTGATTTAGAGTCACTGCTGTTAGATAGACATGGTTAGAGTTTTGAACTTTAATTTTGATTTGTTTGCTAGAGTGATAGCATTGAAGAATTCATAACATTTTAAGTGGAAAATTGCTAACAGAAATAAATGCACTTTATAGTCTTTTTGAGACAGTTTTGGTTGCAATTTCACATTTGGTTATCAGCATTCAGAAAGACAATTCCAGTTAAAAGAAGTGGCAAATATTTCTCTTTGAACTTTCCAAAAAGAACTGAGTGCCTTTCTGTGAACCAAGCGCAGCTTGGCATTCATAGCCATATATATAATCCAAGCACTTTCCTGTAGCACAACAAGAAGGTGGAATTACCTAGGAATTTACATTTCAATGACATTTTATATACCTATCAACATTCTCCCCATTGGTTTTTATTCCATTACTGTCTATTTCCAAATCTTCATTCCCATGATTACATCGTACTTAGCATGTTAGAAGGAGTACAAGGCACTATAGCTTATGATCTTTTTTATTGAAGGGCAGGCAGCTGTCTACATGATACGACTTAATGGGTTCTGTGAGGTCCTCTTACGCAAAATCTTTCTCTACTGGCTAGCCCCAGGACTCATATTACCCTCATATTCCTTTAAATATTTCTTTAAATCATTGCATTTTCAGAAAGTATCTTAGAACATAAATATATTACATGGAAGGAACAATCATTCTACACACATTGCCTGCCAGAGATCAAGCCTGTGAGGAAATGAGCATAAAACAAGAATCTTAACAGAGAAAGTGAACAGAGGGGTTTGGAATGTGGATCTCTATTAGTAGCAATCAGGTGAAGGAATCGCAGTGCAGGGTTTTGAGTCGCCATGAGACTATGTGAGAATCCTAAATTCTTGTGAAGAAAAAGGGGGAAAGAAAAATTAAGACTGTGTTCTGTGCAGTGAATCTTTTAACAAATATGTTTTTAATAATTCCAAGTGATCTGTTGGTATGTTGGAATTTATAATTTTGCTGAATTTGAATCAAGTTCATGGTGAAGTGAAAATGGGACCCTTGGTTAGCAAGTAGATACAGCTAACCATCTACCCAGCATCTGCTTCTCAGCGGGGCTTTGTTGTTTGTCACTAGTACTAATAAGTCTACAGCAACACGGTGAGTTTTTCAAAATGGTCTCACCAGTAAAACTTCAGGCAGTTAATTTGTAGTGTCAGGATGTTCCCAGAACATATGTAACTCTGGAAGGAAATATGATTTCAGAATAAGCCAGATGTACTTACAAACATTTCAAGGTTGCAAATTTTTTGAAGTTTTCTTTAATAAAGAATATTGAGACTTGATTCCCTGGGAGACAGGGTGTTACAAAGGTAAATGAGCATGTGAAGTTTATTTTACAGGTACCTTCATTGTTTGAGTTTCTCTTCTCTATTTTCTTTTCCCTTTCCTTCCTTCCCCTTCTCTTCCCTTTCCTTTTCTTTCCTCCCTTTATTTCTTCCTTCTCTTTTTTCCCTTATGAATATTTATAATGATATAATCAACCAGCTCAGGCAATTTGGCTTCAATATAGGTTTTTGTTTGTTTGTTTAATAAACCTGTGCTTCTCTCTCATTCTCTCAAAAATATTTGTGAGGAGAGGAGATTGAGTAAGGGTTAGTAGGAGTACTAAAGAGGAACTTGACTTCCCTTGTAATTTTATAAGCATTTCAGGGCTATCACATTAGATCTATAAAAGTATTGACGGCCAATTTTGCCGAGAGTGAATTAATGGACATTTATTTCTCTTAGGCTATAAGAACCTAATCTGTTCTGAACCTTACAGTGCCTCTTGCTTCCACTTCTGTTATAGTTCAAAGTGAATATTTAAAATATTCCATGTTCATGGTCCGATTTTTTGATATGAGATCACTACTTATTTTGTTAGCATTCTGTCTTTACAGTATGTCTCATTCATTCATCAAACCCTTTTCCCTGCCTGCTATCATTAACCTTGCTTTGTAGATAAAGAGACACAGAGGTCAACAGTCTTGGCAAGGGTTTTGTCCACTCACTGCTGTTGCTGATATTAGATAAAAGTATTGAAAAAATTCAGCTTTATTTCCTTGTTTACCTTGCATGAAAGTTAGGTCTCAATATGCTGCAGCAAAACTGCACAAACTGAGTAAACCATAATCAAGATGATCAGTGTGTTGCCAAATTACAGATATATATGTGTGTTTTTACACATAGCCATATACATTTGCATCTGCATTTTTAGAGCCATATGTTCTAGTTTTCATGCCACTACTACTCTCTGTTTGTTTGAATGGTTAAGAGCAGTTGATCCTAGGACTTTCTTAGTGTATAGGATTCAGAGGGTTTTTTTCATCATTAGCTCTGTTACTTTCACATAGCCAATTTTAATACCTAAATAGTCGTATTTTAAAGTATGTGCACATTTTTTTTTCAGCCAGATAGGCTCCATTTTAAAAAACTAGAAAACCTAGTAACTCAAAGACAGTAACTTCAGGCAGAGTCTATTGTCCAGGGCTTTCATGGTGCATTTCAACAAAGAGAATCTCTGTGCTCACTCAATTTGCAAACATCTGGAGGAAAATAATGTGATAATTAGGAGGCAACGTGGGCTCATCAAAAACAAATCATGCCAAACTAACTCAATTTCTTTCTTTGATTTCTTAACAAGCTGAGTGGGAACACAGTGGGTATTTTTATTATAGAAAGACACTTGATGTAGCTTCTGAAACATTTTTAAAAGACCTAGGGAAAAATGCAGTTAGGTAAAATGATTGGTTAATGTAGGATTGGTTAATGTAGGATAATGCAGTTAGGTAAAATGATTGGTTAATGTAGGATACTTTCTGTAGGATTGGTTAATCTCTGTAGAAAGGAATAAGCAATGATTATTTATATATGGTTCAATATATAATTAGGAGACGCTGTTGGGTAAATTTTATTTTATTAATTGTATCTTCACTAAATATCTTAAGCTCTTGGGGCGCCTGGGTGGCTCAGTCGTTAAGTGTCTGCCTTCGGCTCAGGTCATGATCTCAGGGTCCTGGGATCAAGCCCCACATCGGGCTCCCTGCTCTGCGGGGAACCTGCTTCTCCCTCTCCCACTCCCCTTGCTTGTGTTCCCTCTCGCTGTGTCTCTCTCTGACAAATAAATAAATGAAATCTTTAAAAAAAAATATCCTAAGAGCTTGACTTTGTCTGTGTACATTTTAATTCTTATAGTTTTTTTTTTTAAGGTAACTGACTATAATGATTTGATTTAAAAATTAATATTGGGAGGCGCCTGGGTGGCTCAGTCAGTTAAGTGTCTGCCTTCGGCTCAGGTCATGATCTCAGGGTCCTGAGATCGAGCCCCACGTCAGGCTCTGGGCTCAGCAGAGAGTCTGCCTCTCCCTTTCTCTCTCACTCTGCCTCTCTCCCTGCTTGTGCTTGTGCTCTCTCTCTCTCAAATAAATAAATAAAATCTTAAAAAAAATTAACATTGGTAGTTTTCTTTCTAGAAAGAAAAATATACCTTGGCCAATTTTTTTCATTGGAAAACTATGAAAATCATATATGCACATATAGATGTATATATATACACATGCATACCACATACATAAATTATAAGCACACACACACTTACATATACATATATATTTATTTATACATATGTATTTATTCCATAATCTCAGTTTCCATATACAACTAATAGTATTTCGGTAATTTTTCTCTCAGTCTTATTTCTGTCTATAATATTTATGTTTTTATGAAAGTGGAAATATGCTATACTTATACTTACTATTTTTAAACTCATTTGTTTTCTCTGAATAATATACTGTTAAACATAGTTCCAAATCAACAAATGTGCTTCTGTAGCATCATTTATAATGGCCGCATAGTATTCCGGTATCCAGATGTGCTGTAATTTATTGACTGATCGCTTTTTATTAGATAGATTACCTCTTTGTTGTTGTTGTTGTTACTATAAACCATACCAGGATAACTATTGTGGTAGTTAAATCTTTCCATATTGTCATAAGATAATGCCTAGACATTGGATCGAAAATATGAACATTATAAGAACTTGATGTGTGCTCCTTAATTGCCTGGCAAAAGGTTGAACCAGTTTACGTTCCTGCCATATGCTTATGAGAGGAACAGCTATAGATACATATTTAGATACAGATACAGGTAGATACATGCCTATACATACAGGTATCTTGATATTTTTCTCTACCCATATATATACATAAACTTTTTTTTTTTTTTTTTTTTAGGGAAAAAGGGAAGTTTCTCTTTGGGAAAAATGAAATTCACTGAAAATATTTAAATGATGAAAGTTTTCATAAATATTTTAGAAACCCCATGTTTCATTAGGTAGCTGTGATGAAAGAATCCCACAGTACAGTCTTAAATTGACTTTTCTCCTATTTCTCTCTGAAATTTATCAAAAGGAGAGATTCATTTCTGTGGCAGTTATTGTTCTTATGGAACACCTGAAATAAGAATTATTCTATGCCTCAAAGTGATATTAAATTATATTTCCTGTTAATATGTGAAACAAACCAAGTTCTTTCAAGTGTTGCTAGAAATGAAAGATTCTGTTTTGTGCTTTAATACTGCAGCAAATATAATTTCTTAGATTCTACTATTAGGTAGCTCCGATTTTCCATTCTCTTCCCTTCTTCCTTTTTGCTTGTTGTGCCTCATTAAAATTTCAAATGAAACTGTGTGACAGTGATTGGAATTGTTTCTGTTGGGGGAAATGTACACACTAGATGTGCAGCAGAAATTCATCTACATTTGAACCCTGCTATTTGTTTGACACAATGGATTTTCAGGAATGGGATTGCAGGAAGTAAATCTTTAATAAAATTGCTGTTGACTGTCCCTGCAGGAGGCAGTGTGCATGGCAGCTGAACAGGAGGGTTTGAACCCTCAGCTCTGCAGCTTATCGACTGCGTAACTAACTGCTCTTAGTACATTTACTCATCTGAAAGATGTGATTACAAACCCCTTAAGGCTGTTGAGAATTTCAACAAGATGAAGTACTGGGACCTAGGAATGTCTCAGTAAATGTTAGCTTTTACTGATATTGCTTTATGATCCATACTTCCCCCAGATGGTAGAGAATAACCTTTCCTATAGCCTTTGCAAAAAATCATCCTGTTTGCCCCAGATTATTGCATCATTTTGGAGTAACTATACCAGAATTGGTAAAGTTACTTTTTTTGTTGTTGTTGTTGAAGTAACTCAAAATATTCCTCTCCTTCCCCCTCACACCCCTCTTCCCTGTCACTTCCTTCCTTCCCTCTTTTTTCCTTCCTTCTTTGCTTTTTTCCCCCTTTTCTCCTTTCCCTTCCCTAGTATTCATTACACACCAACTGTGTTCTGTACTGTACTACATATTGGAGAAGGAAAAACCTGAATGAATACTTTATTTATTTATTTATTTATTTGACAGAGCACACGCACAAGCTCCCCACAAGCAGGGGGAGCAACAGTCAGAGAGAGAAGCAGGCTCCCCACTGAGCAGGGAGCCCGATGTGGGACTCAATCCCAGGACCCTGGGATCATGACCTGAGCCGAAGGCAGCCACTTAACTGACTGAGCCACCCAGGTGCCCTGAATGAATACTTTTGAAGGAATTCATTGACCAGTGGAGACAAATATTAATCAGATAACCACACAAATAAATATAAAATTGCGAGGATGACAAGGCTATATAAATGACAGATAATATGGGTTATAAGAGCATATAGAAGATTGGAAAAACTTTCCCGAGGAAATGAAACAGGAATATAAAGAAAGTATAGGGGGTAAATAGGTGGAAGCACTAGGCTTCTAACTAGTCTCCCTATTTCTGCCATTGCCTCTTATAGTCTATATTCTTCACTCAGAGTGATCCCAAGAAAATGGAAGTCAGATCACATTAAACCTCTTCTCAAATCGCTCTCATCATGACTTCCCATTTTACTTACGGTAAATCTCATAGTCCTTAGCTCGGAATAAATATGGGGATTAAGGAAGTGAGGTGTTATTGGTAATTTAGATTTGGGACTTGCTTAACTAAATGGATGAGTGTTATTCCCTGAGGAATTATAATACTACTAGGTTCTTCTGCCCATATTGAATCATTGATTTCTGTACATCCTATATCTTGTCTTTTATTTGGTAGTAACAACACAAACTGAAAAGGTAGACTGGTTAGTCATGCTTGTACTTTATGATTGGGATGTGGGCATTTGGGGATTTTATGTTAGTGATATGAGGTTTGATTGACAACATTTGGTTTGATATTTCACTCAACTAACTGATGTCATTGAATTACTGACTATTTACACAGCTGGTCTATGTGGCACTGATTCTCAGAGTAGAGGAAATCAAAGTAGCCATTGAATCCATCCGTTGAGAACATTAACATGCTCCTAACAGAACTTGGATGTCCAGCTAATGACTGGCTATGTAAAGCTAATTAAATATTTTATTAACTTTCTATAAAGAGCCCAAAGCTCTTTCATATACATTTTTCTTTTATACTCTTTATGTCCTTGTATTGACAGGAAGAGGCCAAATTAGCTGTTTTTTATTATGGAAAAAAGTTTGAGGCACTGAGATATTTGTGAGGCTTACATTTCACTGGAAAACTGAGAAAGGAGCTGGATATGGCGGGGTCAGGATTTTGCTAAGATATTATTGTTCCCAAAAGCATAATCAATGTATCTTTTTTTTTCATTTTGAGGGCCTCCTGAGATTATGTAAAATATACAATCCAACATCTTTATATGTTGAATCTGCATAAGAAGAACTCATTGTATTCTATGTATTTTTTCTATTTTATTTGTTTGATTTTATGCCAAACATACTATCCAGAATTCCAGTAATGTCTAATTACAAGTGCCTCTGTTGAAGTTATCTGGATCCCAGTTCCTTCTTGTCTCCCACTGCGTATTTCACTGCAGGAATTTTACAAAGAGGAAGTTGTAAAATTTGAATCTTTTCATTTTATATCTTACTGTTTTTAAGCAGGAAAAGTTTAGTATGAACAAGAGAGGTGGGATCGATGAATTCCTGTGGCACCAATTGGTTAAGCTCTGCCTTTGCAAAGGACATTGAGAACTCATTGAGCTTGGTTTTAGGATTGTGTGTGCCCTGGTGAACCTCTCTACATTTGCCAGGTGTTCATGGCATAGTTCTGAGGCAGCATGCACTTTGCAGGAGCATAATTTCATTTTGGAAGAAATCAGGCTCTCTTGTCTAGTCACCATGCTGTGTCTTGTCTCCTTATTCACATTGCCTTCCAGATCTTCTGTTCCCCTCACTAAATTTCTGTAATTTGCTTCTGTTTTCTTTTTAACCTTTGTTCATGTTTAAGGGATGAAGTTTATAATTATATGTCCATTGTGAACCCTTCACTATGGTTTTGGCTAATCCTGGTTTTATGTTGTTTATGTTTGTTTAGGCAAATGATGCTCAGTGCTCTTTCAGATGTCCTTTAATGTAATGGGATCAATAATTTAAGCTTTATAAGTATGTATATCCTGGCGAAGCCTGTTCTACCAACATGTGTCTGTGGTGTTGGTTGTATCTACGTTGAGCAATCCCACCGACCCCTGTGGATTCATTTAGCTATGAAGCAGAATCAGATAATAGTATAAATCCAGTGTAAGAAAGGATCATAGAGGTCTCCTATCTCCCAGCTTATTTTTCAAATGGGAAACTGAGTCCCAGAAAATAGAAATAATGCTTCACATTTGTGTAATACTCTGTAGTTTGTAAAGTACACTGACATGCATTATTTTATGCAATTTTTTTTCAGTGGTTCTGTGTGGTAAGCTGGGTAGGTATTATTTATCCCTATTTTACCAATGAGGACACAAAGGTACAGAGAAATTGAGACTTGTCTCAACTACTTACAGCAAGCTAAGTGGTGATCCTATCTAAAAGCCAGGACTTGAAACTTCCCTTGATTAGGTGGCCTTTGCACAATATTATCTGCCTCCTGGATGGAGCTTCCCCAGCCACATGGTGCTGTGTTGTGCTGTATTGAGACACTGACTCTCTCAATACTCAGGGTGGCTGGGACAGCCATTGACCCCTAGCTGTAGGCTGCCTTCTTCCCTCAGTGTAACATAGGACTGCTATTATTTTCTGTATATCATGATTTCAAAAAAGCTTGGAAACACAATCCTAGCATGTAATGAAGATAGACTTGCTTAAGTCATGGAATGAGTTTATTAGAAGATTGCTAGGTATGTACAGCCTGTGAGTTCTGGAAATGTCTCCACAGTATGCATTCACCTACCCTCTGATACCTGTATCCATTTTCCTCTTAGAAACCACCCCTCCCCATGTCTGTGTGGTTCCTGGAAGCCAACTAACAAATACCTCTGACCCAGGTTGGAGGTGTGGGACTTAGCAGGTCTGTGTACTGTCTCTTTTTGTCATGGTGATTGGCTCCAGAGTGGTCTTGGATTCCATCAGAGCTAGCCAAGTCTCATGAGACATTCTCTGTGACTTTTGGGAAAGATAATATTGCTACCCTTCTAGAACTGAACCAGGAAGCATGCAGACTGGAGCTGCTACCACCATCTTGACTTCTCCTGAAGCTAATACTGGAACTGAGGAGAGCTGAGGGATAAACTGAAGCCTGCTGATATAATTTGATGCATAAAAAAGTCAAAACTAATTCTATTCCTTAGAGTTATATAAACCAATAAATTCTCCCCTTTCCTTAAAATAATTGGATTAGGTTGTTGTCATTTAAAGCCTAAAGAATCCTAATATATTTCTGGTCAAGCAAAAAAAAGAAAAAAATCAATGGCACTTTTTCACAAATGAATCCAATTTCTGATTTGTCACTTTAAAGGCCTGTGGAGATAGGAGAGATTTAGAAATGAATGCTCCAATTTGATCCAATTTCTTTCAGCTTAAGTATGTTTTTCTTCTACCTTTGAAAGGGTGATTCATAACTTATGAATAAAAACTATCAGTATATAAAGTTTTACATAATCTTTGAGTTTCCAGAAGGTGCTTTTGACATGATCAGTTACCTATATTAATTCAACAAATAATTATTGTTTTGACACTGAACTAGGCTAAGAATAAGGCATCATCTTGCCATCAAACATTTTATAATTCACTTGGTAGAAAAGACACATTATTGTGTAGAGAAAAGCAAGTACAAGTCAACCTATATAACTAAATATGATGTGAATGTCTCTGGGTAAGTAAAGGAGGACAAGGTCATCAAAGATTGAAAAATGGCAGTGGCCATGAAAAAAGGCAGGGATGGAGTCAAATCTTTAGGATTTGGGCAGATGAAGAGGAAGAAGTCTCTCCAGGAGCTGACGCACAGCACAAGCAAGGACTCATAGAGAGGAGAGAATGTCAAGTGAGGAAGGTAGTGACTCGACAGGACAGGCTGTGGCAGAGGAGTAGGGTGTGGGAAAAAATAGCTTGGAAATTTCCATCTAGTATTACTTTTGAGAACAACTTTGGAATGAAGTGCTTTGCTTTGGGTTTGTTTGGAGAAATAACATCACAACAACCCTTTTTTGAGCACTTACATACACATGGCATTAGGTTAAACATTTCACAGGGATCATCTCACTTAATAATAGTACTTTTGAAGTAGATATTATTGTTGTCTACATCTTCGGCAAAGTTGTATGTGTTTATCAAGCCTGTAGGTAGTTAAGACAGAACCAACCCAGGTCAGTCTGCCTCTGAAGTTCATGCAGTTTCTCTGGTTGGGAACTTCCCTCTCCTCTCTAAGACGAGCAGAGCAGTCATGTTGCACAAGCAAGTTGATAATAGTGTTCTGCATGGTTCAGTGAGTATTCATATTTTTGGAAAGTTTAATATTCAGAGTTACTACCTACAAATTCTTAGAATGACTTGATTTCAAGCATTTGAAGAGCCTCTTTTAACATGAGCTTCATTGTTGTTTCTTCTACACTTTCAAGCAAGAGAATGAAATCTCAGAAATTAGATTCAACTAATAATTATTGAGAACATCACAATATCTAGGGATTGAGTGTATGTACTTGTGTCATTATTCCTTCATTTTTTCCCCCAACAAGTTGGGAAGGTGTCATTATTCCCATTGTATAGCCAATAAGACTGAGATCAAAACTATTTAAATACCTTGCCTACAAATGGCATGTAGTTAGCGTGGGCAGAGCTGCGACTTGAATTCAGGCTCTTTAAAGTCCAGTTCTTTCCCACTACTTTAGGCCAACAATAGCTGAAGGGTATATCTCTGAAATTTGACATTTGGATTTATTACTAGTTGATATGAAAAGTCAGAGTAATTATTGAATATTAGTTATGATTTGACAGAGATTAAGCCTTTTCCAAACTATAAATTTGGATTTCTCATTTGTCTTGTTATTTTTTTTCTAGGATCTATCAGTAAGTCAGATAACAAATATTTATTGAGTACCTATTATTACGCAGATTTATGCATCAACTTAAAAAGGCCTTTGTATGGACCCTACACTAATGGAATTTAAAATATGGTTGAGGGACAAGGTGGAAAGTTATATGACAGTACATAAAAGGTTAAATAGTATGGGTGATGAGTAATCTATGAGAAAACATTAAACAACTGTTGTGGGTCAGGACATTAATTGCCAAATGAATGCTAGCACATGCATATGAAGGACTATGAGTTCAGAAGAAGAAAATAATTGTAGGCACTGGAGTGGTCTGGAGAAGAAGCATCATGAAGGAAATATTTGAACTAGGCTTTTGAAAGTAGGACTTGAAGAGGTGACAATGTCCTGACATCAGAAAGAGTAAAAGTAGAGATAGGGAAATACACTGTGTACTCCAGGAGGTAGTTTGTCTGAAACCAAGACTTAAAAAGGGGAGGAGATAGGGTTGAAACCACAGAATTGGGTCAGGACCAGCTTGAGGAGGTCTTATAAGGAAAACTTAAAGGGTCTGGATTTTATGATGCAAGAGGAATAGTGGTTGGGAGGGGTTGGTGTAGAAGGGTGGGAACAGGGAAGATTTTAGCAAAGGAATGAAAGCATAAGGAGAGTAGAGAGAAATATTCATTTGGTATATAAAATATTGAGAAAATTAGGTGACATAAAGGGGACTAATTAGAAAGTGATTGGAACAGGCCAAGCCTCTACAAGTTATAGAGGAAAGAGGTGAAAGATATATGGTATTTCAAGGAAACAATCAGATAAATTTAGGTCATCTGACATTTTCTGAGACAAAGTAAATTTTTATGAAAAATAAACAGGAAGGAGGGAAGTAAAAAGATCAAAGAAATAGGATAATCAAATACAACTTTAGCTTATGAACTCTGATTGAATCATAGTTTAACAAAATAAACAATAGCTATAAGAGCCATTGGTGGGGGCAATCAATGAGGCTATTGTTTTTATTTTTTTTAAAAGATTTTATTTATTTATTTATTTATTTATTTATTTATTTATTTATTTATTTAAAAGAGAGCGAGAGAGAAAGCCTGAGCAGGGGGAGGGACAGAGGGAAAGGGAGAGAGACAGTCTCAAGCAGACTGAAAGCATGGAGCACGTTGTGGGGCTTGATCTCACAACCCTAAGATCATGACCTGAGCCAAAATCAAGAGTCGGATGCTTAACCAACTGAGCCACTGAGTGAGGCTATTTGAATGTGGACTGAATTTTAGGTAATATTAGTGTATTATTGTTAATTTCTAGTTGTGATAATATATTGTGGTACTATAAGAGAAATTTTGTATTCTTAAGAGATGTGTGATGTGTGCTGAGAAGTCTCATTATCTGCTCCTTTCAAATTGCTTGGCACAATATATGTGTATGTGTGTGTGTGTGTGCATATATGTGTGTATGTATATATGTATATCTGTATTTGTATCTGTGTCTACATCTTATCTAAGTCTGTATTTATGTCTATATTTATACCTAAACCCATACCCACATTCATCTCTATCTCTATCCCTATACCTACATCTAGATTCAGATATAGAAAAAGAAAATATAATGATAAAAATTATTAAATCTAGTTTGTGGGTACAGACTGTGTACCCACTGTGTTATTCTTTTAATTTTCTATATGGTGAAGACTTTTATAATAATAATTGAGCCAGAGGGAAGAGGGAGAAATAGGTCAGGCTTTGGAGCCTAAAGCAGAAGCAGTAGGAGTAGAAAAGAAGGAGCAGATGTGTGCAGATAATTGGTAACACTGGGTGATTTGTTTAACCCAGAGCATCAGAGGACTCTCTTAAGCATGAGTCTTGGCAATAAGGCCTTGCTGAAGGGATATCATCACATTTTGTACTGAGACAGGAAAGTTTTCAGAGGAAGTAGGTTGGGGTGAGAATACATATGCAGATTCAGAAGGGGTTAGTTTCAAGTGGATCTGAGCTTTCCTGCTGAACACTTGCTGGAGGAAGGTGGCCCAGGTCCTGGCCCAGAGGAAATCTGGGCTAGAGATGTCACTTTGCCATTCAGCCACAGAGGCTGATGGCTGAAATTGTGGAATTGGATGAAAGTCTTGAATAAAGAAGGAAAACTGACGACAGCCTTGAGAAATGCCTATGTTCAGGTGGTGGAAGAAAAAAGTGGAGCCCGCAAAGCAGACCGAGCAGGCCAAGTCGGAAGGAAATCGCTTAGTGGCAGGTGGAGAAATCAAGAAAGGACATGACAATCAAGGGAGGCCTTCCCTAAATCTTTTTGAACAGATGAGTGAATAGAGTTTTACAAAGGAGTGAGGGTCATCAAAATAAAAAGATACAGAGCAGTCAAGAAAATTGGAAAGTAAAAAAAAAAAAAAGTTGGTTAAGAGGTCATTTGTAACTCAGGCTAGAGGTTTATATAAGGACGTGTGACAGTCCATTGGGGAAGCACAGGTCAGCATCAGGAGGAGGAGAAACTGAGTTGAAGAAGGCTCCTTGGTGCAGCCTGGAGATAAAACAAACAAAATCTGGATTCAAGTCATGACTCTTAACTCATAAAAGATTTCCCTGGGTTTCAGTTTTTATTCCCCTAAAAAAGTGATTGGATTGAGTGTTGTTGTTCAATATTTCTTCCATCATACATTCTTTTGGCCTTTCTAGTGAGGAAAAAAATAGTATTTAGACAGGCCTGTTCTAAGTTCCATATTACAGAGTCATTTCGAGAATCCTGTGTATCACAATTGTGTTGATCATTGAGACTATATGTAGAATTAGAAACATCTTACTCTCTCTCTCTTTTTTTAAGATTTTATTTATTTACTTGACAGAGAGAGATAGCTAGAGCAGGAACACAAGCAGGGGGAGTGGGAGAGGGAGAAGCAGGCTTCCCGCTGAGCAGGGAGCCTGATGCGGGGCTCGATCCCAGGACTCTGGGATCATGACCTAAGCCGAAGGCAGACACCCTATGACTGAGCCACCCAGATGCCCCTAGGGATTACTCTCTTTTTTGCAACCTCACTGCTTTATAATAAATTATTGGAATTGTTAATAAATGTATCCACATAATATTTTGATACAAACAAAATGTGACTTGGTTGAATAGCAAAACTGTTTTAATTTTAGTCTCCAATATAAAAGTTTTTTTTTTTTTTTTTAAGTTAAGAACTGTCTTAATGGGTTGCTATGCATTAGTAGCTATTTCTAGTAGGAAGT
The DNA here is from genome assembly GCF_029215605.1 of Mirounga angustirostris. Lineage (NCBI taxonomy): Eukaryota > Metazoa > Chordata > Mammalia > Carnivora > Phocidae > Mirounga > Mirounga angustirostris. The sequence goes on along the minus strand of NW_026991720.1, from coordinate 64,690,318 downwards.
TATGGGAAGACCTACTCAAAACTCTGTATGTTTTCCCTGCCCCATCATAAACTTTTCTAAATCCTGTTAGGTCCAAATATGCAGAAAAGAATTATGCAGACAGTACCATTCTACTTAAATGACAGGCCTGGAATGATACATGCCTTTCCTGGTCAATTAAGTGCTGCTAGAGCTCTCAGGGACTAAAAGAAATGCTGTGGAACACAGTCTCAAGTAGACTATAAAATATATGAATTACCGATCTTCTGAAGAGGATAGCATTGCCTTAGAAATCTACCAACTCCCTCCTTTTAACTCTACGGTTCCCTATTTCTCAGAACATTTTACCAGAGGCTTGAACAGAAACTGGCTCATAACCAGTTTTCTTAACAAAGCTTTCAGATCTTTGTTATCACAAAAAGAGATAAAAAGTCTGAAATCTTCCTTATGATCCAGGCATCTGCTATCCTAGATCAATGTCAACCTAAAGATTTTTGGAAAGGATTTTGGCAAAGTGTAGTTGTATATTAACCCACAACATTCCATTAGATAAGTGACATACTGAGGGATTTTAAGCCATGAGTCAGAGGCCTGGGCTCCGATCTTGAGATGACTGATTTTCTTTATGACCTTCAATTAGTTGCATAATCTTTTGTTCTGTGAATTGATTATCTTATTTGTGATATATGGACACTGTTTTTCTGTTGGTTGGTTAAGGAATCCTATCGGAAATACGGGGTGCTGTTATTTCTCATGTTTGGGGGAGACCCATTTTTTCCTTTACCTTTTGCTAAGGAACCTCTTTCTCTTTTTAGCATACCAGACTTGACTGACAAGCAAAGAGTACATTTACCTGCTGAGGAAAGTCAATCCTGAAAAGAGGGAGAAATTTGTGGGAAGGGAAGTACTAGCATCCACATCATACTGGGTGTGATGCAGCATGGTAGGATGTGCATAATGGGTCACACGTGTTTGGGGCTTTGTCTCTGTTGTAATCTACAATTTTGTTGAATTTCATGGACCATAAATATGACACTTCAGGTTTACTTTCTTTTTGGCAACTTCTAATACTTGCCCTACTTCGGGTCCTTCTTTCTGCTGAGGGTTACTTGCCCCACCCAGCTTAGTCCCCAGAACTTTTTCACTGGCCTGGTGGACCCCTGAGCAAGCGCTTGGTTTGTTATCTTTTTCTTCTAAATGACTCTTTACAATGGCTGATAAAGAAGCCTTCATGAACACACTTTGCCAGTACTTTGTGGCAAACTAATTATAACACTCAGGTTTGAGGCTTCAGTTCATACAAAACTAAAATGCTCTTTAATTATCCATTTTGCAAGTTCAAAGTGCTGCATATGACTCTTCAAGATCTGGTTCACAATTATGTCTTCCATTCTTCCTACTGGCATACTCCTTTCAGATTTTTGGTTTTAATAACAGCAAACTAGTAATTCCCCAGGTGCAATGTGGTATTTATCATCCCCAAGCCATTATTCATACTTCCCTTATTCTTCAGATGCTTTCCCCACACTCTGCCTACTTAATTTCTATTCATCTTGTACATCTCTGCTCAGACTTTCTTTTCCCCAGTATAGTTTTCCTCACCTACTCACTGCCTTCCTCAACTGGACTATGGGTCTCTCTGCACATCCTCTTAATATCCTGTAACACTTCTCACCGTACACCTCCCATCTTGTTTATGTTTCTGTTTATGTATGTTATCTCCATTAGACAATGACCTCCTTGAGAACACGAGTAGGATTTTCTTAATCATCGTTTTCCAGTACCTTGCCCAGTGCTTTGTACATAGTAAATGATTAATACATGTTTAGATGAATTGGCCTGCCTGGAAGGAAGAATAAAATTGCAGATTCATGCAAATGTTCATGTACACTTAGTGTCCCAACAACTATTATTTGGGTAGCTGGGCACTCATGCGTGATCTTGGGTAAGGTAGCAACAGAATGTTCATTGGATGAAATGAAGCAGGACTAGAAACAACTTCTTAATCTAGAAATAAAGGCCATATGTTGATAGGCAGGTCGATATGGGAGGGGAAAATGGTCTCAGGGGAAGATGGCAATGAAATAAGCTTCTTAATTATGCAATATACAATTCTTCAGCTAATATCTTCTATAAAACACAGAAAAGACTTCCAGGCCTCCAGTGCTCCGAATCGCCATGGCAGCAGCACCATCATTCCTGCTCTTTGAGTAGCAGGATTACAGGGGAAAAGGGCCTGACACTAGTAGGCAGATTGCCAAGGGGCCAGGAGAGGTTACTGAAGCATTTTATTACTGACACTGAAAAAATGATTATAGATCTCGAAGCAGGAGTACCTACCATACCGTGGCAATGAGATTCATTGGTTTCCAGAGAGTTGCATTTTGACTTAAAAAAAAAGATTTTTAAAAATGATAGTCAAATGCACTTCAGTGGATTAAAAAGAATAGCCATTTTAGAAGTGGAAGGATAGAAGCTTCTAGAGAATGTATTCAAATCCATGCTTCTTAGCAACCAGACCAGAATTCACCCAGAAAAGAAAGCTAGAGCTATAATAATAATAATAATAATAATAATAATAATAATAATAGCCTCTTTGGTTCTCTAGAGAATATAAAGGCATATTAGAGAAAAAGAACCACTTTGAGATCTTTAGATGAAAGGCATGGCATAGGTATAAAGTATTTTTATAAAAAGAGAAGGATAAGAGGAAGTGATGTCTAGACTGGATAGGTTATCTTGGATATATATAAGAATAATTGCCAAAGTGAAAATGAGAGAAGATCATGACAACCAGAATTATTGCAGTGTTCAGAAGTTATTATTACTATTCATTATAATGGATATGATTTTTTACCCCTGAATCAAAGTAAGGGAAATATAAAGGGAGAGTATGTGGCAACTTGAGAATATTTCCTCAAAAGGTTTTCACAGAGAAGTGAGATGAAAAGGTGCAAATAAAAACATCACTAATGTGTTACAGAGTTAATGTCATCTATCTTCAGACAAAATTTCAGTAAAATTCTACACAAGTGCTTGGTTCTTAGTGATTCAACGATGTAGGGAACATTGGGGCATGTATGCATAGTTCTTTGCTAATTCCAGGTCAGAAGAGTTATAAATAAAACAGGAAAGAGAGAGAAGAGAAGAGAAGAAAAAGAACCCAAACCCTGAAACAAACAAACTTTTTTTTTTTTTTAAGAGGAAAACCAGTGGCAAGAATGTCATTTCTGGTAATACTGATTGAAAAAAATTTACTAGTTAAACTAGAACTTTCATTTCCCCTGATTTAAATGAGGCCTTTTTGCATATGTGTAAAGAAAGAGAAGGATGGGTTGTGAAAGCAGGGATTCCATTCATGTGCTAGAAACGATGTATACATTATCTTCAGGAAGACTCAAGTATGTTCCTGAGTGATATACATAAAGATTTATATATTAAAAAAAAAGAAAGAAATGAAACAAATTTTATTTCTGGGTAAACAAAGAACCTAAGTTTGGAATGAGAATGTATAAATTTAGCAGAGATTGGATGCGTTGGTTAGATAGACTGTGGTGCAGTTGTTATCTGCTGAGGTTATTTTATGATGGCTGCATTTTCCCTTGAAGCCAGACCCCATATGGGGTGGGATGACAAAAGCCTCATATATCTCACTATCATTAGGCTAATGAGATTGGTCAAGGCCACATGCATTCTAATTCTTGGCAAAATTTAAGATAAATCTAGTAAGCCATTCTAATAGCTTTGTGCTGTTCTGGGGAAGAAGTAAAAGAACTAAGCAGTGAACAAAAGCAAATCTTCAAGTGCATGAGGTTCTATTTCAGAAATACTGTTGCATTATCAAAATGATTCTAAGAAAGGTTATTATTTATCCACATGATTGTAGAATTTTATGATCACAGAAAAAATTTTAATCAGATATTTATGAAAATCCAATATGGAAACAGAAAACAATGCAATGATTGTTTCTTAAGCATTCATTTTATACACAAAAGTCTTTTAAAGTTTAAAGTTTTTAAAGTTTTGGGCGCCTGGGTGGCTCAGTTGGTTAAGCGACTGCCTTCGGCTCAGGTCATGATCCTGGAGTCCCTGGATCGAGTCCCGCATCGGGCTCCCTGCTCGGCAGGGAGCCTGCTTCTGCCTCTGACCCTCCCCCATCTCATGTGCTCTCTCTCTCTCATTCTCTCTGTCTCAAATAAATAAATAAAATCTTTAAAAAAAAAATAAAAAAAATAAAGTTTTTAAAGTTTTTTAAAAAAAGGTAAGAGTTTTGAAGATTATGATGCATGGATATTGAAAACAGGTTGATTACTTCAGAAAGTTTATTCTTGAACTGAGGCCAACTTTTGGAAATGATAGCTAATTTATAACTGCTAATTGTTTTTTTCTATTGGTAGGTAATAACTACATAGTACTTTCTATAAAGCAGAGGCCACTGGTGAAAAATGTTCAGATTGTTGTCCAAAGGCTGAAGTTATGATTCAGTGTAGAGCAACACCCAGTAATAAATGAAAGTACAATCTGCAGTATATTACAAATGAGTCAATTTAAAGCCACGTGTGGGACCCTCTAAACACAGTTGTAGCTACACAAAGTGAAGTGGAGAGTTTAGAAATTATCTGGTACATTTATCAGCTTAGGCAGTCACTGTGGATAATTTAAGTCCTACAACCCTTCTTCTCTCTGAGAATTAGGTATTCTTGGCCTTAATAACCTATATAATGGCTTTAAATTTATATATCTCTTTTCCTGATTTGGCTGTAGTGGGCTAAGGAAGCCAAGATGGATGGGTTGGTGAATATTTACTTCCCCACATTTTAACTCCCTAGGTCTTAGAAAAAATATATATACTACTAATTTTTCCAGAACAACTCCCGTTGTACGTCTTACTGATGGTAGTTCAGTAGCATCACATCGACACAATATTATTATAACAGATTCAATTAGAGAGTGACATTATAGTGCTGGGCCCTGTGCTCATTAAGAGACTTCACACAGAAAGTCATTCCTACTAAGAAATTTTCTAAAATTATAAGGGTTGAGTTCAATTCAATTCAATACTGAACGAAAAGCCTATTGAAGCATTAAAATTGTACAATGTTTTGTAATTACTCACTATTCTCAGGATATTTAATGCTGCATTTTGCACCTAGTACTGGATGTTGTTCCAAATGCAGTGCATCCCCATGAGTGCTCCAATATTTGACCAAAGAAAACAGCAACAACAAATGAATATTTTGAGGAAGATATTAACAGAACTAAAACAGAACCAGACATTTGGGGTGATATTTATAAAAATATTTTATAAGCATAGGTAATAAAATCCATTAATGTTCTCAGTAAGTTGTCATTTTACCAGCAAAAGAAATATGCTCAGTCTGATTAAAAATACTGAACTAATTTTTATAAGTCTTGAATCTTCCAATTCTCTTCTTGCCTGTGATGTTAATGATCCAAACAAAGTCAAACTGTTGAAGATTATGCACAATTTGACTTCATCTTATTGTTTGAAAGTACAAATGCAGGGATTTTTTTTCCAGCATGCCATTATTAACAGAATTAGTGCTATTTCAACTTTTTTACTTTCAATTACTTTGCTTTGATTTGTTATTTTGTCAGTAGTGTGTCCATGAAATTACCCCTCACAGGCAATTTAATAATTTCACACACCCTGATGTTAAATTATTTACAAGTACTATGGTCAACTTCCACAGGGCCATGGATTATTGGATATTCCAGGCAGTAACTCAATAATTCTATTCCATTCTTTTCTAATGTTTTCTTCTTAGAAGCAAGTTATACCTTATAATTGTTGTCAAGACATGAAGCTGAGAACCTTAATTCTCATTTTAGTATGTCTTTAAGTTATTTCAAATATATTTGATTAAGATGGGTATTGCACACTTGATTTCAGTTCCCTAGCCTGACAAAGAACACTGTTATACATGTGTAGGTTATAGGATATTCTTTAGTGAGCCCTGAGATACCTACAATACTGATGAAGAGCTAGAGACTCATGTAAGCTCTGAGACCTTATAGCTTTCATTCAGGGAGCTGCCATCAGATGGCTGTGGCAAACTCGAAAATTGCCTTGTACTTCCTTTCTTCTCCAGGGACTAGTGGTTGAGGAAGAGGGATTTACTCATAACTGAAGTTTTTGTCTTCTAATTAATCTCTTTGTTTAAAAGAAATATATTGAATTAAGAAAATCTCTTTATGATGACTAAGCAAAGAATTTTAGCTTAGGGACACTGTGTGACTCAGTCATTAAGCATCTGCCTTCAGCTCAGGTCATGATCCCAGGGTCCTGGGATCGAGACCCGCATCGGGCTCCCTGCGCCGCGGGAAGCCTGCTTCTCCTTCTCCCACTCCCCCTGCTTGTGTACCCTCTCTCGCTGTCTCTCTCTGTCAAATAAATAAATAAAATCTTTTTAAAAAAAAGTATTTTAGCTTGAAACAAGATTTAAGATATAAAACATCTCACAGCTCATTCGATAGTATTTTCTCTATCAAGATTGCTATTTACTTGTATATTACTGTTTCTGTTGTTCACCTGTTTACATATAAGTCTATCTATAACTCTGTGTCTTTGTGTCTTTGGATCTTTTTCTCTAAAAGCTTCCCTTCTGGCTACTTGGGAGGCTTGCCAGAGGTGAGTGGGCTATCAGTCACTTTAGGTGCTAGTCTTTGATTTTTCTCACTTATATGCTTGGTGGTGACTCTCCCTGTTTCTGAAATGTAGCAGCTGGAACAGTGACTTGAGCATGTCATTTCTCTGTTCTTGATTCTTCATGATTCTTCTGAAGTAGGAGGCATTCTTCTCAAAGAATGGTAGCTGTGTGACTAGCTTTCTTCTTATAAGTTAACATGCTGTTAACTCACTCTCAAATCTCCCTTCTGAACATGAGAAGGATTTCCATAGTATAGAATTGGAATTAAAATAGAGCTCTGAAGGCTCCTAGAAATCTTCAGTTTGTTAGATTATTAGTATACCTTTCTAGAATTTTTTTGAGACATACTCTATTTTTTTAATTTTTTTTATTATGTTCAGTTAGCCAGCATGAGACATATTCTATTTAGATGACCATCTCGTAGACCAAGTACCTAGTGATGAAAAGGAAACATGGCAAATATATTTTGGGGAAGCTTCTTTACCGCTCTTTGCAATATTACATCACTTTGGCCATAGAAGTATGGCTGATTCTTTTTCAAATTGCCATGGATTCATGTGTCTAGTATGTGGAAGACTAGTTAATGGTATTTTGTAGACATTATCAATGATGAATCATGCACTTCCACATGCAACCCAACAGCTAACATGAACTCAGTTTAATAATGATTAAGTTCATATAACCATAATGTATTATTAAAATAAGAATAACAGCATGTGAAAGCTGCCGTCAACTCAAGACATTCCTGTTTATGAGCTAACAACAAATCTTCCTTCCCTAAAATTGTGGGAATATGAAAGCACATCCGCATTGTACCCCAGTGCTGTGTGACAACCAAATTTAATAGAATAATTTCAGCCTCAGTAAGCTCTAGTATTGTGCCAACATTTGTTTATGAATTCCAAACTTTAGAAACATTTAATAAACCATTCAAGAGGATATTTAGTAGCTTTTAATAATTTGTAAAAACAGATTTCCAGGCAATTACCCATATGAACTGAGGAAAGGACTTGTAATTTTATAAGGTCCATGGCTCATCAGGCTGGCCCTGTGTGAGCTGACAACCATGCACATACTTGACAAGTACTGTTTTGTTTGAACCCTCTTTTTTTAAGATTTTATTTACTTGAGAGAAAGAGAGAGCTCAAGCATGAGGGGGGAAGTGGGGGAGGTAGGTTGGGGTAAGGATGGGGGTGGGGAAGGATGGGGGGTAGGGGGAGGGGCAGAGGGAGAGAGAGAGAAGCAGACTCCCTGCTGAGCAGGGAGCCTGACTCAGGGGCTGGATGCCAGGACCCCAGGATCATGACCTGAGCTGAAGGCAGACACTTAACCAACTGAGTTACCCAGGTGCCCCTTGAACCCTCTTTTTTCAGATGAAAAAAAAATGAGGCCTACTAATGGAAGTGGTTTGTCAGGTTGCACTAAAGATAAGTATTTTTCTCTTTTTTTGGTGAAGTACATGCTTAAGAATCTGAACTTATAGGTTATATGCTGAACCCAGTTACCTTATTTCTTAAAAAGCTTTTGTTTAAGAGCATCTGTAAATAGGGATTTCTCCCCATAATGAAGCCATTATAAGACAATTCTGATTGTTTGAAAGTTGAGTTTAATGTTAGGCTGAAATCTATCTCCTGGTAACTTCTGTTTATTTTTCCATTTGTGGGGGTCAGATAAAGTTTGTTTTGCCAACACATTTGTCTGAGTCTTTCAGGCCCATGATATGTGTACATCTGCATTAATTTTCAAAGTAATAAGAATAAAATTTTTTGGAGTCAAATCTTTCTTCTACAGTTATCTGCATTATATAAATTGTCCAGAAAATTTATTTCCAAAGAGAGCTATTTCCCTATTACTATGCAATTTGCTTTGAGATGGGAACAGCCCAGGAAATGATAGGGTTTATATTTATTTACTTACCTAATAGGAAAGCAAGCTGACACAGAGAGATCATCTTTGGCCCAAATCTCTGATAATTTGCTCAAGACTAAATATTTGAGAACTCCAGAATTCAGAAATTCCAACTCCTTCACCAGGTATTTTTGAAGTACTTGAATACTGAATAATTTATATATATATATGTATATATATATATTTATTTCTATATAACTTTCTATCATTTCTATCAATGACTCTTTTGCTCCTACCATCAGTATATTTTCAGGAAGCACAAACAATATTTTGATGATGTAGTTCTAATATTGGGAGTTTGTTAAAATAGTGATGTGCAATCATTTTTGTCAAAAGCAGTCTAGAAGTCTTATCTGTCAGAAGCAGTCAACCAGTAGGCAATTTTTCAAGAGGTAACCTAAAGTGCTGAATAAGACTTGCAAATAGGAAAAAAATGCTATATCACTGGGGTAGAGGTAAACTCAGAGCCCGGGTGCTATTTGTATTTCTTCAAAGGTTATGGGAATGACAGCTATTAGCAGGCTGAAGGTACAATTCTTTAAGAACTAATGCACAACAGTCTTTGCTGCCTTTTGCCCTAAAATCTCACATCACATTTTATTTAGTTAGACAGCTATTGAACTCAAAAGAACTTTGGAGTTTCTTTCAAGTTTCTTTTTCTACCTTTCTCTTTTTGGTGTTATAAATACACTGAATCTCTTGGGCACCATTTGAATTATTCTGTTAAATTCTACAAGATCTCATTTCTGGAACTTCCCCTATTATGAAGACCACTGTTAAATCTTAAGGGCAAAGCCATGGTTATAGAAACAAGAAAATAAGGATGTATTAAGATAAATAATTTAGATGAAGAACCATTGCTCAATTATCTGCTAAAATGCTGGAGAATGTAGCAACATTGGGTCTAAATATATTTGTAGTATTTAAATAAGTAAAATAAAATATAAAAAAAATGAACACCCTATGGAAATCATATTTAGTTCTACTGAACTGTTTTTTTTGGAAGCATTTGTCTTAAGTCTTTAGCTAATGGAAAGACAGAATTTTTTTAACAATTAAAAAATTGTCCAACTGAATTTAGAATATCTACAATTGCAACTGAACAGGTTGCCCAATTGTTTCAATTAACTGGTAGAGTTTTAAAGTGTGTATTAATTGGGACACCTGGGTGGCTGAGTCGATTGGGCCTCTGACTCCTGGTTTTGGCTCAGGTCGTGATCTCAGGGTTGTGGGTTTGGGCCCTGTGGGGGGCTCCATGCTCCAAGAGAGGAGTCTACTTCAGATTCTCTCACCTTCCCACCTCCCCTCCCCCTGATCACACACACACAGGAGCGCTCTCTCTCTCTTGCTCTCTCTCAATGAATGGATAAAATCTTTAAAAAAATTTTTTTAATAAAAAATAAAATGTGTATTAATTTTATCTCTTCCATATTAAAGAGTATTATTCTTTGAGAGAGAGAGAATCCAAGGAATATGAGATTTAAAACTGCTATTTCTTACCTACATCCACTGAAGGTCACTTTATCCAAGGGTAAGGCTTTTCTTTCTCTTTTATTTTTTATTGAAGTTGGACTACAGCCTGCATAGACTTTCTTTTTCCTTTAAAGATACTGTTTTCTGCCTAATTGTGCCCAGCTTCATTTATACCCTGAAAAGGACTGTGTTTGAGCTTACAGGCTCAGGAGACTCTTTCACTCAATAGCCAAACTCCGGCTACAGCCCTTTGGGATATTTGAGTAAATGTAAGTGAAAGCTCCTTGTGTTTGTCTCTGTGTTTCTTTTAAACAAAAGTTTAACTCAGGACACTATGGGAATATTTAAAGAAATTTATCTGTACAACTGTCTTCTAGATAAGATCTGAAAAATACTTTTTAGCCTGCAAAAGTACTCATCAGTCAGCAGAATTTCCAATAGCACTTCTGATGTTTTCCAGCCACCTTCTCCCCATATTAATAGGTAAAGAAACTACATCTGCCTACAGGAGATAATGATATTCCCTTGAAATTTTCCATAAAAACAGCAAAGAATTAAAAAGAAAAGGGCAAACCAAGGATAGCAAATTGATTTCACTTCCAATAGAATGCCAATTGCAATCACTTAATGATTGTGGCACCAATTACAGGCTAAGTCAGATGAAGAGAATGCATTCAGTGGGAAAGCATGCTATGATTGAATTATGATGTCTGCCACAGGCATGAAGAACAAGTCCCATATTTGAACATAGGTTTAGTGTTGGCACATTCCACCTCTAGCTTGAATCCTCAACATCAGATTTGTATAGGTCTCTAAATAGTGACCTGTTTGGTATTCTGATCTACATCATTCATCTTCTCTTAGTTTGGGCTGCTTAGGCCCAACTGAAGACTCAAGTTATCAGACTCTAAGGCCATTGGATCCCTACAATAAGTGAAATGTTGGAATCTGAGTAATAACTAAAGGTTCAATAAGAGGCCAGCTTTGTTCACTTAGTGCTCAAGTCCCAGAACTAGGGCTATGGCTTTGATTTTATGAGCATAACCTTACTTTGTGTTACAGCTCTATTTGAACAGCCTGGCTTCCTCTCCATTGGAACCTTGTGTATGGTACTCCAGTGATTTTTTGAACTACTTTGGTTTACCTTCTTTTTAGGGAATAGAGCCTTGGTACAGACCACAGACATGTAATCAGATGTTACATAGAAAGCTAGGAACTTCCAAGACCTCTGTCTCTGTGCAGCTACGATCCCTTAAAACCAGGTCCTTCATACCTCATCTTCACTGTTACTGGGATTGACTCATTTCCTGGTCTGGTCAAGGAGGCTAGACTGTTAGCCTGATTTTGCCACAAATTGATCTGCTGCTCTAATGGCTCCTTTTTGTTTAGATCTTGTGCCTTAGTTATCTTTCAGGCTTTGAACCACCCTAGCTTTTATTAATTTGTGGATTGAACTCACAGTGCCTTACATGCTCTTCAGTTTTATTGAATTTGTTGCAAAAATAGAGATTGGCATTTCTATTGTATATGTGGTTTAAGACTGAAAAAGAAATAAGTTATCCAACTGGGTAAATATATTAATAGGGATTCCAGTGACATGATATAAGGCAAATCAAAGGAATTTATTTTAAATGTAGTAGTGGGTTAAAAAAAAAATGCATTGAATAAAGTCAGTCCATACCTGGAATAGAAATCCTATTCTAGACTATCACATTAAATGAGACAGACTTCTCCCAAAAATGAAAGTCTGCTGAAGAAAATTGGAGAATTGAATATAAAAATGGATAAGGTGCAGGTGGCTGTTACTTTGAAAAAAAAAAAAGACTCCAACTTGTAGCGATGGAGATGAAGAACCTGGAGAGGAGAATGCTGATCTAGTGAAGCAGATGGTCCAAACAAACACGAGCTAGGAAAACAAAGCAGAAAATCTGGGAGGAGAGCCAATATCTACAATGGACTAATAAAAGCGAACAAACACCTCGGCAACCGTGTCCTACAGCTAGGAACCCGGATTGGCACTACTCACCTCATTGTCTTGGACGTATCAGAAAAAGCAGAGGGATCACCCGTCTGTATATACTCACATTCACTGTGGACCAGCGATCACTGGAGAGAGTTAGAATCCTCCTGGTGCTAGGAAGGCCGAAGGCTCTGCAGGCTTGCATATTAGCTATGGCTGGTGCTGTTTTTATTTTAAATATATCAGCAAACTAAGGAATTACTTAAGATATTACATTAAGAAGTCATAATCTACAGGGGGAACCTTTAAAGAAGGATGGGGAAAATGAACAAATGCCTTATTTAGGGATCGACTTTTGTATCATATTTTCATAAATAGTTATGTTTTTGGATAGGTAACAGACACTTTGAGAGGTTCTTAAGAGGAGAGAGAAGAACACATTGAAAACTCCCTTGCTCTATGTAGTGCTGCACATATTAATTCAATGAATGATTATTTTTTAATGTTTCAGTAGTGTGATCTTAACACTGCATTCTGTGGTTAATTCTATGCAATAAAAAATCATAATATAACCATGCTTGACTACATTATTTTTGACTGTTTGCAGTTTATATACTGTTCATATTTTACAATCGTAACATAGAAGTTGGGATCTTTGGAGATAGTCAGATCTGTACTTGAATTACCCACTAACTTGCTGTGTGACTTTGGACAGGTTACTTAACCTCTCTAAACTTCATCTCCAAATTGAGGATAATAATACTTATCTCAAGAAAGTATTAAAACTATGAAATGAAATACACATGGAGTGTGGAGCAAGCTATCAATAACTGAGAGCTATTGACATTTTTCTTTCAGTTAGTGCTACATATACATAAAATAATCATGTAATTATTAAAATATTTCCTATAAACTAAAAATGAAACCTCTAGTAACTAATTAATGATGCTATTAATATTTTGAGGGTTCAGACTTTGATAATATCACATTATCAAACTTTAGACCTGTCTAGAACTTGTCTAATTTGGGAAAAAAGAATAGTCTGATTGATAACTGCATCTATGTGGGCAAATGGAGATATGAGGAATCATCTGCTAAATTAGGCCTAGCAGTCAACAGACTTTCACACCTTGATCCCAGACACTATGACAAAAGGCATGAGCATTTACTTTAGATAGATATTGCTAAGTTGTCTTCCAAACGATTGTTATCAATTTGCATTACTACCAGAAATGTAAACAAAACAAAACAAAACAAAAACTGTTGTTTTACATGCTTTTTATTTTTTACCAATTTTGTGGGTAAAACATTGTATCTCATCATTTCCTTGGGCATTTTCCTATTTATTAGTGAAGTTGAGCATATTTTTAATATGTTATTGCTATTTACCTAGTTTCTATGAATTGTTTGATCTTGTGCTTTGACTACTTTTCTATTCAATTATTTGTTTTTCTCATTGATTTATAGAAACCTTTTATATAGATAGTGATTAATAAGGTATATAGCAAATCCTCATTCCTGATGTTATTTGCTTTTTAATTTTTGATTGTTATCTTTTAGTCCCTAGAAATTATTACTATTTAGTTTAGTGTGTCTTTTCCTATAAGGCCTCTGGCTTTTATATCTAATTTAGGAAGATATATTTTTTTAATGTTTTAAATTAACATATAGTGTATTATTTGTTTCAGGGGTACAGGTCTGTGATTCATCAGTCTTACACAATTCACCGCGCTCACCATAATACATACCCTGTCCAATGCCCATCACCCAGCCACCCCATCCCTCTAGGAGAATCTTTTAAAATCCAAATTTAAAGACAAATCTGTATTTTAACTGCTTTTAAAGGTTTAAAAAAAGTCTAGATTTTTATCTCCAATTGATTTTTAATATATCACAAAGAAGTCTAAATTAATAATTCAACTTAATATTTTCTCTGTAAGAATACCCATTCCTCCTCATGTAATTTTGAGCAGTACAATTTTTCCCCACTCATCTGCATATTTCATATGTTAGTATTGTATATTTCTGTGCCCTGTGCCAATAACGTCTTTTTTAAATTTTTTATTATTATGTTAATTACCATACATTACATCATTAGTTTGTGATGTAGTGTTCCATGATTCATTGTTTGTGCATAACACCCAGTGCTCCATGCAGAACGTTCCTCTTTAATACCCATCACCAGGCTAACCCATCTTCCCACCCTGCTCCCCTCTAGAACCCTCAGTTTATTTTTCAGAGTCCATCGTCTCTCATGGTTCGTCTCCCCCTCCGATTTCCCCCCTTCATTCTTCCCCTCCTGCTATCTTCTTCCTCTTTTTTTTTTCTTAACATATATTGCATTATTTGTTTCAGAGGTACAGATCTGTGATTCAACAGTCTTGCATAATTCACAGTGCTCACCATAGCACATACCCTCCCCAATGTCTATCACCCAGCCACCCCATCTCTCCCACCCCACCCCCCACTCCAGCAACCCTCAGTTTGTTTCCTGAGATTAAGAATTCCTCATATCAGTGAGGTCATATGATACATGTCTTTCTCTGATTGACTTATTTCCCTCAGCATAACACCCTCCAGTTCCATCCACATCATTGCAAATGGCAAGATCTCATTCCTTTTGATGGCTGCATAATATTTCATTGTATATATATATATATATACCACATCTTCTTTATCCATTCATCTGTCGATGGACATCTGGGCTCTTTCCACAGTTTAGCTATTGTGGACATTGCTGCTATAAACATCGGGGTGCATATACCCCTTCGGATCCCTACATTTGTATCTTTGGGGTAAATACCCAGTAGTGCAATTGCTGGATCGTATGGTAGCTCTATCTTCAACTTTATGAGGAATGTCCATACTGTTTTCCAGAGTGGTTGCACCAGCTTGCATTCCCACCAACAGTGTAGGAGGGTTCCCCTTTTGCCACATCCCCGCCAACATCTGTCATTTCCAGACTTGTTAATTTTAGCCATTCTGACTGGTGTGAAGTGGTATCTCATTGAGGTTTTGATTTGGATTTCCCTGATGCCGAGCGATGTTGAGCACTTTATCATGTGTCTGTTGGCCATTTGGATGTCTTCTTTGGAAAAATGTCTGTTCATGTCTTCTGCCCATTTCTTGATTGGATCATTTGTTCTTTGGGTGTTGAGTTCAATAAGTTCTTTATAGATTTTGGATACTAGCCCTTTATCTGATATGTCATTTGCAAATATCTTCTCCCATTCTGTCAGTTGTCTTTTGGTTTTGTTGACTGTTTCCTTTGCTTTGCAAAAGCTTTTTATCTTGATGAAGTCCCAATAGTTCATTTTTGCCCTTGCTTCCCTTGCCTTTGGCGATGTTTCTAGGAAGAAGTTGCTGCGGCTGAGGTCGAAGAGGTTGCTGCCTGTGTTCTCCTTTAGGATTTTGATGGACTCCTGTCTCACATTGAGGTCTTTCAACCATTTGGAGTCTATTTTTGTGTGTGGTGTAAGGAAATGGTCCAGTTTCATTCTTCTGCATGTGGCTGTCCAGTTTTCCCAACACCATTTGTTGAAGAGACTGTCTTTGTTCCATTGGACATTCTTTCCTGCTTTGTCAAAGATGAGTTGACCATAGAGTTGAGGGTCCATTTCTGGGCTCTCTATTCTGTTCCCTTGATCTATGTGTCTGTTTTTGTGCCAGTACCATACTGTCTTGATGATGACAGCTTTGTAATAGAGCTTGAAGTCTGGAATTGTGATGCCACCAGCTTTGCTTTTCTTTTTCAACATTCCTCTGGCTATTCGGGGTCTTTTCTGGTTCCATACAAATTTTAGAATTATTTGTTCCATTTCTTTGAAAAAAGTGGATGGTATTTTGATGGGGATTGCATTGAATATGTAGATTGCTCTAGGTAGCATTGACATCTTCACAATATTTTTCTTCCAATCCATGAGCATGGAATGTTTTTCCATTTCTTTGTGTCTTCCTCAATTTTTTCATGAGTATTTTATAGTTTTCTGAGTACAGATCCTTTGCCTCTTTGGTTAGATTTATTCCTAGGTATCTTATGGTTTTGGGTGCAATTGTAAATGGGATCGACTCCTTAATTTTTCTTTCTTCTGTCTTGTTGTTGGTGTATAGGAATGCTACTGACTTCTGTGCATTGGTTTTATATCCTGCCACTTTACTGAATTCCTGTATGAGTTCTAGCAGTTTTGGGGTGCAGTCTTTGGAGTTTTCCACATAAAGTATCATATCATCTGCAAAGAGTGAGAGTTTGACTTCTTCTTTGCTGATTTGGATGCCTTTTATTTCTTTTTGTTGTCTGATTGCTGTGGCTAAGACTTCTAATACTATGTTGAATAGCAGTGGTGATAGTGGACATCCCTGCCGCATTCCTGACCTTAGGGGGAAAGCTCTCAGTTTTTCCCCATTGAGAATGATATTCGCTGTAGGTTTTTCATAGATAGCCTTTATGGTATTGAGGTATGTACCCTCTATCCCTCTACTCTGAAGAGTTTTGATCAAGAAAGGATGCTGTACTTTGTCAAATGCTTTTTCTGCATCTATTGAGAGGGTCATATGATTCTTGTTCTTTCTTTTGTTAATGTATGGTATCACGTTGATTGATTTGCGGATGTTGAACCAACCTTGCAGCCCAGGGATAAATCCCACTTGGTCATGGTGAATAATCCTTTTAATGTACTGTTGGATCCTATTGGCTAGTATTTTGGTGAGAATTTTTGCATCTGTGTTCATCAGGGATATTGGTCTGTAATTCTCCTTTTTGATGGGGTCTTGGTCTGGTTTTGGGATCAAGGTAATGCTGGCCTCATAAAATGAGTTTGGAAGTTTTCTTTCCATTTCTTTTTTTTTGGAACAGTTTCAGAAGAATAGGTATTAATTCTTCTTTACATGCTTGGTAGAATTCCCCTGGGAAGCCATCTGACCCTGGGCTTTTGTTTGTGGGGAGACTTTTGATGACTGCTTCAGTTTCCTTAGTGGTTATAGGTCTGTTCAGGTTTTCTATTTCTTCCTGGTTCAGTTTTGGTAGTTGATACATCTCTAGGAATGCATCCATTTCTTCCAGGGTATCTAACTTGCTGGCATAGAGTTGCTCATAATATGTTCTTATAATTGTTTGTATTTCTTTGGTGTTGGTTGTGATCTCTCCTCTTTCATTCAGGATTTTGTTGATTTGGGTCACTTCTCTTCTCTTTTTGATAAGTCTGGCCAGGGGTTTATCAATCTTGTTAATTCTTTCGAAGAACCAGCTCCTAGTTTTGTTGATCTGTTCTACTGTTCTTTTGGTTTCTATTTCTCTGATTTCTGCTCTGATCTTTATTATTTCTCTTCTCCTGCTGGGTTTAGGCTTATTTGCTGTTTTTTTTCTAGCTCCTTTAGGTGTAGGGTTAGGTTGTGTATTTGAGACCTTCCTTGTTTCTTGAGAAAGGCTTGTATTGCTATATACTTTCCTCTTAGGACTGCTTTTGCTGCATCCCAAAGATTTTGAACAGTTGTGTTTTCATTTTCATTGGTTTTAATTCTTCTTTAATTTCCTGGTTGACCCATTCATTCTTCAGTAGGATGCTCTTTAGCCTCCATGTATTTGAGTTCTTTCTGACTTTCCTCTTGTGATTGAGTTCTAGTTTCAAAGCATTGTTGTCTGAAAATATGCAGGGAATGATCCCAATCTTTTGGTACTGGTGGAGACCTGATTTGTGACCTAGGATGTGATCTATTCTGGAGAATGTTCCATGGGCACTAGAGAAGAATGTATATTCTGTTGCTTTGGGATAGAATGTTCTGAATATGTCTGTGAAGTCCATTTGGTCCAGTGTGTCATTTACAGTCTTTATTTCCTTGTTGATCTTTTGCTTAGATGATCTGCCCATTTCAGTAGGGGGGTGTTAAAGTCCCCCACTATTATTGTATTGTTGTTGATGTGTTTCTTTGCTTTTGTTATTAATTGCCTTATATAATTGGCTGCTCCCATGTTAGGGGCATAGATATTTACAATTGTTAGATCTTCTTGTTGGATGGACCCTTTAAGTAGGATATAGTGTCCTTCCTCATCTCTTATTACAGTCTTTGGTTTAAAATCTAATTTGTCTGATATAAGGATTGCCACCCCAGCTTTCTTTTGGTGTCCATTAGCATGGTAAATGGTTTTCCACCCCCTCACCTTCAATCTGGGGGTGTCTTTGGGTCTAAAATGAGTCTCTTGCAGACAGCATATCGATGGGTCTTGTTTTTTAATCCAATCTGATAGCCTGTGCCTTTTGATTGGGGCATTTACCCCATTTACATTCAGGGTAACTATTGAAAGATAGGAATTTAGTGCCATTGTATTGCCTGTAAGGTGACTGTTACATATATTGTCTGTGTTCCTTTCTGGTCTATGTTACTTTTAGGTTCTCTCTTTGCTTAGAGGACCCCTTTCAAGATTTCTTGTAGGGCTGGTTTTGTGGTTGCAAATTCCTTTAGTTTTTGTTTGTCCTGAACGTTTTATTTCTCCTTCTATTTTCAATGACAGCCTAGCTGGATATAGTATTCTTGGCTGCATATTTTTCTCATTTAGTGCTCTGAATATATCATGCCAGTCCTTTCTGGCCTGCCAGGTCTCTGTGGATAGGTCTTTTGCCAGTCTAATGTTTCTACCATTGTAGGTTATGTATCTCTTCTCCCGAGCTGCTTTCAGGATTTTCTCTTTGTCTCTGAGACTCATAAGTTTTACTATTAGATGTCGGGGTGTTGACCTATTTTTTATTTTGAGAGGGATTCTCTGTGCCTCCTGGATTTTGATGCCTGTTTCCTTCCCCAAATGAGGGAAGTTCTCTGTTATAATTTGCTCTGATATACCTTCTGCCCCTCTCTCTTTCTTCTTCTTCTGGGATCCCAATTATTCTAATGTTGTTTCGTCTTATGGTATCGCTTATCTCTCGAATTCTGCCCTCGTGATCCAGGAGTTGTTTATCTCTCTTTTTCTCAGCTTCTTTATTTTTCATCATTTGGTCTTCTATATCACTAATTCTCTTTTCTGCCTCATTTATCCTAGCAGTTAGCACCCCCATTTTTTATTGCACCTCATTAATAGCCTTTTTGATTTCGACTTGGTTAGATTTTAGGTCTTTTATTTCTCCCGAGTGTTTCTCTAATAACTTCCATGCTTTTTTTAAGCCCAGCTTGTATCTTTAAAGTCATGATTCTGAACTCTAGATCCGACATCGTACTAATGTCGATATTGAGTAGGTCCCTGGCAGTTGGTACTACCTCTTGTTCTTTTTGTTGAGGTGATTTTTTCCATCTTGTCATTTTGTCCAGAGGAGAATAGATGAATGAGAGAACAAAATGCTAGCAGAGTAACAACGTCCCCAGAAAATATACTCTAAAAAAATCAGAAAAGACCTAAAGCCAGGGGAAAAGAAAGGGAAGGAAAGGAAAAAGAAAAAGAAAAAAGAAAAAGATAAAAGCAAACAAAAACAGAACAAAACAAATAAAAGCAGAATATGATCAAATATGATCAGGCTGGTGCATAGATCAGTGCTACACACTCGATTTGGGGTGTATTTTGGTCTGTTAGAAGAAAGTGCCTCCCAAAATTTTAAAGAAAGAAAAACTTATATATATATACAAAAAATAAGGGTTGATATGATGAAGGGATGGAATATGACTGTAAAGATGAAAATTATAAAACATTTTATGAAAGGAATTGATAAGAAGTTGTTTGAGAAAAGAAAGAAGAGGATTTAAAAAAAAAAAAAGGGAGAGAATGTGATCAGGCAGGAGACTAGAACAAAGCCATACACTAGAGATTTAGGGTATATTTTGATCTGTTAGAAGAAACTGTATCTCAAAAATTTTAAAGAGAGAACAATAAGCATAACTACTATAAAGGGATAGAATATGACTCTAAAAATGAAAAATAAAAATGTTTTTTAAAAAAGGGACTGATAAGATGTTGGTTAAAAAAGGGAAAAAGAAAAAGTAAAAAAAAAAACCAGTTAAAAAAAATTAACTTTTAAAGACTAAAGAATCATGGTAAAAGAAGCCGTGGATTCTATGTGCATTATTCCCCTAGCGCTGGAGTTCTGCTATTCTCATTGATGGGTAAACTTGGTCTTGGCGGGCTGTTCTTGCTAATCTTCTGGGTGAGGGGCCTGTTGCCGTGGTTCCCAAATGTCTTTGTCGGAGGCAGAATTGCCCCGCCCTTGCCGGGCCAGGCTAAGTAATCTGCTCGGGTTTGCTCTCGGGAGCTTTTGTTCCCTGCAAGCTTTCCATACAGCTTTGGAGGATGAGAATGAAAATGTCGGCCTCCCAATCTCCTCCCCGGAGGAGCCAAGAACTCAGGGCCCCGCTCCTCAGTGAGCCCCCAGAGAAAAGCAGTCAGTCACTCCCATCTCCCCGGTCTCCAGCCGCCCTCCGTTCTCACTCGGCCTGTGACTGAGCATCTCTATCTCTGGTACCTGACCCGGTGTGGAGTCTCCAAACCCAACAGATCCCTGTGGTGTGCTCCCGTGCCACTCCTCCTGGGGGAGGAAGGGGAGTCTCCCTGGATGTGCTGCTTGTTGGGTCCCCGCTGGAGGAGCAGTGGCCTGACTGTGCCCCGGATCATGGTTTATGGCAACCCCGAGCTGAGAGCCTGTACCTCGGCTCCCGTCTCTGCAGCTGGCTTCCCTGCTTCGATACCTGGGAGCTCTGCCACACTCAGGCACCCCCGGTCTTTCTGTGACCCCAAGGTTCCTGAGACCACACTGTCCCACGAGGGTTCCACCCCCTGCTTAGCCACTGAAGCAATGCCCCTCATCGGAGCAGACTTCTAAAAGTTCTGATTTGTGCTCCGCTGCTCTATCACTTGTCGAGGAAGACCCCGTCCCCCGTCATCTATCCTCCCGAATATTGCCTCGGATTCACTTCTCCGCACGTCCTACCTTCCAGAAAGTGGTCGCTTTTCTGCTCAGAGAGTTGTTGCTATTCTTTTCTTCAATCTCCTGTTGAGTTTGTAGGTGTTCAGAATGGTTTGATCCCTATCCAGCTGAATTCCTGAGACCAGACAAATTCCAGGTCTCCTACTCCTCTGCCATCTTGCTTCCCCCCCCCCAATAATATCTTTAAATGAATATGGCTTTATGGTGTATTTCAACATAGTATGGCAGGTGCTCACTCTTTATTCTTTTTTTTAAATGATAATCTCATATAATTCTTACTCTTTATTTATTATAAAGGTTTATTTATTATTTGTTTGAGAGAGAGAAAGGAAGAGAGGGGGCAGGGAGGGGCAGAGGGAGGGAGAGAAACTGAAGCAGGCTCTTTGCTGAGTGAGGAGCCTCACACAGGGCTGGACCCCATGACCCTGAGATCACGACCTGAGCCAAAACCAAGAGTTGGCACCCAACCAACTGTGTCACCCAGGTGCCCATAATTCTTATGCTTTTAGATTAAATTTAGAATCTGCTTATAAAATTCTGTTAAAAAACCTATTTAAATTAGATTGAGATTTCGATTAATTAAAAAATTAGTGAAGCTTTGACATTTTAATTATATGGAATCTGCCATGAAAGAAAAAAGTCTCTTTTTTGGCCTTATATACTATTACTTAGGTTTTCTAATTTTCTTCGTATGGATCCCTAACATTTCTAATTGCATCTATTCCTAGGCATTTGATAATTTTTTACTATTTGTAATATTGGGACCATTATTATCATTTACAAAATTATTGTTATTGTTTTTAATTTACAAAGAGTACTTTATTTTATATATATATATTTTATGTTCAGTTAACCAGCATATGGTACATCATAAATTTTTGTTATAGTGTTCAATGATTCATTAGTTGTGCATAACATGCAGTGCTCATATGTGGAACATAAGGAATATCATTTAAAAATGTTTAATTAATTGTACCAACTAATGTATTTAAGTATTTTTTTTAAAGTAATACATGTACAAAGTTTTCACATCAAGTAGTAAAAAATATCTTCCTTGGATGTACTGGAGACGGTTGTATGGGTCTCTTCACCACTTTGTGTTCAGGGATGACACATAGATAACTTTAATCAGCCTTGGTGGGAGTATTTCCACCACAGAAATTGGCTCATGCTACAAATTAGGGTTTTGGGTTTTTTCCCAGAGAGCATAATTTTAAACATTTACCAGCCTACCTCTGGGTCAGCACTACTGCACTCCAGTTCCCACCCCCAGAAACAAAAATTTTCAATATTTTTAGCAATTTCTTTGGCTATATGTTTCTAAATATCATGCTTTACTGGTAAGATTTTGTTGTCATTGTTCATTTGTTAGATATTGTCTTTCATATTTACTTTCTATCCTGCATGATGAGAATTTCACTTTTTTACATGGTCCCTCTCCTTCCCACCCCATTATAGTTATATAACATTTTAAGTTAACTCATTATTCAGGCACATTATTATGGCTGTGCTAATATTTTTCACATGAGTTGTATTATATTCTGTAACTTTGTTTCCATTCTTAGACAACATTTTTGTCCTTGTTCCAGTTAATAATTGTCTTATTTTTCTCTGCCTAGTTTTTTTTTATAAATCTACACTCACAACCAAATATGTGAAACTCCTCTCAATAAAGCAAAGACATCAGGTAGTTAATATTAGTTTGATTTCCTTTCTCTTGGACACATTCCTTCTGGTGCCCTCTACCACTGGTTCCATTCTGTTCTGTAGTTCTATAGTATAGCTTCCATCCTTGGGCTTTCCTTCACCATCATCTGGGAATTCCTTTTACTTCTGTCCACTAGGACTTCTCTTCCTTGGGCTATTCCTTTATTTTGAAGCACTCTCAATTAGCTTCTTCTAAGTTTTTTTTTTCCCCTGGGACTTTGCATGACTGAAAGTAACTTTATTCTTGCCTCATAATTGGTTGATAGTTGAACTGGGGATAGCATTACAATTTGGAAATCCTTTTTCCCTTGGAGTTTTAAAGGCGTTGCTTTATTATCTCATAGCTTCCAATGTTGTTGTTGTTGTTTTTTTAAAGTTGGATGCCATTCTCATTTCAAATTACTTGTAGGTGGCCCCTTTCATTCTCTCTGGAAAAGTTTAAAATCTTTTTTGTTTTATCCTGGGTATTCTTAAATCAAAATGATATGCCTCAGGTGGGCATTTTTTCCTTGATTTGGTAGGTTTTCTGAGAGGGGGAGTACATGACTGGTCCACTCTGGGATTTATTAATATTTTAAATTGGTTACTAATAATATATTGAAGAGCTTTTTTTTTTTTAATGTTGTCCTTTAGTTGGCCACTTGATTGAACTTTTTTATTCCAAAGTTTTCTGTTGATTTTCTTGGATATTCTAGGTAAGCAATACCATCACTAACAAATAATTTTTTCCTCTTATATTTCCATATTTATTCTTCATGTTTTCTTGTCTTATTTCATTGGCTAGGATATCTAAACCAATGGAGAATAGTAACAATAGTAGCAGATATCCTTTTCTTTTTTATGACTTTAATAGGAATGTTCCTAATATTTTGCTGTGGAGGTGCGGGCATATATTTTTCAAGTTGAGAAAGTTGCCTTCCATTCCCAGCTTAGTATAGCCAGCATCAGGAATAAGTGTTCAGTTTTTGCTAATTTATTTTGGCATCAATTATATATAATAAATACATATATGTATACATATATATAATTTTGCATTCTTGGATAACTCATTTAAAACTATGATATATTATTTTGTTAAGAAACTTGGATTGTTGCTAATATATTTTTTAGGAATTTCATATAAATACAAAATTTATGTTCAGAGACTACATTTTTCATGCTTTTCTCCTCCTGTTTTGTTATCAGGTTATGGTAGCTTTAAGAAATTTTCTGGCCAGCTTTCTGTTTTTAATCTGAGAATTTGACTAGTTTATTTAAATATCACTTGTATGAATTTATTGAGATTTTTAAATAAGCCTAACACATGTTCAGATTTTATAATTATTACAAAGGATAATTGGCAAAATGTGTAATTTCTGTCATACACAAAATTTATATATCTGCTCATTGTAAGCTTATTGATTATTATTAAAATGACTAAAATTTTATTTGGGGGTACTTTATTATTTTTATGTAGAGGTGTATTAATGTGATTATAACTTCTGAGAGTATCTTCTAATATATCTAAGACGGTTAACTTTGAATGCTGTGCTGATCCACAAAATCTAAACTTCTATGTGGATTATGCCTTTTATTAATATGCATATTGTTTCATTTAATGCTTTAGTCTCAGACCAATATTGCATTTTATCTGAGAATAGTAATATGTTCTCATAGAAGGCTTTCTTTGAGGTTCATAGACAACAACAGGCTGAAGTCTGCTCTTGGGGTAGAGAAATTTGGTATATTTCACTTATGGGCTTTACATACTACTAAGTTATCTCCTTGCCCTTTGTGGAAGTTTGGTTTGTTTTTCTCTCTGGCCTGGATATCTAGGCTAAGTGCCCTCTCAGGGAAGATATTCCTTTGTTTGGAAAGTAATTCTTAAGGTTTTATCCTGGGAAGCAAATGACAGTGTTTCTACATGCTTTGTTTTTTGTCTTGGAGAAGGAAGAGTAGGGACTGTTTGATGGATGGTCTTTTAATTGATTGTCCCCAGGATTGTCCTGCTCTTTGAATTTGCTGACTCAGCTTGCTTTCTCTGGCGCTCCTTTGGGAAGAAAGGTTCTCACCTTGGCAGTTGCCTGTTTTTCAGGCCGTTTAGGTTGACGTTTTCTCACTGTGATTTCTGTTTGTTTGAATTATCATTGTTCTCTTTTCTAGAACTATTTCTGGTTTGTTTATGGCATCCTTTCTTCTTGATGACTACAGTTAGTGTTGAACTGTTTTCTTAGGACCTATTTTTTTTTTTTTCTGCCATGTTGGAATTTATAAGAACATTTGTGCTCAATCTGCTATCTTGAATTGATCTTGTCACATGCTTTAAAAGACTAGGATTTTTTAAAATGAATATAAATTAGTTAAAATATCTAAGTATAAGAAATACTATGATAATTACCCTCCTTTCAGAGTGGTACCCTCAATCTTAAATTTGTGCAAGTTTTTCCCTTGCTTTTAGTAATGAATTTATACTATACGTTTATATCTCTAAACACAGTATCTAGTTTTGCATATTTTTTGTACTTTATATGAATGGAATGTCATCTTGGCAGCTTATGTTTTTGTATGTTTTTGCTTAACAAATTGAGAGATTCATCCCTGTTGATAAATGCAGTTCTAGTTTATTTGTCATTTTTGCAAATGTAGAGTTTTTCGCTGAATAAAGATCATACTTATACTCTTATTGGTGAAAATCTAAGTGATTTCTAGGGTTATTTTTATTAGATACAATACTGGTATGATTCTCTGACTTTTCTCCTAATGCACATGTGGCAGAATTCTCATATATATATATATATATATATATATATATATATGATTAGAATGGGTGGATAATGAGATACACATCTTTGATTTTGTTAGATAAGATTTTCACCCCAAAGGTGGTGTCTATTGCATTCCCAAAAGTCCTTTATAAAGTTTGCAAGCTTAGTATCCTAGGCAACATTTTGAAATTTTTAAATTTCTGCAAATATGTTGTACATAAGGTTCTATTTCATTTGCAGTTTTTTGATTACTAATGAGGTTGAGTATCTTTTCATATATTCATATTCCTTCTATAAAATCCTTCTTCATATCATTTGCATTCTTTATTGGCTTTTCGTCTTTTTAATTTATTTGTAGGATTTATTAAAATGAGTTTTAGACATCAATCCTTCTTTGATGACATGTACTGAACATCACACATACCACTAATATATTCCCTCTGGTTTTTGGTTCATCTTTTAATTTCTTCAAACATTTTCTTCATGGTTTGTGTTCTTTGTGTCTTTTTATGGCAATCTTTCCTTATCTTGAAATCTTAAAGTTGTTCTCTTATATTTTCTTCTACAAGCGTCAACATTTTATTTCTTATATTTGGATGTTTATTTCAACTGGAATTGAGTTTTTGGATATGTTATGAAGTAATTACATGATTTTCTGTTTTGTTTTGTTTTTTTTTTCCATATGGAGATCCCAGCACCATTATTGCCCCACTAATCAATAATTCCACCTGTTATATATCAAAACTTACATATATTTGTGGGTATAATTCTTTCTGTCCTATTTATTTCTTTGTCATCTTTTTGCTAATCCCATGTTGTGTTAGTTACATTTTTATAATAAGTGCTAAGGTCTACAGGGAAAATATGTCATCTCCTCTGTGTACATTTTAGTGTCATTTTGTCAAGTCCTCTGACAGTTCTGCAGATATTATGATTTTGATATGCATTAAAGCAATTAATTTGAAAACCTGACATTTTTAAATATAATCACACTATCCATGAATGTGGTCAATTCCTCTATTTTTAAAAATGTCTTCTTTAAGGTCTTTCAGCAAAGATTTCATTTTTTTCTATGAAGACGATGCGCCACTTTCCTTAGATGTGTTACTGGGTATTTATGAGTTATTTTATTTCTTATTATAAATGAATTTATTAGAGAGCTTTTTAAAACTCATTATGACTTAAATATAAATGCCATTGATTCATTTACATTTATCTCCTATCTAGCAATTTTGTTAAACTTGTATTAATTCTTATAATTTGTCTGTATATTGTTTCAGGTTTCTCTGTTTATAATCTACAAATAATGCCAATATTGTTTCTTCCTTTCCTATCTTGACCCATTTTATTGCATTTTTTGGTCTCATTTTCCTGGCTGTGGTGATAGAAAACATCCTTTTCTTGCTTTTAAAGGAAACATGAATGTAAGTTTTGTTATATTGTTTGTGGTTATATATTTTTTAAAGATTTTACTTATTTATTTATTTGAGAGAGAGAACACACAAGCGGAGGAAGGGACAGACAGAAGGGACAAGCAGACTCCTTACTCAAAGGGGAGCCTGATATGGAGCTCCATCCCAGGACCCCGAGATTATGACCTGAGCCGAAGTCAGATGCTTAACCGACTGAGCCACGCAGGCACCCCTTGTGTGTGGTTATGTTTTTTATTAAGTTCAAAGCATTCTCTTCTATTCCTAGGTTATGAATTGTTTGTTGTTTTTTTTTTAATAAATCTTGGATGTCAATTTAATTTTCTTATATGCTTTTTCTAATATATTAAGGAGATCATATGATTTTTCTTGTTAGATGTGTTAATATGATGAAATGCATTAATAAGTTTTGTACTGGTAAATCAGTCTTCATACCTGGAATAATACCTGGAATAATCCCAGTTTGGCCATAATATATATGTATTATTGAATTTAGTTTGTTGGCATTTTATTTGGCCTTTTGTGTCTATATTCATGAGTGGGTTTGTCTATAATTTTATTTTCTTGAAATGCTTTTGTCTGGTTTTGATATCTCTAAATGATTTAGTGAATGTTCCCTATTTTTTAGTCTCTAATGATATATATGTAACATTGGAATTATGTGTTCCTTCAACTTTAGTAGAAATTTTTTATAGGCGTGGTTTGTTTTTTTTTAATGTGAAGATTTTTATTTAAATTTTTTTTAAAGATTTTATTTATTTATTTGACAGAGAGAGACACAGCAAGAGAGGGAACACAAGCAGGGGGAGTGGGAGAGGGAGAAGCAGGCTTCCCGTGGAGCAGGGAGCCCGATGCAGGGCTCAATCCCAGGACCTGGGATCATGACCTGAGCCGAAGGCAGACACTTAACGACTGAGCCACCCAGTGCCCCTCAGGTGAAGATTTTTAACCACTGATTTGATTTCCTTAATGATTCAGGACTTTTTTTCTTCCTATATCAGTTCTGGTAAGTTATATTTCCTTTTAAGTAATTAGTTCATTTCATCTAATTTATCCTTAACCTATTAATTACTTACAATTGTGTTTAAAATTTCCAGTATTGTGCACTATCTTCTACTATGTGTAGTTATCTTCTAATTATTGAATCCTATCTTAATTTCCTTTTGGTCAAAATAAGCACATGGCCTATAAGAAACTGTCCAAACTTGCTCTATGTCTTTTCATTTTAAATTTACATAAATTCCTCATATACACTTGAGAAAAATGTTTATTTTCTTATTGTTGAGAGGAGACTTCTATATATTTTTATTAGATCAAATATATTAATTGCCTTGGAAACATCTGAATCTAGCTCATTTTTCTTTTGTTTGCTTAATCTATCAATTACAGAGAGAGCATATTCTATGAGGGTGGAGTTTAGAAAGCATATTCTATGATGGTGGAGTTGCCAATTTCTTGTTGTATTTCTATTAATTTTTGCTTTATATATAATTGAAGCTATGTTGATAAATACATGCAAGCTTCAAATTAAAATATCCTTGTCTTAGACTAAAACATTATTATTATGTGGTCCCTTTTTAACACTGTGCTCTTTTGTCTTAAAATCTGTCTTATGTGATATATTTATACCCTTTTGCTTTTGATAATATTTAATTGATTGATATTCTGTTTTTCCCGGGCACCTTGGTGGCTCAGTTGGTTAAGCGACTGCCTTCGGCTCAGGTCATGATCCCAGAGTCCTGGGATCGAGTCCCACATCGGGCTCTCGGCTCGGTGGGGGGCCTGGTTCTCCCTCTGACCCTCTCCCCTCTCATGCTGTTTCTCTCTCGCTCGCTCTCTAATAAATAAATAAATAAATAAATATTTAATATTCTGTTTTTCCCTCTATATACATCTCTTTAAAACAACCCAAAGCTAGATTTAAAAAAATTAAAATTCTGTCTGCACATCTTTGTCCTTAACTGTAGAGTTTAGTCCACTTACACTCATTGTGATTACCAATATATTTGATTTTTTTTTTTTTTACTCTTTTGGGGGCTTTTTATGTGTCATATGATTTTTTATAGTGTGTAAAAACTTATTTTTTAAATATTTTTCCCTTTATTTTAGAATTTACACTTGGACCCACCTTTTTTGCACAGACAAAACCACCATGCCTCTCCACACACATATGCACTTACAGATCCAAGACCAGAAAAAGCTATGTCCTTATTATCTCCCTTGTTCGATTTTTAAAATTTACTTTTTCACTGTAAAAGATTCTTTAGAGAGGGTTTTTTTTGTTTTTTGTTTTGTTTTTCCCTGGCTTTATGTGTTCAGGTTTCAAGTCTACTCCAAGTGGGCCAAGGCCTTGTTTCTTATCTCCTTTGGCAATTATTAGAAATAGATTTCTTGGGTTGCAGACACCCTTATAAAAGCTGCAGGCTTAAATTACTCCTAACAATTTTCTATTTACTTCTATTTTATTAATCTTTTATGAGTATTTTCCTTACTTCTTTGCAGAATTATCTATATATTTAAGAAGACTTAATTTTTAAAGTCCAACATTTTCAGTGTTTGGTAATGGGGATGCTCCAAGGATATCTAATCCACCATTTTTCCAGAAAGAGAAGTCCTACGTGCTCTTTTACTCTCTATCCCTTTTTTGTGCTATTCCCTGTATGGGTGAACAGGGCTTAAATTAAGGAGAGGCTGAGAAGCTGTGATGTGTCGTGAGTGAACTGGACATTGGGTAATAATACTTAGAGAAACACATCCACCTGGGGGTCTGTCTTCATCACACAGGAGCTGTGTTGCTGGTGTTTTTGGATACCTATACAAATAGGGTGCAGTGGATAATTTTTATTTTATTTTTTATTGAAAGAAGAAACAGATATGGTCTTTGACTGATATAGGAAAAATTTAATCCAGTGACTTTTGTTCTCAATGCTCTACCTGTAAGATTTGAGATTAAAATGAATTAGAAACCTCCAAGACTGCCTTTATTCTTCTTTTCCTAATGAAATTATTAGCTGAAAATATGACAAATTAAAAGATTGTTTCATGAAATATTAAGGCTTGCTAGGTGATTTTCATCTACATGGAAAGAACGGATTCAATTAAGGGAGCCTCTACCACATGTGATTTCTACAAAATTTGGAAGGTTGTCTTGTGATCTAAAGATACAGTCTCTTTGAATGAGCACTAATCAGGAAGATAAGCAGTCTGAAATTTAATATTGTCTTGATCATTGATGTAAGTCTGTTAGTTTCTATGTTACCATTTTTTCTTCTACCAATACCTGCCTAACCTTAGTCAAAGAGGTATGAGAATACAGTAGGGTTCCTGCAGCCCTCCTCTTTTTATGTTTAAAAATAATTGCCTGTTTATACATTACCATATGTTACCCTCTTTGCCACTGAATGCATATTTCTAGTTGCCATGTGGCAATATTCTTTTCCAGCCATTATTTCAGTTTTAACAACATGCCTGCCATTATTCATTAGTGTATAAGCAATGACTTAGAAAAAAGTAAATGACAATGCTGTGGTGACAAAGTTGGAAGTCATTAAGATGGACCAAAGCAGCAAATATTTAACCTTAATCAGACATTCATCATACTGATTATGAGTTCAATTGTGAAGAAAATGAACAAAATTAAACTGCATGAATACAATGTTGGAACTATATCATTGAAGACTTAGCCAAAAGATGAGATTTAATTTAGGACATTATAACTTTAAGTTGTCAAATAGAATTCCTCTGTATCTACAAGCTTTTGGATGACTGACTTTAGGATGTTTAACTGTGGTTCATCATTTTAAGTTTATATTTTATCTTTGTCACATGTTGTAATACTTGAAGGAAAATGTTTCAAAACAGTTCCAAATTAGACTGTCATCAACTCTCTGATCACTATCAGCATGTTAGAAGTGTTTTTCAGTACCACTTTTGCAAATGGTTATAATGGATAATTCATGGTTAAAATATTTATCTCATCCTCTTTTTTTGCATACTCTATAAATTATTGAGAGTGAGTATAATTTTCTTTTGGAGACTCCTACTTTGGCTTTTTCTTTTTTTCCTTTTTTTGTATTATTTTTCTGGCATACAGAACAATATAGGTCTATTTATCCTCACATACCCCACTCTATACCCTGCTCTTTCTTTCTCTCTCTTTTTAATCCCAGGAGGATGTTTAATTTTTAAAAATCCCTTGTAAGCTTTCACCAATCTATGAAGGACCTTTTCACTTTTTGGAGGTCTTATCTTCAGTCTCCACCTTTGCTTGACCTATCAGTCTTCCATGTTAAGCATACAGTGGGAAATTAACTTAAAATTTCCACAAGCAATAAATTATTATTATAGAACATAAAACATAAGAAAAAACTATAATGAAATTATCTATATCTCCACTACCCAGAAATAACTAATGTTACATTTTGATATATACTTCTTAAAGTATTTATGTGTGAATATAGCCATTATTTATCTTATATACAGAAATGAGTGGAATCATACTTAACCTATGGTTTTAAAATCTCATTTTATTCATTCAACATAGAGAACAACTTACATCATGGGTGTCTTTCCCTGTTGATAAATATACCTCTAAAATTTGTATTTTATATCTGCCCAAATTCAATTACATGGATGTGACAAGATTAACTCAACTAACTCCCAATTATTAGAAATTCAAGAAGTTTCTAATAACATCAGTTTATTAAACAAATGGCTTGAACTTCTACTTTGTGCAGGCCCTATTCTAGGCGTGGGGTTGCATAGTAAACAAAACAGATAAATTTCAACAGATATGGAGCTTATTGTTGGAGAGTAGCATTCAAATAGTCCCTCTTTAGGGGAAGTACTCCCCCTCATGATCACATAGGTACCTTAGTTTGCTGTCTGCAGATGATGCTTTCTATACAGCCTTAAGGGCAAAATGCCTTAGGTGTACTTCTCTATCTCTCTATCCTCTACTATGTAACTGTTAGGTTTTGATACTTTTGATTGCGGACTTTGATGGTTCAGAGAAATTAGTGTTCTTGTAGAAATCTAAATGCATAGCTGGAATTATTAGTATTATTAACTTCAGAGTCATCTCTTAATGTCACTCATTAAAAATAAATGCTCCTAACTGAATACATTTTAGTATATATGAATTACAATATAATTTTATCTGACTCTTATAGGCTATATACATTTCAGTAGTTGTTTTGGTGGTGGAATTTTAAAAAGCTACTTTGTACTCTCGTGTTGCTCTTTGTGACATTGCTCTATGTCCTCATAAAACAAGGAGTTTGACTAAATGATTTCTACAGTGCTTGTCAGCTCTGGACAGGGAAGCATTGCACTATTACAAAATAGTTCTTAAGACTTTAGCTCAAATAACTTCCCGTCTTTTTGGTATACACATATTCATGCACTCTCTCAGCTTTTGGTTCTGATTTTTCTTAAATATGTTATACTGTTTTTCTCAATCATAGGAGTAGCAGGATTTTCAATTAAGTATAGTCTATACAACAACCTAAACTTAAGTTTGGTTTCTCCTCTCTCAGTTCTGGGGAACATTTGCCCCTCAAAAGCAGAAGGGCAGCCCATCTACCTCCTCGGGGAATTTTCTTAACTGCTAAGTCAGCTCATAAGCTGATAGATGAAATTTTCAGAGGATTTTTCATTTTATCAGAAAAATGATGTACCATTGGACTTCATTTATTTTCTTGCTTTCATTTCTTATAATATAAAGGAGAATATTTCTCCCTCTATATACTTTTACATGGCCAGAGTCAACTATTATTATTATTAGGAAAATGTAGATTAAAAGTGTTAATATTAACATTTAATTAATAGTTAATATTAACAGTTAGTTAACCTTGTTTGAATTCATTGTAGGGAAGTTCAGTCAGTAATTAATTGGGCTTTCATTGCAATTTTGCTTTTTTGCCTCTCTCTTGATGTATAAATCTATTTTCAGAGGATGCAATGCCAGTAGGATAGCAGAAACCAAAGATTTCTCCAGCCCTTAATCTTGGCAAACTCTTCAAGTTGCATTTGGATAGTCTCAATTTCTTCTGCCATTTCTCCTGGGAGAATTCAGAATTAATGTTCAATTTTTTTTTTTCTTCCTGCAAAAACAAACTCTATTAGATTCTTTCAAGTGAGTCACTTACCACAGATTTCATAAGGTCAGATTCCAACTAGTATTTACATTTTTAATTGACATTCAGGAAGGATTTTTAGCTGGAGTTAAAGAGAAGAGGGACAAGCACTTATAGCTCAGCTGTTCTGAAAATGATCTGATTTTTAGAAGGCCACAAAATGAATATGATTATTTTATTATTCCTAATCTGAATTTAACCACATTTTACTAAAGGAACATATAATACATGTTCAATACCATATAGTGCCACATTGAGGGGACAAAGGGAAAACTCACTCCTTTGAAAATCTGTCCATCCCCAGATGTTGATAGAATGATTTGTGTGGCCCATGAAACATCCCATGAGGCATGTGGCAATTGCCACAGTGATTGTGGTCTCATCCTTGCCAATCTATTCATCCCCACTCAGGTCACCTCTTTGCTCAGCCACAGACTTTGTGTTTTGGGAGAGAGGATGTAGGTGTGATACCTCTCTCTATTCCAAGTCAATTCTATGGACATCTGTGACGGTTCATTCTGTCTCTCTGAGCTGTAGTTTTGGGTATTCAGGTTGGGAACAGGAAAGAAGGATCTGGGACAGTATCAGCTGGATGATTTTGACAAATTCTTCCTGGGGATAAAGGGGGATTCAGTTGGTCTAATAATCCCAGGGGAATGAAAGGCAAAGGGAGCTATATAGAAGACCCAAGGGCAAGAAACCAGAATTATCCAGATTGTTTATTGCATAATCAGAAAAATTCAGTTATCCATGAAGGCAAGACTTTCCACTCTGTCTTTTTTTTCTTTTTTGGAAATTAACCAATTTCTGAGTACGTGAAAAAAATATAGGAGATGGTAGTATCTGATCTCTAGTGCATAGCAATTTGCTGGCACAAATTAGATGTAAGATAAAATTTTATTGAATGAATGCTCTTCATCTAAATGATGTATATCATTGGCTTCAGTTTTGGTTTATGTCTTGGTTGCTTGTACAAGGCAGATTTATTTATCTATCAATCTGTCTATGCAGGAAATGTAGCAAGGTAGACTGTTCTAATTCACTCCTGATAATGTGAATAGTAGGAGTGATTGACAGTGAATTTTTAAATACTATTTGCTTTTGTATTACAAAAACACATAGCAGGTCCTTAGTAATATTTGTAGAATAAATGAATAATCAATAAAAACTTGTTTGTCTTAAACACTTAATATATGCTAGACACTGAGTAAATTACTTTATTTACATTATCTCATTTTACTTTTATTATTCTGTGAGTATTATAATCTCCATTGTAGCAATAAAGAAATGGACTCAAAGAAATTAAGTAACTTTACTAAGATCAGATAGCTTGTAAACAGCAGAGCCAGTATTTGATTGAGGTGTTCCTGATTCACTTTCTCATTATGCTCTTAACCACTCTACATGTTATCCATGAATTTATAGTTCTTCATTAATGGAGTTTTATTTTGATCCTCATTCTAATTATGTATGGCAGAGTAAGTATTGAATTTATACAGTTGCTGCCTTTTTGATTCAATAAATGCGTATTGAACTTTTATGTACATGATGTTGCCCTAGCTGCTAAAGGACATATAGTCTTAGCTACTTAAGAGCAGAAATTGTGTTTTACTCATTTCTTAGTCTCATAGTGTCTACCTAATGCAGCACTTTCCTTATAAAAGCAGACAAACATCGAATATACAATTCCAAATTAAAAAAGCAAAAAAAAAAAAAACAGTACCATAAATTTCATAAGGTAGTATAAATACCAAATAAGCAAAATAAGCAAATAAGTTATAAGTAAAATGGCTATGAATTGAGAAGTGAGAGAAAACATTGTTGGTACACATAGGACATTTGGATTTGATACTTTTGTTAGATATTTTGAAAATTCCCCACTTAGATTGTTGTTGATAGTCCCTAACAGTGATTTGCAGGACATTTCCTTACATAAGAAGGGTGTGAGCACTTGTCTTGGAAACAACAAGGAAGATGAGAGTGGAGGAACTCTGTTCTATTCTCAGGCAAAGTGTAGAGAAGGGGTTGGGGAGGAAGGGGTACAGACCAGTGCCAAATCAGAGATGATGTCATGGCAGCTGAAAGGGAAGTGGACAGCAGGCTGGAGTGAAAGACTCCGGTATCACTTATAATCAGCAGTCTAGCAACAAGAGACATCAAAGGTAACTTCAATATCATAAGCTTCAGAAAGTAAACGTTTCTTGGTTTCAATAATAATGGGAATGTTGGGAAAGCAGTAGTTGTTTGGAGAGTACAAATTCAGTAAAATGAAATAAATCAAAATTAATTTCACTCTACACACCCATTTTCAGACATGTGTTTGATGACTTTGGAAATACAGTATTTCTAGTAGGTACATTCCTAAATACTTTCCATGTAAATTTTGAATCAAATAAGTCCTAATACTTACATATGCATACATTATCTAAGTGCCTTAATGGTGAGTTCCTAATGCTATGTTTTATTCATCCTTTTATCTTTGGTACTTACCATAGTGTCTAAGTTATAGTAAGTGCTCAATAAGTGTTTGCTTAATGAACAGATTTCCATTTAGTGTATTACCAGTGCTGAGTACTTAAGAAATTCTTTCTTGTGTGGCACCTGGGTGGCTCAGGCAGCTAAACATCTGACTTGATTTCAGCACGGGTCATAATCGCAGGTTTGGGAGATCGAGCCCTGCATCAGGCTCCCCCCTCAGCGGGGAGTCTGCTTGAGATTCTCTCTCCCTCTCCTTCTTCCCCTTCCCCTTCTCTAAAATAAATAAATCTTAAAAAAAAAAAAAGAAATTCTTTCTTGAGTTTCAGTTTGTTTATATCAGATGTATTGATGTCAGTATATCAATGTAGTCATACCAGAATACATTGTAACTGCAGCTACAATAAATCTACTGTGCTTATGAAGCACATGGTACCAAGAAAACTTTGTTTTATTCTGGTTGCTGGTTATGAACTGATTTTGAGATTTTAAAAAAAAAATGTGGATTAAATGTAGCCATAATCAAACATTAAAAAAAAAAAGCTCCTTGTCTATTTTTGTCATTGGTTTGTACAATATGCAATCAAGTAAGAT
This sequence comes from Mirounga angustirostris, assembly GCF_029215605.1. Lineage (NCBI taxonomy): Eukaryota > Metazoa > Chordata > Mammalia > Carnivora > Phocidae > Mirounga > Mirounga angustirostris. The sequence goes on along the minus strand of NW_026991720.1, from coordinate 64,654,343 downwards.
TAAAACTGTCATTTGAAATCCATCCTGGTCCCTACGTCACTACTTGTTCATAACAATTTATTTATACCCAGCTCTCACTAAAAATCTATTATTTTATAATATCATATTTGGTCCTGCTCTCCAGGTGCTTCAACTCTAGTGCGAGAAAAATGGGCAACCAATTTAGTTTATATATGAGAAGATAAAATAATATAGAATAATATATCTATAAAACAGTGTGAGGAAGCAGAATAGTTTGAATTGCATGAGAATATTTTAGGATAAGGTATATTAGTTTTGAACAGTCCTGAATAAATTAAATGGGCAAGATTTGTATCATATCCTTAATATTTGAGTAATGTGACTCATAGAAGAGTAGTAAAGGGAAAGTTGACAGGAGAATAATTTTTTTGGCTGAAATAGAAAAGTATGAACTGGATAAACTGGATAAAATAGCAAAAAACTTGACTTCAAACTTGAAGTCAAATGACAAGTGGCTTTTGTGTGGCTATGGTTTTGAGCCCTACCTGTAGGCTATAGGAGAAACCTGAAAGTTTTGAAGGCTAATCAACATAGTTAAAAAAGAATATCACCAGGGGCGCCTGGGTGGCACAGTTAAGCTCTGACTCTTGGTTTTGGCTCAGGTCGTGATCTGAGTCCTGAGATGGAGCCTGATGTTCGGCTCCATGGTCTGCGTTGAGATCTGCACTTAGTATGAAGTCTGTTTGAGATTCTCTCTCTTTCTCCCTCTGCCCCTCCTGCTCATGCTCTCTCTCACTCTCTAAAATAAATACATAAATCTTTATTTATTTTTTTTTAAAGGAAGATCACCACAGTGCTACTGACAATAACTAAGTAGAGATAAAAAGGAACTTAAACAGGTTTATCAGTCCAGGAAACATTACTATTTAGAAAAACTTTGGATGTCCCCAGTACTGAGGGTTATTTCTTAGATTTTTTTAATTAAAAGCTATTAGAAGGAGAAGACTTTAAGAGGGATGAATTAATATAAGTTAGTAATAAATGTATTGATTTATTTTCTCATTCAACTCAAAATTATTGTTTATTGTGACGTTGCCTGGGGCTACACAGGAAACCATATGGTGTCAGCCATGATGCAACCCATCATCCAGTGCTAGAGATGTGTGAGTGGTTGCACAGACACATGATTCAGACTTTCTGCAATACAGAGAGACGTGCTGGGATGGGATTGGTGGAGGGCCTTCTGGAAGCACGTACATGCAGCATAATCCTTTTTGGAAAAAAAATCCAGCCTGACTTTCTTCACCTTGCAATTTTACTTTAAATTAACTTAAGTTGCTAATAATAAAGATAATGACAGAACATATATCCAGTATCTTCTTTTGTGCCCATTTTGTGAACATGTTTTATGTACATCATCTCATTTTAATCCTCAGGACTATCCTACCAGATAGGCACTAATTTGTTTTGCTGTTGTTAACTATTTAACAGATAAAGGAAGTGAGATTTAAAAATGTTGGGTAGCTATCTGAGGGTTACAAAACTAGTCAGGAGTAGGAATGGGCACAAACTAAAACTATACTTTAACTTTCTTAAACACACATGCAAAACTTTTGAAAGAAGACAGTAAGTAGAACAGAGTGTATGCAACTGCCCAAAAGTAAGAGCAAATGCTCCCCATTTGAGTCGCTATTAAATTTTTAAAATTACAAGGCCAAACTTGTTGAACTTTTTAGATCAATAAGGCTCAAATGTAAAACTCACTTTTTGGCATCTGAAGACAAAAAATATAAATGTAAAATGAATTGGACAGCAGTGAAGCCACTCACTGGAACAGAAATCCTTTTCAGTAATAACAATTGAAGGCTTCTTTGGCACAAAAATAATTGTAAAATATGCATTTTTCAGTGAACCAGCAGTACTAGACAAGGAAAAGATTCATAACCCTTCCAATAATAGGTTTGGAAGTAGGCAAACATCTTTTTAATGTAGTGTAGGAACCAGTTTTAGGTTAGTTTTGAAGGTTGAACATTCAATTTTTAGCTTTCCTATTTGTCTCCTGATGTCAAAAATTTCCAGCTTAAAAATGGTTAATTTTACAAATGAAGAGAAATTCCAATTACATGAAAATCAGAGAACATCATTTATATATCATTCCCTTATTAAAAAAAAAAGTGGCTAACACCATTATACCATAGCATAGCCTTAGATGGAATGATCTTTTCCTCAGGTAATCTCTTTTGATTAAGAAGCTGCTCAGTGGCATAGAAAAGGACAGCAGAGTGATTGCTTCCTCTTTAAATCATGTCTGAATAATAAGTAGTCAAAGCAAGAATAACTAGGAATATTGAGGTGTCTTCATTCTGTAACCTCAGAACATTTCATCACTTGTTTTATCCTCACTATATAAATTTGAAACTTCATTGTCTTCAAGTTACAGCACACAAAATGATAGCGAAGTAGAGCAGATGGGGCTGAGGATGAGGTATAAAAAGACATTTTTTTTTCATCCTGAGTAAATCAAAGTAATCATCTCCTGCATCTACTGATTCTCAAATAACAATTTGGCTCATCAAGTCCAGATTTATCAAAGGAACTCAATCTAGTCGGATCTAACAACTGCCTTGAGCAATCATTAACAAAGAGGGAAGACATTAAAAAGGCACTGTAAAACAAAGAGAAAACACAATGTAAATGGAATTAATGACTTGATTCAGTTGTACCTAAAATATGTAGTAACCACAAGAAACAACCAAATGGATATAAAAATTATTCAGGTGTAAAGATATTGCTAAAAGTTTTAAATTTCCTAAATGATGAGAAATCCCAGGTCCTTGATAATATTAAAACAATCCATTGCACATGTTTCCAAATAATGAGCTACCAAGTATGACTGACACATGGAATTATGCATCCTGAAACTGAGCAAAAGTTACAGGTATTTGAAACATTCCAAGTAAAAAATAATAAACAATTTAAAGTTGTAAATGAGGGGCGCCTGGGTGGTGCAGTTGGTTGGGTGGCTGACTGTTTTCGGCTCAGGTCATGGTATCATGGTTCTGGGATTGAGCCCCATGTTGGCCTCTGTGCTCAGTATGGAGTCGGCTTCAAGATTCTCTTTCTCCCTCTGCCCCTCCCCCTGCTGACTCACATGTGCTCTCTCTCTCTATCTCTTTCAAGTAAATAAATAAATCTTAAAAAAAATAAGGTTGTAGGGGCGCCAGGGTGGCTCAGTCGTTAAGCGTCTGCCTTCAGCTCAGGTCATGATCCCAGGGTCCTGGGATCGCGCCCCGCATCGGGCTCCCTGCTCAGCGGGAAGCCTGCTTCTCCCTCTCCCACTCCCCCTGCTTGTGTTCCTGCTCTCGCTGTGTCTCTCTCTGTCAAATAAATAAATAAAATCTTAAAAAAAAATAATAAGGTTGTAAATTAAATAACATATATTAAGTAAATAAAAATATAAAGACTTTTAGGTAGCTTCCAACCAAACACTTGCTCAGGGGCTTGAAAATGACTTCACAAGTGCCTTATGCTTTGGCTCATATTTCCAGTTTCAATGATTATTGCATATTTTTTGAGATATTGCATATTTTATATATGTGTGTATATATATGGATATATATATATATGGATATATTTTTATCAAGAGGAGATGTAGTCCATATCTGTTTTCCATATTTGACTCAACACTGCTGTATAAACTTGTTACTGGCACTAAATGATGTTAATGCCTTGTGATTCCCATAAGTACGAAAGGCAGGCAGTTGCTCGTCATTTAATTCAGTCCATAACAGAACAGTTTCCCTCAACCTTGGAAATAGGTTTCACTTAGGTTACTAAAACTTATTCAAGAGTGCTTATTTATACAAAATGAGAAAGTCCACTATGACAACTTCAAATGTAATTACGATTTTATTTCTTAAATGGAAATTGTGCAAAATTAAAAATTTTACCTATGTGTAGATATATTTGTAAAGTTTGTGAAGGAAAGGTTTTTACTTCTTCATCAACTCTGAATGATAGGTCAGTGTTACTGCATTTCCCTTTTGCAAATGAAAAAAAAATTGGGAAATTAAGTTACTTGCTTAATGTCAGACAGAAAGTAAGTAAGTGTCAGAGTTAGGGCTTAAACCAGGGCTATCTCACTTCAGGTTCAATACTTTTCCCATTAAATCACAGCTAATGTTTTAAATCTATTCAGTATTGCAGTGTTATCCTCAAGCCACAATTTGTGATGTGTGTGTTACTGCCAGGGCTGTCACCTAATATTCATAAATATATGTAATTATTAAATACGTGGAAGATGCAACAAAAAAGGTTATGTATTACTTTCCAGCTTTATTGGAGTATAATTGTTAAATAAAAAATTGTATATATTTAAGGTGTTGACATGACATACATTATACATTGTGAAATGATTACCATAATCAAACTAATTAACACATCCACCACATCACATAGTTATTTATTTATTTTTTGATGTGATGAGAAGGCTTAAGATCTACTCTCTTAATGCATATCAAGTATAAAATACAATATTATTGGGGCGCCTGGGTGGCTCAGTTGGTTAAGCGACTGCCTTCGGCTCAGGTCATGATCCTGGGGTCCCTGGATCGAGTCCCGCATCGGGCTCCCTGCTCAGCGGGGAGCCTGCTTCTCCCTCTGACCCTCCACCCTCTCATGTGCTCTCTCTCTCTCATTCTCTCTGTCTCAAATAAATAAATAAAATCTTTTAAAAAATACAATATTATTAAATATAACCACCATGCTATATAGAACTTATTCATCTTACAACTGGAATTTGTACCCTTTGACCAACATCTCCCCATTTTCCCCATTCCCCAGCCCCTGGTCACCACTGTTCTACTCTTCGGTTCTGTGAATTTGACTTTTGTAGATTCCACATATAAGTGAGATCATATAGCATTTGTCTTTCTCTGTCTGGCTTATTTCACTTGGCATAGTGCCTTCAAGTTTCATCCATGTTGTCACAAATGGCAGGATTTTTTATGGCTGAATAATATTCCATTGTATGTTTATATCACTTTTTTTGTCCATTCATTGGTTGATGGACACTTAGGTTGTTCTTATATCCTGGCAATTATGAACAATGCTACAATGAACATGGGGGTGCTGATGTCTCTTTAAGATCCTAATTTCATTTCTTTTGGATGTATGTCCAGTAGTGGGATTGCTGGATCATATGGTAGTTTTATTTTTAACTTTTTGAGGAACTCCATCCAGGTTGTACCTTTTTTGACAAGGGAAGGCATTTTTAAATAAGACTGATGTTATCTGTTTTTATCTCTATCAAGATATTTGGTGGTTATAACACAGTAAGTGCTAAAGAATGGAAGGAATGGGTGCAATACTCTGATCTGCTATGGGTGCAATATTTCAGTGCATTGGATGGTAAAATGGCTGCCTTCAAAAAATTGACAAGATCAGAGGGCATCAAAGTGCAGTCTCACAGAGAGCTCTGGGCTAGAAAATTGGGACCTAGGAGTCATTTAATATACAAGGAGTTACTTAATATACATGAGTATCAAATGTACTTAACTTGTAAAAATGAGGGGATTGGTAGAGATCAGGGTTCCCCATGGTGTCTTCTGGCTGATTCTTACTTCTCTTCCTTTCGGCAGGTGTGATGTACACAATTTTCCTTTTTAAATCCTTTAGGAGGAACACACACTTAACATTTTACCAGGGTTCCTATCACTCTCTCTAATCTTAATAATCTGTCTGAATCACACAATTGTTACTTATAATCTGTCTGAATCACACAATTGTTACTAATCTGGCCCCAATGTAGATGAATTCCAAGGTTCCTTCCTGCTCAAAAATCCATGACTTTTTAATCTACAATTGGCTGATCATATATTATTGCATACAAATAATAGCAAACATCTGCTTCTGATTCAGACCATACAATTTTTGGGCTAAAAGACATGTTTTGATTTGTTTGTTTTGTTTTACATATTTGTTTTAATTCCAGTTAGTTAACATACAGGGTAATATTAGTTTCAGGTGTACAATATAGTGATTCAGCACTCCATACATCAACAGGTGGTGCTCTTCACAAGTTCACTCCTTAACCCCCATCCCCTATTTAACCCATCACCTCCCTCCCCTATGGTAACCATCAGTTTGTTCTCTATAATTAAAAGTCTGTTTCTTGATTTGTCTCTCTTATTTTTTTCCCTTTGCTTGTTTTTTTTCCTTAAATTCCACATATGAGTGAAATCATAAGGTATTTGTATTTCTCTGACTGACTTATTTCACTTAGCATAATACTCTCTAGCTCCATCCATGCCATTGCAAGTGGCAAGATTTCATTCTTTTTTATGGGTGAATAATATTCCATTGTATATATATATACCACATCTTCTTTATCCATTCATCAACTGATGGACACTTGGGCGGCTTCCATAATTTCGCTATTGTTGATAATGCTGCTATAAACATAGGGTGCATGTATCCCTTTGAATTAGTGTTCTTGAATTCTTTGGGTAAATACCCAGTAGTGTGACTGCTGGATCATAAGATAGTTTTTTTTTTAATTAATTAATTTATTTGAGTGAGAGAGAGAGAGAGAAAGAGAAAGAGAGGAGGACAAGTGGGGGGGGAGGGGCAGAAGGAGAGAGTCTTCAAGCAGACTCCCTGCTGAGTGAGGAGCCCCAGGCAGGGCTTGATCCCAGGACTCATGCGATCATGACCTGAGCTGAAACCAAGAGTGAGACGCTCAACCGACTGAGCCACCCAGGCACCCGTGGATCATTAGGTAGTTCTATTTTAACTTTTTAAGGAACCTTCATACCATTTTCCACAATGACTACACCTGTTTGCTTTCCCACCAAGAGTGTACGAGTGTTCCTTTTTCTCTGCATCCTTGCCAACACTTCTTGTGTTGTTGATTTTAGCCATTTAAAGACCTGTTTGTTTGTTTTTTTTAAAGATTTTATTTATTTATTTGAGAGAGAGAGAATGAGAGAGAGCACATGAGAGGGGGGAGGGTCAGAGGGAGAAGCAGACTCCCTGCTGAGCAGGGAGCCCGATGTGGGACTCGATCCCGGGACTCCAGGATCATGACCTGAGCTAAAGGCAGTCGCTTAACCAACTGCGCCATCGAGGCGCCCCAAAAGACCTGTTTTAAATTTGTTCCATGTTCCTCAACTGACAAAGTACTCCTCAAAATTTATATTAATCTAATATTCTAATTTATGGAAATTCTTAAAAAGTGCATTAATTACTGGACTCATCAGCCAGGGGAGCCACAGTTATCTTTCTCAAACCTAACTGAGCTGAAGAAGTCTAATCCTGTGGTACACAGAAACAATCAGGTTTCCAATGTCTGATGATCTTGATTCTTAGAGATAACTTCCCTCTCTTAAAGAGGAGTAGTCCTCTCCTTTTTATTATTTTTTTTAAGTTTTTATTTATTTGACAGAGAGAGACACAGTGAGAGAGGGAACACAAGCAGGGGGAGTGGGAGAGGGAGAAGCAGGCTCTCCACAGAGCAGGGAGCCGGATGCGGGGCTTGATCCTAGGACCCTGGGATCATGACCGGAGCCGAAGGCAGATGCTTAAGGACTGAGCCACACAGGCGCCCCTCCTTTTTATTTCTGATTGTGTCTCTGTATCTGGGTCTATTAACCCCTCATCCTGATCCCGATTTCCTTTTAAAAGAAGATCCCACTATCTTTTTTACTGAATTTGGGACACCCTGTATGATGTCTTCCTTCCATCCCTAACACATTCTCTTTATCTCAGTTCTCAGTATTTTCACTGTTTCTCTTCTTTTTGTCTGCTGGAGGAAGACAAGGCCAATCCTATTCCATCTCCTCCCTCAAGGAATTCTCTTTTATCTTCCTCTCCGCTGTCTCCTCTAACACTGTCAGGACCAAGAAAACCTCCTTTCCTGGTGCCCCCGGGACACCTGCCCTCTTTACTTCCACCTGCCATTGCTAAACTTGTGAAAAGAGTACATTTACTTCACTCACTCCCTAAGCTCTTGCAATTGGTTATATCCCACTGTCCATTTGAAATTGCTTCTCCCTTGCCTTGATGGGCATTTACTGTATTCTTCTTGTTTTTTAACGTGATATCTATTCATTGTAGAAACTTGAAAAGATATAAAAAAGAAAAAAACAACAATCCCTTTAATCATTCTCCAGAGATGAATATACTCACAGCTAATATTTGATAACATTTCATCTTACATGTTAACAATATTTTTTTTTAGTTTTTATCTGTAGTTATGTATATATGCCTATGAATGTAAGGGTGTTTATAGATATATGTAATATATGCAAGCATATATTCATATATGCATGTACACTATGATATATAGAGAAAGATATATATACTGTGGTGAAATTGTCTCAATATTAATAGATATTATACTTTTTGCATATCTCTGTAGCATGGAACTTTCTCAGCTCATTTATTATTTGAAAATGTGATTTTAAATGGTTGTTTAGTATTTTGTGTGTACTGTAGCTTCAGGACTCAATCTTTGGTTGTTAGGAATTTAGAATGTTTTTCATAATAAACAAGTACTGGAATTGCTTTCTTCAGAGTTAGCAGTGACACCTGGCATTTGGAATGGCTGCTCCATCTTCTGAGATGAACTTCCTTCTGCCTTTGATCTTTCTTTCACTCTGACTTTTCATTCCTCTCGCTGTCCCTAAACGTAGGTGGTCCTCAAGGCAGCGTCCTTGGCTTTCTTATTTCAGTAGGCTCTTCTCTGGAAAATTCACTTTTCTTACATCTACATTTTCAGTCTTGAAATCTCTCACAAGTTCTATCACCTCTTTTCTTGCTAAAAATTTCTACCCTAAAACCAATGTTTAAAACCAAATTGGACTTATCTAAGCTCATATAAGATTGAACTTCACTAATCCAAATTCAGGACTTTATGTGACTTCCAGATCTGTTTTGTTGAATTGGCCAATGCAAAGCTTCTCATGTAAACTCATTCTCATTCATCTTTTCTACCAGATCTGTGCCCTTTCTTTTTCCTCCTTCCCTTCCCACTGGAATTCATCCTTCATGATTTCAATTAATATTACTTCTATTCACTTCACCTTTAGGCTGCCTGATGTCCTCATTAAAAATAAATAAATAAAGTAGTCTTATAAATGAAAGTCAGTGATAAAACAGGGTCTGATATGTAATATATCACAATATTAAAGTATTTGAACAACTTTTTGGTACTTGAAGTACCCGTATCATAGAAGAGGTTTCTTTTTCAACATAGGAAGATAGAGACAGGGGGGACTTTGTTCTTGTTTCTCCAAGGATTTCTGACCTGTAAGGTCACTTACTATGTGCACCCCTCCTGGGATTGCTTTCCGCTCCTTGAGATCAATATATAGTGTGGTGGGTGTGCCCAAACTGATGGCACCTCTGACATGGCCTGACCTACCTATGGTGTGTCCATCTCCCTGAATTATCATCATGCTCTTTAACAAGAAATCCCTAAAACATCAGCCTACTATGGTCTATGGACAAAGTCAATTCAGGCACTCCAGGTGTGTGTCATTCAGCTCTAATAAAGGATGTACATGTTTTAGATCCCTCATTATAATAGCAAAAAATATTTCTGGCAAATGTTAAATAAATAGCACCTACTATTTATGTGTGTTGTGTTAGTTAAATAAACAGTGTGATTTCTATGTGAAAAAGAAAAAAAATCGAGAGAGCTATTATAGGAAAGTACTTTCATGTGGTGAAGACCATATGTTTGACTAAGGATTTTATCATATTAAGCACCCAGCTGTCTTCAGCCATTGAAGCTTTCTTGGACAGATATGTGCTTGAGTATTCTGAAAGCACTTTTCTGATTGCCAATATAAAGTTTGGCTTCAGGAACTCTCTCTCATATATTTGCCAGAAAGAATGAAAATACTGATGTTTTCCCTCAGTTTCAGGGAGAAAATATTTTAGAGCATTGGAATGTGGGACTGTGGAAGGTCGTATAATTACCTCCCATTAAGGCCTTTAAAAACAGAATGGCTATTTATATTCCTGGAGTTCTTAATGTATCTCTTCTCTGCAGTGAAGGAACGATTCTGTGATATCATTCTAGGTCATTCTGGGTCTCATTTTGAATAGTTCTAATGTCTTAGATAAATTTGGTTCAGGAAAACACTCCTGTTCAGGAAAATGGGGCTGGTACTTGCTCTGTCATAAAGTTATTGTGTAAATCTTAATTCTTTCACCATTTCTGAAGAGGGTGTTTAAGGATAAAAGAAATAATAAATGTAAACATTCTGTTGCCTCTTTAGAAAAGAACTTGAAAGAGAAATTCAAAATTGTCTTGTCCAATTGCTTTCTAATCTCTGTACAGCTCAGCTGTTGTGATGGTTGAGGCAATTAGTAAAAGAGGTTTGTATTTTAAAGAAATAAAAAGTGAAGACCAAAGTCGGGGAAGAAACATTGTTTCATAGAGGTGACCTAAGTCATCAACTTTATGTGTGAAGACGTGACACCACCATTATGTGCTAATTGCTGTGGGTTACAAGAGGGGTCTTTTTTCTCTTTCCAACATTGAGAATTTTGTTCCTTTCATGTCCCATAGTCCCCTCTGCTATCTCTTTCCGTGTTACTTTTCTGAGCCCCACCATCGGTTCTTTCCCTTGTATGCTGTTAAGGGAAGAGGCAGGTGGCAGAGTGAAAAGTGCAGGGATTGGGTGGTATCAGACTTTCTTGGGTTTGTGTCTTGCTTTGCCACAGAGCATAGGGCTTGCCTTTGTCAAGTTCCAATTCCTCCTGTGAAAACCCTAGAATAACTTTCACCTCTCAAAGTTGATACAAACATGAGGTGGTATCTGGAAAACACCTCAGAATAGTTGCTGACACAGAATGAATGCTCAATAATTATTAGGCATTATTGTTCTATTTTCATATGTTGTGTCAGAATATTACTGCCAATTTGAACATAATTATTTTAAGCCTGATAAAAGGGATACAAATTGGCTATCGGAAAAGAAATATATGATAAATAAAAGCAAAAGATATTTGAAACAGATAGCCAAAAATAAAAAGAAACAAGCATTATTAACATAGTTTCAATTGAGATACATGTTTTAAAACAAATAAATACAATAGCATTAAGTTCTCAAATATAATTTGATGCCTCTGGTAATCAATAAATCTTCCTGAATTGGAGGCCGCCATGGAGAAAAATCTTTTGGACATATTCTTAAAAATGCAAGTGTAGGTTGAAGTTGTATGTTTTTTTGTAGAAGCCAAGTATCAGTTTTGCCTGTGGTGTTTTCCACGTTAGGGAAGCTGTGTAGCATGCGGTTACGACCATGAGTCCTGGAGCTGAGTGTCAGGCTTTGTATTCCAGGTTCCTCAGTTAGTAGCTGTATTACTGTGAGCAAGCTACCTAACCGCTTTGTACTTCATGCTTTCATGTATAAATTTGAGATTATAATCGTTCCATGCAATATAGTTTGTGTGCATGCATGATAATTAACTGAGTTAATACATGTAAAGGGATTATAGCAGTGCTTGACAAAAAATAAGTATTCTATATTTATTAGGTGCTATTATTATTGTTATTAGTAGTAGTAGCTATAGGATGATATGCTACTTGAAAATGATTATGTCTGGTAACTTCCCCAGAATTATTTTATGGCTAACGTTGATTAAACATTGAATATCTTCAAAGATTAGAAAAGGCCACTAATTGAGCCTAAAATAAGGAGATTAATATTATCAGTACTTTATTTATTCATTGACAAAGATGTTATAGAGAGCTATAGTTGGGAGAGCTACTCCATATAACAGAGTAAGAATCTATCAGTATTGGGTTGTGCCTAAATTTTAAAAAAATGATTTTTTTCAAGGAGGTATAAATCTATTGTGAAAACAAGAATCACACCTTTATTTTGTTGTAAGATGTAACCCTAAGTCCCTGATACACACACACACACACACACACACACTCAATTCAATCCTTTCTGCAAATCCGCAAGGCAGATATTAATATTTCTATTGTACAAATGGGAAAACTGGAGAGTAGAAAGATTTTGTGACTTGCCTAAGACACACACTGAGTGTGTGGGGGAATTTCCTGATTCTTCATTGTGTCACTTTGTCTCTCTGAATTTATATTCATTTCCTGAGAGGATTGCTGTTATGCCACCCTGTGGACCTTTTCTATATTTTGTTATGTTCAGAAAATGTATCATATTTAAAAAGAAAGTCCATTCTTGTAAATCAATCTCTATTAAGAAACAAGGGTACGTTCGGATGGAGAGCCACTGAAGGTCTGAGGCTTGACAAGCAAAGCTTTGGGAGCAGAAAGAGCAGTAAACTCACTCTAAAGGAATTCAGGGCTCTGGGCTTTCAAAAAAGCAGAAGGCCAGAGATGAGAAGCACATGAGAAACTGATCAGTAGACAAACTGGTAAAATGTGACCATAGTGACAGAGAGGTGGGATTGTAGCTGCGTTAATGAAGCAGGTTCTTGTCAATTTTGGGTGAATCATGCTGACAGCCAGCAGCATGCACCAAAGAGTAAATCATGCTCTCTAGAGGCCTATCACAGAAGGGATGCAACTAATGAGATTCCAGGCATCAACTCTGATGAGGTATGGACTAGTGCTCATCAGGAACAACTGACCTAGAAACTGATGCCAGTATTTCAAGGGGTATCTCACTGCCAAGCCCCTACCAGTATTTTCAGCTCCAGATGAAATATGTGATTTTTCTAAGCCAACTTAGTGACAGAGCAGCCCTGACTTTTTTTCTACCATTGTTGACAGTGTTTTTTGGACATGGTGTGCTTGGGTAAGTCCTAAAATAGAACAAAGCAAAGGTAGGCTAAATCTTCCTGGTCTTGGGCATAGGGGAGGAAATAGGAACTCTGGAGTCAGGGAGACCTAGATTCAAATTCCAGATCTTCCATTTGGTTACTGTAAAATTGGGGAAGTCACTTAACTCTCTTGGTAAGTTTTCTGCCTCTCTAAAATGGCACTGAGAATACTTCCTTCAAAAAGCCTAGATGACATAGGCAAGAGCCTGACGTACAACATGTATTGAAAAACTTTGGGTCCTACTAGGCCCCTTCTAGTTAGGGACAAGAATCAATAGATAGTGTGCTGTCTCCCTTTTCCTGATTATAACTTCCTCACAATTCTTGCTCCCTTCCTAAATTTGAAGATTCATTCATTCATTCGTTCGACAATCAGATGTTGAACACGTACAGTGTGTCAGCAACTGAGCCAGCCATTGGGATTGTAGATAGAGAATACAGCCTCTGCTTCTGCATTGCTCACTGGTCACTGCAGAACCAACAAATGACTTCAATACAGCGTGATAAGGACGAGATGCTAAGGGAGCCCCTGGGCATGTGAGGGTGTGGGTCATCTGTGGAGCCTTCTGAAGTTATCCAGCTAAAGGAGGAGGAGGGGGAGGTACATTCCCTAAAAAGGGGATTGAATACAAAAATATGAAGGACTTATGTAGACAACCATGGATGGGTCTCTTTCCTATATCTTAAAGGTCATTAATAAGGTTTAAATGGCTTCCAGTAAATTAGTCAGTTCAACTCTAGTCAAGGACACACATTTCCATCTAATCTCTTTTTTGTCACTCACTGCCTCCCACTCTTGGCTCCATCTACTTCTAATTATCAAAAGATTTCTGTGGGGCTTGGCTGTGTAAACTAATCAACCTCCAGAGCTGGGCCTTACAGTTGCAGGCACAATCTTAGATGTTTTTCTAATCAATTTAACAATTTAACTGTTGTGGTCAGTGTTGCGCTGACACAGATTTTTAACTAACATCTGTGCTAGTTAAAATGTGTAAAGTTTTATTGGGTATTAACATTTCAAAGCAGTTGCTTCTATACTTTGCATACGGCCTTGAGAAAGAGTGTTATAGATTGAATAACCAAAAAGGATTATGACTCTCTTAAAATGCATGTTATCCTAAGCTTCTACTGTGTTATAGCACAAAAGAACTAGCTTGAAACATTGTTTGAGTTTTGTTTAAAATATTCCATCCGAACAAAAGACAGAGTTCTGGACCTCTGTACTTTAGTTGGAGTGTGTGAGCTAAAATATGTCGCAGTAAACTGAAGTCATTTGCAGAGTGATCCACCTGAGGGCCCCAAATCAGTCTTCACCTACACACATTTGTGATTTTTATTTTAGCTAGGGAAAAAAAAAAATGTTGGAAAAGACCTTTTGGACAAAAAGGTCTTTTTGTTTGTATATTATTGGAATACAGTAGTCATCTTTAAAATGTTATACAGGGAAATGCATGATATATAGAGGAAATTCTGAATATATTCATTTACATTACTAGAAATAATTGATGGCTGGTAACTCAAGATTTCAAGGGGTTGCTTATTTATCTATATGGAGCTTGGCTGTATCTATATAGTTCCCAGTGCTTCTGACATACTGGTTAGTTGCTTAGCTGGGTACGAGAGTATCAATTTCAATAAATCTAATACTTTATGACATGGGACTTAAAGGCCAGAAGCAAACCTGTAGTTTTAAACTCTGTTGTTTCAAATCTCATTATTTACCAAAAACTGGAAAAAAGCCAACCAAAGTGATTATGGGGGAAAAAGGCTCTGAACCAAAAATGTTTACTTATTATTCTTAATTATAAGGATCAATGCAGAAAAGCTAACCCTGGTGTAAATGTATGTTTTTGAGCAAATATTGGATGTTTATATTTTGTTTATTTCAAGAGCCTCATTTAACTTTTAGTCTCTGAAAGTGTTACAGTTTGAATGTGGTATTCGTCTGCAGTGCCTGATAGATCAGAGTTGTCTTGACAACAGGAGAGCACTAAATTTATAGATGTACTTTATTTTTCCTAATCTGGTGTTGAGACTTAATGAAACTAAGAGAACAATGAGGGAGGGTCGATTTTTTTGAAAAAACTCCATAGGCTACATTTAACCACATTGATGATGGCAGGATTAGGGAACAAAACTAAAACTAAAAATTTTCTAAAGTTATTATATTTATGTTAGAATTTTTGACTCTTGAGAGAGTAAATGTCTTAGTTGGATTCCATTTAATAGAAGGTTATCAGAGTGTTAATATGGAAACTGCATAGCTTTTTAAGATAGGAATTAAAAGACATTTGGAAGTACATTTAAGAAATGGCAGACCAAAGAGAAAGTGCTAGTTTGTTCATAGGAACAGTAGATATTAGATGAATTATTTGCTAAGACATTTGCAGGGAAAAGCAGGGGACAGATGCCAGCAACAGACTTGAAGTTCCCCAGAGAGGAAAAGAAGAACTATGATAGCACAGAACCAGATGATCAAGGTATTAGAATGTGAAGTCTGACAAAAGCTCCAGGCCATATGGAGCCCATCCCATAATTGTGAAATGGAAAAAGGAAGAGATAAACCTATCTCCCCATTCTTGGTTTCCAGAGAAACAAGACTTCACATTGAAGTGCTCAAATATATTTAATTTAGAACAAGAAAATCAAAGATAAATTTAGCTATGAAAACAAGATAATTTGTATTGATAATAAAACCATGCATTTTTCTAGGCAATATATTAATTAAGATTTATTTGAAACTTATAAAATGAATTGGTAAAATGGACTCTCAGTCCAGTTTATTATGTCATCAGTGTGATTATAGTACCAATCAGTTGCCCAAAGAATTAGTGCAGAACAGTTATAGTTTATATTAGGTTATAAAAAATAATCCTTAGCATCAGAAAATACAAGCATCTCGATTTTATATGTCTCTAATGAAAAATGGAGAATAATATTGTAGGAGAGTAAGTAGAATTGGAGGAAATTTCTGAGATCCTCTGTTGAACAGGATTTATCCTTATTTCAAACACTCTCTACAGAGGTGATTTCCTAAGTTTCGTAGATTGCTGGTACTGTTGTCTAGTAGTCCAAGGACACACAGGGCTCACCAGGTTGTGGATGCATGAGAAAGTTATGCTGGCAGTTACAACGAAGGCTCGTTGAAACGCACCGCCGGCTGCTTGGTCTAATTGCCAAAGTCTGAGTTCACATCCCTCCCCCTGAGTAGAGAAACATTTCCTTTTCCTGTATTCTGCTTAGGACCTTCGATTTTGCCTTTTGCTTCTCTGAGATACCTTCCCAGGTTCCAGAATCTCTCTGGAGTTTCTCATAAACGGTCTCTGCTTTTCATTGTGGTTTTTCTCCAGTTGCATCAGAACTGCCCCCCGCTGTTGCTTACTGAAGCCTGCACTGGAGCTGCTTTGCACCAGTGGGCAGCCCTGCTCATGTTCAGGGTCAGGGATGGCCCCTGGATGGCCATCTCTTATTGCTCTCATCCCACTGCTCTGGCTGAATCACAGACTCTCCCGGGTTCCACGGGGCCTCCTGCTGGTAGTGGGTCACATTGCACTGGTTGCTGCCTCTGCCATTTGCACCTGCGTACAGTCACTGCTGCCTCCAGGTTTGTGGTCTGCACATGAACTACTTGTAATAAATAATTTTCTCGTTTTGCTGTTGTCATTTTCTTTATTCAGAGTGGCCCCACAGCAGAGTTGCTGGGATTCTAGTATTACATCTATTTCTTTCTTATTGTCCTCTCCTCCTTTAATTTGGTTCACCTTTCTAGATTTATCTTTCCTTTACTTAACTCACCATGATATCGCAGTGTCCCCTAACACGTTAAGAGATATTTACATTTCAGTGTATTTCACTACAATTTTCACCTTTATAGACTAGACAAATATATTTTCAAGGTACTAGAAATCTTTATGAAATAGAACCTGCATTTTATTTATCTGTGTATCTCATATATTGGCCAGAATTTTATCTTAAATTGTGTTGGCCAGAATTTTATCTTAATTAATTTAATGTGCTTAATTGAGAAACCATTATCAGGTAAGGTAAGAGACACTTCAGTCACAGAAGAATTGTTATTAGACTTTAGTCTTATTTTCAGTTTTCTCCCTTAATTTTTATTTGTCATAAATTAATTCTTATTATTTTTGGTGTAAGTTGAAAGTCCTTTGGTTAAAATAAGTATATATTCGATCAGATGCCTCAGAATTGGGTGAAGGATTGTTTCTTTGTGGACATAATCATGCTCTATTTGTTACAGTCTCTTCATTAAGATTTAAGCTAATTCGGCTATTTGAAAATCTATTATTTTTTCAGACATGGGGTTGTAATCATTCATGGTGTGGTTACAATCATTAGCATGAGAAATCTTTCATTCAGCACCACTTGTGGGTTTGTCTATGTTGGTAATTGTACAAAAGAAGTTAAATTCAGTTCAAACATTTCACGCAGAAGGTCCTTGACAGGTACTGGGGATTTGGAGATGTATTAAACATGATAAGGGTATGCAGGTGGTGAAGTGTGGGGGAGGGAGAGTTTGTTTCAGATGGAGGGAACGCCATGTGCAGAGAGCATCGTGAGTGGAAAATACATGGGCTGTGTGACATCAGGTGGTCAGCCACAGCTAAAGTTACAGAAATAGGGAGTTTGTTCCTCCAAACAGTATAATCTAAGATTGCCGATTGCATTGCACATACCAAGTCTCACGTCTTATTGGTGATTTTTCCAAATGATTCAAGAGCAAATTCTAGGTAGTATACACAGATGCTTAAATAAAACTCATTTGATGACAGGAAAGCATTTTAAAACCAAGCAAAAACAAAAATATGTTCCTGGTAGAATTAGGAAGATGGTGTAGGTACATTTCAAAAAGTGAAGTACTTTGTCAAGAGACTTAGTAGTGATTGAGGAAATTGTAGAATTATCATGCAATAAGCAAAGCAGGGAATTCACATAATACAAGAGATCATTGTAAGAGTTATTCATATGAATGTAACACCTGGAGCTGCCACTGTTAATTATGTAGCTTCATTTGAAAATACCTGCTATCAGCATCTTTTATAAGCAAAGAAGTGCTAAAACAGCTCCCACATAATCCATGAGGGAAATTTCTATTAATGGAATGTTTTTCTGGGAAAGGATCGCAGTGATATGAAGCTATCAGAAACCTTATGAATACTTCAATTGGGACTGCCTGAAGAGAGTATCTATCTAGTTCGATCCTTTGTTTTACAGGTAAGTAAACTAGGGTTCAGAGAGGTAAAGTGGGTTGCTCAAAGTCACACAGCTGGTTAGTAACAGAGATGGCTCTAATGTATAGTGCTTGTCTTACAGATTTTGCTCTCCCTGTCCATCCCTTTATATTAGCAAATAAAACAAAACAAAACAAAACAAAACCCTCTTTCTGTACTCTCAACACTTCTGAGTTTTTGACACATTGCAATTCTGACACAAAGTACCTGGAGTTAGCACAGGCTCCACAGGCCAAGGGTTCAGTCCTACAAGACCGACCCCCATGTCAGATGCCAGTGGCAAGCCCCTGGTTGTCACCCATACTTCTAATCAACAAGCTGTGAATCAAGAGTTTCCATAATCCCCTCTTCAGCCTAGTTAATTTGCTAGAATGGCTCATAGAACTTAGGGAAAGCGCTATCCTTACTATTTTGGGTTTACGAAAAGGGATACAACTCAGGAACGGCCAAGTGGAAGAGGAGCATAGGACAAAGTATAGGGAAGGGGTGCAGAGCTTCCATGCTCTCTCCCGAAATCCTCCATGTGTTTATCAACCTGGTAGCTTTCTGAATCCCTTTGTTTAGGGCTTTTGTGGAGTTTCCAATACATAGACATGATTGATTAAATCATTGGCCATTGATGATGGGCAGGACCTCCCCTGTCCTGGGGAGTCTAGGAGGTGCCGAAGGTTCCAACACCCTAATCGTTTGGTTAGTTTCTCTGGCAATCAGCCTTCATCGTCCAAAGTCACTGCAATAATATAGACTCAGATATTGTTGAAAAGGACTTGCTATGAATAACAGAAGACTCCTATCACCTCTATCATTCAGGAAATCCTAAGGGTATGAGGAGCTCTGTGCCAGGAACCGGGATGAAGAAAAAGTATATATTTCTTATTGTATTACATATTAGGTAGTTAGATAAATAGGTATTTGTGGGAGAATTAAGTGGCCTTTCCAAGTCACTTAGTTTCAGAGTAATAATTAATAATAATAATAATGCAGTCCTTTTAGGTTTGCAATCTTTCTATCATATCATACCACCTTTTGTGAATAAATACATATTTTGTGATCAAGGTGATAATATGATCCAGAAATACCAAATTTCAACTAGAATTGATTTGTATTTCTTTCTGTGAAAATTAAATGATTTTGAGATATTTTGAGATAACTTTACCAATGATGTGAATTACTTTAGCTTCCCAAAGATCAAAGGGATCTTATATTTGTTATAATGTATATGTATGACATATGCTTTAATATGACATTTAATAAACTACTCAGAGTGGGGAAAGCTCATCAGGTTGGGTAATGCCATTGTCCTCACCTCCACTGGATCAGCAGACCATGAGTCTCCACGACTAGACAGTAAGGTCACAGGACTTCTGAGAGGGATGTGGCTTGTGAAGGGCATTCCGTGAGATGAGGCATTTCTTCCGTATTAACGGTCATATCTAAGGATTTTAATTTCAGAATATAAAACGTAGGAAACATGCAACCTTAATTATCTTACTAGGTTAAGAAGTTTGTGATTGTTACTTCAGGAGGTCGCAATCCTTAAGAAACATCAGTACTGTGTCACGCTGGGTCCTAGATGGCTTGGAGACATTCCCTGTTTGGTCCACGCCACCCACTTTTGCTCAATCTCCTACACTGGGAGGCTGGAGGAGCTCATCTAGCTATGTGCTTCATTCATTGCAGTGAGACTGGTAGAAGCTATGTGCCTTTTCTAGGAACCTGAAAGTTGATATCCCAAACCAGGAAGAATCCTGGAGATAGTTATCAGGATCCAGAGGGAAGAAGCAGGAGGAGAGTGGGAGTGATGGGTGAATAGGCCAGCAGAAGGGTCATTCGGATGAGTCCTGGAGTAATGGTGATGATCACCTTCAGCCGTAGACTTGGGTGAGCCTACCTCATTGAAAGGGCGGCAAGGGGCAGAGCAGGTAATGAGGATGGAGTGTGGTTGCTCAGGATCCTGGGGAGAGGCAGAGATCAGAGTCTAAGGCCTAAACAAAACACAGGGACATTAAAATGCCCTTGGATACTTGGGGTTGGAATGTGAGAATGCACAGCTCCCAGCCAAGGTGGCCGGTGCAACGAGAGCAAAATCTGAGTGGAAATGCACAGGTGGGAAGAAAATTCAGACTTCTATAAGGGGTGCAGGTCTTTAGAGTAGCAATTCCCTAACCTAACTATGCATCAGAAGCTCCTTGGAATCAGGTTCCTAGGTTGGTGGTTAGGAGATGCATTCTGACTTTATCGGTTTTAGTTGAGATCAGGAATCTGTGTTATTTATTTATTTATTTATTTATTTATTTATTTATTTATTTATTTATTTATTTTTAAGATTTTATTTATTTATATTAGTGAGAGATAGCGTGAGTGGGGAGAGGGGCAGAGAGAAAGAGATTCCCAAGCAGACTCTGTGTCCAGTGCAGAGCCCGATGTGGGCTTGATCCCAGGACCGTGAGATCTAGACCTGAGCCAAAATCAAGAGTTGGACGTTTAACTGACTGAGCCATCCAGGCACCCCAGAATCTGTGTTTTTAAAAAGAATCCTGTAAGATTCTGATATACAACTGGATTTGGGGTTTACATTCCTCTGGAAATTCTTTACAGTACTAACAAAGTGATTCGATATTTAAATTTCAGTGTTTAATAAAGACTTTGGAATACTTATAAGAGATTACTTTCACTTTAGCAAATGTCTTTAGTCTATATAGAGATCATAAAAATAAAAGGCAAGACTTTTCTTTCCTACTCTTATACTCTTATACCATTGGAAAAAGTTTTTCATTTGAAATAAACGTCACTGGGATCAACACACAGATACAAAATTGAAACATAATCTCATGCTCCAGTGCTTAATGGAAATGAGTACCCACCAACTAGACTCTGGGCAGGAATAAATAGAAGCATTGACCAGTAGTCAGAAGAAATCATTGTAGCATTTATAAAGGATGAGTGATGCCTCTTCAGAAATGTAGCACAAAATACGCCATTTGAAGGAATGCACACACTATTAACCTTTTTATAGTTCAAGTCATTAGAATGTGATGTTGAATATTTTCAGACATCAGAAAAGATGGATTTACCATGAAGCAGCTTGTTAGAGCAAAAAGAGCTCTTGATTTCAAGTCAAGGAATCTGGGATCTATTCCTCAGTCAGCTACCAACCCAGTGTCCCTGAAGAAAGGAGCGGGGCTACATGTCCAAAGTTTTCCAAGATCTAATATTCTATGATATTTGTCCTTGCATTTTAGGATTCTCAAACAGAAATGGGTCAGATGACTGTAGTATTATAGCGGTTGGCAGAAAAATAAAATACATCAATACAGCTTATATTCTTCCAGTAAGAGGCTACAACTAACAAGATCATTTCTGGATTTGCCTTTTTATATTCCCTAAATCCTTAAAGCTCTTTTAATTAGAAAAAAATGACAAGCTGTTTTTTCCTGGCTCCTTGATCTCTTTTCTTCCTATAGACCGTCTGAACTTGTCATTCATTCATTTACTCATTCATTTAACAAATATTTATTGACATGTATTGTGTACAAGACACTGTGATACTTAGTATGAAAAATCTACTCCAAAGGAATTTAAATATTAATAGAGATGAGAAATATACAGTGTTCCAGAAAAGAAGAAACACTGTGGTAGAAAATAATGATTATCCTAAGAATTCAGCTAAGAGAGCTTATTTCTGGTGTGATTCATATTTATAGAGATGGCATGTGAGTCACATCTAAAGTTCAGATAGGTTTGGAAGTAGAAATTTGGTGGGGAGCAGCCTTTCAAACACAGAGAAATGAAAGAACTGGATCATATTTAGAGAACAGTGAATAGTTTAGCTTGGTGTACCAGACATGTGAAGGAGATCCTTGGGAAATGAGCTGAAAACATGGGCTGGATTAGTAATGGTGAAGTGCCTCTAGTGAGGCTCACAGGTTTGGCTTCTCAGGAAGCAATTTCCTACAGATCAGGCCATTTCTGGGCCTGTTAATTTCTTATTTCTGCCTTCAGGACACCTTTGCCATTAGCTGTGATCACCATGATAGTGTGTCTATGTTTCCTCACACCGGACTTATTTCCAGGAAGACATTTGACTGGTATCCTGGCTTTGAAACTTGGCCTCTGATATGTAAGACTGGGGTGCCAAAGGTTAGGTTCAGTCTTTCTACTTTCTTGACCGTTTTCTCTCAGGCTATACTCTGATTTTATTAATTCTTCATCTTATCCCTTCAGTATGTCTCAAGATGGTTTGTATGTTGGAAAAAGAGACTGTTGCTCACAATACAAGAGAAAATCTGGGCTTCCTAGTAAGAAGCACTAGAGATCCTGGGTGTTCAGAGGTTCGTTTTTGTCTAACAACCTAGCATACTTACAGATCTGTGACTGTGCGAAGAGATTGCAGGTGTTTGAAGAAGTTTCACTTTAAAGAACAAACCAAACCTGATCATTAATTACATTTTAAAACCTACTTTTGTCACCGTGAGAAGAAAATTCCAAATCACTTCTTTCAATATCCAATGTCTCCTATGCTGTTTGCTATATTCCTTTGGAACCATTTTGCCTACCTCTTTGAAATCTGTTAATTTCTCCCCCTCAGGGACACTTGAATCTTCCATGGCATTTATTTGCTGTGTTGTTTAAATATCTTCCAACAAAACTAATAAGTGGATTTGATTTGGAGTGTAGGTGATCTAGAATGTGAGTTTTAAAAGACTGAAATTCACTACGTTGCTATGTCTAACAGCATTAAGTGTATGTGGGGCTTGTTCTGGGCAGGACTGAAGGGGGGAACTTTATCTTCTCATTCCTTAGCCTTCTCCTTTGTCCCTTCCCTTTCTGGCCAGTGGCCCTGGGTTTTCTCTCAGAAGCAATTTTTGCCTGTTTCCTTCAAATCCTGTGCTTTGGTAATGCTCCATTAAACTCATTCACAAAAAGGTTTAATAAACTGGTAACTCTCAGTGGGTTTCCTTTATCAAGCTTATTTGCTTTTAACAGCTCATATAATCCTAAACCAAAGGAGTTATTTTTTAATAGGATATGTTAGAAGTAGTGAGGCATTCCTTGCTTCTTAAAATAAATAATGTACCCTTTACTCTCTCCCATCTCAACCAAGAAGAGCCATTGTTTAATTAAGTATTTGTTTAGATGCTTCTAAAGCTCCTTGTTAGGTATTATGTTAAGTTTAGTGAATACGCCTGATATTTTATGCCTACAAGCTTCCTGCTTCTAGTTTGCATTTAGAATATGTTTCATTCCTCACGTGTTTGGTGTTTTCTACTTACATCTAATGAAAATTCTGTGCTGCTGTCAAAATTCAGAAAGCACAGTTATCATTCACTGTGGTAGGTCAGGAAAATTTAAATTGGATTTGTACTCTTCAAAATCACAGTCTGTTTAGGCATAAGCAAATTACATGCAAATAATGTAGAAAATACCAGGTGTATTTGTTACACTTGGATATGACCTTTGGGAGAATAATATTAGAAAAGTGCCTGGCTGTATCATAGGACCATTGGAAAGATCTGGCAGAATAGATGGTCATCTGCACATAGAAAAAGTATAATTTCTTTATGCAATTGCTCATATGAGAATCTGATTCCCTCTCTGATAAGTAAGTAAGAGGAAAAGCAAAGACAGTTAGCCCCATGAATGTGCTAATGGCAAAAGGACAAGTGGCATTACCTGCCTTTAGTGTTTAAACTCATTTCTCTCATTTACCTTCCTTTAATCTTGTTAAATCAAAGAAGAGAAGAGAATTATGGGAACGCTGCTGTGTCAGGAATACCACATGCAACTTAATTTTATGATAAACTTGAGCTTACTTATGTCATTCACATCATTATTGTACTTATGGCCAATAACACTGCACTTTATCCTGACTTACATGTTATGGTAAACATATTATTCTGATTTTGCTGCCTATAAGAAGTTGTTTGAAAGAAAAAAAAAAGCAGGCAAGAAGTTGCACAGTTTGGCAAAATATTCCATGAAGACAAAGTAAGTCACTATTAAAATGATATGGTTTGGGAAGTGCTAAGTAAAGGTCTCTCCATCTCGAAAAAAGAGCCCCCCTCTTTGATTTAAAGTTATACTATATGCTTAAATATCCCTCACACTAGTGCTCCTTCAGGTAGATTTCATAGCATGTGACCCACCAGTGCTCAGGTGCTGAGGATACCATACAGGTAAACTCTGAGGAGGGAGGGCTGAGTGGTAGTGTGTTGGGATCATAAGGTTAGGTGTGGATTTTAGAGGATTGAGCACTGCCAGGGTGCCAGCAGAGGTGCAAATAGAGGCACTTATGTAGCTAGGGGAAAAACAAGGGGAAAGGAACTCCAAGGAAGAAGAGTGCTAGAATGAGGAGATGGGGAATCTAAATTTCATCAAATCTTTTCGTATTGAGGGAGATAATTTTACATCTAGTGTTATTCATTTTATCCCATTTGATTTTAACTTGTCAGAAGTCACCATGAAGACATTTGGTTGGGAAAAATGATATATTGAAACATAATTTTAGCTTCATTTTTTTAACTATAGAAACATGGTTCTTCTTTCTGTCAAATTTATGTCTCTGGGCATTTCTTTCCCTCAAAATGCATGGATGCAGAATCAGAGAGAAATGAGTTTAAATACTGGCATTGCTACTTAGGAGTGAAGTGATCTTGGGCAAGTGAAATAATTGCACTGACCCTCCATTTCTCCTTTGTGAAATAGAGACAATAACCTTGATGAAATTTTTGAGGAGAAATACGGTGATATCTGTATCTCGTCTGGTCGAGTGCTGACACACAGTAAATGTTCAATATTAGCTAGTATCTTTATTATGGATACAGGTACCTCTCTGCTGACACATTCTGACAATTCTTTCTTTCTGGAAGTAAGCCTATTGGTCAGATTTAACACACATAAATGAAATTTCATTTCTCTACAACTGTGAAATCGGAATCATTGGGCTGTGTCACCTTTTTCCCCTAAAAGGTACAAATATGTGCATAATTAACTCGATGTCAAAAAAGTGGGTTAAGAGAGTCTTAGTCTAACTTTTTTTATGTCAAGAAATTTAAAGATTCTATGTTTGAAAACTGATGTGGCTCTTTGTGCTCATAATGAAATGCACACTAGTCTTGTTTCTCCCTGGCATCTTGGATAGGGACCCCTGCTTACTTTGGCAGACCTCTATGTGTAAAAAGGTATCTTCGAAATATAGAGCATGCTGAGCTGATAGATGCTCTGGGATCTGATGTTTTCAAAATGGATAAAACTAGTTATTCAGAAACTTGAAAATAGAAATACAAACTTTTTAATAATATTAACATAATTAATAACCCCAGTGTAACCCTAATGATTCATTATATGTCATAAATTCCTTTGCATATCTTATGGATAACTCAACTTTTTCAGTGTGGTCTCTTCTATTATGTATCTCAGTAAGTGTGATTCTCATTTTTTTGCAATTACCACAATATCCTAAATTGATGTTTCCACTCTTATTTTGCATGTTCTCCTCTCCTTAATCCAAACTCAACCGTAGATTTCTCAAATCCAAAGTTTCCTAACAGAACTGGGAAGTATAGTAAAAGGTCATAAGTCATTGGTCTGGGCACAGCAGGCGAAAGGTATGATAGAAAGTTTGTGCTATGGGGCACCTGGGTGGCTCAGTTGGTTAAGCATCTGCCTTCGGTTCAGGTCATGATCCCAGGGTCCTGGGATCAAGCCCTGCAAGGGGCTCCCTGCTCAGCAGGAAGCCTGCTTCTCCCTCTCCCACTCCCTTTGCTTGTGTTCCCTCTTTCACTGTCTCTCTCTCTGTCAACCAAATAAATAAAATCTTAAAAAATATATGTGTTATTTGAACTTAGTGTATTGCATTCAAATTGGATAAATGGATTTTATTTTTTTTTGAGAGAGAGAGAGAGAGAGTTGGGGGAGGGGCAGAAGAAGGGAATCTTCAAGCAGACTCCGCGCTGAGCATGGAGCCAAATGTGGGGCTAATCCCACGACCCATGAGATCATGACCTGAGCCAAAACAAGAGTCACATGCCCAACCGACTGAGCTACCCAGGTCCCCCTGGATTTATCTTCTTTTAACTTTAAGACTTTGGCACTCATCAAGAGATGAGTCATTCTTATAATGGAAGGAACCCATGCTAGAGAAGGGGAACTATGGGTCCTGCTCTTATCCAGCTCATCATCTGACAGTCTTACTGAGAAACTAACTTGAAATTGCACATAGATTTTCCTTGTTAGTACACAGCTAACAACAAAGATTTCAAGTTATCAGAATGTAATTGATAAATATTACAAAACTGGATTATTGCTTCAGGCACATCCTTCTAAAGAAGCTCTTGTCTGCTGTATTGTCACATTTTAAAAATGGCCCCAGTTAATAGTTCAGGGTACCTTTTTTTTTGCCCCATGGCCTTTCTTTTGACTTCTTCTAGTGCTTTCCCCAATTAGCACATTACCTAATTCATACTGGTCACTTTTTCAAAAAGTATTTGTTGAATATGTATATATTTATATATCATTGAATTGCAAAGAGCTTATTGAATCCTTCATTATCTAATCTAGGAAGGGAGTACATGGCTTGACTAACTTGATATAGGAAGATAACCCAGAGCTTTCAGAATCAGGGGCACCCAGATTTGAATCTCTTCTATCATGCACTAGCTGGAAAAATAAAGTAGCTTCTCTGAGCCATATATATATTTTTTTTTCCAGGTAAAATCCATGTGCTTTATTTTATTTTATTTTATTTTATTTTATTTTTTTAAAGATTTTATTTATTTATTTGAGAGAGAGAGAATGAGAGAGAGAAAGAGCACAAGAGGGGGGAGCGGGAGAGGGAGAAGCAGACTCCCTGCTGAGCAGGGAGCCCGATGCGGGACTCGATCCCGGGACTCCAGGATCATGAGCTGAGCCGAAGGCAGTCGCTTAACCAACTGAGCCACCCAGGCGCCCCATCCATGTGCTTTCTATCACATAGGATTTCTGGGTAGATGAAGAGAGAGAGAAAAAAATTCTCCCAGTCAGCTTCCTAGAGGAAAATACAGGGTACACTGTAATGGGGAAATGAGGGAAGAGACTATTTTACAAGGTTAAAGGGTATCTACACCCAGTCTTATGAAGCATCCTGGAGCTAGCAACAGGGGGAGCCATACCTAGGTCTGAAGGAATGAGGAGAGTAAAGAGTTTGCAGAACCCAGAGATAGTGTTGTGCTGTAGGAGAGAGGCATCTGAAGCTGTGGCCTGTGGTAGAGGGATGAGCTAGACCATAGCTCGGCAGGGAGTGAGATCAAGGAATAAATATCCTGACTTCTCTTTATTCCCACTCTCCCATTGCCTGCTACTGCCTCTGACTGGCCAAGTCTCATACCGGTCTACTCTGGGGAACAGAGCAGGGTAGAAAGAAAGATCTTTCTCTCTACTCTCTCTTTCTCCCCATTCTCTCTCTCTTTTGTTCTATGGATCCATCGTGGACATAGTGCTTGCTATATAACACACACGGTGACCATATAATTTACTGCCTAAATTGCAACATTTCTGAGAGCAAAAAGGGACAGTACTATTAATAATTGCACTGGGACAACAGGTATAGAGCAGATTTGTGCCAGGCAAATCAGGGCTTATTGTCGCCTTACTAACAGAGCATAATAAGCCTAGGTAAATGTGAATTTCCTTCCCTTCCTTTAATGCTTTTTTCAGGTTCTTTCCTCTTGTAATAGAGTAATGTGGGTATTTTGAGAAAGAAGATTGGATTATTTTAATAAAGCAATCTAGACTCATCTCCCTGTGGCAGGCTTTCCAAAGTTGGTAATTATTACTGAGTCCCTTGCTAAAATCTGCCAGAAGAATGAGAAATATTTAGGTTATTCTTTAAACCTAAAACCTGATTATCTTGTTTAGTAGTTTCTCCCAGCTTAGAAACCTTGTTTGAACACTAAAGACAGTAGAGGCAACAGAGAGTCTATTACTCAATAAATGGAATATACATACTATGCACAGGGGAATTTGGTGAGCTATTTATTCTTCTCTGGCACAGCATTGCTGTCTTACTTATATCTTAAAACCAATTACTGTACATGTTGGTTGCTTTGATTTGGAAGACACCTGTGATTAATATATTTAGAAGGAGTGAATATTGGTGATTGAACAGGAGTGGTTTTCAATGTCATTATATGTAACACAGAACAAGAAAAGGGAGAATACTAATGAATGCAGGGAATTAAGGAGATCAACAAACATTTCAGCATATGCTGATAGGTACATATAGACAAAAATAATTTTAGTTAAGCCAAGAAGTGTCAATGTGATCAAATATTATGGAGTGTATTTGGAACAAAAGAAGCTCTAATTGTGAAAATTGTGTGTGGTTTACCTCCTATATGCTAGAATTTTTGACAAGATAACTGGGAAATAAAAAACCTTGGCTATTTCTGCTTATTAGTATTTCACCTTTTATACTTTTTTTTTTTTTAACCGTTTGTGACAGCTAGGTCAACATCAGTGCCCTGATGCTTCCCTTTGAGGTTTCCTGGAGTCATGTGCAGCCTGGGCGTGAACCCACCTCTGATGCTCTTGCTCTAGCTTACTGACTTTCTTGAAAACATTACCTTTGCCCCGCTTGGATGGGTCTCTGTTCTCGTAAGCTCTTGCATTGCTTCTTTGCCATGCATCCATGTTTGAATAAGGTCTCCTCAAGGAGTGACTTATTCCTTTTCTCCAGAGACTTCTTTTTAGTTAACAACTGGAAGAATCACTTGACTGTGACTCTAATGGATTGGGGTGACATCTGGATCACTCAGCCCTAGTGTTTTTCCAACCCTATTGGAAGATAGTGTATATTCCTTAAGGAGAATGCCTCCTAACTTTTCAGTGAGGTTTTTTTTTTTAATTAAACATTTTATTGGTAAGCAAATATTCAATCTTGTCATTCAACCTGTTCTGTGCCATCAATGAAGTCTTAATTCTCTAGAGTTAAGGTGTCCTGGCCTTGCATTATACAAAATTGTTTAACAAAATATGGGGCACATACAACAATATTCTAGAGGCAGGATTTTGTATCCCATAATTGATATCATGTTATCAGAAATCTTCCTAAACCAAGGTTGGTCACAGCCTCAGTGAAGGGCCAAGCCTAGATTACAGGCTCGCTAGTTTTTCATGATATGTTTATGCAAGGGTTTGTAGTCTCTGTGAGTTCTTTCTGGAACATTTTTGAGGTAGCCCCCACAAAAAAGAACCAAGGAATTTTCTCAACTTGACCATACTTGTTAAAATCATATGTAATTATAAGAAAAAGATCTTTGCTGCCAAATACATGTTTTTAAGTTGAAAAGTAGAAATTAACAATTTTTTTATCCACTACGATTATCATATAAAGGTAAAGCAAAATTTCATAAATAAATTGGTTGACTAATATATTTATTTGTTCACCAAATGCTTTCTGAGTCCTATTACACACCAGTGTTCTTCTACACACAAGGGGTACATGACAAATAAGATGGGCACATTCTCTAATCTGGTGTTTATGTTTTTATTAGGGAAGACAGGCAGTAAACAACTACAAAACAAGTAAATAGATAAACCAACAGAAAGTAGCAATGCTATGTCAAGATTACTATGCTTGAGTAACAGAGTGGCTGCTCTTTAGGTTAAAGATGGTCTTTTAGAGGGGGTTACTTTCAAATCTAGGTTTGAGTGACAAGGTGCATCAGCAAAGCAAATATCTGGGAACATGCCATTCCAGTCAACAGGAATAGTGGGCACACAGGCCCTGAGACCAGAACTAGGCTGGCACATTCCAGGCACTGGAAGAAGGGCAGGGGAGCTGGAGTGGGCAAGAAGGAGAGTATGAGAAATTGTTAGGAAGGGCTTGCAATGTCCTATTGGTGCCTGTAAGTGAGTAAGAGGAGTTCAGATTTTATGCTAAGTTGCTATGGAATATAATGGAGGGGGTTACATAAGAGAGTGATGTGATATAATGAGCATATTTTAAATATATTCTGGCTGCTTGGTAGAGAATTAACCACCATAAGGAAGCAAGGGTGAAAGCCTTGCTTCACTGAAAAGTTATTGTGCCACCAGTGAGAGATGGCAGTGGCTTGCAATAGGGTGCTGGTGACAGGGATGGAGGGAAATAGGCGGAATGGAGAAGAGTCTTGTTTTGTGGATATTTTCCTTTAGAATATGGCCTACATGAATATAATAGTCAATGACTTAGCATCAGAAGATTGTTTCTTTCTGATTATTAGAACAAGACTTCCTAGGAAAGAACTCAAGAGGGATTTATATGTGCCTTTGCCATAAACCTTGTCCTTCCTTTGTTTGCTCGGCCTCTCATCTAGAATACTGACACTTGAACTTTCTCATGTAATACTGTAGGAAAATCCCCCATAGTTGCCTCTCAATCTGCTCCTATTGAAGGAATGCTTTGTGTTAGCCTGACTCCCTGCATCATTTGTGTACATGTGTAGTTTATAGATTTTCCTGCTGTTTAGAAAAGAGTGATGATAACCTCTCAAGCCAAGTTGAAAGAAGGACAAGTATGGCAGAAAGGGATGCCGGGGGCATAAGTTGCTTTGGAGGATGAAATGACCCATGCTGAATGAACTGGATAGGAAAAAAGGGGATTTGAACAAACAACCCTTGGACAAAACACAGCCTGTAAGTGATGTGAGGGATAAATCACTGAAGCTCCTTACCAGTAAGCTAAGGTTTCCAACAAGCCCAGGTCAGGCATCTTGATTAAATATTTAGAAGAAGCTCTGAAAAAAGAGTGAGATTTAAAAAAAAAAAAAAAGGCAAGTGAGAGGCAAGGAGAGAAAAGTTTAGGGTAGAAATGGAGCTTAGCAAAGTCAAAGCAAGAAGAGGGGAAGAGTTCCATATCCCACTCCCCTAAAACACAAGTAAGCAAACAAACGACAACAAAAAACCAAAAATCAAAGCGAACCAAACAAACCTTAGTTTCTGAACAAAAGCCTGGTCGACACTTTGGTAGAAAAAACACTGGCTTTAGAGTCAGGCAGGCCTGAGTTTGAATCCACGTTCTGTATTATATGTGAATTTGCCAACAGGGCACCGTCTCTGAGTCTCAGTTTCCTCATTTGTAAAATGGAAATGTAATGCTGAAATCAGAGTGATCTTGGAAAAAAATTTAATGACCTGGCACATTGTTTGAATCCAAGTTCTGACTTTTTATCTACGTGTCTTTGGCAAGAGAGTTAACCTTTTTAACCTTGGTTTCCTTATCTGAAAAACAGGACTAATAACTATGTCACAGATTGCTAACATATTATCACTACTTTATTGTTGTTGGAGTTTTTATTGTTTAAAAGTTTGGCCCAAAGCAAGATATGGATAAATATTATTTTCTTTCTGCTATTTTCATTCCTTCAACACTTGTATCTCATTATCACTCTTCCTCCATCACAGAAAATCTTTTTCTTCCTGCAGCATTCAAGTTATAGTCTTCAAGTTTGCATAAATGAGTATATGCCTGCTTTGAACTATTTTTCTCCCAAGATAAATGCATGACTTCTTCCTCTCTGTTTGGAATAATTTTTAATAGTTTCCATTTTGCTCTCAAAATTGTCCCAGTTTGGACAACAAAATACATGGTCACGCCTTTTATGGTTCCTGTTACTCATGAAATCATTCCATATGTAATTGGAAATATGTATCTTTGGAAAACTCAGTGCTCTATGAAGGAAGGTTCAAGTCAAGATTAAGTTTGTAAAAACGACTTTCTGAAAAAAGCAGTGTCTTGTTTACCAAATATGCAATGAATCTACCAGCAAGCCCTGATTAATGGGGGCACT